>NC_133164.1:24087500-25531250 GCF_040802235.1 Manis javanica
GGTCTATGGTTGCAGACCACTGCAGGTGAGTTCAGACTGAGAGTATGTGTGGTGAAGGCAGTTCTGAGAGGACATGCTAGGCACCTGACCATAGCTTTGCCTGTGCCTCGGTGGGTGACTAATACCAAACAATACAAACTGCCTGGAGGGCATAAACAGATTGGAGAAACTCTCCAAGAGCTAGAAACGTGGGTATTATAAAGCCCCCCCATAGTCATTTCGATTCCCCAGAGTGGACAGTAAAAAGGCCAGATGGCTTCTGGTGTATGACTATGAATTATAGAGAATGGAGTAAAGTCATAGTCCTTATACATGCTGCTGTCCCCTCTATTTCAGGCCTGATGGATACACTCAGACATGCACTAGGAACATACCATTATGTGGTAGATCTTGTAATTCCTCCTTTTCCATTGACCTTGAGCAGGAAAGTCAGGAACAGTGTTCCTTCATGTGGGGAGGACAGCAATGGACTTTCACTGTCCTTCCACAGGGATACCTCCACAGCCCCATCATCTGTCATGGACTTGTAGTCTAGGACTTGGCTACATGGGAGAAACCGCCAATGGTGTGGCTGTACCATTATATTGATGATGTCATGCTCACATCCAATTCTCTTTCAGATCTAGAAGATGCAGCACCTAGACTGTTGCAACATCTACAGGAGAAAGGATGGGCTGTGAGCAGCACCAAGGTTCAGGGAGCTGGATCATCTGTCAGATTCTTGGGGGTTGTCTGGTCGGGTAAGACCAAAGTTATACCAGAAACAGTTTTGGATAAAGTCCAGGCCTTTCCTACCCCTATAACTGTAGCATTCCTACAGGAGTTTCTGGGTCTTTTAGGCTACTGGAAAGTGTTTATCCTACACTTGGCAAAAATTCTGAACTCCTTATACCAGTTGGTACAAAACGGCATCAGGTGGGACTGGGATGAGACAAGTGTATCTGCCTTTACTACAGTAAAATGGGCAGTCAAGGCTGTGCAGGCCTTGAGTGTGATAGACCCACCAAAGCCCTGTGAAATAGATGTTCATGTGACTGAAGACAGTTATGGCTGGGGTCTCTGGCAGCAGCTTGAAAGAACTCACCAATCCATTGGATTCTGGTCACAACTCTGGAAAGGTGCAGAGGTACAATACACTGTGATAGGAAAACAACTGGCTGCCATGTATCACGCCTTGCTGGTTACAGAACCCATCACTGGAATGGCCCTGATAAAGGTAATAACCACCTATCCCTTCTTGGGGTGGGTACGAGGCTGGATCCAAAGCCAAGGAGTGTTGTGGCACAAACGCCCACACTGGCCACATCAGGTGCTTACCTACAGCAGCGTAGTGCCCTCTCTAGTAGCCCCCTGAGTGAAGAACTCCAACGCTTATTGGGGCCAGTGACATATAGTAGTAAAAATCAGGAAGAACTTGCTTTTGAACCATTAGAAGCAGAGAGTCCCTATTGGGAGGGAAGAGCCACTATACCTGAAGATGCATGGTACACAGATGGCTCCAGCCATGGGCAGCCCCCAAAATGGAGGGCCATAGCTTTCCATCCTAAGACTGAGACAATATAGATGGAAGATGGTGAGAGGAAGAGCAGCCAATAGGCAGAGTCGCAGGCCATGTGGCTTTGATCAGCCAGGAGCCCTTCCTATGATTGTCTGCACTGACAGCTTGGCTGTCTATCAGGGCTTGACCCTCTGGCTACCAACCTTGTACCATGCCAACTGGCTGTTTGGTCACTGAACTCTTTGGGGTCAAGAATTGTGGCAGGACTTATGGGCCTGTGGTCAGACAAAAATAATTACAGTATACCATGTGACAGGTCATTTGCCACTGGATCCCCAGGAAATGATGAAGCAGATAAATTGGCCCAGATATGTTGGTTATAAGGAAAGACTGACTCTGATGTAGCCAATGGTTACAGCGTTTGTTGCATGCAGGGCAAAAGACAATGTGGGCTGTAGCCCATCAGTGGGGCTTGCCTTTGACCTTTGAAGAAATTAGTAGAGCCTGGCAGGAATGTGTTGTGTGCTCCAAAAGGGACTTACACTGAGTTCCACAGCAACATGGGACAATAGCTAAGGGGCCTATACCCCTCATCAGGTGGCTGATAGACTATATTGGGCCTCTACCTGTGTCAGAAGGATATCAGTATGTAATGACTTGTGTGGACACAGCTTCTCATTGCTTTTCCTACCTGTTGTGCAGACCAGCAAATGACCAAAACAGGCCTGGAGCATCTCTTTGCCACCTATGGCCGACCACAGGTAATTGAGAGTGATCAGGGAACCCATTTTACTGGAAAAACAATGCAAGAATAATTGTGACAGCTGGGACTCAAATGGAAGTTTTATGTGTCATACAACCCTACCACAGCAGGCATGACAGAGAGGCACAATGGCTTGTTAAAATGCGGACTAAAGTCAGGTACCAATACTGGGGATGGTCAGTCCACTTATGAACCGTGCTAGGGCATTTCAACAACAGACCCTGAAAGGGATCCCTGAGCCCTGTAGACATGTTAGCACATATTACTGCCTCCCCTATACAACTGCAAGTACAAACCAAGGAAGAATCACTGCAGCTGAGGTTCAGCCACCAAAATAACATCTTGCTGCCAGCACCAACTGCACTGAACCCCAGAGACTCCATTGAGTGGATGTGGCCTTGGACCTTTCAACACATGGACCAACAATGGCTGGCTCTCCCTGGCACCTTGGGGACATGGCCTGGAAGCTGGCCTTCTGTGTATTCCTGGAAAAACAGCAGAGTGGTCCCCAAAGGTTACAGTAGTACACCCTGAATGGCCAGAAGGTAGGAGCATCTTACCAGGGAGTTTTGTTTTATCATTATGGCCAGTGCATACACCTCCAGAAGCACTATAAATAGACCCTTCAGTAACCCCCACAGGGAAAGGAGTAAACATGTGGTTTACTAGACCTGGAAGGGACCCCCTTTCTGCTGCAGTCCTATCACAGGACCACTTTCTTGCATCCATCCTACCTGATGGACAAGATTTGCCTATGTTGCTGTCATTAAAACATGTGTCTTATTGCCCCTAAGGTCTTTGTGGATTGGGAACTTCTCTGGCTTGTGGATTATTATAATTTTTGTTACCTGTATCAAAATCTTGTTGTATCTTAATTTTTCTAATTATCCCTAAGTTGTTGTTATCCTCTGTTGCTGTTGTGGAATCTGGTTACAATGCTCCAGCTTTCTTGCACAGGGACCATTGCAGAAGATTGAAAGCATGTAGATTGTAAGGCGAGAATCCTGGAGGGGTGGAGTGTGGGAAAGTTGGGCCAGGGTCTTCACTGAACTTGAACCACCTGATGATGTAACTGGCCTGTTGCTAGGCTACTGCTTCCACACCTTTAGGCAATAAGCTATTATTACTGCATTATATAGAGAGCTCAGCTCAGTGCTCTGGGCAGAGGCAGAGATGCTAGTGCTCAACCTACCACCGGGAGAATAAGGTAATAAACCCTTTTCACCCCAAAGAACATTTGCTGTTATTTTCTTTGGTTACACTGACTCCATAGCAAAGTTACCTGGGGCTGAAGCCCATTGGCAAGACAATTGGTATATGGGAAAATACAAGCAGTAAGAAATCTCTCTTTATCACATGCATACATCTGTGTATATTTATACCATGAGTAAGTATACATAAGTATATAAGAAAACTTGTAAGTATATGTGTAATATATATATATATATTTGTAAATATATATATTTATGTACATGTTTAAGAAAATGATGGTATAAATTTCCCTGCAGCATCTTAAAATGACTGCTTTGCTACTATTAGATAAATAGTACACATAAATGATGAAATAGAGATAGATAATTTGAAAATTTACTGTAGGGAGGTTAACTACAGCAAAATCTTATAGACTTTGAAGAATTTATAGGGGGATATAGATAATTTTTTGTGCAATTTCATAAATGTAATTAGAGCTTGCCCCCCAGGCAACAGTTGGTATCTCCCGTTATTTTTCTGTCTTTTGTAATAAACTCTTGAACATAATTAACTGTGACCAACTGATTGCAGTTCTCCACTGATTTGGTTTAATGAGATTTAATCAAGCTCCTATCCGTATCACAGGTTCCTAAACTTTGGATTGTCCCAAGTTTAAACAGACACTAAGGTGCAAAAGAAGCAATCTTAAAAGTTCATTCTGAGAATTGGCTTAACTTAGAGAGATACATTTCCTTTAGAAAAGCCCATGTTTTTCCACCTGCTCTGTCCATCTTTTCCTACTCCCTACAATGTTTCTACTAGTCCTGTTTTCCTCTCCCTACTAAAGAAAGTCTTTTCTGTTTGATTTAGAGATGCTTACAGACTCTGAGTGCTGAGCAATCTCCCTATTTCAATTTTGGATAAAATCTTTCAGACTTATCTAAGTCTGAAATTTTTTTATTTGACATGTTAAGATTTTTCATGACTTAAGCTTTTTTACACGCAATCCTATTTCCCTTTAGAGTTTACAAGAAAGGAAGAACTAATAAAACAAAGGTCTTTGTATAATAAGATCAACAATTTATATAGAAACATAATACATATGTATATAAACATATATGATATACATGTATGTGTGCATATATAGACACAGATGAAGGAAGACATAGAGATATAATATTTTTTAACTCTACAAATAAAAGATGAAGTCATTCTTATTTCATTTACTTATTTTTCCTAGCAAAGCATCAGTGAGTTTTCTAAGCTTCCTAGCAACACAGTGAACAGAATAACATTAGTGTGAAACATAGTACTTCAAAACAACTTGACATTTCCAAAGTTCTCAACATTCAGCATCATTTTAATTCAACATTCTTGTACTTCCTTTAAGTGGATAATGTGATGAGTAGTGTAAGTGGCATTTTAAAGATGTAGGAACACTTTTTTAATGCTAGTCATGTATATAACTAATATAATTTTATAATACACAACAATTTCTGGCCCATGTACAAATTTAAGAACTAGAAAGTGATTTAAACTAAGTCCCTTTTTTAAATAAAAGTATATTTTAACATATTTCTGTTTATGATAATATACTGTAACTGTCATGAAGTTTTATTTTAATAGATTTATTGAGCTATGATTCATGTGCCATAAAATTCAACTTTAAAGCTTATGATTCAGTTAATTTTAGTTTATTGGTGTAGTTGTACAACCATCCCCACTGTCTAATGTCAGAACAATTTTCTAACCCCAGAAAGAAATTCTGTATTTTTTGTAGTCACTCCCCATTGTCCCTTGCACTAGGCCTTGGCAACAACTAATCTACTCTCTGCTATTATGAACCTGCCTATTCTTGGTATAAGTTTAAATTTCCTTTCATATGCAACTCTTTGTGGATTTTCTGTTTTCATATAAATTTAAAAACTGTAGATGAAAGCCACTTATCTCTAAGAGGCCAGTTATCTATCTTGTAAAGAAAATAAATCTTATGGATCCTACGGTATTATGTTCAGTAAAATAAGCCAGGCGAAGAAAGACAAATACCATATGATTTCACTTATTTGTGGAATATAAAAACAAAGCAAAACAGAATGAACAAAACAGCAGTAGACTCATAGACACTGAGAAGTGACTAGTGGTTACCATGGGGGAAGGATTTGGGTAAATGGGTGGGGAGAGTGAGGGGGATAAAAGGGCACAAAAATTCCCAGTCCTAATATAAGTTAGTCATGGGGATAGTACAGCACTGATAATACAGTCAATGATTCTGTAACATCTCCCTATGTCGACAGATAGTAATCGCATGAAAGGGGGTGAGGATTTAATATGGGTAACTGCTGAACCACTGTGTTGTATATTTAAAACCAATATAAGGTTGGATATCATCAGTACTTCAAAAAAATATGTAGAGTAAATTCAAAGTAAAAGTCACAGACTTTCTAAAATTAAAAATATATATATATCAGATTTTTCCAATCAATATGCTCTATTATCTTGGCACATTTTTCATGCCAGACCGTGTGGTGAGATTCATAGATTTCTTTTGAAATTAAATCGTAAGTGGAATTCTCTTCATTTTGGCTTAAAGGAAGTAAGTACTGTTGACATCTTATTCTCATACGATGACAATATGAAAATGAAATCTGTTCAGGCAGTTCCAATATCATTACTTGAGACTATGGAGCAAGCCATTTCTGAAGACCATTCTATCCAATTCCATAAGGCTTCAGTTACATGCACACCACCCCCCTAAAAAAATTATTTTCTTCAAGCCAGTGATGAATATGTCTTTGCATTTACAACTGAATAATGGCTAATACAGAAATAGTTTCAAAATGTTTCAATATATAATAATAGAAAATCAATAAATTACTTTGGTTAATAATCTGTTGGACAGATTGTTTGTAGACACAATATTTAAATACTCCAAATATTAAGGATTATCCAAATCATTCTTCATTGCATTTGATTATTTATTATGAATAGAATAGCATTTTCCAGACACTATGAGATTATTTTAATTTCTTTTATTAATAGAGTGTATCAGTAACATTTTGTGTATAAACTAAAAACTCATAAAATGTATGATTAGACTGAGGGAAAAAAAGGAAGACTTGAAAAATTTTAGCACTTTTGCTCTTTCTAACATATGTATTTTGCATATACACAGACATAAATATACATTGTTACATATGTAAATATGCATTATTTATATAATACATAGCACATATCTGAGTTTATATATATTGTATACAAATACCATATGCTTTATATTTAATTTTTAAAAGACAGGAGTTAAATTTTATTGATAAGCTTTGAAGTAAGCTTGCATTGTTTTTTAATAAGTTTTGTTCAATTTTAGATCCTTCATTATATATAAGATCAAATTAAAAATTTAACTACAGTCATAAATAAAAAAATGATTCATTCATTTACCAAAATTTCAGGATGCTTAATGTAAACATCTAAGAAACTTCACTTTTATATTTCTTGAAATAATGAAATATAATGCTTTTTCGAGTTCAAACCTTTCTTACTGAAGCATATTCTTCAGAAGTTACTTTAGTGAAGGTCTGTTGTTGAAAAGTTCTTTTAAGTTTGACTGTATAAAAATGTCATTATTAAAGCCTTGTATCTGAAAGGTATGAATGTATAAAATACCTGATAACCATTGAACTGAGGAACATTTTAAGATTCAAATGGAATTTAAAAATACTAGAACTGTCTACCAACAGCAGTGAGAAACAAAGTGTTTTAGTTTAATTTTACATTTTATGTATTTGTGGAATTATTAAAATGTTTGAATATTAAATCTCTATTTTTTGTATGTTGCAAATATTTTCTATCAGTTTAGGACTTTTTTTCACTTATTCCATAATTGCATACTGTGATGAAAAGAATTACTGATATAAACAAATTTCTAACATTTTCCATGTATTACACATTTTGACCTTTAATAAAATGTTTTTCCTGTTATAATGTTAGCCCTCTTTGTCTGTCGCTTTCCTTAGATCTCCCTGTTGAACTTAGGTTAGCCTGCCATTTTGTTTTATCTTTAGTAAAGCTGATACTTTGATTTTTCAAATGTCTAAATAATTTATCCAGCTTAACTAATTCTCATATGGGTGAGGAGAAGGATGGTTACTTATCAGACAATGCATATCTCAACTTTATTGCATCTTCCTTTTTGCCTTTCTTAATATATTTTTTATAAAAAATATATCATGTAATACATACTCTTATGAATTTATTCCTTTCCAGTTAACAATATAACACTATAACTTGATGTCATTGCATTTCAAGCTATTCCATGTTAGTACATATTTGTCTACTTCACTATTTTTAAAATCTACTAATTCCCTTTTTGAAAATTTCATTTTTTGAACCTGCGTCTTCAAAACATAAGACAATAATAGTCAGGGCTGCCTACTCCAGATACATGTGCTAATTCTTAATCTTGATGCAGACCACTGGAATCAAATATGACTTTCCTTCCCATTGTCATTTGCTAATCAATGAAACATTTACTTACTAACTTGATCCCCAGTACTGTTGGTCCTCAAATGTATTATGAAAGCAATTTTACTTTTATACTTCGACTACTTAAAAAAAAAAAACACCCAGCAGTCTCTCACAAATGGTACCAACATTAGTTCACAAAAATTTTTAAAACTCATGTTCACTGGAAGCTGCTGACCAGCAGTGAACAAGATCCACACATAAATATACATACATATACAACATTAAAATGGAAAGTCTCTGCTTTCCTAGACTATTTTTACCATAAGAAGAGTATTTTGCTTCTCTCATTTTACACAGAATTTTCATTCCTATGGGCTGTCATATCCATGAATTTTTCTTCTTTTTAGCTTAGATTCCAAATATTTATGATTTTACCACCACAGTACAATGTCCTAAAACTGAATGTATTATTCTATATTTAGAACATATATCTGTGCAAGCCAGAAACTTTTATAAAACAATTTGTCTTCTCTTATCATGCAGCATTTAGACTACTATTTATAATGAATTGGTTCCATCATAAATTCAGAGACATTGACCATTAATGGTCACTGAACAATTACCTGAATAACTGCAACACTTTTCTATGCCAATCATCTTCTTACAATAGTTTTTGAAATCAAGTCCAGTCTTGGCAAAACGTGGCATCCCTACTTTTTTTATTACACTCAAGAGAAGAAATTGCCTCCTATTACACATTGAGTAGAAAACACTGGGTTGACAAACTCTTCTATTTTATCTGCCAAATGCCTGGCACCTAGGGCCATCATGTACTTTCTCACTTCATTTACATTTGAGAGGTGTTTTTCTTTCTGTGTATTCACCTCACAATCTTACACTTATTCTTCTTTTGTTCTGTATTTCCAACCGTTCTCTTTACTTGTTTTTTCCCTATCAGTTTCTTTCATAGACATATGTACAAAAACCTTTCTCTACTGCCTTCATTGCTTCCTAACACCTTTATATATTGCTTTTTTTCCTCTTTCCTTTCATGATATATCAAAAGTGCTGCTTATCTTGTTATCTACATTTCTACATCTACCATTCAAACCTTACTGAACTCATTTATGACTGAGCAAACTGCATATTGGAACCACCTCTACTTCTTCTACTAATGTTTTGCCATGTCACACAATTCTAGGTTCCATTTTTAATCCTGAATTCTTCTTGTAGGAAACTTTTGACACTGCTGAGCACACTTGTCCTCCTCGAAATAATCTTACCCCTGGCTTTCTAAAAACACTATCTCTTGGATTCCCCTCTTATTCACTGGCTCTTCCTTACTCCTCTCAGTTTCTTTCTCTTCTATCAAATCCTTAGATGAGGGAAATTATCAGGGTTTCATCTCAGATACTCTTATCTTCATATGTCTTGGATGATTCAACCCATTTTAATGTATTTAAATTGATTATTTTAAATGTATTATATCCATAGTCATTTCCTTCTAAATTTCAGAAAAATGCAAGTGTCTAAAGATGCTTTCATTTGTATGTCTTTTAAGCATGTCAAATCCTCAACACTAAACTGATTTCAGAATCTTCATTACATCCAAAACCCCCTCCATTTTGACCACTCTGTATATTGCAAATAGCATAACCTTTCAAGATATTTAAGTCAAAAAGCTGATATAAACAATTTACTGATACCTTTATTCCTCATATTCAATCAGTCACTGCATCCTGCAGATAATCTATTTAAATTACTTCTTCTGTACATGTCTTTACCTTTATACTAGCTACTCCTCTCCTCTCTTGGACACCTTTTCTTCAGCTGAGTCTTTAAACACTTAGTATTTTCTGTATAGAGTCTTCTTTAAACTTTTTCATCTGACAAATTCTTACTCATTTATCAGACCTCAGATAAATCATCACTTCTTCAAGAAGCCCTTCTAACATAGATATCTAAAATATAACCTCTAGAGTGCCATATCTTTTTTCATTCATTCAAGTTGATTTTTTGGCTGTTATGTTATCTCTCAAAGGTCCATAAGTACAGAACCTGTTTATGAATTTTTCAGATCTTGTATTGTTCATGCAGAATAGACCCTTCAAAAGTAATTTAATAAATATGTGTTGTTTAATTGTTTTGCAGTGAATACTTTCAAGATGTTGGTCCCTACAGACATGTTGCAGTAAGCATCTTGTATATTTCCATGTATTTTGAAAAAGTGTCTATTTATATTTAATTAAGAAATAGCCTTAAATTGTATGTACATTTTTTCACAAATCATATTACAAATTAAATATTTGTACAGATTTATACATGTTTATTAAAGACTGTAGGAGAGTGCTTGGTTCCCTAGACCATAGCTGACTTTAGGCATTATTTTGTAAAACTGATGGGAAGAAATGAGCTTTCATAATTAACTTAGGTGGAATGTCTATAACCCCGTGGTTTTAGAATATTTTGCTAATTGTACACATGTATTTCTTCTTAAATTATTTTTTTCTGGCTATTTTTCCATTTCATATTTGGAATTTTTTAATTCATGGGAGATATTATTGTTGAGAATATAGCTGCTAGCTATTAATTGCTGGTTTGAAAGTAATGCTGTAACAGAAAATGCTACATGTCTCAATTAATTTGAAAATTATTTCACATATAATGGACAGTGTATAAATGAAAAGTGAAATATATTTTAGTTATAATAATTTCTATATAGTGAATGGAAACACAATAATGAATGCAATCATTTTGGTGTGCAAAGTAACAAATATTATAAACTTCATTTGCAAATACTAATTATATCACCAAATAAATGAATGAGGTTTTAATTGCTTAATTATGTGAATAGTCACCTATGGTATGCCCCAAATCAATACAAATGAATATTTATTCATGTTAATAAATTTCCAAAGTATTTGAGTTACAAAATATTTCTAACATCAGCAGAAAGAAAAACAAAAATCAAAATGAAAACAAAACAAGAGATGATTTGTGTCTCATCCAAGAATATCTCAGAACTAAAATTGTATGAAGATTGATTTGCCCTTTATCTTTTATGGGCACCGACCTTTCAAGTTTGGATGGCTGTCACTGTTATGATTAGGACTGAACATTAGCTCTCTTCACACAACATTGGGTAGATTAGGAAATAAATTGGAATTTCTGACAGCCATGACTTGGATATAACCAACCTGCTCATCTTTTCCCTATTTACTCTTGTTATATTTCTTATTTGATGTTAGAAAACAAACACAAATCTGTAATTTTCTTTGTAGGATAGTCAGCATATTACGGTTTCTTGCTACAGTGGAGTAATTTATCCTCACACTGATATGAAAACCTGTAAACAATGATAACCCTGACATTATTTTCAAGTATAATTTGTTTCTCTAACATATTATAAGACATAGCCAGAGAGAGATATTAATTAAATAATACATGAATGTAATTTGAAAAGTGATTTTATTATTGTAAATACGTTTTAAGTTATTACAAATGATTGTTTATATTCCAACTGTTGAATGTGCCATTACTATTATCTTTTCCTTGCAAAATTAAGAAATTCATTTATATTTGTTGCTATATAAATCAATGGTTATGAGATGCCCTTCAAAAGTAATTAGCAATAGAAAGTCACATTTAAGGGATTCAATAAATCGTTTCAAACAGAATTAATGGAATACACCATATTCAGTAATGAAAATTTTATATATGAATATGGACTTATAGATAGTGAAGAACAATAAATTGAAATAAGTTCAATATATTTGGGTGAAAAAAATAAGGGATTCTGACCTACTTGTTTCACTGTATTGTACTTATACAAACTCTCCTTTAGTCCTTTTTCTCTGTGTATATGTTTTATACTTACTGATAAGTACATTTTAGCACAGGTATAATACATAGTATCCACCAAATGCATGTTTATTTACTTTTCAACGACAAATATGAAAATGTTACAGCCCTATCACAAATTGAGTGTACATTTATTAAGATTACAATGAATCATAGATATCTGCCTGCAGTTAAGTAACATCTTGTGCATCCATTTGAGGAGATAATCTGTATACGTAACCTTTATCAGTAGAATATTTAATGATCAATAAATGCTTACGATAAAAGTTTTGGGTAATTTTTTTGATATAAAGTAGATAAAAATACTGAAATATAAAATATGAATATATAAGTATAATGTTCGATATGAAAATGCCCATTGGATAAGTTGATTTTAGAAGAAAATAATCAGAAAAACTTTAGTATTTATGGTGTGTCCTCATTTACTTTTATAAGTTGAAATGTAAATGAAAACATTACTAAAATTAACAAATATCAATATCAGAACAAAACCTTAAACATTATTTTGTGATGAAGCCCTCTTCTGTGGATTGTGACTGCTAGCTGAAAAGTTGGGATATTTATTATGTACAAATTATTTACATACCGCGAGCCACCCATTAACCCACTGATTTTTCAGATACCTACCTAGCCATCCAAATACAATAGAGACCTTGTAAAAAAGACACATCCACACAGATATGTAACAAACATATCATGCCTTTGTCTTTTTGCATGTATTATTTCTACCTTTGTACAAATCTATTTATCTGTTTGTCTGTATGTCTGTCTCTATTATTTCTCCCTTAGAGTCCTTCAAAGTCAGGCAAAAACCTTCACTGTATACAGCAGCTTACTTACTCAAAGTGGAGCTTCTAGAGCCAAATTAAACCATATTTTGAATAGCCTTTTATGGCTAGAGTGGGCAGGGAGACAAATGTAAAAGCATGTTTTGGAACAAAGGCTATTTGGGTACTTAAAAAAAAATCCCTCAGAGGTAAGAAATTACTAAAAGTGAAGTGTAGGGATGATAATCAACTGAATAATATGGTTTTCCTGTGTGGTTTTTGACAAGTAAGCTTCAGGAAGTTAATATGATTATGCATTTGGAATAAAATAAAATAAAACAAGGAAGTAATGGTGATTTCATACAGTATGTAGTATTTTATTGGAATCATAATCATGAATACTTTCCATCAACAATTTGTACATTAATTATTAAAATCTTAAATGCAAAGATCTGTATTTATTTATAAACAGTTGATCTACTTTTGGAAAACAGTTTTCCATCTTCTCTGGAGTCCTGATATAGCCTCTAAATATACTTCCTGTTTCCTATTTCTTTTCCCATAAAGCATTCTTAGCATCTAAATCATATACTTAATCTTGCCCCTTGTCTACAGAGAAAACGTCCAAAATTATGAATATAAGAGCATAAAAATAAGGACAATAATTATGTTGCAATTACTAAACATAAATGATTTTGGCACTTTCCCTGAGTACTTTACAAAGCCATTGATACATATAGTAAATTTAAGCATCTAAAAGACAATGTATTAAGGTATGTATTTTCAGCTTAGCAATGTAGAAACTGAAATGAATTCTCAAAAACAGTAAATGAGAAGTCCAGATGAAAGTCTTGGCTTCTCTAATGCCAAAACCATGCTTTAAGGTCTCACTACTTGTGGTCCATAAGATTCTATACGATTCTAAGATCTGGCCTCAGTCTATTCACTTTTTCTCTTTGCCTAACAAACCTTAACAAATACAATGCTCTTAAATTTAAACCAGGTATACATTTATGAAAGCCAGTCACTCTGAAATGTCCTTTGACCTTTTGCCTAATTCGTGAATTCCCTACCTCTTTCCTGCACACTGCAACTGCACAATGGAAAAATAAACATAGATTTAAAAAACATTCTTATTCAACTACTGTTGTGTGTATGCTTTCTTTCCTAATTGAATTAAATCAAAAATGTTGCTTTTTGGTAGTCTTATTCCAATGTCTAGCAGAGTTTAAGGAATGAAAAAGGCATTCAATAAATCTTTGTTGAATTAAGTCAAATAGATTATTTTTAATTTTAAAGACAGGTATTAGCTAATTACTATGCAAATCACTGATAAATCAAAATATGAAAGGCACGGTTATTGCTTACATAGGATAGGTAATCCTATAGCAGATAGTACTATCATTATCAGTGCTAATGTTCCCCACTGATGGTTTACAAAGATCAAAACCTATTTCAGTAGTCATTTGTCAATAGATGAGATACGGATTTCAAATTTTCATGTTAAATCAGAACTGTTTGAGAGCCATCCAGTATGTTCAAAATAAGTATATGTACAAATTAGTAGAAATTTTAATGTAGGCTCATTATCACATACTCAGTTGTTTTATTCCACAGCAAAATACCACTAGATGCTAAGCTGGTTAAAATATCTATGTGATATTTTATTAAATGTATAGAACACCATGTTTAAACTGTCAATAAATATTAAAATAATGTGCTATGCACTCCACATTTTTCTCTGGTACCTCAGATGTATCTATCTATATCTACATCATATTTATATGGCTACATCTACATCTCTATAACATATAATGAGGCTTTAATTTTCTTGGAATTCAACATTTTTTACTACCCTTTGTAAAATGTACAAAGAACTTGAGATTAACATTTTGAAAAAATGACAGTGATTAGTATAATAAAAATGTAACATTTAAAAATACATG
The DNA here is from genome assembly GCF_040802235.1 of Manis javanica. NCBI lineage: Eukaryota > Metazoa > Chordata > Mammalia > Pholidota > Manidae > Manis > Manis javanica. The sequence goes on from NC_133164.1 coordinate 24,101,991, forward strand.
TTAATTTTAAGAGTAAAATGAAAAAATCCATCACAGCACTATTGTATGTACTCTAAGTGGTATGATATAATTAAATTTTATACTCTACTGATATTTATATTTACTACCTAAATCTATTTTGCACTTGTTTCTTGGTAAAATTTTCCCATTATTTCTTGGCAAGTTATGTTTTTCATTGCAGTTTATATTTTAATTAATAGTATGTTCCTTTATGTGGTTTGAATATATATTATGAGTATTATTATATTTTAAATGAAGATCATATATTTCAAACTACTATAAAAATGTATATGTTTACTTTAAATTACTAACTATAAATAAGAAAAAAAATGAAAAAATATTAAAAATTATAAGGGAAGCGTGATGTATATTGGCATGTGTAAATATTGGTGTGTGTGCATGTGTAATTCTGAAAATATGGTAAATGTTTATGTAAATAGTACTGCTCTGGATTGAAAGAAATGAAGTGTTATTTCATTTATTTGAGGCACCATTTTTCCATACCATAGCAGTACTGGCCACACATCCTTTTTATTCTCCTTTATTTTGTATCTCCTCAATTGGACCAATATCTTAAAATTTGAACATACATACTGCTGAAACCAAATGAAAAAGAACCAATTTGTGTTAAAACACAAATGTCAACAATTTTACCAAGGCCATATGCCCTGTGATGTATAATAAATCACATGCTTAGTCCATTTATAGATAAAAGACAACATCTTTCCAGAAATATCTATATATATTTCTCCAAATGTTTGGCACTACCTCATGTGATAGAGATAAAGTTTAGCATACATAATCTTTCTGATAACCTGCTATTAGCCAACTTCCATAATGGTTTTATTTTGAACATTGCCATGTGCCACCAGTAAATTATTGAAAGTGAGTAAAAACTTGAAATTTCCCAGCATCTTAGTAAAGGAATTTTTCATTTGTACAAATTCTCATTCATATATCACTTACCAGGAAATACCATTGGCTATATTTTGAATATATATTTAGCATAACATATTAGTCTGAGCTACTTAGCTTTTCAAAGTCACACTATGCTTTCACTGTTGTTCTCCTATCGTAGGTTCATAACAAAGAAGTGAGTGGTCCTTTAAATACATAAATCTGTTCATAATACTCACTGGGTCAAAATTATACACATCTCTAATTCTTTCAAGAGTTAAAACCAAATTTGTAAAAATGGCATCCATACTTGTAAATAATCTGACTTCCTGTTACCTCTCTGACCTCATAGCCTTCCACTTTTCACCTTGTTTTCATGTCCCAAACACCACTAGCTTCCTTGATTGCTAGTTAAATTTTCAAATCGGGACCCTGTCATTACCTGTTCATTCTGCCTGAAATAGTCTTTCATAAAATAACCAAATACCTAACTTCTTCATCTTTCTCATATTATTTATTGTAAACTACCTTATCATTGAGACTTCTCTCAACTATTTATTCAAATTTGTACCTGGCCCCAGCACTCAGCATCAGATTTTCCTTTCTCTACCTATTTTGCACTCACCTCCTCTATTTTAGTATCAATTAGGACCTCAGCCATGAAAACATGTCATATTATTAGATTATATTATTGGAGAAGGATTTCATGCAAAAACGATACAAAGGTGTTTGAGATGGGTGGGATTATGAGTATGGTATAGAACTACACTGTCACAGCCTGTAGGTCCAGAAAGGCAGAGCAAGAGAACAGTTACTGAAAAAGAAAAAAATCATGTAGAAATTATGTTGGTGGAAGTAGTGATCACTGGTCAAAGGACACAGTCCAAACCCAAGAGCTGGACCCAGAGGGAGGATCTGGAGGAATAACTCTCTCATATCTATTCTCCATCTTTCTGTACGTTCTGTAGGAGCTCCCATTGGCTAAATTTAATCGGAAGCCAGATGGTTGAGGAAGACAGAACTACTTTATCCAGGTTTGTCAGCAGGTATAAAGAACATAGCAGAGTAGCAAGGAGAGTGGATCCAGGGTGACATTCAGAGAAAAGTCCAGCACTGCCATTAGTTACATGTAACTAATACATATAATATTCAATTCATTACTTTGATGATTAAATATGTCTTCTCTTAACAGTATATAAGCAACATAATGTTTCAGTTCACCGGTGTACGTCAAGCACTATGATTGGTAGCTTCAAGGTCATAATAAACACTCAACAGTTTATGAATGAATGCTGAATAAATTAATATATAATACATCTAACAGCAATATTTATAATAATTGATGATGATAAAATGACAATCATAGTATCTCTACCACTTACTTGTTTTGTGTCCCTGAGCAAGATATTTAACAGATATGCAACGTCCTTTTATATAAAGCATAAGATAAACAATTATAAATAATTTATATAATACATATTACACATATTACAAGGTTCTTTTTATGCATTATCTGTTTAATCCTCAAAATAATCCAAAGGGAAGACACCTTCTATTATCATTTTCAGATTAAGATACTGAGAGAGATAATGTGTGGCTTGCCTATGGTCACATTTAAACAATACAAACTATGTTAATTATATAATAAATATTATCAGGCTTTACATTTTCACATGTACTTATATATTTAAAATTTTTATTTCTTATAAATACTCCAAAGGCTTTCACCCTGTGGTGACTAGTCATTATTTTGAGTTGGCACTTACATTAAAATGATTAATGCAAATGTATTATGTTACTTTTCATTTATCATTATTTTAAAAAATAAACTTTTATTTTTAATATCCAACTTCTATAAAAATAAAAATCTAAATTTATTTTTTGAGTCTGGTTTCATGTAATAAAATGCAAATGAAATGGTTTGATGCTGCTAAGCATGGCATAGATGGAGAATTCTTGTGGCAGTTTTCTCAAGGCAGATACTTTTTGGACATAAGCAGCTACCCCACTTTCATGAGTTTTTTTTCCCCCTGATATCCTTATCTTATTTTAGTCATAACACCTAAAATGATGACAAACATTCTGATTTAGTTCCATGGGTTCTAAAAACTTTTCAATCTTCAAAGGACTCTTATTTCCAAGCAAGTGTACTTAGCAGTCTAGATAATCATAATCTGTTTATACTTCAGTGTTAATTTCTTAAGAGCTGAAAGTTATAAAGTAGATTTAGCAATGGATGTGATGCCTAAGAAAGGAGTGTGCCATTAAAATGTAGTTACATAGTAGTCACCCAGGCAAAAATACTTTCTTTCTGAACTTGGTCTAACCATATGAGCAATCATATGGTTAGAAGGGAAGTTTAAGAATTATAAAAAGAGAAAACAGCAGTCTCATTTATCTTAGAAACGAAAAATGTAGAATTGATCATTTTGTAGTCATATGCTAACCTAGAGTACTGCCATCACCACTTAGGAAAACTCATTGATTTGCAAAATTGAACAGTGGATATCCTAAATGGGACAGCTGAGACTCCAAATTACACTATAACAGAGCCTCCAGAGCATGAATCTAAGTTAAATATAGAAGCAATATGCTGTGCTCACAAGTCATTTTTATTTGCAACAAGGAATTTTAATGGCCTTGGTCTCATTGATGCTTTTGATGGTCAAGTATGCTACAAATAGCTCTCCTAGGAATACAATATCTGAGCATTGAAAACATTTTCCCTTCCTTCATCAATAACTGCTTTTGTGTGATTAGTGATTCTGAAACAGATTCCAGTTTAACACACTACGCAGCGTTATATGTTTTTCTTCATCATACCAAGTCTCCACCCCTCAAAAATTGCTTTTATTTTCTTTTATTATTTGGTCATGTGTTGAGCAATATAAGTGTTTTTCCAGAAAAATCCATTTAAGATTAAATTTGGCCATAAAATGATATTGACATATCAGGAATGAAATATATTGCTATATGTGTTGTAAATAGATATTCATTAAGTTTGTAACAGAGTTGTACTAGGAAATGTTCTCCTTTCTGCTTTTTATCTTAAAGAGACATTCTCTTAGTCAATTAGTAATTTATATTTTACAAATGGGAGGCTAATATGTAATTTTATTAATTCTAAACGAACTAGTCTAGTACCCATTATTCTAAGTGTAATCCATGAACCAGCAACATTAGGATTACATCAAAACTTGTTAGAAGTGCAGAATCTTAAGTATCATCCCAGATCTACTGCACCAGGGTCTACATTTTAACAAAATTCATAGGTAATGTATGTGTTCACTGAAGTTTTAGAAGCACTCTTCTAGCAGACAAGTGAGAATTGAGGATTACTGCTAACATTTTTGTATTGGTGAGGCTCAAGTCAAGCATCTGAAAAAGAAACAAAACAAAGCAAAACATTGCCTCCACAAAGATGAAAAAACAAACCCAACACTAAACAAAACAAGCAAACAAACAAAAGGCAATCTTGAGACTTTGGGCCTGTATTTCTTCCTGGCCATAATTAGCTGGAGAAGCAGTAACCAGCTTCACCAAGGTGGAGAATTGTCTGCTGAATTGATTTGTGCTGCCTGCCTTGTTTTGTTACCTGAATTTGAGTTTGACAGTCCTGATATATGCAAAAACAGGGGTAACTTTGTAATACTCTTTTACCCATAAATTTTGATATTCTCTTTAGTCCATAACTTAATTGATGCAGCCCTTACTCGAGCCCTGGTCAGATATATTTTACACATTCTCCTAGCTTGTAAAGGAGGAGTCAGAGACAGGGATTTCTGAGCACTTCCATGCAGAACCCAAGTAAGCATCCTGTGAATTTAGAAGCTAGTTAGGTATTTATACTGGGTTAGTGAACGTGAAAGCAGTGCCACTGAGAGTTTTTTAACACACAGCCATATATCCTGGCTTTCTCTCCTGTGAATGCCAGGGCAGGGAATATAGAAGAGGTAACCTAGAGTTGTGACCTAAAACAGTGGATAAAACACATTCTATTGATCCTTGGATATCATAATTGCCCTAGTCCACTTGTAGCAGATGTTTGGTCACAGATCTGAATGTTTTCTTCTGAATGCATCACAGTTCATGAGACACCCAGTTTTCCTGCTGGGCTTACATCTGTGATGTGCTACTGCCCTGACACTTAAGTCCTGATTTCTAACTCTTCTTGAAATTCAAATTCACATTATTAAATCCTTTATATTTTTTCCAGTTTAAAAAACCTATTTTATTGAGGTATGATTGATATACAGAAAAAAATGTGCATATTTAATATACACACAGCTTGATAAATTTGGAAATAAGTATACATTTGGGAAACTGTCACCACAGTCTATGCCATAAACATATCCATGATCTACAAAGCTTCCTCCTGCACTATTTGTTGTAATTATTGATAAGAATATTTAACATTAGATCTGTCTTCTTAGCAAATGTTTAAGTATGCAATACAGTACTGCTAGCTATAGGCACTATGCTGTGCAACAGATCTCTAGGACTTATTTACGTTGCATAACTGAAACTTTGTACCCTTTGGCAAAAACCACCCATTTTCCGCCTCCACAGTCCCTGACAACCACCATTCTATTCTCATTTCTCTGAGTCTAACTATTTTATATAAAGAAAATAGGTATACAATGAATATAGTGGAATATTATTCAGCTTTTAAGAAGAAAGAAATCCTGCCATTTGCAACAGCATGGATGGAGCTAGAGCATTTTATGCTTTGTGAAACAAGGTAGATAGAGGACAAATAGTATGTGATACCACTTATATGATGAAGTTACAGCATATTTTCCATTTCTGATATCCTTAGCAGCCATTAAATTGAATCTATTCTACTTAAGGAGGACCATCTTTCTCCTACCCATTCCTATATGCATAACTTTGATGAGTACATGTTTCATTATTTAGTATGTTTTCTATAATTTGAATGATTTAGCTGAATTTAAAACTTTAAATGTTTTTAAACATTAAATGTAGCTTAAACAAATAAGTATTAAAGAAATTCTAAATGTAAATAGACAAGTATATTCTCATATGTTGCCCAATTAGTCACCAATCACAGTAACTGCTACCTAGATATGGCTGTTTTATTAAAATTGTGTTCTTTGAGTGTCTTTTAACTTCATATTTATACTGGACACATTTTCAGGAAGTGTTGATACAATCACATATAATCAGTTAAAAATAAATTAAAAATACCTTGTATGCAATACTTTTTTTTCTTGCTCATTTTCCTCTAGTACCCAGACATCTCAGCTTCCTCTTCAGTTATAAACTATATAACAGATTGTATATTCTTTTAGAGAAAGAATATACACTGACCCACACACATTCCCTTTTTAAACAAAGGTTTTGTTTGTTTACCGTATGTTGTAATTTTTTAGCAACAGTTTTCTATTAGTCCCAACTATTAACTTTACAATCCATGTAATATTAATTGAGCTGAGATCCATCACTATCATCTATAAATATTTCACATATATTTGCATATTATATATCCTAAACCTATATATTTGTTTCTATTAATTGGTTTATTTAATAATATATTGATTGTAAGAGTTTTAAATATCACTTAATGTTTTTAAATGACTGTACTTTATAAATATATTGAAATATCTTACACAGCTAATTCAAAGCCTCTTATTGATTTATGAATATTTGGCATTTCTTACATAATTATTATTTTATGAAAATCATTGAACTTGTTTTTTCTAGATATACTAAAGAAAGAAAAAATGTTGCTTTTAAGTAGATTCAGAGAAAAGATTGCTGAATAACTTATCTAAATGTACAGTGCTTATACTATAGTGTCTATCATTTTAACTGACCACAAATCAGGTGTATTTATACATACTCAAAACTTTTTAAGAAATATAAGATTCCTGGGAATTCGAGATTCCTTACATTAACTTGGGAGCAGAAAATCTATTTCTAGTGTTATTTTAGGTGGAAGAAAGAAGAACATACTTTGTTGTGGAACATAGCTTTACTGGGGCTTTCACCATAGTTTTTTGAACCAATACTATGTACAACCTAATGTCTAGTATAAGGATATGATACACAGGCAAATATTAATTATTCAAAACAGGAAAAATGTACTCTATGAGAGGGACTCATATATCAATTCCAGATAATTAAGTATGAAGACAAATTTGTTCAGACTAAGCCTTTCAGGGTACTTAGCCTATTTCAGACAGAAAAGTTGGTTTACTGAATTAAAAGAGAATCCCGAGTTGGGCCATAGATGCAGGATATCATGTTAGTAGTAAAGCATGTAGTCCAGTTTGGTGATTAGATGGTGGAAAGTAGCAGAAAACAATCCTATAAAGATAGATTAAGGTCAGGCTGTGAAGAGCTCCATCCCTGAGCTGAAAGGACACAGTTTAGGTATTTGTAGTACTTGTAGGCTCCCTCTCGTTCTTGAATTGCAGAAAACAAACTGATGACATCTCCTTGTCGTTAGACTGCAGTGCACTCAACCAACTGCAAGTCCCTTTCACAAGAAACCATTTTCTTCAGAACTAAAAAGCCACAGGACGTTACAACTCTCACACGCTATCAGAACTACATGATCTTTTGCTGTTTCTAAACCCAAGTTTGCTCATATTCACAACTCTCTGTGTAAATTATTTTGTATCTCTTTTTAAGAACAGAACTGGTTTTAGATCAAAGGAGTCAGGTTAGCCTGATACTAGGATTCTCAAATTACCATATTTGTATTCCTCATTTTAATTGCACTAGATAAAATTGAACTTATTTATTTAGTAATATTGATCACTTACTTAAAAAAATTCTGTTCTAGAATTCAAAAGCAATGAAGGAATAGATAGCCATTAGTGTTAAGAGAGACAAGTGAACAGTCAAGTACAACATAATATATGTTGGGACAGAAACACAGAAAACAGGTACAGTATCGGAAGACAATTCTTAGGTCTCTTGTGTTTCCTAATGTCAAGTAAGGGACTAACCATCCTTTTTATTTCAGACTAACTTTCTATTTTCAAAAATCTGTGTACAATGAATAACCATAGACTATATAGTGTTTCCAATGGAGCAAAGGGAAGAATTATTTACTTTGCAGTATAATGAAGACAATGGCTCCCTCTGGTGCACACGTCAGGCAGACTTGTTTACAGCCCATCAGGAAAGATTTGGAATCCTTAGTTTGGGTTTCCTCACCTCTCATGCAAACCATTTGTATATAGAACACTGGTTTTAGCCATTCTGGACTCCTCATCCCCATCCCTGCCCATGTACTTGGGATCCAATCATAAAGCTATGCTTTTTACTACACAATGAGCAATAAAGTCCCTTATCTCTGACCCTGGAGCTTTTTGTCTTCTGTCCTCATTCATGAAACTGACTGGATAATATGTAGCATAAAATCTCACACTCTAGACTTTGCAACATACACAAGACTGCCTTGGTGTTTACATAAAGGCAATGTGTGATTTTAAATCACTCTAGCTCTGACTATTCCACATAGAGCATCTGGGAATCCCTTTAGGAAATAAAGTTTTACTGATTTTCAAGGGTTAATTACAGAGGAAAAAGGAGCAGTTACTAAGAGGAGCCCAATATTTTGCTGGTATGTGTAAAATAGGTGATAATTTGTAGAGGTACAAAGTTTCAGTTATGTAACATGAATGAGTTCTAGAAATCTGCTGTACAACATAGGACCTATAGCTAACAGCACTGTACTGTGCACTTTAAAAATTATTAAGAGGGTAGTAGAATTCATATTGTTTACTTGCCACAATAAAAAATAATACTTTTATTTATTGGCTACATAAAATTACATTTCACCATCAGGTAATAATTACAATAAAGTATGTTTAAAGAAGCACAGTCACCTTGTAATGAGGGAAAAAAGGTCATAGATTCAATTAGCAAGAGACTTTATTTTCAGAGAAATACTCTGTATGGGTTATTTTAAAAGAAAGGATAAAAAACTGTCTAAAAGGCAGAGCCAACATGGCGGCGTGAGTAGGACAGTGGGAATCTCCTCCCAAAAACATATATTTTTGAAAATACAACAAATACAACTAATCCTAAAAGAGAGACCAGAAGACACAGGACAACAGCCAGACTACATCCACACGTGCAAGACCCAGTGCCAGGTGAAAAGGGTAAGATACAACCCCTGGCCCAGCCAGACATGAGCACGCCTCCCCCCAGCTCCCAGCGGGACGAGAGGAGTCGGAGTGGGGAGGGTGAGGGAGCTAACACCCAGCACCAGCCAACCGCACCAGAGCACAGCCACAGTGTATGTGTGGAGGGCTGGAAACTAGGGAAACAGGGCAGCAAGACCTCTGAGCAGGTTCCGAAACTGAAGTCCCTGTGACAAAGAAAAGTGAGTACTTTTTGAAAGTCTTAAAGGGACAGGGATGTAACAGCTGGATGGAAACAACACAGGTCACAGCCCAGTGGCTGGAAATTGCAGGGAAAACCGGGCACACTAAGCCCCTGGGCAACAGCTCTGAGAACCCTCACAGAGGTAAACAGCCAAACAAACAGCCCCCCGGTCCATTACCCCTCCGGGCACTGCGAAAGCAGAGAAGCAGCCTAAGGCAGGCATCACGTTCAGAAAGGGACATTCCTCCATACCGGCTGGGAAAGAAACAAAGAACCAGTCTACACGCAATTACCCAACACAAGCCACTAGGGGACGCAGTTGTCCCAGTAAAGAAAGGCCAGTGGCAAGTGAAAAGTTTGCCCCCCCAGCTGACAGTCAATAGCACCTATCAACATGAAAAGGCATGAAAATATGATCCAGACAAGACTAACCCAGACAGCTTCAGCATCTTCTACATCATGCCCTGAGCAAGAACCTGGGGTGATAGATTTAACCCGTCTTCCTGAAAAAGAATTCAAAACAAATGTCATAACCATTCTGATGGACTTGCAGAGAAATATGCAAGAACTAAGGAAGGAGAATAGAGAAATAAAACAAGCTCTGGAAGGGCTTCAGAACAGAATGGATGAGATGCAAGAGACAATTAATGGAATAGAAAACAGAGAATAGGAACACAGAGAAGCTGATGCAGAGAGAGATAAAAGGAACTCAAGGAATGAAAGAAGTCTAAGAGAGCTGAGTGACCAATCAACATGGAACAATATCTGCATTATAGGGGTACCAGAAGACGAAGAGAGAGAAAAAGGGATAGAAAGTGTCATTGAAGAAATAATTGCTGAAAACTTCCCCAAACTAGGGGAAGAAATGGCCTCTAGGACCACAGAGGTATGCAGAACTCCCATGAAAAGGGATCCAAGGAGGGCACAACCAAGACACATAATAATTAAAATGGCAAAGATCAAAGACAAGGATAAAGTATTAAAGGCAGCCAGAGATAAAAAGAAAGATTATCTACAAAGGAAAACCAATCAGACTATCATCAGACTTCTCAACAGAAACCCTACAGGGCAGAAGAGAATGGCATGATATACTTAATGCAATGAAACAGAAGGGCCTCGAACCAAGACTACTGCATCCAGCATGATTATCATTTAAATATGAAGGAGGGATTAAACAATTCCCAGAGAAGCAAAACTTGAGGGAATTTGCCTTCCACAAACCACCTCTACAGGGCATGCTACAGGGATGGCTCTAGATGGGAGCACTCCTAAAAAGAGCACAGAACAAAACACACAACATATGAAGAAGGGAGGAGGAGGAATAAGAAGGGAGAGAAATAAAGAATCATCAGACTGTGTTTATAAAAGCTCAACAAGCGAATTAAGTTAGACATTAAGATAGTAAAGAAGCTAACCCTGGACCTTTGGTAACCACAAACACAAAGCCTGCAATGATAATGAGTACATACCTTTTAATAACCAGCCTAAATGTAAATGGACTGAATGCACCAATCAAAAGACACAGAGTAATAGAATGGATAAAAAAGCAAGCTCCATCCATATGCTGCTTACAAGAGACTCACCTCAAAACCAAAGACATGGACAGACTTAAAGTCAAGGGATGGAAAAAGACATTCCATGCAAACAACAGAGAGAAAAAAGCAGGTGTTGCAATACTAGTATAAGACAAAACAGACTTCAAAATAAAGAAAGAAACAAAAGATAAAGAAGGACATTATGTAATGATAAAGGGCTCAGTCCAACAAGAGGATATAACCATTATAATTATATATGAACCCAATACAGGAGCACCAACATATCTGAAACAAATACTAATAGAAATAAAGGAGGAAATAGAATGCAATGCATTCATTATGGGAGACTTCAACACACCACTCACCCCAAGGACAGATCCACCATACAGAAAATAAGTCAGGACACAGAGGCACTGAAAAAAACACTAGAATAGATGGACCTAATAGACATTTACAGAACTCTACATCCAAAAGCAACAGGATACACATTCTTCTCAAGTGCACATGGAACATTCTCCAGAATAGACCATATACTAGGCCACAAAAAGAGCCTCAGTAAATTCCAAAAGATTGAAACCCTAGCAACCAACTTTTCAGACCACAAAGGCATAAAACTAGATATGAACTGTACAAAGAAAGCTAAAAGGTTCACAAACACATGGAGACTTAACAACACGCTCCTAAATAATCAATGGATCAATGAACAAATCAAAATGGAGATTCAGCAATATATGGAAACAAATGACAACAACAACACAAAGACCCAACTACTGTGGGATACAGCAAAAGCAGTCTTAAGAGGAAAGTATATAGCAATCCAGGCATATTTAAAGAAAGAAGAACAATCCCAAATAAATGGTCTAATGTCATAATTATCAAAATTGGAAGAATAAGAACAAATGAGGCCTAAGGTCAGCAGAAGGAGGGATACAATAAAGATCAGAGAAGAAATAAATAAAATTAAGAAGAATAAAACAATAGCAAAAATCAATGAAACCAAGAGCTGTTTCTTTGAGAAAATAAACAAAATAGATCTGCCTCTAGCCAGACTTATTAAGAGGAAAAGAGAGGCAACACAAATCAAGAGAATCAGAAACGAGAAAGGAAAAAATCATGATGGACCCCACAGAAATACAAAGAATTATTAGAGAGTACTATGAAAACATATATGCTAACAAGCTGGGAAACCGAGGAGAAATGGACAACTTCCTAGAAAAATACAACTTTCCAAGACTGACCCAGAAAGAAACAGAAAATCTAAACAGACCAATTACCAGCAACGAAATTGAAGTGGTAATCAAAAAACTACCAAAGAACAAAACCACCAGGCCAGATGGATTCACCTCGGAATTTTATCAGACATACAGGGAAGACATAATACCCACTCTCCTTAAAGTTTTCCAAAAAATAGAAGAGGAGGGGATACTCCCAACCTCATACTATGAAGCCAACAGCACCCTGATACCAAAACCAGGCAAAGACTCCACCAAAAAAGAAAACTACAGACCAATATCCCTTATGAACGTAGATGCAAAAATACTCAACAAAATAATAGCAAACTGAATTCAAAAATACAACAAAAGTATCATACACCATGACCAAGTGGGATGCATCCCAGGGATGCAAGGATGGTACAACATTCGAAAGTCCGTCAACATCATCCACCACATCAACAAAAAGAAAGACAAAAACCACATGATCATCTCCATAGATGCTGATAAAGCATTTGACAAAATTCAACATACATTCATGATAAAAACTCTCAGCAAAATGGGAATAGAGGGTAAGTACCTCAACATAATAAAGGCCATGTATGATAAACCCACAGCCAACATTATATTGAACAGCGAGAAGATGAAAGCTTTTCCTCTGAGATCGGGAACTAGGCAGGGATGCCCACTCTCCCCACTGTTATTTAACATAGTACTGGAGGTCTTAGCCACAGCAATTAGACAAAACAAAGACAAAGAAGGAATCCAGAATGGAAAAGAAGAAGTTAAACTGTCTCTATTTGCAGGTGACATGATATTGTACATAAAAAACCTAAAGACTCAATCCCAAAAATACTAGAACTGATATCGGATTACAGCAAAGTTGCAGGATACACAATTAACACACAGAAATCTGTGGCTTTCCAATACACTAACAATGAACCAATAAAAGAGAAATCAGGAATATAATTCCATTCACAACTGTATCAAAAAGAATGAAATAACTAGGAATAAACCTAACCAAAGAAGTGAAAGACTTATACTATGAAAACTACAAGTCACTCTTAAGAGAAATTAAACGGGACACTAACGAATGGAATCTCATCCCATGCTGGTGGCTAGGTAGAATTAATATAGTCAAAATGGCCATCCTGCCCATAGCAATATACAGATTTGATGCAATCCCTATGAATTTACCAGCAACAATCTTCAATGAACTGGAACAAATAATTCAAAAATTCATATGAAAACACCAAAGACACCGAATAGCCAAAGCAATCCTGAGAAAGAAGAATAAAGTAGGGGGGGATCTCACTCCCCAACTTCAAGCTCTACTATAAAGCCATAGTAATCAAGACAACTTGGTACTGGCACAAGAACAGAGCCACAGACCAGTGGAACAGACTAGAGACTCCAGATATTAACACAAACATATATGGCCAATTAATATTTGATAAAGGAGCCATGGACATACAATGGCAAAATGACAGTCTCTTCAACAGATGGTGCTGGCAAAACTGGACAGCTACATGTAGGAGAATGAAACTGGACCATTGTCTAACCCCATATACAAAAGAAAACTCAAAATGAATCAGAGTCCTGAATGTAAGTCATGAAACCATTAAACTCTTGGAAAAAAACATAGGCAAAAACCTCTTAGACATAAACATGAGTGACCTCTTCTTGAACATATCTCCCCAGGCAAGGAAAACAACAGCAAAAATGAACAAGTGGGACTATATTAAGCTAAAAAGCTTCTGTACAGCAAAAGACACCATCAATAGAAGAAAAAGAGACCCTACAGTATGGGAGAATATATTTGAAAATGACAGATCCAATAAAGGCTTGACGTCCAGAATATATAAAGAGCTCACATGCCTCAACAAACAAAAAACAAATAACCCAATTAAAAATGGGCAGAGGAACTGAACAGACAGTTCTCCAAAAAAGAAATGCAGATGACCAACCGACCCATGAAAAGATGCTCCACATCGCTAAGTATCAGAGAAATGCAAATTAAAACTACAATGAGGTATCACCTCACACCAGTAAGGATGGCTGCCATCCAAAAGATAAACAAAAACAAATTTTGGCAAGGCTGTGGAGAAAGGGGAACCCTCCTACACTGCTGGTGGGAATGTAAATTAGTTCAACCATTGTGGAAAGCAGTATGGAGGTTCATCAAAATGCTCAAAACAGACTTACCATTTGAACCAGGAATTCCACTCCCAGGAATTTACCCTAAGAATGCAGCAATCAAGTTTGAGAAAGACAGATACACCCCTATGTTTATCGCAGCACTATTTACAATAGCCAAGAATTGGAAGCAGCCTAAATTTCCATCAATAGATGAACGGATAAAGATGATGTGGTACATATACACAATGTAATACTACTCAGCCATCGGAAGAGGGCAAATCCTACCATTTGCAGCAACGTGGATGGAGCTGGAGGGTATTTTGCTCAGTGAAATAAGCCAAGTGGAGAAAGAGAAATACCAAATGATTTCACTCATCTGTGGAGTAAAAAACAAAGGAAAAACTGAAGGAACAAAACAGCAGCAGAATCACAGAACCCAAGAATGGACTAACAGGTACCAAAGGGAGAGGGACTAGGGAGGATGGGTGGGTAGGATGGGATAAGTGGGGGGAAGAAAAAGGGGGGTATTAAGATTAGCATGCATGGTGGGGTGGGAGAAAGGGGAGGGCTGTACAACACAGAGAAGACAAGTAGTGATTCTAGAACTGTGATTCTATGCTGATGGACAGTAAATTTAGATTAATGATAACAAAAAATAAACATAAAAAACATAAAAAAAAAGAAAGAAAAGGGGGATTACTCCCTGATAGGATAAAACTAACTGTAAATCTATGATTAATGCATGCTTTAAATATCCTTAATTTTGATCACGTAAAGGGTTATAGATGATCGTTTATGGAGGTACATTTTTCTGATAATATTCCTTTCTATTACAAAAAAAAAAAAAAGCATTTCCTGTGGTGACCTCCAATGAGTTCTACACAATGGTATGAAGGACATATCAAAGTGTAGGCAAAGGGTCTGTTTGTGTTTATACAGAGGATCAAAGCCTAATTTGGCTACCCAGAGAATGAACTAAGATATGATATAAAGAAGAACTTCCAACATCAGCACTCTCTGGAAGACTCATACCAGAAGATGATCATCAAAAACCCTCAACAAAGATCCAGGCGCTGCTACAGCTGTAGCTGCATTCATCCCACCGGTTTTGGACTTGCCATGGGAATGAAGAAGGAGATATCAAAGCTGGCCTGTGCATACAGTAAAACAACAAATTTGACTGGATCTATACTGTTGCAACTCAACCAAGAATTAGGAGAAGGGCAAGTTGTAATGCTCCAAAATCTTACAACTACAGACTATCTACTGTTAAAAGAACATATGCGATGTGAACAGTTCCCACGAATGGGTTGTTTTAATTTGTCTGATTTCTCTCAGACTGTTCAAGTTCAGTTGGACAATATTCACCATATCATAGATAAGTTTTCACAAATGCCTAAGGTGCCTAACTGGTTTTCTTGGTTTTACTGGAGATGGCTGGTAATTATACGTCTGCTTTGGTTATGTAGCTGTACTCCTATTATGTTAATGTGTGTGCGCAATTTAATTAGTAGTTTAAAACCTACACATGCTTAAGTTACTCTACAAGAAGATATCTCAGAGAAATAATCAATCTTCCCATGTTTTCTTCCGCCTGCTACTTCTATAGCTTTTCTTCCTTCCTTCCTAATTACAACCCTTAAATAGAATTCGTGCCTCATATCAAATTTACCGAGTATCATAATTCCTCCAAGTGTTAAAGATACCTCAAGACAAATGCTGGGCATAGAAGCCACAGGGCATAAATATGCAAAGAAGTAAAAAGCTAACCATTTCTAACAATATTGCTTCTCTCTCACTTACCAACTTTACATTTCCCTTTATGGTCCCAGAAGATGACTGGTTCGACAGAGACAGGTAAGATTCCTCAAGGGAGGAACAACCTAAGACAGGCACAGTTCCAGGGGGGCTATCAGGGGAGAGATTGGGGATCAACAGTGGTGAGGCTTAGAACCTCCCCCCCTCTGTTCTGAGAGAAATCTTCTGCATACGTGGATGTTTTATTGCCCTTGTGTAGCTTGGATAAACACATAGTCTACAGGCACACACCTGATCATCTACATTTGCTCTCTTACAACACTAAACTATGTTTTCTACCTTTATCTTGCATCTACCTACCACTTCAGCATTTTATTAAAAATAATAATAATAAAAAGAGAAATGTGGTATCCACATATAAATCAAGTATAAAAATTAAACGAATATTCATATTTGAATTGATTGTTTATAGTTCATAATGCTTGATCAAAACTGAAAGTTTCTGTGATGACTACCCTTGTACTGTTCACCATGTAACTTATTCACTATGTAAGAATTTGTTCTCCATGTAAGAACTTGTTCGTTATGCTTCAGAAGATTGGAGACAGATGAAAATTAGGCTTGGGGTGGATTAATGATTGTTCATTGAGCATTGACTCCCCTATACAGAATTTTATTGTTGTTAACAACCATTTGATCAATAAATGAGAGATGCCCTCTCAAAAAAAAAAAAAGTACAGACTTCCAATTGTAAAATAAGTAAGTAAGCGGCATGTAATATATAGCATAAGGAATATAGTCAAAATATTGTAACAACTTTGTATGGTGATAGCTGGTAGCTAGAATTATCATGTATATAAATGTTGAGTGATTGTGTTGTACACCTGAAACTAATGTAATACTGTATGTCAACTACCCTTCAATAAAAAATAATTATCTACAAAAAAACCTGTCTGAATAAGTCAGATCAAATTAATTATAACTAAAGTGAGGCAACATCTCTGAATGTAAAGAGCAGTGTAGATAGAAGAGAAAAATATCTTGTTTATATAAGAAGGCATTTTGAATGGAGTCTGTTCATATAACTGGTTTTATTGTGCTTAATGAATGGAAAGCTTAGGAAAATCTTATTTGCAATTCTTGCATCAAGAAACAATGTAATTTTATAACTACATCTCATTATAAAACCCCATAATTTTCATATGTATGGAATGTAATGTACATGTTAGGTTGATATTTTCCCAATACTCAATTTTTGAAAGCATTAGAATATGTAACAGTTCAAATTTTTCTACTCTGGAATCCCACTTGATATTTGGAATATGACATCATGAGGCTGAATAAGGGATGTGTACCAGAATAGGTTTTTCTATAAACAAAGTACACAGGGGCATATCGGTTATTGAGGAATAGGATAGCAAGTAATATGGTAAAGTAAACATAGGAGGATAGTGCTATTGAAACACTGGCTGGTAAAAATCGGTTACGAATTTTCCAAGAGAGATTTTCACATAGGTGAAGTTGAAGTGGAGACAACAACTGTTAGAGTATCAAACACGCATTGGGCATACTGAGGCTGAAAAATGGAAAATGTATTTATGACTGAAAGTACTAGCAGGGAATCCAGACATGGTGGAAAATAGGATTACATAACACAGGGACTTTGTTACTGATGATGAGGCATGAGACTGTAACCTGCACACAGGTAATAAATCAAGTATTCCCTTTCCATATATGAGGTACAGTATTTAAACTGATCAAGCAGTAAGACTCAGCTAAAACTGAGCTGTCAATTATCCAATACAATTCCATTTGGAAATAGATTGTGTTGATTTTGACTCTAGGTTTGGAATTAAATTACAGAAAGAACAAAGAACAGAGGAGATTATCAATTATTAAGGCCAAAAATGTAATCACATGGTACTATTTTATGAAGCTAAAATAAATATCCAAAAACTTCCTAAGAAGATGTAATAAGAGCCACATCTATATATCAGACCTTTTAACTCACATTTTATTTTTTTAAGCATATGTATTTGGTACTGGATCAAGATGACTCATTCACGTTAGTCCACTTCTCTGCCTATGACCTTATTTGATATTCCTAAATCCACAACAAAAACGTATTTTAAATATAATATCTCCAAAAATTTCCAGCAGAAGAAAAAAGACTTATCATCATACTGGAAATTTCAAAGGCTATCTTGAGACCAAATGGAGTTTGGTATAAGTACATTTTTAAATATAATTAGTAAAGAAAAATTTTTCCAAAAATAAACTCAGAAAAAGGATGCTACTCAGATAGGTTATAATAGCAAGGAATCCCAACTACTAGCCAAGAGCCTAAAAACACAGGTGGGGAACTTACTATATTCATCAGTGTAAATATGTTCATAAAAATATTTGGGGAACTTGAGCTGTTGGTTAACTCTTCTTCTCCAGTCTGGATTGAACCAAAGGTAGCCCCAAGGTACATACTTGAAGTGCATTTGTGAATATGGCCACAGGTGTCAGGAAGGGAAAGACTCTACAGGGTTATAGAATCTCACTAAAAACAGGAAGGACCCTCATCATATCCCATACATATTCTCTATTATTTTTTTTTATCATTTTACTGTAAATGTGGTCCAATCTATATTCTGTTATCTAAGGATGTAGTTAAGTTTTCTGATCATCAGTTGATGTTTCTCTAGTAACCTACCATTAATAATAATTATATTAGGTATGAGAATAAAATGAATACAATTTGTGTGGCAATTTCAGTTTTGATTAAAACTCTCCAATGACTATTGCAATTTGCTTAATAGGGTTGAAGCAGGTACTTTTGTAGCTAGACTTCAAACATAAAAATAAAAACAGAATCAAAACATATATAAAACATAAGATCATAAAACATGTAAGATCATGCCTTAAGGAATTTTATGTTGTGAAAGCACTGGAAACAATGAAATTGATAGTTTGTGGCTTAATTTAGAAAGATGAAAGATTATACAAAAAATGCATGTATTTAAGGAAGGCAATTTCATTACATTCTTACAGAGAAATATGATTATTTTCATGGTATATAAATCCCCTATATACTTCCTTCACATGATTCTTTCTCTTGAATCATAATTTTTGCTATGATAGGGCAATAATTCTCTTAAGAACTCAGAGAGTTTTATCCTCCTGACTAAAAAAATAAATAAACAATGACATAGAAAGATATATAGATGATAGATATATGCATTTTATTGATTCATTGAAATACCATTTTTGGTACAATCTAACTACAATTTGACCTACACTATTTTTATTAGTTGGAAATCTAAAGCACTGGCTAATAATCCCAGAACAGTTTTTATTGGCTTATGCCTTTATATATTTACTCATACCTTACTTACAAACCTTATAATGCCTATGAAGATTTACACACCTAAAACATTTATATATGTAAATTATATATACCAGGATTGTAACATAATTTAAAGCAGTTTATTGTGAAATACTATAATTCTCACCTTTCTCTCCTTGAAATATATATTTAAGAAATTATATATACATTGATTTCATTTTACTTCTTATATTTTCATATGCAGTATTTTGTTGAGATGAAAAGTTTAATTAAAAGATGCTGGCCTATCATATAGACAACTAAAACATATCAGCAACTATAGATTATCTGCTGAATAATTGTTTTGGGATACATTATACAAATATTTTTATCTGAAGAGCATGTTCAACATGCATGCTATCACTTTGTATTATATAAAAAGGCCATTTAGCACACAAGGACATGTAGGTTTTGAAAATTACAGTCTACAAATACTTTAATAAATAGTATTTAATATAAAAATAACAATAAAGCTAAGCTATAATTTTTAACTATTTGTTTCAAAAACAAATACGAAAATCAATGCTTGTTCCTCAATTATAAAGTAACATAGAAATGTACCCATGGTCAGCAGGACTCCATCATCAAGTGGAAGTGCTTTTCATGGGGTTTGGCTTAAGAAGTTCTTCAAGAAAATTAAGTTGCCACAGGTAAGGAAGGGTTCAACTTCTGTGACTCTTCCGGTTTCACTGCCACCTCCACATTAACTCAGATGTGTGGCGTGTTGATATATCGACTTCTTTTTTAAACTTTTTTTTAAAGCTAGATCATTTTTTTAGAGTAGAGCAGTCTCTCAGTTTACAGCAAAACTGAGAGGAAGGTACAGATATTACCCTTTGCCCCCAAAGATGCAGAGCCTCTCCCATTACAAACCTTACTCACCAGACTGGTGTGTTTGTACTCGTGAACCTACATTAACACATCATAATCACCCAAAGTATAGGGATTACTCTTGGCGTTATACATACGGTGGGTTTTAACAAATGTATAATGATGTGTATTCCTCAGTATCGCATCATACGGAGTATTTCACTGCCCTGGAAATCCTCTGTGCTCCATCTACTTATCCCCCACCAAACCCATCCCTGGCCATCTTTTTATTGCCTCTATAGGGCTGCCTTTTCCAGAATGCTTTATCATTGGAATCATATAGAATGTGGAATTTTCATATTAGCTTCTTTCACTCAGTAATAGCCATTTAGGTTTACCCCCAGGTCACTTCATTGCTTGATAGTTCATACCTTTAATGCTGAGTAATATTCAATTCTCTGAATGTACAACACATTCATCTACTGAAGAACATCTTGGTTGCCCCCAAGTTTTGACAAGCATCCATGTGCCAGTGTTTGCATGGACATAAGTTTTCAATTCCTTTGGGTAAACAGCAAGGATCATGATTGCTGGATTGTATGGTAAGAGTATGTTCAGTTTTGTGACAAACTGCCAAACTGTCTTCCGAAGTGGCTGTACCATTTTGCATTCCCACTAGGATTGAATGAGGGTACTTATTGCTCTACATCCCTGTGAGCATTTTGGTGTTGTCAAATTTTCCAGGTTTCAGTCTTCCTAGTAAGAGTGTAGTGAGATTTCATTGTTTTGATTTGCACTTCCCTAATGGCACATGATATGAAACACCTTTTCTTATGCTCATTTGCCATCTGTATATATCTTTTTTCACAAGGTATTTATTTAGGTCTTTGGCCCATTTTTAAATTGGTTCTTTTTTTTCTTATTGTTTAGTTTGAAGTGTTCTTTGTCTATCTTGGATAACAGTCCTTTTACATATGAATTTTTTTATCCCAGTCTATGGCTTATCTTTTCATTCTCTTGATATTGTCTATTGCAGAACAGCTGTAATTTCAATGAAGGGCAACTTCAATGATTCCTTTCATGGATCTTGAGTTTGATGTATCTAAAAAGTTATCACCATACCTAAAGTCATCTGTTTTTCCTATGTTATCATCTAGGAGTTTTATAGTTTTGTATTTTACACTTAGGTCCATAATTCATTTTTGGTTAATTGTTATGAAGGGTGTAAGGTCTGTGCCCAGATACACTTTTTGCATGTGGATGTCCAGTTTTTCTAGCACTATTTGTGAAGAGACTATCTTTGCTGCACATATTGCCTTTTCTCCAATGTTAAAAATCATTTGATCATCTCCATGTGGATCTATTTCTGAAATCACTATTCTGTTCCATTGATCCATCTATTCTTTCACCAATAAAACACTGTTTGATTAACTTAACTTGCCTTAAGTCTCTAAAATCTAGAAGTTGGGTAATGGCAGTCCTTCGACTTTGTCCCTGTTCTTTGGCTCTGCTGGCTATTCTGGACTTCTTGCCTCTGCATGTAAACTTAAGAATCAGTTTGTCAGTATCCACGAAATAACTTACTGGGATTTTGACTGGGTTTGCATTGAATCTACAGATTATTGGTATCTTTATGAGTAAATCTGTTATGCTAACGTTTGTTTCCTATTTTTCCTCTCTCTTCTTTAATTCATGGTTTCTCTTTTTTAAAACTTTTACTGCTTCTCATTTTTAGTGGTTTCTCTAAGGATTACAGTACACATCCTTAAATTATCACAACATACACCGAATTAATATGATGTCACTTCAATATAATGTGACTTTACAACAGTTAATTCTATTCACTCCTCATATATTTGCTCTTCTGTCATATTTGTTTTATTTTATAGTAATTATGATATATTGTAAAATGCATATTTACCATTTTTTCTAACAGTACATTGACTTTAATGTATTGTTTTCCCTGACAGTAAATTCACATCAATGATATGTTAAAAGGAAAAACAGTAGTCTATTCATGCAAACATATTTACCACATGTATAAAATGAAGATAATGCCTACTTTGTGGTATGTAATGAGGCTTAAATATGTAATAGATGAGTGACTCAGAAATCCATTTCTTACAGTAGTCTTCAATAAAAGATAGCTACTACAAATTATTTCCTATTTATATTATAAGAATTAACTTAAATTAAGTAGTTCCTATTTTCTGCAAGCACTATGTCCAGAGTTATTTGTTGCTATGAGAAGGACTCTATCTGGCTTACTAGTTCTCTCTTACTCCTGAAAATATATAATATTGAGGCCAAAAACAGACTACTAGCTACGTTCTTAAGTATAGTACACTAGCTTTTTTTCCTATCACAGTATTGTCTTTCATGTTTCCCATTAATTAACGTCCCTGTGCTCTCATCTGGGCATTTGTACATTTTCCTGCACTTCTCACCAAATGTGTGTCTACTCCAATAAGGCTTTAACCTAATTATCCAAAGAGTAAAATTTATCATCCTGCTGGGCTCCATTTTCATCACTTGAAATAGCAGTAGAAAATTCAGAAACAATCTCTATAGGACCTTTACTATCTAGACCCCTTCAGAAAATTCTTGAATAAGTTTGTATTGGATGGCAGAGGTAGGTGTCATTTCTGAGTTTCTATTAGAGACAGGAAGTACATCCTTTGAGTTAGTTTATGCTTCAAATGTCTCCTAAAGATATTTTTTGATCATGATAGTCCTCTTTGTTGTTTTAGCTCCTTACATTCAGGTTTTCCTAAATGATGTATATTCAATTTATACAGAGAATTTGATACGATCTTAGATATAAGGAAAGCATTAAGTGTTAATCTGAAGAGCGACATTCTGGAGCTTGGTGTTAGGAAAGTTAAATATTTTACCACCACTTGGTATTATATGTAGGATAGCTTAATAATTCAAGTTTACAGGAATTTATCAATATAAGTGATACATATAGGGAAATATTTGAGAAAATTCTTTTAACTGTGATAGGATTTTTGAATAATTTTAAATAGATAAGGATAGGACTACTATCCAAATATGATACTATGTAAACAGTGTAAAGAGACCTACTAATTTTGCTAATTTTGAATGCACTTATAAATATTATAGGTTTTAAGCGTTTGGTGTAAATGTTCATGAGTTACCAGTATGGGCTGGGAAAGGGTGGATGGTGGATAGAAACCAACTTATAGCACACAACTTAATCATTCTGAGCAAAGTGGCTAAATAAAAACTGATCTGAGAGAAAGGACGGAGAGGTTAGGGCTTCCATTTATGGGAACTGCTGAAACATCAACACAGGCACCAATGATTTATAGAGGACCCAAGATAAAATGCAAAAGATGCTTAATATAGGGTGATTAAAAACATCTACTGGCCTCAAATAAGTTTTAGAGTCTTGGGAGAACCTGAATTCAAGTAAAGAAACAATTACAGAGGCGGAGCCAAGATGGCGGCATGAGTAGAGCAGCAGAAATCTCCTCCCAAAACCACATATATCTATGAAAATATAACAAAGACAACTCTTCCTAAAATGGAGACCAGAGGACACAGGACAACATCCAGACCACATCCACACGTGCGAGAACCCAGCGCCTTGCAAAGGGGGTAAGATACAAACCCCGGCCCGGCGGGTCCTGAGTGCCCCACCCCCCAGCCACGAGCAGGAAGAGAGAGATCTGAGTGGGAGGGAGAAGGATCCCAGGACTGCTGAACACCCAGCCCCAGCCATCTGGACCAGAGCACAGACACAGTGCATGGGTGGGGTCCTGGATACTAGGAAAACAGGGCGGCAGGATCGGTGAGTGGGTGCCTGAGGCTGACACTGCAGAACAAAGAAACAGGAGCAGCCATTTTATTTCCCTCCTTTTTTTTTTTTTTTTTTTTGGCGAGCGGTTTTTGGAAGTCTTAAAGGGACAGGGACCCCAATAGTAGGGAAACAGAGCAGCAAGACCGGTGAGCGGGTGCCTGAGACCGGCAGATGAGGACAAAGAAAATGGGGCATTTTTCTTTTTTTAAATTATTTATTTAATTTTTTTTTTTTTTTTTTTTGGTTGCTGTTGTTGTTTTGGTATGGAGAGTGCTTTTTGGAAGTCTTAAAGGGGCAGGACAGGACACTTAGTCCAGAGGTAGGGAATCTGGGGATCTCTGGGCACTCTAACCCCTTAGGCACAGAGAGCACGGAGGCCACTTATGGAGATAAATAGCCTCCCAGCCGCTCCCCCTCCAATGGGGCTCAACCATTTTGGAGCGGCAGCCAGAGCCAGGGCATGCCCATTGCAATAGCACAGATAAACTCCATACCAGCCTGGCAGGAAGCAGAAGCCCTGTCTGCACACAGCTGCCCAGCACAAGCCACTAGAGGTCGCTATTCACCAAGGAGATTAAGGTCACAAACCAACAAGAAGGAAACCACTTCCAGCCATCACTCGTACCAGCTCTGCAAACTATCTCTATCACCATGAAAAGGCAAAACTACAGGCAGACAAAGATCACAGAGTCAACACCTGAGAAGGAGACAGACCTAACCAGTTCTCCTGAAAAAGAATTCAAAACAAAAATCATGAACATGCTGACGGAGATGCAGAGAAAAATGCAAGAGCAATGGAATGAAGTCCGGAGGGAGATCACAGATGTCAGAAAGGGGATCACAGAAGTGAAACAAGCCCTGGAAGGACTTATAAGCAGAATGGATAAGATGCAAGAGGCCATTGATGGAACAGAAAACAGAGAACAGGAATGTATAGAAGCTGACATAGAGAGAGATAAAAGGATCTACAGAAATGGAACAATACTAAGAGAACTATGTGACCAATCCAAAAGGAACAATATCTGTATTATAGGGGTAACAGAAGAAGAACAGAGAGGAAAAGGGATAGAAAGTGTCTTTGAAGAAATAATTGCTGAAAACTTCCCCAAACTGGGGGAGGAAATAATCGAACAGACCACAGAAATACACAGAACCCCTTACAGAAAGGATCTAAGGAGGACAACACTAAGACACATAATAATTAAAATGGCAAGGATCAAGGACAAAGAAAGAGTTTTAAAGGCAGCTAGAGAGAAAAAGGTCACCTATAAAGGAAAACCCATCAGGCTATCAACAGACTTCTCGACAGAAACCCTAAGGGCCAGAAGAGAATGGCATGATATATTTAATACAATGAAACGGAAGGGCCTTAAACCAAGTATACTGTATGCAGCACGACTATCATTTAAATATGATGGCAGGATTAAACAATCCCCAGACAAGCAAAAGCTGAGGGAATTTGCTTTCCTCAAACCACCTCTACAGGGCATCTTACAGGGACTGCTCTAGATGGGAGGACTCCTAAAAAGAGCACAGAAAAAAACACACAACATATGAAGAATGGAGGAGGAGGAATAAGAAAGGAGAGAAGAAAAGAATCTCCAGACAGTGTGTATAACAGCTCAATAAGTGACCTAAGGCAGTAAGATACTAAAGAAGCTAACCTTGAACCTTTGGAAACCACGAATTTAAAGCCTGCAATGGCAATAAGTACATATCTCTCAATAGTCACCCTAAATGTAAATGGACTTAATGCACCAATCAAAAGACAAAGAGTAACAGAATGGATAAAAAAGCAAGACCGGTCTATATGCTGCTTACAAGAAACTCACCTTAAACCCAAAGACATGCACAGACTAAAAGTCAAGGGATGGAAAAACATATTTCAGGCAAACAACAGCTAGAAGAAAGCAGGGGTTGCAGTACTAATATCAGACAAAATAAACTTCAAAACAAAGAAAGAAACAAGAGATAAAGAAGGACACTACATAATGATAAAGGGCTCAGTCCAACAAGAGGATATAACCATTCTAAATATATATACACCCATCACAGGAGCACCAGCATATGTGAAAGAAATATTAACAGAACTAAAGGAGGAAATAGACTGCAATGCATTTATTTTAGGAGACTTTAACACACCACTCACCCTAAAGGATAGATCCACCAGGCAGAAAATAAGTAAGGACATGGAAGCACTGAACAACACAGTAGAGCAGATGGACCTAATAGACATCTATAGAACTCTACATCCAAAAGCAAGAGCATATACATTCTTCTCAAGTGCACATGGAACATTCTCCAGAATACACCACATAATAGCCCACAAAAAGGGCCTCCGTAAATTCCAAAATATTGAAATTCGACCAACCAATTTTTCAGATCAAAAAGGTAGAAAACTAGAAATAAATTCTGCAAAGAAAACAAAAAGGCTCACAAACACATGGAGGCTTAACAACCTGCTTCTAAATAATCAATGGATCAATGAACAAATCAAAATAGAGATCAAGGAATATATAGAAACAAATAACAACAACAACAAAAAGCCCCAACTTCTGTGGAACGCAGTGAAAGCAGTCTTAAGAGGAAAGTATATAGTGATCCAGGCACACTTGAAGAAGGAAGAACAATCCCAAATGAATAGTCTAACATCACAATTATCGAAACTGGAAAAAGAAGAACAAATGAGGCCTAAAGTCAGCAGAAGGAGGGACATAATAAAGATCAGAGAAGAAATAAACAAAATTGAGAAGAATAAAACAATAGCAAAAATCAATGAAACCAAGAGCTGGTTCTTTGAGAAAATAAACAAAATAGATGAGCCTCTAGCCAAACTTATTAAGAGAAAAAGAGAATCAACATAAATCAACAGAATCAGAAGTGTGAATGGAAAAAATCATGACAGACTCCACAGAAATACAAAGAATTATTAAAGACTACTATGAAAACCTGTATGCCAACAAGCTGGAAAACCTAGAAAAAATGGAAAACTTACTAGAAAAATACAACCTCCCAAGTCTAACCAAGGAAGAAACACAAAAGTTAAACAAACCAATTACGAGCAAAGAAAATGAAATGGTAATCAAAAAACTACCCAAGGGGCGGAGCCCAGATGGCGGCGTGAGTAGACCAGTGGAAGTCTCCTCCCAAAAACACATAGCTATGAAAATATAACAAAGAAAAATCTTCCTAAAATAGAGACCACAGTACATAGGACAACATCAAGACCACATCCACACGTGAAAGAACCCAGCGCCTTGCAAAGGGGGTAAGATACAAGCCCCGGCCCGGCGGGAGCCGAATGCCCCTCCCCCTGGCTCCCGGCGGGTGGAAAGAAACTGGAGCGGTTTGTTTTTTTTTTGGCGAGTGCTTTTTGGAAGCCTTAAAGGGACAGAGACCCTGTTGCTAGGGAGGCAGGGTGGTGGGACCGGTGAGCGGGTGCCTGGGACCGGCACTTGAGGATGGAGGAAATCGCGCGTTTTTCCCCTTTTTTTTTCTCTTTTTGGCGAGTGCTTTTTGGAAGCCTCAAAGGGACAGGGACCCCAGTGCTAGGGAGGCAGGGCGGTGGGACTGGTGAGAGGGTGCCTGGGACCGGCAACTGAGGACAAAGAATATCCCACGTTTTTTCCTGCGGGACCGGTGGGCGGGTGCCTGAGACCGGCACCTGAGGATGGAGGAAATCGCGCTTTCCCCCCCCCTTTTTTTTTCTCTTTTTGGCGAGTGCTTTTTGGAGGCCTTAAAGGGACAGGGACCCTGGTGCTAGGGAGGCAGGGCGGCAGGACTGGTGAGCGGGTGACTGGGACTGGCGCCTGAGGACAAAGAATATCGCGTGTTTTTCCCTGTGGGACCAGTGGGCGGGTGCTTTTTGGAAGCCTTGAAGGGACAGGGACCCTGGTGCTAGGGAGGCAAGGCAGCAGGACCAGTGAGCGGGTGTCTGGGATCGGCGCCTGAGAACAAAAAAAAAAAATCAAGAGTTTTTTCCTTTCTTTTTTTTTTTCTGTTCCCTCTCTCATTGTTGCTGTTGTTGTTTTGGTTTGGAGAGTGCTTTTTGGAAGTCTTAAAGGGGCAGGACAGGACACTTAGACCAGAGGCAAGGAATCTGGGAATCTCTGGGCATTCTAACCCCCTGGGCAGCAGGGAGCACAGAGGCCCCATACAGAGATAAATAGCCTCCCAGCCGCTCCCCCTCCAACGGGGCTCTACCATTTTGGAGGAGCACCCCCAGCCAGACCACGCCCACAACAACAGTGGAGATAAACCCCATAGCAACCGGGCAGGAAGCAGAAGCCCTGTCTGCACACAGCTGCCCAGCACAAGCCACTAGAGGTCGCTATTGTCCCAGGTGAGGAAGGCCACAAACCAACAAGAAGGGAAGCTCTTCCAGCGGTCACTTGTACCAGCTCTGCACACTATCTCTATAACCATGAAAAGACAAAACTACAGGCAGACAAAGATCACAGAGACAACATCTGAGGAGACAGACCTACCCAGTCCTCCTGAAAAATAATTCAAAATAAAAAGCATGAACATGCTGACAGAGATGCAGAGAAAAATGCAAGAGCAATGGGATGAGATGCAGAGAAAAATGCAAGAGCAGTGGGATGAAGTCCGGAGGGAGATCACAGATGTCAGGAAGGAGATCACAGAAGTGAAACAATCCCTGGAAGTATTTATAAGCAGAATGGATAAGATGCAAGAAGCCATTGAAGGAATAGAAGCCAGAGAACAGGAACGTATAGAAGCTGACATAGAAAGAGATAAAAGGATCTCCAGGAATGAAACAACACTAAGAAAACTATGTGACCAAGCCAAAAGGAATAATATTTGTATTATAGGGATACCAGAAGAAGAAGAAAGAGGAAAAGGGATAGAAAGTCTCTTTGAAGAAATAATTGCTGAAAACTTCCCCAAACTGGGGGAGGAAATAATCGAACAGACCATGGAATTACACAGAACCCCCAACAGAAAGGATCCAAGGAGAACAACACCAAGACACATAGTAATTAAAATGGCAAGGATCAAGGACAAGGAAAGAGTTTTCAAGGCAGCTAGAGAGAAAAAGGTCACCTATAAAGGAAAACCCATCAGGCTAACATCAGACTTCTCAACAGAAACCCTACAGGCCTGAAGAGAATGGCATGATATATTTAATGCAATGAAACAGAAGGCCTTGAACCAACGATACTGTATCCAGCACGACTATCATTTAAATATGATGGCGGGATTAAACAATTCCCAGACAAGCAAAAGCTGAGGGAATTTGCTTCCCACAAACCACCTCTACAGGGCATGCTACCGCTCTAAATGGGAGCACCCCTAAAAAGAGCACAGAACAGAACACACAACATATGAAGAATGGAGGAGGAGGAATAAGAAGGGAGAGAAGAAAAGAATCTCCAGACAGTGTATATAACAGCTCAATAAGCGAGCTGAGTTAAGCAGTAAGATACTAAAGAAGCTAACCTTTAACCTTTGGTAACCATGAATCTAAAGCCTGCAATGGCAATAAGTACATATCTCTCAATAGTCACCCTAAATGTAAATGGACTTAATGCACCAATCAAAAGACACAGAAAAATAGAATGGATAAAAAAGAAAGACCCATCTATATGCTGCTTACAAGAAACTCACCTTAAACCCAAAGATAAGCATAGACTAAAAGTCAAGGGATAGAAAAACTTATTTCAGG
Organism: Manis javanica; assembly: GCF_040802235.1. NCBI lineage: Eukaryota > Metazoa > Chordata > Mammalia > Pholidota > Manidae > Manis > Manis javanica. The sequence continues at coordinate 24,131,593 of NC_133164.1, forward strand.
CAAACAAAAGTGAGAAGAAAGCTGGGGTTGCAGTACTAATATCAGACAAAATAGACTTCAAAACAAAGAAAGTAACAAGAGATAAAGAAGGACAATACATAATGGTAAAGGGCTCAATCCAACAAGAGGATATAACCATTCTAAATATATATGCACCCAATACAGGAGCACCAGCATATGCAAAGCAAATACTAACAGAACTAAAGAGGGAAATAGACTGCAATGCATTCATTGTAGGAGACTTCAACACACCACTCACCCCAAAGGATAGATCCACCAGGCAGAAAATAAGTAAGGACACAGAGGCACTGAACAACACCCTAGAACAGATGGACCTAATAGACATCTATAGAACTCTACATCCAAAAGCAACAGGATATACATTCTTCTCAAGTGCACATGGAACATTCTCCAGAATAGACCACATACTAGTTCACAAAAAGAGCCTCAGTAAACTCCAAAATATTGAAATTCTACCAACCAATTTTTCAGACCACAAAGGTATAAAAGTAGAAATAAATTCTACAAAGAAAACAAAAAGGCTCACAAACACATGGAGGCTTAACAACATGCTCCTAAATAATCAATGGATCAATGAACAAATCAAAATAGAGATCAAGGAATACATAGAAACCAATAACAACAACAACACTAAGCCCCAACTTCTGTGGGACGCAGAGAAAGCAGTCTTAAGAGGAAAGTATATAGCAATCCAGGCACACTTGAAGAAGGAAGAACAATCCCAAATGAACAGTCTAACATCACAATTATCAGAACTGGAAAAAGAAGAAGAAATGAGGCCGAAAGTAAGCAGAAGGAGGGACATAATAAAGATCAGAGAAGAAATAAACAAAATTGAGAAGAATAACACAATAGCAAAAATCAATGAAACCAAGAGCTGGTTCTTTGAGTAAATAAACAAAATAGATAAGCCTCTAGCCCAACTTATTAAGAGAAAAAGAGAATCAACACAAATCAACATAATCAGAAATGAGAATGGAAAAATCACGACAGACTCCACAGAAATACAAAGAATTATTAAAGACTACTATGAAAACCTATATGCCAACAAGCTGGAAAACCTAGAAGAAATGGACAACTTCCTAGAAAAATACAACCTCCCAAGACTGACCAAGGAAGAAACACAAAAGTTAAACAAACCAAGTAAGAGCAAAGAAATTGAAACGGTAATCAAAAAACTACCCAAGAACAAAACCCCGGGGCCGGATGGATTTACCTCGGAATTTTATCAGACACACAGAGAAGACATAATACCCATTCTCCTTAAAGTGTTCCAAAAAATAGAAAAAGAGGGAATACTCCCAAACTCATTCTATGAAGCCAACATCACCCTAATACCAAAACCAGGCAAAGCCCCACCAAAAAAGAAAATTACAGAACAATATCCCTGATGAATGTAGATGCAAAAATACTCAATAAAATATTAGCAAACAGAATTCAAAAGTATATCAAAAGGATCATACACCATGACCAAGTGGGATTCATCCCAGGGATGCAAGGATGGTACAACATTCGAAAATCCATCAACATCATCAAGCACATAAACAAAAAGAAAAACAAAAACCACATGATCATCTCCATAGATGCTGAAAAAGTATTTGACAAAATTCAACATCCATTCATGACAAAAACTCTCAGCAAAATGGGAATAGAGGGCAAGTACCTTAGCATAATAAAGGCCATATATGATAAACCCACAGCCAGCATTATACTGAACAGCGAGAAGCTGAAAGCATTTCCTCTGAGATCGGGAACCAGACAGGGATGCCCACTCTCCCCACTGCTTTTTAACATAGTACTGGAGGTCCTAGCCACGGCAATCAGACAAAACAAAGAAATACAAGGAATCCAGATTGGTAAAGAAGAAGTTAAACTGTCACTATTTGCAGATGATATGATACTGTACATAAAAAACCCTAATGACTCCACTTCAAAACTACTAGAACTGATATCGGAATACAGCAAAGTTGCAGGATACAAAATTAACACACAGAAATCTGAAGCTTTCCTATACACTAACAATGAATCAATAGAAAGAGAAATCAGGAAAACAATTCCATTCACCATTGCATCAAAAAGAGTAAAATACCTAGGAATAAACCTAACCAAAGAAGTGAAAGACTTATACTCTGAAAACTACAAGTCACTCTTAAGAGAAATTAAAGGGGACACTAATAAATGGAAACTCATCCCATGCTCATGGCTAGGAAGAATTAATATTGTCAAAATGGCCATCCTGCCCAAAGCAATATACAGATGTGATGCAATCCCTCTCAAATTACCAGCAACTTTCTTCAATGAATTGGAACAAATAATTCAAAAATTCATATGGAAACACCAAAGACCCCAAATAGCCAAAGCAATCCTGAAAAAGAAGAATAAAGTAGGGGGGATCTCACTCCCCAACTCTAAGCTCTACTACAAAGCCATAGTAATCAAGACAATTTGGTACTGGCACAAGAACAAAGCCACAGACCAGTGGAACAGATTAGAGACTCCAGACATTAACACAAACATATATGGTCAATTAATATTTGATAAAGGAGCCATGGACATACAATGGCAAAATGACAGTCTCTTCAACAGATGGTGCTGGCAAAACTGGACAGCTACATGTAGGAGAATGAAACTGGACCATTGTCTAACCCCATATATAAAGGTAAACTCAAAATGGATCAAAGACCTAAATGTAAGTCATGAAACCATTAAACTCTTGGAAAAAAACATAGGCAAAAACCTCTTAGACATAAACATGAGTGACCTCTTCTTGAACATATCTCCCCGGGCAAGGAAAACAACAGCAAAAATGAGCAAGTGGGACTACATAAAAGTGAAAAGCTTCTGTACAGCGAAAGACACAATCAATAGAACAAAAAGGAACCCTACAGTATGGGAGAATATATTTGAAAATGACACATCCGATAAAGGCTTGATGTCCAGAACATATAAAGAGCTCACACGCCTCAACAAAGAAAAAACAAATAACCCAATTAAAAAATGGGCAGAGGAACTGAACAGACAGTTCTCTAAAAAAGAAATACAGATGGCCAACAGACACATGAAAAGATGCTCCATATCACTAATTATCAGAGAAATGCAAATTAAAACTACAATGAGGTATCACCTCACACCAGTAAGGATAGCTGCCATCCAAAAGACAAACAACAACAAATGTTGGCGAGGCTGTGGAGAAAGGGGAACCCTCCTACACTGCTGTTGGGAAGGTAAATTAGTTCAACCATTGTGGCAAGCAGTATGGATGTTCATCAAAATGCTGAAAACGGACCTACCATTCGACCCAGGAATTCCACTCCTAGGAATTTACCCTAAGAACACAGCAATCAAGTTTGAGAAAGACAGATGTACCCCTATGTTTATTGCAGCACTATTTACAATAGCCAAGAATTGGAAGCAACCTAAATGTCCATCAGTAGATGAATGGATAAAGAAGATGTGGTACATATACACAATGGAATACTACTCAGCCATAAGAAGTGGAAAAATCCAACCATTTGCAGCAACATGGATGGAGCTGGAGAGTATTATGCTCAGTGAAATAAGCCAAGTGGAGAAAGAGAAATACCAAATGATTTCACTCATCTGAGGAGTATAGGAACAAAGGAAAAACTGAAGCAACAAAACAGCAGCGGAAATACAGAACCCAAAAATGGACTAACAGGTACCAAAGGGAAAGGAACTGGGGAGGATGGGTGGGCAGGGAGGGATAAGGAGGGGGAAGAAGAAGGGGGTATTAAGATTAGCATGCATGGCGGGGGAGGGAGAAAGGGGAGGGTGGGCTGCACAACACAGAGAGGACAAGTAGTGACTCTACAACATTTTGCTAAGCTGATGGACAGTAACCATAAAGTGGTTGTTAGGGGGGACCTGATATAGGGGAGAGCATAGTAAACATAGTATTCTTCATGTAAGTATAGATTAAAAATTAAAAAAAAAAAGAAAGAAAGAAAGAAAGAAAAGGGGGATTACTCCTTGATAGTATAAAACTATTGGTAAATCAAAGATCAACGCATGCTTTAAATATCCTTAATGTTGATCACTTAAAGGGTGTCAGATGATCAGCTATGGAGGTACTCTTTTCTGATAATATTCCTTTCTCTTAATAAAAAAAAAAAAAAGAGGTTACTGTGTGCTGACCTCCAATGAGTTCTGCACAGTGGTATAGAGGGCATGTCAAAGTTTGGGCAAAGGGTCTGTTTGTTTCTATGCAGAAGATCAAGGCCTAGCTTGGATACCCAGAAAATGAACTAAGATACGATATGAGGAGGAGCTTCCGGCATCAGCACTCTCTGGAGGACTTGTGCCGGGGGATGATCATCAAAAAGCCTCTACAGGGATCCGGACGATGCTGCGGTTGTGGCTGCATCCAGCCCACCGTCTCCTGGACTTGCCATAGGAATGAGGAGGGAGATGTCTAGGCTGGCATGTGCATACAGTGAGACAACGAATTTGACCGGATCTGTACTGCTGGAACTCAACCAGGAGTTGGGAGGGGTGCAAGGTATATCACTCCAAAATCTTATGACTATAGACTATCTACGGTTAAAAGAACATATGGGATGTGAACAGAACCCAGAAATGGGCTGCTTTAATTTGTCTGATTTTTCGCAGACGGTTCAAGTACAGTAGGACAATATCCATCATATCATAGATAAATTTTCACAAACGCCTAGGGTGCCTAAATGGTTTTCTTGGCTTCACTGGAGATGGATGGTAATTACAGATTTGCTTTGTTTATGTCACTGTATTCCTATTATGTTAATATGTGTGTGCAAATTAGTAGTTTAAAACCTATACATACTTAAGGTACTCTACAAGAAGATATGTCAAAGAAATAATCAATCCTCCCATGTTTCCTTCCATATGCTACATCTGTAGCTTTTCTTCTTTCTTCCTAATTACAATCCTTAAATAGAATTCGTGCCTCATATCGAATTTACCGAGTATCATAATTCCTCCAGGTGGTAAAGATACCTCGAGACAAGTGCTGGGCATAGAAGCCGCAGGGCATAAATCTGCAAAGAAGTAAATAGCTAACCTTTTAAACAATATGGCTTCTCTCTCACTTACCAACTTTATATTTCCCTGTATGGCCCCAGAAGATGACTGGTTAGCCAGAGACAGGTAAGATTCCTCAAGGGAGGAACAACCTAAGACAGGCACAGTCGCAAGGGGGCCATCAGGTGAGAATTTGGGGATCAACAGAGGTGAGGCTCAGAACCTCACCCCCCGTGCTTTGAGAGAAATCTTCTGCATCCATGGATGTTTTGATGCCCTTGTCTAGCCTGGATTAATACTTAGTCCACAGGTACACACCTGATCATCTGATCATCTACATTTGCCCTCTTACAGCACTAAACTATGTTTTCTACCTTTATCTTGCATTTACCTACCACTTCAGCATTTTATTAAAAATAAAAATAAAAATAATAATAAAGGGAGAAATGTGGGATCAACATATAAATCAAGTACAAAAATCAAATGAATATTCATATTTGACCTGATTGTTTATAGGTCATAATGCGTGATCAAAACCGAAAGTTTCTGTGATGAATGCCCTTGTACTGTTCACCGTGTAAGAATTTATTCACTATGTAAGAATTCGTTCACCATGTAAGAACTTGTTCGTTATGCTTCAGAAGATTGGAGACTGACGAGAATTAGACTTGAGATGGATTAATGATTGTACATTGATCATTGACCCCCCTATACTGAATTTTATTGTTGTTAACAACCATTTGATCAATAAATATGAGAGATGCCCTCTCAAAAAAAAAAAAAAAAAACTACCCAAGAACAAAACTCCGGGGCTGTACAGATTTCCTCGGAATTTTATCAGACACACAGAGAAGACATAATACCCATTCTCCTTAAAGTTTTCCAAAAAATAGAAGAGGAGGGAATACTCCCAAACTCATTCTATGAAGCTAACATCACCCTAATACCAAAACCTGGCAAAGACCCCACCAAAAAAGAAAATTACAGAACAATATCCCTGATGAATGTAGATGCAAAAATACTCAATAAAATATTAGCAAACAGAATTCAACAGCATATCAAAAGGATCATACACCATGACCAAGTGGGATTCATCCCAGGGATGCAAGGATGGTACAACATTCGAAAATACATCAACATCAACCACCACATCAACAAAAAGAAAGACAAAAAGCACATGATCATCTCCATAGATGCTGAAAAAGCATTTGACAAAATTCAACATCCATTCATGATAAAAACTTTCAGCAAAATGGGAATAGAGGGCAAGTACCTCAGCATAATAAAGGCCATATATGATAAACCCACAGCCAGCATTATACTGAACAGCGAGAAGCTGAAAGCATTTCCTCTGAGATCGGGAACCAGACAGTGATGCCCACTCTCCCCACTGCTATTTAACATAGTACTGGAGGTCCTAGCCACGGCAATCAGACAAAACAAAGAAATACAAGGAATCCAGATTGGTAAAGAAGAAGTTAAACTGTCACTATTTGCAGATGATATGATACTGGACATAAAAAACCCTAAAGAGTCTACTCCAAAACTATTAGAACTGGTATCGGAATAGAGCAAAGTTGCAGGATACAAAATTAACAAACAGAAATCGGAAGCTTTCTTATGCACTAACAATGAACCAATAGAAAGAGAAATCAGGAAAATAATCCCTTCACAATTGCATCAAAAAGAATAAAATAGCTAGGAATAAACTAACTAAAGAAGTGAAAGACCTATATCCTGAAAACTAAAAGTCATTCTTAAGAGAAATTAAAGGGGACACTAAATGGAAACTCATCTCATGCTCATGCTAGGAAGAATTAATATCGTCAAAATGGCCATCCTGCCCAAAGCAATATACAGATTTGATGCAATCCCTATCAAATTACCAGCAACATTCTTCAATGAACTGGTACAAATAATTCAAAAATTCATATGGAAACACCAAGCACCCCGAATAGCCAAAGCTATCCTGAGAAAGAAGAATAAAGTCGGGAGATCTCACCCCCCAACTTCAAGCTCTACTATAAAGCCATAGTATTCAAGACAATTTGGTACTGACACAAGAACAGAGTCACAGACCAGTAGAACAGATTAGAGACTCCAGACATTAACCCAAACATATATGGTCAATTAATATTTGATAAAGGAGCCATGGACATACAATGGCGAAATGACAGTCTCTTCAACAGATGGTGCTGGCAAAACTGGACAGCTACATGTAAGACAATGAAACTGGACCATTGTCTAACCCCATACACAAAAGTAAATTCGGAATGGATTAAAGAACTGAATGTAAGTCATGAAACCATAAATCTCTTAGAAAAAAACATAGGCAAAAACCTTTTAGACATAAACATGAGTGATCTCTTCTTGAACATATCTCCCCAGGCAAGGAAAACAACAGCAAAAATGAACAAGTGGGACTATATTAAGCTGAAAAGCTTCTGTACAGCAAAAGACACCATCAATAGAAGAAAAAGGGACCCTACAGTATGGGAGAATATATTTGTAAATGACAGATCCGATAAAGGATTGACGTCCAAAATATATAAACAGCTTACATGCCTCAACAAACAAAAAACAAATAATCCAATTAAAAAATGGGCAGAGAAACTGAACAGACAGTTCTCCAAAAAAAGAAATACAGATAGCCAACAGACACATGAAAAGATGCTCCACATAGCTAATTATCAGAGAAATGCAAATTAAAACTACAGTGAGATATCACCTCACACCAGTAAGGATGGCTGCCATCCAAAAGTCAAACAACAACAAATGTTGGCGAGGCTGTGGAGAAAGGGGAACCCTCGTACACAGCTGGTGGGAATGTAAATTAGTTCACCCATTGTGGAAAGCAGTATGTAGGTTCATTAAAATTCTCAAAAGAGACCTACCATTTGATCCAGGAATTCTACTCCTAGGAACTTACCCTAAGAATGCAGCAATCAAGTTTGAGAAAGACAGATGCACCCCTATGTTTACTGCAGTACTATTTACAATAGCCTAGAATTGGAAGCAACCTAAATGCCCATCGGTAGATGAATGGATAAAGAAGATGTGGTATACATACACAATGGAATACTACTCAGCCAGATGAAGAGGACAAATCCTACCATTTGCAGGAACATGGATGAGGCTGGAGGGCATTATGCTCAGTGAAATAAGCCAAGCAGAAAAAGAGAAATACCAAATGATTTCACTCATCTGTGGAGTATAAGAACAAAGGAAAAACTGAAGGAACAAAACAGCAGTGGAATCACAGAACCCAAGAATGGACTAACAGGTATCAAAGGGAAAGGGACTGGGGAGGATGGGTGGGTAGGGAGGGTTAAGGGGGGGAAGAAGAAAGGGGGTCTTAACATTAGCATGCATGGGGGGGAGGGAGAAAGTGGAGGGCTGTACAAGGCAGAGAAGACAAGCAGTGATTCTACAACATTTTGCTATGCTGATGGACAGTGACTGTAAAGGCATTTATATGGGGGACCTGGTATAGGGAAGAGCCTAGTAAACATAATATTCTTCATGTAAATGTGGATTAAAGATAAAAAAACAAAAAGAAAGAAAATGGGTATTACTCCTTGATAGGATAAAACTAACTGTAAATCTACGATTAATGCATGCTTTAAATATCCTTAATTTTGATCACGTAAAGGGTGTCAGATATTCGGCTATCAAGGTACACTTTTCTGATAATATTCCTTTCTCTTTCTCTTAAAAAAAGAAAGGAAAAGCAGTTCCTTTGTGGTGACCTTCAAAAGAGTTCTACACAATGGTATAAAGGGCATATCAAAGTGTGGGCTAAGGGTCTGTTTGTGTTTATACAGAGGATCAAAGCCTAATTTGGCTACCCAGAAAATGAACTAAGATACGATATGAAGAAGAACTTCCAACATCAGCACTCTCTGGAAGAGTCATACCAGAAGATGATCATCAAAAAACCTCAATAAAGATCCAGGCGATGCTTCAGTTATAGCTGCATTCATCCCACCGGTTCCCTGGACTTGCCATTGGAATGAAGGAGATATCTAAGCTGGCTTGTGCTTTCAGTAAAACAACAAATTTGACTGGATTTATACTGTTGGAACTCAACCAAGAATTACGTGGAGTGCAAGTTGTAGCGCTCCAAAATCTTACAACTACAGACTATCTACTGTTAAAAGAATATATGGGATGTGAACAGTTCCCAGGAATGGGTTGTTTTAATTTGTCTAATTTCTCTCAGACTGTTCAAGTACAGTTGGACAATATCCATTATATCATAGACAAATTTTCACAAATGCCTAGGGTGCCAAACTGGTTTTCTTGGCTTCACTGGAGATGGCTGGTAATTATAGATCTGCTTTGGTTATGTAACTGTATTCCTATTATGTTAATGTGTGTGTGCAATTTAATTAGTAGTTTAAAACCTATACATGCTTAAGTTACTCTACAAGAAGATATGTCAAAGAAATAATCAATCCTCCCATGTTTTCTTCCATCTGCTCCCTCTATAGCTTTTCTTCTTCCTTCCTAATTACAACCCTTAAATAGAATTGATGCCTCATATCGAATTTATCGAGTATCATAATTCCTCCAAGTGGTAAAGATACCTCACGACAAATGCTGGGCATAGAAGCCACAGGGCATAAATCTGCAAAGAAGTAAAAAGCTAACCTTTTCAAACAATATGGCTTCTCTCTCACTTACCAACTTTACATCTCACTGTATGGCCCCGGAAGATGACTGGTTAGCCAGAGGTTGGTAAGATTCCTCAAGGGAGGAACAACCTAAGACAGGCACAGTCGCAGGGGGGCCATCAGGTGAGAAATTGGGGAACAACAGTGGTGAAGCTTAGAACCTCACCCTCCCTGTTTTGAGGGAAATCTTCTGCATCCGTGGATGTTTTAATGCCCTTGTCTAGCTTGGATTAACACATAGTCTACTGGCACACACCTGATCATCTATATTTGCTCTCTTACAACACTAAACTATGTTTTCTACCTTTATCTTGCATCTACCTACCACTTCAGCATTTTATTAAAAATAAAAATTATAATAATAAAGGGAGAAATGTGGGATCCACATATAAATCAAGTATAAAAATCAAACAAATATTCATATTTGACCTGATTGTTTATAGTTCATAATGCGTGATCAAAACCGAAAGTTTCTGTGATGACTGCCCTTGTACTGTTCACCATGTAAGAACTTATTCACTACGTAAGAATTTGTTCACCATGTAAGAACTTGTTCATTATGCTTCAGAAGATTGGAGACTGTCGAGAATTAGGCTTGGGGTGGATTAATGTTTGTGCATTGAGCATTGATTCCCCTATGTAGAATTTTATTGTTGTTAACAACCATTTGATCAATAAATATGAGAGATGCCCTCTCAAAAAAAAAAAGAAACAATTACAATTCTCAAAGTGATGGCAGGCTTGGCCTTTGCCATCTGCTAAGCAGCCAGTTAAAGGTAAGATTTGCAAATGCTATAACTGACATAATAAAACTGAGTTTTGGTCCTTGCTCTCTATGGTCATAACCCCCCTCTTTCAATATCTGCAAGAGCCATTTTCAGTTTCTTCAAGTCTTGTGCAAATTGTATGTCCTCAGGGAAGTCTTTTCTGCCTACATTAAAATGTAGCTGACATACTAGCTTTCTCCAGATTTCTCTACTAGTCTCCTCTCCTACTTTATTTTTCTCCAATGTGGCTATAATCATTTGCCTTAGTAGATATTTGGCCTATTATTTATTGTCTGTCTCCATATATTAGTCGCTTAAATATAGGGACTTTTTTTTCATTTTTTTCCTGCAACGTATACAAAATATGTTACACAATAGGTGCTCGGTAAAATAAATATTTGCTCCAGTTTAGTAAATATGCATGTTTAGTAATTTAGAATACTTACGGTTCCCAATATAAGATGTAATACATGGTCTTGACAGGATGACAAGTATTTTGATTGTTTTCAGAGCCTACAGTTATCTGAAAAGAACCTCTTTTTCTTTTGTTTTCTTTTGTGGACTCATTTGACAGAATCTTAAAACATGGGCATAAAAGACGTCATCTGTTTCTTTTAGTTCTCAGTACAGCCAATTGATCTTTTTGAACAGTCAGTCCAATCAGTTTTGGAGGAGTAAGTTTTGCTCTCTTAAACACATCGTAGAAATTGACAGGACCTGTCTTATAACTGAAAGTATTGCTAAAGTCTCAAAATACACCAACCATAACAATTCAGCAACATTGAATATATTCAAAGTTTTGAAGACATTAGAGAAAGATATGCAAAAATGTTCTCTAGTTAAGAAATACTACATTCTGAAACAATCTGAGAGTCACACAGAATAGTCACCAATTTTACATGGCCTCTCGATATCAGGTAAATAAATGGTCAGTCTCTTCTATCTCGTTCTTTTTGATATAATAACCCATAAATTATCTTTGCAAAAATGATTCACTTCCAGGAGCCAAATTAAGGGTCTATGTCTCATTTTGCATTCAAAATTTCAGTATACTTGTTAAGAAAAGACACCCAAAGTAAAATTGACTTCACAATTGAGAAAAACTTGGCTCATCTGAAATATCTACAGCATTATTCAAGTGTTCTCCAAGCCCCAAAGAACACATTCATGTTAGTGAGGTTACATTAGGCTTACTGGACAGCATCCCATTAACTTTGACCAGTGACTACTCTCTTGAACTTCAGAGAATCTTCAGGCTCCACATCTCAAATGACCTTGCCTTTTACCTTCTCTTTCTAATCTGTTTGCTTTTTGTACTGCCTTTGACATTTTATGTATGCTTTTTTATCTGTTGTCTGCATAACTGCCTCACCTCTTAATAATATCAGTATTTGGATTCAATTGTGTTTGATTATTCATTTCAGACTCTTTCCTGAAAGCTGTCGTTGAGAATGCTTTTTATAATTTTTTTCAGGTTTATTGAGCTACACCTGACATATGGCATAATGTAACCTTAAAGTGTACAACATGTTGATTTGATGCTTTTATATATTGCAAAATAATTACCACCAAGCATCAACTAACACCTCCATCACCTCATATAATTTCCATTTGTGTGTGGTTGTGGGTAAATGTGGTAAGAACATTTAAGATCTATTCTCTTAGCAACTTTCAAGTGTATAATACAGTACTATTACCTAAAATCATCATGCTGTACATCAGGTCCCCTGTTGATTACTCATAATCATCTTATTATGGGAGGTTTGTACCCTTTGACTAACATCTTCCCATGTATCCCACCTTCCAACCCTTGGTGACCATAGGTCTACACTCTGTTTATATCAGCTTGGCTTCTTTAGATTCCACATGTAAGTGATACCATGCAGTATTTGTTTTTCTCTGTCCAGTTTCAACACATAATGCCCTCAGGTTCTAAACATGTTGTCACAAATAGCAGGATTTGTTTATTCCTCATAGAATAATAATATTTCATTTTATATTTATATATATATATAACACATTTTCTTTATCCATTCATCTGTTGATGGACTCTTAAGATTGTTTTCATATTTTGGCTATTGTGAATAATGCTGCAATGAACATGGGAGTTCAGATCTCTCATTGAGAGCCTTTTTATATTTCCTTTGGATATACATCCAGAAGTCAGATTGCTGGATTACATGGCAGTCCTATGTTCAATTTCTTTTGAGGTAACTCCATGCTGTTTTCCACATTGGTTGTGTACATTGTGGATAGGCACATGGCTTTCCTTTTTTTTATATCCTTGCCAACACCTGTTATCTCTTGTCTTTTTGACGATAGTCATTTTACCAGTTGTGAGGTGATATCCCATTGTGGCTTTGATTGGCATTTCCCTGATGACTAGTGATGTCAAGTACTTTTTTATGTCCCTAGTAGCCATGTGGATATCTTCTTTGGAGACTTTTTTTATTTGATACTAAGTTGCATGGGTTTTTTATATATTTTGGATTTTAATCCTTAATAAGATACACGATTTTCAAATATTTCTTCCATGCCATAGGCTGCCTTTTCATTTTGTTGACTGTTTCTTTTGCTATGTGGAAGCTGTTTAGTATGACATAACATGTTTCTGAACATGATCTGTTAATCACTTGTATCATACTCCACTCCACCAACCTTGGTTTTCAAAAATAACACTTGATAATGGTGTTTATTTTTTTATGCATCCAAGATGCAAGTTCAAATACTAGCTATACATTCAGCCAATTTTGTCTGTATTAACTACTTAAAGTACACTAAAGGCTTTAATGTCCAGACACAGTGTATTTACCATATTCTTGTATATACATTAGATATTTTGAATATATCATTTTCTCCTATGTATCTCTGAAGTCTTGTGTTCATATTTTATTCCAGTTATTATATAGTTTTTGTATTTATTGCTTTTATTTGTTATATACTTAGAGAAATTTTATGAAAGACATATTTAGTTTTAACAACACAATAGGCCTTTGAGACAAACATAATTTCCATTTCACAGAAAAATAATATCCTACATATTTTACATGAAATGCAATTAATAGAACACAGAGGCCACAAATCTTTTTTAACACGGACACCTTTTTATTGTTTGTTCTATAATCTCAATGGGATTGATTTCAAGGATTTATTGATGTTTCCATGAAGTAATTAAAGGAAATAAACTCTTTCAGTTTCTAACCGATGCCGTGTTTTTTCTCAATTCAGGCTTTTGATATGGTACAAAGTCTCAGTTTCATATTTTCTCAAGTTTTTATTGGATGATTTAGTCAAGTAAAGTCCTTTCAACTAATGTAAAGCAGTCATATATATTCTCACATTTTCTCATCACATCTTGTCTTTGATCCTTAGTAATGTAAGCTTTATGCCTGTAATTAATTTTTCCTTTTCTTTACAGGGGGAAAACAATGAAAAATTATTATAGTAAATTCTTACTAAACTACCTAGAAAACACTGATAATAATTGTTTTAGGAAATTGCTTGAATCTTTTATTTCTTTCCTAATATGCATGAACCAATAAAATAAACATCTCTCAGTATCTTTGGCTTGTAGGCTTAGATGATTTGCAAAATAATTACTACAGTCTGGAATCAGAAGTCTTTTTTATTCAGGTAGTTATTGTTTTGCTGCATAACAAATTACCACAATTTAAGTTAGAAACACCTCTTCATTAACAAAAACAAAGCTCATAGTCCTGTAAATTGCAAATCAAAGCAAGCTCAGATGGGTTCTCTGATGAGGGTGTCTCAAGTCCAAAATCAAAATAAAGGTGTTGGCCAGGGTAGGATCTTATCTGGAAGCTCTGGGAAAAGAGTTATCTTTTAAGCTCATTCAAGTGAATTAGTAGTGTTCAGTTGGTGTCAAATTAAGGTGGTTGAATTCAGGTCCCATTTCTTTGCTGTCTGCCAGTCAGGGTCCATTCTTTGTTCCTAAAGACCATTCTTAACAGGGCTTCTTCCAGTCAGTGGTCTATCAAATCATCCCATGTCCTTGATTTTCTCTTCTGCCACTAGCCAGAGAAATGTATCTGTATGTTTTTGAATAACAGCTTTATGGAGATATAATTCACATATCATACAACTGATATTTTTACAGGGCAAAATTAGATAATTGATAATATGTCTGCAGTTTTGCAACCATTAAAACAATGGATTTTAGAACATTTTCACTATCTCAACACTGGTAAAATTCTTCACTGAATCTTCACTATATTCCCTTGAATAAAGTCTTCACAAAAAATAAAAATAAGCAGTTCTTCAATGTTTACATTTAACTCTTTCTTCCTATGTTTTATTATATGTAACTAAAAGAAACCAACTGGCAATTGAGATATTCTAACTGTAAATCTCCTTTGCATCTTATACTGTCTTAATAGGTAGCAGTTTTACTTTCTCTGTTAGAGCTCACAACAAGTTTGCTAAGTTTTCCATTGCTACATAACATGGATCATCTTTTATCCATGCTCTCACATATTTATTTGACATCCTTCAAGCCTTCATTGAGTGTCTCTGAGACTACCAACTTTGAATATTCTTTCAGTACTATCACATTTTCCAGGTTCAGCTTGCAGCAATACCAAATTTTTCTTTGTTTTTACTACAGCAATGTCTTACCTCTATTTACCAAATTATGTTCTGGTTATCTACTGCTATGTGGAGATGTGGATCAAAAGTTCAGCATTTTATTACTCACACATCTTCAGATTATGCATGGTTTAGTGGGAAAGTTTCAAATCTGCTCTATATGATGTCAACTAGAACAGTTCCACTATGGATCCTTTTTCAAGTTGGTCCACTCACATGGCTGGCAAGAGATAGTGCTGGCTCATGGGCAGGAGTTCTGACAGGTCTCTAAGTGAGGTGTTTTCTGTTTTCCATGTGGGGCTCTCCATAGTTCGTTCTTCTTGTACTGTTTCACAGGCTGGCAGCTCACTTTCAAGAGTAGATATAAAAACAGAGGAAGTGGAAGCTGCCAATTCTAAGGCTTGGGGCAGAAAACTGTCAAGGCATTACTTTTTCCATGTTCTATTTGTCAAAGTAATCCCATGACCACCTAGATTTCAAACTGCAAGGTTACAGATCTACATCTTGATGTGAGAAATGTCAACATCAATGGTCACCCTTAACCTACTTCAGGAGATAGTTATATAAAAACATTTCAAAAAGCAATAACATTTTTGTTTTGAAATAGCTTATTTTTTCACTTAAATTGCATTTTTCCCTTGAAGTATTAAAGTTTTACATAAATAAAAACTACAATAGTATTGCTTAATGAAATAAGATTGAAGAAATAAAAATGTATGTATTTGAGGCACATGCCTTAAGTGGTTGATATGATGCTAAATACTTGATAAAAACATTCCTAAACAATATGTCATGTTGTTTTCCAGAGCAATATTTAGAAGATGAATGCACTGCTGGACCTTGAAAAGAACTCCTATTGGCTGTGGGAAAATATTTTTATATAGTCTTACATAAAGGGACAAATTTGACTTCCTCTAATGACTTAACTTGTTCTCAATGGAGTTATGGAGATATTGCTCTAAGAGCTAAATTTTTATGTTGTTTTTAATTTCAGTTTATTTATAGTTATTTCATTTTGTGTGAGCATATTGTTTCCTCAGGTCAGATATTAACTCTATTCTAATTTTTTCATACTTAGAAGCCGATAAAGATTTAATAGGAGGAGCCTACAGGGAAGTATGACTTTAAATCAGGTGACAGTGTGTTAATATTCTAGTAACTTTCATCTATGTGACAATAAAATTCAATTCAAAAGTTTTAATGAAAGGAACACATGATTTATTCTGCTGAATGATCATGAATCCCTTAAGTGTTTTTTTCACAAACTAAACTGCATAATGTTGCCTTTCTCATTGTGAGTTTCTAAACACTGTTCCTAGAGAATAGTAATACAACATAATACAATTTGGAAGATTAACAAAAAGTTATTAAAATTATGAATTTCCTCAGATCTGCAAATCTTGTAATCCGTATTCTATATCTTCAAACAAATATATAACACACTTTAAAATAAATAAATCTACTCAGAAAACATTGCTAAGAATTGCTCATTCTAGTTTCATGTCTAAAAAACAATGTTTTCTATTTAAATTTGAAATAAATTTAATAAACAGTTTAATTGTTAAAACTTACCGAAAAGACTGGAGGAGGAAGTTCTAGAACCATCTCTGAGAATGAGTCCTGCATAATCAAGAAATGTCATGATATGGAACAGTAACTTATGTGTCACTCAGATCATTCAGGTGAATAATATGTGAATGACAGTGATGGGACCTTTGAATCAGTAAGCTGGACCCAAAAAGTTGGCACCTTTACTTTGGTTACCTACATAATTTGTAAACAGACACTAATTCTGAACCCCCCTCCTCCATAATTACTTTTTGATGCCTACACAGTTGAAGACTGAATATCAGTCAGTAGATAGGATTTTTGTTTCCTTTCAGTTCAATTATGAGTGTGCTAATTGAATCCAATTTCAAGACAACAGCCATAGAGGTTTTAGGTAGCATATACTAATTTGCTAAACTCTTCAGTATGTAAAGAAATGGAAATCAGTGCTGAATGGTATAGCTTCAAATCATTTTACCTCAGAACAGTAAAGAATTGTATTATTGTCTCTTTGACTCACGTTCTTAATAAATCTGACTTTATTTCATTTGCAGCTAAGTTTAATGGTATTGTACATGTACATTTCTATTACTGTTGCCCCACCCCTAACTACCACTGCTAAAGATTTTTGTATTTATTCTTCAAACTTGAAGTTCTAAAATGTAGAAAGTGGAATGTCTTTCCATATTTCATTTGCCTTTTTAACTCATGTTGGAGTGGAAATGGTAAACTGGTAATCAGCAACTGCTTCAATCTTCTTCTATTGTTCCTTCTTCTAAATCA
Organism: Manis javanica; assembly: GCF_040802235.1. Taxonomy (NCBI): domain Eukaryota; kingdom Metazoa; phylum Chordata; class Mammalia; order Pholidota; family Manidae; genus Manis; species Manis javanica. The sequence continues at coordinate 24,149,009 of NC_133164.1, forward strand.
GAGCCTGAAGAGCTAACACAGTATTTTCAGGACTTTTTTGCAGCCATAATTTTAAACGCAGGTTAAATTTTGCAAATTAATTTGAAGTTAAATGCAATTGTTCAAGATTTGGAGGGTGGAAATAAAGAGGTTATATTCCTGTTGCTTTGGTTTGTTTCTGAAAAGAGATTTTGGACAGAGGTTCCTGCATCAGCATTCTAGTGAATAGATACCTGAGCAAGAGGGCTGTGTGTATCACAAACACACTCAGAAATATAATTATTAAAGGAAATATGTACATTTTAAGCATAAGATACGGAAAGCACAGAGCTGATACTGTACAAAGTATGAATCAAGATACTCTCTTTTGATGAACATCAATGAGATAGATCACTAGCCCACTCAAAACCAGGCCTCTTACATCTCTTGCCCAATTTACTCAAAACAAATAGTGAGTGTTCAGACACCATGAAGGTTGTGGGCTGCATTACTGTCAGTGTTGAAGCAAGACACTACATCAGAGTGTAGGGTCATTGTTGGGTGATCAGCTCTGCATGGAGATATTTCCATGGCTAAGTATCTCACATCCTTTAAGGCTCTGTACCAACATCACTGTTTCAACAAAGCCTACAATATCCATCCTATCCTATCTATCATCCCTGGATTCGCTTTATATTTCTCTCTTATTTTCTTCCATGTTACACATATCCAACACACTGTAATATTAAATTAGTCATTTAACAAATATTGTTTATTTTCCTCATTAGAAGGTAAGATCCATAGGGCAGGGATTTTTCCATATGTAGTTCATCAATGATTTTCAAATGCTTTAATCACTATCTAGCACATGGTACAACATGCACAACAGAAATTACTTAATTCAATGAATAAAATGACAGTGTTAATTTTCACTAAAGATTCCTTGATGCAGTGCTCATAATTACTTCTCTAAAAATATAAGTTAACTTGTTTATTTCTTTTCAAAAATGTTTTGAATTGTTTCCCATTAATGACACTTCCCACTGAAGTTAAAATTAACATCAAGTTCTTAATATGACCTACGAATTCTTTGCAATCTGATCCAACAATCTCTCCAACTTCCTTCTGAATCAACTGTCAAAGTCTCTCCACACAATAACCCACCCAAACTGCATTTCTACCTGCTCAAACTCTCAAACACCTTTGTTTTTGCTTTTGCATCCCCCTCACAGTCCATTATCTGCATTATTTCTCTTTTTAAGCACATGTAAAAGTACATACACAAACATATACTCACAAAATTGTCTTCATTTTTAGATTATAAGATTCTTGAGGGAAAGATAAAAATTATGGTTATATTGATAAATTTAGTGTCTAGCATAGCATCTGGCACATAATAACTACTACACTGATAATGGTGAATATATGAACTAATTCCATAACAGAGCATATAAAAACATTTTTAAGATATTTTCATTTAAAAAATCTGACAAAAGGAGCCAAGACGGCAGCATGAGTAGAGCAGCGGAAATCTCCTCCCAAAACCACATAGATCTATGAAAATATAACAAAGACAACTGTTCCGAAAATAGAGACCAGAGGACACAGGACAACATCCAGACCACATCGACACCTGCGAGAACCCAGCGTCTCACAAGGGGGGTAAGATACAAGCCCCGGCCGGCAGGTCCCAAGTGCCCCTCCCCCCAGCTCCTGGCAGAAGGAGAGAGGTCTCAGCGGGAGGGAGAGGGAGCCCAGGACTGCTGAACACCCAGCCCCAGGCATCCACACCAGAGCGCAGACACAGTGCATGCACGGGGCCCTGGATACTAGGGAAACAGGGAAGCAAGAATGGTGAGCGGGTAACGGAGGCCGGTGCTGGAGGACAAAAGAAAAGCGAGTGGCCATCTTTTTTTTTTTCTTCTCTTTTTTTGTTGTTTTTTTGTTGTGGCGAGTGTGTTTTGGAAGTCTTAAAGGGACAGGGACCCCAATACTTGGGAAACAGGGCAGCAAGATCAGTGAGTGGGTATCAGAGGCTGGTGCCGAAGAACAAAAGAAAATTGAGTGGCCATTTTTTTTTTGTTGTTGTTGTTGTTTTGTTTAGGCGAACGCATTTTGGAAGACTTAAAGGGATAGGGACCCAATACTAGGAAAACAGGGCAGCAAGACCAGTGAGCAGAAGCCCGAGGCTGACAATGGAGAATAAAGAAAAACGAGCAGCCATTTTTTCTTTTTTTTTTCTTTTTTCTTTTATTCTTTTTTGTGGTCAATATTTTGTTTTGGCAGGTGCTTTTTGGAAGTCTTAAAGGGGCAGGGCAGGAAACGTAGTCCACAGGTAAGGAATCTGGGGATCTCTGGGCACTCTAATCCCCTGGGCTGCAGGAAGCACGGAGGTCCCTTATGGAGATAAATAGCCTCCCTACCGCTAACCCTCGGACGCAACCCCACCACATTGGAGCAGTAGCCCACAGCAACAGCGGAGATAAACTCCATAGCAGCCCAGCAGGAAGCAGAAGCCCTGTCTGTGCACAGCTACACAGCACAAGCCACTAGAGGTCGCTATTCTCCCAGGAGAGGAAGGCGACAAACCAACAGGGAGGGAAGTTCTTTCAGCCGTCACTAGTCCAAGCTCTGCAAAGTATTCCTATCACCATGAAAAGACAAAATTACAGGCAAACCAAAATCACAGAGACACCAGAGAAGGAGACAGAACTAACCAGTCTTCCTGAAAAAGAATTTAAATAAAAATCATAAACATGCTGACAGAGATGCTGAGAAATATGCAATAGAAATGAGATGAAGTCCAGAGGGAGATCACAGATGTCAGAAAGGGGGATTACAGAAATGAAACAAACTCTGGAAGGATTTATAAGCAGAATGGATAAGATGCAAGAGGCCATTGATGGAATAGAAACCAGAGAACAGGAATGTATAGAAGCTGACATACAGAGAGATAAAAGGATCTCCAGGAATGAAACAATATTAAGAGAAGTGTGTGACCAATCCAAAAGTAACAATATCTGTATTATAGGTGTCCCAGAAGAAGAAGAGAGAGGAAAAGGGACAGAAAGTATCTTGGAAGAAATAATTGCTGAAAACTTCCCCAAAATGGGGGAGGAAATAATCGAACAGATCACAGAAATACACAGAACCCCCTAAAGAAAGGATCCAAGTAGTACAACAAAAAGACACATAATAAATAAAATGGCAAAGATCAAGGACAAGGAAAGGGTTTTAAGGTAGCAAGAGAGAAAAAGATCACCTATAAAGGAAAACTCACCAGGCTAACATCAGACTTCTCGACAGAAACCCTACAGGCCAGAAGAAAATGGCATGATATATTTAATGCAATGAAACAGAAGGACCTTGAACCAAGGATACTGTATCCAGCACAGCACGACTATCATTTAAATATGATGGTGGGATTAAACAATTCCCAGACAAGCAAAGGCTGAGGGAATTTGCTTCCCACAAACCACCTCTACAGGGCATCTTACAGGGACTGCTCTAGATGGGAGCACTCCTAAAAAGAGCACAGAACAAAACACACAACATATGAAGAATGGAGGAGGAGGAATAAGAAGGGAGAGAAGAAAAGAATCTCCAGACAGTGTGTATAACAGCTCAATAAGCAAGCTAAGTTAGGCAGTAAGATACTAAAAAGGCTAACCGTGAACCTTTGGTAAACACGAATTTAAAGACTGCAATGGCAATAAGTACACATCTTTCAATAGTCACCCTAAATGTAAATGGACTGAATGCACCGATCAAAAGACACAGAAAAATAGAATGGATAAAAAAGCAAGACACATCTATATGCTGCTTACAAGAAACTCACCTCAAACCCAAAGACATGCACAGACTAAAAGTCAAGGGATGGAAAAACATATTTCAGACTAACAACAGCGAGAAGAAAGCAGAGGTTGCAGTAGTAATAACAGACAAAATAGACTTCAAAACAAAGAAAGTAACAAGAGGTAAAGAAGGCCACTACATAATGATAAAGGGCTCAGTCCAACAAGAGGATATAACCATTCTAAATATATATGCACCTAACACAGGAGCACCAGCATATGTGAAACAAATACTAACAGAACTAAAGGGGGAAATAGACTGCAATGCATTCATTTTAGGAGACACATGGAGGCTTAACAACCTGCTTTTAAATAATCAATGGATCAATGAACAAATCAAAATAGAGATCAAGGAATATATAGAAACAAATGACAACAACAACACAAAGCCCCAATTTCTGTGTGCTGCAGCGAAAGGAGTCCTAAGAGGAAAGTATATAGCGATCCAGGCACACTTGAAGAAGGAAGAACAATCCCAAATGAATAGTCTAACATCAAAATTATTGAAATTGGAAAAGGAAGAACAAATGAGGTTTAAAGTCAGCAGAAGGAGGGACATAATAAAGATCAGAGAAGAAATAAACAAAATTGAGAAGAATAAAACAATAGCAAAAATCAATGAAACCAAGAGCTGGTTCTTTGAGAAAATAAAAAAAATAGATAAGCCTCTAGCCAAACTTATTAAGAGAAAAAGGGAATCAATGCAAATCAACACAAAATCAGAAATGAGAACGAAAAAATCATGACAGACTTCACAGAAATACAAAGAATTATTAAAGACTACTATGAAAACTTATACGCCAACAAGCTGGAAAACCTAGAAGAAATGGACAATTTCCTAGAAAAATACAATCTTCCAAGACTGAACAAGGAAGAAACACAAAAGTTAAACAAACCAATTACGAGCAAAGAAATTGAAACAGTAATCAAAAAACTACCCAAGAACAAAGCACCCACGCCGGACGGATTTACCTCGGAATCTTATCAGACACACAGAGAAGACATAATACCCATTCTCCTTAAAGTTTTCCAAAAAATAGAAGAGGAGGGAATACTCCCAAACTCATTCTATGAAGCCAACATCACCCTAATACCAAAACCAGGCAAAGACCCCACCAAAAAAGAAAATTACAGAACAATATCCCTGATGAATATAGATGCAAAAATACTCAATATAATATTAGCAAACAGAATTCAAAAGTATATCAAAAGGATCATACACCATGACCAAGTGGGATTCATTCCAGGGATGCAAGGATGGTACAACATTTGAAAATCCATCAACATTATCTACCACATCAACAAAAAGAAAGACAAAAACCACATGATCATCTCCATAGATGCTGAAAAAGCATTTGACAAAATTGAACATCCATTCATGATAAAAACTCTCAGCAAAATGGGAATAGAGGGCAAATACCTCAACAAAGTAAAGGCCATATATGATAAACCCACAGCCAACATTATACTGAGCAGTGAGCTGAAATCTTTTCCTCTGATATCGGGAACTAGACAGGGATGCCCACTCTCCCCACTGCTATTTAACATAGTCCTTGAGGTCCTAGCCATGGCAATCAGACAAAACAAAGAAATACAAGGCATCCAGATTGGTAAAGAAGTTAAACTGTCACTATTTGCAGATGACATGATATAGTACATAAAAAACCCTAAAGACTCTACTCCAAAACTACTAGAACTAATATCAGAATTCAGCTAAGTTGCAGTACACAAAATTAACACACAGAAATCTGTAGCTTTATTATACACTAACAATGAACCAATAGAAAGAGAAATCAGGAAAACAATTCCATTCACAATTGCATCAAAAAGAATAAAATACCACGGAATAAATATAACCAAAGAAGTGAATGACCTATACTCTGAATACTACAAATCACTCTTAAGAGAAATTAAATGAGACACTAACAAATGGAAACTCATCCCATGTTCGTGGCTAGGAAGTATCAATATAGTCAAAATGGCCATCCTGCCCAAAGCAATATACAGATTTGATGCAATCCATATCAAATTACCAGCAACATTCTTCAATGAACTGGAACAAATCATTCAAAAATTCATATGGAAACACCAAAGACCCCGAATAGCCAAAGCAATCCTGAAAAAGAAGAATAAAGTAGGGGGGATCTCACTCCCCAACTTCAAGCTCTACTATAAAGCAATAGTATTCAAGACAATTTGGTACTGGCACAAGAACAGAGCCACAGACCAGTGGAACAGATTAGAGACTCCAGACATTAACTCAAACATATATGGTCAATTAATATTTGATAAAGGAGCCATGGACATACAATGGCGAAATGACAGTCTCTTCAACAGATGGTGCTGGCAAAACTGGACAGCTACATGTAGGACAATGAAACTGGATCATTGTATAACACCATATACAAAAGTAAAATTCAAAATGGATCAACGACCTGAATGTAAGTCATGAAACCATTAAACTCGTGGAAAAAAACTTAGGTAAAAACCTCTTAGACACAAACATGAGTGACCTCTTCTTGAACATATGTCCCTGGGCAAGGAAAACAACAGCAAAAATGAACAAGTGGGACTATATTAAGCTGAAAAGCTTCTGTACAGCAAAAGACACCATCAATAGAAGAAAAAGCGACCCTACAGTATGGGGGAATATATTTGTAAATGACAGATCCGATAAAGGCTTGACGTCCAAAATATATAAAGAGCTCATATGCCTTAACAAAAAAAAATCAAATAATCCAATTAAAAAATGGGCAGAGGCACTGAACAGTTCTCCAAAAAAGAAATACAGATAGCCAACAGACACACGAAAAGATGCTCCACATCACTAATTATCAGAGAAATGCAAATTAAAATTACAATGAGTTATCACCTCACACCAGTAAAGATGGTTGCCATTCAAATGACAAACAACAACAAATGGTCGCGAGGCTGTGGAGAAAGGGGAACCCTCCTGCACTGCTGGTGGGAATGTAAATTAGTTCAACCATTGTGGAAAGCAGTATGTAGGTTCATCAAAATGCTCAAAACAGACTTACCATTTGACCCAGGAATTCTACTCCTAGGAATTTACCCTAAGAACACAGCAATCAAGTTTGAGAAAGACAGATGCACCCCTACGTTTACTACAGTACTATTTACAATTGCCAAGAATTGGAAGTAACCTAAATGTCCATCAGTAGATGAATGGATAAAGAAGACGTGGTACATATACACAATGGAATACTCAGCCATAAGAAGAGGGCAAATCCTACCATTTGCAGAATGTGGATGGAGCTGGAGGGTATTATGCTCAGTGAAATAAGCCAAGGAGAGAAATAGGAATACCAATGACTTCACTCATCTGCGGAGGATAAGAACAAAGGAAAAACTGAAGGAACAAGACAGCAGTGGAATCACAGAACCCAAGAATGGACTAACAGGTACCAAAGGGAAAGTGACTCGGGAGGATGGGTGGGTAGGGAGGGATAAGGGGGGGATAAGAAGAGGGGTATTAAGATTAGCATGTATACGGGGGTTGGGAGAAAAGGGAGGGCAGTACAAGACAGAGAATACAAGTAGTGATTCTACAACATTTTGCTATGCTGATGGACAGTGACTGTAAAGGGGTTTATATGGGGGACCTAGTATAGGGGAGAGCCTAGTAAACATAATATTCTTCATGTAAGTGTAGATTAAATATAACAAAATATAAAAGGAATGAAAGAGAAGAGTAATTACTCCCTGATAGCATATAACGAACTGTAAATCAATGATTAATGCATCCTTTAAATATCCTTAACATTGATGACTTAAAGGGTGTCAGATGATCAGCTATCAAGGTACACTTTTCTGATAATATTCCTTTCTCTTAAAAGAAAAAAAAAAGCAGTTCCTGTGTGGTAACCTCCAATGAGTTCTACACAATGGTATAAAGGGCATATCAAATTGTGGGCAAAGGGTCTGTTTATGATTATACAGAGGATCAAAGCCTAATTTGGCTACCCAGACAATGAACTAAGATATGATATGAAGAAGAACTTCCAACATCAGCACTCTCTAGAAGAGTCATACCAGAAGGTGATCATCAAAAAACCTCAAGAAAAATCCAGGCAATGCTGCAGTTGTAGCTGCATTCATCCCACCGGTTCTTGGACTTGCCATTGGAATGAAGAAGGAGAAGGAGATATCCAATCTGGCCTGTGCATACAGTAAAACAACAAATTTGACTGGATCTATACTGTTGGAACTAAACCAAGAATTAGGAAAAGTGCAAATTGTAGCACTCCAAAATCTTACAACTACAGACTATCTACTGTTAAAAGAACATATGGGATGTGAACAGTTCCCAGGAATGGGTTGTTTTAATTTGTCTGATTTCTCTCAGTCTGTTCAAGTATAGTTGGACAATATCCATTATATCATAGACAAATTTTCACAAATGCCTTGGGTGCCAAACTGGTTTTCTTGGCTTCACTGGAGATGGCTGGTAATTATAGATCTGCTTTGGTTATGTAACTGTATTCCTATTATGTTAATGTGTGTGCACAATTTAATTAGTAGTTTAAAACCTTTACATGTTTAAGTTACTCTATAAGAAGATATGTCAAAGAAATAATCAATATTCCCATGTTTTCTTCCATCTGCTACCTGTACAGCTTTTCTCTTCCTTCTAAATTACAACCCTTAAATAGAATTCGTGCCTCATATCGAATTCACCGAGTATCATAATTCCTCCAAGTGGTAAAGATACCTCAAGACAAATGCTGGGCATAGAAGCCACAGGGCTTAAATCTGCAAAGAAGTAAAAAGCTAACCTTTTCAAACAATATGGCTTCTCTCTCACTTACCAACTTTACATCTCCCTGTATTGTCCCGGAAGATGATTGGTTAGCCAGAGTTGGGTAAGATTCCTCAAGGGAGGAACAATCTAAGACAGGCACAGTCGCAGGGGGGCCATCAGGTGATAAATTGGAGATCAACAGTGGTGAGGCTTAGAACCTCAACCCCCCCCCTGTTTTGAGGGAAATCTTCTGCATCCGTGGATGTTTTAATGCCCTTGTCTCACTTGGATTAACACTTCGTCTACAGGCACACACCTGATCATCTACATTTGCTCTCTTACAACACTAAACTATGTTTTCTACCTTTATCTTGCATCTACCTACCACTTCAGCATTTTATTAAAAATAAAAAAAATAATGATAATAAAGGGAAAAATGTGGGATCACATATAAATCAAGTATAAAAATCAAACAAATATTCATATTTGACCTGATTGCTTATAGTTCATAATGCGTGATCCAAACCGAAAGTTTCTGTGATGACTGCCCTTGTACTGTTCACCATGTAAGAAATTGTTCATTATGCTTCAGAAGATTGGAGACTGACGAGAATTAGGCTGGGGGTGGATTAATGATTGTACATTGAGCATTGACTGCCTTATACAGAATTTTATTGTTGTTAACAACCATTTGATCAATAAATATGAGAGATGCCCTATCAAAAAAAAAAATCTGACGAAGTGTAAGCTTATTTTTTAAGTAGAGCTTACCAGCAATTATAGTAGAGTTTCACTCTCCTTATCTTCTTCAATAAATATATGGCGGTAACTCTCAGTCTTTGCACTGAAATCACTTTCCTCTTGTCTTCCCTATAACTTCTGCTTTTTATTCAGTGTTCTGACCCCAAGACCCCCAGATGATTGGAAAATGATATTCCAAGACAACATTTACTGAATGTAGACTTTCTGGCACCCACATCATCTTTATGACCCTCACTTGTCACACAGTCAGTCTATTAAATGGAATGGAATAAATCCATAGAACACCTGCATGTGATAAACTCACATTGTGCATCCCACAAATCATCCTAGGCTTAGCCCTGGGATGCTTCTCGACAACTCTAATCCTTCTAATCCTTCTATTCTTTTGTTAGCAACTGTTTTATATATTTTTTCTTTCAAAATAAATCTACCTTTCTATATGACATTGATAAATTTCTCCTAAGTCCTCATGCACATCGACCCAGCCTTGCATGACATTGGAACAATGGGCACTCATATACTTTGCCAGTGGGAATGCAAATGAGAAAAGCAATTTGTGGTAGAATTATCTAAATCTCATAAAACAGAAGTTGTACATACACTTAGAGCAACACTGTTCCAAGCTCTGTACCCTAGAGAAATGGTGTCAGATTCATAACATGAAAATCCCATTGTAGCATTGTTTGTAATGACAAAATATCCTTGAGATGGTGAATCAATAAATATTCTGAGGTATAATCATACATGTGAGAATTAGGTAATGGAACTATTGATATGAACATTTATAAAATACACAGCATGTAGAATGTAAAAGTTGCAGAATAATATATACAGTATGTAGCATATGCCTTAAAATAGGTGGTATCTAAGATACAAGGGGATAAAAATACACAAAGAATATTATTTTTCTCTAACCAAAATAGTGAAAGTTTACCACAATCTGAAATTCTAGGTTCTTAATGAAGTACCAGTGATGATTCCTCTTATGTTTGGGGGAAAAGAAAAGCCTTTAAAAAAAAATCCATGCACACACAGAATGGGGTAGAGGTAGAAGATGTGATCTAAATGTCTAATGCCAGTCACCAGGAAATTTCTGCTAAAGTTAGAAGAGAAGCTGCTGACTAAATGGTTGTGATAAGCTGGGAACACATAGTTGCTAGATGACTTATTGCAATCATGCCTGTCACCAAAGGGGAGTTTGCCAGATAGAGAGAAGGGTTAATTTTGGTTTCAACATTTTTTTCACTCAGAAAGTTTTAAATAACATTCTGAGTTTGAATGCCCTCTTGCTGCACATTTATTCTTCATGAATGGTTGAAAATAGTTGAACAGTTATTTAAAATTATTAGATTAATATTTAAAATTAATAGAATAATTAGATATTGCATATAAAAATTCATAATAAAATTGGAGTTCTTAAATTAGTGTGTTATTCATGAAGAATGGAGGAAAAAAATCAAGACAAGGGATTATAGAGCCCCATGGTATGCTGGGAAAATTGCTTATTATTTATTGTCAAAATATATTGGACATCTATCCAAATCATTTAAATATAAATAACAGATGGATAAATTAATTCAATCAAAAATTATAGAGTATAAATAAGTAGAGGTAAACATAGGCTTTTATTTTCTGAAATGAGAAGAAATTATAAATGAACAAAGAGCAATTCAAATAATCTATATCATTAATTCAGTGAATGCAGATGACTAAAAAATGATGCTATTTTCCCCATGAGTTTGTAAGAAAAAGATCATTATGATCAATGCTGCAAAGGTTGTGATTAAATGAATATTTTAATGCCTTCTTGAGAAGACTATATTTAAATTTAAACCTTCCTGAAGAAAAATTTGGTTGGGACTTTTAAAATATTTTTAAAATTTTTAATTTTGGTATAATTACTATACAATTACATGAGCAACATTGTTACTAGATTCCCCCCATTATCAAGTCCCCATCACATACCCCATTAGAGTCAGTGGGTTGGGACATCTTATGATTTTCAATTTTGCATACAATTTATCTCAGAATTTCACTTCCAGCAATTTACAAGTTATCTTTGAAACGTAAGAATTATTATATACAGTTATCACAGTGTTAGAGAAAAAAATAATTACTAAGTATTCATATATGCTGAATTGATTAAATAATGATACATGCAATGTGTAGAGTACTCTGCATTTATTAACAGCTTCATTTAAAATGTGGTAAAATATGCTTAAGTGTTATTGTTTAGTGATAATTGCAAGGTCCAAAATATTATATGTGGAATTATTCAGATTGTATATTCCTACACTATGGGAAATATGGACAGTGACTGTTTTTGTGTGAAACCTGATTAATGACATTAACCTTTTTTTGCATATTTTTGATGGCGAACATGTATTTCCTTTACATTAGAATAAATCTAACTTCTAAAGTAATACAAACAAAATGATTTAAATGTCTGCAGATAGGTATACCTAACTGTAATGTGGATAACAGCTATTCTGATTTCACATTTTTAATTCACATCTTAAGGGTTCTGCAATGATTTTCTTTAAAATATTCTCAAGAAAATATGGAAAGCCCACAGGAAAACGAGAAAGCTAGACAAATTTCTAGAATAACAGTATTTCTACGTTGTTTATCAAAGTAATTAGAGAACTCAATTTTTTACTTTATAATATAATCTTAACTGTATAATTTATAGTTGAAGCAAAATCATAAATGATACTTTTGTGAAGAAAATATTTTAAGCTCTGTGTTAAGTTCCATTGTTATTTTAAAAAGCCCCCACAAATTTGATGGCTTAAAAACAATACAAATTTTTAATTGTAGAACTTTGGAGGTCAGAAGCCAAAATGGATTTCATTTGGCTAATATTAATTTATCCTCAGGCCTGTGTTCCTTCTGTAAGCTCTAATATCTGTTTGCCTTTTCCAAAACTGTCTGAATACCTTCATTATAGCCCCATATTACTATGACCTCTGGCTCTGTTGCCACTTCTTTATCCCACTGGTCTTACCATCCCATTGCTTTCCCTTTCTGCTTCCATTGTAACATAACATTTTCTAACTCGGATCCTGCTCCTTTCCTTTCATAAGGACCCTTCTGATTACTTCAGGCTCACAACAAAAATCTGGGATAATTCCCCTATCTCAAAATTCCCCAACTTATTTTCATCTGCAAGGCCTCTTTTGCCTTATAAAATAATATATTCACAGGATCCAGAGAGATTAGTGTATAGACTTGTTTCAGGGTCATATGTCAGCCTACTGCATGCTCATTGAAAATTAATATTAATTTTGAGGATCAACTAAAATAGCTCTTGTGGGTAAGATGATGGTTTAATACTTATCAAATTTTTTCTACATGATACATGGGTAATTTTGGGTTAAATTCTTGGCAATTTTAGATGGTGATTAAACAAATACACTAGCTTTAGTGGATAGACAAGTTGAAAGTAAATAACTTTTATGTATTTGAAAAATTCAGTATCAGTAAAATGTACACACAAGTTATTTCATAGGTCAGAAAAAATCAATAAAATTCACCAAAATTTCCTTATGTCATTGTTTTCAGCATTCACTTAAATATTTGTAAGTGAGAATTCCAAACATATAAGATATGTATCAATCAAATTTTTTGGTTAGGTAAAAAATGCATTTACATATTTTAGGATTCAAGCAAAAATTATTAGAGTTAAATGAAAAATGTGCTCTTGGATCCAAGGAAATTAAAACTCTAAGCAATTAATCAAACTCTGAGATTACTCTATTCTTCCTGAGTAAGTGGAGAGTTAGGTAATGTGGTTTAGCAAACTTTTCCTCCTTCAAACTCTGAGGCCCAATAGCATGGTTAATTATTTTTAAATGTTTTGTGTGTCTGTCAGGCTTGGGAGGAAAATCATTCTGAATGCCCACATCTGTCATAAATAGCCTTAGTTTACTGAAATGGCCATTGTTTTCCTTGTGTATGCATGTGCCCTTCAACGCTGATGTAGTTAAGAATCCAGTAATGATAATTGACTGGGATAATGGATGGAAAATCTCAGTTATTTCTCTTGGTAAGAGACTATATCGAGGAAAACAAACTTTGGAAACAAAGTTAAGGAAACAAAAACCATTATATTTACATTTTCATATACATTTTTGTATAGTTCTATGCCACGTTGGAATTCTATGCTGAGTTTGGAAATATGTTTGATATTTTGTATGTTTAAAATGATTTTTTACAGTTCAAATTCCTATAAGAATCCTACATTTTCACTGCTTCAAGATGCTTTAGCTGGCACACTGAATTCAATTACTAGTTGAAGTATACTTGTACTCTTTACTATTATGTAATTAAAAAATAAATAAAGCTATCACTGAAAACCTAATATAGCAAATGGCTGGAAAGTTTGGAAAAACAACTAGTTAGTTGATGAATTAAATTTCTCATTTCTTTGCTTTTCCTGAAGTAAGGCATTTGCCTAAGTAGAACTAAACCTCTCAGATTTAATATATTTGTTGTACTATACACTTTGACTTGTATTTCACAGCCAGGAACAATGCTCGCAGGAACATACTTCTATAATATTCCCATACTGGAAAATAGGAAGTTGATTTAAAAAAGTAGTGATCTCTTATTGCTATTGAAATAGGTTCAACTTAATTAGTTCTTGGCAACTGGGAATAAAGATTTATCAGATAATATAAAAAGAGATTGTCTCATGGGACCAATAGAGAGGGAATAACTTTTAGCAAATTTACCCTTTACATATGTTTATATTTTTATTATCAAATATACAAATAAATATATATATATTTGTTAAATTGAACTTGTTAAAGTGTGTTTTTGAAAGAACAGGAAATCAGGTAGTGAGCAACATAAAACAGGTACTATAATTATCTTACGTGTTTTGTTGAGATTGAACTCCATTCAGTATTTTCTCAGATGGACAATGTTTAGCGATAGTATACCTATTTATTATGGAATATTTAAGATTAAAAATAAGAATTATCATTGTCATCATAGTAATAGCAAAGAGTAAGCATACATAAATAACATAATAATTATTTCTAAGATAATTCGATTCTTATCTTTGTGAACATAATAAAATAGAATTTTAACTTGTTCTTTAGAGAACCTTAAACAAATACATCAATCCTCCTGCAAATACTTTTGTTTAATTTCATGACATATGATTGTATACGGTTTTCACTAATTTATCACATACATGTCATATATATTATCATATATACATATATGTGTGTGTGTGTGTATAAAATGAATGTCCATTATGTTCCAAATACTATCCTCAGTGCTAGATATTCAGGTTTGAACAAATCTGACACAGTGTTTTCTAGAGATAATATAAAAATGAATGGGAGAAGTTGACAATAGATAACAAGTGTTAAGAAAATGATGAAGAATGAAATAGAATCATGTGAGAGTGCTTAATGGGGATGGGATACAAAAGATGTCATTGATGAGGAGTACACAGGTGTCTGAATGATCAAGAGGACGCTGCTGTGAGAATATCTGGGTTAAGAAGGATCTAAGGAGTGGCAGAGCAAACATGGCGGCATGAGTAGGACAGTGGGAATCTCCTCCCAAAAACATATATATTTTTGAAAATACAACAAATACAACTAATCCTAAAAGAGAGATCAGAAAACACAGGACAACAGCCAGACTACATCCACATGTGCGAGAGCCCAGTGCCTGGTGAAAGGGGTAAGATACAAGCCCCGGACAGGCGGGACCCGAGCGCCCCTCACCCCAGCTACAAGCAGGAGGAGAGGAGTCAGAGCAGGGAGGGAGAGGGAGCCCAGGGCTGCAGAACACCCAGCCCCAGCCATCCGGACCAGAGCGCATGCACAGTGCATGTATGGATGGCTGGAAACTAGGGAAACAGGGCACCAAGACCTCTGAGCAGGTTCTGAAGCTGAAGTCCCTGTGACAAAGAAAAGCGAGTGTTTTTTGAAAGTCTTAAAGGGACAGGGATGCAACAGCTGGATGGAAACAACACAGGTCACAGTCCAGCAGCTGGAAATTACAGGGAAAACCGGGTGCACTAACCCCTGGGCAACAACTCCGAGATCCCTCACAGAAGTAAACAGCCAAACAGCACCCTGTCCATTACCCCCTGGGGCGCAGAAAAGCAGAGAAGCAGAATAAGGCTTGCCACACCCTCAGCAAGGGAGCTTCCTCCATACTGGCTGGGCAAGACACAAAGACACAATCTACATGCAATTATCCAACACAAGCCACTAGGTGTTGCAGTTGTCCCAGTAAAGAAAGACCAGTAGCATGTGGAAAGTTTGGCCTTCCCAGCTGGCAGTCAATAGCACCTATCAACATGAAAAGGCAAAAAAATATGATCCACCCAAGACTAACCCAGACAGCTTCAACATCTGCTACATCTTCCCCTGAGAAGGAACCTGGGGAGATAGATTTAACCAGTCTTACTGAAAAAGAATTTAAAACAAAAGTAATAACCACCCTGATGGATTTGCAGAGAAATATGCAAGAACTAAGGAAGGAGAATAGAGAAATAAAACAAGCTCTGGAAGGGCTTCAGAACAGAATGGATGAGATGCAAGAGACAATTAATGGAATAGAAAACAGAGAACAGGAACACAGAGAAGCTGATGCAGAGAGAGATAAAAGGATCTCCAGAAATGAAAGAATTCTAAGAGAGCTGAGTGACCTATCTAAATGGAACAATATCTGCATTATAGGGGTACCAGAAGAAGAAGAGAGAGAAAAAGGGATAGAAAGTGTCTTTGAAGAAATAATTTCTGAAAACTTCCCCAAACTAGGGGACGAAATGGCCTCTCAGACCACAGAGGTACACAGAACTCCCATGACAAGGGATCCAAGAGGGGCAACACTAAGACACATAATAATTAAAATGGCAAAAATCAAAGAAAAGGACAAAGTATTAAAGGCAGCTAGAGAGAAAAAAAGGTCACCTACAAAGGAAAACCCATCAGGCTATCATCAGACTTCTCAACAGAAAACCTACAGGCCAGAAGAGAATGGCATGATATACTTAATGCAATGAAACAGAAGGGCCTCAAACCAAGAATACTGTATCCAGCACGATTATCATTTAAATATGAAGGAGGGATTAAACAATTCCCAGACAAGAAAAGTTGAGGGAATTTGCCCCCCACAAACCACCTCTACAGGGCATCTCACAGGGACTGCTCTAGATGGGAGCACTCCTAAAAAGAGCACAGAATAAAACACCCAACATATGAAGAAGGGAGGAGGAGCAATAAGAAGGGAGAGAAATAAAGAATCATCAGACCATGTTTATAATAGCACAACAAGCGAATTAAGTTAGACAGTAAGATAGTAAAGAAGTTAACCCTGGACCTCTGGTAACCACAAACTTAAAGCCTGCAATGGCAATAAGTACATACCTTTCAATAACCACCCTAAATGTAAATGGACTGAATGTACCAATCAAAAGAAACAGAGTAATAGAATGGATAAAAAAGCAAGACCCATCCACATGCTGCTTACAAGAGACTCACCTCAAACCCAAAGACATGCACAGACTTAAAGTCAAGGGATGGAAAAAGATATTTCATGCAAACAACAGAGACAAAAAAGCAGGTGTTGCAATACTAGTATCAGACAAAACAGACTTCAAAATAAAGAAAGTAACAAAATAAAAAGAAGGACATTACATAATTATAAAGGGCTCAGTCCAACAAGAGGACATAACCATTATAAATATATATGCACCCAATACAGAGCACCAACATATGTGAAAGAAATAGTAACAGAACTAAAGCAGGAAATAGAATGCAATGCATTCATTCTGGGAGACTTCAACACACCACTCACTCCAAAGGACAGATCCACCAGACAGAAAATAAGTCAGGACACAGAGGCACTGAACAACACACTAGAACAGATGGACCTAATAGACAACTACAGAACTCTACATCCAAAAGCAACAGGATACATATTCTTCTCAAGTGCACATGGAACATTCTCCAGAATAGACGACATACTAGGCCACAGAAACAGCCTCAGTAAATTCCAAAAGATTGAAACCCTACCAACCAACTTTTCAGACCACAAAGGTATAAAACTAGATATAAACTGTACAAAGAAAGCTAAAAGGCTCACAAACACATGGCGGCTTAACAACACGCTCCTAAATAATCAATGTATCAATGACCAAATCAAAATGGAGATTCAGCAATATATGGAAACAAACGACAACAACAACACAAAGCCCCAACTACTGTGGGATACAGCAAAAGCAGTCTTAAGAGGAAAATATATAGCAGTCCAGGCATATTTAAAGAAGGAAGAACAATCCCAAATGAATGGTGTAATGTCATAATTATCAAAATTGGAAGAATAAGCACAAATGAGGCTTAAGGTCAGCAGAAGGAGGGACACAATAAAGATCAGAGAAGAAATAAATAAAATTAAGAAGAATAAAACAATAGCAAAAATCAATGAAACCAAGAGCTGCTTCTTTGAGAAAATAAATGAAATAAATCTGCCTCTAGCCAGACTTATTAAGAGGAAAAGAGCGTGAACACAAATCAACAGAATCAGAAACGAGAAAGGAAAAATCACGATGGATCCCACAGAAATACAAAGAATTATTAGAGAGTACTATGAAAACATATATGCTAACAAGCTGGGAAACCTAGGGGAAATGGACAACTTCCTAGAAAAATACAACCTTCCAAGACTGACCCAGAAAGAAACACAAAATCTAAACAGACCAATTACCAGCAATGAAATTGAAGCGGTGATCAAAAAACTACCAGAGAACAAAATCCCCTGGCCAGACGGATTCACCTTGGAATGTTATCAGACATACAGGGAAGACATAATACCCATTCTCCTCAAAGTTTTCCAAAAAATAGAAGAGGAGGGAATACTCCTAAACTCATTCTATGAAGCCAAGATCACCCTAATACCAAAACCAGGCAAAGACCCCACCAAAAAAGTAAACTACAGACCAGTATCCCTGATGAATGTAGATGCAAAAATACTGAACAAAATATTAGCAAACCAAATTAAAAAATACATTAAAGGATCATACACCCCGACGAGGTGGGATTCATCCCAAGGATACAATGATGGTACA
Organism: Manis javanica; assembly: GCF_040802235.1. Taxonomy (NCBI): domain Eukaryota; kingdom Metazoa; phylum Chordata; class Mammalia; order Pholidota; family Manidae; genus Manis; species Manis javanica. The sequence goes on from NC_133164.1 coordinate 24,167,445, forward strand.
ACATTTGAAAATCCGTCAACATCACCACATCAACAAAAAGAAAGACAAAAACCACATGATCATCTCCATAGATGCTGAAAAAGCATTCGATAAAATTCAACATACATTCATGATAAAAACTCAACAAAATGGGCATAGATGGCAAGTACATCAACATAATAAAGGCTATATATGATAAACCCACAGCCAACATCATAATGAACAGCGAGAAGCTGAAAGCTTTTCCTCTGAGATTGGGAACAAGACAGGGATGCCCACTCTCCCCACCGTTATTTAACATTGTACTGGAGGTCCTAGCCATGTCAATCAGTCAAAATAAAGAAATACAAGGAATCCAGATTGGTAAAGTAGAAGTTAAACAGTCACTATTTGCAGATGACATGATATAGTACATAAAAAACCCTAAAGACTCCACCGCAAAACTACTAGAACTGATATCGGAATACAGCAAAGTTGCAGGATACAAAATTAACACACAGAAGTCTGTGGCTTTCCTATACACTAACAGTGAACCAATAGAAAGAGAAATCAGGAAAACAACTCCATTCACAATTGCATCAAAAAAAATAAAATACCTAGGAATAAACCTAACCAAAGAAGTGAAAGACTTATACTCTAAAAACTACAAGTCACTCTTAAGAGAAATTAAAGGGGACACTAGCAAATGGAAACTCATCCCATGCTCGTGGTTTGGAACAATTAATATCATCAAAATGGTCATCCTGCCCAAAGCAATATACAGATTTGATGCAATCCCTATCAAACTACCAGCAACATTCTTCAGTGAACTGGAACAAATAATTCAAAAATTCATATGGAAACACCAAAGACTCTGAATAGCGAAAGCAATCCTGAGTAAGAAGAATAATGTAGGGGGGGAACTCACTCCCCAGCTTCATACTCTACTATAAAGCCATAGTAAGCAAGACAATTTGGTACTGACAGAAGAACAGAGCCACAGACCAGTGTAACAGACTAGAGACCCCAGACATTCTCCCAAACATATATGGTCAATTAATATTTGATAAAGGAGCAATGGACATTACAATGGTGAAATGACTGTTCAACAGGTGGTGCTGGAAAAACTGGACAGCTACATGTAGGAGAATGAACTGGGCCATTGTCTAACCCCATATACAAAAGTAAATTCAAAATGGATCAACGACCTAAACGTTAAGTCATGAAACCATTAAACTCTTGGAAAAAAACATAGGCAAAAACCTCTTAAACATAAACATGAGTGACCTCTTCTTGAACATATCTCCCCGGACAAGGAAAACAACAGCAAAAATGAACAAGTGGGACTATATTAAGCTGAAAAGCTTCTGTACAGCAAAAGACACCATCAATAGAACAAAAAGGAACCCTACAGTATGAGAGAATATATTTGTAAATGACAGATCCGATAAAGGCTTGACGTCCAAAATATAAAAGAGCTCACACCCCTCAACAAACAAAAAACAAATAACCCAATTAAAAAATGGGCAGAGGAACTGAACTGACAGTTCTCCAAAAAAGAAATACAGATGGCCAACAGACACATGAAAAGATGCTCCACATCGCTAATTATCAGAGAAATGCAAATTAAAACTACAATGAGGTATCACCTCACACCAGTAAGGATGGCTGCCATCCAAATGACAAACAACAACAAATGTGGGCGAGGCTATGGAGAAAGGGGAACCCACCTACACTGCTGGTGGAAATGTAAATTAGTTCAACCATTGTGGAAAGCAGTATGGAGGTTCCTCAAAATACTCAAAACAGACCTACCATTTGACCCAGGAATTCCACTCCTAGGAATTTACCCTAAGAACGCAGCAATCACGTTTCAGAAAGGCAGATGCACCCCTATGTTTACTGCAGCACTATTTGCAATAGCCAAGAATTGGAAGCAACCTAAATGTCCATCAGTAAATAAATGGATAAAGAAGATGTCATACATATACACAACGGAATACTACTCAGCCATAAGAAGAGGGCAAATCCTACCATTTGCAGCAACATGGATGGAGCTGGAGGGTATGATGCTCAGTGAAATAAGCCAAGTGGAGAAAGAGAAATACCAAATGATTTCTCTCATCTGTGGAGTAAAAAACAAAGGAAAAACTGAAGGAACAAAATAGCAGTGGTATCACAGGACCCAAGAATGGACTAAGAGTTCCTGTGTGGTGACCTCCAATGAGTTCTACACAATGGTATAAAGGGCATATCAAAGTCTGGGCAAAGGGTCTGGTTGTGTTTATACAGAAGATACACAGAGTTTATACAGAGTTATAAAGCCTAATTTGGCTATCCAGAAAATGAACTAAGATACGATATGACGAAGAACTTCTAACATCAGCACTATCTGGAAGACTCATACCAGAAGATGATCATCAAAAAACCTCAACAAGGATCCAGGCACTGCTACAGTGCAGCTGCATTCATCCCAGTGGTTCCTGGACTTGCCATGGGAATGAAGAAGGAGATATCTAAGCTGGCCTGTGAATACAGTAAAACAACAAATTTGACTGGGTCTATACTGTTGGAACTCAACCAAGAATTAGGAGAAGTGCAAGTTGTAGCGCTCTAAAATCTTACAACTACAGACTATCTAGTGTTAAAAGAACATATGGGATGTGAACAGTGCCCAGGAATGGGTTGTTTTAATTTCTCTGATTTCTCTCAGACTGTTCAAGTACAGTTGGACAATATCCATCATATCATAGATGAATTTTCACAAATGCTTAGGATGCCCAACTGGTTTTCTTGTTTTCACTAGAGATGGCTGGTTATTATAGATCTGCTTTGGTTATGTAACTGTATTCCTATTATGTTAATGAGTGTGTGCAATTTAATTAGTAGTTTAAAACCTATACATGCCTAAGTTACTCTACAAGAAGATATGTCAAAGAAATAATCAATCTTTCCATGTTTTCTTCTACCTGCTACTTCTATAGCTTTCCTTCTTCCTTCCTATTTACAACCCCTAAAGAGAATTCGTGCCTCATATCGAATTTACTGAGTATCATAATTCTTCCAAGTGGTAAAGATACCTCAAGACGAATGCTGGGCATAGAAGCCACAGGGCATAAATCTGCAAAGAAGTAAAAAGCTAACCTTTTCAAACAATATGGCTTCTCTCTCACTTACCAACTTGATATCTCCCTGTATGGCCCCGGAAGATGACTGGTTAGCCAGAGACGGGTAAGATTCCTCAAGGGAGGAACAACCTAAGACAGGCACAGTCGCAGGGGGGCATTCAGGGGAGAAATTGGTGATCAACAGAGGTGGGTCTTAGAACCTCACCCCCCTGTTTTGAGAAGCATCTTCTGCATCCGTGGATGTCTTATTGCCCTTTTCTAGCTTGGATTAATACTTCGTCTACAGGCACACACCTGATCATCTACATTTGCTCTCTTACAACACTAAACTATGTTTTCTACCTTTATCTTGCATCTACCTACCACCTCAGCATTTAATTAAAATAATAATAATAATAATAATAATAATAATAATAATAATAATAATAAAGTGAGAAATGTGGGATCTACATATAAATCAAGTATAAAAATCAAACGAATATTCATATTTGACCTGATTGTTTATAGTTCATAATGCGTGATCAAAACCGAAAGTTTCTGTGATGACTGCCCTTGTACTGTTCACCATGTAAGAACTTATTCACTATGTAAGAACCTGTTCACCATGTAAGAACTTGTTCATTATGCTTCAGAAGATTTGAGACTGATGAGAATTAGGCTTGGGGTCGATTAATTGTGCATTGAGCATTGACTCCCCTATACAGAATTTTATTGTTGTTAACAACCATTTGATCAATAAATATGAGAGATGCCCTCTCAAAAAAAAAAAGTATGATCTAAGGATAAAGAAATCTAGAACAATCCTCAGTATAACAGACATGGTATTTCTGTAGCCTAGAAAACAGAAGTCCAAAAGAGTAGAGCATAGTGAGTCAAAAAGCATAACATACATGAAAATGACAAAGGCCAATGTAATAATATTCTATTGCCTTTAAGCCATTAAACTATTTCAAAGAGTAAGGGATATTAACTACCATCACTTCATGGTTCGTCTAGACGTGTTAAAGGAGTGATGAACAAAAGGGGAATTCAGGATAATTTCTTGATTTTTGGCTTTAGCCACCTTGTGGTAAATCGGTGCTGTTCACTGGAATGGAAATCAGTAAGGAAGAAACAGTTGGGGTCGGGAAAAACCAATTCACTTCGGCTCATATTAGCTTGAGATGACGTCCAGAGGAGATAATAGGAAGGCCAATGTCTATGCAAGTCTGATGTTTCAAATACAAAACTCTTAAATCCCAGTAGCTAAATAGAACGTTTAATTCTTAATCACTCTGCATCAAAGTCACAGGTTGCCTTTGTCTTGCATCTTCTAGGTTGGGTTCTATTGGCCTTTCTGGGTCCCCGACTAAAGGGAACATTCACTACTTGAATGATTTTTTCATGGAAAATAGCAAAATGTCATGGAGATAATAGACAGAGACAAACTACCTAATTGTACACAATGTTTCTGCTCAAGAATGGCTTGCTTTGTTTGCTCATATTTCATTTTCCTTAGCAAGTCATACAGTAAGCCCTACGTCAATGAAGGAGTAGTACAATCTTCTCAAAGTGATGGCAAAGCTGGAGAGAAAGCAATTATCAATTGCCAAAGAAAGTAATTTTAACATATTGAGAAACATTATACTTCTTCTGTACCATTGAGATAGATAAAACGTATTTATTAAGTACAATAAAATCTACTCATTTTACGTGTACTTTTCTCCCAAAATGATAGAAATATGATTATAAAGTTATTGCTGAAGGGACAACTTGCTATCTGCCAAGATTTTTTTATCAATTGCCATTTTATCTTATTAATTCATCATTATCATGATCATGACCCTCACTTTCACTGGTTCAGAAAATGGAACATTAGAACATACCTGACACAGCTGGGAGGGGTTATCTCATGAAAATTCACACTTATTGAATACAATCACTAGATTTTCTATTAAATTGTGTTTGGGTAGCATAAACACAAAACATGATGAATCTGCTGTATTATTTTTAAAAGTCTTTAGCAGCTAGTAACTAGGAAGACACAGATCTGTACTCTATAATACATTCCTGGTGGATATTGTTCGCTCTGTGACTCATTTTACCCTTCTACTGGGGACTAAACTTTTTTCAAACTGACACACACTTTCTATTCATATGTTTGCACTATCACACAAGACCTGGACTCTGAGACAATTCTGACTCTTTAGAGCCACTCTATATATGTTCATTCTGATCTATTACAAGTTCATCCAAATTTCTGAAATTCGTTTGATATTTGTTGCTGGAGATGCAATACCAACTGATATAGATATGACTCAGAATTGTTCTGATATATCAATTTAACACTACCAATATACCCAAGCACTAAAGCATTCTGTGAGAACAGAGAAATGCAGCATTATAAAAGGGTTTATTGTTAATCATTAGAATAAATTGGGTTTCAAAAAAGCATAATCAGTACCAACTCAGTAACTTTCTTTCTCTTGTTCTCTTCTCATAGATAGATAATAGATAAATAGATAGGCAGATAGATAGTAGATAGACAGACATACCTCTCTAGGAATTAAGTAATCTATGTTAAGTAGCAGGAAGCCTTTTATTCACCTTGCAGTTCTTCTTCAGAGTATTTGATATTCTATCTCCTCTTCTTGATTAAAAAAAATAGAGGGAAATGTTTTTTAAGTGGAAAATAAAAATCAAACTAGTTTTTAAGATCCTCAAATAACACAAGAGTTCTCAGTATAATTTGTTGCACTAGTTTCCTATCGCTGTTGTAACAAATTACCTCAAAATTAAGGGCTTAAAACAATAGAGATGTATTATCTTACAGTTCTTAACTCCAAAAATTCAAAATGAACATCAATGTGCTAAAATCAAAATGATGGCAGTACTACATTCTTCCGGAATCTCAAAGGGAGGATCTGTTCCTTTGCCTTTTAGAGCTTAGTAAAGCTACCTCAATTCCTTGGTTTGTGGTCCCTCCTTCTTTAAGGCAGCAATAGCCAAATTGTTCTCACATGACACTAGCTTCCTGTTTCTTTATTTTATGATCACACTGAAGGAGATTCATAATCCAGGATAACTGCCCTTTGAAAAATCCTTAATTTAATTAAATATGCAAAAATTATTTCACCATGTAAAGTAAAGTATTTACAGGTTCCACATATCAGGACATTGACCTTTTGGGCAGGGACATTATTCTGCCTACCACATTTGTCTTCTAAAAGAACATTAGGAATAGGAAATAAAAGGATTTCCCTTCAAATGTAGCTGAACTATACATTTAGAAATACAATACCAAAGGCACAGTCTAAGAAAAGAAGACTTGATAAACTGGACTTCATTTAAAAATTTCTTCTCTGTGAAAGACAGTGTCAAGAAAATGAACATACAAGCCACAGACTGGAAAAAAAAGATTTGCAAAGTGCATAGCTGATAAAGGACTGTTATCCATAATATACAATGAACTCAAAATTCAACAGTAAGAAAAACAACACAATTTGAAAAAGGACCAAAGACCTTGAGATACCTATCAAAGAAGATATTCAGATGACAAATAAGCAGATGGAAAGATGCTCTAAATCACATGTGATCAGGGAAATGTAAATTAAAATAATGAGATATCCCTGCACACCTATTGTAATGGTGAATATTCAGAACACTGATTACACCAAATGCCGGAGAGAATTTGGGGCAGTAAGAACTCTCATTCATTGCTGGCAGAAATGCAAAATGGTGTAGCCACTTTGGAAGACAGGTTGGTAGTTTCTAATAAAGTTAAACGTACTCTCACCATATGATTTGAGCAATGTTGTTTCTTGTTTTTTGCCCAAATGAGCTGAAAATTGATGTTCACCCAAAAACCTGCACACAGTTATAGCAGCTTTATTCATAACTGCCAAAACTTGGGAGCTGCCAAGATGTCCTATAGTAGGTGAATGGTTAAATAAATTGAAGGAAACTTAAGTGCATATTACCAAGTGAAAGAAGCCAATCTGAAAAGGCTAAATTATGCATAATTTCATCCATATGACATTTAGGAAAAGGAAAAACTATGAAGACAGTAAAAAATCAGTGGTGGCAGGGGTTAGGGAGGAAGAAGGAATGAACAGGTGGCACACAGAGGATTTTTAGGTCAGTGAAAATGCTCTGTATGATACTATAATGGTGGATACATGTAATTATGCATTTGTCTAAAACCATAACATGTACAACACCAAGAATGAATTTTCCATAAGGTAAACTATGGACTATGGGTGATTATGGTATGTCAATATTGGTTCATCCTGGCCGAAAACAAAACAAAACAAAACAAAAACATTCTGAGAAGTAATGTTGGTAAAGGGGAGGCTATGCATGGGTGTGGCAGGGGTATATGGAAAATCTTTGTACTTTCCACTCAATTTTGCTGTGAACCCAAAACTGCTCTGAAAGAAATAGAGCCTATCAAAAATACATTTAGGGGCCACAAGTAAATTCAATTTGATTCAGTAGGGTTGCACTCAGTTCAACTTCTCAAATACCGTGAGTACTGCATTATACTAGACATTGTTATGGGTCTTGTTAATTTTAAATATTAATATTAAGAATGGCAGTACTTTCTGACACACTGTTTATAAAGGGTATTTTAGGTTCCTGTTTATTCCAAGATAGTTTCTAATTCCTCTTCCTAATACTAAGCAAGTTGTACTGAAATTATGTTATTTCCCTTTTTTTTCTGAGTACATTATTACTAGTTCTGTACAGCAAGTTCTATTCTTCTTTTCGCCAAGGCCCAGGTTAAATGTTCGCCTCCTGTGTGACATCTTACCTAATCATTCTAGCTATACTAAGTTATTTCTTCTGTGACTTCACAGATTCCTTGTTCTTTATATCTTCCTTATATCACATTTATTTATTGATTTAAATACTCATGTCTTCCACTGATTGAGGACTCCTGCATGCAGAAAAGTGTATTTATATTTGTGATGTCTGCAATTTGCATAGAGGCTAGCAGCAAATGAAATGTGCTCAATACACATTTACTGTTTATTAAGTAAGTAATTAGACAATTGAATTGTAGAATAAATAATTAAGAAACAACAACATATGTTGCAAGGCTGATTTTTTAAAAATACTGAGTATTTAAATTTGGCCCTGACTCTTCTGCCTTTTTTTTTCCATTTTTATGACTTTTAATATTAAGTGCAGTCACAGCAGGGATTTCACATTTGGTACTCTGTCTCTCCAGGTGATCGTAAATGTAGTAGCTTTTTGGAAACGCCATTGGTTCTGTATTTCTGGGATTCATTCTGAGAGTTTTCACCCAGGGGTTTATTATGCTGAAAGTCTTGAAGAGTCATTTTCATGTCAACTATTATGCCCTACAGTTTTTTGTAGTAAGTACTCTGGGTGGATTCCCTTTGTTCTCTAAGTATCATCAATTCTAAAGAAATCCATTATAACTAGATGGCATTCATGTTATTTAAATATCAGCTGACAGTCAAAGACCTATTTCTGTTCTCTCATGCCATTTTTGTTCATTCAACGCTTGCTGAAATTTCTCTGAAATTCCTGAGGAAAAAAGGATTTACAATTTTCATCTTGGTCTTTGCTTCCGAGCAAAGGAATAAGAGTAAAATATATAGATTAAATAAATTAAACAGCAATAAATTTATAATTTCATAATAAACATACACTATTAAAATCTATAACTTTGAGCTTAATATACATTAATATTTGAATACAATAAATGGATTTTCTAGCTGCCAATGAAGCCACCTTTCCCTTTACCCTATTCTGAAATCCATATTACCTTACCTAGTTGGCACTGACATTAAGGATCATACAGCTGTTAAATAGGAAACGGAGTTTCCTGTATCTTTTCATGACTTGACAGTAAAGCCTTATTTTTAAAAAGCCAGAGACAGAGGTGTGAAAAAGATAATTTGTTTATATTTTATGCTTTATATTTAAATAGATAGCCACCTCATTAAGCAAAAAAATTCTAGGAGGAGCTGCCTACTTAGTTCTTTCCCCTCCAGGGTATATGGATATATATACATGCATATATACATGTATACCCAAGCAACAGAGTTATTTGTTCTTCACAATATTCCCTCCCTAGAGAGAGAGAATTCTTATTTTAGTTCAGTCATGGTATTTACACAAACATTACTTACATAGTATGAATATATATAATTATATGTATATAATTATTTGTCAGGTCACTTTTATATACCATATCTAAGTTCCCCTAGAAAACAATTCCTTGTATCATTAATAATTCATCACTCTTTAACATTTATTGTGCAAATCCTAAGTGTTTAAAATGTTGAATTTCAAAACAAACCAACACATCACTGAAGATATTCCTTCTTAATATACTTAAATCTAGTGTGTTCTTCTTTTCTTTGGCTGGCAAATTGGATAATATAACTGCCTCACAGGGCCACCTCACTTTATAACTACAAAGGAGCACATTCCCTTTGTAGTCAACCCAGTATGAAAACAGTGTGGCCTTTTTCAGTATGGTAATACTGCTGACATACTGTCCACATGATGAAGGGACTCCTTCATAAAAATTATGGCTCAACTGACAAGTTGGATATATGCAAATCCTAACAATAAAGTGACTCCAAGGAATTCTGCAGTCATCAGAACTTTTATATATATTGGTTTCTTCAAATTCTAGGAGTATAATAAATTATGTTCTCTAACCCTTGATTTCTTTAATGTTCTATTGAATTTTAATAATCAGAAAACTAATATTGTCTGAATTATAACCATAAGACACTGGCTTTGTTTAGAACTAACACACTTCTAAGTAGAGATGAATGGATATTTTGATACACAGCTGAGGTTATTATATGATACTCCTTTATATTAGTTAAGTTTGAATATTTGTACCTTCTACATAGTTCTATTACTTTTATTCATTTCCTGAATGTTCTAAGTCATTTTTATATACTTATATTTTCAGTAAACCTGAATTTTAAAATGCTGTTTAAAAGTAGGACTGTTTAGCATAAACCCTCTGTACATTGCTACTTTGATTTAGATCACATTTAATTCATGGAATGATTTACAAATAATTGACATTATGCAGTGATCCTATTGATTGACATGGTATGACTTTCCATTAATTCAAATGTTCCTTTCCGTAACTCATATAGTCTTTAAGGTTAATATGTTTATTTTTTTAAAATGTTTACCTATTTTCTACATTTTTTTACAAGCAACATATTAAGTATATCTCTTCCTAGGTAACATATTTTGTTGCTATTGAAAATATTATGTATAAAATTTCCTGAAAAAAAGTATGCCTTTCCCAGTTTTTGGTTTTATTGTATTTATTATTTTTATTTATGAATTATTTTCCTTGTTTTATAATTACATTATTTATTCTATTGCTTTGGGAATTTGTAATTTTTTTGTAACACCAAATGCACAGTGAAGAGTTTCCACTGCTTTTGAATCTCCATATTTCTGGTTATAAAACCGGTACTTAAGTACTTTCAAAAATTGGGGGAAGAGAGTACTCACTCTTACTCTATACCCTAAGCCCCACTGTGCCCACCAACCAAACAATCAGAGTAACTATCTGATAATGAAAATTAAAATATCATATGCATAGTTCAAACTTTCTTGGTTCTCTCTGTTAAATATATGACTATTCTTTTCAGAGGTAGTAATAAAGAAGAATAAAGAAAGTTTCTGGTATTGGAGGCAGCAATTTCCCTTGCAGTGAGCTGGATGTGAATCATTAATTCTTCAAAAGTAGGAATTCTAAAATCCCTTGAGGGAAATAGTTGAAGCCTGATTTCAGTTACATATCAAAGGTATGCTTCCTACTCCAGATATACCATCAGAACCAGAATTCGATTGTTATTTAATATTCACAAATTTTTATCACAGGTATTGGAAGGCATAAGAGAAAGAGTTGTGACAGCAACTTGTGGATAACTACACCACAGTGTGAGTTGTCTAGGACTTCTGGAGAAAATATATTTAGAGACAACTATAGCTAGGAAGACCAAAGCTTCTATTATGGTAGAAAAGATTTATTTTTTATATAATTAATGGACCATATAATTCTAATCTTTTCCAATCAGTCATTGGTATTAGAAAGAATGTAGCAGGTTTATGGCTGTTTCTAAGGAGCACAGGATGCCTACCTAGTCTTCTCAAGAAGACCTTCTACAGTTGATCTGGACCCACCCAAACATGATTCTGATAGGAGCAATCCTTTCACTAGATTACCAGCAAAGTGGAGTTAATGAATTCCAGTAAAGGCCATGCTCAAAATGAACAGACATTCAGGTTAGCAGTAGGTTAAGCTTTGCTGAGTGAAAAGATATTTTGCTACTTTGTTCTATGCTCCCAAATATGATTTCCAGACTAGGTTCCATGAAACAGCTAACTTTCTAATTGTTACACAGAATTAGATTTTAAATTTAATTTTTGAGCATTTATATACCTTAGCTGTCGCGTGCCCTGTCCTCGCCGGCAAGAACAGCATGCAACAACAGCAGGATTCTTCTGCAGAAAGCTTTATTCTTCAGCTCTTTGTGAAACAAATGAGTTGGGCAGGACCCAGAGGGGAAGGAGAGGCTTGCTTATATAGTTCTCATGCTCTGACCTGGTTGGTGCGGCTCCATATGCCTTATTAGCATAACCATTTGGTGGGTCTCATTGGTCCTTATGCCAAGGCGCAATTAGCATGTAGTTTAGTGGTGTGGGATGATTTGTCATTAGGAAGTTCGGGGCCTTCCGGCTGCCCTGCATTGGGCGCTATTTTCTGAGCGCGGCTGCCAACATCTCCCCCTTTTTTGTCTAACAGAAGCTCAAGGCGGAACTTGCCAGCAGAGGCGGAGACAGAGGCCTGACCTCCATCATACTTCCTGATGCCCCCTTTTTGGAGAGGGGTTCTGGGCATCTACCCCTATGCAGTCAGGCATGCCTCTCAGAGGGGTCCAAGACCTCTTGCAGTGCTTTGCCTCGCATCCTCTGGCTGGCATTGGGACCGCTTGGTACAAAGGGTTTGGACCCTTTTTCTCAACCCTCTTGCACCATGAGCATCTTAAAGAAAGCTGTGATTAAGCATTGAGGTACTCGGGCCTGGTGCAGTGCCACATGGGCTCAGGGTGCAAGAGCTACCTCAAGCTAAAGCCGAGCTTCCTTCTTAAGCATGTTGAGCCACACTTGAGGAGAGGCGCCAACGTCTATCGCCATTAGGGCTTGAGCAAGGATCACCTTGTCCTGCTTATGTTGGTTGCGGAGTCTGCATAACAACCAGAGTAAGAGCATGAGACCTCCAAGCAGGAACACGCCCATCCCAGCCATGCCCGCCCACTCCTTGACGTGGAAGAGAGCTCTGAGGAACCAGGAAGAGAGTCCTTCTGCTACGGAGATATCTAGACGGGTGGAGTTGATGTGGATAATTTCTCGCCGCAGCTCTTCTAGTGTCCCATCGAAGTCTTGGGACCAGTTTCCTGAAAGATACTGGGACAGGTCTCGTGACAGATTAGCTGCCCGTGTAAAATTTTTATATTGAATGCTAGTGATGCAGAGGGCACGATATTTCCGCTCACATCCCAATTGGGCCATTTGCCAGAGCACCTCTATTTGTTCCTCCACGAGATCTATGCATTGATTGAGGATCATTATTCCTCCTTTCAGTTTGCCATCAAGTGTGGACTGTTGGTCTAGGGCAGAAGCTACTGAGGCTGCAAGGTTATTGAGCTCTGTAGCCGATTTGATGGAGGTGTCTAAAGCTATACCAGCGGCGGTGGCTGCGACCGCGGTCGCGGAGATCAGGAGCACTATGGCGGCTGTAACACCGAAATCGCTTCTTTCTCGAAACAGAGTCATGGTGTTAGGGGTGTCTACGGGAACAGGGACCCAACGGGGGATGCGGACTACCAAAGCATTGGTAAAGTTACGCGCATCCCAACACTGAGACAGAAAGCAGGTTTCATTGGAGCAGGAGTCAAAGCTACTATTGGATAAGATAAACAGAAATGGGGGGTATACGCATACTGGAGAAGGTGGAAAAAGGGAATTAGGTGACTCTGGACCTGATTTTGCTGAACACGTGTAGTTCTCATTGTTATGGGTCATGATCATGTTCCAGTGTGCGCACATGTGGTTATTCTCGCACCAAAAGGTGATATTTTTTACACCGATTCCCCCACCCTGGAGGGCGGAAAAGGGGGAGAGGTCGGTACACGAGCCATTGACTCCACACAGCATCCATTTATGGAAGGGGTTCATGCTCAGCTGCTGACGAAACTCGCCTTCGAGCACCTTTACTGGCCACCAAGCCTCATTGGCTGGCCGTCCTTCCATATCTGGGGAGATGGTAAACTCCTGCCTCTCAGTTGCCCACGTTACTACAGTTGACTGACAGTCAGTCCAGGGCCACAGCTCTCCCTCATAGTCGCCCACACAATGGGAGGCATATTTGGGTTGACGAGGCCTGTCGGTGGAATTGTTCCTGGGAGAGTGTACAAATGTGCCATTGATCCAGAGAACCATCTGGTGGATAGTCATGTTCTTATAGGGCGGGCTCCCTTCCTTATTAGGCCCTTCAAATTTAGCTGACATAACGGGGAGGCTACTGGCCTCTAGAATTATGTCACTGAACCATCCGTATTTCCTCCGTTTCAGGGAGATACAGCCAGCTAGATTCTGAGTGGTGAAGCATAATGACCCATTAGTTACGAAGGATCGGTTTTCTCCCAGGGGAGCTACTAGGGTGTCTTTAACTAAGTAGGGCAAGTTCATACTAGCATTGGTAGTGAAAAAGCGCGGAAAAACGGCTGCATTGAAACGGACAGGCATAGGCTTAGGAAAGGCAGACAGGATTCCCCATCTCAATACTCCCTGAGTCGGGGTCTCCAGTGTCAGGAGCAGGGTCAGGAGGTATAGCGAAGTCATCTCCTTTGTTTAGGACTTTCCTCGTTAGGCGCTCCGGGATCCAGAAGGGATTTTCTTCACCCTGGGGGAAAACACACACAGCTCCCCTGGATCTGATTATGATTGGATCCGGGCCCTTCCATTGGTTAGATAACACGTCCTTCCATTTTACTAGTTCTTGTGGGTCTTTTGGCCACTGATTATGGCGATCCGCTGCTGTATGGCCTTGAGCATCCAGATTCAAAAAATTTATAGTGAAAAGTGCTAGGGCTATGGCAGTTTTTGGTGTGGGGGGTATATCTTCAATTCCCCCTTTTTGTTTAAGTAAATAGGATTTGAGCGTGCGGTTCGCGCGTTCCACAATCCCTTGACCCTGTGGGTTGTAGGGAAGGCCAGTGATATGTTTTATCCCCATGTGATGACAAAATTGAACAAATTTTGTAGAGGTATAGGCTGGGCCATTGTCTGTTTTCAGAATGTGTGGTAACCCCCATGCGCTCCAAGCCTCAAGGCAGTGCTGGATGACATGGGAAGCTTTCTCTCCTGACAATGGGGAGGCAAAGATGACTCCTGAACAAGTATCCACGGATACATGTACATATTTCAGTTTCCCAAAAGACGAAATATGCGTCACATCCATTTGCCAAACTTGTAAAGGCCTAATACCTCTGGGGTTGATCCCAACATGAGGTGTGGGAAGGAAGCTGCAGCAATGTTGGCAGCTAAGGACAATGTTCCTAGCTTCAGCCCTGGTTATGCTAAACCGCTTGCGCAGTGTTTCGGCAGTGACATGAAATTGTGTATGGAATTTTGAAGCTGCAGTGATAGGGTCTAGCAGGGGAAAAGCTATATTTCTGGTTGCGAGGTCTGCTAGGTGGTTGCCTTGGGTCATAGGCCCGGGAAGGCCTGAATGTGCTCTGATATGAGTTATATACAAAGGAGATTGCCTATGAAGTAGTGCTGATTGTATCTGTTTGAACAAAGTGGCTACTGGGCTGGACGCTTTGATTAGCCCGGCCACTTCTAGAGATTTGACTGCATTAACTACATAACAGGAGTCAGACACAATATTTAAAGGTTCAGGAAAGATTTGTAGGACCTCTAAGACTATGCGACATTCCACTATTTGTGGAGTGTCAGGCGTGTAGCCTTTTGTCACAACTTTGCCATCATGGACATAGGCACCTGTGCCTGTCTTAGACCCGTCCGTGTAAACTGTTTTTCCATGAGGCAGCGGGGTTAGGCTAGTGACCCGAGGAAATACTAGGAGATGATTTTTGGCGAAGTTGATGAGGGGATGTTTAGGGAAATGATTATCAAAGTTTCCTGAGAAACTGTAAGCAAGTATGGCCCAATCATCGTTCATAGCACATAATACTTGTATCTGTTCTACGCTGTAAGGGGTTATAATTTTAGCTGGAGCCTCTCCGAAATGTGTCATGGAGGTTTTTACTCCTCTCAAAGCAAGTTTGGCCACGGCTGCTGGATAGTACTCTATTGTCCTAGCCTGAGAGGCTTGGGGATGAATCCAGATCAGTGGGCCGTGCTGCCATAAGACTGCTGTTGGCAGCTCCGGGGTGGGAAGGACACACAACTCAAAGGGTTCATTCGATTGCACTCTATTTAATTGTGCTGTCATCAAAGCCTGCTCTACTTTGCGAATGGCTTATAATGCCTCAGGCGTGAGGGAGCGCGGTGATGTTAGTTGTGGGTCTCCTTCTAGGGTTTTAAATAGTGGAGTCAATTCAGTGGTGGGTATCTTTAAGTATGGGCGCAACCAATTAATATCTCCTAGGAGTTTTTGGAAGTCATTCAAATTTTGCAATTGATTATGTCTTATCTCAAGCTTTTGGGGGCAAATTACATCTGTGTAAATGGTTGCTCCTAGGAATTTGCTAACACTAGATTTTTGGACCTTCTCGCTTGCTATATTCAGTCTCCAATTTTCTAGGGATCTAGTGAGATCTATATATGCTTCTTCTATTTCCGCTGGTTGTGGGGAGCAAAGAAGGATGTCATCCATGTAATGGATGATCTTTAGCATGGGATAGGTCTTACGAATTGGGTCTAGCGCCCGCTGAACGTACAGTTGACATATGGTGGGGCTATTTGCCATTCCTTGAGGGAGGACCTTCCACTGAAATCTGGCATCGGGTTGTTCATGGTTAATAGCTGGCAAAGTAAAAGCAAATCTTTCCCTGTCCTTGGAGCTTAGAGATATAGAAAAGAAACAATCTTTAATATCTATTATGAGCACTTTCCATTCTTTGGGTAAGGCAGAGAGGAGTGGCAGTTCCCGTTGTACGGGTCCAAGCATTCTCATTTGAGCATTTACTGCTCTCAGATCATGAAGCAACTTCCATGATCCTGACTTTTTCCTGATTACAAATATGGGTGTGTTCCATGGGGACACAGAGGGTTCTAGGTGTCCCACTTGGAGCTGCTCTTGCACTAAGCAATGAGCTGCTTCTAATTTTTCAGAGGATAGGGGCCACTGAGGAACCCATACGGCCTCCTCTGTGAGCCAAGGTATGGGCATGGCATCTTCAATGGCCCCTATGAAAAACCCAGGCCGTGACGGTCATTCTTTACTTTGGGCAGGATGGGCTCTATGTGTCCCTGTTGGTGTTTCCCCAGCCCCTTGCCAGGGATGTATCCCATGTCCATCATCATGCCTTGGGCGGGGGTGGAGTATTCATTAATGAGTTTGAGGCCTAAGTCTCTCATGACATCCCTCCCCCATAAATTGACCGGTAGAGGGAGTACATAAGGGGTGACTGTACCCTCTTGTCCTTCAGGGGCTCGCCATTTCAATGGTTTGGCACTAATTGAAGGGCTTGACTCATATCCTAAACCTTGTAATGAATGTGAGGATTGGGTCACAGGCCACTTGGAGGGCCACCAGGTTGCAGAGATAATACTTTTATCTGCTCCAGTGTCTAGGATTCCCTCAAAGCTCTTTCCCTCTATTTGAAGAGTTAATTTTGGTCTGTCTGCTAAATCTAATACTATGAAGGCTGAATCCCAGTCAGAGGAGCCGAAGCCCCTTTCTCCCCTCTCCGTGTTGGTAGCAGGATAATTGGCGTGGAGACTAGGTAAAACTAAGAGCTGGGCTATGCGGTCTCCCGGGGATATAGGATAGATTCCTCTGGGAGCCGAACACATGATTTTTACCTGTCCTTCATAATCTTGATCTATAACTCCGGGATGAACTACCAGGCCTTTCAATGCAGCAGAAGAGCGCCCTAGGAGTAACCCAATGGTATTTGGTGGTAGGGGGCCTTTAAAGTCTGAAGGGATAGGCTGAACTCCCATCTGTGGAGTCAACACTATTCTGGTGGTGGCACGGATGTCCAATCCCGCGGAACCTGAAGTGGCTCTCCTTGGGGGGCCTGGTTGTTCCCGAATGACACTTGCGTGCTGGTTGCCCCATATATTTGCGGGCCCTGGTGACGGGGGCCCCTCTGGGCGTTTTTTGGCAGTTCTAAGGGTTTCCCTTCTATATCTTTAATAGACCGGCACTCATTGGCCCAATGCCTGCCTTTCTTACACTTAGGGCACAACCCAGGGGTCTTTTGGGTTGTTTGTTCTGAAGCTGGGCTCCTACACTCTCTCTTTATATGTTCTAATTTCCCGCATTGAAAGCATTTGATACTTCTGTTAGTGATCCTGGCTTGTTTGTGGCTCTGTAATATGGCCGCGGCTAGGCCTGCGTTGGTGAGTGGTCCTCCTATTTCTCTACAGGCTTTCAACCAGGCATGTATCCCTTTTTGTTTCCAGGGTGTTATCGCCTGTCTGCATTCCTTGGTACATTGTTCAAATACTAATTGCTCCACTAGGGGCATTGCTTGTTCCTGATCTCCAAATATTCTGCCTGCGGCCTCCATCATACGAGCGACAAAGTCAGAAAATGGCTCGCTCAGCCCCTGAATAATTTTTGTCAAATTGCCTGATACTTCTCCTTTGTTGGTGAGGGCTTTCCATGCCTTGGCGGCGCACGTGTTTATTTGTGCGTATACCTGTAAGGGGAAGGCGGTCTGGTTGGCTACCCACTGTCCTTGGCCCGTCAGCATATCATATGACCACGCAGGCTGTCCTTCGGACGCGTTTGCGCGTGCCTGGGTCATACTGATATCATGCCACAATGCCTTCCATTCTATGTATTGCCCCATACTAGAAAGGCATGCCTTAGTTACATATTGCCAGTCTGCGGGTGTCATGGCTGTCTCTGTTAATCTCTCAACTTGTGCTATGGTATAGTTGGCACTGACCCCATACGCTCGAACGGATTCCGCTAAGTCTTTAACTTGTTTATGACTCAGGGGTTGGTGAGAGCGTACACCGTTATCCTCAAATACAGGAAACATTTGTCTAATTGCCTGAAGAGTATCTGGGTGGCAAAAGGAGAGTGCGCCACTCACGTAAGGTGGCGGGGCAAAGGGCGTCGGGGGACACCCTGCTTTCATTTTTTCCTTGGTCCGCTTTTCAACTTTGCTGGTTCCCTTACTTCTACACTCTGCGGTTTTATTTTCTTCCCCTTCCTCTGCGGATGTTAATTCCTCCTCAGATTCCCTATTGGAGAGTTGGAGTTCCCTCAACTCTTTCCAGGGGTATTTACTATTTTCTCCGAGGCGATCGTCACTCGCTTCTCGGGGCTCTTTCACTTTTGCCCTAGGCGGGCTTTCTCCCTCACTCTGAGGTTTCTTTACCTTCGTTTTTGTGGCCTTTTTTCGGCTGCGCGCGCTCTCTGTTTCCCGTTCCGTTTCTGACATGCTCTCTTGGATATCTGTCAATGCTCTCTGACCTTCTTTTATTACCTTTTCACATCTCTCATCTTGCAGACAAGCTCTAATCAGTTTCCAGAGGGGCCTGGTGCCTCCCCTCAGGCTACCCTCCTCCTCCTCTCTATCAAGATCTTTCCCCAGTTTGTCCCAGCTCGGGATTGAGAGGGACCCTGAACAAATGAACCAGGGGGCCACACGGTCTATCTCCTTCACAAAAGATCCTAAGACTTTGCTGGAGACCTTCAAGTTTCGCTCTTTGAGAGCTGTCTGCAGCGCCGTGACTAATGACGGTGCATTCCCCATGGTGCCTCCTTATTTACAGAGAACCATCAACCATCATCCTAAAAAGCAGGGGCCTCTCGGAACTTACCCCTCCGGGCTTTCTTCTGACCTGCAGTTCTGAATCCTCTCCAGATGTCTGAAGGGTCCTCCCTGTGCCGGTGATGTTCTGGTTCCCGGGTTTCGGCACCACTTGTCGCATGCCCTGTCCTCGCCGGCAAGAACAGCATGCAACAACAGCAGGATTCTTCTGCAGAAAGCTTTATTCTTCAGCTCTTTGTGAAACAAATGAGTTGGGCAGGACCCAGAGGGGAAGGAGAGGCTTGCTTATATAGTTCTCATGCTCTGACCTGGTTGGTGCGGCTCCATATGCCTTATTAGCATAACCATTTGGTGGGTCTCATTGGTCCTTATGCCAAGGCGCAATTAGCATGTAGTTTAGTGGTGTGGGATGATTTGTCATTAGGAAGTTCGGGGCCTTCCGGCTGCCCTGCATTGGGCGCTATTTTCTGAGCGCGGCTGCCAACACTTAGCCACTCCAATTTTTTTTATTCTTACTGACACCTGTTCAAAGCCAGAAATGAACTATAGACTTCTTGAATACAAATACATTTTCCAGAGGTATCCAGATTAATTCCCTAACACATGATCTTATTATGACTCTGTGTTTGTTAATCATGGAAGCACTGACCACAGCTTAGGTATTTACATAGCAAGATTGTGAGTTCTATTGCAAATAACTATCTTCCATTTAAAGATTATAGCTAATACACAGTATATAAACAAAGGATGGCAATGTTAAATGCAGACTGCTTTTTCTAAATCTTTTGATTTTCCTGTCTGATCAAATGTAGTATACTATGATATTAAGTTAAGAATCTTTTTATTTTATTTTCCTAAATGTGTATTTGATAACAATTCCATTGATATATAGTTCTTTTTTCCACTGTTTCATTAAGATAGAGATTATGTCTATAGACTGAAGACTTTAAAAGCTAATTTATTTCATAGCATTTATCAGGAAAATAGTAAAACACTTAGATGATAGTTACATAAAAATCAATTCTTAAATGTTTAAAATTCAGTTTCATTATTGAGGAGCACTACGGTTTAGGAGATTTAAAAATTCTCCCAATTGACAATGAAGTGCTCCTATCATTTAGCCCACTCTTAAGAGTTTTCCTGCTGTCTAGCATAGGAAAGAAATCTATATATTCAGTATAAATGGCATGTCACTTGCTCTTCCTGCTAGAAAATGTTAAACTATGTGATTGCTACATTATGCATTTTCAACCTCTGAAAAAATGTTAGATTAAACGTTCTAGAGGACAGGAAAGAATGAAAATTAAACATTTTTAGGCTCTGAATCAGGAAAAGCAAATGCTTATTATACTAAAGATTAATGTTCAACAAGAAAAGATAAAAATATAGGGAAAATATTTTTAAATAAACATGGTTTGACTATGTAATGAATGCTACTTTCATGCTAAAGTACATGAGAGTTTTAAGAGGGTAATTAAAGTGTCTGTTATACAGCTAGAAAGGAAATTTATATTTCTCCCTTACTTTATTCAAATAAATGCTAACAAATGCACACTAAAATATATTTACTGGGAATTGGAACTTATAAATGCTTTCTTGTATTATTTATGTGAGGCAAATTTATTGTGTCATTTAGCCTGAAATTATATTTAAGCTAGATACTGTCACATGACAAAAAACAAATGTAGCACTGCTTTGGACACAAGTTTTATTTTTTAATATTATTTGTGATTTATTTTTTACACAGGTAGACAATATCAAGGCAATTGGGTGTTCTCACACATGAACACAGCAGCAAACAAGTAAACTATGGATGGTGTCATCTATTTTCAAAGATATACACAGAATGTTTTAGCTACTGCTCTGTCAACTGTTATCTTCCCTAACAGTTGAAGTGGGGTAAGAACTACTCTTAAGTATTACTTTCTTAGTTCATAGCAGAATAGTTAGAGATTTCTGAAAGATTGATAGCATGGAGAAAGACAGGGGATGTATTTATATGATAGATACAGGATTTGATAAAAAAGATTCTAAAACCTTTCCATCAGCTGAGATGGTGACATGATGAATAACTGAGACCATCAATTCATTTTGCAGTCAGTATAAAGGTTTGGAATGTTGACTGCATATATTTTGACAGACTTTAATTATAGTAATTAATGTCATTCCTCTAATAGCCATATTCATGGTCAGAAGTTTTTATTATTAAATTGAAAGCCAAGAAAATATGCATGTAATCATCTGAAATACAGTAGATTCCTTTTGTCCTATTTAGGGCACCCTCCTTAATTCTATAATTAGCATTTCTTTCTTTTCCAATCCTGATGGAGACACTGTTTCTACCTCAAAGGATAAATAAATATTCATCTATATAGCATAGTTGTAAAGAGAAGTGGATATTTTTTCCTATACAGCAACTAACTTTTAATGAGATGAGTTATTACATTAGTTTCTGAGGGCTGTCATAAAGTACCAGAAACCAGATGACTTAGAACAACCAACATATCTTGTCTTCCCAGCTCAGATATCTAAAATCAAGGTGTTATCAGGGCCAAGCACCTTCCAGAACCTCTGGGGGAAGATCTTTCCTTGCCTCTCCCATTTTCTGGTAGCATCAGAAATTCCGTGGCATTGCACGTGCACATCTATCTTCCCCCTGTCTGTACCTGTGTCCAAATTTCTCTGTTCTTGTAAGAACCAATCATATTGCATTAAGGGCCCACTGAGTTAAGATGACACCTTAACTAAGTACATATTCAATGACTCTATTTCCAAATAAGGTCACATTCTGGGATACTGGGGGTCTGGGCTTCACTACAGCTTTTGTGGTGGTACAATTAAAGCTAAAACAGATGTGTCTGGAGGAAAAGGAAAATATTAATAAGAAGAAAGAAAAGCATTTTTGTTGAAGATACTTTGCTGAATTTTAAAATTAAGGTATAAATGATAGCATTTTCTTTTTATAAGATTTAAAACACTGACTTTAAAAGGTCAGTCTATTTCCACAATAATTTTTTTTAACAGAAGCTAAGATATTTCCATGTAAAAGGGATCATCTTTAAGAGCTATTTAGTCATACCAGTATCAGACAATGTATCGTTGTTGGAAATACTTGTGAATATTTCTAATAGGCATCAGATTAAAATGTAAACAGGCATCTCAAATCTAACATCCCAATTTAGGACTTCCTTTACTTTATTACTGTAAAATTAACTAACCTTTAATACCCTGTAAAACAAAACTGACCTGTGCTATCTGTGTTTAGAGAACAGCAGAAAAGGATCTGTCCAACATTCTAGGTGAAGCAGACTAGAGATCTGCAGCAGCTCTGAAAAGCAAGGACTATGTGAGGCAACAAAAGGTAGTAGCTAGTTTCTTCTGTGTGTGCAACTAGATCCTATCCCACTTTTCCAACTAATAGTACCAGTTACCTCATCTACTTAGTGGAGTAGATGAATGATGAAAGCTTAGGCAATCATACTCCATCCTATTTCTTTAGCCAAAACAGAGATTTTAAGCAGTAAACTCTGTGACAAGTCCAAATCTTGAAATGAGTGCTGTCCTGATATTAGAATCAAAATGGTGCACATCAGACATGCCAAAGGTTGAGCGTTAGTAGATATGAAGTTGCTAATTTGGAAAGATATATTTTGACTTGCTTTCATTTATAACTTAAACCATTTCTGAAACTCTTTAAATTCTTTAGATCCCTTAATACATTGTTTAAAACATAATCATAAAGTTATGATATTTTCTTAAAGAAAATATCTCCAGAATTAGATCTCCAGAATTAATCTGATAACATGAGGGAGCTAAATCTGATACCTGAGTTGAAATACCATGCTGGACAACAGAAATGTAATGATAACATAAATCTTTTTATGACCTAAAACATTTTTACTGGCAACTTCTCTAATCTACAAGTATGAAGCTTGGGAATTAATGCTACGCAAAAGGGCACTGAATACCCTTTATCAGTAAGTAGTTTCAAGATTATCAGAATACATGAATTATAAAAGAGTTACTGTCCTTACATCAATGTGGCAAATAAAAATTCCAGATGTAACTATAAATACAAATTCACACAAACACACATACATGGTAGGGCAGGTTTTGAAATGAAAGAAATTGGTTTATGAACACCAAATTGCTTTTTCCTAATCACACACACACACACACATATAAAATACATGATATATGTCATATACATTATATATAACCATATATACTACCATAATTAAGGAATAATTTCAATATTAAAAAAAGCTGTATATTCTTAAGATGGCAAAAAGGACTAATTAAACCCAGCAGTGCTATAAAACATGGCCCAAGTTTAAAGGCTGAATATCATTAGTTGTATTTCAGCTATTGGTAATAAAATAAGCCATATTTTATTAACTCCCTTCTTTTTCCTCATTTTGTTGCAGTCAAGATATCTTCTTTTATTCATCAATTTAATAAATGTAAATACCCATTTTTATTCTGAATATTCTTTAATGCTGTATAGTATTCAATGTTCACAGATCACCTATATGTTTCTTTCTTTGAGAAAAACTTAAAAGTTTCATCAGTGAATATAAATATATTTTTATATGTAATTGTCTTTAGAATGTGAACATATCTCCCTAATCAACTAAAGCCAGTTAATTTTCCTATGACTATTTGAATATTTCATTTATTTGCTATATCTTATAAAATAAAAAAAGAAATTGAGTAATAAATATAGATAAATTAATCTTAGAGAATATTTCAATGGATAAAATCTCATACTATGTCTGGAATAGTATCTATCTGTATAAATATATAAAAATATATGTATATACTTGTATATATGTCTGGTATTTATACATGTATTTATATGTATTGTGTGCATGTGTATATATGAATAAATATTAAGACTACATCATGATTTTACAGAAGTTTCAGAAATTCTCTCCACTTACATTTATTCATCCTTGATTATTAATTTTCATCTTAATGCCATCAGCTAAATCTGTATTATAAACTTTGCTTGAAATTAATATAAGAAGGAATAGATCACTTTAATGAAAGCTGTCTTCATTCCTACTTATGGATGACTTGAACTATAAATAATCATATGGGTGTTATTCAGATAACAAAGTTTTAATTTGTAAAGTAGTTTGCAGTTTGCAGTTATTCTTCAATGTTAAAAATCTGGGAAAAAATGGTAAAAACATAACAATAAATTCTGCCCTTCTTTTATTAAGCTTAACTGTAAAGTACAGATTCCACCTAATAATACATAAGTTTCATAATACCTCTTTTTACAAGAAGTTCATGTAGTATGTTGAAAGATTTTATTTGCATACTGTTTGTACTTATTCTTATTTACTAGAAAATCAAATCACATTGAGCTAAATAATGCCTTGTAATTGATTGCTAGAATCAGCATTTAAACTTTATTTTTTGTGCATTAAAGAATAACAGAACACTGGTATTTTAAAAAGCCCAAAACTGGGGACAATACTTGCCATACACATAATGAGCAAAGGGTTAGTTTCAAGAATATATGTCTACTGTTATGTATCAACAAGATTCAACATTCAGATTATAAGTGAATACAAAAATAATATATTTTATATGTCCTTTAAATGGTCAAGGACATGAAGTGATAATTAAGAGCTGATAAAATTGAAATGGGCAATGAATACAATAAAAAATGCATAACCATATAGGGAAAATATTGGGAATATGTAAATTAAAATCACTGTGAAATATGCTTTTACATCCATTCAATTGGCAAAAATTACCAATACCAACCATCTGCAGAACAGGATGTAGAAACACACAATTGCTTACACACTATTTTGAAATTTCTAAAAACATTTAGGAAAGAAAGTTGTGAAAAACCTGGTATATCTTACTTCTGGTTATATCCCCTGGAGGAAAAGAGAGAGAAAGAGAAAATATTTATAGTAGCATTGCTTATTAGAGCAAAGAAGCCAGAAAGACGTAAATTTCCATCAAATGGAGGACAGATATGTAATTTCAACTATGCGCATGCATGAATTGTATATAAGAGGAACAATGCTTTAATTGAAATGAATCTCAGGAAGAATGCTGAATGACAAAACCAAGCAGGAAAGGAAGATACACAAAGAATGATACATTTGTTTAAAAACATTTATTATATTATTAATTATTCCAAATTGGTTACGAATACATGTATATTTAGTAAAAGTCAATGAGGTGCATATGGAAAATAAAAACCAAATTCTGGAACCTAAAATTTGTATGGAACCACTAACACACCAAATCAACAAAGGAATCCTTTGAAAAAGTAGAAAGCTGAAGGCATCACAGGTCCTGATTCCAACTATGGTATAAAGCTACAGAAATCAAAACAGTACGGTCCTGGCATAAAAGTAGACAGACCAACGAAACAGAATCAAGAGCTCAGAAATAAGCCTACATGTATATGGTCAACTAATACTTGAAAGGGAACCAAGAATGCTCAGTGGAGAAAGGATAATGGTGTTGGGAAAACTGTATAAGCACAAGCAGAAGAATTAAATTGAACACATATCTTATACCACTCCCAAAATTAACTTGAAATGAATCAAAGACTTGAAAGATAAAACTCCTAGAAAAAAACATACAGGAAAGCTACATGACATTGGTCTTGAAAATGATTTTTTTTAGATAAAACACCAAAAGCACAAGAAACAAAAACAAAAAATTAATAAACAAATATAATTAATCAAACTAAAATATTCTGCCCCAAAAGAATTGAATAAAATATAAAGGTAACCCATGGAATGGGAGAAAATACTTGCAAACATTTTTATTAAGGGACTAATATCTAAAATATTTGAGGAATTCATATAACTCAGTTGCAGAAAATGATCTTATTAAAAATTGAACACAGGAACTGAATAGACATTTTTCCAAAGAAGACATACAAATGGCAAACAGGTACATGAAAAGATGCTCAGCATCACTAGTCTTCAGCAAATGAAAATCCATTCTACAGTGAAATATCATCTCACACATGTTAGAATAACTGTCATCAAAAACATATGAGACAAAAAGTATTGGCAAGGATGTGGGGAAAAGGGAAGCAAATAGCTTGACCTTTATGGGCATTGGTAAATATAACTAAGTGATAATATCAAATCTCTTGCTTTCAGTCTTTCAGAAGGCACCAAAATAAAATTAGCTTTTGCTTTTTGTATTATTCACTAGTGACTTCCTTTCTATCAGCAATTCCTCCCCTTATTTCCAACTGTCATTTATTTTTTTCACACCTAACCCTCCCTCCCAGAATAAGGCCACCAATTTCAATCAACTGACACTTCAAGCTACCAGCAATATGGATCTGTCCAATGTTTCTCCTTTTGTCTATTTCCAATCACATGGAATAGGTGGAGTAGGATAAGTATTATCTTATAAGATTATCTTTATCCATTGAGTAGGAAAGCAGCAGCAAGTATTAGTACTAGCTTAGGTGAGAAGAAGCAATAAACCATTATGCTATTCCCCTGTGAAATCAGTGAGCAAGAGTTAGAGATACTGCCATGATATCATGATCATGTTTAAAAATAGATCCTTTCGCCTGAACTCACAAAAGGTCCTGGCATTACATTAAAAGGAATTTAAAAAGAAAAGAAAAGAAATGCTCCATTTTCAAATACTACACAGCAGGTATTTCAATTTTCCATTTCAATTTTCATCAATCTGTTATTTTATGGATGATATGATACATGAAAATTTCACTATATAATGCTTCTTTGGTCCATTATTGTACTGTTTAAACAGCACTAAAATGAGTTCCTTGATTATGTTATAAACATGATGTTCAAACTGAAACAATATTTGTAGCTCTAAGTCTGTTACCATGTTAGAGATCTTTGCTTTATTTAATTAATATGCAAATCCAAATCTTGAATGAGTAACTGTCCTGGTCAAGACTTACCAGTATCCACCTGAAACTATGGTTTATAGGCCAATGTAATCTGCCTGCCAACTTTGGGCTGGTCCAGATTACATCAAAGCAGTGCATGTCTGCTTTTAGTTTCATTTCTTGTTCACAAACAAAGTGGGTATGGCAAACAGTTGTGTACACTATTCAGCAATCTGGTTAAGTTTCTTCCCCATCCCCATGGCATTTTACTCATTTGGATACAAATGTTCTTCATTCCCCTCTTGAGGACTACACCTAGAAACCTGGCCCTTTAGCTAGTCAGAGTCATAAATCTATATCTTTGATGGTTTATCATACATATTATATACATACACACACAGACACACATATAATTTTTTGCATTGCAAAGGTTAAGATAAATTGAGCAAATCTGTTGTTTGAGCTGTTGAGGCATTAAAAATGTCATAAAAATTAAGGAAATAAATGGAGTAGCTACTAAATTTTTGATGGATCAGTTTAAAAGCACGTTCACTAGAGTGAATCTACCTCTGGCAGGCTGATTTCAAAGTAAGAATCTGACATTAATTGGTTGGTTTTCACACTGTGTTCACTGATTTAGTAGCCACTCCATTTATTTCCTCAATTTTTATATTTTTATTCAATCCAATTTGGGGAAGCCAAGAAAGGAGGACCATGACATTATTTCATATTGTTCCCCCCAAATCATTCACATACGGAGCTTTAACAGCTAGAGCTCTTTTTATTTTATTATTCATTATAACTTGAGATAAAGGAATTAGAAGAAACTAGGTATCCCTATGTGACCCAGCCAACAGTGCTTGCAGTCTTAACATTCAGCAGCCTCAGAAGTAGCATTTCATTTAAAAGTCATGGGTGCAGTGTGACAATTCCCCTTTTCAAGATATGTGTTATACACCTCTGTTTTTATTCAGATTGGCATATTGAATGTTTGTATATATATATATATATATATATATATATATATATATATATATACACATATATTTACATTTATTACAAAGCTGCAGCTGTCTAAGTGTCCTGAGTAACATGAACATGCCTTTCTATCCACAGTTACCATGCAAAAGGAGGAGGTCCTTTATTTCCATGCATAAAACACATTTCAATAGATGGTCCACAAAGGGCCGCCAATATGATGTGTAAAGTGGGTCCTGATTCTCTCACACTGAAACTATGTAATTCTCTTTGGTGATTATCTGCAGGAAGCAGTTATTCCAATCAAAGCATATCTTCTCAACCACTTTTTGGCTTTGGTTTCTAGCTTTCCACCCATTGGATCACCAGTATTACTTGGTACTTTTGCAGCCTAAGGTTAACCCGTAGTTATGTTCAGTTTTGGCAAACTTACCCACGGCTCAGATTTTCCTTTTTAATTCATCAAATTTCCAATGACCTTTGATCTATTATGTCCAATCATTTATGTGATTTTTGTCTTATAAGTGGTCACCCTGCTTGAGTGACCTCTTAACAGCTATGGCTTAGAAGCCATTCTGTCAACAAAGGTTTCCACTATCACTTTCCTCCTCCCTTGCCTATAAAAATAAAAAAATAACTATAAATTATAAATTACAGTGCCAAGATTTGGTTTAGTTATCTTGTTCATTCATGTAAGGCTTAGGTAAAGAAAAGGGATACTGCAGAATAATAGAAAAAAAGCACAAGCAAACATAAAACAGGTCAAAAACTTTAAGACATCCCTCCCAGGTCATAGAGCAAGACAAATGATACACAATATCATCAATGTTTTCATCCATAAATGAAGAAAACCTTGTGCTGGAAGACAAAGTTGCACTGGAAAACTTTCAAGGGGTTTCAAACTTTAAGTACTTTTGAACTCTGAGAAAACAATAGAAATATATACATCCAAAAACACTAACATACCAAGACGGAATCCTGAGAAACATTCACAGGAATAAAAGAAAAGAGAAAGAGATCAGTGAAGTGGAAGGAACAAACAGAAATCCAATTATAAAATGCAGGTTTAAGATCTAACATCACAATAATTAGCTTACATGTAAATAGTCATAAGCCACCAAATAAAGGCAGACATTGGCCAAGTGGGTTAATCAAACAAAACAAAACAAAAACATGATCTAACTATATGCTGTTTAAAAGAAACTCACTTCAAATTTAATGATATAGGTAGATTGAAAGTACAAGGAGACATATGAAGAGATGTTTCATGTAAACTTTAATAAAAACAAATGAGAAAAGCAGGGTTTGCCAAATATACTAGATAGAGTAGAATTCAGAGCAAACAAAATAAGTACAAATAGGACATTATCTAATGAAATCAATTCACTAGGAGAGCATAACAATCCTACAAGTCTACACAGCAAACAAATGTAGCAAAAATGGATAGAGATACAGGGAGAAATACCATTGTTAGAGGTGGGAACTTTAACATTCCTTCTCAATAACTGATAGAACTACCAGAGAGAAAACCATAGAGATCTGAACAACACAATCAACCAAAAGTATCTAACTGGCATTTCTTCCTAAATGGATCTGTAGGTTTAATGCATTTCTATTAAAGGACATATCATTTTTTGTTTTTGTAGAAATAGACTAGCTCTTCCTCAATTTATATGGAAATCCATTGTCTCTAGAATGGCTAAACACAATTTTGGCAAAGAAGAAAGTGGGGGAATTATTCTATTCAATATAAAGCATACTGAAACTATGCTTTATTAATCAAGAGAGTGGTAAAGGCAGAAGACATATTAAACATGGAAGAGAATAGTATTTTCAGAAATAGACCCACACAAACAGGTCCATCTTTTTTTCTTGTTTATTTATTACTTTTTTAAGTTGAAAAGCATTTCAATTGAGAATGCATAGGTTTTTCAGCAAAGAGTGCTAAGACAACTGGGCATCCAAAGGTTAAAAAAAAGAGAGAGAGAGAGAGAGAAAAGAATCACCTTTAAATCATACGACTTATATAAAATTCAAATCAAAAGGGTCATGGAATTAAATGCAAGACACAAAACTACAAAATCTTTAGAGAAACAAAGAAACCAACATAGGAGAAAATCCTTAGGATCTAAAACTACGAAAAGAATTTCAGAACTTGATACCAACAACATGATACATCCATGGAAAAATCTAAGGTGGACCTTAATAAAATTTAAAGTTCTGCTCTGCAGAAGATCCTGTGAAAGGATGAAGCAACATGTTAAAGACTGGGATAATGTATTTTCAAACCAGCTATCTGACAAATGACTACTATTTAGAGTGCATTAAAAAAGGATGGGTGGGAAGGGAGGGCTAAGGGCAATAAAGGGGCATTACGATTAGCATGTATAATGTGGGGGGAGGCACGGGGAGGGCTGCGCAATACAGAGAAGACAAGTAGTGATTCTACAGCATCTTACTATGCTGATGGACAGTGACTGTAATGGCGGTTGTGGGGGGGACTTGGTGAAGGGGGTAACCTAGTAAACATAATGTTCCTCATGTAATTGTAGATTAATGATACCAAAAAAAAAGTTACCCACCAAAAAAAGAATTATATTAGTAAGCATTCTATGGTAGCCAAAGGAATATAAAATAAAAATAGGATATGAAAAAAAAAAGTTTCAACTCAAGGTTTAAACTTAGATAATAAAATTAGAAAATAGGTAAGACATAAATACCCATTTCAAAATAGAGGAGATACATTCAGTTGACCTTGAAAAAATGTGGGGGTTGGGGCTCCAATCCCCCAAACAGTCTAAAATCATTGCATAACTTTTGACTCCCCAAAAACTTAACTAGTAATAGCCTATTCATGACAGGGAGGCTTACCAATAACATGAACAATTGATTAGCACATATTTTGTATGCTATATGTATTATATACAGAACTCTTACAATAAAGAAAGGAAAATATTTTTTCAAATTGTACATCCCCAAAATTTTTTCCAATATATTTATTGAAAAAGTCCATGTATAATTGAAAATGTTCAGTTCAAACCTATGTTGTTCCAGGATAAAATGGATGTACTGTGTGTGTATGCATATATATACATATATATGTACACATAGACACATGCATAAGTATATTATGTATATATACAAACACACATATATGTATACATAGGTATATTACTATTTTTTACTATTTACTTTGCTTAAAATATTTTAATTTCTCTTTGTACTAAATGGATCATAGAAAAATGGTCATTTGGAAGAGAATGTAACAAAAGGCAAAAATGTAATATTGCCTAAAAATTAAATTAGCATGATAGCATCTTTGCATCTGTTTTTAAGTAACTTGAAAGTAATTTTCTCAGAATTGTTTGATTTTACATAAAATAAAATTCCATTAATAAAATCATACACACAGTTCCAGATGATTGATTTGACTAGTTACTATTTTGAATCAATATGCTATTAAAACGTAGTTCCCAAATGACCAATAACCTGGATAAATATTTTGCACAAAAGATTCCCTGTCTCTTGAAACTAGAAAATATAAAATAATAGATTTAATACATACTTGTAAAGTATCCTTTATGAATTTGGATAACAGGTCATTTTTTGCCTGTAAAATCTTTATAAATGGGCTAAAAAACATCTTGATCTTTATGTGTGAAAAGAAGTATGATGTTTCTTGGTCACAAAACTACTTACTGCTTTCAAAAAAGTATTTGAGGAGGGTGATTTTAGGTTTGCATGAAGTTTTTTCCCACTAACTTGAAAATCCAAATTTTAGCTCCAGGAATATCATAACAAATTGTCATTGCAAGCTGAAGCCCCTGACTTCATGTGCAATATATTCATGTTCAACATTTGAACTTTATAGATTGACTGTTTCCTGAAAAATGTACTTGCAAAAATTTAAAGCACATTTCAAAGATTTTTTTTGAAAAAGTATATTTTCATATATATAAAGTACAAAAATATAAATTATTTCTCTCTCTTTCTCTTTGTCTCCCATCTCTCTCATAGAATGTAGAACACCTAAATTACAAAATCGTTAACCCAATGATCGTTCTAAGCCAGAATGCATGAGTATGTCCTTGTACTTAGGAAAGATATGCAACTTTTTAGGATTTTTCAATACACTTCCTTCAACCATCACTATAGGATCTGTAACCCTTGAAAGGTCTCTTCTACTTCAGTGGAAGAGAGATAACTAACTTCAGAATGGAAAACAAAGCAAAGGACCCTACAGCTTGCTTAGGGCCTGTCTTCTTCTACGATTCTGGAATAGGTCATTTGGATAGAGTCAGAATCAACTTCACACTCTAGGACTGATGTTCAGAATTGGATGGTATGAAAATTATTAACCTTGATTAAAACCGCATTGTTGACCCTAATTATGTGTGGAACAGTGCCTTAAGATTCTTGTTTCTCTGTCTCTGAAGTTTAGGGCATTTATGATTTGGCGCCTAAGCAGTTCAATATCATCACTTTAGTTAAATACACTGAGCCATTAGGCTATATAAAAAAAAATCCCTTATTTATGTTGGCAATATAACAGTGAAAGAGGCAGTCCAAACAGTTAAAGAGTCTAAACAGTTAAAATTGTCCAAGGTGACATAGATAAAATAAATGGTATAAACTACAACCGCTATAGAAGCTTTGAGAAACGGAGTGATCACTAGAACACTCTGGATAAGTATTTTCTGGAAGCAAGTCCTTAACCAGGTCTTGACGCCAGAAGAATTTTGGTAAGCAGTAAACCAAAACAATTTTCTAAACATAAAAAATGGAATACTGTGAAAAATGTTGGAGAGAAATAAATATTTGTGGCTTTGTAGTGGGGAAAATGAGAAAAGCAATTTGGTTAGAATCAAGAGACTTAGGAAAAACTGGGTGAAATTTATTAGGAAAAAACGTATAATGTAGATTGTAATGGCTTATTAACTACATATTTTTAACTTTATTCTACAGACAATAAGAAACAGCTACTATCCAGGGGATAAGAGAGAGAAGTAACACCAAGAGGACTTTACTGCTATAATCAGACTGCAATAATAATTCAACCTATTTTGGCATCAGAAGTTTCTGATAAAAACTTTTTTTAAAAAAAAGTAGAGACCTAATTTCATTATATGATCAATTTCTTTTAGATGATTTTTTCACCTATACCATAAATGCTGATTTCATAGCTGTTGGCAGGCCTGTTGAGCACTGAGTATACAGTGATGGGCAGTAGAGGCATGGCACCTGCATCTATGAAATCCAGGAAAGACAAACTGAAAGCAAGCAAACAGGTGTAAGTCCAAATCAGCTGCCACTACCATTGTGAAAACTTCCCTAATTGACCCAAAAAGAGAAAGTTGATCCCTAGTGGCTCTAATTTCCAATAAGAAATTTGATCCCTCTCTATATTAGAACTGAAAATACTTTTGTTAATGCATTCATCTTAATTCTGTTTTTAATTTATAATTCTGTCACTTAAGCAAATGTGAACTATTTATATGCAGAGATCTTATCTTTGTGAATACAATAGAACTTCATATTTAATATTTTGAGACATGTTTGTGGGTACAGGTATATATACACATATTTACATTTACAGATATTGATAGACACATTGTTTTACTCTCACCACCATCTCTATTCCTATGAATAAAAATATAGAAGCCAAACTGCCCAAGAATTAGACCTCAATAATTCAGTAAAATTTCCAGCATTAATGGGCATATGCTTGAGTTAAAATATCCTACTCAAGAAAGGGTTGGCTACATTATTCAGAGATTCCTGCTGGTTCAATTAGAGACATCTATGTACAGGACTGTACTAAGTCTGCAGTTTTTGAGGGTTTTTTTACACCCTAACAAAACAAAAAAAGAAAGGAAAAAAAGAGCATATTTCTTAAGACATCTATAGCCCATATTTTCAACATATGAGCATGAAGTGATACAAATTAAGCTTTGGTCTTTGGATATTTTTAACTCCCCTAGTATAAGGTCTTCTTAGCCAGTATTTATGCATCTTGATTTTTATTCACCTGTCCTGAGCAGTACTGCTCCTTGTCCTCCACAACTGTCCATATTTCATATGTACATATTTTTTAAATTTTGGTATCATTAATATACAATTACATGAGCAACACTGTGGTTACAAGATTACCCCCATTATCAAGTTCCCACCACATACCCCATTACAGTCACTGTCTATCAGTGTAGTAAGATGCTATAGAGTCACTACTTGTCTTTTCTGTGTTGCAGTCCTCCCCGTGCCCCCCCCGCTACATTATGTGTGCTAATCGTAATATCCCTTATTCACCTTCTCCCTCCCACCCTCAGTCCCTTTCCCTTTGGTAACTGTTAGTCCATTCTTGGGTTCTGTGAGTCTGCTGCTGTTATGTTCCTTCACTTTTTGCTTTGGTCTTATGCTCCACATATGAGTGAAATCATTTGATACTTGTCTTTCTCCTCCTGGCTTATTTCACTGAGCAGAATACCCTCTAGCTCCATCCATGTTGTTGCAAATGGTAGGATTTGTTTTCTTCTTATGGCTGAATAATATTCCATTGTGTATATGTACCACATCTTCTTTATCCATTCATCTACTGATGGACACTTAGGTTGCTTCCATTTCTTGGCTATTGTAAATAGTGCTACGATAAACATAGGGGTGCATATGTCTTTTCCAAACTGGGCTCCTGCATTCTTAGGGTAAATTCCTAGGAGTGGAATTCTTGGGTCAAATGGTATTTCTATTTTGAGCATTTTGAGGAACCTCCATACTGCTTTCCACAATGTTTGAACTAATTTACATTCCCACCAGCAGTGTAGGAGGTTTCCCCTTTATCCACAAACTCGTCAACATTTGTTGTTCTTAGTCTTTTCTATGTTGGTCATCTTAACTGGCATGAGGTGATATCTCATTGGGGTTTTAATTTGCATTTCCCTGATAATTAGTGATGTGGAGCATTTTTTCATGTGCCTGTTGGCCATCTGAATTTTTGCATATTTCATTTTATTCTTTTAATTCACCTCAGTCATTCTCATCTAATTATGGTCCTTACATAGCCAAAAAAATTTGGGGAACTTGACATTATCTCTATTAATAACCCTTTCTACTTGCTGAATTAACTAAATTCAGAATCATTTTTAGCTTTTTCCTTTATGATTTAGAGTATAAATTGTTCCTAATTTTCAAACTCAAATGGTTCTTCTGCCCCATATTTGTTTTCTAAATTCTATTTTTATAATAAAGCCCTGAATTTTGTATTTAAAAACAAAGGGACAGGTGGATCTGAGAACACCACCAATGCCTTCAGCAGACCCAGTGGAGTAACGGCAGTCTGGCTTCTCTGGTCCTGGCTGCTCTCCCATTTTCTCCTGCTTCAATCTTCATGCAATCCATTGAGCAGGGGAACCCACTAACATCTTGGGGATGCCCAAGTAGTCACAGGCCCTGAGAAGACACTGTGAGATGGCCTCCAAGTTGTCTTCCTTTTCAGTGCTGGGACCTGGGAATGTTTCCTTCTTGGCTGAAGACTCACCCTGGAATTCCACAACCAACCTCAGGGATTTCTCAATCCCTCCAGAGTCCTCAGGAGGACCTTTCTCCTTTGTATAATGGCCTTCTCTGAATCTCTACTGGAGGCATGCCTGAAGGGCTTCTTTTCCATTAGGGTTTGGCAAAAGTCCACACAGCAGCTCAACACAACTTGAAGCTAGACAACAGTTCCCTATACTACAGGGTTGAGAGCTTTGGTAGTCTTTCCTTTTCTTAGCTTCTGGTAGTTGTTGGCAATCTATGGCATTCCTTGGCTTATAGCTTCATAAAGCCAACTTCCATCACTTTTTCCAGATAGGCATCATCCCTCTGTGTGTGTCAATGTCATTGTATGTCTAACTCCCCCTTTCCTTTAACAGATGACCTTAATTTGATTATATCTATAAATGCTTTGAATTTTGTCATTGTTAAGTAAGGGTAAAATGTTTGTTGCCTCAATGTCCTTCCCTGCTCACTTCTCTTTGACCTGTTACCCTATTTGCCTGAATCTGTTTCACAGTTACTGCTTAAACATTTGAAACCAGATAGGCCTCATGACAACAGTTTCATTTTCCCTCCAAGATGGCCCCTTCCAAGAGAACATTCAAAGTAAACAACATGTGTGCATCCAAAATGCAATAAAGCCAGTCCACCCCTGACAGCTAACGAGGGCTGCAGCCTACCAGTTGTTTGGATCTGTAATTCTGGGGGGGAAATATTTTCCCATACTGTAGCAAATTACATTTGAAACCAAAATCAGCCAAAGGGAGAAATAAAATGGGAAAGAAACATTTGTTACTTACAAACAGTCATCCAATCTGCTTGCCATGTCTCTCATGACCCAGCTGCAGAAAAATGGACCCCACACAACCACTCCAGTCAAGATATGCCCATGCTCACCCACGTAATCACCTATGATATGAAGATGGATTATTTCTCTCCACCCCTTGGAAACACCTATTGATACAGAGATACACTAAGGCCAGGAGAGAGATCTGGAAATATTGCAATTTTACCCACAGGATCTCCCTCCCTGCATTTTGCTTGAGAAACTATGCTTTCAGGCTTTTGAGTAAACTATGTTCAGTCCTCTGGACATGTAGTATCTCTCTTCTAGGACCTTCCTTCTAGGATGTAACTACAGTACATCCCTCACTTGATATATATCTCTGTGTTTGTACCAGACTTTATCAGAAAACCCATTTTCAGTAACATTATTCTGTACAAAACAGTCATCATAAGAGAATCATTTGACCTCTTTCAGATTATAGAAAATAAAAGCAGGGAGTAATTCATAAGTTATTAGATAAGAGTTTCACTTTTGTTATGGACAATTTAGAGAGACATTATCTAATGTGTACAGTTCAGAGATTTAACATAAAATCTGAAGCAGAGAGAGGTACTTGGATTTGTTTTCTGTGGATCAAAGTTCTAGAAACAGAAACATACACTTTAAACAAATGAAAAGAAACAAACAAAAATATACAAACACAGAAAACAAGCAAGCAAATCAAGGCTATTAATGCTTACTAATAACAAATGTGAGGTTAACATTTCATGACTTCTTTAAATGCATACAAAAGTAGGAGTATTTTAAAGTACCTGGTCATTTAATAAGAAATCAAAATAATGTAGATAATTCTAGTATGGCAGCAAAATTAGTACAAAACAAAGGGATTTTAATTAGAGGAGACAAATATCAAATAAATGACTTAAATATCTGTATTACATGACAAAATAAGCCTGTTTAAAGTGAGTCATTCAGTGCCCCATGCTTTATTTACAGAAGTATTCCAACACTGTGAGGAAGACTCTCCTAGGAAAATAAGAAATTCTCCACCGTCAAATATTAACCAGAATGCTATTGCTTCCTAGCACTTAATAAAAGATAAAATCAATTGACATTACTTTCATTTTTAAAACTTAAGGAGAACTGTGCTCTTTGAAGTACACTTAGAAAAAATCTGTTTAAAAGAAGGTGATGTAAGAATCCATGAATAAATACAGTATTCATTTGCTAAGACTGCCTTTACAAGGTACCATAAACTGAATGTCTTAAATAAGAGAAATTTATTGTTTCACAATTCTGAATTGCTAGAAATCAGAGATTAAATAAATTGACTTCTGAGGACTGTGAAGGAGAAGCTATTCTTTGTCTTGCTCTTTTCAGGTGACTTATTGACCATTTTTTGGTTTTCTTGGTTTGCAGATGCATGACCTTGATGTTCACATAGCATTCTCCCTGTGTGTATTGTCTGGAAATTTCCCTTTTTTATAAGGACACTAGTTTTATTGGATTCAGACCCACTTTGATAACCTTATTTTAATTTGATGACATCTGTAAAGATCCTATCTGCAAATAAGGTATCATTCTGAGCTATGGAGGGGAATGATTAGGATTTTAACATAAGAATTTGGGTCAGGCTCAATCGATCCATAACAAATACCATTAATCTTGTGTTAAATAAATTTTTATCAAAATAGCTTTGGATTTTCCAGGAATAATCCTTCATATGTCACTTTTTCCTACTATATTCTCATGCATTATTTCATCAATAACATTCCTTAAAAATACTATTGCTTGCATAATGTATCGACCAGGGTTCAACCATAGAGAGGGAACTTGTAGGAGATTTTATTAGTAAATGTATAAATATATACCTGTGTGTGTGTATGTATGTATGTATCATTTATCTATCTTTTATGGGGAATTGGCTTATAAAACTTAAGATGTGGGTTAGTTTCCTCAAGGCTATGTCTCTGTGTATGATAATGGAGCTTAAATTTATGGGGTGCATATTTGGAAAGGGGAGATCACAAGCAGGCTGCACCTGAGCATAAGCTGTACAGAGGACAGGTTAAAAATTGTGCATCTTTTGTAGTATCTGATCTTGGTAAAAGGGCATCTTGCAGAAGCTAGGGAATTTCCTAATTGAGCTAAACATGCCCAGGTTGCAAGTGAAGAGGCTGAAGGAGGATCCACAGCAAGGTAGAGCAATTACAAGCCATATTGAGGCTGCGTTAGGAGTGACTGACCACACACACTGTGTATGAGTAATGAGTGAACATCAACACGAATGTATTTAATTTAATTTGGCAACCTTTTTATGTCCTGGGCATCTTAGTTAAAATCCTGAGGGAAATTACTTCTGTTTACTATTTCCAAAGCTCTGGTTATCTTGGTTAGTGTGTGGTATAGGAAAGGCAAGAGTGTATTATAGGTTAGTTTATCACCAGATCATCCAGAACCAAACTGGAGGGTCCGCTTCCAGCTGCAGCTCTGCCGTCTGAACCTGTGGATGCTAGTGGTCTAGAATAAACTATCTCAGGAAATTAGTGTTACTTTTTTTAATATTTTAATTTTATCTTACTTGAGTAATAAATTTCCTGTAATGGAGGTATTATTTTTTTTATAATTTACAGTAATTTCAGAGAACTTAACATATTGTAAGATATTTTATATATATCTTGATTTTGTTACGATCTGGATTTTGAAGCAAACCATGCACTCAAATTAAGTTTAACTCCACAAAAGAACATCTGTGGTCCCAGGTATGTTACATACTGAGCAATAACATGGGTGTGCTATAAAATGGATGCTTCTCTTTTACCTTCCAAATGCTTCAAGAATTCTATAATTCTATAATTATAGAATTATAGAATTCAAATCTACAGAGTTATAGAGTCAACTGATAGGCACTTTAAAAATTACTTCATACATATTTTCAATATGATAACTACCATTTTAAAAAATATTTAAAAAAATATTTGTATATGCATAGGTGAAAATGTTTCAACTTGAATTTTATATTTTTAAATGTTTAATAATAGCTTTTCAAATATTTATTGGCATTTTATATCAGTTGTATGATTAAGATTTTCTTATTAAGTGAATTTAGTAAATTCATTGTTAAAAACAATAATTAACAAATTCCCAGAACATGTTGTTAAAATACTTTTTATTCATATTTTAATATTTTTAGCTACATTTGCAAATGAAAAGAGAGGCAATTCAAGTTAATAATCTCAGGAATGATATCTGGAGCATAATTTCATTCCTCAGATATTGAAAACATAATAAGGAAACAACAAAAATGACTTTTATGCCTATGAATTCAACAACTTAGATGAAATAGAAAAATTTTCTGAAAGATACAATTTACAAAAGTTCATTCAAAAAGGAATATTTGTAATAGCGCTTCACATTTTAAAAAATTAATTAGTAGTTTCAAATCTTCATGAAATATCCATGCTCAGATGGTTTCACTGGTGACTTTTACTAAAGCCATATTGAGGCTGCATTTATAAGGATGAAATACCAACAATTCTTTATAATTTGTTTTAAAAAACACAAGAAGGTAAAAATTTCCCAACTCACTTAAACTTTATCCTGGAATAAGACAAAGACATAAACACAAAACTAATACCCAACATAAATATGGATGCAGAAATCCTCAACAACATATCAACTATTTGAAGCCTGTAATATATAATAATAATGATATATGACAACCAAGTATATCTCTCTCATGAAAGCAAAGCTGGCTTAACAATACCCAATATATTTCATGACATGACATGTTAAAATAAGAAACATTACCATAGTAATAGATGGAGAAAATATATCTAACATGTTAAATATTCACTGATGGTAAAAACACCGAGTAAACAAAGAGTAAGCAGAAAGAAGCTTACTCAATTTAATAAAGAATATCAGTAGCTAAGATCACATATAATGTGAAAAGCAAAATGATTTTCCTCCACTAGGCAAGAATGTTGACATGGGCCATCCTTATTTAGTGCCATACTGGCAAGTCTAGCATTATAATAAGTCAAGAAGAAACTCAATAGCATTCAGATTTTAAAGGAATAAGATGTTGCCTATTCACAGACAATGTTTGTCAATATAGAAAATCCCAAGGCTCCTATTAAAAAACAAGAACAACTACAAATAACAATAAACTCCCTTAGAAATAGTTAATGAGTTGAGCAATGTCACAGGACATAAGATCAGTATACAAAAATCTATCATAACTTCTATTCACTAGCAATGAAGATTGGAAATAACAATAAAACAAAGGAATCATTGTTACCTGAGTTTCCCTCCAAAAAAAAAAAATTAAAATCAAATAAAATATGTTAAAGATCTCCATGCTGATATTCACAAACTGATGTAATATTATCAAAGGAATGGAAATAAATGTAAAGACATGTCAATGAATTCAAAAGACTCATTACAGTTGTTAAGATGTCAAATATTTACACTGATATACAGATGATGTAATCCCAATTAAAATCACAGTATAATCCTTTATAGAAATAGATAAGTTGTTTCTAAAATGTATATGGTAAATAAATGGAACTATATAAGCCAAAGCAATTCTACAAAGGAAGAAGAGAGTTAGTGCACTCAACGTGTTATGGACTGAATTGTCTCCCAATTCCTAAAATAATATGTTGGAGCCCTAACCTCCAGTACCTCAGAGAGTGAACTTATTTGGAAACAATGGTCATTAGGCTGGGTACCCAAACAATGTGACTGGTAAGTATCCTTATAAGAGGAAAATTGGACACAGAGATAAAAATACAGAAAAGGATGATATGAAGAGATACCAGAAGAAGATGACTTTCTATAGGCCAAGGAGTGAGACCTGTAAAGATCCTTTCCTCACAGCCCTCATAAGGAACCAACCCTGCTGGTACTTTGGTTTCAGATTTCTAGCCTCCACAACTGTGAGACAATACATTTCTGTTGTTTCCACGCCCTTACCCACTCACCACCGCTCCCCCACCCTAGTTAGTGGTACATTGTTACAGCAGCTTTAGCAAATGATTATAATAATAACTGATTTTAAGAGTTTTTATAAGGCTACATTAGTCAAACTAGTATAATACTGTCAAAAAGATAAACTGGAAGACCAATGAAACAGAACATAATATCTAGAAATAGACCCACACAAACAGAGTTAACTGATTTTTGACAAAAACACAAAGGCAATCAAATGGAGAAAAAATAGTCTTTCATCAAGTATTGTTGGAACAATAGGAATGCCATACTTTAAAAGAAGATGAGGACTAAGAGATGATACTCTTGATGATGAGGATGAGGGTGGTAATGAAGAAGATAAGGAAGAAGGAGGAGGAAAAGAAGGAAGAGGAGGTGGTGGAGGGAGACAAGTTAAGGAAAAAGGAAGCTCGACCTATACTTCACACCAAATAAAAAGATAAATCAAAATGTATCGCACATATAAATATTCAACATTTAGGAGAAAACATAAAAATATATTCATGACCTTGGATAAGACAGTGTTCTTAGAATTGGTATCAAGAGCATGTTCCATAAAAGAAAAATAAATGGTAAATTTGACTTCATCAAAATTAAAAATATTTTTCTGTGAAGGACAAAGTTCAGAGATGGCAACCACAACAGGTGCTGGAAGAAAATACATGTAAGTCACTAAGCACATGACGGACTTGTTTTCAGAATATGTAAAGAATTACCAAAACTAACAGCAAATAAACAAACATCACTATAAAAATTTACAAATGATGTGAACAGAGACAGCACCAAGGAAGATATCCACATTACAAAATGCACATCAAAAGGTAATGGAAATGAATATCAAAACCATTCTGAGAGATCAGTAAAAACCTATTAGAATAATTAAAGAAAAAAAAAAGCACTGAAGAAACCATGTTGGTTATCCCAGGTAGCAATACAGTCACTCAGACATTGTAGCTGAAGAGTGCAAATTATACAGCCACACTGGAAAACCAAGACATGCACTTATATTATATCCCAACAATCATGCTTCTGGTGATCACCTAAGACAAAAACTGATACTCAACAAAAACCTATATACAAATGTATATAGTGGCATAATCGTGATTACCTTGAAAACAACCCTCGTGGCCTTTTAGTGGGTAAAGAGATAAATTGTGATATACTCATACAAAGGAATACTACTCATACATACTTCAATAACGAGGGCTGAACTAATTTTTTATGCAACAAAATGGATGGATCACAAATGAATTATGCCAAGTGGAAGAACCCAGGATCAAAAGATTGATTACTGCCTGATTCCATATCTGGAACATTCATGAAAAATCAAAAACAGACTAGTTGCCATGGGTTAGGAGTTGAAGAAGTGCATGAATGCAAAGGAATAGCACGATGAAATCCTTTGGAGTGCTGAAATTCTTCTGCTTTCTGTTTTTGTCATGTTTGCAATATATATGACAAACACATAAGACTATATACTAAAAGAATAAACTCTTGCTTTAGGAAATTTAGACACAAATTTTTTTATCAATGAAAGAATAAATCATAGAAGTCATA
This sequence comes from Manis javanica, assembly GCF_040802235.1. NCBI lineage: Eukaryota > Metazoa > Chordata > Mammalia > Pholidota > Manidae > Manis > Manis javanica. The sequence goes on from NC_133164.1 coordinate 24,210,228, forward strand.
AGCTTTTGAAATGTTCAAAATCAACTGTAAGAAATAAGTAACATTAAAAACACTTGATATTTTATTCAATATTTCTCTGTGCCACTTACAGGCCAATGTGCACTAAAAATTAAGAAAGCTTGGAAATTCTTGTGGATAACAATTACTTCTTGAAAGAAATATTTTGCAGCATCACTACATTTAACATACTAAAAGGAAGTATCTGTTGACTTCACGTGAGGGTGAGGGATCTTCTCAGGAATACAGTTTGGGGTTGATATATAGCATACTTCTATTATTTTCCTGACTGACAAGAGGTTAGACAATATTTTTAAGTGATTGAGATTAGTTACTAAAATTAAATACATATTATTACAAGAATAATACAAGAACAAATTAAATATTCACTCCTGTTGGATGTACCTATCATCAGGTCCAATAATAACACTTCTTTTCACAAGAACTGTGTAATTTCCGAATTCAGAATCAAATAAATTATACACACTTCTTCAGAATATGGTGCTCTGGCTAAACTATCAAAACATTTTAATGTAGAGTTAAGCCCAGCAGGACCATTTTTGCATTGTTAATCTAAAACTTGGGGAACTATAGTCATGTATTTATTTGTTGATTTGATTTAGTTTGCATACTGAAGTAAATAATACCATATTGTTGAACAGAAAGAAAATGCATTATGTAGTTCATCATCTAAATACTAATGAATGTCAACTTGTGTTCTAATGATCCCTCTAAGGGGAGCCTATTGATCAAGAAAAGGCTGGGTATAGGAAAAAAGAATCCCAAGGCAGCAATTCTATGCTAGTCATAAAGCAAATTATAATCAAACAGATGATCGTTTGTTCTTTACACAGAACACAAGTTTTAATATATTGAAGTTCATAACAATGGATTTATTTTTAAGAAAGGTCTGTCAGAGCTGTTTGCTTTTTGGGGAAAGCACAGAATAAGAAATAGAAACTTTAGGGCAAATATCTACTTGATGACATTTATCTGGTATAATGGGGTGAATTTTTGATGTTGTTTCAATACGTATTTTAGTATTTGTCCTAAAAAATGAAAGGACCTCCTATATGAATGAAAAATGATAAAAATCCAGATCCAGGAAGAAACTAGATGATTTTTGAAAGGAAAGGAGCGACACATAGCAGCAATTCACCAGAGAGTTCCGCTTTATTAGGGAAAGGTGCTGGGTTATATAGGAAGGGGCATGAATTGATTAATGTGTCACTTCTACGGGGCTGGTGGCTGTTGGCTAGGTGCTGGGATTGGGAGGGGGGTGAGAGGTGATTGGGCTTCAGGTGGCGCTGGTGGGAACTGAGGACCCCGAAGAGAAGCCAGAAGTTTGCCATCTTACTGGTGGGGACCCTTCATTCCCCCCTTTCTCCTCTATGGGTTTGTGGACTTTGCTTTCTCTCTGGCTGCTTCCTGCTGAACAGGGGCGGAGAAGGGAGTGAGGGCTTGAGGATTGGGAGGAAAGGGTTGATAGGACTCCCCGCAGTAAGGACGAGTAGATGTGGACTTCTTCACGTTTGGAAATCAATGAAGGTTCCCTGTAACTATAGGTTGAGGACCTGTTGATTACAATGGTGCCAAGAGGATATGGGTGTCAGGAGCCAGGCGTCTGCGGCCATTGTTTCCAGGAACAGTTTCCAGTGGAGAGAGGTGTCCATCTCAGCGTGTGGTGAGGTCACGTGAGGGTGAGGGATCTTCTGTGGCCAGAAGCTGGTAGTTCCTGAGTAAAAGCTGGTTGAAAGCTTGATTAGAGATTTTTCCAACTTGGGATTTGAAGAACTTTATTATACAGGGTAAGAAGAGACAGGCAAGAAGAATGATTATTATGGGGCCTGCAATTGATCAGAGCTAGGTGAGGAGGGGGTTTGTTAGTATTGAAGAGAATGGGTTGGAATTGGAAGCAGAGTGGAGGCTGGAGGCAAGGTCGGTGAGTTTGGTGATGTCAGTTTCTACAATGCCAGATTCGTTGATGTAATAGCAGCACTCTTCCCAGAGGAAGACGCAGGTGCCACCCTTCTCGGCTGTAAGCAGATCTAGGGCCCGCCGGTTTTGAAGGGTGACTTTAGCTAGCGAAGTGACCTGTCTTTGGAGAGAGGCTAGGGAATCAGCAGTGGATGTCAGGGCTCCCTCAAGTTTGGCGTCGAGATCTCTAACTGCCCATAGAGAGTGACCCAAGGCTTCTCCCGAAAACCCTGCCCCAATGGCTGAGGTGATCAAAGAGCTACTGACCATGATGGGAAGGAAAGCAGCTCTTTTTGTGTGCGAGGGCAAGGGAGGTTGGAGCTCAAGAAATTCTGCCATGCTGTTAAGTGTAAACTGTGGGATTAGGGTGACGAGAATGCAGGGTGTATTAGAGTTGAGAGGCACTGAGTTGAAAAGACTGCCATTACACCAAAAGAAGTATCCCAGTTGCGTAAAACTCTTAGAGCCGGAGGTAGGGGTGTAGATAGAGAGGCAGTGAAGTGCGCTGGAGGGGGGTGGAGTTGGGCCTACACAGTGGTGGATGGTGAGATTATCTGCGTATTCTGGTTCCCATAGGGGTATGCCTGCCAGAGGGCAGAGGGGTTGTCTTTCTGCATGGAAGGAGTAGTTGGAAATATTAAGGGGCACGGTGGCCAGCAGTGGGCGCTGTAGTGATGCGCACAAGAAACAATTGTCTGTGTTAAGGGTGTGGTTGAGAAAGATGGTGGTGTCCTGAATGAGCTGTAATGAAGAGTAGGACAAATGGGAAGAGGGGCGGGGATAAAAAGATGAAGAGGTGCCGTCAAGAGTTTGGATAATGACTTTTTCGAAATGTCTGCTATCTGATGCAACTTGAGAGATCTGGGAATGAGAGGGAACATACTTTTGACAGATATGAAGGGTACAGTGGGGGGTCGAGGACCCCCCCATAGTAAACTGAGGCTGTGACTCTGGCAGCTCATCAAGAGTCCCAGGGATCTGGGATTGATAAGAAGAATGAGTCGTTGGGATATTTCATGAAACGGTTGGAGGAGTAATACTGTGGGTACTGGAAGTTACTCATGTAGTGAATTGCACAAGACCAGTAGGGACATCTCTTGTAGGTGTCTGGCTATCGCCTGCAATAGGGTTATTTTTGGTCATAGAGGAAGCAGAGGTAGGGAGAATAAGGGTAGCTGCTAGTGAACACTTCGGTGGAGGGAGGAAAGTGGAGGTATAAAGCAGAGCAGCTTTTCAGAGGGCAGTCTGGTGTGGCAATGAGGGCAGTAACTTTTGTTTGATGCTGTGTGTAAGTCTGTCTGACTTTTAATCGCCATACAAAGGAGGCTGGGGTGGCGGGGAAGACAATAAGAATGAGGAAAAAAGCAAGAGAGCAGTAAAGGAGGAATAAGTCATGATTTGGGTATGGATGGCAAAGGGGGTGAATGGGATTTTGGAGGAAAGAGGACAGTATGGTCAGGAGTCTGGAGGGAGGGAGAGTCTATAAACTTTTGTAGGTCAAGAGATCTTTTAGGTGATGTGGGGACAGAATGGTAAGGGGCGCCCTGAATGTCAGTTTATGAGCTGCCTTCTGCAAGAGCTGTCTAGCGGCTAATGCTCGTAGGCAGGGGGCCCATCTCCGAACTGTGGGGTCTAATTGCTTGGAGAGATAAGCTACTGGGGCAAAGGATGGGCCATAATATTGGCCTAGGACTCTTAGAGCTTGACTGGACCTCTCATGAATGTATAATGAGAAGGGCTTTGACAAATCAGGAAGATGGAGAGCTGGGGCTTCTACAAGGGCTTGACGGAGCTTAATGAAGGAGTGTCGGGGTGAGGAGGATAATGGTTTTTTCGGGGGGGGCTCTTGCTGAGGTCGTATAGGGGTCTTGCCAACAGGGAGCAGGGAGAAGTTAGGGATCTACATTCTAAAATATCTAGCCAGGCTTAGAAAGGGCCTAGAAAGGAAAGGATTTCTGTCTTGGTTTTGGGAATGGGCAGGTCAGAGAGGAGCCATTTTCTGTCTAAGGTAATGGACTTTCTTTGTTGAGGTAGAAGGATCTGAGGTAAGTGACAGGAGGGGAAGAGATTTGAGCTTTGATGGGGGATACTCAGTAACTTCTGGAAGCTAGAAGGTTAAGTAGGGAGGCAGTGTCAAGTTGAGACTGTTCCCACGAGAGACCGCAGACTAGAAGATTGTCTATGTATTATAATAAGGTGGACTTGGAGTGATCATGATGAAACTGTTTGAGGTCCTGAGCTAGGACCTAAAAATATGGGGACTATCTCGGAAGCTTTGTGGCAAAACTGTCCAAGTGAGTTGTTCAGAATGTCTTGTGTATGGGTCCGTCCAGGTGAAGATGAAAAAATCTTGGGAGCAGGGGTCTAGAGGGATAGAAAAATGGGTCCTTGAGATCTAGGACTGAGAAGTGGGAAGCCGAGGCAGGGATCTGCGATGAAAGGCTGTATGGATTTGGAACTAAGGGATGGATAGGGACAACAGCTATGTTGATGAGGCGAAGGTCTTGGACAAGGCGGAAAGATCTGTTGTTTTTTTTAACAGCTAATATGGGGGTATTAAATGGGGAGTGAGTGGGTCTGAGGTAATTTTTGTTTAAGAGATCTTGAATGATGGGTTGGAGGCCTATGAGGGCTGAAGTGGTTTAACAGCTAATATGGGGGTATTAAATGGGGAGTGAGTGGGTCTGAGGTAATTTTTGTTTAAGAGATCTTGAATGATGGGTTGGAGGCCTATGAGGGCTGAAGTGGTTAGGGGGTATTGGGCCTGACAGATAAACTGAGAGGGGTCACGTAATTTGATAGAGGCAGGGGGACATAGGGCCACGGAGGGGCTTGTAATGTCCTAAACTTGGGGATTTACAGGGTGTATGAGGGCAGAATCAGAGCTTTCATTTGGTAGAGGGGGGTCATTGGCTATGAGGGCCATCAGAAAGGGAGTACTGGGGGCTGTGGGAGTGGATATAGTTATGGAAATGTGGAGGAGGGAAAGGATGTCCCATCTTAGTAAAGGGATGGGACACTGGGGCATAACCAGGAAGGAGTGGGAGAAAGGTATGGGATTGTCTTGGATTGTGCATAAAGGGTGGGGGCGCTTAATGGGAAAATGTTTACCTCTTACCCTGACTACAGGAGTAATGGCAGGCATGGTAGGGCCCCGGTATTCTTGCAAGACTGAGAAGGTGGCTGCTGTGTCTAGGAGGAAGGAGATGGGGCGACCGTCTACTGTTAAAGTAACCCTGGGCTCCTGTTGATGGAAATGGTCGGGCAAGAAGCCCCCGGACCCCATCAATCTTCTTCTGCCAGCCCCACTACGGTGGGCTTAGGATGGGGATTGTTCGTCCAGCCTCCCCTTCGGGTGGTTGGGCAATCAGACCCCCAGTGGCCCTTTTTGTGGCATCTGGGGCATGGGGTGGTAGGAGATCTGGGGGAGGGGCACGCCCTTGACCAATGTCCCTCTTTTCCACACTTGAAACAAGCTCCTGGGGGGGGGCTTGTTTGTAGAGGGGTGCCCAGGTTGTGGTTTTATCAGCTGGGCCAACATTTGGAAATTGGCCTGATCAGCCTTTTGTTTACGGCTTTCTTTCTCCTCCTCCCGGTTATGGAAGACTTTAAAGGCCACTGTTAAGATCTCAGTCTGTGGGGTAGCGGGGCCCTGTTCTAACTTTTTGAGTTTAGCTTTAATGTCGGGGCAGCCTTGAGCTAGGAAGTATGTCATAAGGACATGTCTTCCTTCAGGTGTTTCTGGGTCCAGGCTGGTATACTGTAATAGGCTTGAGTGAGTCTGTCTAAGAACTCGGAGGGGATTTCATCTCTCTTTTGAATTATGTCTTGGAGTTTTTGAAAATTGACTACTTTACAAGCTGCCTTTTTCAGACCTGCTATTAAGCAGGAGGCAAAAATATCTCGCGAGCAGAGACTTACGGCGGTGTTATAATTCTAGTGTGGGTCTTGTTCAGGGACAGCAGTGGGGCTAGGGGGATAGGTGGGGTCATTCCTGTGGGTTTTGGTAGCGTGCGTTTGGGCGAAGTCCCAAACTTGTCTATGCTCTTCAGGGAGGAGAGTATTGGCCAGGAGCATGAAAATGTCGTGATGTGTGAGGCTGTAAGACTGGAGGGTCTATTGAAACTCCCTGATGTATGTCGTGGGATCAGTGGAAAAGGAACTTAGGCATTCCTCTAGTTGGGCTAAATCTCCTAAATGCCTTTGGATCCTGCTACCTCCAGGAGGGTGGCGATAATTTTGGCAGGCTCTCGGGACCAAGTCTGAGGGGGACTGAAGGGTTCTGGCTCAGTCTGTGGGGAATGACGCGGTCTAGCCAGGCCTAGTTGAGCAGGTCCTGAAGTGCAGAAGGGGGGCAAAGAAAATAAATATAGAATCAGACCCACGTGTTGCCAGCCTGCAGCCCAGCTGCTTGCCTCTGCTGCTTTAGTTGGACTTGAACTCATGACTCTGAAGTTAAGAGTCCCATGCTCTACCAACTGAGCTACAGCAGGGTTCCTGTTAGATGCTCATGGAATGTGTAAACAGAATGTTCTTTGTTCTCCATTCCTGCTACATTGGCAAGTGGGGGAAGGGCATAGCCAGAAGCAGGGGGGGTGTTTCCACACATCTTCAAGGTCTCCCTATTTTCAGAGTGAGGAGTCTTGGCTCGTCTTCGAGGACAAGATATGTTTTTGTGGACAGATAACTTCCAAGGACTGCACCGGTTGTTCTCTAGCTTGTGCTTTCCCATGCTGCGTTCAGACATGGGGGAAGGTGCTTTCCCATTCTCCCTACAAACATGTGAGAAGACAAAGGCGGTTCCTAACAGGGGAGAAATAGGTGATGAGGGCAAAGATGTAGGAGTCCCCCGGGACCTAGTTAAAGGGGGGCTGAAAGGCTCAGGCTTAATCTGCAGGGAATGAAGGTGGAGGAGGTGAGATGGGGGAGGAGATGGTTGGGGAGGAAGGGAGAAGGGCTGTTGTAGGAGAAGAAGGGGAAGGGAGTGAACGGGAGGCTTCTGCGGGGACGGCGGCTTGCAGGCTAGGAGAACTTGAGGGGGCAGGGGGAGGAGGAGGCAGAAAGCTTCGATATAGGGAATCTCCTTCCATTTTTTCAGGCACTGGCAGTAGTTAAAAAGATCGTGAGTGATGTTAGGATCAAGAGTTCCCCCTGCGGGCCATTGGTTGTTATTGTCTAGGGGGTATGTCGGCCAATCTTGGGAGCAATATTTAAGGAGAAGTTTTGGTTTTATATCAGGCATCAGGGAGAGGGTAGACAGATGCTTAAGCAGGCATTCAAGAGGTGAACTTTCAGGGAGGGATGAGGAGGCTCCCATGGATAAAGGACAGAGAAGGAGACAAACAGGGGAAGACGAACAGAGATCCTTGGACTGGAAGCAGACCACAAGGAGACAAAGGGCGTCCCCAATGATCCTTGGTGGTCTGCGGAAATTCGTATACGAGTCGGAATTTCTTAGGAAGTGTGGGTCGTCACCCAGACTTCCCTAAGAAGGCAGAGTGCCGGAGTCACAAGGTACCTAGCGCTAGGCGTTTTCGGTGGATGGAACAGAAGGAGGAGGGGGGGGAAAGGGAGTGTTCTCATCCACAAAGGAGTCACCTCGTTTATGGCTGTTGGAGGGGGGTGCCTGAGAGTCGGCCGCAGCCGTGAAGGCCTGAGGCGGGGATTTATGACTGTCGGAGGAGGGGCCTGAGAGTCCGCCGCAGCCATAAAGGCTTGAGGCGGGGATTTATGGCTGTTGAAGGAGGGGCCTGAGGGTCCGCCGCAGCCATGAAGGTCTGAGGCGGGGAGAGTTCCCTCCTTATCCCCGAGCGTCAGGGCCTTGCCGGACGATCACGGTCAATGGCACTGCGATAGCTCAGGGAAGAGTGGCCCACCCCGGGGAAATTTTGCTTAAAAACTTTCAGCATTGATGGAAGGGACGGTGAATGCGTTTATGACTGTCGGAGGAGGGGCCTGAGCGTCCACCGCAGCCGTAAAAGTTTGAGGCGGGGATTTATGGCTGTTGGAGGAGGGGCCTGAGGGTCTGCTGCAGCCGTGAAGGCCTGAGGCGGGGAGCGTTCCCTCCTCATCCCCGAGCGTCAGGGCCTTGCCAGACGATCACGGTCAATGGCACTGCGATAGCTCGGGGAAGAGTGGCCCACTCCGGGGGGAAAACTTACCTAAAGGCCAGAGAGGAGTGGTGAGTGTGATGAGCCAGCGCCGGAAAAAGAGTACGAGGGCAAGCTGCTGCTGGTGTCGGGGGGAAGACAGGGCCCAGTTGGGGTGTCCCGTCTCCCGGGTTTCGGCACCAATGAAAGGAAAGGAGCGACACATAGCAGCAATTCACCGGAGAGTTCCGCTTTATTAGGGAAAGGTGCTGGGTTATATAGGAAGGGGCATGAATTGATTGAGGTGTCACTTCTACGGGGCTGGTGGCTGTTGGCTAGGTGCTGGGATTGGGAGGGGGGCAAGAGGTGATTGGGCTTCAGGTGGTGCCGGCGGGAACTGAGGACCCCGAAGAGAAGCCGGAAGTTTGCCATCTTACTGGTGGGGACCCTTCAGTTTTAGTAACATTCAAAAAAATAATTGTCTATCACTTACTATAGGTGAGACCCTATCCAAGGATGTTGCAAGACTTAGGGAACAAAACCAATAAAAACATCTACCATCTTGCATTCTAAGCCAATGGACAATTAAAATGCATGCAATAAGTAGGAAAGCATATATATGCTAGAGAATTATAATTTCTTACAGAAAAATGAAAATTACAGCAAAGTAAGGGAGATTGGGAAGAACAGGGTAGGTATTATTTGTTTAAAAAGGGGGGGTCATGAACAACATCATAAGGAAGATGAGATCTCAGCAAAAGATGTGAAGAATGTAACACAAAGTTGTGGAGAGCATAACACTGGATTTTCTTCGAAAATATTGTAAAACTAATTCCTAAGCCACAAATTCCTTTATAAATCTTATGCTCTGAAAATTGATTTGACATATAGAAGACAGTCAAAAAAAACACAGAAATTGAGTCTTAGTAAATTATTTAGACAAATTAACATTTTGAGATGCCATGTAATTAGAGTTGATATTCACTTTTCTATTTTAAAAGCTTCTCATTTCTGTGAATCTTCACACGTGTTAGGAGAGTGTCATAGTCAATCAGCCACATTGTAAATGGAGTTCTTAGCTGTGTAGCATTCAAGGGAAGTCACATCAAGAAATCCTGTGAGTTGAGACTATACTGAGCAGGGTGCTGGTAATGGTACTGGTGAAAATCCTCTCTGACATGACTTTTCTGACAAGGAACCTCAAAAGGACAAGCCCAGGAACATAATATGTAGTGAGGCTGAGGAACCTTGGGACAAAACAAGGAAGGAGATAACCAGGAGTGATAAATATGATTTTTCCAAAAGTAGAAGGATTCTCTCTTCATCATAAAATTGAAACAATCAGAACAATTCCATTTCATACAGCATCCTACTTTAGATAGCATAAGAGTTTTGCCAAAAGAGAAACAATAACAAAACAATATTATTCCCCTTTTATTCCTCAAAGCCTCTAAATCACTACAAAGGCATTCAGGTTTTCAGATTTAATATACTAAGAGAGAATTTTTACAGCATTTAGGTAGAAACTGAGGTAATAGCAGAATAAATATATTGATTGAGGGCAAATATGAGGCATCTATTTATAGATAAATATTACCCAATAAAATGTCTAAAATTGTAATGAAGTATAACAAAACACACAGCATGCACATGATGGGTAAGAAGAAATTATTTAAGGAAATTCATTAAAATTATTCTATGATTAAACCTGTCATTCAGGATATTCCTGGTTTTTCTTTTACTTATATTTTCCTTCTCTTCCCTAAGTATCAACATTGCTTTAAGTATGTGGATTATCATAAAGTGCCTCTTGCTTCTGCATTCACCCTATGAAATATGCTTCTAGGTGTTGTGACCTTCCTCTGCTCCTGGAATCCACTAGGAAAGGTATGGGACAGGTCCTCTTTAGCACTACCACACTATTCTTTCTGCCTCCAAAGCATTACCACAACAGGTAGGGGAAGCACAGGCAAATTTCCTTCCTTATTACTTGTAGATAATCTAAGTAGGTAATTACAATGTAAAGAATCCGACTTTAAACTAATAAGCTAATTCGAATTTCATGCTACAGAGACTTAAAACTTATAGGTTTCCCAACCCTAATCCTCTAATTTCCAATCTTCCTCCTAAACTCGCTTGGCTACCCTAAATTCATGACATCGAATATTCCAGACAGTTCTAAAGTACAGAACAGGCACATTAGTTACATGTTAAAGGCACTGAAGAAGAGAATTTTTAAAAAATCAGAAACAAGTACATCTTGGAAATAGTTACGATATTATCACAAAAAATATATCACATGCTAATACATATTACAGAAGTTGGTGAAGTTATCTTTTGTGCAAAATCAGAAATCTGCAGGATTTTCTTAGGCATTTTTTGCCATATGTTTCATACAGTAGTAATAATCCTAAACTGTTCAGTCTTATAGCCTCAGTAAGACCTCCTGAATCACTCCTGCTCAAAGAAAAACTCAGCTCAAATACTGAAAAGAAACTGAGTATTTTCTCTTCCACAAATCCTTTTAGGTTTTCACTTAGGTTAAACAACAGGTATCCTGTTTCATTTTGACATATGTAGTAAGAACATTACTCAAGATATAACAAGTTGTTCAAGGAGAGCACAGTTGTAAAGTATATGGAATAAAAATATTTCTCTTATCAGCAAGGATCTGGAATTAACTATGCATTTTACTATTGTAAGTATTCTGTTATTATTGTACATATTTTATATTCTTATATACAATCCATACTTTTTGTCAAGTTCTTTTAAGTATCACTTATTAGAGTAAGTAAATTAAGGACAATGATGAGGGTAAGGTGAGTGAGGCACTCTCCATTCTCCTTGGGCACAAAATACAATGGGGAACCAAAACCTCAATAATAAGGTAAGTGATATACAATATTTGAAAAACACTTGAGTTTAATGAAAACTGTTAATGAAAAATACCAAATTCTAAATAAAGACAAATCATACCCTTTACTTGCACAATTTTCCCTACTGGCTTCCACCCTAATTTGGCCCTAACTGGGATATATTTTTCTTTCCCACTCATGTTGAGATTGTGTGTGATATTCAATATGGTAAGTGTGTCTTTCAATATGACTATGTAATTTGGCTTGACTTCCTCACTCTATGATCCTGGATGAGTATAAAATGCCCTGGAGAAGAGCTGGTCCTCTCAGATGAAAACAGAAGAAAAACATATATATGATCCATAGCTAGAGATCAAGATCAGACAAATTGGGCAAAATCGACTGAACCCAGTAGAATGTGAACCAATGTGAAACCTTTGAATAAGAAACACATGTAAATAAATTAGTTGCAAAGACATATAAAAGTTGTAGCTTATTGAACATTCTTACTGTTATACTAGTTGAAATATACATAAATACATTTATATTACAATGCATTAAAAGAAATTTACACCATGAGAAGATAGTTTGTGAATGGAGTAGAATACATTGAAAACTAACAGTCATACAAACAAAAAGAGAAAACCAGAATTGAAGAATAGGTCATCATAAGGTATTGCAATTCTCAGCTATCAGTAACATTTGAATAAACACAAAATGTCAAAATATGTATTAATAAAATATTTAATATAAATGCATATATAAAAATATACATCATCACAAATGTGCAGCTTCATGATTTACCAAGGAGCACATTCATGTATCTATAAACCATGTCAAGACAGAACATTACCAGCAGCTGAAAATACTGCTATGCTTCTTTTCATTCATTAACATCTCTCTCTTCTTATAAAGATCATAACACCACTTTGTTTTCCTAATACAAAATTCACCAATGTTTTTGGTTTTATCATCACCTTGTACAGTTTTATTATTCCATTTATTTTTGCTTCATGTATTTATTCATTTGTTCTGTTATTGATGGACTTTAAGATGTTTCCTCTATTATGATGTTATTCTAAACATTGGTATTAATATCATTAGGTGTATCTTTGGTTCACATCTGCATGAATTTCTGTTGGTATTAACACAGGATAAGCATTGGTGGTACATAGGGTATTTGATTATGCAATTTTTGTAGGTACTGACAAAGAACACTCTGAACAGTATTGGATGAGATTGACTGAAATATGAGGAAATACTCACGGTAACATTATCACATGCTTTGAATTTAGTAGAGTGAAATATTGTAACATGGATCAACACTTTAATAGTCAATGCTCTCTGGTCTCATAATTTTATGTCAGGAAAATTTTAATAAGAGAACAATAAAGCATTTTTGCATGAAATAGTATGTTAATATGTTCAACAAATTTTATAATAGATTAGGACAATTAAATAAATCATACTTAAAAGATTGATACAGTAATTCCAACTGCATGTTTATCAAATGTTTATTATGAATGGAAATGTCACACACAGTTAAGAAAAAAGGAGACTTTTTTAAGCAAATACACTTGAGTGACTTATTTTTGGTAAGTATATGTATCACACATTTTTTGATAGAAAATGACATGGGTGGGTTTACATTTCATACTTAAGAATCTTTGATAAAAAGTGGGAAGTTTAATATCAAGCAGAAAAGCTTCTGTACAGCAAAGGACACCATCAATAGAACAAAAAGGTATCCTACATTATGGGAGAATATATTCATAAATGATAGATTTGATAAAGAGTTGACATCCAAAATATATAAAGAGCTCATGCACCTCAACAAACAAAAAGCAAATAATCCAATTAAAAAATGGGCAGAGGAGCTGAATAGACAGTTCTCTAAAGAAGAAATTCAGATGGCCAACAGACACATGAAAAGATGCTCCACATCGCTTGTCATCAGAGAAATGCAAATTAAAACCACAATGAGATATCACCTCACACCAGTAAGGATGCCTGCCATCCAAAAGATAAACAACAACGAATGTTGGTGAGGTTGTGGAGAAAGGGTGATGTGGTCCAGCCGCGCCTAGTCGAGCAGGTCCTGAAGTGCAGAAGGGGGGAGAAGAAAATAAAGACAGAAAGAGGTGGGAGGGCTAATGCTCCTATGCTTTGCCAGCCAGCAGCCCAGCTGCTTCTCTCTGCGGCTTCTAGTTGGGTTTGAACTCACAACTCTGAGAGTAAGAGTCTTATGCTCTACCGACTGAGCTAGCTGGGCAAATGGGAAGGGCTGATGCTCCTTCATGTTGTCAGTCACTAGCCCTCTTGCTTGCCTCAGCTGCTCCAGTTTGGCTCAAACTCACGACTCTGAGGTTCACAGTCCCATGCTCTACCAACTGAGCTACAGCAGGGTTCCTGTTAGTTGCTCATGGAATGTGTAAACAGAATGTTCTTTGTTCTCCATTCCTGCCACATTGGCAAGTGGGGGAAGGGCATAGCCAGAAGCAGGGGGGGTGTTTCCACACATCTTCAAGGTTTCCCTATTTTCAGAGTGAGGAGTCTTGGCTCATCTTCGAGGATAAGATATGTTTTTGTGGACAGGTAACTTCCAAGGACTGCACTGGTTGTTCTCAAGCTTGTGCATTCCCATGCTGCATTCAGACATGGGGGAAGGTGCTTTCCCATTCTGCCTACAAACATGTGAGGAGACAAAGGCAGTCCCCAACAAAAGGGGAACCCTCCTATACTGCTGGTGGGAATGTGAATTATTAGTTCAACCATTGTGGAAAGCAGTATGGAGGTTCCTCAAAATGCTCAAAATAGAAATACCATTTGACCCAGGAATTCCACTTCTAGGAATTTACCCTAAGAATGCAGCACTCCAGTTTGAAAAAGACAGATGCACTCCTATGTTTATCGCTGCACTATTTACAATAGCCAAGATATGGAAGCAACCTAAATGTCCATCAGTAGATGAATGGATAAAGAAGATGTGATACATACACACAATGGAATATTACTCAGCCATAAGAAAAAAACAGATCCTACCATTTGCAACAACATGGATGGAGCTAGAGGGTATTATGCTCTGTGTTGTTTTATAATGCTATATTTTAAGTATAATATTACCTATAGTGCTTATAATAGCTTTAATGTAAAGAAGTGATTTTTTCATTGCTTTAAAAAAGGTATTTTAGAAATTTTAAAAATACTTTTAAAAAAAATTATATACGTATTTTTTAAACAGTATGAGTTATTTACAGACAAAGGAGTTATTCTTTCTCATTTCTACAATCCCTAGCGTATATAAGAAGATTGGGTGAGAAGTGGTATACTTTGGATAAACAATTTTACTGTATCATCCCTGATTTGAAAATTAGCAGACTTATTTAAGACTTCAGCATATATAGCTTTGAAAGCAGGCATCCATGATATGCCTAATAAATATTTGTTTAGTGAAATTTTTTTAGCAGATAACTCAATATAACAGGTCCTCAAGCTTATGTTTGCAAAAGGAAAAATAATAACTGTCTATAAAGTTATAGTAAGGATTAAAGAGAATCTATGAAAACTTCCTGAAGTATTGCATATATTGAGCTGTTAGAAGTTCAATGAATATTGATTTTAAATTCAATACCAATTGTATTTTTCCTATTTCAGTATTAATTTCACAGTTAGCCAAAGAGAAATACAAATTAGAATAAGCTTATTTAGTTTTCCAACACTAGGTATCCTGGAAAAGAGAGAATAAGGCATATATGCACTTTGAATTGAAGCTCATATAATAGATATGTATGTATATATTGATGAAGTGGCTCAGATACATGCCTTAGTTAAAAGCTGGGAGGGCTTACCCATTACAATAGGAACAGAAAAAGTAGATTAATAAAGATGCTAAGATGGTGGTTACTCAATAGGAGTACCTTGAATTCTAGGTGATTTTAGTATAAAATCTCACTTTTAACTGAAAATCAACTAGAAAAACCTAAGCAGAGGAATTAACAGAGAAAACTTAAGAAACTGAATTAAAGGTAATTCCATTCATTTTCACTGACTGCATCCATGCAAAAAAACAGATTAAATCTTATTCATGTTTAAGAACTGAGAGTTTGAATACGGTTGAAACTATCCTAAAGCATATAAAAAAAAGGAGAAATTTAAAACCCAGTTTCTTACAATCAGAATAAAAAAAAGATGCCTAATAAAAACTAAACTTGCTGAAATATTTACACACACATATACATACTTTAATGAGATAAAAGTATAAAAAACCTGACAGGATGAAGATAATACCTGTTTGACACACCTACATATCCATATATAACATTATATACCTATATAGTTATATAGATATAATGGTTTTTGAGTGGCAATTTTTAAAAATAAATCATTTGCCAATAAAATAACATTTGATTAAAAAATATTAGTAAGTAAAAGAGAAGTCAAGTCACAAATTGCTGTGACACAACAAAATATATGCAAGCACAAGCACAATATAAAGTGTTGCTTTAATAAGTCATAGCTCCATTTCATTTTATTATTTCTTTAACAAATATTCATTTTATTCACATCTTAATATACTGAAAATTGAGTTACATGCTATATATTTTTTCTAAAACAACATTTTTAAATCTCCTAAGAATCCTCTACATTTTCTCTCTCTTACCTACCGAACATACTTATTATTTCTTCTTGCAGGTTGGATTCAAACTTACCAACCTCTCTGCTGGAATTCAGCAGGACATTCTAAGTATACTCATTTTCTTTCTACTAATGATGAAATCATAGTTATAAAAAATCACATTTTAAACTCTCAACTCCTAAATCCACATGAATTGCCTAGTTTTAACTCAAACTATGTGCATTTGTCTTCAACTACTTATATAACTGTACCACATATATATAATTGTTATTTTGACTCATACTACCAAAATTTCTTTATTCTGATTTTTACTGTTACTGTAATTCTGAGCCTTATTCTTGTTGGACAATAGCATCAAGATTCTTCAGAAGGCGGCTTGCAGAGACAATTGTTTTTAAGGGTTGACAATGTCTGTGGAAAGTTAGAATCACTTTAGTACTTTACTGGGAAAATTTAAAGTTATAAAGCTTTTAACAAGAGAATGTGTTAGTTTTATTTTCAATAATATATTCTAATAGTCTGTAGAAGTGGTAGTGAAGATTTATGTGAATATTTCAAACAACATGGAATTAACAGTTATTAACTACTTGACTGTAAAACTTTAGGCTTACATGGCTGTAAAGTAATCATACTTGACATATATAATTTTGCCCATGAAAAACAACCACTAAGATTTTTAAGAGACACATTTTACAACTGATTGTAGGATACGGCGATATCATTTTTCTAATGTTATGGTATAAAGAGGAAATAATTAAAATACTTAAATATGTTTAGCTACAGACCTTAAAAGTTAATATATCTTGAAAATGAAACACACAATATTGTCAGTTATTCAAAGTCACAATGACTTTTTATTGTAACTGAAATAAAATGATTAACCAGAGAATCAGATCTTAATATATTTAATATACTTAATACACATAGATAGCACCATGCTCTGGTGAGATTTCCTGATAAATCTCTACTCTCTTTGCCACAAATAATTTCTTTCTCCACACTTCTTACAATGTAGAGCATTTATTTATATTGGTAAAAAATTCACACAGAATGCCGAGGGGTGATTCCTTACAAGTTCTCCCCCATCAGCTTCCCCAGGAATTCTCTCTCCCTCTTAATTATATCACTTACATTACTTTCATTACTAATAACAAATCAGTATTCACACAATCCCATATCAATCTTCTGCGAATTCAAGTGTCTACTCAAAACTTTCATGCAACTCTAATTGAATATCTTAATAATGTAAAGAGCACAGAATTAGTTATTTTGAATTATAAAGCACATTTCCTGATTATCTAATTCATTTTTAGGACCAGAAAAAACATAGAAGGGGGAAATGTCTGAGACAAAAAGTAGATGGTATCTTAAGGAGAACACTCCCTCTCATTTTCAAGGCCTAAAACTAATTACCAATGTTCTCTGAAGCCATCTTTTATTTTTCACTATTTCTGAAAGTATAGTTTTTCTCTCCTTTTCTTAGCTGTTTTATTCTACTATCAGAAGTAAATTGTTTGCCTGTGTTCAGTAAATCACATATTAAAATCTTTCACAGCAATTCATGTTTTTATTCCTGTTCGTATCTCATCCATACAAATCTCTCATACCCCACAGATACCTAATTTACACAAACTTATTATTGAATTTTTATAGTATCAGAAAGTATTTTAAATTTGAACTACACCTATGGGTTTATTCTCATCCCACATTTAACAGAGAAAACATCATTGAATCCAGAGAGTTTAGGTGATGTGGTAATATGACTGAGGATAAAGGAGACTTTCAATGTGAATAAGAAAATACAAAAAAATAAACTTTGAAATACAGCCAGCTGTGGACTTTGAAACTGTTTTCTGCCTTGGAGACCTAATAAAGTAAGTTGAATTGCTTTGTTTGATATTCATAGTCTTTAGTCCACGGATACTGAAAGTTAACAAAGTATAAAACAAACATAGCACTCTCCAAGGAAGGATGTCTTTATGATCCTGGAAGCAGTATTTCTTGCTGTTCTTAACCATATGGTAAACTGCTTTAGCCAGCTATCAGTGACAACAGCTAGAAAACCTGAAATGTCACTGATTGTTTCTAAACTGGTACTGTTCACTGAAATCACATAATGACACATTTTAGCTCACAGTAGTTTCAAATATTTTCCAGTAAGAAAAATATTACCTTAAGCTACAAGTCAGATTTCTAAAGTTATAACAAGAAGTTTATAAAACTTTAACTGTAATTATTTGGTATATGAAATATAAAAAGCATTTTCGATTAGTGTGTTTTAGCCTGGTGATTCCTGAAAACTTTTGACAGATGTGATAGCAGGCTTTGAAAATTTTTATCTCACATGTATTTGCATCTATATTGACAAGCGTGACAACCTGATTGAAATTAGAGCTGAGTGGCACATGTTACCCAATGCAAATACAAATAACATGTAAATACAAATACGAGTGAGATTATGTTTTGGCTTATGAAATCTGATCAATACCTCAGAATTAGTGTATACTTACTGGAAAACTTAAGAATTGTTCTGCCTGAACTTTTAAGAAACTGATAGACCTAACTAAGCAATTATACAGTCCTGCCACCCAACAAACTAAATAGCGAATTACTGTGAAAGACATTGATATGATATACAGTTGAAATTGATTATTGCTCACTTTGTAACATTGATCTATCTGAATTCTTTTGTACTAGTTTCTCCGAATTCTAATATTTGAACATACAGCTTCAAAAACAAAACAAAAGATTTCAAATAAACTGAACTGAGTCAGACAGTTGGTAATGTAATATGATAGTGTAAATCATAGTGTAATCTACTGTTAGCCAAGAAGTGTAATTAAATATTTCCAGACCAACTTGGATTCATTTACAGATGAGCACTTAAGAAAATTCTGAATGTAATCAACCCACAACAAAGTAAAATCTTTCAACAGTCATGTAAGTTTAAACCAAACAGCATAAAATAGAAATTCAAAGAAAGTCACGAAACCATAGAGATAATACAGTAAAAAGTGGAAAATATTGGCAGAAGACCTAATGATGTTGACTTGTGTGGCTCTGCTAAAGGAATGACTTGTTCCCCACTCACTCACTCAACTTATGTCAGCCAGTCAGTGGGCAAGCCCTGGCTTACAGTGAAAAATAGATAGATGTTAGGTGTCTCACTCTTACATTGGAGTAGCCAGCCAACAATCATAAAACATTTGACAGGAAGTTTCAATGTAAAAAGTCAGGTTAAAAAAAACTATAGGGTAAGAGACCATAAAATATCAAGGCAAGGTGAATTCAGGAAATGCAATATTGAAAAAAATCTCACAATCTCACTTACTAGATGCAAAGAATAAGATAAATCACATTAATAATGTAACTTAAGCAAGAGTCCACAAAATAGGTCATAATACCAGGAAAGAACATTTGGAATTCTTCTGTCATAATTCCTTTTCCATTTAAACTTTGATAGCATAAAATCACTTTTTTGGTATCCATGCTATCACAGAGTGATGGCAGATTTTTTTTTTAATAAGCAAAGTGTTAGAAAATGTTAATTCCATCTCCCTGGAAATAAGACTAAAAAGCAAGTAAATGGTAAAGTAATAATATACATATAAAAAGAGGGTCAATCTATGTCTAATACATAATTATAGAATGTGGAAAATAGAGTTGAGGGAGAAAAATCAAAGAAAAACTAAAATAACTTTTCAAAGAGAACAAAAATTATAGATCTAGAAGGACCATTAAATTCCAAAATCAATAACTGTAAAAACATACTTCATAATACACCATCACAAAGCTTTATCAGGAATATAACAAGAAATTCCTATAAAAGTAAGAAGAAATGAAGAGGGGAAAAGAAAGCACAAGTACCATAAAATACCTAGAGCAAAGTCATGTTTCTCAGTGGTCACATATGAAGCTAGAAGACATGAAGCAAGGCCTTCACATCAGTCTTCATGCAACTTCCTATTCAACAATGAAGAAAGATGACTCACTTTCATACACACATAGTCTCAATATATGTATTCCCCCATCATCAACTTTTTATAGTGAATTTCTAAGGAATGTGCTCCTACACACTATGAAACAAGATATGGCACCCAAGAAATTGGCTTCCGTAAAAGGGACGGGAGTAACAGGATGTCTCAAGATGAAGGTGATGGAAAGACACATTGTTAAGACTGTGTTAGTCTCAGAGAAAACACGCAGATGAGAGTGGAGCTTTTGTTCTATATGAAAAGCTCCAAGAGGAAGTTACCAAGCACAAAGTTCCTAGACCACTTCAGGGGCTTGGATGTTCTCAGACGAGAATTTAAAATCTACTGAAAACTATAGGGATGTATAAATAATCACAAAAACTTAGTTGCATCACTGAATAGAATTCAAAATTCAATTATGATTCACTAAGCTATGATACTCAACCAATAGCTTTAGTATAGTCAAAATTATCACTGACTTTAACCAAGACTGTTAAACATATTTATTATAAGTTAATTTATAATACATTTATTTATATAGTATAAATATTATATATAGAACATATAATAGGGAGGAGTGTTAAGTGGATGTGTTTAGATGTGCAGATGAATGATAATTTAATTTTCTGTAATAGAATGCCAAAAGATAATGAAAAAAATCAGCAAATTAATATAATATTAATATAATGAAATGTTATTTTCATAGTATCAGAAAGAAGAGTGAGAGGACTTGAGAGCTATGGTCTCTCGGGGTGTGTGAATTGGAAATAGAGACAGTTATAGTAAAGGAGTATTTGTTTCTATTATTACTATGTTGTCAACAGTACTATTCAATATTTTATTCTATATTCACAGTTTATTTTATTGGAAATACAAAATAGACATTTAAACTTTGAATTCCTGTATTTGAAAAATTATCACAGTGTAAGCATATAATTACTTGTGTGGGTATATGTGTATGCAAACCAGTATAGCATCCCCCTTCCTCTCCTGAAGTCTGAACTAATAGAGAAAAAAGGGAGCCCGAGTCATCAGATAGAGACCACAGCATTGCAGTATGGTATGTGTCTCATATCTGAACATAAGTGAAGCAGTGAGACCTCAACATCAGCACCTAGGAGACAAATCCAAGCAAAGACTGCCAGTGAAATACAGTTGCAAATCCCTGTCCCTTGTTTTGCTAGTGAGACACGCCATGGAAGACAGAAACTGAACATCTTTTTGCTCTGTTGCTGTGCAACAGCCTGTTGCCAAGAATAAGAGAGAGAACTAAACTTGCTATTTATTCTTCCCCAATTTTTCAATAAATCAAGGCACTATTTCTTTTCTAGAGGGGAAAATTGGAGGAGGTAGATCAATGCCAAGAGTATCAAAAGACTGTGCTCCTTGCACATGTAAAGGAAGAGTAGAAAAAAGAAAAAGTAACCAAGAGTATGATATAAACCCCAAAGAGGAAATCAACAGTTTTTTGGTTCTGCACCTCCTGTTACCTCTTGTTGCTCTTTTATGTATTATCCTAGGATCTCTGATTTGCAGTATAGGTTTTTACATCAGAGACCAAAAAGAGGGTCATGAATTAATGAGATAATTTTACCATGACTACTTGGCTCTTAAGGCTGACAATTCATTCACTATCAATTCTCCATCCCCAAACATGTTCAACTTCATGGTTCTATTAGGGGGTTGAGTCTGTTCTCATTGTTTCTTGTCCCTGCTGCAACAAAGAACTGAAGGGCAGAGACACAGTAGTGGAGCAGGGTGAAAATTTATTTGAGTACACATTAAGAGAGGATTGGGCTAGAATGAGAGTAGATAAAGGCAGATGAAGGAAAAACACAGGGAGAAAAGGGAACTTCATTGAACTGCTGGTCGGCATAGGGCATTATCCCTTGCCAACTCCTAAAGCCAGAGTCAGCTGGTGTCCAGTGTCTGCTTGAATCTACACAGTGTGGGAACTAAATCCCTACCACCCCAGGATTTAGGGGAGCTGCAGAGCACTGGATGGGGTGAGATTATGTTCTGAGAACTTCCTAAAGGCAAAGAAAAGAGATTCTCAGACAGCCTGATAAGGAGCATGATCATATAGATGCAGTTCTGTCTGGGTCACCCAGGTGACAAGAACTTGCAGGCCCAAATCAGAGCTCTCAGCAGCCCCTCCCTACTTATCTGGATTAGGACAGAGGGAGTGACACACTCGAAGAAAGGCGTGTGGGCTACCTCAAAGAGCAGATGTCCCCAAAAGCTGGGATTCTGTCTTTTAAGGCATTTCAAGAATGAAATAAAGGTAAAGGGTTGGGTAGTGTAGGCTTGTCATGATGTCTATATCCAGTGAGAGACAAATATGCCATTGCCTAGCTAGTCCTCTGCGTAATTCCAAAGGAAAAACTTTCTCCTCTTCTCCAAAATAGTCACTATTCCCAAGTACTGGGAACAGATAAGTTATGAATGCTTACCCTGCCTTAGGATAGGTTGTTGGATGATTACAAAGAATATGTTAGGAATCTTACCTCCTAACTCCCTGGTTTTTAAAAATGGAACCTTAGCCTTAAGATGGAGTCTGTCCTGTTCTTACTGCACTGTTTGTATCAGCATTTTTCACCATGGGCAGGAAAAGTTAATCATGATGTTTGTCCCATGTCTCAGCTCTGTCTCATCTACATTAGGTAAAGCAAGTCTCCAGGTCAGCCCATAATAGGAGCATTTGAATTGAACTCATGTTGCAAAGGGCACTGACGCTGTGAGTCCTTCTGCCTCTCTGGTTTTATCTGTTTGACTTCCTGGGTTCTTGGTGGGCCTCATGCTCTTTTCATTCCACTCATATCTGTCTTTCTGCCTGACAGTTCTACTATGTATCAGAGCTTCGAGAATGACATCAGTGTTAAAAGTTATTTAAATAATGACAGTTGAATACAAAGATGACCCAAATGTCATTATAAATCCTTTAAAGGATTTATAAGTGTATTTATGCAGGTAGAAAGTAAAACTAAATTTAAGTTCCTTAGAGATTCAAAACTAAAAAGTCAATTTTCAAAGGAAATCAATTCTGCAATCACATTCTCTATCTTTGGTGAATTAAAAGAACTATAAAGTTAAACTTCTCTTCATTAATTTTGTTCTGCATTCTGCTTAATACTCTGTGGATATTTTCATGTGGAATTTAAGTCCTTCCAGGAAATGTTGTTTGATGTTTCTCCACAGGAATGTGTTTGATTTCTTCACAAATTCAAATGTTGTTTTAGTCTCTTACATGCCCAGTTTTCAGTGAACAAAGAACAGATATACAAGATGCCCATGCCAATGTCCATGCCCAATATATCGGGAATCAAGGCAATTTGTACCTCCTTGAGCAAGTATTCTAATTAGAATTTCGTTCTGAAAAATCATTCAATTTAGATTAGTCTAATACAAAAGCATTTGACAAATATTTTCTTTTTTTAATTTTTTATTAAGGTATGATTGATATAGACTCTTATGAAGATATCACATGAAAAACAAGGCGGTTACTACATTTACCCATATAATCAAGTTCCCACCTATACCCCACTGCAGTCACTGTCCATCAGTGCAGCAAGTTGCCAGAGATCCACTGTCCCTTCTCTGTGATACACTGTTTTCCCCGAGATCCCCAACACCATGTGTACTGAACATAATACCCCTCAATCCCCTTCTCCCTCCCTCCCCACCCACTCTCCAAGACCCCTCCCCTTTGGTAATCACTAGTCCCTTCTTGGAGTCTCTGAGTCTGCTGCCATTTTGTTCCTTCAGTTTTGCCTCATTGTTATACACCACAAATAAGGGAAATCATTTGGCATTTGTCTTTCTGCACCTGGCTTATTTCACTGAGCATAATGTCCTCCAGCTCCATCCATGTTGTTGCAAATGGTAGGATTTGTTTCTTTCTTATGGCTCAATAGTATTCCATTGCATATATGTACCACATCTTTATCCATTAATCTACAGATGGACACTTAGGTTGCTTCCATATCTCGGCTATTGTAAAAAGTGCTGCAATGAACATAGGGGTGCATGTGTCTTTTTGAATCTGAGAAGTTGTATTTTTTGGGTATATTCCAAAGAGTGGAATTCCTGGGTCAAATGGTATTTCTATTTTTAGTTTTTTGAGAAACTTCCATATTGCTTTCCACAATGGTTGAACTAGCTTACATTCCCACCAGCAGTGTAGGAGGGTTCCCCTTTCTCCGCATCCTCACCAACATTTGTTGTTCTTAGTCTTTTCGATGCTCGCCATCCTTACTGGTGTGGTTTTAATTTGCATTTCCCTGATGATTAGTGATGTGGAGCATCTTTTCATGTGTCTGTTGGCCATCTGAATTTCTTCTTTGGTGAACCATAACTTCGTATCTTCTGTCCATTTGTTAATCGGGTTATTTGCTTTTTAGGTGCTAAGGAGTGTAAGTTCTTTATACATTTTGGATGTTAACCCCTTGTCAGATATGTCATTTGCAAATATATTCTCCCGTACTGTAGGATGCCTTTTGGTTTTGTTGATGATATCCTTTGCCGTACAAAAACTTTTTAGTTTGATGTAGTCTCATGAGTTCATTTTTGCTTTTGTTTCCCTTTCTCGAGGAGATGGGTTAAGGAAGAAGTTGCTCATGCTTATATTCAGGAGATGTTTGCCTATGTTGTCCTCTAAGAGTTTTATGGTTTCATGACTTACATTCAAGTCTTTAATCCATTTTGAGTTTACTTTTGTGTATGGGGTTAAACAATAATCCAGTTTCATTCTCTTGCATGTACCTCTCCAGTTTTGCCAACACCAGCTCTTGAAGAGGCTGTCATTTCCCCCATTGTATGTCCATGGCTCCTTTATCATAGATTAATTGACCATATATGGTTGGGTTAATATCAGGGCTCTCTAGTCTGTTCCATTGGTCTATGGGTCTGTTCTTGTGCCAGTATCAAATTGTCTTGATTACTGTCGCTTTGTAGTAGAGCTTGAAGTTGGGGATCATATTTCCCCCTGCTTTATTCTTCGTTCTCAGGATTGCTTTTGCTATTCAAGGTCTTCTGTGGTTCCATATTAATTTTATGATGATTTTCTCTAGTTTGTTGAAGAATGCTCTTGGTATTTTGATAGGAATTGCAGTGAATCTATGGATTGCTTCCAAAGTGTCAAGAAAGCCACTTTGACAATATTAAATGGGATGAGTTTCCATTTGTTAGTGTCCTCTTTAATTTCTCTTAAGAGGGTCTTATAGTTATCAGGGTATAGGTCTTTCACTTCTTTGGTTAGGTTTATTCCTAGGTATTTTATTCTTTTTGATGCAATTATGAATGGAATTGTTTTCCTGATTTCTCTTTCTATTGGTTCATTGTTAGTGTATAGTAAAGCTACAGATTTCTGTGTGTTAATTTTGTATCCTGCAACTTTGCTGAATTCCGATATCAGTTCTAGTAGTTTTGGAATAGAGTCTTTAGGGTTTTTTATATACAGTATCATGTCATCTGCAAATAGTGACAGTTTAACTTCTTCTTTACCAGTCTGGATTCCTTGTATTTCTTTGTTTTGTCTAATTGCCATGGCTAGGACCTCCAGTACTATGTTAAATAGCAGTGGGGAGAGTTGGCATCCCTGTCTAGTTCCCAATCTCAGAGGAAATGCTTTCAGCTTCTTGCTGTTCAGTATAATGCTGGCTGTGGGTTTATCATATATGGCCTTTATTATGTTGAGGTACTTGCCCTCTATACCCATTTAGTTGAGAGTTTTTATCATGAATGGATGTTGAATTTTGTCAAATGCTTTTTCAGCATCTATGGAGATGATCATGTGGTTTTTGTCCTTCTTTTTGTTGATATGGTGGATGATGTTGATGGATTTTCGAATGTTGTACCATCCTTGCATCCCTGGCATAAATCCAACTTGATCATGGTGGATGATCTTTTTGATGTATTTTTGCTTTTAATAGTTTGTCCTTAACCTTGATCTTTGACAATTTTATTAGTATATGTCTTGGTGTTGTCTTCCTTGGGCCCCTTGTGTTGGGAAATCTGTGAATCTCCATGGCTTGAGAGACTATCTCCTCCCCTGACTGGGGAAGTTTTCAGAAACTACCTCCTCAAAGACAGTTTCTATCCCTTTCTCTCTCTCTTCTTTTTCTGGTATCCCTATAATGTGAATATTTTTTGTTTGGATTGGTCACACAGTTCTCTTAATATTCTTTCATCCTTAGAGACCCTTTTTTTCTCTCTGTGCCTCAGCTTCTTTTTATTCCTCTTCTCTAGTTTCTATTTCATTTATCGTCTCCTCCACTGTATCCAACCTGCTTTTAATACCCTCCATTGTGCTCTTCAGAGATTGGATCTCTGACCTGCATTCATACCTGAGTTCTTGGATATCTTTCCCTACCTCCATTAGCATGTTGATCATTTTGATTTTGAACTCCCTTTCAGGAAGAGTTGTAAGGTTCATATCACTTAAATATTTCTCCAGAGTTATATTAATTTTACTCTGGACCAGGTTCCTTGGCATTTCATATTTGTACATGGGGTCCTCTAGTGTCCAGAAGCTCTATTCTGGAGCTGCTCAGCCCCTGAAGCAATGTTGGGGGTCCCAGGGAAGTGGTATTGGTGCCTGGGGGGAGGAAAGAGGCTGTTCCCTGCTTCCCAGTTGCTATGTCTGTCTCCACTGCCTGAACCAGTGAGCTGAGCAAACAGGTATAAGCTTTTGTCCCAGTGCAGCCGGATATAGATCCCTGCTTTCCACAAGTAGCTGGAATCCCAGTCTCCCCAGGAACTCTGCCTTTATTAGCTTTCCAACCCTGTAATCATGTGAGTATCATGAAAGCACCATGAAATGTAGGTTTGTGCTCCCAGAGCAGATTCCCAGAGCTAAGTATTCAGCAGTCCCAGGCCTTCCACTCCCTCCCTGCTCAGTTTCTCTTCCTCCCGCCTGTAAGCTGGGGTTGGGGAGGGGCTTGGGTCCTGCCTGGCCACAGCTTTGGTAGTTACCCTGTTCCGTGACGTCTGCTCTTTTCTCCAGGTGTATGCAGTCTGGTGCTGTGCTCTTTCCAGTTGCTCTCTCAGTATTAGTTACGCCAACTATATTTTCTACTTGTATACAGTTTTAGGAAGAAGCCGCTGTCTCTCCTTTCATGCCTCCATCTTTAATCCCTCTCTCATATTTGACAAATATTAATATGAGATGCAATGTTATCCATGTGATAATGGATATAAAAACAAAAATTTGATTCAAAGTTTTAAAAATTTTTGTTTATGCTAATTGTTTAAAGTTTACAACATGTGAATTTAAATTTAACTAGGAGAACTCACCTGTCAACTTGCTATGTTTACGGAAGTCATATACTACATCAAGTGATGACAATATGTATAATGTCTTCTTGCAGCAGAAAGTACATGTGCTCTTCAAAACCTATACCTTCTTTAAAGCCACAGAGCTAAATTTCCTATTCTCATTTGCAGTCAGGAGTGCTCATGTGAAGTAATATATGCCACCTCCAGAATCACCCCATAAAAACCTCCTGTGTGATCTCTCTCCCTCCTTTTCCCCACTACTTTCTTCCAATTGCTTGTCTCTGAGATAATTGGATAGCTTAATACAGCTTATAACACATAATAGGGAAGAGAGGTGCTACCCCACTAAAATGTAAAATATGTGACTTGGGTTTGAAAGTTGGGAAACAAAGAGTAAGGAAACAGACATAGCAAGGTAAGAGTCAGAAAGCCCATTTGTGTATTACAATAAACATTCCATAAAATGTTACCTGTGAAGTTGCAGGAAATATGACAACCTTATTGTAACTGTTAGGAGTCAACTATTTGTTAATGGCCAGGTAGTAAGTATCTTCAGTTTTGCATGCCATGTAGCCTCTGTCAAAGCTATCCAACTCTACTGGTGTAATGATGAAGTGTCTATAGACTATTTATAAAAGCAAAGGCATGGTTGGATTTAGCCCATTGGCACTAGTTTAGTGACCTTCATCTAGGAAAGTGTTCCTAAGTTAAGTCAGAATAGTCATAAATATTGAATGGCAAAAGGTCAAACTTAGAATTTTGACAGTAGTATTAGACCACAAAGCACATCAGCCATGGTACAAAAATTAATTTAATGCCGTTATATTTCCACTCAGGATTTTGTGTCAGATAGCTTCATCATTTCCACTATCAAGTTGAAAAATTGAAGCATGTGGTAAATAATCAAAGATACAACTCAGACTAAGAATTATGTCTATGGGCGGAGCCAAGATGGTGGCATGAGTAGAGCAGCAGAAATCTCTTCCCAAAACCACATATATCTAAGAAAATATAACAAAGACAACTCTTCCTAAAATAGAGACCAGAGGACACAGGACAACATCCAGACCACATCCACACCTGTGGGAACTCAGCACCTCACGAAGGAGGTAAAATACAAGCCCCAGTCTGGTGGGACATGAGCTCCCCTCCCGCCAGCTCCCGGCGGGAGGAGAGGAGTGAGCAGGGAGGGAGAGGGAGCCCAGGACTGCTGAACACCCAGCACCAGCCATCCAGACCAGAGCAGAGACACAGTGCATGCGTGGGGTCCTAGATACTAGGAAAAACAGGGTGGCAGGACTGGTGAGCAGGTGCCTGAGGCCAATGCTGGAAAACAAAGAAACAGGAGTGGCCATTTTTTGTTTCCTCTTTTTTATTTTTGGCGAGTGCTTCTTATAAGTCTTAAAGGGACAGGAACCCCAATACTAGGGAAACAGGGCAGCAAGAACAGTGAGCGGGTGCCTGAGACAGGCACCTGAGGACAAAGAAAATCGTGCATACTTCTTTTTTAAAACTATTTATTTAATTTTTTTTGTTGTTATTGTTGCTGTTGCTGTTTTGGTTTGGAGAGTGCTTTTTGGAAGACTTAAAGGGGCAGGGCAGGACACTTAGTACAGAGGCAGGGAATCTGGGGATCCCTGGGCACTCTAACCCCCTGGGTAGCAGGGAGCATGGACGTCCCTCATGGAGATAAATAGCCTCCTGGCCACGCCCCCTCCAATGCGGCTCCACCATTTTGGACAAGCAGCCCAAGCCAGGCCACAACCACAGCAACAGTGGAGATAAACTCCATAGCAAATGGGCAGGAAGAAGAAGCCCTATCTGCACGCAGCTGCCCAAAACAAGCCACTAGAGGTCGCTGTTCTCCCAGGAGAGAAAGACCACAAACCAACAAGAAGGGAAATTCTTCCAGCAGTCACTCATCCCAGCTCTGCAAACTATTACTATCACCATGAAAAAGCAAAATTACAGGCAAAATAAGATCACAGAGACAACACTAGGGAAGGAGACAGACCTAACCAGTTTTCCTGAAAAAGAAATCAAAATAAAAATCATAAACATGCTGATGGAGACGGAGAGAAATATGCAAGAGCAATGGGATGAAGTCCGGAGGGAGATCACAGATGCCAGAAAGGAGATTACAGAAGTGAAACAAACTCTGGAAGGATTAATAAGCAGAATGGATAAGATGCAAGAGGCCATTGATGGAATAGGAACCAGAGAATAGGAATGCACAGAAGCTGACATAGAGAGAAATAAAAGGATCTCCAGGAATGAAACAATATTAAGAGAACTGTGTGACCAATCCAAAAGGAACAATAACCATATTATAGGGGTACCAGAAGAAGAAGAGAGAGAAAAAAGGATAAAAGTGTCTTTGAAGAAATAATTGCGGAAAACTTCCCCAAATTGGGGGAGGAAATAATTGAACAGACCACGGAAATACACAGAACCCTAAAGAGAAAGGATCCAATGAGGTCAACACCAAGACACATAATAATTAAAATGGCAAAGATCAAGGACAAAGAAAGAGTTTTAAAGACAGTTAGAGAGAAAAAGGTAACCTACAAAGGAAAACCCATCAGGCTATCATCAGACTTCTCAACAGAAACCCTACAGGCCAGAAGAGAATTGCATAATATATTTAATACAATGAAACAGACGGGCCTTGAACAAAGGATACTCTATCCAGCATGACTATCATTTAAATATGATGGCGGGATTAAACAATTACCAGACAAGCAAAAGCTGAGGGAATTTGCTTCCCACAAACCACCTCTACAGGGCATCTTACAGGGACTGCTCTACATGGGAGCACTACTAAAAAGAGCACAGAACAAAACACACAACATATGAAAAATGGAGAAGGAGGAATAAGAAGGGAGAGAAGAAAAGAATCTCCAGACAGTGTATATAACAGCTCAAAAACTGAGCTAAATAAGGCAGTAAGATACTAAAGAAGCTAACCTTGAACCTTTGGTAACCACGAATTTAAAGCCTGCAATGGCAATAAGTACATATCTTTCAGTAGTCACCCTAAATGTAAATGGACTGAATGCACCAATCAAAAGACACAGAGTAATAGAATGGATAAAAAAGCAAGACCCACCTATATGCTGCTTACAAGAAACTCACCTCAAACCCAAAGACATGCACAGACTAAAAGTCAAGGGATAGAAAAATATAATTCAGGCAAACAACAGCGAGAAGAAAGCAGGGGTTGCAGTACTAATAATAGACAAAATAGACTTCAAAACAAAGAAAGTAACAACAGATACAGAAGGACACTACATAATGATAAAGGGCTCAGTCCAACAAGAGGATATAAACATTCTAAATATATATGCACCCAACACAGGAGCACCAGTATATGTGACACAAATACAAACAGAACCAAAGAGGGAAATAGACTGCAATGCATTCATTTTAGGAGACATCAACACACCATTCACCCCAAAGGATAGATCTACCAGGCACAAAATAAGTAAGGACACAGAGGCACTGAACAACACAGTAGAACAGATGGACCTAATAGACATCTATAGAACTCTACATCCAAAAGCAACAGGATATACATTCTTCTCAAGTGCACAAGGAACATTCTCCAGAATAGACGACATACTAGCCCAAAAAAAGAGCCTCAGTAAATTCCAAAATATTGAAATTATACCAACCAATTTCTCAGACCACAAAGGTATAAAACTTGAAATGAATTCTACAAAGAAAACAAAAAGGCTAACAAACACATGGAGGCTTAACAACATGCCTCTAAATAATCAATGGATAAAGGAATATATAGAAACAAATGACAACAACAACACAAAGCCCCAACTTCTGTGGGACGCAGCAAAAGCAGACTTGAGAGGAAAGTATATAGCGATCCAGGCACACGTGAAGAAGGAAGAACAATCCCAAATGAATAGTCTAACACCACAATTATTGAAACTGGAAAAAGAAGAACAAATGAGGCCTAAAGTCAGCAGAAGGAGGGACATAATAAAGATCAGAGAAGAAATAAACAAAATTGAGAAGAATGAAACAATAGCAAAAATCAACGAAACCAAGAGCTGGTTGTTTGAGAA
The DNA here is from genome assembly GCF_040802235.1 of Manis javanica. Classification (NCBI taxonomy): domain Eukaryota; kingdom Metazoa; phylum Chordata; class Mammalia; order Pholidota; family Manidae; genus Manis; species Manis javanica. The sequence continues at coordinate 24,241,113 of NC_133164.1, forward strand.
TAAACAAAATAGATAAGCCTCTAGCCAAACTTATTAAGAGAAAAAGAGAATCAACACAAATCAACAGAATCAGAAATGAGAATGGAAAAATCACGACAGACTCCACAGAAATACAAAGAGTTATTAAAGACTACTATGAAAACCTATATGCCAACAAGCTGGAAAACCTAGAAGAAATGGACAACTTCCTAGAAAAATACAACCTCCCAAGACTGATCAAATTAGAAACACAAAAGTTAAACCAATTACGAGCAAAGAAATTGAAACGGTAATCAAAAAACTACCCAAGAACAAAACCCAGGGGCTGGACGGATTTACCTCTGAATTTTATCAGACACACAGAGAAGACATAATACCCATTCTCCTTAAAGTTTTCCAAAAAATAGAAGAGGAGGGAATACTCCCAAACTCATTCTATGAAGCCAACATCACCCTAATACCAAAACCATGCAAAGACCCCACCAAAAAAGAAACTTATGGACCAATATCTCTGATGAATATAGATGCAAAAATACTCAATAAAATATTAGCAAACAGAATTCAACAGCATACCAAAAGGATCATACACCATGACCAAGTGGGATTCATCGCAGGGATGCAAGGATGGTACAACAAGTGAAAATCCATCAACATCATCCACCACATCAACAAAAAGAAAGACAAAAACCACATGATCATCTCCATAGATACTGAAACAGCATTTGACAAAATTCAACATCCATTCATGATAAAAACCCTCAGCAAAATGGGAATAGAGGGCAAGTACCTCAACATAATAAAGGCCATATATGATAAACCCACAGCCAACATTATACTGAACAGTAAGAAGCTGAAAGCTTTTCCTCTGAGATCGCTAACTAGACAGGGATGCCCACTCTCCCGACTGTTATTTAACATAATACTAGAGGTTCTAGCCACAGCAATCAGACAAAACCAAGAAATACAAGGAATCCAGATTGGTAAAGAAGAAGTTAAACTATCACTATTTGCAGATGATATATTATACATAAAAAACCCTAAAGACTCCACTCCAAAACTACTAGAACTGCTATCAGAATACAGCAAAGTTGCAGGATACAGAATTAACACACAGAAATCTGTAGCTTTCCTATACACTAACAATGAACCAATAGAAAGAGAAATCAGGAAAATAATTCCATTCACAATTGCATCAAAAAGAATAAAATACCTAGGAATAAAACTAACCAAAGAAGTGAAAGACCTGTACCCTGAAAACAACAAGTCACTCTTAAGGGAAATTAAAGGGGACACTAACAAATGGAAACTCATCCCATGCTCCTGGCTAGGAAGAATTAATATCATAAAAATGGCCATCCTACCCAAAGCAATATACAGATTTGATGCAATCCCTATCAAATTACCAGCAACATTCTTCAATGAACTGGAACAAATCATTCAAAAATTCATATGGAAACACCAAAGACCCTGAATAGCCAAAGCGATCCTGAGAAAGAAGAATAAAGTAGGGGGGATCTCACTCCCCAACTTCAAGTTCTACTACAAAGCCGTAGTAATCAAGACAACTTGGTTCTGGCACATGAACAGAGCCACAGACCAGTGGAACAGATTAGAGACTCCAGACATTAACCCAAACATATATGGTCAATTAATATTTGATAAAGGAGCCATGGACATACAATGGCGAAATGACAGTCTCTTCAACAGATGGTGCTGGCAAACTGGACAGCTCCATGTAGGAGAATGAAAGTGGACCACTGTCTAACTCCATACACAAAAGTATTCAAAATGGTTTAAAGACCTGAATGTAAGTCATGAAACCATAAATGTCTTAGGAAAAAACATAGTCAAAAACCTTTTAGACATAACATGAGTGACCTCTTCATGAACATATCTCCCTGGGCAAAGAAAACAACAGCAAAAATGAGCAAGTGGGACTATATTAAGTTGAGAAGCTTCTGTACAGCAAAAGACACCATCAATAGAACAAAAAGGGACCCTACAGTATGGGAGAATATATTTGTAATGACATATCCAATAAAGGCTTGACATCCAAAATATATAAAGAGCTCACACGCCTCAACAAACAAAAAACAAATAATCCTATTAAAAAATGGGCAGAGGAACTGAACAGGCAGTTCTCCAAAAAAGAAATATAGGTGGCCAACAGACACATGAAAAGATGCTCCACATCGCTAATTATCAGAGAATTGCAAATTAAAACTACAATGAGATATCACCTCACACCAGTAAGGATGGCTGCCATCCAAAAGACAAACAACAACAAATGTTGGCGAGGCTGTGGAGAAAGGGGAACCCTCCTACACTGTTGGTGGGAATGTAAATTAGTTCAACCATTGTGGAAATCAGTATGGAGGTTCATCAAAGTGCTCAAAACAGACCTACCATTTGACCCAGGAATTTCACTCCTAGGAATTTACCCTATGAACACAGCAATCAAGTTTGAGAAAGACAGATGCACCCCTATGTTTATTGCAGTACTATTTACAATAGCCAAGAATTGGAGGCAACCTAAATGTCCATTGGTAGATGAATGGATAAAGAAGATGTGGTATATATACACAATGGAATACTACTCAGCCATAAGAAGAGGGTTAATCCTACCATTTGCAGCAACATGGATGGAGCTGGAGGGTATTATGCTCATTGAAATAAGCCAAGCAGAGAAAGAGAAATACCAAATGATTTCACTCATCTGTGGAGTATAAGAACAAAGGAAAAACTGAAGGAACAAAACAGCAGCGGAATTACAGAACCCAAAAATGGACTAACAGGTACCAAAGGGAAAGGGACTGGGGAGGATGGGTGGGTAGGGAGGGATAGGGGGGAAGAAGGAAGGGGGTATAAGATTAACATGCACAGGGGGGGAGGGAGAAAGGGGAGGGCTGTACAACACAGAGAAGACAAGTAGTGATTCTACAACATTTTTCTATGTTGATAGACAGTGACTGTAAAGTGGTTTATAGTGGGGACCCGGTATAGGGGAGAGCCTAGTAAACATAATATTCTTCATGTAAGTGTAGATTAAAGATAAAAAAAAAAGAAAAGGGGGATTACTCCTAGATAGGATAAAACTAACTGTAAATCAACGATTAATGCATGCTTTAAATATCCTTAATTTTGATCACTTAAAGGGTGTCAGATGATCGGATATGGAGGTACACGAAGTCCTCCAATGAGTTCTACGCAATGGTATAAAGGGCATATCAAAGTGTGGGCAAAGGGTCTGTTTGTGTTTATACAGAGGATCAAAGCCTAATTTGGCTAACCAGAAAATGAACTAAGATATGATATGAAGAAGAACTTCCAATATCAGCACTCTCTGGAAGAGTCATACCAGAAGTTGATCCTCAAAAAACCTCAAGAAAAATCCAGGCAATGCTGCAGTTGTAGCTACATTCATCCCACCGGTTCCTGGACTTGCCACTGGAATGAAGAAGGAGATATCCAAGCTGGCCTGTGCATACAGTAAAACAACAAATTTGACTGGATCTATACTGTTGGAACTCAACCAAGAATTAGGAGAAGTGCAAGTTGTAGCGCTCCCAAATCTTACAACTACAGACTATCTACTGTTAAAAGAACATATGGGATGTGAACAGTTCCCAGGAACGGGTTGTTATAATTTGTTTGATTTCTCTTAGACTGTTCAAGTACAGTTGGACAATATCCATCATATCATAGACAAATTTTCACAAATGCCTAGGGTGCCTAAATGGTTTTCTTGGCTTCACTGGAGATGGCTGGTAATTATAGATCTGCTTTGGTTATGTAACTGTATTCCTATTATGTTAATGTGTGTGCACAATTTAATTAGTAGTTTAAAACCTGTACATGCTTATGTTACTCTACAAGAAGATATGTCAAAGAAATAATCAATCCTCCCATATTTTCTTCCGTCTGCTACCTCTATAGCTAAAGATACCTCAAGACAAATGCTGGGCATAGAAGCCACAGGGCATAAATCTGCAAAGAAGTAAAAAGCCTACCTTTTCAAACAATATGGCTTCTCCCTCACTTACCAATTTTACATCTCCCTGTATGGCCCTGGAAGACGACTGGTTAGCCAGAGATGGGTAAGATTCCTCAAGGGAGGAACAACCTAAGACAGGGACAGTCGCAGGGGGGCCATCAGGTGAGAAATTGGGGATCAACAGTGGTGAGGCTTAGAACCTCACCCCCCTGTTTTGAGAGAAATCTTCTGTATCCGTGGATGTTTTAATGCCCTTGTCTAGCTTGGATTAACACATAGTCTACAGGCACACACCTGATCATCTACATTTGCTCTCTTACAACATTAAACTATGTTTTCTACCTTTATTTTGCATCTACCTACCACTTCAGCATTTTATTAAAAATAAAAAAATAATAATAATAAAGGGAGAAATGTGGGATCCACATATAAATCAAGTATAAAAATCAAACGAATATTCATATTTGACCTAATTGTTTATAGTTCATAATGTGTGATCAAAACCAAAAGTTTCTGTGATGACTGCCCTTGTACTGTTCACCATGTAAGAACTTATTCACTATCTAATAATTTGTTCACCATGTGAGAACTTATTCGTTATGCTTCAGAAGATTGGAGACTGACGAGAATTAGGCTTGGGGTGGATTAATGATTGTGCATTGAGCATTGACTCCCCAATACAGAATTTTATTGTTGTTAACAACCATTTGATCAATAAATATGAGAGATGACCTCTCAAAAAATAAAAATAATAAATATATATTAAATAAAAATAAAATAAAATAAAATAAAAAATTTAAAAAAAGAATTATGTCTAGTAGAGAACTTTGGTGGGTTGACTACTCTTGAAACTGACAAGGAATGAAGAGATTACAAGATACCTGGTGATTTTTTTATTAAATTGCATTGCCAGAGTAAGAAAAGCCATAATTATAATAATAAATGAATCATTTATGTTTTAAAACAATCTACAGGTTCCCAAACATGCACCAGCCTTAGTTAGAGATGTGAAATTCCCAACACAGATAAAGACATGGAGATTAACAGACAAGAAGCAGCATCACAAAGGGAAAAACCAAAACCTGAAAAAAATTAGCAATGGAACACTTACCAAAGAGCAATCATACCAGGGACTAATCAAATTTTATCTACCACGTATTTTTTCCTCTACCATTCTAAGTTGATATGGACCAATAGTTTCTGTGTTCTCTTATTCAATTTTCCAAATTGATGTGTTTATTTGTTTAGTTTTTTCTTTGTGGATTTCTGTCTATTACTTTATAGTACATGGGCTATGTGTGGGAATAGGACTTGGAATGGCAAGTAACAACTTTTCTTTAGATTACAGGTCACAAGACCAAAGAAAGCCACATCCACATAAAATGGGAAAGTCAGCAAATCACCCACATATCCTGGGCTTTGAGTTGGAAGTAATAAATACATGGGTTGTCTCACTTGGGGAAGAGTATATTTCATGGTTGAATGGAGAAGTAAAATCTCTGTGACCATGAGTAGACACATGAGGAAATAGATAGCAAAGAGATTTATGTGCACAGAGAAACAGTTCCATCCTTTTTTTATCCAGGCACCAAGAAAGACTATTCTTCACCTTCCTTGGTAGTAGGTGCGGTCAGGTGTCTGGGATGTAACCAATATAAAATGAATGGAAACTGTATGATTACTTCAAGGACAAATAAACACAATAAAATCCTGAAAATTCCTTCATGTTCTCTTCCCCTATCATGTGATGCAGTGTACCCAAGAGAGGACTCAGATTATAGGGGATGAAATATCATAGTTGGAAGAAACTGATATCTGAATTTATATAGGAAAAGTCACCAGTGAATATCATTTTCAAACTGTTAAAAATGTGATGTGAAAAACTTTTCTTGTGTTAAGTGATGAGATATCATGAGTTCTGTGTTATGTCAGTGTATCTAAAATAATATGCTTCACTTTAAGAGAGTAAAATATAAGACACATTTTTATTAGGTTTAAAATACAGACTAATTTGAGATGGCTTTCTTTGCATACATATTGAATTTCTATTTCCACATTACTCAAAATTGAATGTTGAACTGCTTCTTGGGAGTAAACATGTTTAATTCTTTTTCACAATATTCATTGCTAGTCTCCCTCTATAGAATTGCTTAAGAAATTATCTTCTTTATACTCTGGTCATTAGCTCACGTAGAACACAGGTGAGTATGAAGGAGATGAATACCTTCTCTGGGATGCACATGCATGATTTGGGCAACCTTAAGGCCATTTGCACCTTTTGAAAGGCATATTTTCATTTAAAATAGCAGAAGTGGCATTCTGCTCTCTAATCTTTGCTGATACCATGCAAAGGTATTAAATTATATGAAAAATACATTTATGTCACTAAAAGCAGAAACATGTTACCTTTTAAAATCAAATGGCAGACTTAAAAAATAAATAAAGTCATGTTTTATGGCCACTTTTTCATTTCTGCTGCAACTAATATAATTTTCATGTTGCATAAAAATCCAAACTACATGTCCTGACTTTTCTTCTATGTCAGACTTCTATGTCTGGGCCCATTTATTTAGGAAACAAACACACTTAACTTTATACCATTTCCCAAATATGTTATGGCTGTCCATACCTTTGAAATTGTGTCTCCTAAATGAGGGAGATATTGTTAAATTTTATGGTTTAATATTATACATTCTTAAAAAATCTAGTTCAAACTTCACCAATTCTTTTATTTTCCTTATCTACAATCTCCAAAAAGTCCTTATAAATGTCTTAGTGAATTAAAATTGCCCATGTGCCTTGGTTTTGGTACTAAACAGTCTGTTTCTCAGTAGTTTTCATTTTAATTGCATTGAATAGTTCAAAGGATTCATAAGTGGATCCATATAATACAACCCACCTTAAAAATGTTAGCATCTCCAATGTCCGAGACATATTTGAAATCAATAAATATGTGGCAGAAGGATGAATTTATGAATAAGTAATTTGGCTCATGGAATTTTGGTGACTGAATAATCTTCAAGAATATAAAAAATAAAACAAGTTATTTTAGGGAAATAGCTATTCCATGAAAATAAATCAAATATGAAATAATGCAGATAATCTTTCTTTGATTGTTGGTCTTCTGATTTAAGTGATTCTTTACAGTATTATTTATCAGAGCACATTTTCAGACTCAAAATTTTCCCTTATATTGTATTTTAATTAAAATTGCTTTTCTGTGATCTTATTTTTAATCCTACCATTAAAAATATTTCCTGATTATCTGTGATTCAGTAAATGGCAGTCATTTTGTTTTTCCAGATACTACAATTTCAATTAATTCACTTAGATGTTGAATCTGTTTTGAAATACAACTTCAAGAATTGTTCAGTTACATGTCAAATCTGAACACCAGTAATATAAGTCTTCAAACAACTGCTCTTAACAGTAAATTTATTTGCTTGGTTTGCCAAAATAGAACTTTCTCATGACAGTTTTCTCTTTGCATTTAATGCACTATTATAATTTTCTATCATTTAAAAGATACATAAGGGAATTATGTAGGGAATATTACATTACCAGTGTGTTGGTCCCCAAACAAACAATTAAATGTATGGATTTTTCAAGATTTAAATTGCCCATAATTAAGGAAGTAACTATTGTGGGCAGTTTAATTATATAATAATTATAGATTAACTTATGTTCTGAAATTGCCAAATCCTAGCAGAGGAAGGAAACTATTTGTCTTTGAATGCAAAAATAGAGGTCACCATTTGTTCATTTACTAGATATTTTGACTATCTAATATATATCAGGCCTTGTTTTTGTACTAATAAAAGAGCAGTTAATAAAAAAGAGTAAACTGTTCATGGAGTTTGCACTGTAGAGAGAGAATGAAGAAATCAATAAGCACACACATGCACACACACAGACATATACAATGCTACAGGGTCTTGTAGGGTATGAAGGACTATAAAGAAAAATAAAGCTAGAAAATAAATTTGACAGATACTCAGAAAGGGTTAGGAAGTTACATTGTTAATTTTACTTTTAACACAATGATTATCTTTTTGAGAATAATCGATAGAGGGGCAAAGGTAGTTTGAACAAAGGTATTAATGTATGAAAGAGTCTGGATAGGGACAAAGGTAGTGGGGAGCTGGAAGACTAGACAGGTTACTACTGAAATAATCTAAATGACTGTGTGCAGTAAACTGGGGTGGTAAGTATACAGGTGGTGAGGAGTCATCATATCTATAAGATTCTACATGTAAAACTAATAGAACTTGCTGAGGAAAGAGAACAGAAAAGAGAAATGATACTCAACTTGATTTGGAAAACAGGAAGAGTGGAGTTGCTATTAATTCAGATGCCAAAAACTACAGAATGAAGAAGTATATAAAGAAAGAGCAAAACTTTAGTTTGCACATGTTGAGTTCGAAATGTCCTTAGATATCCACTAAATGAGTAACTGAGTGAAAAGTTATACTAGAATCAGACAAAATATGGTAGTTAAGAAGACTACTAGAGAAAATGTTTCACTTAGCATAAAGGTAAGAGAAATTTGTTCACTAAGAAAACAGTGTTCTCAATTTGTATATACCTCATTTAAAGAATGGAATTCAGATAGTATGGCCTTTGAAACTGACATAATGTACGTGTTAAATTTGAAATCATTGCTGCTGGCAAGGGTATGTTATAGAAAGTGAGGTGCCAAGGGAAAGGATGAGAATCTCGGAGGACAAAAGGGCAACAAATTGAGAGCCATGGTATTGGAAGGAGAGTCACAATATTGGAATCCCCGGGAATTCTGACAAAAGCACAATTTAGGATAGTCACAGTGAGCTGCTGTCATGGAGGAACAAGGTCAGCAAGACTGCATATTAACTATTGCAGAGAGGACAAGTTTTGAGTTATATTTTGATGAAATAAAATTCAAAATTTGATGTTTTTAGAGACAAATAAGGGAGACTGGTGTGGAATTAGGAGGGACATAGAGTACGTCTAGGCTGAACATGACTTTTATGAGAGTTGTTCAAGGGAGGTAGCATTCTCTGTGGAGAGCCTAACTTCAGCTAGTGAAAGACAGAAAAAAAACCCTTACATAACAAGTTTGGGAAATAGGAGGCTCTTGCTCTGATGAAAAGTGAATTCCAGAGGGCCTAAGATAAGTATGTTAGAAGCTCAAGAGGTGTGGGAGCTTAGATAAAGGGAGGTACAGGAGTTTAGGTGTAGGGATGTAGACCGATATACAATGATTGTTATGCAGGTCCTGAGGGTTTATGATAAGGATTTCTGGCATACGGTGGTGACTGGCATAAATAGGTATAAAATGTCTCTTTGCCTTTGCACTTTTTCCATAAATAACATCATCATTTTCATTTTTCAGATCATGTTTTTTCTTGAGCAAGTAGCAGGAAATGTCAGTCTAAGTTGAGGGAAATGTCTTGTGTGGACATACACATTTGGATGTCTATCATCCATGACCTTTCTCTCTCATGACGTATTCAATCCACCTGAAATCTTACTGCCTCTTTTCCCAAAATATGCTCGGAATCCTACCAGCACATGCTTTGATACCCCCCTGGTTTAAGCCAGAAGCAAATCTTCACCCATTTACTGATTTTGCTCCTATAAAAGCCATTCTCAACGCAGAAATCAAAGCTTGTCTATATATATATATATATACAGAAACATATATATAAATATGTATATAATAATATATAGAAATATAGAAAAGCTCTCTCTTTTAATCAAAACTATTCTCTGATGTTTCTCAACTCACTCAATAAAAAAGAAGAGGCCCTCATTAAACTGATACTATTGGGCAAAGTCACATTCTGATGTAACCTACAGTTATTGCACCTGACCCCTGTAAAGCTGGCTGAGTGACCACAGCTTTAATTTTTCCTCTCCAACTTAGAAGAAGCCCTTTTTGTTTCTTTAATGTATATATTCATATCTGAACTTTTTTTTAAACTACTCAAAGTACAACAATAAAGAAAGTGCATTTGAAAGGATAATAGATCTTCCAATATATAATTGCAATTTTCAGTACTCACAAGCACACATCTGTATCTCCTGAAAATTTTCCTGCCCAGCTCCCAGCCTGGGACAGTGTACCTAGTATCCCCTGGAGTGTTCTAAGAAAGCATATAAAATAGATTTGGTTGGTTTTTTACAATCCCCAATGAGAGTCCATGACTTCAAAGTTGGGATAAATCAAAGTGTCCTAGGCTCTTGTTCTCTTCCTCTGTTTTCATTCTGAATACTCTCACAGTTGGTTCTCCTTCTCCACTCAATTACATGCAACAAGCTTGATATATACAAATATAATTTATTTATAGTATATATACATATATTATATGCTACTCTCAATTAATATAAACACATTGAATATTAATCAAAACATACCAACTTGTTTTTTAGAAGAGTGACAGATTCTAAAGTTTTACATTAGTTTATCTTATGTCCTCATTTTAATCCATATCACTTCATACTTCTAATCTTTATTACAATTGTTATTATGTATTCACTTGCCAAAGTATATTTTCTCATTTAATTTTTTTAAGTATCTCAATGTTCTAAGTTTACCAGGGTCATACATTATTTTTTATTTATTTATTTTTTTTTGAGAGGGCATCTCTCATATTTATTGATCAAATGGTTGTTAACAACAATAAAATTCTGTATAGGGGACTCAATGCTCAATGCACAATCATTAATCCACCCCCAAGCCTAATTCTGATTAGTCTCAAATCTTCTGAAGCATAGCGAACAAGTTCTTACATGGTGAACAAACTCTTACTAGTGAATAAGTTCTTACATGGTGAACAGTACAAGGGCAGTCATCACAGAAACTTTTGGTTTTGATCACGCATTATGAACTATAAACAATCAGGTCAAATATGAATGTTTGATTTTTATACTTGATTTATATGTGAATCCCACATTTCTCCCTTATTATTATTATTATTATTATTATTTTAATAAAATGCTGAAGTGGTAGGTAGATGCAAGATGAAGGTAGAAAACATAGTTAAGTGTTGTAAGAGGGCAAATGTAGATGATCAGGTGTGTGCCTATAGACTAGGTGTTAATCCAAGCTAGACAAGGGCTATAAAACATCCACGGATGAAGAAGATTTTCCTCAAAACAGGGGGTTGAGGTTCTAAGACTCACCTCTGTTGACCCCCAATTTCTCACCTGATGGCTCCCCTGCAACTGTGCCTGTCTTAGGTTGTTTCTCCCTTGAGGAATCTTACCCATCTCTGGCTAACCAGTCATCTTCCGGGGCCATACAGGGAGATGTAAAGTTGGTAAGTGAGAGAGAAGCCATATTGTTTGAAAAGGTTAGCTTTTTACTTCTTTGCAGATTTATGCCCTGTGGCTTCTATGCCCAGCATTTGTCTTGAGGTATCTTTACCACTTGGAAGAATTATGAAACTCAGTAAATTCTATATGAGGCACGAATTCTATTTAAGGGTTGTAATTAGTAAGGAAGAGGAAAAGCTATAGAAGTAGCAGATGGAAGAAAACATGGGAAGATTGATTATTTCTTTGACATATCTTCTTGTAGAGTAACTTAAGCATGTATAGGTTTTAAACTACTAATTAAATTGCACACACACATTAACATAATAGGAATATAGTTACATAACAAAGTAGACCTATAATTGCCAGCCATCTCCAGTGAAACCAAGAAAACCAGTTAGGCACCCTACGCATTTGTGAATATTTGTCTATGATATGATGGATATTGTCCAACTGAACTTGAATAGTCTGAGAGAAATCAGACAATTTAAAACTACACATTCCTGGGAACTGTTCACATCCATATGTTCTTTTAACAGTAGATAGTCTGTAGTTGTAAGATTTGGAAGCGCTACAATTTGCACTTCTCCTAATTCTTGGTTGAGTTCCAACAGTATAGATCCAGTCAAATCTGTTGTTTTACTGAAAGCACAGGCCAGCTAAGATATCTCCTTCTTGATTCGCATGGCAAGTCCAGGAACTGGTGGGATGAATGCAGCTACAACTGCAGCATCACCAGGATCTATGTTGAGGATTTTTTGATGATCATCTTCTGGTATGACTCTTCCAGAGAGTGCTGATGTTGGAAGTTCTTCTTCATATCATATCTTAGTTCATTTTCTGGGTAGCCAAATTAGGCTTTGATCCTCTGTATAAACACAAACAGACCCTTTGCCCACACACTGAGATGCCCTTTATACCACTGTGTAGAACTCATTGGAGGACTTTGTGTACCTCCATATCCAATCATCTGACACCCTTTAAATGGTCAAAATTAAGAATATTGAAAGCATGCATTAATCGTTGATTTACAGTTAGTTTTATCCTATCAGGGAGTAATCCCCCTTTTCTTTCTTCTTTTTTTGTTATCATTAATCTACACTTACAAGAAGAATATTATGTTTATTAGGCCCTCCCCTATACCAGGTCCCCCATATAAACCCGTTTAGAGTCTCTGTCCATCAGCATAGCAAAATGTTGTAGAATCACTACTTGTTTTCTCTGTGTTGTACAGCCCTCCCTTTTCTCCCACCCCCCCATTATGCATGCTAATCTTAACACTCCCCTTCTTCCTCCCCCCCTTATCCCTCCCTACCCACCCATCCTCCCCACTCCCTTTCCCTTTGGTACCTGTTAGTCCATTTTTGGGTTCTGTGATTCCGCTGCTGTTTTGTTCCTTCAGGTTTTCCTTTGTTATTATATTCCACAGATGACTGAAATCATTTGGTATTTCTCTTTCTCCGCTTGGCTTATTTCACTGAGCATAATACCCTCCAGCTCTGTCCATGTTGCTGCAAATGGTAGGATTTGCCCTCTTCTTATGGCTGAGTAGTATTCCATTGTGTATATGTACCACATCTTCTTATCCATTCATCTACTGATGGACACTTAGGTTGCTTCCAATTCTTGGCTATTGAAAATAGTGCTGCGATAAACATAGGGGTGCATCTATCTTTTTCAAACTTGATATCTGCATTCTTAGGGTAAATTCTTAGGAGTGGAATTTCTGGGTCAAATTGTAAGTCTGTTTTGAGCATTTTGAGGAACCCGTACTGCTTTCCACAATGGTTGAACTAATGTACATTCCCACAAGCAGTGTAGCAGTGTTCCCCTTTCTCCACAGCCTTGCCAACATTTGTTGTTGTTTGTCTTTTGGATGGCAGCCACCCTTAATGTTGTTAGGTGATATCTCATTGTAGTTTTAATTTGCATTTCTCAGATAATTAGCGATGTGGAGCATCTTTTCATGTGTCTGTTGGCCATCTGTATTTCTTTTTTGGAGAACTGTCAGTTCAGTTCCTATGCCCATTTTTTAATTGGATTATTTGTTTTTTGTTTGTTGAGGTGTATGAGCTCTATATATATTTTGGACATCAAGCCTTTATCAGATCTGTCATTTACAAATATATTCTCCCATACTGTAGGGTTCCTTTTTGTTCTATTGATGGTGTCTTTTGCTGTACAGAAGATTTTCAGCGTAATATAGTCCCACTTGTTCACTTTTGCTGTTGTTTTCCTTGCCCGGGTAGTTATGTTCAAGAAGAGGTCACTCAGGTCTATCTCTAAGAGGTTTTTGCCTATGTTTTTTTCCAAGAGTTTAATGGTTTCATGACTTACATTCATGTCTTTGATCCATTTTGAATGTACTTTTGTATATGGGGTTAGATAATGGCCCAGTTTCACTCTCCTACATGTAGCTGTCCAGTTTTGCCAGCACCACCTGTTGAACAATCATTTTGCCACTGTATGTCCATGGCTCCTTTATCAAATATTAATTGACCATATATGTTTGGGAGAATGGAGTCTCTAGTCTGTTCCACTGCTCTGTGGCTCTGTTCTTCTGTCAGTACCAAATTGTCTTGATTACTATGGCTTTATAATAGAGCTTCAAGTTGGGGAGTGAGATCCCCCATACTTTATTCTTCTTTCTCAGGATTGCTTTGGCTATTTGGGGTCTTTGGTGTTTCCATATGAATTTTTGAAGTATTTGCTCCAGTTCGTTGAAGAATATTGCTGGTAATTTGATAGGGATTGCATCAAATCTGTATATTCCTTTGGGCAGGATGGCCATTTTGACGATATTAATTCTTCCTAGCCACAGGCATGGGATGAGTTCCATTTGTTAGTGTCCCCTTTAATTTCTCTTAAGAGTGACTTGCAGTTTTCAGAGTATAGGTCTTTCACTTATTTGGTTAGGTTTATTCCTAGGTATTTTATTCTTTTTGATGCAATTGTGAATGGAATTATTTTCCTGATTTCTCTTTCTATTGGTTCATTGTTAGTGTATAGGAAAGCTACAGATATCTGTGTGTTAACTTTGTATCCTGCATCTTTGCTGTATTCTGATATCAGTTCTAGTAGTTTTGGAATGGAGTCTTTAGGGTTTTTTATGTACAGTATCATGTCATCTGCAAATAGTGACAGTTTAACTTCTTCTTTACCAATCTGGATTCCTTGTATTTCTTGGTTTTGTCTGATTGCCGTGGCTAGGACCTCCAGTACTATGTTAAATAACAGTGGAGAGAGTGGACATCCCTGTCTTGTTCCTGATCTCAGAGAAAAAGCATTCAGCTTCTCGCTGTTCAGTATAATGTTGGCTGTGGGTTTATCATATATGGCCTTATTATGTTGAGGTACTTGTCCACTATTTCCGTTTTGCTGAGAGTTTTTATCATGAATGTATGTTGAATTTTGTCAAATGCTGTTTCAGCATCTATGGAGATGATCATGTGGTTTTTGTCTTTCTTTTTGTTGATGTGGTGGATGATGATGATAGATTTCGAATGTTGTACCATCCTTGCATCCCTGGGATGAATCCCACTTGGTCATGGTGTACGATCATTTTGATGTATTTTTGAATTCAGTTTGCTAATATTTTGTTGAGTATTTTTGCATTTGAGTTCATCAGGGATATTGGTCTGTAGTTTTATTTTTTGGTGTGGTCTTTACCTGGTTTTGGTATTAGGGTGATCTTGGCTTCATAGAATGAGTTTGGGAGTATTCCCTACTCTTCTATTTTTTGGAAAACTTTAAGGAGAATGGTTGTTATGTCTTCCCTGTATGTCTGATAAAATTCCGAGGTGAATCCATCTGGCCTGGGGGTTTTGTTCTTTGGTAGTTTTTTGATTACCGCTTCAATTTCGATGCTGGTAATTGGTCTGTTTAGATTTTCTGTTTCTTTTTGGGTCAGTCTTGGAAGGTTGTATTTTTCTAGGAAGTTGTCCATTTCTCCTCGGTTTCCCAGCTTGTTAGCATATATGTTTTCATAGTACTCTCTAATAATTCTTTGTATTTCTGTGGGGTTCATCGTGATTTTTTCCTTTCTCGTTTCTGATTCTCTTGATTTGTGTTGCCTCTCTTTTCCTCTTAATAAGTCTGGCTAGAGGCAGATCTATTTTGTTTATTTTCTCAAAGAAACAGCTCTTGGTTTCATTGATTTTTGCTATTGTTTTATTCTTCTTAATTTTATTTATTTCTTCTCTGATCTTTATTGTGTCCCTCCTTCTGCTGACCTTAGGCCTCATTTGTTCTTATTCTTCCAATTTTGATAATTATGACATTAGACCATTTATTTGGGATTGTTCTTCTTTCTTTAAATATGCCTGGATTGCTATATACTTTCCTCTTAAGACTGCTTTTGCTGTATCCCACAGTAGTTGGGGCTTTGTGTTGTTGTTGTCATTTGTTTCCATATATTGCTGAATCTCCATTTTGATTTGGTCATTGATCCATTGATTATTTAGGAGCGTGTTGTTAAGCCTCCATGTGTTTGTGAACCTTTTAGCTTTCTTTGTACAGTTTATATCTAGTTTTATGCCTTTGTATTTTTCTAGGAAGTTGTCCATTTCTCCTAGGTTTCCCGGCTTGTTAGCATATAGGTTTTCATAGTACTCTCTAATAATTCTTTGTATTTCTGTGGGGTCAGTCGTGATTTCTCCTTTTTCGTTTCTGATTCTGTTGATTTGTGTTGACTCTCTTTTAATCTTAATAAGTCTGGCTAGAGGCTTATCTATTTTGTTTATTTTCTCAAAGAACTAAGTCTTGGTTTCATTGATTTTTGCTATTGTTTTATTACTCTCAATTTTATTTATTTCTTCTCTGATCTTTATTATGTCCCTCCTTCTGCTGACGTTAGTTCTCATTTGTTCTCCTTTTTCCAATTTTGTTAATTGTGACATTAGATCATTCATTTGGGATTGTTCTTCCTTCTTTAAATATGCCTGGATTGCTATATACTTTCCTCTAAAGACTGCTTTTGCTGTATCCCACAGTAGTTGGGGCTTTGTGTTGTTGTTGTCTTTTGTTTCCATAAATTGCTGGATCTCCATTTTGATTTGTTCATTGAACACTGATTATTCAGGAGCATGTTCTTAAGCCTCCATGTGCTTGTGAGCCTTTTTGCTTTCTTTGTACAGTTTATATCTACTTTTATGCCTTTGTGGTCTGAAAAGTTGGTTGGTAGGGTTTCAATCTTTTGGAATTCACTGAGGCTCTTTTTGTGGCCTAGTATGTGCTCTATTCTGGAGAATGTTCCATGTGCACTTGAGAAGAATGTGTATCCTGTTGCTTTTGGATGTAGAGTTCTGTAAATGTCTATTAGGTCCATCTATTCTAGTGTGTTGTTCAGTGCCTCTGTGCCCTTACTTATTTTCTGTCTGGTGGATCTGTCCTTTGGAGTGAGTGGTGTGTTGAAGTCTCCCAAAATGAATGAATTGCATTCTATTTCCTCTTTTAATTCTGTTAGTATTTGTTTCACATATGTTGGTGCTCCTGTATTGGGTGCATAATTATTCATAATGGTTATATCCTCTTGTTGGACTGAGCCCTTTATCATTATGTAATATCCGTCTTTATCTTTTGTTACTTTCTTTAGTTTGAAGTCTATTTTGTCTGATACTAGTATTGCAACACCTGCTTTTTTCTCTCTGTTGTTTGCATGAAATCTTTTTCCATCCCTTGACTCTAAGTCTGTGCATGTCTTTGGGTTTGAGGTGAGTCTCTTGTAAGCAGCATGTGGATGGGTCTTGCTTTTTTATCCATTCTGTTCCTCTGTGTCTTTTGATTGGTGCATTCATTTCATTTACATTTAGGGTGATTATTGAAAGGTATGAACTTATTGCCATTGCAGGCTTTAAGTTTGTGGTTACCAAAGGTTCAAGGTTAGCTTCTTTACTATCTTACTGTCTAACTTAACTCGCTTGTTGAGGTATTATAAACACGGTCTGATGATTCTTTATTTCTCTCCCTTCTTATTGCTCCTCCTCCCTTCTTCATAAGTTGGGTGTTTTTTTCTGTGCTCTTTTTAGGAGTGCTCCCTTCTAGAGCAGTCCCTGTAAGATGCCCTGTAGAGTTCGTTTGTGGGAGGTAAATTCCCTCAACTTTTGCTTGTCTGGGTATTGTTTTATCCCTCCTTCATATTTAAATGATAATCTTGCTGGATACAGTAGTCTTGGTTTGAGGCCCTTCTGTTTCATTTCATTAAGTATATCATGTCCTTCTCTTCTGGCCTGTAGGGTTTCTATTGAGAAGTCTGATGATAGTATGATGGGTTTTCCTTTGTAGGTGTCCTTTTTTTTCTCTCTGGCTGCCTTTAACACTTTGTCCTTGTCTTTGATCTTTGCATTTTAATTATTATGTGTCTTGGTGTTGCCCTCCTTGGATCCCTTGTCATGGGAGTTCTGTGTACCTCTGTGGTCTGAGAGGCCATTTCGTCCCTTAGTTTGGGGAAGTTTTCAGCAATTATTTCTTCAAAGACACTTTCTATCCCTTTTTCTCTCTCTTCTTCTTCTGGTGCCCCTATAATGCGGATATTGTTCCATTTCGATGGGTCACACAGTTCTCTTAGAATTCTTTCATTACTGGAGATCCTTTTATCTCTCTCTGCATCAGCTTCTCTGTGTTCCTGTTCTCTGTTTTCTAGTCCATTAATGGTCTCTTGCATCTTGTCCATTCTGTTTTGAAGTCCTTCCAGAGCTTGTTTTATTTCTGTAATCTCCTTCCTTAGTTCTTGCATATTTCTCTGCAAGTCCGTCAGGATGGTTATGACTTTTGTTTTGAATTCTTTTTCAGGAAGACTGGTTAAATCTATCTCCCCAGGTTCCTTCTCAGGGAAGCTGTCTGGGTTAGTCTTGTCTGCATCATATTTTTTTGGTTTTCATGTTGATAGGTGCTATTGACTGTCAGCTGGGAGGGCCAAACTTTCCACTTGCTACTGACCTTTCTTTACTGGGACACCTGCGACACCTAGTGGCTGTGTTGGGTAATTGTGTGTTGCCTGGGTCTTTGTGTCTTGCCCAGCCGGTATAGAGGAAGCCCCCTTGCTGAGGGGTGGCCAGCCTTAGGCTGCTTCTCTGCTTTGCCGCGCCCCGGGGGGTAATGTATGGGGGCTGTTTGGCTGTTTACTTCTGTGAGGGGTCTCAGAGCTGTTGCCCAGCGGGTTATTGCACCCGGTTTCCCTGTAATTTCCAGCTGCTGGACTGTGACCTTTGTTGTTTCCGTCCAGCTGTTGCATCCCTGTCCCTTTAAGACTTTCAAAAAGCAGTCACTTTTCTTTGTCACAGGAGCATCAGCTTCAGGACCCGCTCAGGGGTCTTGCTGCCCTGTTTCTCTTGTTTCCAGCCCTCCACGCATGCACTGTGTCTGCGCTCTGGTGCGGGTGGGTATGGCTGGGTGTTTAGCAGTTGTGGGCTCCCTCTCCCTTCCCGCTCTGACTCCTCTCCTCCCGCCGGTAGCTGGGGTGAGGGGCGCTCAGTTCCCGCCAGGCTGGGGCTTGTATCTTACTCCTTTCACCAGGCGCTAAGCTCTCACATGTGTGGATGTAGTCTGGCTGTTGTCCTGTGTCTTCTGGTCTCTCTTTTAGGATTAGTTGTATTTGTTGTATTTTCAAAAATATATATGTTTTTGGGAGGAGATTCCCACTGTCCTACTCATGCTGCCACCTTGGCTCCGTCTCCCATACACTCTTATTTGTATTTTTCTCCTTCTCTTTATGCTATTGACTTAAAGTTTATCACATTGATAGCTACCAAAAGTATTTTTCCCATTTATTTTATTAATAATAATTTATTTCTCTCCTACCTCAGTCAGCATATGATCACCAGGAACAAACTTGTAACATGGAAAAATGAAGATTGTTGACCCATTTCAATGAGTGAAATTTCAATCCAGAGAAACCAAGGGCTACCTCACAAAACATAGGAGAAAAAAAATATTTTTAACAGGTTTTTATGGAAGGGTGAAATTTAGATGAAATTTAAAAGAAGTAAGCTCAAAGAAAAGGAGGCCTGTGTATAAAGAAGTAAACTTCTGGCCTGGATTGCAAAGTAAACTCAAGATCTTTTTCCTTTGGTAACTACACAGTTACAGTAAAATGTGGAATTCCTTGTCAGAAATAACCCTTTTTCCAAAGCTCTGATGACATTTCAAAGAGTAGAATTTCCTGATGTTCTGAGTTTAAAGAACAAATATTCTCAGTGAGGAAGAGAGTAATGGTCACCCAAAGAGTGAGATTTTCATACCTTACAGCTGCCACATTGCCCTTGTTGAAATATGATTTCATGCTGACTTTTCAGCTGGCTGTATCTGAGTTTACTATTTGGGTTTTCTGAATTGCTGGTCATATTTTCATTTCTTCATTGAGCTAATCTTTAGTTCCTTATTTCTATACAGCTAGCATTACTCATTATGCTTGTCTATACAATTTTGTTCTTAAGACAGCTTTCTTAAAATAAAATGTTATATACTCAATACTTTTTCCATTTTTATGAAGTCTATACATATCATTGAATAAAAATAAATATAAGAACAAATCAGATGAATCATTGAGATGTGTAAATAAATATTTTTAGAATACTTAAGTGTATCAGGGGATACAATCATAAATTATTTAATCAGAGCATCATCTAGAAATGTAAATAATATAGAACTTACTGACATTCAATGACCACATTCAAGAGTATTTGCTTATTTTGTTTAGTATTTTTAAGTGAAATATTTTTAGACTGATTATCTAAACATCCTGATGAGAAGAGTTTAACTAGATATATGAAAATTTAATACAAACCCTAACCCAGTCTACTTTAAAAAATATAATGTATTGGGGAGTTGGAGCCAAGATGGCGGTGTGAGTAGGGCAGCGGAAATCTCCTCCCAAAACCACATATATTTATGAACATATAACAAAGACAACTCTTCCTAGAATAGAGACCAGAGGACACAGGACAACATCGAGAGCACATCCACACCTGTGAGAACCCAGCGCCTCATGAAGGGGGTACGATACAAGCCCCAGCCAGGCGGGAACTGAGCGCCCCTCCCTCAGCTCTGGGCAGGAGGAGAGGAGTCAGAGCAGAAGGGAGAGGGAGCCCAGGACTGTTGAACACACAGCCCAAACCATCCGGACCAGAGCGCAGACACAGTGCATGCATGGGGTCCTGGATAATAGGGAAACAGGCCAGCAAGACCAGTGAGCGGGTCCCTGAGGTGGGCACCGGAGAATAAAGAAAAGCAAGCGGCATTTTTTTTTTTAATTTTTGTTATTGTAGTTGCTGTTGTTGTTTTGTTTTGGCAAGTGCTATTTGGAAGTTTTAAAGGCACAGGGTGGGATACTTAGTCCAGAGCAGGAAATCTGGGGATCTCTGGGCACTCTAAGCCCCTGGGAAGAAGGAAGCATGGAAGACACTCACGGAGATAAATAGCCTCCCAGCCGCTCCTCCTCCAACACGGCTCCACCATTTTGGAAGAGCAGCACGAGACAGGCCACACCCACAGCAACAGCGGAGATAAACTCCATAGCAAACGGGCAGGAATGAGAAGCCCTGTCAGCGCACAGCTACCCAACACAATCCACTAGAGGTCGCTGTTCTCCCAGGAGAGGAAGACCACAAACCAACAAGAAGGGAAACTCTTCCAGCCGTCACTCATCCCAGCTCTGCAAAGTATTTCTATCATCGTGAAAAGGCAAAATTACAGGCAAGCCAAGATCACAAAGACAACATCAGAGAAGGAGACAGACTTAACCAGTCTTCCTGAAAAAGAATTCAAAATAAAAATCATAAATATGCTGATGGAGATGCAGAGAAATATGCAAGAGCAATGGGATGAAGTTCGGAGGGAGATCACAGATGCCAGAAAGGAGATTACAGAAGTGAAAAAAACTCTGGAAGGATTTATAAGCAGAATGGATAAGATGCAAGAGGCCATTGATGGAATAGAAACCAGAGAATAGGAATGTATAGAAGCTGACATAGAGAGAAATAAAAGGATCTCCAGGAATGAAACAATATTAAGAGAACTGTGTGACCATTCCAAAAGGAACAATATCCATATTATAGGGGTACCAGAAGAAGAAGAGAGAGAAAAAGGGATAGAAAGTGTCTTTGAAGAAATAATTGCTGAAAACTTCCCAAAACTGGGGGAGGAAATAATCGAACAGACTACAGAAATACACAGAACTCCCAACAGAAAGGACCCAAGGAGGACAACACCAAGACACATAATAATTAAAATGGAAAATATCAAGGACAAGGAAAGAGTTTTAAAGGCAGCTAGAGAGGAAAAGGTCTCCTATAAAGGAAAACTCATCAGGCTATCATCAGACTTCTTGACAGAATCCTTACAGGCCATAAGAGAATGGCATGATATATTTAATGCAATGAAACACAAGGGCCTTGAACCAAAGATACTGTATCCAGCATGATTATCATTTAAATATGATGGAGGGATTAAACAATTACCAGACAAGCAAAAGCTGAGGGAATTTGCCTCCCACAAACCACTGCTACAGGGCATCTTACAGGGACTGCTCTAGAGGGGAGCATTCCTAAAAAGAGCACAGAATAAAATACACAACATATGAAAAATGGAGGAGGAATAAGAAGGGAGAGAAGAAAAGAATCTCCAGACAGTATATATAACAGCTCAATAAGTGAGCTAAGTAAGGCAGTAAGATACTAAATAGACTAACCTTGAACCTTTGGTAACCACGAATTTAAAGCCTGCAATGACAGTAAGTACATATCTTTCAATAGTCACCCTAAATATAAATGGACTGAATGCACCAATCAAAAGACACAGAGTAATAGAATGGATAAAAAAGCAAGACCCATCTATATGCTGCTTACAAAAAATTCACCTCAAACCCAAAGACATGCACAGACTAAAAGTCAAGGGATAGAAAAACATATTTCAGGCAAACAACAGTGAGAAGAAAGCAGGGGTTGCAGTACAAATATCAGACAGAATAGACTTCAAAACAAAGAAAGTAACAAGAGATAAAGGATACTACATAATGATAAAGGGCTCAGTCCAGCAAGAGGATATAACCATTCTAAATATATATGCACTCAACAAAGGAGCACCAGCATATGTGAAACAAATACTAACAGAACTAAAGGGGGAAATAGACTGTAATGCATTCAATTTAGGAGACATCAACACACCACTCACCCCAAAAGATAGAGCCACTGGGCTGAAAATAAGTAAGCACACAGAGGCACTGAACAACACACTAGAACAGATGGACCTAATAGACATCTATAGAACTCTACATCCAAAAGCAACAGGATATACATCATTCTCAAGTGCACATGGAACATTCTCCAGAATAGACCACATACTAGCTCACAAAAAGAGCTTCAGTAAATTCCAAAATATTGAAATTCTACTAACCAACTTTTCAGACCACAAAGGTATAAAAGTTGAAATAAATTCTACAAAGAAAACAAAAAGGCTCACAAACAAATGGAGGCTTAACAACATGCTCCTAAATAATAAATGAATCAATGAACAAATTAAAATAGAGATCAAGGAATATATGGCAACAAATAAAAATAACACAAAGCCCCAATTTCTGGGGGATGGAGCAAAAGCAGTTTTAAGAGGAAAGTATATAGCGATCCAGGCACACTTGAAGAAGGAAGGACAATCCCAAATGAATAGTCTAACATCAAAATTATTGAAACTGGAAAAAGAAGAACAAATGAGGAGGCCTACAGTCAGCAGAAGGAGGGACATAATAAAGAACACAGAAGAAATAAAAAAATTGAGAAGAATAAAACAATAGCAAAAATCAATGAAACCAAGAGCTGGTTCTTTCAGAAAATAAACAAAATAGATAAGCCTCTAGCCAAACTTATTAAGAGAAAAAGAGAATCAACACTAATAAACAGAATCAGAAATGAGAACGGAAAAATCAGGACTGCACAGAAATACAAAGAATTAGTAAAGACTACTATGAAACTATACGACAACAAACTGTAAATCCTAGAAGAAATGGACAAATTCCTATAAAAATACAACCTTCCAAGACTAACCAGGGAAGAAACACAAAAGTTAAACAAACCAATTATGAGCAAAGAAATTGAAACGGTAATCAAAAAACTACCCAAGAACAAAACCCCCGGGCCGGACGGATTTAACTCGGAATTTTATCAGACACACAGAGAAGACATAATACCCATTCTCCTTAAAGTTTTCCAAAAAATAGAAGAGGAGGGAATACTCCCAAACTCATTCTATGAAGTCAACATCACCCTAATACCAAAACCATGCAAAGATCCCACCAAAAAAGAAAATTACAGACCAATATCCCTGATGAATGTAGATGCAAAAATACTCAATAAAATATTAGCAAACCGAATACAAAAATATATCAAAAGGATCATACACCACGATGAGGTGGGATTCATCCCAGGGATGCAAGGATAGTACAACATTCGAAAATCCATCAACATCATCCACCACATCAACAAAAAGAAAGACAAAGACCACATAACCATCTCCATAGATGCTGAAAAAGCATTTGACAAAATTCAACATCCATTCATGATAAAAACTCTCAGCAAAATGGGTATAGAGGACAAGTACCTCAACATAATAAAGGCCATATATGATAAACCCACAGCCAACATTATACTGAACAGTGAGAAGCTGAAAGCTTTTCCTCTGAGATAGGGAACAAGACAGGGATGCCCACTCTCCCCACTGTTATTTAACATAGTACTGGAGGTCCTAGCCATGGCAATCAGACAAAACCAAGAAATACAAGGAATCCAGATTGGTAAAGAAGAAGTTAAACTGTCAGTATTTGCAGATGACATGAGATTATACATAAAAAACCCTAAAGACTCCATTCCAAAACTACTAGAACTGATATCAGAATACAGCAAAGTCGCAGGATACAAAATTAACACACAGAAATCTGTGGCTTTCCTATATAGTAATAATGAACCAATAGAAAGAGAAATCAGGAAAATAATTCCATTCACAATTGCATCAAAAAGAAAAAATTACCTAGGAATAAACCTAACCAAAGAAGTGAAAGACCTGTACCCTGAAAACTACAAGTCACTCTTAAGAGAAAATAAAGGGGACACTAACAAATGGAAACTCAGCCCATGCTCGTGCCTAGGTAGAATTAATATGATTAAAATGGCCATCCTACCCAAAGCAATATACAGATTTGATGCAATCCCTATCAAATTACCAGCAACATTCTTCAACAAACTGGAACAAATAATTCAAAAATTCATATGGAAACACCAAAGACCCCGAATAGCCAAAGCAATCTTGAGAAAGAAGAAGAAAGTAGGGGGAATCTCACTTCCCAACCTCAAGCTCTACTACAAAGACATAGTAATGAAGACAATTTGGTACTGCACAAGAACTGAGCCACAGATCAGTGGAACAGATTAGAGACTCCAGACATTAACCCAAACATATATGGTCAATTAATATTTGATAAAGGAGCCATGGACATACAATGGTGAAATGACAGTCTCTTCAACAGATGGTGCTGGCAAAACTGGACAGCTACATGTAGGAGAATGAAACTGGACCATTGTCTAATCCCATATACAAAAGTAAATTCAAAATGGATCAAAGACTTGAATGTAAGTCATGAAACCATAAAACTCTTAGAGAAAAACCTAGGCAAAAACCTCTTAGACATATACACGAGTGACCTCTTCTTGAACATATCTCCCCGGGCAGGGAAAGCAACAGCAAAAATGAACAAGTGGGACTATATTAAGCTGAAAAGATTCTGTACAGCAAAATATACAATCAATAGAACTAAAAGGTACCCTACAGTATGGAGGAATATATTTGTAAATGACAGATCCGATAAAGGCTTGACGTCCAAAATATATAAAGAGCTCACATGCCTCACCAAATAAAAAACAAATAATCCAATTAAAAAATGGGCAGAGGAATTGAACAGACAGTTATGCAAAAAAGAATTACAGATGGCCAACAGACACATGAAGAGATGCTTCACATCGCTTATTTTCAGAGAAATGCAAATTATAACCACAATGAGATATCACCTCATACCAGTAAGGATTGCCACCATCCAAAAGACAAACAACAACAAATGTTGGTGAGGTTGTGGAGAAAGGGGAACCCTCCTACACTGCTGGTGGGAATGTAAATTAGTTCAACCATTGTGGAAAGCAGTATGGAGGTTCCTCAAAATGCTCAAAACAGACTTATCATTTGACCCAGGAATTCCACTCCTAGGAATTTACCCTAAGAACGCAGCAATCGAATTAGAAAAACACAGATGCACCCCTATGTTTACCACAGCACTATTTACAATAGCCAAGATATGGAAGCAACCTAAATGTCCATCAGTAGATGAATGGATAAAGAAGATGTGGTACATATATACAATGGAATATTACTCAGCCATAAGAAGAAAACAAATCCTACCATTTGCAACAACATGGATGGAGCTAGAGAGTATTAAGCTCAGTGAAATAAGCCAAGCGGAGTAAGAGAAATACCAAATGATTTCACTCATCTGTGGAGTATAAGAACAAAGGAAAAACTGAAGGAACAAAACAGCAGCAGAATCACAGAACCCAAGAATGGACTAACAGGTATCAAAGCGAAAGGGACTGAGTAGGATGGGTGGGTAAGGAGGGATAAGGGGGGGAAGAAGAAAGGGGGTATTATGATTAGCATGCATAGGGAATTTGGGAGAAAGGGGTGGGCTGTACAACACAGAGAAGACAAGTAGTGATTCTACAACATTTTACTATGCTGATGGACAGTGACTGTAAAGGGGTTTGTGGGGGGGACCTGGTATAGGTGAGAGCCTAGTAAACATAATATTCTTCATGTAATTGTAGATTAATGATAACAACAAAAGAAAACACAGAAAAGGGGGTTTACTCCCTGATAGGATAAAACTAACTGTAAATCAACGATTAATGTATGCTTTAAATATCCTTAATTTTGATCATTTAAAGGGTGACAGATGATCAGCTGTGGAAATACATTTTTCTGATAATATTCCTTTCTCTTAAACAAAAAAAGCAGATCCTGTGTGGTGATTTCCAATAAGTTCTTCACAATGGTATAAAGGGCATATCATGGTGCGGGCAAGGGGTTTGTTTGTGTTTATACAGAGGATCAAACCCTAATTTGGCTGCCCAGAAAACGAATTGAGATATGATATGAAGAAGAACTTCCAACATCAAAATTCTCTGGAAGAGTTATTCCAGAAGATGATCATCAAAAACTTCAACAAAGATCCTGGCGCTGTTGCAGTTGTAGCTGCATTCATCCCACTGCATCCTGGTCTTGCCATTGGAATGAAGAAGGAGATATCTAAGCTGGCCTGTGCATACAGTAAAAGAACAAATTTGACTGGATCTGTACTGTTGGAACCCAACCAAGAATTAGGAGAAGTGCAAGTTGCAGTGCACCAAAATCTTGCGACTACAGACAATCTACTTTTAAAAGAACATATGGGATGTGAACAGTTCCCAGGAATGTGTTGTTTTAATTTGTCTGCTTTCTCTCAAAATATTCAAATTCAGTTAGATAATATCCATCATATCATTGATAAGTTTTCACAAATGCCTAGGGTGCCTAACTGGTTTTCTTGCTTTCACTGTAGATGGCTCATTATTGTAGGTCTGCTGTGGTTATGTACTTTATTCCTATTATGTTAATGTGTATGTGCAATTTAATTAGTAGTTTAAAACTTATACATGCTTATGTTACTCTAGAAGAAGATATGTCAAAGATATAATCAATCTTCCCATGTTTTCTTCCATCTGCTACTTCTATAGCTTTTCTTCTTCCTTCCTAATTATAACCCTTAATTCGAATTCATGCCTCATAACGAAATTACTGAGCATCATAATTCTTCCAAGTGCTAAAGATACCTCAAGACAAATGCTGGGCATAGAAGCCACAGGGCATAAATCTGCAAAGAAGTACAAAGCTAACCTTTTCAAACAATATTGCTTCTCTCTAACTTACCAACTTTACATTTCCCTGTATGGCCCTGGAATATGACTGGTTAGCCAGAGACGGGTAAGATTCCTCAAGGGAGGAACAACCTAAGACAGGCACAGTCACAGGGGTGCCATCAGGTGAGAAATTGGGGATCAACAGAGGTGAGTCTTAGAACCCCACCCCCCCTGTTTTCAGAGAAATCTTCTGCATCCGTGGATGTTTTGTTGCCCTTGTCTAGCTTGTATTAATACTTAGTCTAGAGGCACACACCTGATCATCTACATTTGCCATCTTACAGCACTAAACTATGTTTTCTACCTTTATCTTGCATCTACGTACCACTTCAGCATTTTACTAAAAATAAATAAATAAATAATAATAATAATAATAATAATAATAATAATAATAAGGGAGAAATGTGGGATTCACATATAAATCAGGTATAAAACTCAAACGAATATTCATATTTGACCTGATTGTTTATAGTTCATAATGCGTGATCAAAACCGAAAGTTTCTGTGATGACTGCCCTTGCACTGTTCACCATGTAAGAACTTATTCACTATGTAAGAATTTGTTCACCATGTAAGAACTTGTTCATTATGCTTCAGAAGATGGGAGACTGTTGAGAACTATGCTTGGGGTTGATTAATGATTGTGCATTGAGTCCCCTATACAGAATTTTATTGTTATTAACAACCATTTGATCAATATATATGAGAGATGCCCTCTCAAAAAAAAAATACAATGTGTTATTAAGGTTAAAGTATGTAAACCATAAATGTACTCTAAGAAGTTTTATTCTATTTTCAGGTTTGCATTACTGTGTAAATTCATTCTATTTAATAGAAACTGAGTGAAATACAATGATGGGAAGTACTAGGAAAGGTGAAAATGAGTATGTAAACTCCAGAATATGTGCACAGCAGGTATTGTGGCAGTATTAATTATCCATAAATCTTCTTAATCCAATTTGTTTGAGAAGAAAACTGGAGGTCTGAAGAATTGTTTTCAGACCTCAAAAGAGAAACCACTTATTCTGTCTCTAATAAGCAAAAAGCTACATAGAATACTTACAGTAGTAATACAGCCTACTGAAACTCATATCAATAATACAGTTGTGCATTTATGTAATTGAGAATTTGACTTCACAAAGTTAATTTCTTTTTATTACATTTCGTTAGGACTTTTGTCAAATAAGTCATTATTTTGCGTTATTTAGAGGAATAACAAAAGTTTAATTTGTTCAGATTAGACTTATACTTCTGTTTCTTTTCTGGAGAATGTTTGCTGGGAGCTATTAATATACAAAATAATAGTTGTGCTTTAATATTTTTATTACTGTAGTTTTGCAATGATTTAAAAAATATTACTGATAAATTTTAACTTTTTCTCTTTTCTCCATGAATACTGTATCAATATCTCAAAATAGAATTCTAAGTATATATTTTATTCATAAAGTGCTTGAAGTAGTTTCTGAATGTTTATTGAACATACAGCAAAATAATACTTAATTGTGTCAGGGAGAATTATGTTAAACCAAACCATAAATTTGAATCAAGGGTCTTTGTATGCACTGTTAGGTGAAAACTTTGTCTTTCATTCTTTTTTAATTTAGATATATTAGTGCCCATTTCAAAATTTTATGAGGCTCTGTCATTTAATGCTATACAAGCCCTAAATTTATCCAATACCAATGTCCTATGTCTGTCTGTTGATACAGCAAAACTATAAAGGTATAAAATAGACATTATGAAAAAAGGAAAATAAAAATAAAAACCATTAGCATTAATAACTGGTCCATGTTCACTCTATAGATAATTATTCTCATTTTCTGTCCTTTTTTTGTTTTGGGGGAAAGAAGAAAACAAAAGGCAATATATCCTTATGTTCTTATTTTCTTTCTTTCTTACACAAACTACACTGTACTATACATACTTTCTTGCACTTGCTATTTTCAATTAGGAATACATTTTGGATGTGACTTGATACCAGTTAAGAGAGATTGCTGACTTAATGATTTTATAATTTTAATGCACTTTATCATCTGCCAGCAAGATAGTTTATTCAGTCATATAATTACACATGGACTATAGGTTGTTTGTAATATTTTATAACTAGATACAATGATCCAATGAATAGTACATATAAAGTTAATGTATTGTTGAATATGAATTTTCAGAGTAATTTTCTAGAAGTGGAATTGCAGGTTCAAAAGTACTACATATTGGCAAATTTCTCTCATTAAGGGTTGCATCAAGTGACAATTCCAGAAGCAATTAGGAGAGTGCCTGTTTATCCCCAACTTCTCCAAGATAAGCTTTTAATTTTTAATCAATCTTGTGTTTAGTAGGGAAAAATGGGTTTACCACTACATTCTTTTAATCCTTTTGTGAATTATCTCTTTATGTATTTGCTTATTTGTATTTTCACTCATTTTTCTTCAATTTTAACAGTTGTTTATATACTTGCTGTGATCTTTTCTGTGTGACAGTGCAATTTTAACATGGATGCTTTATGTTTTAATTCCTCAGAAGTTACCACTCACAGTTTCAATTGTCTCCTAGATATTTATGATTGTTATTTTCAAATATTTTAGCTGAGCTTTTGTAACTATATAAATGTTTTTTGTATTTTTATCAGAATTATTAGGGAGAATTGACATCTTTAGAATGTTTAACTCCCTATGTAACAATTAGAGATGCCTTTCTATTTGTTGAAGTCTACTCTTGGTCCTTTCTTTATTTTTTTTCTAATCTTTCTCAGTTAGATGTTCCCCATTTATTTTAGGACATTTCTAAAGGTTTATTTTCTCACTATCCTAAGTAGAGTCTCCATTTCAATGACTTTTGTCTTCTAACTTGTTACTGTGTGTCTAGCTGAAGGCTATTTATTTCTGTGTGAATTTTTTGAATTTCTACTTTATCAAATTGTTTATTGAGTTAGATATGTAATTTGTTCTGTATTTCACTTACACTTTCATATCAATGGAAAATACTAAGTGTTCCCTCTTCTTTTCTTATTCTAAAATATCTGGCATTTATTGACTAATTGCAATGACTAGTACCTCTAGGACAAAGTTAATGTAATGGATATCCTTGTCTTGTTCCTAATCCTAGTGGAGATATCATTTGAGTTTCAACTAAAATCAAGGTTCAGGCTTTAGGAATATACTTATCCTATTAAGACATAATCCTTCAATTCCTATTCCCTGAATGACACTATCAATAATATGCATTGATTTTTCTTGGAGTCTCCTTTCTACATCTTTGGAAAAAAAATCATGCATTGTTTTTATACTTGATGATTTTTATTGTGGTAAATTTACATAACAAAAAATTTACCATTTTAACCATTTTTAAGTGTACAATTCAGTAGGATTAAATAAATATGTTCATACTGTTATGCAACCATCATCAGCATCTGTCTCTGAACTTTTTCATCTTCCCCAGCTGAAACTCTATACCATTAAACACTAACTTTCCATTCCCCTATCTTTACAGCCCCTGACTACCACCATTATACTTTCTGTCAAAAAATACAATATTTGCCTTTTTGTGAAAGTATGATATCTCAAAGATACATCCATGTTGTAGCATTTGTCAGGTTATCCTACATTTCCTAATGCTGAATAATATTCCATTATATGTGACTATCACATTTTTGTTTATGCCATTAATCCACTGGGACACTAGTGTTGCTCCCACCTTTTAGTTGCTATGAACCTGGGTGTACAAATATCTACTCAAGTTCTTACTTTCATTTCTTTAGGGCATATACACAGAAGTAGAATTACTGGATCATATGGAAATTCTATGTTAATTTTTTGAGGAATCACCGTACTGTTCTACATAGTAACTGCATGATTCACATTCCCATAAGCAATGGAAAAATATCCAATTTCTTCACATTCTTGCCAACACTTATTTTCCATTTTTTTCTGGGCTTTTTGTTTTAATGGTAGCCTTCCTAATAATGGGCATGAAGGGATGTCTCATTATGGTTATAAAGATGTCTCTTTAAATCTACAGTGATGAGGTATAATAGTGATGAATGCCCTAATATGAAAACAACCTAAACTGTTGGATTAACTCATACTTTATCATGGTTAAAAATTTTCTTATTTGGTATTATATTATAATTAATGATAGTTTTATTTAGTAATTTTATATGCTTTTAAATATACATTGGCTGAAAACTGAACTTCTGTAGCTGAGGTGAAGAAATGTTACTAGACAGTGGCCGACAAGAAAAATTGGCAAAACAAGAAGGATAGTCTTTTCTCCCATCTACTTCCATCTAGGTTGTCCTTCATTCCTATCTTGGGCAATTTTCCAGCTCTAGTGTCACAGAACAGACAATAGAAGCTTAGATTTGCATTTGATTACTTTTGTAAAAAAATGTATTTACTTTGCTAAATTGTTTGATATTAATTGTACTTAATGAAAAATGATATTTCTAGTATGTGTATTTCTTCTTTAAATTATCAATGTACTGTAACTGCAGTAAAAATAACTGTATGGTTGGAGGAAAAGAGGTGAGTAGACTTTATAGTGCTGCACTGAAAAACCTGAATTTTATAGGTTTACACTCGATCATATATTATTTATTGTTTATTACCTTCATTGGCACTGAAGACTTAATTCGATTGTTTTTATGTTGCTTTTATTGAGACATTTTTTCCATTATATGTCCAAACAGATTTCTGTTATTTCACAATTATTGTGTTTTAAAAAAGATTTCTCTGCTTGAAGCATTAAGAATGTTACAAGTTTACTTCATGGAGCAAAAATAGAAATAGCTTGCTTTTATCAACTGCAAATGTCCTATCTGTATTCCTTTTGACATTATTTTTTTTACTAAAGCAATTTTCATTTGATTCTTTATGAAATCAGTTTTCTTCCATTCCTTTTATTGAAGGTCAAAATGTTCAGGTTTTATCTGAGTTTCTCACAAATTTTAAATAGCAGTTCAATTTTAGTCATTTTTCACTGGCAGAACAAAGAATAACATGAGAAATCTTCAACTATTTAGAATTAAATTATATTCTAACTGTAATTTAACAGGTTTTAACCCTTTGGCACTACATAACCTGAATAAAAACAAGTCTGCATATTTTCTATGGTATTTCTTATTTATTTTCTAGTTTTCTAAAGAACTATGCCCACATTTTCAAAGGCAAAAATTATAAGATTTTTTCCATTTTCCTCTAGGAATAAGAAAACCCCAATTTTTTTTTGTTTTTCTTCTAAATTACAATAGGCTAATAGAACAAAAGACTAGACATAGGCCTATTAGGCATGTGACTCACACTTTGTCTTTACATTTAAAGTCACACTTATTCTTTACATTTAAGGAAAACATTCAGATTGAAATCATCTGATTTTTAAGTTTATTATATGTCAGTATGGTTATTAAAATAACTGCTTTAGAATGTGTGTCAATTAGAGTTGTCACACACACAAAAAATTAATATAAAGGATGTACTTGGTGAGTTTAATGAAAGCAGAATTTAAAGAGCCATGTATAGGTTTAAAAGACTATGAGAATTTGTTGAAATAATCAGGTAGTGGCTACAGTATACACCTTTATACCCATAGGCCTGATGGGGAAAGAGAAGAAAATAGTTTCCCAGACTTCATGATTCTGAAGAGAAGTGACCATCTGACATCAGCTGAATCAAGAACAGTCATTGCTGGAATAATAACAATACAGGGAGCAAGAAGGGTAATGCATCTTTGATGTATTCCTCCATCTGCCTTTTAATATCTTGTTGAGGCTTTCTACATGCTAAAACCAAGGGAACATCAAAAGGCAAGGAAACCTACCAAGGTGATGCAATATGTAGTGATTAGATTTAAGCTTATGTAGTTAATTTTGGGGAGTGCTAATGTAAACAGTATTGTGTTTTTAATTTCAGATTCTACTTTTTCATTCTTGGTATATAGGGAAATGATTGCCCTGGTTTAAATGCATTGCCTCAAAGCTATGCACCTGCTATTGCATTGAATAATAAAGCCACCTGGACCTATAGATCACCTATATTGTGCCAGCACCCTTCATTTTATTTTGGCAACAATGATGTGAAGTAAGAATCATTTTGGCATATTGACTGCAAAAAATTATTTTCTCCATTCCTCTTCATGCTCAACCCTTTGCAAGGTAAAATGACTTTTTGTACTATCACATGGTAGAGCCAATTTCCTCTCTATGAGTTTGGGCTGACCTCATGACTTGCTTTGCCCAAGACAATGTGATAGAAATTCCATTATGCCTATCTTGAGCCTAGACTTCAAGAGGCCTGGTGCATTTTCTCTAACTCTTCTATATAATGCCACTTCAGTAAAAGCAAGTTTGGACTATGCTCAAGGAGGATGTAAGATCACATGAAGAAGAACCAAATTTCCCTGGTCACACTATTTTAGATCAGTCTGATCAGCCTGCTTATTGTCAAGTAGAGCACAGCTAAATTTAGTGGAGCTATTCACTAAACTGCACTTCAGCACAGATATATATGAGTAAGCCAAGCTAAGAACAGAATAAACATTCAGCTAATCCACATAATTGTGAGAAATAATATTTATATTGTAAGCCACTAAGTTTTGTCATACATGGTAAGCACCTATATTTAAACTGATTTTGATTTATAGAGGGAAATTAATAATCAGAGATGTTAAGCACACTAAAAAATATTATATATTTAATATATACACTTTTTTTTACTGGAAAACACAGCTCTTTCATTTATCCACATTGCATCCTATGTATAAGCATGGTGGCTCAAATTGAAACAATTATTGTTTGTCTCAGTAATTACTGTAAAAACATATCTTTATTTTAACTTAATTGATTAAGGAGTATTTTCACTGGATATATAATTCTAAATTGTCAATTATTTTAAATGAGCTTACTGAAGATGGTATTCCATCATCTTCTGGCTTACATTTTTTATGATTAAGGCATATCAGTTACCTTTAGAAGTAATTGTATTGTTCTTGTTGTCTTCTTCTAATATTTATCAAATATTTATTTTGTTGAATAATTCATGAGAATGTATTTATTTTGCTTAAGGTTAATAATGCTTCCAGAATTGATAAATGCCCCAGGTGTAAACTATCCCCAAATGCTGGGTTTGCATCCCTAAATTTCCAAACCCTTGAATTTTTGTCCCTTAACACTTTACAACCTTGTGTAGTTTTAAGGTAACTTCAAAGAAATGTTTTATTTTTTAAATTTAGTTTTGATAATTGCTCTTAGATGGAGATTTATTCCAAATAGCTTAACAGTAATCAAATTGGTTGTTTATATTACTAATTTTGTAATTCTATTATGAAATTATTATATTTGTATATTTCAATAAGATGTATACAAGGCATATAGAATTATAAAACTACCATTCACCCAGTATATAAAATGTGTATGAAATGTACCCAACTTAACAATTAAAATTATATATCAATGCTACTGAACCTCTGCCTCTGTGTTTACTCCCAGACTGTACAACTATCAGTCTCCCAATTTAGGGTGATCACTGTTTTGAATACTATGCTTATCATTTCTTCGCTTTTTTATTATAGCTTTACTATATATTAATGTTTCTTAAGTCACATATTATCAAATTGTACATGTTTAGGGGCTTTTACATGAACAGTATCCTACTGCAGTAGATAGAATTATGGCAAGTAAAGGTGTCCAAACCCTAACCCTTGGAATCTGATAAATGGGACTTTGTAGGTAAGATTAAGGTTACAATATTGATCTAAAAAGGGCAGATTAATCTGGAGCATTCTGATGAACCCAATTTAATCACATGGGTCCTCAGAAGCAGTCCTTTTCCTCCTACAGTGAAGAAGTGATGAAGAAAAGGTAAGTGAGATGTTATATCCCTGCCTATGAAGACGAGAAAGGGAGTTAGCCATGGAATCCAGGCAAGTCTCC
Organism: Manis javanica; assembly: GCF_040802235.1. Classification (NCBI taxonomy): domain Eukaryota; kingdom Metazoa; phylum Chordata; class Mammalia; order Pholidota; family Manidae; genus Manis; species Manis javanica. Next base: position 24,276,289 of record NC_133164.1, read on the forward strand.
AGAATCTGAAAGAAGCAGGAATATAGATTCTCCTTTGGAGTATCCAGACAGGAATGTAGCCTGGCATAAACCTTGTTTTAACACAGTGAGAACCAGGTGGGACTTCTAATCAAAAGAAGTATGAGATAATTAATGTGTGTTGTTTTCATTCAATAAGTTTGTGGTAATTTGTTATGGCAGCAAAAGAAAAGTAATACACCTACTTCACATACTCTTTTGTGACTTGTTCTTTTTCCTTAAGAATATGTTTTATTGGTACCCATGTTAATATAAATATTTCAGGGTTATTGGTTACTTCAATATTTTATTTTAAAATTGATATTAAAATAAGCAATTCCACTTTTAGGTATTTATCCAAAAAAAACTGAAATCAGGATCTCAAAGAGATATTAGCATTTCCATGTTCATTATAACATTATTCATAACAGCCAAGATATGGGAACAATCTAAATATTTACTGATGAATGAAAGGATAAAGAAAATAAGGTATATATTTACAAAGATACATTATTCGACCTCAAAATAGAAAAAAAAATATCCTGGCATATGTAACAGCATGGATAAACCTGGAGAACATTATGCTAAGTGAAATAAGCCAAATAATGCATAATTCCACTTATATGAGGTATCTAATAGAGTCAAATTCATAGAAGCTGAGAGTAAAATAATGGTTACTAGAAACGGGAAGGAAGTGGGAATGGCAAGTTGCTATTCAATGGATATAAAGTTTCAGTTATGCAAGATAACTAAGATTCAGAGATCTGCTGTAATATCATGCCTATAGTTATCAATACTGTATTGCACACTTAAAATTTTGCTGAGAGTAGATTTCATGTTAAAAGTTCTTTCCATAATTTTAAATATCAGTTAAAACAGATGAAAATGCACTTTATGTGTTTCACGGTACATTTAAGCAAGAATTTCAACCCTTCCATGGTTTATATCTATAAGGCATTTTGCTTTGTTGACAGAAGCTTATTATATTAAATATGGAAGCAAAAATTCATAGATTTAAAACCAGATATAAAATAGAAATAAGCAAGGCAGACAGATGTTAGTTATTGCAAAGCTTTATCAAATAAGACTTGATTATAATAGTCAAACAAAGAAAACTGAAAAAGAATAGAAGCAAAAATAAATACTATTTGAAATAAAAGTAGTGGAAATGCCATTTATTAAAATCTTAAACAAATATATATATGAAGAAAAACCCTTCACAAAAAAGCATGCAAGGGCAGTTTAATAATCGAAAATTAGTGCAATTAACTATAATAGTAGAAAGAAACCTTATCATCTTAAGATATGTAGAAAAATAAAAAAATCAACAGTAACCCATAAGAAAATTACTTTAAAAATTTGGAAAAAATTGAAAATGGGGGATGAAATTTAGAATAACTGGCCTGCAATCTATTATTTTATTTATTTTTTAATGAGGTGAGATTGCTAAGAAAGAACAAAAGGCAGGCAAAAGGCAGGATATAATCAACTTGTCAAGTGGACCTCCTCTCTATAGACTAATGATATTTGCTAGAAAGAAATCATGTCTCCAAAGCATCTTAGTGGTGTTGCTGGTTAAGGATTTCCTGGAGCAAACAGAACAGGATCTATGAATTATGGGTTCTGGAAAGGGTGATGAAGCAAACAAGTTCCAGTGTTATAAAATAAAGTAGCTATATACTTTAAATCTCTCAAAATAATCTTAAAAATTAAGAAAAAAGTGACAGAAGTTGTTTACTATATTAGCTTCCTATGGCAGCTGTAGCAGATTATCAAGTGGTGGCTTAATGACAACACAAACTTAAACTGTTCCTGAGACTCTGATATGCAAAGGACATCTTCAAACACACTGGGTTAATTGTATATCCATATGTTCAAAATGAAACAACTTCTACCTAACACCAGAAATACTAACTCCAGTTGGAGTGTGACACTAAATATAAAACAATAAATATAATAAATTTTCCAGGTGATAATAAATAAGTATATCTTTATTTTACAATTTGAATAGGGAAAAACTTTTATAACAGGGCACCAAACACAATAATCCTAAAAGAAAACATTGCTCAGTTGTAATTCATTCACAGTAGGAACTTTTGCTTATCAGAAGAAACCACTGAGTTAGAAAACAAGCCACAGAATGGAAAAAGATATTTAAAACACATATAGCCAGTAAGGGTTATGTTGTTCATATCCAGGATATATAAAGGACTCTCAAAAGAGTAAGAAAATCATCTAACCCATGTTAGAAATGGCCAAAAGATTTAAACAGTCAATTCCAACAAGAAGCTATACACATAGACAATAAAGCTGTTGATGGAAAGATGCTCAACTATATTGCTAATCAAAGAAATGCCAAATAAAACAAATGTAAAACACCCACAAATATGCCTTAGCCTGGCTAAAATATAGAAGTCTGAGAATACCAATGCTGGCAAATAAATGATACAACTGTAACTCATATAATGTTTCTGGGACTAAAAAATATTGAAAAGTCATCAGGAAACAATTTTTTTCCTTCCTACAGAAGCTCAACATACACATGCACTATGAAAAGTACTTCCACACCTGGGTATATACTTAATAGTGTTGCATCCACGTATGTCATCTGAATGGTTGTCCCAAACTGGAACAATTCCAAATGTCCACCATAAAAGAAACAAAAATTACTGTAGTTTATTAATTCAAACGAATACTATAAAATAATGTTAAATGAAGGGGTTCAACTACTAGCAACAGTAATGAATGGATCTCATAAACAACAGCAAACTAAAAAAGCAACATACAAAATCATATACACTGTATGGCCCATTCATATAAAATTCAAAGCCAGGCAAAACTAGCATATATGATGAAAAGTGAACATTGTACTTACCTCTAGAAAAGATCATTTAAATAGTGACGAGTTGCAAAGGAAGGGAGCTCTAAGATGTGAATAATATTCTGTTTATTGATTTAGGTGGTTAAAATAAGCTTGTATCCAACAATTCTCGTAATACTTTAGTAAGAGGGAATTTCAGCATATTTCCTCTGGCATTCACCCATTTAATAAGATGATATAGACATTAAAACAATTCATTTTATAATAGCCTAGAAGGTAAAATCCCATCATATATGAATCCCTAACTTCTTTCTCTCTTTCCCCTCTTCTATAGCTCTCTTGTAAACACACACACACATAAACACACACCTTAACTTGTCATTTATTTCCTCCAATAATGGATATTTTTCTCCATTTTTGCTTATTTTAAAATGTAAATTTTCTTTCTAGATAAGAGTGGGAAGAAACACTTGAGGGAGTAATTAGAGAAAAAAAATTCTCAATTTTGCAGCAAGGTAATTTATCATCTTAACTTACATTTTCATAATGTTTCTGTTGATTTCAGCCTGGACTCTCAGAAGCATAACACTTAACAGTATTTCTAATTTACTTGCACATTTACATTTAATAAAAATATACCTCTCCTTGTATCAGTAGGTAAATAGTCATGTTTGATTTTTATGTCTATGCATTACACTCTTCCAGGTAAAAATTGATTAAATGGTCTTGTTTGTTTCAATTATCCTAATATGCACTGAATTGAAGCAATGTTCTATTTTTTTCTTGCTTTTCATTTACTTTTAAAACCACAAAACATGAAATAGGGAAATGTATTTTTGAGGTACTATTCAGAATAATTTAGTAAACAAAGAATATTATTCTGTGCTTGTAAGGCACTAAAAACAAATGTAAATTCATTTTTAACATAGCATAATGCAGTTCAATTACTGTAGTCAGGACTAAGAAGAGGATACAGAAAGGAAACAGCAAACAATTTAGTGTTAAATGACACACACAATTACGGAGGCTTTTAAAAAGCACAAGTCTGTCAGTTCCTAAATCTCTGAAATTAAGTTAACCTCCTTCAGGAAAACAAATTTTTTCAGGAGCATAGATAATGCTAGTTTTCCTTTGAGAATTATGGGCCAGAATGTTTTATGTTATTTCTGTTTTCTGTAGTGCAAATATTTGAGGTAAATATGTATCATCCTCCCTTCGTGGGGAGGCAACCGAGACACTGAAGTATAACTTTTAAGTCCGGTAGCATCAGGCATCTAAGCTGGAACGCCACCTTAGTATATTTTATCCTGAACCCCTTGCTGGTTGTACAACTCATGTGACTCTTTGCCAAGCTATTAACACATTCCCAGATTGCTGTTTTTGTCTGAACTTCGCCTGAAAGTGGGTCATGACAGAAGTCGCCTACCTCAAGATGCTGGAGAGCTCGCAGCCCCCGCTGGGACCTGGGGAGGGCGTGGGGCCCGCCCAGAAGAGCGTGCGGCCGGGCGCGGCTGGGCCCGGGCGGGAAGGGCCGGCTTCGCCGCAGCCGCCGGCTCGTGGGCCCGCAGCAGGCCTGTCCTCGAGGCGGCTCCGCTCCTCAGGGACGCCTCGGCCTTCCCTCGGTGTCTGTGGTGCGGGGCGAGCCAGCCGCTGCCTCCTCCGGGCTGGGTGAGCGGAAAGGCCCGGCCCGGAGCCCCCCAGGTGCGCCCGTGCTCTCCAGCGGAGGGCGCGTCCCGGAGGGCGGGGAGCTGGGCGCCCGCAACGCGGCGCCGCCCGGGGCCCTGCCTCTGTCGCGTCAGGGAGCTGCTGGCCTACGTCATAAGGAGCCCCCGCCACAGGTGGAACCGGGAGTGGACCCGCGACGGTGGAGGCTCCTGTGTCCCTGGAAGGTTCCTCTGCCCATTCTTTCCACCGTGGGAGCCGTCTTTAAGGACGCAGCCCTGCCAGAGGAACACGCGCAGTTGAGACCATCAGGATGGTGTACGTAGCTGAGCCTTGCTAAGGCCTCTTTATAAACTTTTAAGATTCTGGCTCGTGGGTGCGGAGATTTACTCGTCTTGCAGCCAAGATAAGCCTCCTAAGTGCGTGTCCTTCATGTTAAGCCTGTCACCGACCACTCAGGATGGGCTGCCTCTGCTGACTGTCTCCCTGTCAGGAAGCCAGCTCGTGACCTGAGTCCCCTCGCCTCGCCTCTGGGCCAGCAGGTCGCAGGCCAGGCAAGCTGGCCAGGTGCTGGAGTCCTGCCCTTCAGCTTGCCTCGGTGGCCTATGACTGTCATTAAAGGTTGTCTCTGTAAAACGTAAAAAACGAAACAAAACAGAAGTAAAAATATTTTTTAATTTAAAATGGGAAAAATACATCCCTTTACTTCAGAAGGCTACAGAGGCACAGTAAAATGTAAAAATGTTTGTTAATTGTAAATATAAATATTAAATTTATGGATGCTAGGAAAATAACCAAAAATCACTTGTAGAAGGTCTGGTGAGTAAGAGTAGTGCAGACTCAGAAGTCCTGTTCACTTCAGGTTTCTGCCATTTGTAAATTCTGTGACTCTAGGAGAGGTACTAAGTTCTCTGGGAAATCTATTTCAAGAAGGGTTATTAAGAGTATAAAATTAGTTAATATTTGCAACTTAAATTAATGCCTGCAACAAGGTAAGTGCTATATATTGCAGCTATTATAATGAGCTTCCCAAATACATTATAAAGTGGGAGGAAAATAAAGCTTAATCTATTTAGGAGAAAAAATCATGAAAAAGGACTAGAATCGGGGGTCTTTTTATCCATTTGTACTGCTCTATGACCTTAGTAAAGGCATAAATTCTCTGAGGCCTAATTTCTATGAGAAAAGTGTAGTTTCAGAGGGCCTTTAATATAATTATCTTTAATAATTATATTTTTAAAATGAGAGAATGAGAATGGTAATGAATTTAGTTTCTAGTATCAATTTACTACTTTTTTACAAATAGTTTAAAAATTAGATAAAATTAATATTTATCCTGTCAGAATGTTACTACTCAATTTTCAGTTTCTTTCCTAATTAAGCCCTTTCTGACTGAAAGATGTAATATAAAATTAAGAGGAATATTATCCTCATTATAGTATAAATCTATACTTTATAAAACTCAGAAAACAGCCCTAAAATGATAATCAGTAAATTAATTATATTGGTTCTAACAAAAAATGATAGTGAATTAGAGCAAAATCAAAGATCAAATAAAATTTGTTCATGGAAAAAAATATGAAATATTTTAGCTTGCTGTAGTAAGAATGATATAAACTGTTATGGGTAAGGCAGCTATGGCCAATTCTCATTTTTGGCCCTAGTGATTATTGAATCATTGCTTCTAAGGGAAATGCTGTCGCACCTCTGGTCACAGTATTTTTATCAATTGATCAATACGTAACCTTGTTTTGTGTGTGTTTCTGTTTCAAACACCTTATTTAATATATAGTTATATTCATTAATGTTAAACTCATTTCCAACAGCTCTGTATAAACTCATGCTAGAGCAAAGCTCATCTTAGACATGTGTTTTCTCTGTAAGGTGCATCATGCCCTCTTAGGAACAGCAGTTCAGCACTATGCTTGAGGGCCATTTTAAACAATGAAATCACCAAAATAAATAAATAAATAAATAAATAAAATGGTATTAAACAGCCACAGAAGGGACACTTGCATATACTAGGACAGGTGAAACAAGAAGGTAGGGTATCATCTTTCACCTCAGCTGGGAACACTGCATTAAATAACTCAAAGTTTTCCATACTGGGCATGCCTGAATGACTGAAAGTGCAGTAAGAACTGATTTTGGTATTACAAATTTTAGCAAGCAGGCAGAGTTGCAAATATGGAGTCCACCAGTGATGAAGTTCAACTGTATTTTATGCCATGTTCTGGTTTTGACTTGAGAGACACTGTTTAACTCTTGCTTATGTCTAGCTATTTTTCTCAGACACATAAACATAAGGCCAAACTATAAATATAATACTTTAACATAATATATAAATATAACTGTACTACATAAACATAAAGCTAAGCCAAAAATACTCATCATCCTTCTAAGCCATTTCTGCCCAGGTCTTCAGACTTGTTATTTTGCCAGTTTTATAGGCTGAGTATTGACTGTTACTCAGAAATTTATTTTGTTTTACCCCTCTAAATTTCAGGATCTCAAACTGCTTTCTGTAATATAAGGCACTTGAGCTTTGACTACCTGAAATTTAGCTGAAGCCATGTGATAACTTCCCAGAATGTATAGCATCCTTATATCTCTTGCATTTAATATACAAAAGGGAGTATTTATATCATAGTCATGTAAGCATCCATGCCATGGATTCCCCCAGTCACGCCTTAAATTATTTCCTGCATAATGCATTTGATCTTTCAGCTTTACCATATGAATCTGGAAAATAAACCAGTTAAGGGCCATGGCACTTTGCACCTCCTGCCTACTCCTCTTATCTTGATAATTCTTATGTATTGTTACCAAGAAGAAATAAATACACAGATAGCCTTATACATGCTTAAAATTTCATGTGGCAGTTTTAATTACTAAATTTCTATTACCTTTGTCATAATTATTGATTGATATATTTCAGTAAAAGCCTCTGGTCATCAGTATCATTGGAAATGACAGTATAAGTCCACATTAGTTTTGTATTTAAAAAAATCTTGTCTTTACATTTAAACAGCCTGAAAATAATCACCAACTCTGTAAAATTAATATTCTTAGTAGCAGGATTGTCATTATTAAAATAACTTTCAATGTAGAGATTTGCTTATCTCAAGTTACTAAGGATATTTTACTATGTTAATTTAGAGAAAGTGTATCCCCTTATATTTCAGAATTAGGTCTACAATTCTACTGAAATTGACTTTTTTGCGTATTGTGTCAAGTAGTAGTAACGATTTCTTTCCTTCTCATGTCAATATTCAACTGGCCATGAACAATTTAATGAAAACAGCAGTGGTCAAAAAGTGTGGCAAAGAAGACAAAATGTTTTTATATGATCTGCAAGATCAGAAAATTTTTTACATTTTTAAATGCCTGGAAAGAATATAAAGCAGGATATAATTTTGTGGCATGAAAACTGTATGACTCAATTTCAGTGTTCTTTTATACAGTTTTATTGGAGTACGTGCCCACTTGTTGACATCTCCCCTTTTGATGTTTCCAAACAGAATTGAATAGTTACAATAGAGACTTCATGGTCTGCAAAGTCTAAAATATTCATTACTCTGCACCTCACAGACAAAGTTTACTGATACCTTGGGAAGATTCATTTTCCTACTATAGTGCAGTGTCACCTTTGACAAAAAACAAGTGCTTTGGTCCATTGTATTCCTGAACTAAGTAATGTATTATTCTATATGCCTGTATTTGCACCAAAAATATGCTCAAATAATTAATCATAACTTACTAATATATCTTGATAATACAAAAGTATAATTTCTCCAATTGTGTTGGACATAGCTATTTTTGGCTCTTGCCTTTTTGTATGTTTTATATCAATCCTAGTATAAAAGTTTTCATTTTCCCACAAATTATCTCCTGTATTTTGATTAGGATTACATTCAAGTATAAATCAATTTGGAGAGAATTTATATATTTATGGTAATGAGACTTTCAACACGTGGATATAAAATATTCTTTTATTATTTTTTCTTTTTCCATTTCTCTCAATAATGAGAAATTTTGGTGTAGACATCTTGCATACATTTCATTTTATCAATCTTTGTATTTAACATATTTTTTATTCTATTGTGAGAATATGTGAAATGATTCATTTTTTCTTTTTGGTGCTGCTGGAGTGGTTTATTTGGAAGTTCCTTTGAATTCTCTATTTACACAACATCATTGCCTGAAAATATTGGCCTTTTTGTTTCCTGATTCCAACAGTAATGATTTTTATTTCATTTCCTTGTTTTTGTTGAAATAGTTTACTAGACCCAAGGTGGATCCACCTCCGCCAGGGTTGCCACATCAGCAAACCAAAACTTAGATAGTTTCATGTCCCTGCAAATGCTCCCCTTGATCAGAAACACAATATATCCAGTCAAGTAATCCCCAAATGTCATGTCAACTCTGGGCCTTCTCATCACAAACAAAGTGGTCTGTGTGGCCCCAGCCAGTCAGATATTTTCTATTTTTCTCCTCTTGTTCTTTCACTTTTATTTTGAAGCTGCTTGCTTTCCGCCCCATTTTGTAATTCTCCAGAAGGAGACTATGCACTTCATGGAGTATTAAGTAAAATTTGTATCACCTAAATTGTTTTCCTTAACCATTTTTAACAGTTTTTGACAACAAGGAATAGGATCTGAATGGCTTGTGAGACAAGATGCAGAGGCCAGGCAACTGCACAATTCACTGTTCCTTTTGCTCTCACTGGAGGCCATGGGTAAGTCACTATTGGATTTGAGCTCCACAACCCTGTGTGCAGCTCTCCAATTGAAACTAACTTTATTTGAAAAACATTTATTTCTCAGAAAGGTCCTGGGTCCTGGAAAGGTTGCAGAGTAGTTTTATTGGGAGTTCACAATGGGAAGCAGTCATTAGGGGATTCCCAGTCTCCAGTGTAAACAAATAAGTCCTCCCCATAAACAGCTGAGGGACTTGAGAATATTCATTAAGACAGAAGACTCAGACTTTTGACCATCAGAATCAAAATCTAAGTAGGTAAAAGTTGAACTATAAAAATCCAATTGGGTATCTGTCTCTATAAAGAAATCTTTATAGTGAAAGAAGTAACAGATCTGTTGCTGATGGGAATCTCAGGAGCCAAAGGCACATCATTGGTGGGAATAGACTGACCACTTAAAAGATGTTAGAGTGCTCTCCAATTAGCTGTAAGACTCCTGTGCTAAAATAAGCTGGTCATCACAGAGCGAGACTGAAATAGGTCAACTGCCAGGCTCAACACAATTTCCATGCAATGAGGTACACTGTAAAATACTACAAAATCCCCAATCCTGTGGTACATCCCTCTAAGGTATTGATTTGGCTCTGGAAGACCCAAGGTTTACCTAAGATATGGTATCTCAAGTTCAAAAGGATAGAGTGTGCCACCTACTACTTTTATATGTTTAAGATCTGTAGTCTTGGAGGCTGGAGATATCTACAGAAATGGTAAAATCTTATTAAGACAACTTAGAATTACAATGGCCACTGTGGGGAACATTCTAATTAGATAAAGTTGTTCATTTGACAAGTTCACTTGAAAGAATGGGTTCCAAAATCAAACAAACTGAATGGGTTATCTATTTTAATTTGTATAAAAAAGCCTCCAAAAGACTTCAAGATTCAAAAACGGCTTCATTGAAAGATTCATTACTAAAGGCTAATGAAAAATTTAAGACAAAGTACCTAAAGCGAAAGACTGTAAGATTGATGTGATCCCTGCTACTCCCTCTCTATCCTCCTTTACTTGAGTATTCATTGCACTTTTCCTCTATCTGAATTGCCTTTCCACTTTGAAGAGACCATAAGCCTGTACACAGAAGTCCACCAAGTTAGTGGCCTTACAGCTGCAACAGCTCCAAGGACAGAAACCTAAATCAACAGCTGGGCCTTCCTTGTTGCACCCAACTAGAGATCAACAAAACACTGGCCCAGAAATTGATGTCTCACTTGCAGTCAACTGGGGCAGTGAAGAAAGGATTGTCCTCCAACCTTTTGTACAAATCCTTTAACACCAATTCAAGCACCCCCATATCTGCCTTTCAAGGAGTGCCCCCTGTGAATCCCTCTCAGGACTGACAGGATCCTAAGGGATTCTCTGGTAAACTGCTACCAGTTATTCTCTTATACAGCAAAGGGGGAACTAAAACTAAAATTAATAGAAACCTTGCCAAATTCTGGTAGATAACAGAGCTACACTCACCTTTAAATGACCCAGTCTCTTCAGAGCCTTCAGATGGGATCCAAGGAAAACTGTCAGAAGCCAGTGAAAGATGAGAATTCTTACTGAGTCAGCTCTCCCAGATCCCTTTAGTGCCTAGTTAAGAAAGGAAAGTAAAAATTTTCATTATTCCTTCCCAAATCCAGACTCTTATGCAATTTGGCTTTGGGGTACCCAATGGTGTGGATCATTACTCTCCCAGAAACAGCTCTCACTTTCTTTTTGTCCTGTTTTGTGCCCTGAAGACTTGGCTTTGTTTTCTTCCTGACTGGGGCAAACTGGTCATCAGTTCTAGCATATTCAGGCACCCCAGCCTTCCCGTTAGGGGGCCCAAAGATGTGGCCAGACAGAAATGTGGCTTGCTTTCCATTTGTGACCAGATATGGCTGGAAAAAAATGTGGGTCACACTCTATTTGTGGCTGGAGCCCTACTGACTGTTGCCAGATCAGGAGGACTGTTTAAGTCTTTCTTTAGCATATCTTCGGGAGAGGCTCTGGATGCTGGGAAGACAGTTATCTTCTGCACTATGGTAGGGGGATGCCTCTTTCATACATGGGGCCATTTGTTACTGCCAGGAATATTTACTATTTGTACCCATTGAAAACTGACAAGAAGGTTTTGTTTGATTGTTTGTTTGTTTTTTAAAGTAGAGCTGTGGTCAGAAACTGGACAAATTGGAAGCTGGTAGAGCCTGATAAGAACTTTTATTTTGGCCTCATCCCCTGAGCTAAATGAAATTATGTACTCAGAGGGAAAGAAAAAAACATTTCAAAGACAGCTCAAAATATAAAATATAAAACTCTTGTGATTTCTGTCTTAACAAACTAAAAGCTAGATAACTTTTGTGTCTATGAGAATGTTCCCCTTACCCAGAAATGCAATATTATAGTCAGCCAGTCCTCAAACACTAAACCAATTCTGGGCCTTCTCATCCACACCAGGCCCCAGCCAATCAATTAATTTTTTATTTGTCCCTCCCTTGTTCTTTATTCTTTATGCTGTAAAGGCTTTCTGACTTCTACCCTATTTTTCATTTCTCCAAAAAGAGACTGCCCACTTTGAAGTGTTTATATCGTGTTTATATCAACTAAATTGCTTTATTTAATCATTTTTAACACCTTTTTATGTGACCTAATATATCCAGGACGTCATGGATATAGTGAGCATATATCCTTCTCATTCCAGTTGTCAGGGCTAATATTTTTAATATTTTGATATTGTTATTTGTTTTATTTTAGAGAAATTGAGACCTATCCCTTCTAGTCCTATCTTTCTAGGAGCTTCAATCATAAATTGGTGTTGATTTTAATATTTTGTTTCACCTATTGCTATTCTCATACGGTTTTTCTCTTTATTTTTAAAATTAAAAGAAATTGAAATGTAGTTGATGTACAGTACTATATTAGTTTAAGATGTGCAACATAGTGATTCAACAATTATGTATATTACAAAATGCCCACCATGATAAGTGGTGGCCCACCATCTGTCATTATACAAGATATGACAATATCATTGACTATATTCCCTTTGTTGTACTTTTCATCCTCATGACTTACTTGTTTTATAGTTGGAAGTTTTTATTTCTTTATTCCCTTCACCTATTTCTTTCTTCTTTTTACATTAATGTTGTAAATTGTGTTTTTAAATGTCACATGTATATCATGCAAACTAAATTAACTGAACACAAAAAAGCTTATAAGATAAATAATCAAGTAAATGAGTGCAGAGAAATCTCCCTAATACTTCTAATCATTGGTACTTTGTTGCATTATACCTTTGGAATAGCTTCTTTAGAAGATAGGAAGATAACTAAGGTTTCAATATGTACTGATTTTAGGTCTTCCAAAAAGGCATATCAGACCTATGTACCTAGATCTCTCTCTCTCTCGTGTACCAAGGATCACTTTTGACATATTATCTGACTAGTCCCCCAGACTGACATTAGTTAAATAGAATAAAATAAGAACTTGGAGATTCACTACTAATTCCTTAATATGGCCAAATGTCAGTTTATCTACCTACATAGATGTTACTTGATGTAGCTCCAGGAGTAAGGTTTTTGCCCGCCTGGAGTAAGTTCTCTGAATCCAGGTCAAAGTGAAGGAAGACAAGGGAATGTGCAGGTTGGAAAAAGGGGTTTGTTGCTCACAACTCTCTTGAGTTCAGTAGATAGCCCTTGCTCCGTCTCCTATAGCCATGGTGCACACTCACTCCCCAGACTGCCTCTCCTGGCAGGAATGCCATAGGGGGATCTCTGGTGACTGATGGGCACAAGACTAGTTTGGTGCTGGGAACAGAAGAGAGGAGAGAATGGCCATTTTCTCTCCACCCTTTGTCCTCGGTGGACCAGAGGCTCTGCTGCGATAAACATCCATTGGTATATAAATGGACTAAGGCAAGGTGGGAAAATCTGGAAATTCTGGGTGAAAACTTTGATTTACACCACACTTGATTATAGGAGGTTGTAATAATATAGGAGTTATAAAAATGGTTCATAATACTATATGTCCACCGGATCTAGAGTTAATATTGAATGGTCATTATTTTTGCAGATCCACAGAGAATTTCTTATTTGTTGATTATCCATGCATTGTGAAGATAACGTTAACACATCTTATATACCCAGGAATCTTTTATTCTTTAGGGATACAGCAAAGAAAAACCATTACCCACTTCAAGAGCTTAGGGTCTGAACATGCATATGAGATCTTTATGTATCTTCTAAGTCAAACTTCACTCTTCAGTTTTATACTTCTAAATTTCAAATCTTAAATATTACCAAATTTTTTTTAAATCCATCTTGTTTCTATAGATAAATGCAATTTTCAACAAAAGAAATCCCCTTCCTTTTGTTCTTCAGAGAAATTTTATGTTATCCAAATTTCCACATCCCTTTTTTTTTCAGTTTATTAGATTCAAAGGGCTTGGATCAAATGAAAGTATGTCTTATCAAATTACATTCATATATGAAACAGCCCAAAAATGTTTCTTCAGAGCTGAATATTATAATGCGATATAAAACCATGCACATGTCAATGGAATCTAAGAAAACAACAGGTAGTCCTTGCTTTGCATAGTCCCAATATGTACAAATTGTAATTATTGTGATTTACTTATATAATATCAGTCCCCCAAGAACACAATTCAAATTTCAGTTATCACAGACTATTAACTAAGAAATTACTTGAAATATGAGCTTTGTAGCTATCTCATCAATCCAAAAATTGCTGTATAAATAACATGTGCCTCCAAATCTGTGATCAGTCTTACTTTTATCAGTCTGTTGGTGATTGTTTACTATGTACCTATTCTTCATTTTGTGCTGTTGGGGAGGAAGAAATTTGCTCTACCTCTTGAAGTTCTTCCAACTGATCTAAGAATCAAATTAATATGATACAGATTAACAGGAGAAAAAGACAAATATTAATTATATATATATACAGGGAAGTCATAGACATGAGTTCCAAAGACAGTCAGGGAGAATGAGATATATATGTCATCCTTAACCAAGGAGAAGGGGGTAGGGGTCTGAGACTTCAAAGGAAAAAGGGAATAATTCACAGGAATATGAAAAGAGTAAATGTGTGGTAAACAAAATACTTGATGGACCACACAGGAACAATGAGGCACAGAGAGAAATTGAACATACTTAGCCACTCCCTCCCTGTCTACCACACTTAGTTTATGTTATAGTATATCTGTCTATGGTGATAGCTCTCTTCCTGAAGCTGTTCCTCCATCTAAATACTTTCTGTGCATTTGGGATGGAGGAAGTCAAAATATCCTCCCAAGTCTTGGACCTTAATGGTTTTTTAGCTCAAAATAGTCTGCATGACACAATGGCACACGATGGGGCAGCCTGCCCTTGGTCCCTATTGTGCACAGAAGCAAAGAATGTAGTTTTGTTGCCTTCCTGTCTTACACTGATAAAACCATGTACTATTTTAGAAAAATGGATAAAGGAGGGAATTGTCCAACAAACATAAAACTGTAACTGAGAAGCAAAATGTGAAAATGCCAGAAGTGAAATTAGAATATAATACAAGTTAAATGTTGAGAAAATAGCTGGCCATGGGAATATGGAGGTGCTGTCCTTTGAGAGATTTCTGCTATCCAGCCAGAGAAACTAATTAAGGTGAACTTATTGACATATATGAGGAAAGTGATTGTGAGAAAATGGATAGTGTTGTCTCAGACATGATGCTGACAAAAAAAGTAAATGTTAATGTTAAAGGAATGTCATAGATATTTTATAATATATGTTTGGTCTTTGTTTCTGGCACAGAGGTGCTAACACCATTGGAATTTGAGTAATAGGAGCATCTTTTGTTATTAATAATGAGCTGAATTTGATCATAAATGAGTAACAGGGTGGAGACCCTTGATAACTCAGGATAATACTGGTAACCATAAAGATCAAATGATTAGATGGAACTTTTAGTCTCATCTGCCAAACTCCAGAAAAAGGAGAGGGGCCTGGAGATTGACATTGATAAAATCTCTAGACTGACTGAGATTGAAAGAGTTTCTGGACTGGTGAACACAACAAAGTGCTGCCTCTATACCTTGACCTAAGCATCTCTTCAATTAGCTGTTCTTGAGTTGTATCCTTTATAATAAAACTGATAAGCATAAATAAATGCATGTAAAGTATGTTCCTGAGTCGTGTAAGTCATCCTAGGAAATTATCAAATGTGAGGAGTAAATTGTGGGAACCCTGAATTTATAGCCAGTCAGTCAGAAGTATAAGTGATCCTAGGACTTAACAACCAGAGTCTGAAGTTGGGTGGTTTATGGGACTGAATCCTTGCCCTGCAGATTCTGCATTAACTCCAATTAGTGTCAGAATTGAATTCAGTTGTTGGGCATCTGGCTGGTGTCAAAGAATTGGAGAATTAATATGAAAAATCCACACAATTGATGTCAGAAGTGGTGCCAAGATACCACCATATTAAATAATTATTGGCTTTACTGTTTTTTCATTTCATTGTACATGTATAACTGACAGTGAGAGAGTTTTAATTATGGAAAAGCTTTTAAAGGTTATTGAACAATTATACTTTTTCCCATTGATTATTAAGATACTTTGCATGGTTTCAGCTTGCACAGTCATGTTTCTAGCACTACCATACAAAGAAAGAACAGCCTGGATAAAGTTTGTTTAGGTTATTTATTTGTTTGCCTTTGCCCTTTCTTAGCAAAGCAAACAAGAGTCCTTTGGATAAAACAGACAGTATTCAAAGAAGCAAAAATAAAATCTGGAGCTTCTTATTTATTATTATTCCTGCTAATTACAAAAGGGGAAGGAAAAAGTCATTCCCATCTTTTGCTGAGAAGTTTTAAGGTCCTGGATCTCAGGACTATGGTTTTATTCCGTTTCCTTTCTGGTCTTGAGGGGCCTAGCTTCTAACTACTATTTCAGTTGAGTAGGTGAGTAGCTGAACAATACAAATGTTCCTTCTAAAACTATGCTAATTACCAAATAAAGAACTAATTGCATATAATCAGTGGAACAAACTGAATGTGTCCTATCAGATAATTGTTTTGTTTGGCTTTGTTATCACATTGTGCTAAAACAGTATGAGAGCTAGTAAGTATGTTTCAGAATTTTAGCCAAATCTATTATTATCAACAGACAACTTAAGATAACTGTGTTAGGGGTTAGGTCTTTCAGAAATTGCAGAAAAATTGCTGTCATCTAAAGAGATTAATATGCTTAAGTACCCTTCTACTCCATTAACTACTGAAAAAGCAGCAGTAGTCTAGAAAGTACTTACGCATATGGTTGCATTAATAAAAATCCATATAATGCAACAGAGATTTTGTTTTCAGTCCTTATGCAATTAGCATTTCATATCATATGAATCCAGAGCACATTCAAATAGCCAACTCTCTTCAGAAGAGAAAAAACAGAATTCAGTCTTTTTTGATACTTCATATTCAATGTCCAGCATAAAATAAGTAACAAAATAAAAATAAATAAAAGCAAATATAGTAAAATAATTAGACATGAAAAAGAACAGGACACATGGCATGGTCAAGGGAAAAATGTGGTAAAATAGACAGCCTGATGGCTCAGGTGTAGAAATTAGCAGAATATGTGTTAAGCCAGTTATAAGTATTTTTTTTAATGTAGAATAAAACATGGTCATAAGGAAAGAAAAGATGGGGTATGTGAGTAGAAATGTAAAAACTTAGAGAATTTGTATTTTTATAAATGAAAGTTATAAGTTATAAAAATCGGACTCATACAACAGATTGAATATGATAGAAGATGGAACCAATACAATTAAAGATAGATAAAATTAAATTATTTACCTGAAGATGAGAGAGAAAATTTTGAGAGAAATAAAAAGAACCTCACTGTTAAATGGGCAACATCTACCTGTGTAAGATACATGTAATTTGAATACCACAAAGAGATAAGAAAGAAAATGCAGAAGAATAAAAATATTTGAAGTAAAAATGATGCAAAATTTTCTACCAACTGATGAATACAAACTTACTGATCCCAGAAGCTCAGTGAGCCTCAAGTAAAATACATGCAGAAAACAACCATATCTAAGCACAACATAGTCAAAAAGCTCAAAACTAAAAACAAAGAGTAATTCTTCAAATATCTGGAGGATTAAAATAGATTACACAAAAGGAAAAAAATATGAATAATGACTGATTTCTCATCATAAGTAATGGAGAGAAGTAGTCAGTTGAAAAACAGCTTAATGTGCTAAAATAAAAATAAATCACAGAACTCTTTATTACTAGAAGCATACTTCCAAAATAAAGGTGAAATGAAGACATTAATACATAAATAACAACTGAGAGAATTTGTTGCTGGCTGCCTGAACAGTTCTCTGGTTATTAGCTCTCCTCACGCTTCAGAAACCCCACTTAAACCTGCCCATTATAAGCACTAGTATGAAAATTTATACTGCTTAGATAGAATATTTCATCCCTTTTCAGATACTAGCACTAAAACAACTACAAATACTGAGCATGGCAGGAAGAAACGTATGAGCATGATATAAACTAGGTTAATTGTTAGAACTTTCACTGTTTACTTGGAGATGAGTTAAAATGTGTGACGCTTACTAGTTAAAAATAACAGTAGCAGAGGTGTTTTAAGGCTGAACCTGTTCTACAACCCCACATGCCAACTTAGATGAATTTGAAGGTGATAGTAAAAGGTCTCTAAATTATTTGGAGTGAGTTTTGGTTGCTACAACTGAACTTTAGTTCCTCTTGAAGTGATTTCCTTTTTGTCAGCTTCAAATGGGAAACCTTAGAAGAGGTGTTGACTGGTTTGGGGGCTCTTATTGCTCTGGAATGAGTTTGCAATATTAATGAAGGTTAGCCATTAGAGATGGAGAAAATAACCCAAAGGAAGCTAGCTAAATTCTTGCAGTCAGCCCCACCCCTTAAAAACAACCCTATCTCTTTTATTGAGACAAGGTAAATACTTAGGAGATGCAATTTTTGATATTGGGATATTGCACACTCCATATTAAAGTGTACTCCTCAAAGAAGGTCACTTATGTGTGAGCCAGCCTCTACATCACTCAAAATTGGTCCCAGCAAGATAGCAATGTGGCTGTAGATGCCAAATAGAGTCCCCATGCCTTAAGTAGATGGACCTCACTCTGATGTAGAATATTTTGTGGGCTGAAACTGTTAGAATATGGTCTAGTTGATCTATGAGCTTCTGCCACTGAATTCAAGACTGAATGTATAACAGAAGCCTTGGTTTATGGCATGGAGCAATGCTCTCCCATCCTGCCTTCTGACTCCTTCCTCCCTCTCCACCTATACAACATTCCATCACCTTTATCCTCAATATTCCTGCTGCTTGGAGGATTCGCTTTTCAATTCATGCTAAATGCAGTAAATAAAAGTTCCCTGTCCAATGAACATGGGATTCTAATATTTCCTCTCAGACTCTGCCTCTTAAAATTTGACTCATGTGAGGTAATACAAAGATAAATTTTTATGTTGTTTATCCTGAAAACTGTTGGAAAATATTTCCATTCTTGCTAAGTAGATCACATCTTACATTTCATATCCTTGGCCCATTCTATCCAAGACTTGAATATTCAGCTTTAGTTTGAAATCTCTAGTTTTTCCTTGATCTTCTGAAATTGGCTAGTTAGTATCTTTGCTTATAATCAAGGCTAATTGAAATGAAATTCTTACCATCATTTTTTTCAAAGCAAAACTTTTGTTTAGTGGCATAACCTAGAGTATAATGATGTGCTAACATCAAATTATTTAATGATTATCATGTGAATTTGTGAAGACAAAATAAAATTATGTATTTAAAGCACTTACCTTAAAGTCCAGGGAATTATGGATAGACATTATATGTTGACTACTATTATTAAGGAGATAGATCATTCCCCTTTACATCTGTGTCATATGTCCAGTGTGATAGATACTGACTTTATTCAAAATTAAATATACAGAAAATGAAAATACCATGAAATTTAAGCTATAAAGTAAAACTGAACATGAAATTACTGCCCAGTTGTAGTTGCCTCATTGTCTATACACTTTATAACACTCTAAATATTTGAAATTAATTATAGATCACAGTGTTTCTCACTTTTTACTGACCTTATGTTATATCCTGAAAATCTATGATATGGTGAAGTAAGTTCTCCTTTCAAAGTTTCCATCTTGCTTCAGAGAAACCAGAAGCAGTTATCAGTGGCTTTGGGTAGATATATGTATATACACATGGCGAAATGCTGCTGATGAAAACCGTATGACCCTTAACATTAGTCACCTGGTTGCTCAAACAGATTTTATACTCATAAGTGGAGACTCTTCTGAGGAAAATGAAAAGTCGCGTTCTGGTCACAATAAAACATTTATTTATTCATTATTTATTTATTTACTTACTGTGATTGAGTTTTGCTATTTTTTTAGATTCATATCCATGCAACAAAGAGATGTTTCTCATTACTACATTAAAATACATTAATTCAAGCTGATATAGAGGCCAACTGCTACCACATATATTACAAGATAATCATATTAAGAATGTTAAGATTTTCAGGGAAAATAGTTTTTATTTTCAATTGAATTGTGTTTTACCATGAATATTTGTGTTTTTGTTGTTAATTGATGACTCATGGTCTTGCCTGAGGGTTTCAGCCCTGGGCAAGTTAACTATGGATTTGGTCAGACCAAATATGACAATGGAACATTGGGGTATAAAGCGGCTCATGCCAAGCTTTATTCTCATAGTGGTAGGTCAAGTGCTAGAATCCCATCCACCTCCATCTCTGCCTCTGGCTCAGCCTCTGCCCCAGGCTCTGCCCTCACCTCCAGACTGCTCTATTTTCTCTTGCTCTCTTGCTCTCTTCTCGAGGCTCCATTCTTAGCACTGGGGAAAATCTTTTATAGCAGTTCTGATACGATGGCTTATTGCCAGTGGGTATGCGAGTGTGAGCCTGCACAGTAGACTAAGTATTACCTAGTAAGGAGGCTGGCCATGGAACTTCCATTTTCCCTACATTCTACCTCCCGGATTCTCATCTTACAATATATGCATCCTCAATCTTCTGCAGTGGTATGTGTGCAAGGAAGTTGGAGCATTGCAACCAGATCCCACAACAGCAACAGAGGCTAGAACAACATACAAATAATAATAGTAATTATGATACAAATAACAGCAAAATTATGATAATAGTCATCTTAAACCTGAGAAGATTAATTACCACCAAGTGGTTATTGCAACTGTTCTACTCAGAAGAGTCTGTGACTCACACTTTCCACAGGGGGCCAGTAGCAGAACTGGTAGGGAGGTCCATGCACACTCAACAAGCAGCAGTTTTTTTTCTAGCGTGTGTATGCAATCCTCCAAAGACATTAGAAGAGATTATCCTTAAGGGAGATGAAACACACGTTTTAATGACACCAACATAGGCAGATCTTGTACATAGTATATAGACTTTGGGGGTAGATGCTCAGTGGGATTTGAGCTTGTTTCACTGTGACAGTCTTACCCCAATTTTAATTCAAACTTTCACTTTAATCCCACCAATGTTTGCATGTCCATATCCTCCTAATCTAACCTTAGCCCCTGAAAAGTATTCATCAACAGGTTTTGGAATTACTGTGCATTGGGCTCCCATCCCAAGGAGTCCCAGAAAAGTTTCTTCCCTTCCCCCTGGCCATTTTACCCATACATGTGCTAATGGCATCAAGTCCCTGACTGGGGGTGTGGCTAGAAGACCCTGACCCTTTTTTCAATCTTTAACTTGATTAGCCTGCTTGACCAATGGCCACAGGGATTCCTGGTTATGTTTCACACTGTAATCTTGGCCTTCTGTAAAAGCAGGGGTCCTAGAAAACCACTCAGGGTTTCCATAATCAGTGAGCTTTCAGCTCCTGTGTCCACCAGAGCCAGGGCATGTTGCACACTAACTGGGGACCAATAAGTTGTTATTTCAACGTGTGCCCTCCGGACCCCACCCAGTCCCCCAAGGTGGGTGCCTTCACCCTTCCATCCATCAAACCATAGTACCCAATCATTGTCCTGTGAGGGTCCAGGTGGGTTCAACTTACTGTCCAGCAGGAAGTCCAACAGGTACACAGGCCAGACTTGTGGCTCTGTCACTTGCTTCCATTTCTTGGTCCTTACATTAGCCAAAGCCCAAAACTGCTGCTCCAGCTTCAGTTGTTGCTAGAACTCCAGTAAGACTTTATTTGACATCCCATCCAATTTCTCTTTATCTGCTCCTGCCTTTATCAGATCAACCCATATCTGGGTCCTTGTGACCTTCACTGGACCCTTTAACCTCTTCCTTTCAGTATTAGCCCTCACTCCCTTCCATCCCTGCATCATTTCTGCCTCTCCCAAATCTGCTACAGTACAGGTAACCTCATTTATGGGTTGCCTTATATGAGGGCCAAGAATGGCCACTAGGGTACCAAAGAGGGACAGGGAAGCCATCTAAGGATGGTATTCCTCATCGCTGGGGAAAAAGAATCCTTTTATGGCCATGATTTCCTTGGTTATAAATGGCATATGTCATGCCTAACTCCCATAACACCTGCTGGAGCTCAGCATACATCTGCCATCTAGCAGGGAAGATGGTAAATCACCGTGATTGGACCATACAGTATGAATCACGGCCATCAGCCATTGAGGAGGAAGTGGTTCCCTGAGGAAGTGGTTCCCTGAGGTCTGGTATCCATTTTGTAATCGCTACTGCAGGGCAGGATGAGTTGTTAGGGAAGCCAGCTTTCCCATTTTGAACCAGGAGAGAATAATCTCTCATACACCCCTTCATCCCAAAGGCACAGGAGCCAGGATGATATAGACTCCAAAGATTTCTGCCAAAACCAGGAGACCAAATCCACCAGCACTGCCTGAGTATAGCGGCAGAGCATGGAGTACTCCACAACCTAGGGAGGGGGCAGCACCTCTCCCTGAGGACGTGCAGTTGTGTATTTTCTTAACTACAACCAGGTGAGACTTCAATAGAGGATCAGTGGGTGCCTCCAGCACCACCTCCACTCCTTGTCATCATCTAACATATCTTCTACCATTTGTAGAGCTGATGGCACCACTACATCCTTCAACTCCCCTACAGAACCTTGCAACCTGCATTCACATGCTGCTGCTTCTCGTGCTACCATTACATCCTCTACCATTACGTCCTTTTATGGCATTCTTGTGCTGCCCCTTCCCATGCTTCTTGCAGAAGTATATCCTTCTCCATTATGACTTTTCTTAACACTGTGAGAAATAGCCAACCCATGGTTCCCACCACCTCATGGGCACTGTGTTTCTTTAAGGAATTCCCTGTTTTGCAGAGGGCTTCCTCTACTGCTTCAGGTGTCACCTCTACCTCATCCCTATTCTGGGGAGGGACCCAATCCTCTAGGAGACCAGCCACCTCAAACCATATGCCCACTGGGGGATACCTGAGTGTCTCCCTATCCATAGGGGAAGTCTGCTGCAGTAACTCTCCCATGAGGCAGCATTTCCATTTTTGGGTCTGCGGTGAAACTTCCTGAGGGTTTCAGCCCCAGGCAAGTTCACTATGGATTTGGTGAGACTGACTAATGACAACAGAACATTGTAGGTGACAAGGGGCTCATACCAAGCTTTATTCTAGTGATGGTAGGTCGAGCACTAGAATCCTATCTGCTTCCATTTCTACCTCTGGCTCAGCCTCTGCCCCTCTCTCTCCTGCTCTCTTACTCTCTTCTCTAGGATCTTCTCTAAGCACCAGGGAAGCTCTTTTATAGCATTACTGACAGTAATGGCTTATTGCCAACAGGTATGCAAGCATGCTGCCTATGCAGTAGCCTAAGTATTACCTCATTACACCTACACAATGGGTATCAGGTGAGGATCCTGGCCATGTAACTTCCATTTTCCATACACTCATATAACAGAACATGTATTTTGTGAAACCTAATTCATTTTTTTACTTTTTAGAAATAATTCTTAAACACATTATAAGATCTTTCACAAAGAATTCCATATGCTTGATATGTCAGCTTATTCTATCTTAATCTTATAGTATTTCTACTTAATATAACAATTCCTTATTATCTTCATTCTCCAAACAGCAAATATAAGCAAAAGTATTAAGTAGTTTTTCAAAGGCAAAGGGGGGTCAATATCAATAGTCGGATTAGAGCTAAGTAGGCTTTGATTCCCAGAACTAGCTTAAGATGATTAAAAATGCCCTTTTCAGTCTGACTTCAAAAATTAATTAGAAGTTAGGTCTTTCAACTGCAACCTGAAAACATGATGTTTTGCTTATTTTTAAGAAATACTAAGAATTCACTATTCAGTAAATCAAATGGCAATGTTGAAATATAAGGTAACCTTTTTTTTTTTGAAAGGACATCTCTCATATTTATTGATCAAATGGTTGTTAACAACAATAAAATTCTGTATAGGGGACTCAATGTGCAGTTATTAATCAACCCCAAGCTTATATCACAAGTCTCCAATCTTCTGAAGCATAATGAACAAGTTCTTACATGGTGAACAAGTTCTTACATAGTGAATAAGTTCTTACATGGTGAACAGTGCAAGGGCAGTCATCACAGAAACTTTCGGTTTGATCACGCATCATGAACTATAAACAATCAAGTCAGATATGATTATTCGTTGGATTTTTATACTTGATTTATATGTGAATCCCACATTTATCCCTTATTATTATTATTATTATTATTATTATTATTATTATTATTATTATTTTAATAAAATGCTGAAGTGGTAGGTAGATGCAAGATAAAGGTAGAAAACATAATTTAGTGCTGTAAGAGGACAAATGTAGATGATCAGGTCTGTGCTTATAGACTAAGGATTAATCGAAGCTAGACAAGGGCAACAAAACATACATGGATGCATAAGATTTCCCTCAAAACAGGGGGGGTGACGTACTAAGCCTCCCCTCTGTTGGTCCCCAATTTCTCTCCTGACGGGCCCCCTGCGACTGTGCCTGTCTCAGCTTGTTCCTCCCTTGAGGAATCTTACCCGTCTCTGGCTAACCAGTCATCCTCTGGGGCCATACAGGGAAATGCAAAGTTGGTAAGTGAGAGAGAAGCCTTATTGTTTGAAAAGGTTAGCTTTTTACTTCTTTGCATATTTATGCCCTGTGGCTTCTATGCCCAGCATTTGTCTTGAGGTATCTTTACCACTTGGAGGAGTTATGATACTTGGTAAATTCGATATGAGGCACGAATTCTTTGTAGGGGTTATAATTAGGAAGGAAGAAGAAAAGCTATAGAAGTAGCAGGCGGAAGAAAACATGGGAAGATTGATTATTTCTTTGACATATCTTCTTGTAGAGTAACTTCAGCATGTATAGGTTTTAAACTACTAATTAAATTTCACACACACATTAACATAATAGGAATACAGGTACATAACCAAAGCAGACCTACAATTACCAGTCATCTCCAGTGAAACCAAGAAAACCAGTTAGCACCCTAGGCATTTGTGAAAACTTATCAATGATATGATGGATATTGCCTAACTAAATTTGAATAGTTTGAGAAAAATCAGACAAATTAAAACAACACATTCCTGGGAACTGTCCACATCCTATATGTTCTTTGAACAGTAGATAGTCTATAGTTGCACGATTTTGGAGCGCTGCAACTTGCACTTCTCCTAATTCTTGGTTGAGTTCCAACAGTATAGATCCAGTCAAATTTGTTCTTTTACTGTATGCACAGGCCAGCTTAGATATGTCCTTCTTCATTCCAATGGCAAGTCCAGGAACCGGTGGGATGACTGCAGCTACAACTGCAACAGCGCCAGGATCTTTGTTGAAGTTTTTTAATGTTCATCTTCTGGAATGACTCTTCCAGAGGATGTTGATGTTGGAAGTTCTTCTTCATATCGTATCTCAATTCATTTTCTGGGTAGCCAAATTAGGCTTTGATCCTCTGTATAAACACAAACAAACCCTTTGCCCACACTTTGATATGACCATTATACCATTGTGAAGAACCTATTGCAGATCACCACACAGGAACTGCTTTTTTTTTTTTAAGAGAAAGGAATATTATCAGAAAAATGTACTATGGTAGCTGATCATCTGACACCCTTTAAATGATCAAAATTAAGGATATGTAAAGCATGCATTAATTGTTGATTTGCAGTTAGTTTTATCCTATCAGGGAGTAATCCCCCTTTTCTTTCTCTTTTTTTTGTTATCATTAATCTACAATTACATGAAGAATATTATGTTTACTAGGCTTTCCCCAATACCAGGTCCCCCCACACACACCCCATTACGGTCACTGGCCATCAGCATAGCAAAATGTTGTAGATCACTACTTGTTTTCTCTATGTTGTACAGCCCTTCCCTTTCTCCCACCCCCCCATTATGCATGCTAATCATAATACCCCCTTTCTTCTGCCCCCCTCTTTCGCTCCCTACCCACCCATGCTCCCCAGTCCCTTTCACCTTGGTACCTATTAGTCCATTCTTGAGTTCTGTGATTCTGCTGCTGTTTTGTTCCTTCAGTTTTTCCTTTGTTCTTATACTCCACAGATGAGTGAAATCATTTGGTATTTCTCTTTCTCTGCTTGGCTTATTTCACTGAGCATAATACCCTCCAGCTCCATCCATGTTGCTGCAAATGGTAGGATTAACCCTCTTCTTATGGCTGAGTAGTATTCCATTGTATATATATACCACATCTTCTTTATCCATTCATCTACTGATGGACACTTAGGTTGCTTCCAATTCTTGGCTATTATAAATAGTGCTGCAATAAACATAGGGTTGCATCTGTCTTTTTCAAACTTGAGTGCTGCGTTCTTAGGGTAAATTCCTAGAAGTGGAATTCCTGGGTCAAATGGTGAGTCTATTTTGAGCATTTTAAGGAACCTCCATACTGCTTTCCACAATAGTTTAACTAATTTACATTCCCACCAGCAGTGTAGGAGGGTTCCCCTTTCTCCACAACCTCGCCAACTTTTGTTGTTGTTTGTCTTTTGGATGGCAGCCATCCTTACAGGTGTGAGGTGATAACTCATTGTGGTTTTAATTTGCATTTCTCTGATAATTAGCGATGTGGAGCATCTTTTCATGTGTCTGTTGGCCATCTGAATTTCTTTTTTGGAGAACTGTCAGTTCAGTTCCTCTGCCCATTTTTTAATTGGATTACTTGTTTTTTGTTTGTTGAGGTTGGTGAGCTCTTTATATATTTTGGATGTTAAGCCTTTATCGGATCTGTCATTTACAAATATATTCTCCCATACTGTAGGGTACCTTTTTGTTCTATTGATGGTGTATTTTGCTGTACAGAAGCTTTTCAGCTTAATATAGTCCCACTTGTTCATTTATGCTGTTGTTTTCCTTGCCCAGGGAGATATGTTCTAGAAGAGGTCACTGATGTTTATGTCTAAGAGATTTTTGCCTATGTCTTTTTCTAACAGTTTTATGGTTTTATGACTTACATTCAGGTCTTTAATCCATTTCGAATTTACTTTTGTGTATGGGGTTAGACAATGGTCCAGTTTCATTCTCTTACATGTAGCTGTCCAGTTTTCCCAGCACCATCTGTTGAAGAGACTGTTGTTTTCCCATTGTATGTCCATGGCTCCTTTATCAAATATTAATTGACCACATGTGGGTAGTTGATTTTATATTTTGCCTTTAGTTAGTATTTGGTTGGTCTGCTTTCTTTGCTGTGATTTTTTTTTCTCTGGTGACATCTGTTTAGTCTTAGGTGTGCTCCAACCTAGAACAGTCCCTCTTTAGATACCCTGTAGCAGTGGTTTTTGGGAGGCAAATTCCCTCAACTTATGCTTTTCTGGGATTTGTTTAATCTCTTCTTCTTATTTAAATGACAATCATACTGGATATAGTATCCTTGGTTCAAGGCCCATCTGTTTCATTGCATTAAATATATCATGCCATTCTCTTCTGGCCTGCAAGGATTCTGTCAAGATGTCTGATGATAGCCTGATGGGTTTTCCTTTATAGGTGACCTTTTTCTCTCTAGCTGCCTTTAAAACTCTTTCCTTGTCCTTGATCTTTGCTATTTTAATTATTATGTGTCTTTGTGTTGTCCTCCTTGGGTCCTTTCTGTTGGGAGTTCTGTGTATTTCCGTGGTCTGTTCGATTATTTCCTCTCCCAGTTTGGGGAAGTTTTCAGCAGTTATTTCTTCAAAGACAGTTTCTATCCCTTTTTCTCTCTCTTCTTCTTCTGGTATCCCTATAATATGGATATTGTTCCTTTTGGATTGGTCACACAGTTCTCTTAATATTGTTTCATTCCTGGAGATCCTTTTATCTCTCTCTGTGTCAGCTTCTATGCGTTCCTGTTCTCTGGTTTCTATTCCATTAATGGCCTCTTGTATCTTATCCATTTTGCTTATAAATCCTTCCAGAGTTTGTTTCATTTCTGTAATCTCCCTCCAGACATCTGTAATCACCCTCCGGGTGTCTTAATCTCCCTCTGGACTTCATCCCTTAGATCTTGTATATTTCTCTGCATCTCCGTCAGCATGTTTATGAATTTTATTTTGAATTATTTTTCAGGAAGACTGGTTAGGTCTGTCTCCTTCTCAGGTGTTGTCTCTGTGATCTTTGTCTGCCTGAAATTTTGCCTTTTTATGGCGATAGAGATAGTCTGCAGAGCTGGCACGAGTGACCACTGGAAGAACTTTCCTTCTTGTTTGTTTGTGGCCTTCCTCTCCTGAGAGAATAGTGACCTCTAGTGGCTTGTGCTGGGTAGCTGCACGCAGAAAGGGCTTCTGCTTCCTGTCCGGCTGCTATGGAGTTTATCTCTGCTGTGGCTGTGGGCGTGGCCTTCCTTGGGCTACTGCTCCGATATGGTGGAGCTGCCGTGGAGGGGGAACCTCCGGGAGCCTATTTATCTCCATGAGGGGCCTCCGTGCTCCCTGCTGCCCAGGGGGTTAGAGTGCTCATATTCCCCAGATTCTCTGCTGCAGGACTAAGTGTCCCAGGATGCTTCCGTTCGGCAGTGGGGTCCCTGTCCCTTTAAGACTTCCAAAAAGCCCTCGCTTTTCTTTGTCCCCAGGGCGCCGGCCGCATGGACCCACTCATAGGCCTTACTGTCCTTTTTCCCTAGTTTCCAGCACCCCACGCATGCACTGTGTCTGCGCTGTGGTCTGGATGGCTAGGGCTGGGTGTTTAGCAGTCCTGAGCTCCCTCTCCCTCCCCGCTCCGACTCCTCTCCTCCCGCCCATATCTGGGGTATGGGGTGCTTAGTTCCCGCCAGGCTGGGGCTTGTATCTTACCCCCTTCATGAGACACTGGGTTCTCGCAGGTGTGGATGTGGTCTGGATGTTGTTCTGTGTCTTCTGGTCTCTCTTCTAGGAAGAGTTGTCTTTGTTATATTTTCATAAATATATGTGGTTTTGGGAGATTTCCACTGCTCTACTCATGCCGCCATCTTGGCTCCACCCCCTAATCTTCCCTTTTTAGATCAATGTTGTAACCTTAATTTTACCTACAAAGTCCCATTTATCAGATTCCAAGGGTTAGGGTTTGGACACCTTTATTTGCCATAATTCTATCTACTGCAGTAGGGTACTATTCATGTAAAAGCCCCTAAACATGTACAATTTGATAATATATGACTTAAGAAACATTAATATATCGTATCTTGGCTCCACCTTGATAATATGATTTTTTTCCTTCCTTTTTTTTAATGTCCATGTGGTCACGTTGACTGGTTTGTGGATATTGAACCATCCTTGCATCCCTTGAATAAATACCACTTGATCATATTGTGGGATGCTCTTAAAGTATTGTTGAATTTGGTTTCCTAATATATTATTGAGGATTCTTGCATCTACATTAGCCTGTAATTTTCTTTTCTTGTGCAACCTTGTCTGGTTTTTGTTTTGGGTTAATGCTCACTTCATTAAATGAGTTTGGAAGAGTTCCTACCTATTCTAATTTTTTGGAAATGTTTGAGAAGGACACAATAATTGAAGGATACACAAGATAAAAAGATGTAAAATGTGACATCAAAAACATGAAAAGTATAAAATTAAAAATAAAAACTTGTACCTATACAATTATATTCTATGCAGTACTGAAAATTACTTTAGCATGCACCTGAAGTAATATAAAGAAATTTAATTCTGAACAAACGAAATGGAAAGGCATGTAAATGGAAATCTTAATTATTTCCTTTATGTAAGGGTCAAGGAAAATTATGCTTGTTTTAGAGTCATATATACATGTGATAATAGAAGTAAAGGATAGATTTAAAACTGTGGTAGTAATATTGTGGAAAAGGGTAGGGTTATGATGTGGGAAGGTTAATGAAGTTTCTTCTGAGTTGTTTATGTTCCATGCCTTTAAGTTCACTGAGAGGTACTTTATTATTTATAGCTTTTTTAAAAACTGTACATATATGCTATCTCTTCTCATTTATGTAGTCATATTTTATATGAACAAATAGAGATTTCAAATCATTGTTGTCTAAATTTATCTATGGTGTACCAGTTAACTATTTCTTCAGTAATGTTGAAGGAGCTGGCATTTTCTATATAAATAGACACAGCTGGAATGGTGTGAAATTAATATTTTGCAATATGCAACTAATAATTTTTGTTCAACAAGTATCTCTTTAACGAGTTTCATGTTTTTCATCTGTGATGAATTATAGAGTTATAATTTCCACAATTTTTATGTAACACAGCATCTTAAACCTCTGACCAACTTCAGCGGCCATGTGGTAGGCTGGCATAAGAAGCTAATTTGCTAAGTGCATCTGGGATATTTATCATCATTACATCTTTGATCAGCAGAGGTTTTCACACAAGTTTTATCTAACATGATGCCAAAGAGGAGAACTGCCTAAGGGTGGCCTCCTGGAAAGATAGAAAGATATTACGAAGTTCACAATTCACATATGTACCTATATTGTTGTTTGTGTTGTATACATATTGTATGTTTATTTTAATATGTTTTCCTCACTAAACTATCAATTCTTAAAGATTTAGCTTGACACCTTAATCTTTTATCTCCTGGCTCATAAAAATGGTTGACAGACTACATTTGTTTCTGAATGAGGACATATATCGAACATATTAATCTAATAATATAATCAGCTTGGAAGAAGTCCATCTCTCAACAATTGAATTTAAATTGTATTTTACTCTTCATACGAACTAATCTTATGTATTAACTGATCATTTATTTAAAGATAATATTATTTAAGACAGTAAAAATACCTAAATCAAGATATTTTTGAATAAGAGATGCAAAGGTTGCCTTCCATCTTCCTAGATGAGAAGTTTGTTTTTGAGGAGTTAATTTTTCAATCAGCCACACAATATATCTCATAGGATTCTTTACTGTTTTGTTTATCCCATTAGCTAAAAGCTCAAGTATAAGACTGCGCTTTTGTCTTATAAGTGGTAAATGAACCAAAAGTAATATTGCCCTATATTTAGGCTACATTCATTTTGCTTTTTATGGGAATTTAAAGTAGGTATAATGACACTAATAGAACAATTTTAAGAGTAAAATTGTCAGCAGTGCCTAATGTTTATAACTACCATTATAAGGTTTTAATTATAATCAAATGGAAAAAAATACCAGTGTTCCAAAAATGTAAAATCTTGCAAATCTGTAAACATAGGAAATGAGTTGTCAGTGATAATATGTAAATGCATTGGAAATATATTTACTGTGGGTGCTATAATGTCATGAAAAGTCAGTAATTACATTATAATTATTTTTATTTCAAATTTTATTATTAGTATGTAGAGGATGTCAGTTATGTTTAATACATGATATCCATAAAATTGTGAATAAATTCATATTTTAGTGATAAGAAAACAAGTGTACACTTCACACAAGTTCTAATATGGTACATGTATACTTAGGGTGGTTGTATAAAATATCAGTGAGATAACTAGAAATTATAAATATCAGGGCATTTCTATAATAAAGATGAATAGAAAGAACTATCACTTATCACTTTACCCCTCTGTAAGAGATGTATTTATTTTACTGACTTTGCACTTTATATTACTTTGACCATTTCACTTTTATACTATTCCAGAAGTAATGATGCTTATTTATTAATTATTTTCTTAAAGTAACATCTTATCACATAATTCAGTTTGGTGCTTAAATGTATAAAGAAGTACTCTAGAAACTGTACAGTGTTAAAATGTTATGACCTTCACCTTTAGTCATTTATTCAACCAGTGATTAGATCTAATAAACACAACTTGCAAGATTAAGAAATTGAAATGAATATTTTCTTTATATAATGGAAGAAAAAAACATCTTTCATTATAATTTTAGTTTATACCACAGTGTTTATTGCAAATACAAAATTGCATACACATAGACAGTGGAATAAGTATAGTATAGTTCTATAACATTTGCATTAATGTGATACAAAAAGATATATTTTGTTTTATTTTTTATTTTTATTGAAGTATTATTAATACACAATCTTGTATTGGTTTCAAATATACAGCACAGTGGTTCAACAGTAACCCATATTATTAAATCCTCACCCCCTCTAGTGTGGTTACTATCTATTAACATAGAAAGATGTTGCAGAATCATTGACTATAGTCTCAATTTTGTACTACTATCCCTGTGACCAACTTATATTATGATTGAGAATTTTTGTGCCCCCTTATCCTCCTCCCCCTCCCATCCCAGCTCTTCCCCTGTGGTGATCACTAGTCACTTGACAGTGTCTATGAGTCTACTACTAATTTATTCATTAGGTTTTCCTTTTTTTTATATTCTACAAATAAGTAAAATCATATGGTTTTTGTGTTTCGCCAGCTGGCTTATTTCACTGAACATGATACCCTCTAGATCCATCCATGTGTTGCAAATGCAGGGTTTCTTTTTTATTGGCTGAATAATATTCCATTGCGTGTATGTACTACATCTTTATCCATTCATCTACTGAAGGACACTTAGGTTGCTTCCATATCTTGGCTATTGTAAATAATCCAGTGATAACATAGTGATGCATATAACTTTTTGGATCAGGGATTTTGTTATTTTTGGTTAAAGTTTTAGAAGCGAAATTACTGGATCAAATGGTACTACAATTTTTAGTTGTTTTTTTTTTTTTTGAGGAAGCTCCATACTCTTTCCACAGTAATTGTACCAGTTTACATTCCCACCAACAGTGTAGGAGGGTTCCCATTTCTCCACCTCCTCACCAATACTTGTTATTTCTTGTGTTATTTCTTGTCTTTTGGTAGTGGCCATTCTCAAGGTGTGATGTGATATCTCATTGTGGTTTTAATTTCATTTCCCTGCTGATTAGTGCTGTGGATCTTCTTTTCATGTGCCTGTTGGTCATCTGTATTTATTCTTTGGAGAAATGCCTTTTCAGGTAGTGAACTAAAATTTTTCAAGTGGTATTAAATTGTAGTTGAGAATATTGAATAAAAACTTACCTTAAAAATTGTAATTGGAGACTTAATGAGTTCATATTTAGCTTAACACAGATATAGTAGTTAACATATAAAAATGTATATATATCCATACATATCAAAAAGTTAGTTGATACATCGTTCCCTTTCTGCTAGCTGGGAAGGCTTAAAAGAAACAATACCCCTTTAGTAATGAGCATACCTGGCTTCCTTATCTTGGTTTCTAATATCATTATCCAATAAAAGGAACCAGACCTCCTTAGAAAATTACTGATTCCAACACTGGAACAAAAATATCCAATGAGCCTGGAGTATTTTGTAATGTCAGAAATTAAATCTTAAAAAAAAAAAGAAATAAAGAAAAGAAAACCTGCAATGATGGTGTTATGTTAAAGGGACACAAGATATGAGTTCCTGATACCAAAATCTATGAACAATTTGAGCAAGAAAACAAATTAGCATTTGATGCACAAAGTATAAAATAAATAACCATGAGTCAATGCTGGTATAAATGAATGATTGAAAAATCGTAAGTACAATAGAAAAAAGAAAACCCTAAGTCAGTCTTGCAAAAAAGTCCCCAAATTTGTGTAGATATTCTATCCTCTAGTGTAGAACTTTCTTCTAAAGAGTAAGTACAGTGTGGAAATTTGGGGGAAAAAAGTGCATTTACTGTGAAGAAAATGATGAACACTATCACAGCCAGGTGATTACAGTCAGTATCAACAGAGATAAATCATAGTGATAGTATGTATCCGTTATATTAAAATCATGCTATCTCTTTGTCCTTTCTCTTAGAAAAGCACAAAGCCTCTCTAATCATGGGAGAAAAATAGTCAAATTCCATTAGAGGGACATCCTTCATCATACTTCACCTATAGTCCCTAAAATTTTTAAGTGTATCAAAATCAAGGATTCTGAGAGGTGTCACAGCCAAGAGGAGTATAAGGAGATGTAACACCAATTTTAAAATGGTAACTAGGAATATAAAAAGATATTAACTAGGACTAAATAATATGAGTAAATTATAGATTTAATTAATAATAAACACTGGCTTCAATGTTGATTCATCAATTGTAATAAGTTTACCATACTAAGAAAAGTGTTAGTAATCTGGGAGAGTGTGTATATTAAGGCTTACTGTACAACTTCATAAATGTTTCTGTAAATTTAAAATTGTTGTAAACTTAAAAGATTAAAAAAAATTCACAAGCTTTCTACGTTCATTTCAATTAGTGGCAAGTGTGTGACATTGTCCTTGGCAGAGATGCAAGCTAAAGATTTCCAGAAAAGCATTGTTTCTCTTATATAGATACAACCCCTTCCTACTCCCTTTTCATTTCTTTTCTTTTCTTTGTCTGGAATAAGGATGCAATGTTTGGAAGGTCAGCAGTCACACCATATGAGCATGTGGGGTAGAGCTGAACACAGGCAAATATGCTGAACAGTAAAAATGTTCAGCAGACCAGAAAAAATGAAAACAAAATATGTTTTTTAAAATACCATGGAATCACTCTACTATCCTAAGACTGCTACCTGCACACATTCTTTTGCACCAGATTCTTAGGTATATAAAAGAAATTATGAGATGCAACTGTCTTGACTAAAAATTTCTGTTTTAATGAAGGATATATCTCAACACACTATGAAAAGTATGTATTTTCCTCTGGTTCATATATCTACACTACAAATAATATTCCATAACACTGACATTTCATATTATAATACTACCTTTTTCACTAAAACATTTTAATATAGATTATGTTAATTATATCAACAGACAATTTGGTAATGAATCCTAGTGTTTGCAAAACACACATTTCATACACTAATGACTTCAGTTATTAAAACAGAGAGTCATCAGAAAATAAACAAGATTGGTCATGTAACTACAGACTCAAATAACTTAATATACAACTGGATTATGAAAACAAGCAGCTGTACCAACAAGATAGTCAATCAAATTGACAAAGTGTGTCTCTGAATTAATGGAGTATGTACCACTTGACAAATTTAAATAAGTGCTGAAATGGTGAAACAAACTGATTTGGATTATCACATTCATTCAGAATATAGACACAATTTAAATAATATAATTATGCATCTACATCAGGCAAATATGCAGTTTTGTAGGTAACAGCATAAAAATGAATCTAGAAAATGTATATAAAGAAAACTTCTCCAAGTATAATTAAATTTAGTAAATAAAAAGTTGATATTTAGAAATAATACAAAAGCTGGATCACAAATTAGCTGATATTTCAAGCTTTAACTAATAGAATATGTTAAAAATATGCAATTCTCAGTAAAGACACAATCAAATTTACTTTAACTTTATGATTAAGTCCAGGTGAATGCCAATACACTATAAGCAATTAACTGTAGGTAAAAATAATTAAATGTCTATGTGATCCTATTTGATCATTATTTTGCTTGATTTGTTACAAAATGTACCTGATAGAAATTTTAACATATTGATCATGAAAGAAGTGAAGCAGACACCAAATAAATAAAACTGTATTTCCAATAGCTATTCAACAAGTTTGATGTAGATTACCAAAAGTCACATAAGTGAGGAGATTCCCTTATTTATCAGTGCTGTTCAAGTATATGGAGTGAGTATGCATGTGTGTGTATGTGTTAATTCCTGGTCAATTAAAGTCTATGATTGCTTTCTACTCATTTAACAGCATAATTACCTATATTATCTCTCACCTAGTTTAGGTAAGTTAGGTTTAGAGAAGTATGATTGAGAATGATACTAAAGTAAAGATAAATGCATGGTTCCTATCTTTGCTCATAGCTAATAGTTTAAGAGACCCTACCATCTCTTTCCCTTTCTATGCATAGCCTCCAAATCCATCTTTTAGACTCTATGTTTTTATCTTCTTTCCAGTAAATTTTTCATTGTGTTACCAAAATCATTATCTAAAACAAAATTATATAATTCTTCTGCAAATTTTTTAATGTTTCTCCCCTGCCCAGTTATTCTTTTCTGTCCTTTGCATACTATTCTCTTTGGAAGAAAGTCATTTTGCACAGCCTAAATGTGAGAAATGTGAAGTTATGCCCCTATCTCCTTGAGAAAAGAGCATCTACTTAAATTATTAGAACTCTTCAGCACAGGGGATTTGCCCACTTTCCCTGATTTACTTATTTATTCAATCATTTATTTATGTAAGTGTAAACTTACAAATACAAAATTTATAGTAAGGATTAAAATTCAATACTACTCTATTTTGTTGCTTATAATTTATTCAGGTTTGGCCATTGACCAGTCTCCCTGTTGGCTCCTGAATCCCTCTGATATACCCCCATCTGGGAGGCAGTTTATTTATTTTTGAACACTTCTTTACTTTCTGGTCATACAGGATGCTCCAAGTTCATCTTTCATATTTCTTTCAGTTTGAGAATCAGCCATTTTTCTAAGGAGCACTTATTCCTTTTGCTGAATAATGGAATTAGAAACTAAAATCTGTGTTTTGTGTGTGCTCATTGTTATAGGGGTGTCTTTGCTTCTAGGCTTTCCCATTTGAAAAAGCAATGAAATACATGAGTGAGTACTGATCTGCACATATATACATGTTTATAAATTTTCTCCATTCATGCATCAATAATTATATTGAGGTAACAAAGTTCTGTTGTCCCCAACTTTGATAAAATATTATCACTAGAATAATTCTTGCCTTCCCCACCTGCATATCTATAATCTCCCACTACAAGAGTGAGAAATCTTGCTTCTAACAGTCAGACATTCATTTACCTTTTTTTTCAGTTCTAGTATACATATATAGAAAGTTCTGAATTGTTAACCTATACACTCATAGAAACAACTTTAGCAACAAAAGAACAGCCCTTATGTGCAGTTGCTTTCCCATTCATATCTAAAGTTTAAGTTATTACCTTTCCTTCATCCCTTTATGTGAAGTTGTTTCATACGTTTGAAAACAGTTCAATTTTATTGTCATATTCTGAATTGTATCCTGAGATCTCTAAACTCATATTTTTTAAATTGGTATACATTATTTTCATTTTTTGTGCCTTATACTCCTATAGCTTTTAACAGATGCATTGTGTGACTTATCTTTCATTGTGTCATTATCGTACAGAATTGTTTCATCACTCTAAAAAAATGAAAACTTTGCTATGTATTTTGTACACACACACCCATATTAAAAACATAGTTTCTTTAAGGGAATACGATTTATAATTTCATGTAATTAGAGTGCTGCAGTAAAAATAAAATTTTTATTTTGCCATCTCATTTATACTGGCAAATGTATGCATTTTTTCTTGTTTTCCTGCTACCTTTCTATGTATTTATAAATTCTTTTAAATTTGTTATAATACAACTGAATAAAAACATACTTTTGGGAATTTAGCTTAATTTTTATGGCAAAAATCCACTAATAAAAATTGTATTTTTATTTTTTATTGATCCATTTTAATTTCCCTGTGATTTATAACAAAAACTGTAGGCTTCATGGATAGGGTTAATAAACATGAGAGTAGGTACAGGAAACCACTGTCTAAATGGGCTCCATTAATAATCAGCCTGGTGATCTTCTCTCAGAGTTCCATATTAGTACAGCTTTGGAATAAGATACTGATGATGCTTGATGTAAAGAGGCAAATATGTTTTCTCTGAGGGATAATATATTAAGCTAACATCTCGTGATATATTAATTTAATGACCATCTCACTGAACCAGATTTTAGTTTCATTCTTTCTACTTTTATTCTCTTTGATTTTTTGTGTTCTATTTGTTAATTCAGTTGATTTTCACTCGTGTCATTATTATTTCCTTTCCTTCACTTAGTTTTTATTTGTTATTTTTAATCTGTTTTATTAAAGTAGAACCAGAGGTCATTTGAGACCTTTTACTTTTCCTAATAAAGACAGTTAGATCCATATATTTCCCATTAAGTACTGATACTGCAGCAGCTCAAAAGTTTAGATATACTGCATTTTCATTTTTATTTGGTTCAAAATATCTTTAAATAAAATTTTTAATCTTTTCTTTGGCATATGAGAAATTTAAAACTGCTTTATTTACTTTGTACATAGTTTCTTTATATATTTGTTGTTATTAGTTGATAAAGCTTCAGGATTGTTATACCTTCTTGATAAATTTATTATTATACCTAAAAAAATCCTTTCCTCTTGAATCAACTTTTTCTTACATTGATACAGCTACTCCATCCTTCTTTTGAATATTGTTAGCCTTGCATAACTTTCTCCATCCTTTTACTTATACTGTGTCTTTATCCTAAAAGTCAGACATTTTTTTAGGCATCATATAGTTGCATCTCTTTTTGTTTTCATCCAGTTTGAAAATCTCTGCTTTCTAATTGGTTATTTGTGCTATTTATGTTTGACTGATGTAGTTATGCCTACTTCTATCATGGTGTTTTTTATTTCTATTTTTTAACTGTTATTTTATTCCCATTTTACTGTCTTCTTTAAATTTAGTATATTATTATTATTCATTTTGGGGTTTTTATTACTACAACTGTTGTTATGCTAGTGTTTTCATACAGGTGTAAAGTATACATCTTTGACTTATCACAATATACCATGAAATTATACCACATCACACATGGTATAAAATTTTATAATAGTATGCTTTAATTTTTTCTCTTATAGACCTTTCTATTATTATTTTAAAGTTACTTTTATATATTTTAATTCCCACAATATGTTTTTTATTATTTCTGTTTAAAATTAAATTTTTAAAGAGATTTAATAAAGAGAAAACATTCTTTTGTAAATATCCACCCATTTGACAATTCCAGTGTTCTTTGTTCATTCATCTAAATTCATAATTTCTTCTGCCTTAAGGACCTACTTTTACATTTTTTGTACTTCAGGTCTGCTAAAGATAAACTATTGTAGCTTTTGTCTCCAAAAGTCTACTACTCTTGTTTTTGAAGTCATATTCTGTGGATATAAAATTCTTGGTTGGCAGACTTTTCTTCTTTGGACTTTATGATGTTGTTCGGAACAGTGCCTTCTTGTATGCATTACTTCTACTGAGAAATCTTCTATAAATTGTATTTTTGTTCTTTCACATGTTACATGTCCTTTTACATATGTTGTTTTAAGATTTTCTCATTATCATTGGTTTTAGGCAATTACATTGTGCCTTTTAGTAGTTTTCTTTATGTATCTAATAAAGTAATTCATTTAATTACTTTGTTTCCTATTTGTCCCACATCTCAATGATGCTCTTTTTAGCTTTATTTTTTTCTTCCTATAGTTTTTATTGCTGTATTTTCAAGTTCACTAATCTTTTCTTACAACTTATCTGGTCAGTTCTTAATCCTATTTGGTGCACTTTTCATTTCATTAATTTTGCATCTCATATCTATGGAAATAACATTCTAGGCCCAAGATGGAACCACCCCTGCCTAGGGTGCCACGTCAACAAACCAAAACCTGGGTAATTTTCATGTCCCTGTAAATGCTCTGCTGGACCAGTAACACAGAATATCCAGTCAGCCAGTCCCCAAATGCCAAGCCAACTCTGCTCTGGGCCTTCTCATCCCAAACACGGTTGACTCTGGGGCCCTAGCCAATCTAATATTTTCTGTTTATCTCTTCGTTGTTCTTTACTCTTCATCCTATAACAGCTTCTTTCCTTCTGCCCCATTTGCAGTTCTCTGATGGGAGATTGTTTCATTAAGTGTTAAAGTTTGTTTGCATCACCTGTGTTGTCTTCTTTCATCCTCTTTGAACATCTCTCAAAATTTTATTTGGATTCTTCTTTTATGTCATAAATAGCTCTATTAATGAACAAATGGCATATTCTTGTAAAAACTGTTCCAATATCCTTGCCTGATAATTTAAACATCTCTGTTATCTCTAGATCAGCGATTGATATCGCTCGTCATTGGATTGTATATTCTTACTTTTTTGTATCTCTGGTACTTATCAGAAGCAAGGCATTGTGAATTTTACATTTTTGGGCATTGAATATTCTTATTCATATAAATAATCCTGAGCTTCATTCTGGTATGCAGATCAGTTATTTGTAATTTATCTGTTTTTGGGTCTTGATACTAATATTTGTTAGGGGTGACCAAAGTCATGTTTAATATAACTTTGTCACTTATTCCCCACTACTTAGGAAACATATTTCTGAGGGCTCTACTTAATTACTTATAAATTGTGATATTTTCTAGTATGGCTGGTTAGAATATGAACTATTCTCTATACTGTGTATGCATGGGAGCTATTATTCTTATCTTTTTGAGTGGTGTTTCCCCAATCTTGGTTAGTTTTTCTCTCATATGTGTGCCATTCATTATTCTGATGAATACATCTGAAGAATCCTCTGAAATCTCTGGAGATTTTTCCCTGCACTTCTTTCTCCTATTTGGTGCCCTAGTCTATGAGCCCTATCTACTTTTGTTTTCCTGGACTCTCAGATCTATACCCTCAACTCAAGAAATCTGCAGTAATTTTTGTGGTTCCTTCTTGTTCCACATTCTGGCAACTGTCTCAAGACAGTAATCTGGGGTATTCATAGGAATCAACTTATTTACCTCTCATCACTCATGGATCACTAGCCTTTAGTTTTCCTGATAAAGTGTGTAGAAAATCACTATGTCATTTACTTTGCCCATTTTTATTTGTTATATATAGGAGAATGATTATCTTTCCTGTTACTCCATCTTGGCCAGAAAGAGAAGTTCCATGTTGTACTTTTTTCACATTGCTGTACCAGAGTGTCATATCACTGCTTAAAATTCACTGGAATAGGAAAAAGGTTGTATTAATAGAGCAGCTGTGAATGAATGTGTAGAGGGGTAGCCCATGAAGATGCAGTAGTGCAAACTAGCTGGGGGAAGGAATACTGAAACAAGCCAGAGGGATGAAAGAGGCATTTAGTGTAGCTTAACAAACGAGTCAATGCCACTCTCAGATTCTATTTGGCTGTTTCAATCCTGAGCAAGTTATTTAACCTAGGTAAGCATTAGTTTCCTCAGGTGTAAAATTAGAATGAAAATGTTTAGCTCATAGAGTGATTCAGAATTATGTGAATTAACATGCAAAATACCTGTCACACTGCATTTGGTCAATACATTGAAGTTCCTATTTACCTGCTATAAAGATTATTGCAGCATGTGGGGAGGAATATCATTTAAGCCATTTTTGCTGAAGGGAGAACTTAAATTGAACATACTTTCACCCTTGAGTGTAAATTCTCAGTAGAAAATTGCAAAAGTATACTTAGGGAGTGGATAAAAAACAAGGAAAGAAAAACTGCGTTTCAAGTTTATCTTGTAGAAACAAGGGAATACTGGCTCTCAGTATGTAAAGTTTCTATAAATGC
This sequence comes from Manis javanica, assembly GCF_040802235.1. Classification (NCBI taxonomy): domain Eukaryota; kingdom Metazoa; phylum Chordata; class Mammalia; order Pholidota; family Manidae; genus Manis; species Manis javanica. The sequence goes on from NC_133164.1 coordinate 24,317,241, forward strand.
TTGAAGGATTTGGAATTCCAAAGTGGTGGTTCAAAAACTTATTTGGCTACCATTTCAGTTAGATAATTTCAAATGAGTTTTGAAATTTTCTCTCTTTAAGTGCTTCAGTGAAGGTAGAATCAGCCAGTCACCTTCACTTCCCTTATATTTCTCATTCTTATTATGTCACATAATGTGCTAAGCCTTCCCTTCAGTACACTATCATATGAGTCTACCAATTAAGGTCGATAAGCAATTTCAGAATCCTATTTTTGAAGTTCTCCTACCTCTAATCATTCCATATAAAAAGTAGTATGTTCTTTAGATTTTAGTGCATATTATGCAAGGTGTACAGATATCCACATTGTAAGCGAAACAAAATGGTCATTATCATATTAAATATGCCTTAGTGATGTAACACCAGAGTTTACAGGATTCTTTTAGCCTCCACAGTTATTCAGTAGATTTGCTGCAGAGGCAAAGAGATCATTTTACAATGGACACAATTCCCACAGAAAAATCAAGAGAACACTAATCCAGTGAATAACCTTGAGGAGACTTTGAAACTCAGCTAGGGGAAATGCATATTGATGTCATTGAGAGCAGCTGGAAAATGTTGAGTTCTCAGACAAGATGAGGTGGTGAGTTGGGGGACCTCATGGCCATCTGAGACAAGTTTTGTCTTTCCTTAGCATAACCCTTGGCCCATAGGGGATTATTTAACAAAAACTTCCTGTTCAGGAAAGATGATTAATTGGGCTTTAAATAAGATCTACAGCAATTATTGATAGTAATAGAAAACCAATATAATGGGCACCAAGAGGTGAAAATGAGGCTTTTATACTCTACAAGAGTATATAAAGTTTGACAGTATCAGTATGATGATCAGGAATAGCACCATGGAGGCAATCTTGGGCTTCAGCTAATTTCAGATAGAGGGTTCTTCAAGCATTACATGGGACTGGTTTCACAAGAAGGTATGTGAATCTCCTGGGACATTCACTGGAGTCACTTTGAGAGCAGAAAGTAGACAATAGTATACAGAACCGAGATAAAGAAATTACAGATCCTTTCATATCAGATAGAACTATTTCCACTGGTTCTTCCTAGTATACTGGGAAAAATTAAAAACCTGGCCAACTCAGAAAGTCATTTGCAGGTTATATTAATGCAGAGTAGTAGGTGAACCAGCTACCTGATTATGTTTGAAAATAAATAAAGGTTATGTTAGAAAGCCATCAACCCATTTACCTTTGGGTGTTGGGAGGCATAAAACAACCAATTAATATAATACTACAGTGTTCATTCCTTGGTAGCTACAGATGCAAAAAGAATCTGATTGCCTAATTATAATATTGGGAGAATCACAGTACTTAGAGAAAAAAAAAGATATGGTCATTTTGGGCTTTAATTATATGTGGAAGTGGCCAGACCTGTAAAAGTCACACAACTTCACATCCTGACAAAAAGCATGGCAAGTAAAACACGTCATAGGCCCCTGTTTAAAAGTTAGGGGGTTTACCAACGCTATCTGAAAATTTTAAGTATGTCAATGTTATGTCCCACAAATTACATGTCAACATCTCTCCAAATCATGTGTCCTTGCAGAGGCTTACAGATAGCTTCAAGTTTGTGAGCACTGGTAGTTTACGCAGGCATGTACTACATGAATCCCAGAAAAAAATTCCTTCACAGTGCTTATATTTTTCCAGTGAATTCAAATGTTGATCCTGAAAGCTAATGTACATACTAATCATTATTTTATTCTATTGTATTATTCTTATTTTTAATATTCAAGAGTATAAACCCTCTTATTTATTATTACTATTTTTATATTCACTATTATTATTTTTCCAGTTGCTTTCCTCCAGATATTCTCTCTTCTTGAGGCACATACCTATTGCATTTTTCCCCATTGGAATTGACTCTTCATGTGGATATCCTTTTAATAATCCAGTCCTGGAAAGTTGAAAGATCTAACTGCCTGGACCATTAACAATGGCATTTACATCCCAGGAGGACTGTATTTCAGTGGATCTCAGAATGACATTATCTATGGTAAAGATCAGTGTTTGGAAGTTAATCTTTTACAATGTACACAGAGAGCTGTGGACTGCGAGCAATTTGACATAGTCATGGTGAATTGCTGCTGCAGTTTTTTGAACTTGCCCATCTATTCCATCACAATAATCATGCTTTCTTATCAAATGAAACAATCTTATAGATAACACCCCATTGGAATACTGTTTTAAACAGCACATGGGGGGAAAAATATTAGTAAGAATGTTCAATATCTTGATCTAGGTGACGGTTGCATGAGTGTACACTCATGTCAAAATACATTAAGCTGTGCACTAAGATATGTGCATTTTACTGTACTTCCATGTAAATTTTTAAATTAAAAATATGTATATATAACTATAGCTATTCCAATAGTCAAAAGACAGAAACAGCAAAAATGCCCATCAGTCGGTGACTGGGTAAACAAATTGTGGTACTTACATACAATGAAATAGTTCTTAACCATAAAATGAACAAAGAAAAATAAGATAAATCAGCAAGTAAGACCAGTTCTGTGTGTAGCAGATGAACTGCTGCTCAGATTTTCAGTGAGCTGTTTCTTTTTCCTCAAAATTTATACTCACATTACAAACCTTTAGCTCAGAAGCCTCCAATTGTAGTATGGGAAAGTTTTATCAGAAGAATCCAGTTTTCCCTTCAGTGAAGTCAAATGTTTTCACTAAGGTCTGATATCCAGGAGTAGTTGCCTTTCAAAGGGTAGCAGAAGAAAGCCCTTGAGTTGCAAGACTAGGAATAACAAATAACTTCCATCAGCTATGAAATGACTTTAGACATGTAACTCCACAGACATTGCAACTCTGTAACTGGAGTAGAAAGGCAACCTGAAGGCAGAGATTGTTTTGTCAAATACTGGGACTCCAGTTTTCCAGGTTACAAGTTGCAAAACTTCTATTAACCTTTGCCACTTGGCTGGCTACCTATTTGTCTTTTTTGAAGGGCTGGCTTACTTCCAAGATATGGAATATGCTGCTGCCTCTGTGCCAGTTTTCACTTACAGATCTGGCTTATGTGCATATCTTTGGCAAAACATAAATTAAGTCTACAAACATAGCTCCAGGAAGGTCTTGTGAAGAAACACAAAACAAAACAAACCAGATTTTAGCCTTCAATTCTATGCAAGTAAAACCAAGTAACAAAGAAGATGGAAATAGAGGCTGAATGCAAAGCACAGTATCCAGAAGAATATTTTGATTAGTTGCTCATTCACCTTTAGCCTAAAGGAAAAACAATATAGTGTTTTCAAAGATTCTTGCATTCTCCTCAGTGTCATGGGAGACTAAGGTAATACTCAGAAGTTGGTGAATGGAGCAACATGACAAATATACTGCATTATTCTTTTTTTGTTCTAATTTTTAAAAATCCTCTCAACATCATACTAAGGAATTGCTAGTGCCTCAGCTTCATGTATTGTGGAAGAGCTTTGAGATTTCTGGTTTCAGACCACAAAATATAGACGAACAAGAATGTTTCCTGCCTGCAAGAGCAAACACATTAAACTCTATAAACTCTAAGAACATATATCCATATTGTACATATTAACTTGGTATAATATTAAATTCTAGTTTCCATGGCCTAAAACCATCAGAATTCACTCTAAAACATCGTATAAAATTTGCAAGAGCATGCAGTTTCACACAAATTCCACTGCTTCAGAATATTCTGACATGAGTCTCAGTGTAGTTTTGAGGGTTGTGCGATTAAGGATTTGAGATTCGAGCATAAGAAGATGTGCTTTCCCTCTCAAATTCTGCCACATATCATTAAGCAAGACTGGTGTTACTGCATTCCATGGGGGTAAATGCAGTATCTGCTGGGGAGAGAGAGTTATGGAGAGCTGGGGCACAGTTGTCTGATTCATCTAAAGAGTGATATTCAAACATGTATTCAGTAGAAGTATGCAATATCACCCCAATCAAACAAAATTGAAATGAAATATGATTAAATTTCTTGATTTAACTACTGATACACCTTCAAGTAGGAAAAGGACAGAATAGGTGAAAAAGCATCATAAAGTGATAAACACCAAAATTCAGACCATGAAAAACTCAACATGACGAAGACTCTAACTTCATCAACAACAATAGCAAGCATTACAAGAAAAAGATGGAAAGGCAGAATGTAAAGATTGAAAGAGATTTAAGATGCACATTAGTAGTTTGTAATATATGGATCTCTTTTAGTTGTTAGTTCAAGCAAATGGTAAAATCCAACCCACCAAATAACGAAGTATTTATGAGGTAATTAGATAAATGCAAATGTTGACTGGATATTCTGTGAGATAAAGGGATGATTAATTTTGGTATAATTGTATGTGTGCTCTTAAGAAGCCCTTATATTTTAGAAATACATAATTAATACTTACAGAATAAGTTTTATGTTGTCTTGGGTTGGTTTGAAATAATGCAGGAGTAAATGTGCATGTGTGTACTGGAAGAAAATTGGTCATTAGTGATTATTAAAGCAGAATGATGGGTCACCTGTCCATCTATTTTTGAATAAGTTGAAATGCTTACCTAATATTGGTATTTAACACTCAAAATGATAGAGAACTGAATGAATTTCGTTGTGTTTTTAAGTGAAGCACTGGAACGTGAAGACTTTGATTTTTGGATTGGGAGAAAAGAACTACAAATAAATCTGACACCTGCACACACCTTTGGAGGCTGAATCTTTATTCAGTGACCCCATGATGAAGTGACATGAATTTCTACTTCTCTCTTTTTTTCCTTACTCCAGACCAACAGCAACTCAGAGTTACTTAATATAGCTGAAGCATTTTTTGTTCTTTTCTTTTCTCTTTCTCTTTTTTATAAAGATTAAGCTAGAACCTACACATATGTTGTCATCCACACAGTGGTAACTCCAGAGTTTTTTCATAAAGGGGAGTTATGAGCAGCTATCTGCTTAAAAGTGTGAGTGGCTGCCTTAAGAGATGTTAGACATTTATGTTGAAATGGTTTAGCAGGCTTTTTGTTGGAAAATATTTACAAAAGTAGTGATGATGCTTATAGGCTAGCTAAGACTTGTCTACCAACCCTATTTGCCCTCTCTTGTGCCAACTACCACCATTGTATTTATCCTATGAACATTCAAAATAAAAGAGTATCCTTACCTGGAAAAAGGAAATTGACAGTGCTTTATTTTCCTCCACACAGTTACTCAAATACATGTGTTTTTAGACAATTAACTGTGACTGTCACTTTTGTCTTACATGCATTATATAGGTTATGGATTGTGAGAAAATTACTTCATTCTATTACTTCTGGCTTATGGAAGGAGAATGGTGTTATTGACTAGAGTCAGATGGTCTTCCTTTGTTATAATCTGGCTCTACTTCTCACTAACTCTATGATTTCAGAAAAATTAACTTCCCTTTGTTCTTTACTTGTACTACTGAAAAAATGAAGATAATAACAGTATTTCTCATTCTGGGAGTTACAGGAAGGATAAAATGAGTTAGTAAGTAAAAAATTCTGGCACATAAAGGATATTTGGTAAATGTTAGTCATTGTCATTATGAGTAAGTTGTTAACAGATGCCCTAAGAAGTTCAAAGCTGTGAGTACATGAGGTAGAGGGAAAATAAAGAGGAAACTTGAGAGTTCTCAGAGAAGTTCATGTGCCTCAGTGACCTGAGAAATGTCTTAGAACAGGTGACATGAAAAAAGTCTGTCTCTCTGCTATCTCTTCAAGTGATTCATGCATTTTAGACTTTGTTTAGACCTTGCATCTTTAAGTAGAGATTTCTTTCTTTTCCCTTGTATTACTTCAAAACCACCATGAACAATTAAAAGTTTAACAACTTTATGTTTTAAGAATAAACATTTAGGATATGTCTTTTTTTTTTTTTTAGGAGAGCAAGGTACAGGCTTTTATTTAGAAATAAAGTGAGAGAATAGAGCTCCTGGCTCATACCAGGAGGGAACAAGAGAGCCTGGAAATGTCTTTTTTAATGCAGGAAAATAGTCATTGGATATTATAGCATACAGTGACAACATGCATAAAATGTTCAAGGTCTCTTATAAAATGGAAAATTTTCCCATAGGTTTGTATATGAATTATTTATAGACAGCATGCTAGAAATTTTCAAACATATCTAATTCTAAATGTGTTTTAATTGACATATACCTGTATTTAAGAAATCTGTCCATACCTCTGAGTCATCTGTTTAGAAAGGATATTTTACACTATTTCCCTATTCTTGATGTTAGTTTATAAATAGAACTGTAGGAGGCAATTATAATTATTAATTAAAATATCCAAATCATTTTGTAACATAATAAATTACATGCTGATCAGCACACGTCACCATAGGATATGTATGTGGGTTTTTTTTTATTATTTCAATACTAGATTACCTCATTTTCGTGCTGCAGATTTGCTGACCATGGCTATAATTAATCTCCTAATGATTAACAAAAAAGACACTTTTTGATGTCAAGTAAATGAGAACAATAGCTTCCATGAATTGCATGAAAACTGATTTATTAAATTGGTCCTTAACATCTTGGATAACTTCCAACAGTATAAATGAATGAAATCCAGCAATGAAGTATTTCCTTTGAAAACAAAATTTATACATGAGAATTCTCTGGAAGGAATTCTTTTTCACAGTGTGTGTGATTATATAGTTAAATACATAGCATTGTTTAAAATGGAATTTTAAAGAATGTTAAAATAAGAGTGAAAAAAAGGTGAAGGGCATATTTGATAATGTGAGATCATTTTCAAACAGAGAATATTTAACTCCCAGAAGCCACTTTAAAGAGAAATGGCTAATGGTCTTTAAAATTCACTTTCACATCGTATTATATTGTAACCCACTTTACTGTAACACCTCTTTTTCATATTAATATGTTACAGAAGATAAAAATGTTAGATGGTACTTTTCCACAGAGTACTGAAAAATCCTACGGAGTACATCAAAAGACAGAGTTACACAAACCACTTTTCACTGTAATAATTACATGCATGTTCCTGCACCAGTTGCTGGGTGTTTTTTAGTAATTATTTAATAATAACTAATGTAGGCCATAGAGAAATCCAAGGTTCTCCATTTGTTTGTCTTAATCTCATTCTTCAGCTGTAACTCCTTCATGCCTGATGCAAACTTTATATTGCCTCACTGAAATATTTCCATTTTGCTATCCTTGCTGTTCATATATGCCCTTAGATTTTGTTCATGCTCCTTCCTTTCCCCTGGAGGTACTTCTTCCCTACTTCCCTGTTCTCCACAATCAAACTAATAAATAGCTACTTCATTTTTTAGGTTCAACTATAGACAACATTATCTACCATCCTCTCCCCACCAGAAATAATTGATTACATTCACCTATGGGCTACCACTATACTGCAGTGCAGATTTTATTTTGACATTTGTAAAATATTATCAAACTGATATTTAATAATTCATATCCTCATTCTAAGCATGGTCATTTCTTCCTACATTGCCTCTATTAAACCAAATGATTGATTGTTGAATGCATGCATGGTCTAGTTAAGATTTTCGGTTAGACTGTTGTATTCTTATTAATATGTTAGTTTCTTAAGATTCAAATGTTAAGACCATTTAATTTGATCAGTTTTACATAGTTTAAGGATAATTTAAGATATCTCAGTTCCTGTGACAATTTCAAATGTCATCTATGGCATCTAACCTTGAGGACATATATAACCGAAAAACAGCATATCCTCAAGAGAAGCACTATCCAGTAAAAAGTGATGGAAAAGTTGTATATCTGAGGTGTCCAATAATAAGATAACCACTAGTTATATGTGACTCTTGAGCCTTTGAAGTGGCCCCTATGGCTGGGAAAGTAAATATATGGTGTTATTTCATTTTAATTAATCTTTATTTAAATTTAAGTAGCAACCTATAACTAGTTGCTACCTGTTAGCACCACTCCTAAGTTAGAAGACAATTAAAATGAAATGTTTTCAATGTCACAGTATATACTAGCAATGCATCCTTACACATAGACAGTTAATTAAATGACCTCATAAATGGCTGTTTATCCAGTGCCATTGCTGTGCACTGGGATTTCAAATATAGTATGAAAGAGTCTCAGGAATATAGACATTTTTACTTTTCCAGGGAGAAGTTGTGATAATATCTACCTCAAACTTGACACATTTTGAATAATAGATAATGAAAAGAGTTGAATATAAAAATGAGTTAGTTGAGTAATAAAAATAATTAAGATTTCAGGTTATATATATTTTGAAATATTGGTTTATTCAGTGTTATCCCTTCTAAACTATGTGCATGATGAGAATCATTGATTATGTCTGGCTTGTTCCAAATGCCCCTTCACCTAGAATAGTGCTTGGCCCATAAGAAGTCCTCAGTAAATATCAGATGAAAAGCTGCATTAACTTCTATTTTCTGAGTGATGCCGTTTTACAAAAATCCACATAAAAACCATATTGATGAAACTAAACAGCATAAAATACATTAAATATTGGAAGCAACTTGGATATTGCAGTTCTTTTACATGACAGCAGCAGCCACATAATTCTTGCCAGCAGCAGGAGATAAAAGTAGCAAAGTAGCAAAAGAAATATCTTCAAAATGACAAGGTAAACTAATAATTAACGTCAGCAGGTTGCTTTGCTGATACCAGAAAGTCAGTGTTCAACAGTCTCATTTCCTTTTCTTTTCTTGGGGCTACTTTCATTTTTGAGTTTCATATGTTTTGTTTTTCCCAATGTTTTAATATATGTGAGATGAGTGAGTGTGTGTGTGTGTGTGTGTGTGCCTGCTCATGCATGTGTACTTACGTGTTTTCATAAATTATGTGGGTTTTTTACTTGAGAAGGACAAAGAAAATTCAGAAATATGGTGTTCTCAGTGTAAAGAAAGAAAAGCAAAGTGTGCTTAAAACTATCATAATACTTGATTTCTTTAAATATATCTTAAATGAATCATGGCAAAATACAATCTAGAAACCTGAATGGAAGGGCATGGCTCTTAGTATATCATCAGTGTTTACATTTTTACAATTTTTTCAGATTATTTCATAATTAAAAATGAAATCAGAATATGTCTATAATGTAAAACATGAATTCATGACACTGTCATATATTCCTAAGACATGAAATGAATGCGTAAACTAATCATGTATGAATGAACATTAATTCACAAGTTTTACCATGAATCACTGAAAATATACAAGGTATTTTAAATTATTCCTTAGTTATTAACTCTACAGTTCTTCTCATACTTATTATGACACTATTTTTCTTTATGTAAATGCTAATTTTGTTTAAAAACCAGTATCTAAAATATTATGTCTAATAATTTTCATTGGAAACTGTATTTAAATCATTTTAAATATGCATATCTGTATTTCTTTGATTTTAGAAACAAGAGCCATTAAATTGACATATTTACTTTCTCATTAATTTATATTTGAGCAAAACATAGCAAGTACATGTTTAGTTTTTCACTCTATGTTCATAAACTGCACACATTTTTATTCCTGATGGTTTTTACCAACTTTACAAATCTCATAGTTTTACCCTTTTCAAAGGAGACCTTGCTGAATATTTTCTTTGAAAGATTTTATTCCAGCATGGAGTCTTATTAAAATATGAAAAAGTTTAAGTTGGCAGGAAACACATGAAATCAGCAAAGTTGAGAGGAACATAGTAGTATTGGGGGAATTTGAGAAAATGTTGCTTATCCAGTATCACCACTGTGGCTGCCTAGAGGGTAGTTTAATTAGGCTACAATTCACAAGGCAGAAAGTAGTTTTGTAATTACCTTCAAATGACCAAAGGGTAGAGAACTCTAAGGAGGGTTGCATATTCCCATTAATGAACCAATGTGCAATTGACTGGATTTTTTTTTTTAGATAATTATTTTTTATTGAAGGGTAGTTGACACACAGTATTACATTAGTTTCAGGTGTACAATACAGTGATTGAACATTTATATACATGATAATTCTAGCTACCAGCTATCACCATACAAAGTTGTTACAATATTTTGACTATATTCCTTATGCTATACATTACATCCCGGTTACTTATTTATTTTACATTTGGAAGTGTGTACTTTTTTTTTTTTTTTTGTGAGGGCATCTCTCCTATTTATTGATCAAATGGTTGTTAAAAACAATAAAATTCTGTATAGGGCACTCAATGCTCAATGTATAGTCATTAATCCACCCCAAGCCTAATTTTCGTCAGTCTCCAATCTTCTGAAGCATAACGAACAAGTTCTTACATGGAGAACAAATTCTTACATAGTGAATAAGTTACATGGTGAACAGTACAAGGGCAGTCATCACAGAAAATTTCGGTTTTGATCATGCATTATGAACTATAAACAGTTCAAATATGAATATTCATTTGATTTTTATACTTGATTTATATGTGGATCCCACATTTCTCACTTTATTATTATTATTATTATTATTATTATTTTTAATAAAATGCTGAAGTGGTAGGTAGATGCAAGATAAAGGTAGAAAACATAGTTTAGTGTTATAAGAAAGCAAATGTAGATGATCAGGTGTGTGCCTGTAGACTATGTGTTAATCCAAGCTAGACAAGGGCGATAAAACATCCACGGATGCAGCAAATTTCTCTCAGAACAGGGGGGGAGAGGTTCTAAGCCTCACCTCTGTTGATCCCCGATTTCTCACCTGATGGCCCCCTGCGACTGTGCCTGTCTAGGTTGTTCCTCCCTTGAGGAATCTTACCCGTCTCTGGCTAACCAGTCATCTTCCGGGGCCATACAGGGAAATGTAAAGTTGGTAAGTGAGAGAGAAGCCTTATTATTTGAAAAGGTTAGTTTTTTACTTCTTGGCATATTTATGCCCTGTGGCTTCTATGCCCACCATTTGTCTTGAGGTATCTTTACCACTTGGTAGAATTGTGATACACGGTAAATTCGATATGAGGCACGAATTCTTTGTAGGGGTTATAATTAGGAAGGAAGAAGAAAAGCTATAGAAGTAGCAGGCAGAAGAAAACATGGGAAGATTGATTATTTCTTTGACATATCTTCTTGTAGAGTAACTTCAGCATGTATAGGTTTGACTGGATTTTTTATCTGAGGCATTTATTGAGCAAACAATATTTAAATATATGTTATTTCAATTCTTCATTCATACAAATAGTTGAATTTTAACATCTTACTTCAGAATATGTAGGACAGATAAAAAGGTGTTTAAAATAAAATCTGTCAATCTTTACAAACCTCTTTTGCTCTAAGTAGAAGTGCTGTATCTAAAACCTATAAATACAAGCATTAGCTAAGTTTTGTATTGTACCATAGGAAATTTAATTAAGTATGGAAAGGATATCTAATTAAAAATCCATATTTCTTAATGATGAGGAAGGAAATGTAAATAGTTCATTTTCTGAGAGTGTCTACAGTCAATGCATCTATAATATGAAACTGACTAAAAAATCATACCTTCTTGATAGCATTTTTTTCTTTATCTGTATTTTTGTCTTTTTCAAGGAATATGTGACTTTAGTTTCTTAAAATATGATACCACACCAGAGAAATATCATCTCTTCTACATAGAAATGAAATCAGCAAGCTCTTAGAGGCTGTAGTGTGGGGATTCTTTTAATTAACCTGAAATATTTCCTTTTGTAGAGGTAGAAACATTATCAAAAGAACAATTGATTGGCTCTAAATACACAAAAATTTTGAAACATTATGAAGAATCAAGGGTATCTAAATCAGTATATTTTTATATTTTGAGAATGAAGCTATAAAAAAAGCAACAATTTCTTATTAATGTCCAGAAAATTACAAGTGTCTAATTTGAGAATGGAAACATATATTTCATGAATGTATGGGCTGAAAAGATACATATAATTTTTACAGCTCAATACAATTTTGTTTAAATTAAAGCACAAAAGCTGGAATAACAATTTTTCATTGCATTTTCTATTAAACAGTGATAATTATAGACTTTATGAATATTAATTAATTTAATCATCATAGCTGAGTTAACTGTTGTCATGAATTTTATTTAACAGACCATAGAAACTGAGATAAAGAAGTTGAATGACTTGCTAAGGTACACTTTAGTAGCATTACTAGAGACAAAATTTGACCCTAAGAAAACTTACTTAATTTGGAAACACATCTTAAAATATTACAAAAGACTAGTAAAATTAAGAAAAACATTCAGATGTGATAAAACATGGTTTCTTATCTATTTCTTTATCCTGACTAGTTGTTGCTATGAACACATCATGTTCTTGTTGGAGAAAAACATTTAAGAAGTCAAAGAAACAATGGTAACAAATAAAGCAGACCCTAAAATTTAAAAGTTAAAAACCTTCAAGTATAGAGCATAAAAGGGTTATCAGCTGGAGCTGTCATTCCCAGAAGGTGGGTTAATTATTGAAAGACTCCATGAAGAGTGTCAATTTAAATCAGCTTCTGTCTGAGGTGTTGGTTACAGTGCACAGCTGTCTGTACACAATAAACACATATTTTATGTAAAACTCTAATATAAACCTAGGGGTAAGAAGAACTGGACAATTATTTCCATGATTTTTGACTGGTAAAAATAAAACCCCAATGGAAGGAAAAGGCAGAGGGAAAAAGAAGTGGGAAGGAAAGGAGGGAGGAAAAAAGGAAGGAGATAGAGGAAAAGTAGAATCAGAAGCGGGAGAAGGAAATGAGAAAGAGAAGGAAGGAGAGAAGATCAAGGAGGAAAAGAAGAGGAGGGGGAATATAATTTTTTTTGGTATCATTAATCTACAATTACATGAAGAACATTATGTTTACTAGGCTCCCCCCTTCACTAAGTCCCCCCCACATACCCCTTCACAGTCACTGTCCACCAGTGTAGTAAGATGCTGTAAAATCGCTACTTGTCTTCTCTGTGTTGCACAGCCCTCCCCATGCCCCACCCCACTCTATACATGCTAATCGTAATGCCCCCTTTCTTTTTCCCCACCCTTATCCCTCCCTTCCCACCCATCCTCCCCATTCCCTTTCCCTTTGGGAATATAATTTTTATGCACTAATTTAAGCAAGAAGCCCTTCCTTCTATAAAGCACTTTCTTAATACTTCAAATAAAGGAAGTCTCCAGCTTGCACAAACATAAAAGAAAAAAATGACTAGCAGAATATCTTTCTTAAATACTACTCTTTGTAAAGCAGTCTCTGAAATCAGAAAACGAGATCATCTGATTAAAGTCTTTACAATAGCAATAGTTATCAATCTAGTCCATTTAGACTGTTGAAAGCACAGCCTGGGACCATAATATATAAGGAAAGTTAAAGAATAGAAAAACATTAGAATTTTCTAAAAGATAACACAATCCTGATAAAACAAAAAAAAAAGAAAAAAGACATTTTATATATGCACACATTTGTATATATGCACACATGTGTATACTAACACATTGCATAGGCAAACATCTGTGAAAGCCCTTTGGAACTAGGTGGCAAGAGGAACTGAAACAAATATGCTGTTCATGCCATAAAGAGTCCTTCACGCTTTGCCAAAGGATTTCCTCTGCCTCTGACCCCAAAATTGTGTGTTCATAGCAAAATCCATGAAAGTCTGGTAGACTATTTTCTAAGTCAGATAAAAATCCAGGACCCTTCACTCTTCTTTACAAATATATCATGCTTTAACAAATATACTGGATCTGAATCTACCAACCAATCAACAAATAAAATAAAACACAGAAAAAAATTTTAACGATTGGAGGAGAAAAAAATAAGCTAAATGGATTGTTTCAAAAATTTAAAGTTTTGTCTTAGAAACGATTTAAAATTATAACCAGAGGGTAATAAAAATAATGACATTGAACTTTACATAGTAAAAATTATATAGGTGGGTCAGGTTTGCACACTTATACTTGCTTATAAAGAAAAATTAATGAAAATAATTAAAATAACTGTTAATTCAAGAACTGAAGGAAGGTAACTAATAAGATCTGGTGGTGAACTTAAGAAATTATAATTGATAAACTGAGAACATTTTTCTTGCAAACATATAATTAACTATTAGACAGTCTAATAAAGAAAAACAATGTCAACAAAAAGCTACGTTTGAAATATCAGAAGTGAGAAGCTGAATGTAAAAATTGACACAACATAATTTCAAGAACTGTAAGGCAAATATTCCCATATTCTTTTCTAATAAATGTGAAAATCTGGAGGAAATGGGCACTTTCTCAAGGAAATATGAATTAGAAATTGCCATTCAAGAAAGAGAAGAACACCTAGATTAAAAAAAAATGTGTCATGGAGGGTATTAGGAACTTTAATAATAAACACAGTCCAGGACAAATTTAAAGAGCTCATGAAAAAATAAGAGACTGATAGATTAACCTACATTCAGCATTGTGATTTATCATCAGGTTGTATACAAAGGAATTAAAAACAAATGTATGTATAATTTCTCTTAAAATCATTCCAGTAGTTGTTTCATTAACTTTTCTACTTCTACTTTGTTATTATTTGTTTTTTTTCTATCAATTTATTTTTCATTGGTGGGTTGTAGGTAGTGATGCGTACATGTATATGTGCATAGCTTCTAAAAGGATTTTCTTAGACCCAAATAAAAATATTCACCTCCACTTACTCAAGCATGAAGTTATCAGTGCTATATTTATATTGCCATAGTTCTTTTTGAATAAAGCCATAGATAAGTGATCTTCAAAACAAGAAAAAGGACAATATAATTTATTCAACTTTAAAGAGTTACTTATAGGATAGGAATAAAACTCCTCTTAAGCTTTCTATCTTTTTAAATATTCTGGCCTAGTTTTTGTAGTTAAGTTCAAGGCCATCAATATTAAAATTCAGAATAATCTGATTTATTATTAGGGAGAATAGTATTAGGATCTATGTTTTTTAAAATAGGAATATTAAAATAAGAGAATAGTATTAGGATCTATGTTTTTTAAAATAGCAATATTAAAATAAGACTAACTTTAAAAACATATTTTTTCCTTAGCAATTTTTACATGAATGTTCTCTGATATTTTTATCTTAGGTTCACATCACTGCTTCATTAACAATATAGATATAGACAAAAAATTTCCAGTCTATATTTTTGAGAATGAAATTAGCCAATTATTATATGTTCTAATATAATGCTTCCTGGATATAAAGCTTAAAATGTGTTACCCAAATAATGCATCCCACAATAAAGCATTAAAACTTACCAAATGTTTATTTGGGGATTTTGGTGTGATTTGGGAGAAATACATTACTTGAAAAGATAAAATTTGAAGAGCTCTCTTAATAAATAAATAAATTCAAACATGGGAATTTTTGTAGATTAAGCATTTCATATTACTGTAAATAATAATTACTGGAAGATATGTTCTAGATCATGGATATATGCAAGTATATATGTAATTTTTATTTAGGTCATATTTCTATATATTTCTGAACTTCTTAATGACAATTTGTCAGTGTATTTCAAGCCTAGGTATTGTGGATTAAGATACAATTATGGGAACCCTATTCCTTGTGCTGAAAAATTATTTCTTTCTTGATCTACATCATCTGATAAGAGAAAACAGTAACTCGGGAAATTTTGCATGTGAATACTAATACATGACAAGTTGAAAATAACTGCTTTTGTGACTAAAAGTAATTTCTCAGCATATATTTTCCATATGTTCCAAATTAAAACTTCTTTGAAGAAATATTTACAAATGTGCAAAAAATATTTCATCTTCCCACCCAAATTCATCAACCTACCTAAATCTATCCCAGACTTTTTGAGAAAAAATAAATCATTGTGCTTATAAAAGTCTAATCTACACAAAGGTGCTGAATCTCAACGTCTTCTATAGACTTAATGTAGTGCTCTAGAAACGTATCATTTTGCTCTCCAGTAAGCATAGACTCACCATTTATAAGCTGTCACATATTAAGAGAAGAAAAGAATGAGAAAGAGAAGGAAAGAGTGACAAAGAAGGAAAGGAGGGAAAAGACTTCTGTGCTATACGGATTATCTCATCTGCATCAGTTGCTCAAATTAAATTTCTTGGATTTGTATTTGAGTCCTAAACTTCATTTCTTTTCCCATTCAATCTCTCAGCTGACCCTGTCTGCTACAACTAAACTATATACCAAATCTTGTTAGGTATCACCATTAATTCATCCACCATCCATAGCCAGCTATTTCCTTTCAAGTAGGCAACAGCATTCTAAACTTTCTCTCAAATCTATATGTGCCTTCCGTAATCCATTCTCCAAACAGAAACAACAGTGAGCATTATTCTATTCTTCAGATATTCCAAATGTTTCTGTTGCCTGTTTCAGAATTCTTCACAAGCTGTTGTCTCTGTGTTGCCTCCTTAATTTTGACTAGATTTTCTTCTTTTCATTATTCCAGTCTAGCTTAAATGTCCCCTAAATAAAGCTTTATTGATTTTTTTTTTGTTTTCTGGCTATTTTAAGTTATGATTTCTTTATTCTCCAGTAGAAAACAATAGTTTAGGTTCTTGAAAGCACTTATCATTACAGAAATTATTTTATTCTATGTATCACAAATAAAACATAAGCTTATTTTGAGCAAATACTTTTCAATGGCTTACATATATAGCCTTATAGTGACTATTATAATATTTTTTATATATGAATTAATAAATGGATGAATGCATTTACTTTCCCCAAAAGAGTTATAAATTATAAGCAAATTAAAAAAATTAAAGAATATAATATTGAAGACTTTGTAAACTATTTTGCTTTATTCTTAGACAGAAATGGAATAAAATCAATGTGTTACAAAACAGATTTAGAAATTTAAAAATGCAAAGCTCATACATGAATGCTCAAACTTCCCTAAGCTAGATTATATGAATAAGAAAATGAATAATTTTCAAAAATAATTCAGATTTTATATCTTGCAGTAATATTGATAAACCAGTTAAATAAAGAATTTGGCTTCCATGAAATATACTTTCTCATTTATTCATCCATCTATTCATTTAATAAATATTTACTAAGTGTATCCAAATTAAGAAGAAGAAAACAATAGAATGCATTTCATGAAACTTAAGTTAAGCAATAATTCTAATCAGTATGTAACTCAATAACAATTTTCTTGCAGAAATAAATTCAGTAATCACCAAATGTACTAAAATAAGTCCTGGTGAGAAACAAGATTTAATATTTAATGGTGTTTTATACAAACATCAACAGCATCATCATTAGATACAGCAGGATGGTAATGTCTACATAAGGACTATTCATAGGGATTGTGTGGTTAAACAATATTTGAACAGCAACTCAAATGTCAAAGACATAATATAAATGTATATTAGATGCATTCCAAACAGAATAAACAGCACTGAAAAGCATGTAAACAGTTGTTTTAAAAAAATTCAGAAACTCTTGCACAACATAGGAACTACATTGGCAGAATCTTACTTAGAGGACAGACTTCTCATCTAAATAAAGTCATGCTTCACAGAGTGATATTTAAATGCATATTCTAAAGTTCTCTGTGTTTATTACCTGTTAATGGCATTATTTTTCTGAAATACATAAAAACTTAAAGAAAATTTTGAAGATGCCTCCTCACATTTGTGCCTTTTATAGTTCACTATAGTCTCTTTGGTAAAAGTTAACAGACATTTCTGTATAAATTGGTAGTTCAGAATCACTTTTTTGGCTAGATGAATATGCTGTCCTTGTCTTTTCATTAAAATGTGTTTCATTTAAATTAGGTCATTGCTGCTGAAAGTGTTCATTGCAAAATAAAAGTGTTATGAATCAATGGAATAGCATGCATTTTACTTAATAAAAAGAGTGATTTATGTCATACACTGAATTTTTGCGACTCAAATTATGTTTTGCACATCAGAAGCATATGCATCTCCTGGTAACTTTAATTTCTATCAACTTCTAGGTGATTTCCATGTTCTAGTTCATAGACTGCACTTAATACCAAGATTTGAATGAATGATAAAACTGCTCTTTATATGGGATATTTAATTTGTTCTCTAAATACTTTACTATAGGGATGTTTATCTCCTGTTTTCTTTAATCTAAAACGGAAGTACTCAACTTATGATCCTACTGGCAGATTCAATGATTTTCCACACCTCAAGTATTAAGCAATGGCCATGTCAAAAGTGGTTGTAGGACCAAGTGGCCAACAGAGACAGGAGCATTGATGATTTCTCCCATCATCACTTGAGATCAAAAGAATTCTATGAATTATTTTTATCAGAGAAAAGCCTACATCCACTCTTCTAAAAGGAGATGCTAGTCTTTTCACATGATGAAAAGGTGTAAAAAAGAGACAGAAAGCACAGAGGCTTACAACTGTGTGCTTGGTTCACTGGCTCTGACACTGCAGACAGGCACTGCAGACAGGAATCAGGAAACAGATCTTTCTCCCCCCAGGCACCAGTACTGCTCCCCTATGACCCAAAAACTCACTCTAGGGACTGAGCAGCTCCAGAGATTGGAGCTTCTGGGTACTAGTGGGCACCACACAAATATGAAATGTCAAAAGAACATGGTTCAGACCAAAATCTCACAAACCCCAGAAAAAGGACCAAATAAAACTGAACTCACAAATCTTCCTGAAAGAGAGTTCAAAATAAAAATTATAAACATGCTTATGGAGGTACAGAAAAATATTCAAGAACTCAGGAATGAATTTAGGTCAAAGATTCAATCATTAAGAAATTCCGTATCTGAAAAGAAACAGAAAATGGAGGGATATAAAAGCAGATTAGATGTAGAAGAAAAGATGGTAAATGGAATAGAAATTAGAGAAGAGGAATACAAAGAAGCTGAGGCACAGAGAGAAAAAGGAATCTCTAAGAATGAAAGAATATTGAGAGAAATGTATGACCAATCATAATGGAACAATATTCACATTATAGGGGTACCAGAATAAGAAAAAGAGAGAAAACAGGATAGAAAGTGTCACTGAGGAGGTAATTGCTGAAAACTTCCCCAATATGGGGAAGGAGATAGTCTCTCAAGCCATGGAGGTGCACAGATCTCCCAACAGAAGGGACCCAAGGAAGACAACATCAAGATGACATATAATAATTAAAATGGGGAAGATCAAGGATAAAGACAGACTTTTAAGAGCATCTAGAGAGAGAAAAAAATATCACATACAAAGGAAAACCCATCAGGCTATCATCAGACTTCTCAACAGAAGCTTTACAGTCCAGAAGAGACTGGCATGATATATATAATGTAATGAAGCAGAAGGGGGCTTGAACCAAGAATACTCTACCTGGCAAGGTTATCATTTAAATTTGAAGGAGGGACTGAACAATTTTCAGATAAGCAAAAGCTGAGAGAATTTACCTCCCACAAACCACCTCTACAGTGCATTTTGGAAGCACTCTTGTATATGGAAGTATTCCTAAGGCTAAATAGATGTCACCCAAGGCATAGACAAAGAGTACAGAATATAATTCATAACTTACAAAGAATGGAGAAGGAAGAAAAAGGAGGAAAAAAACCCCAGAACCTTTAGGTTGTGTTTGTAATAGCAAACAAAGAGAATTGAATGAGACTGTTAGATAGTATGGGAATTACCCTTGAACCTTTGGTTCCTCTAAGAATCTAAAGCCTGTAATGCCAATAAGTACATACCTATCGATAATCACCCTAAATGGAAATGGACTGAATGCACCAATCAAAAGACATAGAGTAACTGAATGGATTAAAAAACAGGACAGATCTATATGCTGCCTACAAGAAACTCACTTAAAACCCAAAGACATACACAGACTGAAACTAAAGGGATGGAAAAAGATATTTCATGCAACTAATAGTGAGAAAAAAGCAGGTGTTGCAGTATTTGTATCAGACAAAAAAGACTTCAAAACAAAGAAAGTAACAAGAGACAAGGAAGGACATTACATAGTGATAAAAGGGTCAGTCCAACAAGAGGATATAATTGTTATAAATATCTATGCACCCAACAGAGGATCACATACATATGTGAAACAAATAGTAATAGAATTAAAGGGGGAAATAGAATGCAATGCATTCATTTTAGAAGACTTCAACACACCACTCGCTCCAAAGAACAGATCAACCAGACAGAAAATAAATACAGAGACAGAGTCACTGAACAACATTTAGAACAGATGGACCTAACAGACACCTACAGAACACTCCATCTAAAAGCAACAGGATACACTTCTTCTCAAGTGCACATGGAACATTTTCAAGAATAGATCATATACTAGGAAACAAAAAGAGCCTCACTAAATTTAAAAAATATTGAAATTGTACCAACCAGCTTCTCAGATCACAAAGGTCTGAAACTAGAAATAAATTACACACAAAAAAACAAAAAAGCCCACAAACACATGGAGGCTTAATAACATGCTCTAAATAATCAGTGGATCAATGTCCAAATAAAACAGAGATTAAACAATATATGGAGACAAATGACAGTAGTAATTCAACAACACAAAATTTGTGGGATGCCGCGAAGGCTGTGCTAAGAGGGAAATATATTGCAATATAGGCCTACCTCAAGAGAGAAGAAAAATCCCAAAATGAACAGTCTAAACTCACAATTAGTGAAATTACAAAAGGAAGAACAAATGAGGCCCAAAGTCAGTAGGAGGAGGGATGTAAAAAAGATAAAAGCAGAAATAAAATTTAGAAGAATAAAACAATAGAAATAATCATTGAAAGCAGGAGCTGGCTTTTTGAGAAAATATACAAAATAGATAAACCCCTAGCCTGATTTATCAAGAAAAAAAGAGTCTACACACATTAACAGAATCAGGAATGAGAATGGAAAAATCACTAAGGACACCACAGAAATACAAAGAATTATAGAGAATGCTATGAAAAATTATATGGTCACAAACTGGACAAACTGTCCCTCTTTGCAGATGACATGATATTGTACATAAAAAACCCTAAAGAATCAACTCCAAAACTACTAGATCTAATATCTGAATTCAGCAAAGTTGTGGGATAGAAAATTAATACACAGAAATCTGTTGCTTTCCCGTACACTAATTATGAACTAGTAGAAAGAGAAATCAGGAAAACAATTCCATTCACAATTGCAACAAAAAGAATAAAATACCTAGGAATAAACCTAACCAAGGAAGTGAAAGACCTATACCCTGAAAACTACAAGACACTCTTTGAGAAATTCAAGAGGAAACTAATAAATGGAAATACATCCCACGCTCTTGGCTAGGAAGAATTAATACTGTCAAAGTGGCCATACTGCCTAAAGCAGTCTACAGATTCAGTGCAATCCCTATCAAAATACCTACAGCATTCTTCAATAAACTAGAGCAAATAGTTCTAAAATTCATATGGAAAGACCAAAGACCCTGAATATCCAAAGCAATCCTGAGAAGGAATTAAAAAGCAGTGGGAAATATGCTCCCTGACTTCAAGCTCTACTACAAAGCCACAGTAATCAAGACAATTTCGTACTGGCACAATAACAGACCCATAGACCAGTGGAACAGACTAGAGTGCTCAGATATAAACCCTGCATATATGGTCAATTAATATACGATAAAGGAGCCATGGATATACAATGGGGGAAATGACAGCCTCTTCAACAGCTGGTGTTGGCAAAACTGGACAGCTACATGTAAGAGAATGAAACTGTATTACTGTCTAACCCCTTACATAAAAGTAAACTCAGAATGGATCAAAGACCTGAATGTAAGTCATGGAACCAGAAAACTCTTAGAAAAAAATATAGGCTAATTCTCTTGGACATAAACATGAGCAACTTCTTCATGAACATATCTCCCTGGGCAAGGGAAACAAAAGTAAAAATGAACAAGTGGGATTATATCAAACTAAAAACTTCTGTACAGCAAAGGACACCATCAGTAGATCAAAAAGGCATCCTACAGTATGGGAGAATATATTCATAAATGGCATATCTGATAAGGAGGTGACATCCAAATTATATAAAAAGTTCATGCACCTCAACAAACAAAAAGCAAATAATCCAATTAAAAAATGGGCAGAGGAGCTGAACAGACACTTCTCCAAAGAAAAAATTCAGAAGGGCAACAGGCACATGAAAAGATGCTCCACATCACTAAACATCAGAGAAATGCAAATTAAAATCACAATGAGATAACACCTCACACCAGTTAGAATGGCTAGCATCCAAAAGACCAAAACAAATGTTGGCGAGAATCTGTAGAAAGGGGAACCCTCCAACACTACTGGTGGGAATGTAAACTAGTTAAACCATTGTGGAAAGTAGTATGGATGTTCCTGAAAAAACAAAAAAATAGAAATACCATTTGACCCAGGAATTCCACTCCTAGGAATTTACCCTAAGAATGCAGGAGCCCCGTTTGAAAAAGATATATGCATGCCTATGTTTATCACAGCACTATTTACAATAGCCAAGAATTGGAAGCAACCTTAATGTCCAACAGTAGATGAATAGATAAAGAAGATGTGATACATATACACAATGGAATATTTGTCAGCCATAAGAAGAAAACAAATCCTACCATTTGCAACAACAAACTGAAGAAGAAAAAACTGAAGGAATAAAACAGGAACAGACTCACAGACCCCAAGAATGGACTAGCAGTTACCAAAGGAAATGGGTGGAAAGGGAGGGATAAGGGGGAAAAAGGGACATTACAATTTGCACACATAATGTACCTGGGGTGACACAGAAAAAGCAATATATACAGAGAAGACAAGTAATAATTCTATATCATCTTACTATGCTGATGGACAGTGACTGTAATGGATATGTGGTGGGGACTTGATAATAGGGGGAGTCTAGTAACCATAATTTTGTTCACGTAATTGTACATTAATGATACCAAAATAAAAATAAATAAATATCTAAATAAAAAGAGAGGCTGGTTATCACTAGTATTCTTTCCGATTTAACTTCTTAACTATGTGTGAAATGGTTTCACTGCTTGTGTATGTCCTAAAGTACTAAATTAGACATTTGTAGAATCTAGGAAACAAATTAGATTTCAAACAGATGAATATTTATTTTTAAAATCATTTTTACTAATATTCTTTGTCAAAATAAAAATAGCAACTAGAAGAAATACTGTATCATATGTGATACTGGACATGTATGAAAGCCAGGAAATGTAGTCACATTTAGTAATAGGCAATTGTGAAGAAATAATAGCAAAGGATTTTGTACCATATCTATGAAAGCAATTGTTATTAAGTCCACACATAGAAGTACCATATTTGATACTACCAGGAACAAAGAATTTTCAGCAACAACCAGAGAAATTATCTGGAATGGAAAGATGGTAAGGTCATTACATCAGCAGATTACAAAGCAGATTACAACAGCACCTGTAGAGAAGATAAGTCAGTGGAAGATTATGTTCAAAATTCTCAGGAAAAAAAGTCAATCTGTTATTATCAAATCATTTATGTTAATCTTCAAGAATTTAAGTAAAATAAGTAAATTCTGAACAAATAAAAATGATAGATTTTATTCAGCAGGCGCTCCTATTAAAGCACTTATAGTAACTATTTCATGAAGGAGGGATTCAAATTTATAAAGAATGGATTGGGTTGGAGATGGTAAGTTTATGAAGATTTCATGCAATACATCAAAGACAAATAAGCAATGTGCTATCTAAACATTTGGTAGGACTTAACATAATTGGAAAAATAACCCCTGATTTTTTACTTTTTTGGAAACTTACTCTGAAATCTGTGGATTGAACGAAATGGACAAAGTATTTCCTATTTTTACTAGAACAAGTATACAATTTAAATTATGGACAAGTATAATGTTATAAAAAGTAGCTAGAGCAGAGAGAATAATTAACAGGAATAGAGTTTAGCACATAATGAATGAACAAATGAAGTGTGTGAAAGCAAAGATACAAATTCCTTATGCATGAGAGAAATGGATGTTTGAAAAACAAGAGTTTGAGATGAGGAAGGAAACTAATGTGTTAAGTGTTAGAATGGCTGCAATTTGAATTAATTACTGGAAATATTGAATAAATAATCAACAATAATCATGTGAACCAACATTCATTCCTTTTCTTTAGAAGACTACTGAAATACAGACGTATTAGAGGATAGAGATACCAGAGAAATAATGGTAAAGGCCTAATTTATTTAACATATTTTCTTGAGAGTAATGGTTAAAAAAAGAAAAAGCAATGATTGAATTAATTATCAGGAAATGGGAGATATTTGCAGAAGTCTTTTTTTTTATTAAGGTTTCACTGATGTGCACTCTCATGAAGGTTTCACATGAAAAACATTGTGTTACTATATTCACCCATATTATCAAGTCCCCCACACCCCATTGCAATCACTATCAGCACAGTAAGATGCCCCAGAGTCACTACTTGTCTTTTCTGTGCTATACTGCCTTCCCTGTGACCCCTCACACACCATATGAAGCAGAAGTCTTATAGGAAGAAAATTTTTCTTTTAATTGTATTGTATAACATAATATTTTATTTTTGGAATAATACAGAAGTTACTCTTTGCCTCTCCAGTGAGTTGAACAAGCACGTTGGGTGGTCTCAGCCATCTTGTGAAGGAGAAGCCTTAGAATGATGATGCTACAGAATGCAGAGCATAATTGAGTTTCTGAATCAAATATACTTTGATGTGAATCTAGTTCTAGGATTTAGTCTGTATCAGTCAAGTGGTCATCTTATTTTTAAGCATATTTAACTTGTTTCTGGGCCTAGGTTTTGAAATGCTTTTGATGGAAATGCAATGCATATTAGACAAATAGAGTTGAGCTGCTCATGGAGACAAAGTAGTCATAGGTTTAAACAGAACTCTCCAGAAATGCTCAAGTAAGTGTAGGTATGTATAGAGGAAACTGTTATGATAAGGTGGAGTGGTGAAAATGAAGGACAGAATTTTACAAAAGCCTTTCTAAATGCTTTATGCTTGTGATATAGGTAGGCTGGTTGGTTTGCTGAGATCGCCATTCTTTTACTCAGATTAGATCCTCTGAATGAAGTATCCATAAACTTACCTTACAAGATATATATTGTTTGCTATTAATTTCTTAAATTTCTACTGTACACAGGTTATGTAAGCATAATATAAAAAGTATAGACTTGTCACATTGTAGAAGAGATTGCTGTTCACTGTACTGTTCAATATCACTTTTGTTCTCCTATTTTTTTTGCCATCTATTACAGATTGATTTTGTTCTCCTCAATTCTCCCCCACCTGCCCCCACACAACAAAGACTTGAAAGGCAGAGACACAATAGCAAAGTACAGTGAAAATTTTATTTGAATATGGTGGAGGAGTGGGCCAGAGTCAAGGTAGACAAAGGCCCCAAACTTGTAGGGGAGGGTCTGTTTATCACTATCTAGCACTTCTTTTGATTGACAGGGTAAGGTCATTTGATTGAAAGCTCTACTTATACACCCATTCCTCTTACTACTCATGTCTTTCCCAAAATGCACACAGAAAAAGCCATGGGATGGGGAGAAGCAAAACCACAATATTTTAATGAGAATGTGAGGAGGTTATGGTTTGCTTGGTTCTTTGTTTTGATTGTGCTAGGACCGGTTTAGCCTGGTCCCAATAGGCAAGAAAACCCCCTGCAAAGCCTTTCTTGTCTTCATGTGGGAACCCCTACCTGGGTAGAGTTTGGACAGTTCTTTTCTTTGAACTTTATCTTCCCCTTCCCAGGGTACTCATGTCTACCTTTCTACCTAACTGTTGCTCCATGGAGGAGGAGGGGGTTCCCTGTTCCAGGCAAGTTCAGTGTGAATTCAGTGAGAGCAAATAAAAACAAAAGCAAGCTGGGGGTGGGGTTGGCAGTTTAAAAGAAGTTCCTACCATGTTTATTCTCATGGCAGTAGATCTCAGTCTCTCCTGGCTCCAGAGCTGCTCCTTCCTGCTCCCTAGTTCAGAGCTTTCTTCCCTTCTAGCACCAGGGCTCTGCAGCTTCCCTCCTTCTGCTTACTCTCTTCATGCCTAAGCCCTCTGCTTCTCTGTGCACACTGCTGCCCCAGATGCTGCCCCTTGCTGATGGCTCAGTCTCCCTGCTGCTTCTGCTTAACAGCACCCTGGCTCTACAGTTTCCCTTTACCAGCATCTGTTCTCTCCTGGCTCCCCCTCTAGGCTTCCCTTTCTGCCCTCTCCCATTCTCCTCCCTTCCCCACCCTTAGCACTGGGAGGAATGCTGTGGGCAGGTCTCTATGGCAACTGGTGGATGCTGACCAATTACATACCGGGAATGAGGAGTGGAGAGAATGGGTATTTCCTCTCCACCTCTCCCCTGGGCCAATACTCCCTTGGCTGACCAGCCAGTCTCTCCCAGGTAAACATCCTGCTGGCCATAGATATACAAACAGGCTCTTTATGTACACAGTGGGTGATATTGAGGCTAGGCAAGTACCCTGATCATAATTTCCATTTTCTTTACACTAATACATCCCTTTTATAATTTGTTTCTATTCTCAAAAAAAAAAAAATTCTCCAAAGTTAAAGAGGCAAGGAAGGCTTTGTTCAACACTGTTAAAATAGGGGAAAGAAGCAAGGACTTAGTCTGAGTACAACTGCACTAAAAAAGTTTGGGGACTTTTAAGAACTGAGATGGGGGGATCTTAGTCAATCTGTGTTTGCCAGTTGGTTTGGCCCAAAGAAAAAGTAAACTTTCTCTAACTGTCATGACAAGAGACAGTTTTATCATTTGGCAGGATTATCACCTATAAAGCTTCTCTCCCTACTCCACATAGATTGGGGGATCAGGTCATTATTGTTTTTGAGGACTACATTTCAAAGGAATGGCTTCCAGTTCCTTGAGAAAGACAGTCTTGGATCATAAGAGGCTTTTAAAGAGATGTACATCTCAAAAGGGCTGAGAAATAATTTACAGTGACAAGTTTTCTAAAATAATAAGAATATGGAGGTCGGGACTAGAAACAGGATGAAGTCTGTGAAGTTTAATCTGAAGAGAATGGTAAGGTTGTCTTTGATACCAAATAACAAGTAATAGGCAATAAAACATGAAAAAGTCAGTGTATAACCTTCTGGGTCTCTTTCTTTGCCATTATTAGAGTTGAAGCTCTCAGTGACATGTTTGCATTATAAGTTAGTGGAGCCTCATATAGCCTTGGACTTTGAGTAACTACATAGAACACACCTCAACCACTAATGTGAGTTGGAGAATAAACAAAATTTATGTTTATTTTAACTCACTAATATTTTTTGTTTGATATGCAGTATGATATGGCATTGCCTGACTAATACAGACATTAGTTTCAGGAGTGGAGTGCTATCTGAGCAAATCTAACGTGTGATAGAAGCTTATCAGAGGAAGGAGTGGAGGAAACAATTAGCAGAGTCTGGACAGATGTCACTTTTAAGCAATAGCAGAATATGTGGTACCATTTTTGGAGGATAGCTGTAACTGGGGAGGCCTCTCTGCACACTACATGAAACCTCATTGGAGAGTTCTTGACTCTGGATGAAAAAGAATTCTCTAACAGGTTGGAAAAGTGTAGCTAAGGAAGGAATTCATTAAAGTGAAAGTAGCAGCTAATGCCAGCATCCGGGCAGGCAGCAGAGAGCAAGGAAGAACAGAGGGAGGAAAAGGAAGCTCACGGAACTTCTGCTTGGCATAGGGCAAATCCCTTGCCAACTCCTAAAGCTAGGGTCACCTGGGGCCCAGTGTCCACTTGAATCTTCACGGAGTGGGAGCTAGGCCACTACCACCCCAGGGTTTTGGGAATCCACAGAACATTGGATGAACTGAGAATATGTTTTGAGAACTTACCAAAGACAAAGAAAGGAGATTTTAGGCAGGCTACTAAAGAACATGATCATATAGCTTCAGTCCTGTCCAGGTCACCCAGACAACAGGAACTTGCAAGTCCAACTCACAGATCTCAGTAGCTCTTCTCTAGTTGTGTGAAGTAGAACAGAGAAAGAGAAGACTTCAGCTTGAGCCTAGAAAATTGAATGAAATAGCAAAGTCACAAACACACTTACCACTGGAAGAGCACAGAGAAAAAAATGCTGTAAGTTTAACTAGAAGAAGTTTTTATTTAAGACAAAAGTACACACTCTAAGAAAGGGGAGTGCAGGCAACCTCACAGAAGAGGTGTGCTTAAGGGCTTAGGATTCTTTTAAGGCTTTCAAGAATGGGGCAAAGAATGGAGCGTGGGTGCTTAGGCTTGACATGTGTTATCATGATGTCTCTCTCCTATGAGAGACATTATGTCACCAACTACAGTCAGTTCTCTAGATAATTCTGTAAGGTAAATTTAACACAAGGAATTTATTGGTCCTGTTCTTCTCCAAGATAGTGGTTTCCCTCAAGCACTGGGAACATATCAATTAGAACTGCTTGCCCTGTCTTAAGATAGGGTTGGTTATTGGCTGATTACCATAAAATATTTTAGGAATCTTACCTCTTAACTCCCTGGTTTTTAAAAATGGAATCTTAGCCTTAAGTTGGAGGGCTTCCTATTCTTACTATCTCTGCATTTTTCGTCATAGAAAAAGTTAATCATGGTGTTTGTTTCATATCCCTGCCCTACCTCAGAATCATGTCTATGAAAAATCTTGTGAGGCTGATTCCATGCCCAATTATTTTGTAGCCTTAGGGGAAGAGGTCAAGAAACAGAATATTAGTGGTTTTGATTGTTATTGCCTGAATTGTATCAGGTTTATCAGAAAGAGATAAGACAAAGGAAGAATTTGATTGCTGAAACAAGGAAATGGAAATAAGTAAAAACATTCTGGACTTTTGGACCTTGATGCTATGAGGTTTAAACAGTAGGAGATAATTTATAAGGGTTTCAAGTGGCAACATCCTAACAAAACTCAACATTTTGGCAAAGATGAAAATAGAGGTACAGCCTTCCCTTTTATTTCAAAAATTCTCAAGCAGATTCAAGGGCCTCAGGACAAAATCAGATTAAGGATATGGGAGACAGTTAAACCTCAAAGTTGAATTAACTGATTTAGAGAAAATCAGACTATAACTTTTCCTGAGAGTCCCAGATTATAATTTATTAGCTTCAAATTTAAGGACAATTGGGAGGTAGAGGTGATAAATATATATATACATATACACACACATATACATATATATGTTGCACATGTCTTATATATGGTATTTATCAGATATGAAAATTGTATCTTAATAAGAACTGTAGATATGAATATTTGCTAGTATATGCAATGGGCCAAGATCAAATAAATGTTTAACTCTGTTTTAAGGGAGTTATATTGCTAAAGCAAGTACAAACCTGAAATAACAATAGTGGAGGAAAAAATCCCTGTTATTATTTGAGAACTCTGTCCCTTCCTACAAATCCCTTAAATTGGACATGAGTTTAAAAAGCTATACAAGTCTAAGATAGATACAATCCCTCAAGGAAAGCCAAGAAGAATAAGGAAAAAAAGCATCTCTTAGAATTGCAGGGCCAGGACCATAGAGAATAATACACCATGGAACAAATCCTATAGAGCAAAATCAGGGTCTAATCAATAAGTATTTAGCAGGACTATTTATTATAGGGACTGATCACAATGTCAATTCAGCAGGACTTCAGACTATAGTCCTTTGGTTATTGAGAGTCTTCCATTCCTTCTTTTCTGGTAAGGGGAATTTAGTGTAGATATTCAGACCTCATTTCACCATTGAATATTGGGAGCTTGTGAAGGGAAGGCATTTGTCCTTCAGTTCATAGTTTCTCAGATTTATAGGCACAGATCTATTGTTGAAATTACTACACAGCACACAGACATTCTGGAATTTGAGCTGGATTAGAGTGACTGAATGGATTTTTAGGTTGTTTCCTTTGGGCATGTTTGTGTATTACATATTAAAAGAAAAAAAAGTCCAGAAAACATAAAAAGGTATTTAGCAACAAAAACATAAGTAAAAAATTAATGCTCACCAAATAATCAATTTGATAATCTACATTAACCAATCCTTTCTCATTTGGAATGCAGAATTGTCATGTGTGACAGTTGGTCATGTGACAATCCAGATTATCATGTGACAATTTTGGCCAATCAAATATGAGGCATAGTGGTCGTACATTACTCTAAAGCTGTATTGTCCTTCTGACAGTATATTCTGAGGTCACATATTGAGATGCTGTTCTCACAATGAATCCATCCATCTGAGTCTATTCGTCATTCCATAGAATAAAGGACCCTCTCAACCCTGGCTCATATGGACATGTATAAATAGTATGTTCCTACACTTGACATGTAATTTGGGAGAGAAATTATACTTAATCCACTAAGAGTTTGCCGATGAGTTTTTCCACAGCATAACCCCTAGATTATCTGAAATAATATGTACTTGACTGGCTGAAAAGAAACTTATTAAAAGACAGATCAGTGATCCGTGCTCATGTTCCACTGTGTTCTGAAACTAGTCCCTTCCTCTAAAACATGCACATGGGTAATCACTGTGGGTACTACTTTTGAAATCCTAGAAAAATCATACTAAATTTAGCAGGAATTGCGAATTAATTGGAATTATGAACTAATTTAAATATGTGAATTAAATATCAGAATGGGGTACAGATCTGACAAATGGTAGTTGGCATCTGTTAGCCTTAAACTCCAACAAGTCTACCTAATGTTTATATTTCATTGGAAATAGTGTGATATGTTAATATAAATTCCACTCTAAAAACTTGAGAAATATTGAAAAATAAGTCACCTGAGAAATATGATACCCTAACACAAGTGTCTTTATATTTTTCCTATTATCTGTATTCATATTTGTATTTTATAAATATATTTTCATATTGCTTTATAAATATCTTTATAAGTATAATAAGGTATATTCTACAGACCAAATATACAATACCATTTACATAAATAGCACACATTTTTGGGTGCTAAGTGGCATACAGTTGTTCAGCAGTATATATATATATATATATATATATATAACTATGCAGAAAATCACTAAGTAGGAAATATTCCACATGATTCACATTACTTCTTGAAATAATTTAAAAATATCATACTTTTTATAATTATTATAACCTATTGATAAACTACTTTCTAAAGAATGAATTTATTTGTGGTGTAGCTATTCATGATGCTATACCTTTTTTAGCATTATTCTTTTTTGGCAAATATTGACATACTTATTGATCATAACATTTCAGGAGTTCCTAATAATCTAAAATTGAATTCTGTTTGTCACTTGTGTCTCTTTCTGTCTGTCTCTGTCTGTCTTTACCACAATACACATAGTAGATACTATCAATCCTAACTCTACTCTAATACTGATTAATATTATAATAGTTTCTAAGAAAAAAATGTTAGGTATATATTTTCTAAACAACCCCATTGTGTATCCTTAACTATAATAAAACTCATTAGGATTTTTGTTTTGTCTGTTTTGTTTTGTTTTAGATTTTGTTCTCTATGTTTTAGCCTAGGGATCCTTCCAAAAGAAGTCATAGGTTCAAATAAATTATTTAAGGAAGCAGTCGCATATATGAGAAGTGGGGGACTGGGCAAAATGAAGCAGACCAGTAGAGTCAGGTAATCTAAGTGTAAGCTACCAGAAAACACTGGATAATTTTGGCTCTCCTTCATTAGCCAATGTGTTCAAGATTTAAGAATTGTCTCTAACAGTAAAAGCGTGTTGTACATAATATTTATGATTAAACGTAAAGGAGATTTAAGATTGGTATTTTTCATTAATTAAAAAATAAGTCAGGGGAATATTGAAAATAATATGTATGACTACAATATCAATATTGTAAACAAAGTGAATATTATTTTAAGTTGAAAGATGAAGCCCATTAAAACATTATTTCTACAAAATATTTCAGAAATATTCCACCAGAAGAAGTCAGAGAAATTAATGCATCATTCCTTTCATCAGGGGCTATAGTGTTGAATCCAAGGGCTATAGTGTTATAAAATGATACTTAATATAGTCATAATAAGAGATTTAGCACTGTTAATGACTGTAGATTGTTTTGATAGAAGGCAGTACTTTTTTCTATCAATTTAAATTAATTTCCTCACAATTTCTCTTTAACATCTGTTGGCCTGTAGATTAACTGTTGGTATAGCAAATCAAGGTGGACTGGATCACATAGGTTAAGGATAAGTCATTCTTATCTTACAGTATAAATTCTTCTGCTTTAATATAAAAAACAGAGATGCCAAATTATGATTCATAATGTGTTCAAGATTTAAATTAGAACAGTAATTGGAGAATTATGTTTCCTCAAAATCAAATTTATTGATTTCTACCATCCATGAAATAATTCATAGACAATATGTATGTACATTTCCCAGGTCTAAAATGAAGTCAATGTGGATAAATAATTATTGAGAGATTGGTAACGAAAGGAATGTTGACTACTTGAATGTGACTAAAATAAAGAATATTAAGTAAACACCTTGTTACAAACTATGTAGTTCTATGAATCCCAGCTCCAGATCTATGAGACTAGATTTATAAATCATCTCGCATTGTTCACAACACAAATTTCTGTAATTAACACTTTCTTTAATATACTTACATATTTTCTTAAATAGGAAATACTCTGAATTATGAATTTTAAATAATAACCCCAAATGAAATTTAAAAACTATGTTTGCAAAGTTAAAAATATAATATAAAATACAGCTTTTGAAGATGTTTAAGGAAGAGTCTTACAAGGACAGACGACTGGGTGCATATTTATCATCATTCTCATCCATTTGATTGTTAGAATTTTGTGTGGAGTATACAATAGGAAAGAAACTTACTTCAAATGCATTTAATACATTTTGAATAACATGTTTAACTAACTATGAAGAATATCAAAGAAAGAAAAATAATAGTTTCCTTCATGTAATTAACACATAGTTATTACCTGCACTTACAGAATTCTAAATCCAAGTTCTTATCCAAATGTTTCTTAGACAAGATGCTACCTTTAACTAAAGTCAGAATATACTCTTTGCATTAAATGAGTAATGTAAGATGCAACACACCAATAGAGAGGCAACCTGACTTTGTCTAGTAATGAGCAAGAGTAAGAAGATGATGCCCATTATTACAGACATAATTTAATTAATTCTAGAAATTTCACCATTTCATATTGGAAGAGATGAAGGTTTCCATTATCAGCAGTTGACATAATAGTCTACCTTTAAACGTTGGAGAAATCAGTTGAAAAGCTATTATACAAGGAATAATATTTCACTAAAGTGTACACTGACAAAAAGTAAAAATAAAGAAAATCAATATTTATATGTTATTCATCCTTTAGGGATCAATTTAAATATCATCCTCCAGCTGAAATTTCAGAAAAAAAAATCTCTTACTCTCACACCTTCCACTTTTCCTTCAAAGTTTTATCACTATGTAATTATTTATGTCAGGGTTTTATAAAAACAATAGGGTATTTCAAAGCAAATACTAAGGGCATTTTTAAAATTTCTTCTTTTTTGGCGTTAATAAACATTTTGTACTATAAACACTTTTTGTTCAATGATAATATTACCAGTAATGTTGATCAAGCCAAAGGCTTATGACCATTAAGGTTGTTAAAAGTAAATAAGTACATAAAAAAATATGTGATTGTTTCTGAAGTACACAGGGAAGAATAAATCAGTACAAAAAAGTTAAACATATTTCTGTAAAGGAAAATAAATGAATGGTTATGCCACAGTCAATTACATGTATGACTTTAATGATGTAAAATAGTGTGATGTTGGCTCAGGAACTTTAAAAAAGTCTCACATAGTAAAACAATTATTATATATGTGAGCAAATAAGTGGAAAAAGAATACTAGCTTTCAATTTCAATATCTTAATTAAAAAGAAAAATTAATTTTTCCCTGATAGCATAACATTTGTGATTTTCCAAGGCCT
This sequence comes from Manis javanica, assembly GCF_040802235.1. Classification (NCBI taxonomy): domain Eukaryota; kingdom Metazoa; phylum Chordata; class Mammalia; order Pholidota; family Manidae; genus Manis; species Manis javanica. The sequence goes on from NC_133164.1 coordinate 24,351,103, forward strand.
ATTAATTAAAACAAAAAATTTAAATGAGATGTCAAATTTAAAGCACAACATAGTTTTCTCTCTTATTTGAAGATCCAAATTGATATTAAACCCATGCTGCTCAAACTCTTATCTGTTTTTCTCAGCTCCTCACCATTTTGTGTCTTCTGTCCATTTATTATTAGTAAAAACCCACATGAGTTATCACTGGTGTATGGGCAGACAGTGATCATCTAAAAGCAATGGCAGGTAAAAAGTCAGGGCAGAGAGCCAATTTTACTCTCTTCATATTTTAAACACACACACACACTCACACACAACATGATAATCCAGGTACTGACCAAGGTCAAAGCCACTATCACACATTATTCTTCTATTATTCCTCCAAAAGTTTTTACACCTGTGAAAACCATTCTCCCCAAGAACTTTCTTACCATTTTCTACACATCTTGACTTTTCCCTCCCATATTCATAGTACATTAATCTTGACAAAAAAAACCCCCAGCATTTTGTGCACTTTCAGAATCTTGGCAAGAAAATCCCTTTTCGGTGATATTTGAAGTGGGTACTTCCTTGGGTATCACATAGCATTTTCAATTTTTTTCTCTCCAAAGATGACTAGGGCCTCAAAGATCACGTTAAACTCTCAGTGACACAATTTTGTACGGGTTTAAAGCTGTCCTTAAAAACTAAAATCTGTTAAAAACTTAATATACTCCCCTAGATGGTCCTTGAGTGGCCTCTACCTTCATATGTCATTGACAGGACAAGCCACTTACCTTTCTTGCCTCATTTTCTAATATTCTAGTTTTACATTTTTCTTAGGTACATTTTCACAATTTCTATGTAGTAAGAAAAAAGTATGGTGAATTATGCAATAGTTCTAAGCTTGTACCCCAAATTAACAAATGCCATTTCTACTCACATTTAATTGGAAAAAGTAAGTTCCATGTCCACACATGACTACAAACATGGGAGGGACACATTTCATTTGTATGGTGTGCCTGAAAATTAGACTGAAGCAGTAGTAATAACATCATAGATTTGGAATGAACATTAATCTGAGTTGATAAAAGTAAAATGATTGAAACTGGTCCTGACACTTAGCACACTTAATACAAGTCTTATTTGTTTTTTGTAGTATTCCATGTTTACTGAATTTGGTCTGCTTGATCAATCTTTTCAAGGAGCCATCTTGTTTTGGCTTTGAGTATCTATATTTTAACTTTCTTACTTTCCCCCAGATTTACTGGGATATAATTGAAAATTAAATGTGTATATATTTAAGGTATGCAATTTGATTATTCAATATACATTTAAATTATGAAATATTCACCATGATCAATGTAATTAACATATCCATCATCTCCCATAGCTATTTTTTGTGTGTCTTTGGTAAGAATACTTAAGATGGATGGGATTCAAAATGGCAGAGTGAAAGGTGAGATGGAGAACTCCTCCCAAAACCACAAATAGTACAAAAATATAGTTAATACAACTAACCCTAAAACAGCAACAAGAAAGAAGTCTGAACCATACTCCACACAGACCTTATGAACAGAGCAGACCTCATGAACACAGGGTAATGTACCAAAGCCTTAATCTGGTGGGACCCAAACCCTTCTCCCACCCCAGCTCACCAGTGGGAGGAAGAGAAATGGAGTGGAGGAGGGGATGGAAGCTTGGAACTGCTGAACACCCAGCTCTGGAGATCTGCTCTGTGAGCAGAAACCTATATTGTGTGATGCTCTGGACGTTGGGGAAATTGGACAGGCAGAGTGCCTGAGGGACTGACACACTGGCCGTTTGTGGAGGTTGGGATCCACATCTGGTGGCTCTGTATCAGAGGAAAGGCAGGCAGTCTGAGTGGCTTCCTAGCAGTGAGAGGGCTACTGACGGGGGAGAGGGTTGCACAGAGCTCACTGTGTTGGGGAGGGAAGAGCTGTACAAGGTTGTCTGGGTCACTCAGTCCAGCTAGTTGGGAACTTTGAGGAGCTTCAGGCGCCCCATCCCCTTGGTTGCCTGCTCAGCTCTGAGGCCCACACTGTGACATGCAGTCTACTGTGCCTTCCTCCTAGCCTGCCAGCACCAGTTCACAAACCGGCAGTCACTGCACTGGCATCAGTCCAGCCAGAGGGAGGCCCCACCTACAATAGCTAGAGACGCAAAGCACAGAGGCTTATACCTGAGTGTTTGGCCCACTGGCTCTGACACTGGAGACAGGCAGTGCCAATGAGAATCAGGAAACAGATCTTTCCTCCTCCCAAGCACCAGCTCTGCTTCCCTACAACCCCCAACCTCCTTCTAGGGGCTAAGAAGCTCCAGAGACTGGAGCTTCTGGGCACTAGTGGGCACCACACAGAAATATGAAACATCAAAAGAAAATGGTTCAGACCAAAATCTCACAAACCCCAGAAAAAGGACCAAATGAAACTGAACTCACAAATCTTCCTGCAGTAGAGTTCAAAATAAAAATTATGAACATGCTTATGAAGGTACAGAAATATTCAAGAACTCAGAAACAAATTTAAGTCAGTGATTCAATCATTAAGAAATTCCATATTTGAAATGGTGGGATTTAAAAGCAGATTAGATGTAGGAGAAGATATGGTAAGTGGAATAGCAATTAGAGAAGATGAATACAAAGAAGCTGAGGCACAGAGAGAAAAAGGAATCTCTAAGAAGGAAATAATATTGAGAGAACTGTGTGACCAACATAATGGAACAATATTAGCCTTATAGGGGTACCAGAAGAAGAAGAGAGAGAAAAAGGGATAGAAAATATCATTGAGGAGGTAATTGCTGAAAACATCTCCAATCTGGGGAAGGAGATAGTCTCTCAAGCCATAGAGCTGCACAGATGTCCCAACAGAAGGGACCCAAGGAAGACAGCATCAAGACATATAATAATTAAAATGGCAAACATCAAGGATAAAGACAGACTTTTAAAAGCATCTAGAGAGAGAAAAAAGATCACATACAAAGGAAAACCCATCAGGCTATCGTCAGACTTCTCAACGGAAACCTTTACAGGACAGAAGGGAGTGGCATGATATATTTAATGCAATGAAGCATAAGGGCCTTAAACCAAGAATATTCTACCTGGCAAGGTTGTCATGTAATTTGAAGGTGGAATTAAATAATTTTTGGATAAGAAAAGTTGAGAATTTACCTCCCATAAACAACCACTACAGGGCATTTTTGAAGAGACTCCCATAGATTGAAGAATTCCTAAGGCTAAATAGATGTCAACCAAGGGAAAGACAAAGAGTACAGAATATAATTCATAACATACAAAGAATGGAGGAGGGAGAAAAAGGAGGGAAAATAACCCTTTAGGTTGTGTTAGGAATAGCATATGAAGTAAGTTAAATTAGACTGTTAGATAGTAAGGGAATTACCCTTGAAGCTTTGATAACCATGAAACTAAAGCCTGCAATGGCAACAAGTACATACCTATCAATAATCACCCTAAATGTAAATGGTCTGAATGCACCAATCAAAAGACATAGAGTCACTGAATGGACAAAAAAAAAGACACATCTATATGCTGCCTCCCAGAGACTTACTTAAAACCCTAAGACAGACATAGACTGAAACTAAAGGGATGGAAAAAGATATTTCATGCAACTAATAGTGAGAAAAAAGCAGGAGTTGTAGTACTTGTGACAGACAAAATAGACATTAAAACAAAGAAAGTAACAAGAGACAAAGAAGGAAATTACATAATGATAAAAGGGTCAGTCCAACAAGAGGATATAACTATTCTAAATACCTTTGCACCCAACACAGGATCACCTACATATGTGAAACAAATACTAACAGAATTAAAGGAGGAAATAGAATGCAATGCGTTCATTTTAGGAGACTTCAACACACCACTCACTCCAAAGGACAGATCAACCAGACAGAAAATAAATAAAGAGACAGAGGCACTGAACAACATATTAGAACAGATAGACCTAACACACATCTATAGAACACTCCATCCAAAAGCAACAGTATACATTTTTCTCAAGTGCACATGGAATATTTTCAAGAATAGATCATATACTAGGCCACAAAAAGAGGCTCAGTAAATTCAAAAAGATTGAAATTATACCAACAAGCTTCTCAGATCACAAAGGTCTGAAACTAGAAATAAATTATGCAAAGAAAATGAAAAAGCCCACAAACACATGGAGGCCTAATAACATGCTCCTAAATAATCAATGGACCAATGAACAAAAAAAATTAGAAATCAAGCAATATATGGAGACAAATGAAAACAATAATTCACCAACACAAAAATCTGTGGGACACAGTGAAGGCTGTGCTAAGAGGGAAATATATGGTAATACAAGCCTACTTAAGGAAAGAAGAACAATCCTAAATGAAAAGTCTAAACTCACAGTTAATGAAACTAGAAAAAGAAGAACAAATGAGGCCCAAAGACAGTAGAAGGAGGAACATAATAAAGATTAAAACAGAAATAAATAAAATTGAGAAGAAAAAAACACTGGAAAGAAGCAATGAAAACAGGAGGTGGTTGTTCGAGAAAATAAACAAAAAAAGATAAACCCCTAGCCAGACTTATCAGGAAAAAAGAGAGTCTACACACATAAACAAAATCAGAAATGAGAAAGAAAAAGTCACTACACACACCACAGAAATACAAAGAATTATTAGAGAATACTATGAAAAATTATATGCTAACCAACCGGATAACCTAGAAGAAAGGGACAACTTTCTAGAAAAATACAACCTTCAAAGGCTGACCCAGGAAGAAACAAAAAATCTGAATAGACCAATTACCAGCAAAGAAATTGAATTGTAATCAAAAAACTACCTAAGAAGGAAATCTCTGGACCACATCATTTCACTGCTGAATTTTAACAAACACTTTGTGAAGACCTAATACCCATCCTCCTTAAAGTTTTCCAAAAAGTGGAAGAGGAGGGAATATTCCCAAACTCATTCTATGAGGCCAACATCACTCCAGTACCAAAATGAGGCAAAGACACCACAAAAAAAGAAAATTGCAGACCAATATCCCTGATGAACACAGATGCAAAAATACTCAACAAAATATTAACAAACAGAATTCAAAAATACATTAAAATGATCACCCTTCATGATCAAGTGGGATTCATCCCAGGGATGCAAGGATGATAGAACATTTGAGATTCCTTCAACATCATCCAATACATCAACAAAAAGGACAAAAACCACATGATCGTCTCCATAGATACTGAAAAAGCTTCTGACAAAAGTCAACATCCATTCATAATAAAAACTCTCAACAAAATGGGTATAGAGGGCAAGTAACTCAACATAATAAAGGCCATATATGACAAACCCACAGCCAACATTGTACTTAACAGTGAGAAGCTGCCAGCTTTTCCTTCAAGATCGGGAACAATACAAGGATTCCCACTCTCCCCACTTTTATTCAACATAGTTCTGGAGGTCCTAGCCACGGCAATCAGACAAAACAAAGAAATACAAGGCATCCAGATTGGCAAGGAAGAAGTCAAACTGTTCCTCTTCGTAGATGACATGATATTGTACATAAAAACCCTAAAAAATCCACTCCAAAACTACTAGATCTAATATCTGAATTTGGCAATGTTGTGGGATACCAAATGAATACACAAAAATCTGTTGCATTCCTATACACTAATGATGAAGAAGCAGAAATAGAAAACAGGAAAACAATTCCATTCACAATTGCATCAAAAAAGAATAAAGTACCTAGGAATAAACCTAATCAAGGAAGTGAAAGAACTATACCCTGAAACTATAAGATACTCTTAAGAGAAATTAAAGAAGACATTAACAAATGGAAACTCTTCCCATGCTCTGGCTAAGAAGAATTAATATTGTCAAAATGGCCATCCTGCCCAAAGTAATCTACTAGATTCAATGTAAACTAGATTCTATGCAATCCCTATAAAATTACCAACAGTATTCTTCAATGAACTGGAACAAATATTTCAAAAATTCATATGGAACCACCAAAGACCCTGAATAGCCAAAGCAATCCTGAGAAGGAGAATAAAGTGGGCGGGATCTCACTCCTCAACTTCAAGCTCTACTACAAAGCCACAGTAAACAAGACAATTTGGTGCTGGCACAAGAACAGAGGCACAGAACAATGGAACAGAATAGAGACTCCAGACATTAACTCAAACATATATGGTCAATTAATATACAATAAAGGAGCCATGGAAATACAATGGGGAAATGACAGCCTCTTCAACAGTTGGTATTGCCAAACTGGACAGCTATATGTAAGAGAATGAAACTGGACCATTGTCTAACAACATACACAAAAGTAAACTCAGAATAGATCAAAGACCTGAATGTAAGTCATTAAACCATAAAACTCTTAGAAAAAAATATAGGAAAAATCTCTTGGACATAAACATGACCAACTTCTTCATGAACATATCTCCCTGGGCAAGGGAAACAAAAGCAAAAAGGAATAAGTGGGACTATATCAAACTAAAAAGCTTCTGTACAGCAAAGGACAATATCAGTAGATCAAAAGGACATCCTACAGTTTGGGAGAGTATATTCATTAATGACATATCCGATAAGGGGTTGACATCCAAATTATATAAAGAGCTTATGCACCTCAAGAAAGAGAAATCAAATGAACCAATTAAAAAATAGGCTGAGGAGCTGAACAGACACTTCTCCAAAGAAGATATTCAGATGACCAACAGACACATGAAAAGATGCTCCACATAGCTAATCATCAAAGAAATGCAAATTAAAAGCACAACGTGTATCACCTCACACCAGTTAGGATGACCAACATCCAAAAGACAAACAACAACAAATGTTGGCACAGATGTGGAGGAAGGGAAACCCTCCTACACTGCTGGTGGGAATGTAAACTAGTTCAACCATTGTGGAAAGCAGTATGGAGGTCCCTCAAAAAACTCAAAGTAGAAATACCATTTTACCCAGTAATTCTACTTCTAGGAATTTACCCCAAGAATGTAGCACTCCAGTTTGAAAGACAGATGCACCCCTATGTTTATCACAGCACTATTTACAATAGCCAAGAAATGGAAGCAACCTAAGTTTCCTTCAGTAGATGAATGAATAAAGAAGAGGTGGTACATATACACAATGGAATATTATTCCACCATAAGAATAAAATTAACCCTACCTTTTGCAACAACATGGATGGAGCTAGAGGGTATTATGCTCAATGAAATAAGCCAGGTGGAGAAAGACAAGTACCAAATGATTTCACTTATCTGTGGAGTATAAGAACAAAGGAAAAACTGAAGGAACAAAACAGGAGCAGATTCAGAGAACCCAAGAATGGACTAACAGTTAGCAAAGGGAAAGGGACTGGGGAAAATGGGTGGGAAGGGAGGGATAAGGGGGAAATAGGGGCATTACAATTAGCACACAGAATGTAGAGGGGGGGCGGGTCATGGGAAAGGCAGTATGCACAAAGAAGACAAGTAATGAGTCTATAGCATCTTACTATGCTGATGGACAGTGACTGTAATGGGGTATGTTGGGGAACTTGGTAATAAGAGTAATCTAATTACCACTTAGGAACAAGGGACTCTGCCTGTTGCTATCTCTATTACCAAATGTACTGCCTAGAAAATAGAATGATTTAAAAAATATTTATTGAACAGTGCTAAACTCTTTAATATAACTTCAGGCAATGCTCACCTGTCTTAGAGAACAGCCTTCAGAGTATCAAACAGAAACAAATACTCTAAGGAAGAAATTAATTGGGCCAGTTTACTGAGTTCAGGTTTTGGTGTGTGGTAAATCTGGTTTCCAACCACTTAAAGGACAATTTATTAATCTGTGGCTTTAAGATGTACTCTTTTTATTTATTTGTTTGTTTGTTTTATTCTTTACCAAATCCTTGTTTTTACAGAATTACATTAATCCCCATGATTTTTTATAATTTTCTATTATAACCTGCTTCCCCAAAACTTAAATGTCCTTCCTTATCCCTCACCCTCATCATTCAGCTCTTTCTTTAGCATGGCATCTTCTCTATTCTTTTTTCTTTTTGAAGAACATTATGTTTACTAGGCTCTCCCCTACCACAACTCCCCCCAACAAAACCCATTACATTCACTATCCATCAGCATAGTAAGATGTTGTAGAATTACTACTTGTCTTCTCTGTGTTGCACAGCCCTCCCCTTTCCCCCACCCCCCAATTATACATGCTAATCATAATACCCCCTTTCTTCTTCCCTGCCCTTATCCCTCCCTACCCTCTCATTCTCCCCAGTCTCTTTCTCTTTGGTAACTGTTAGTTCATTCTTGGGTTCTGTGCTTCTGCTGCTGTTTTGATCCTTCAGTTTTTCCTTTGTTCTTATACTCCACAGATGAGTGAAATCATTTGGTATTTGTCTTTCTTCATTTGGCCTATTTCACTGAACATAACACCCTCTAGCTCCATCCATGTTGTTGCAAATGGTAGGATTTGTTTTCTTCTTATGGCTGAATAATATTCCATTGTGTATATGTACCACATCTTCTTTATCCATTCATCTATTTATGGACACTTAGGTAGCTTCCATTTCTTGGCTATTGTAAATAGTGCTGTGATAAACATAGGGGTGCATCTGTGTTTTTCAAACTGGAGTGCTGCATTCTTAGGGTAAATTCCTAGAAGTGGAATTCCTGGGTCAAATGTAAGTCTATTTTGAGCATTTTGAGTAACCTCCATACTGCTCTCCACAATGGTTGAACTAATTTACAGTCCCACCAGCAGTGTAGGAGGGTTCCCCTTTCTCCACAACTGCGCCAACATTTGTTGTTGTTTGTCTTTTGGATGTTGGCCATCCTTACTGGTGTGAGATGATATCTCATGGTTTTAATTTGCATTTCTCTGATAACTAGCAATGTGGAGCATCTTTTCATGTGTCTGTTGGCCATCTGAATTTTTTCATTGGGGAACTGTCCATTCAGCTTCTCTGCTTATTTTTTAATTGGATTATTTGCTTTTTGTTTGTTGAGGTATGTGAGATCTTTATATATTTTGAATGTGAAGCCTTTATCAGATCTGTCATTTATGAATAAATCCTCCCATACTGTAGGGTACCTTTTTATTCTATTGATGGTGTCCTTTGCTGTACAGAAGGTTTTCAGCTTGATATTGTCCCACTTGTTCATTTTTGCTTTAGTTTTCCTTGCCCAGGGATATATGTTCAAGAAGAGGTCACTCATGTTTATGTCCAAGAGATTTTTGCCTATGTTTTTTTCCTTAGAGTTTTATGGTTTCATGACTTACATTCAGGTCTTTGAGCCATTTTGAATTTTATTTTGTGTATGGGATTAGACAGTGATCCAGTTTCATTCTCTTACATTTAGCTGTCCAGTTTTGCCAGCAGCATCTGTTGAAGAGACTGCCTTATCCCCATTGTATGTCCATGGCTCCTTTATCAAATATTAATTGACCATATATGTTTGGGTTAATGTCTGGAGTCTCTAGTCTGTTCCACTGGTCTGTGGCTCTGTTCTTGTGCCAGTACCAAATTGTCTTGATTACTATGGCTTTGTAGTAGAGCTTGAAGTTGGTGAGTGAGATTCCCCCCTACTTTATTCTTTTTTCTCAGGATTGCTTTGGCTATTCGGGGTCTTTGGTGTTTCCATATGAATTTTTGAACTATTTGTTCCAGTTTGTTGAAGAATGTTGTTGGTAATTTGATAGGGATTGCATCAAATCTGTATATTTCTTTGGGCAGGATGGCCATTTTAATGATATTAATTCTTCCTAGCCAAGAGCATGGGATGAGTTTCCATTAGTTAGTGCCTTCTTTAATTTCTCTTAAGAGTGTCTTATAGTTTTCAGGGTATAGGTCTTTCACTCACTTCTTTGGTTAGGTTTATTCCTAGGTATTTTATTATTTTGCTGCAATTGTGAATGGAATTGTTTATTCTGATTGTTCTTTCTATTGGTTCATTTTTTGTGTATAGGAAAGCCATAGATTTTTTTGTGTTAGTTTTGTATGCTGCAACTTTGCTGTATTCTGATATCTGTTCTAGTAGTTTTGGAGTGTAGTCTTTAGGGTTTTTTATGTGCCATATCATGTCATCTGCAAATAGTGACTGTTTAACTTCTTCTTTACCAGTCTGGATTCCTTGTATTTCTTTGTTTTGTCTAATTGCCATGGCTAGGACCTCCAGTACAATGTTAAATAACAGTGGGGAGAGTGGGCATCCCTGTCTTGTTCCCGAACTCAGAGGAAAAGCTTTCAGCTTCTTGCTGTTCAGAATGATGTTGGCTGTGGGTTTATCATATATGGCCTTTATTATGTTGAGGTACTTGCCCTCTATACCCATTTTGCTGAGAGTTTTTATCATGAATGAATGTTGAATTTTGTCGAATGCTTTTTCAGCATCTATGGAGATGATCATGTGGTTTTTGTCTTTCTTTTTGTTGATGTGGTGGATGATGTTGATGGATTTTCGAATGTTGTACCATCCTTGCATCCCTGGGATGAATCCCACTTGGTCATTGTGTATGATCCTTTGATATATTTTTGAATAGGTTTGCTAATATTTTATTGAGTATTTTTGCATCTACATTCATCAGGGATATTGGTTTATAATTTTCTTTTTTGGTAGGGTCTTTGCCTGGTTTTGGTATTAGGATGATGTTGGCTTTATAGAATGAGTTTGGGAGTATTCCCTCTTCTTTTATTTTTTGGAAAACTTTAAGGAGAATGGGTATTAAATCTTCTCTGTATGTCTGATAAAATTCCGAGGTAAATCCATCTGGTCCAGGAGTTTTTTTCTTGGGTAGTTTTTTGATTACCACTTCAATTTCTTTGTTGGTAATTGGTTTGTTTAGAATTTGTGTTTCTTCCTTGGTCAGTCTTGGAAGGCTGTACTTCTCTAGGAAGTTGTCCATTTCTTCTAGGTTTTCCAGCTTCTTAGCATATAGGTTTTCATAGTAGTCTCTAATAATTCTTTGTATTTCTGTTGAGTCCGTCGTGATGTTTCCTTTCTCGTTTCTGATTCTGTTGATGTGTGTTGATTCTCTTTTTCTCTTAATAAGTTTGGCTAGAGGCTTATCTGTTTTATTTATTTTCTCAAAGAACCAGCTTTTGGTTTCATTGATTTTTTCTATTGTTTTATTCTCCTCAATTTTGTTTATTTCTTCTCTGATCTTTATTATGTCCCTCCTTCTGCTAACTTTAGGCCTCATTTGTTCTTCTTTTTCCAATTTTAGTAGTTGTGACATTAGACTATTCATTTGGGTTTGTTGTTCCACCTTTAAATATGCCTGGATTGCTATATACTTTCCTCTTAAGACTGCTTTTGCTGTGTCCCACAGAAGTTGGGTCTTTTTGTTGTTGTTGTCAGTTATTCCCATATACTGCTGGATCTCCATTTTAATTTGGTCGTTGAGCCATTGACTATTTAGAAGCGTGTTGTTAAGCCTCCATGTGTTTGTGAGCCTTTTTGTTTTCTTTGTACAATTTATTTCTAGTTTTATACCTTTGTGGTCTGAAAAGTTGGTTGGTAGAATTTCAATCTTTTTGAATTTATTGAGTCTCTTTTTGTGGCCTAGTATGTGGTCTATTCTGGAGAATGTTCCATGTACACTTGAGAAGAATGTGTATCATGTTGCTTTTGGGTGTAGAGTTCTAGAGATGTCTATTAGGTTCATCTGCTCTACTGTGTTGTTCAGTGCCTCTGTGTCCTTACTTATTTTCCGTCTGGTGGATCTGTCCTTTGGAATAAATGGTGTGTTGAAGTCTCCTAAAATGAATGTGTTTCATTCTATTTCCTCCTTTAGTTCTTTTAGTATTTGTTTCACATATGTTGGTGCTCCTGTGTTGGGTGAATATATATTTATAATGGTTATATCCTCTTGTTGGACTGAGCCCTTTATCATTATGTAATGTTCTTCTTTATCTCTTGTTACTTTCTTTGTTTTGAAGTCTATTTTGTCTGGAAATAGTACTGCAGCACCTACTTTTTTCTCCCTATTGTTTGCATGAAATGTCTTTTTCCATCCCTTGACTTTTAGTCTGTGCATGTCCTTTAGTTTGAGGTGAGTCTCTTGTAAGCAGCATATAGATCAGTCTTGCTTTTTCATCCATTCAGTGACTCTATGTTTTTGATTGGTGCATTCAGTCCATTTATATTTAGGGTGATTATTGATAGGTATGTACTTACTGCCATTTAAGACTTTAGATTCATGGTTACCAAAGGTTCCAGGTTACTTTCCTTACTATCTACAAGTCTAACTTAATTCACTTAGTATGCTGTTACAAACACAATCTAAAGGTTCTTTTCTATTTCTCCTCCTTTTTCTTCCTCCTTCATTCTTTATATATTAGGTATCAAATTCTGTACTTTTTGTCTATCCCTTGATTGACTTTGGGGATAGTCAATTTAATTTTTCACTTGCCTCTCAATCAGCTGCTCCACCCTCCATACCATGGCTTTACTACCTCTAGTGACAGCTATCCAATCCTTGGAACACTTCCATCTATAGTAGTCCCTCCAAAATAGACTGCAGAGATGGTTTGTGGGAGGTAAATTCTCTCAGCTTTTGCTTATCTGGAAATTGTTTAATCCCTCCTTCAAATTTAAATGATAATCTTGCCAGATAAAGTAATCTTGGTTCCAGGCCCTTCTGCTTCATGGCATTCAATACATCATGCCATTCCGTTCTGGCCTCTAAAGTTTCTGCTGAGGAGTCTGGTGTTAGCCTGATGGTCTTTCCTTTGTATGTGATCTTATTTCTGTCTCTGGCTGCTTTTAACAGTCTGTCCTTACCCTTTTTATTTATTTACTTTTCCATTTTATTTACTGTGTGTTTTGGTGTTGTCTTCCTTGGGTCCCTTGTGTTGGGATTTGTGTGGATCTCCATGGCCTGAGCAATTGTCTCCTTACCCAGATTGGGGAAGTTTACAACAACTACCTCCACAAAGACACTTTCTATCCCTTTCTCTCTCTCTTCTTCTTCTTCTTCTGGTATCCCTATAATGCCAATATTGTTCCACTTGGATTGGTCACACAGTTCTCTCAATATTCTTTCATTTTTATAGATCCTTTTTTCTCTGTGCCTCAGCTTCTTTGTATTCCTCTTCTCTAGTTTCTCTTTCATTTATTGTCTCCTCCACCATATCCAACCTGCTTTTAATACCCTCTATTGTGCTCTTCAATGATTGGATCTCTGACCTAAATTCATTCCTGAGTTCTTGGATGTCTTTCCATACCTCCATTAGAATGTTGATGATTTTTATTTTGAACTCCCTTTCAGGAAGAGTCACAGGGTCCATATCATTTAAATCTTTCTCCGGAGTTGTATTAATAATTTTACTCTGGACAAGTTTCCTTTGCCATTTCATGTTTGTTTATGGTGCCCTCTTGTGTCCAGAAGCTCTATTCTGGAGCTGCTCAGCCCTGAAGCAATGTCGGGAATCATAGGGGAGCAGTACTGCTACCTGGCGTTAGGAAAAAGCTGTTCCCCGCCACCTGGCTGCTGTGTCTGTCTCCACTGCCTGAGCCAGTCGGCTGGGCACACAGATATGTTTTTGTCCCAGTGCAGCCAAATATGGATCCCTGCTTTCCACAAGCAGCCAGAATCCCAGTCTCCCCAGGAACTCTGCCTGTATTAACTTTCCAACCCGGTAGTCATGTGAGTCTCATGAAAATACCATGAAATGTAAGTTTGTGCTCCCAGAGCAGATCTCAGGAGCTAGGTATTCAGCAGTCCCAAGCCTTCCACTCCCTCCCTACTCCATTCCTCTTCCTCCCATCAGTGAGCTGGGGTGGGAGAGGGGCTCGGTTCCCGTGGAGCCACAGCTCCAGTACGTTACCCCATTCGCTGAGGTCTGCTCTTTTCTCTAGGTGTGTGCAGTCTGGCGCCGTCCTCTTTCCTGTTGCTTTCTCAGGATTAGTTATGCCAATTAAAGTTTCTAATTGTATCCAGTTTTAGGAGGAAGCCTCTGTCTCTCCTCTCACGCCACCATCTTTAATCCCATCTCCAAGATGTACTCTTTTTTATAAATCTCACTTTCATCATATTTTTGAGCATGGATAACAATATTTACTGTGTAAGAACATTGTGATGAATAAATGAAATCTATGCCTCTAACCTCCTTAAACATTTCTAAGTTAGCAGAAATCAAACATGTTAGTTTTGGTACCTAATAATCATGTGTTTATTAAATCTCTTGTGCTAAGCTAAATATTTTATATTTAATCTTACATATAATAGATGGGTAAAGTTTCTTGAAGTCAGTTTAATTAAGCAACACTTGGCAGAAATAGTATTATATGCAATCATATATTTTTGTGTATAACATTTTAATACTATACTAACTTATATGTTCAAATTTAAAATATAAATATATTCTTCATAACATGGGATAATATTATTCACATATTATTGACTTGCTGACATTTATTTCCGTAGAACAATTGGATTTGTCTTTCTCATTCTTAGTTTTTTTCTTTTTCCAGCTATGGAACTAGAAAAAGAAAGTACTATAGCTTCCTCAAAAATTTATTTGTGAATCATGATATGCCTGAGAAATTTTTTCTTTAGTGCATTTGCATATATATTTCAAATAAAAGGACATGACATTGAGTCACAAATTGTTACAGTTTTGGTCCTAAACTTTAATAAAATCATAGGTACATTTTTAATATATTTACTAATATTACTAATACAAGCTCTGTTTTTAAGTAATCTCTTTTAAAGTTGCATTTCTTAATTTTTGTATTACTCTCTCAGGAAAGTAATGCAGCATAACATTTAATTTATTACATTTTTCTGTAATAAACTGAAATTATCCTCCCTCCATTATAATAATTTCAAAAATGAACCAAGTATATAAAATTCTATAGTTTATTACTATTTCTATTATTCTAAATTAAATTATTTTCTATTATTCTAAATTGCTATTATTGTGTCCTATATTACTATTTCAGTGACATTAATAACACTACATTTATATTTTTGGAGTTATTTTATATATATGGTAAATTAAAACATTTTTAAATTAAATATTTCTTTTTTTCTTTAATCATATTAGTAAGCTGATATTTCTGAAGTGATTTATAATAAAATACATTAAAAGATTTCTCTATGCATCATTATCTGTTCTCCATGAGCATTTCTCACTTTGAGAACATAAAATTTTCATGTGTATTAAATAATTGGGCTAATTTTGTGCAAATAAAATAAATACACTTAATACTAGTTTCTAAAATACATAAAATATCACCTTATTTAGTTTGGGCATTTACTGAGAAATAAAGTTATTATAACTTATCAAAGAGAGTGGAAAGTATATGAAACTGAAATGTTAGACATTTAGAATAGCTTCTTTCAAATATACAGACAGGATCCATAGTGTGTGTGCTGTGTATGTGTGTATTTGAATGTTTTTATTTATAAATTTAAGAAAATGTGTACATAATTATTAAGAAATATATGTATATATATATGCATATATATTTATGAAGGACTTGCCTAAAGCCAGTTGTTATTTAGAAAATATTTTATGGAATTGCTGCAAAATACTATAATAATCCAAAGTATCTACTGATTTTCAACTTATATACCATAAGGTTTATGATTATTCCTCATTAGTTGTGCTTTATTTTTACACCTGCTAGCTCTACTTCCTAAACTCATTTGCTCCTCAGTTCACACTAGCAAAATATCTCTCTCTATATGATTCTAAAATAACACCTGCTAAGAACCCAATCAATCATCATCACTTTGAGAATTCCGCCATATCTTTTTCCTCATTTTGTCCAAGGGAAAATGTTTCTGTTTTCAAGTTTCTTTTAGTCTTTATTTCTGTATTGTGATTTTCAAATTGCTTTCATTCTAATTATTTTCAACAAATACTTAGGAATCTAAGGTAGTAAGAACCTGATGCTTTTACACAAAGGATATCATTACTGGCTATTAGATATTCAATTACAATGTTTTATATCTATTACATTTGTGCTTTATATGACATCTGTTAGTTTATTGATTCTTGTCAGTGAACTTTCAATATACTGTACAGAGGTGATTTCTTGTAATAAAACAATGCTTTTTTGCAAAGTAAGTGGCTAATAAATGATTGTTGAATTGAATGGGTTCAGTCACTAAAATGTTTGGTTCAGCCCCTTAGTACAATTTCATTCTAGATTTTATTTACAAAGGTATGGTTTATTTATCACATAATTTTCCAAAAAGCTTTTGTTTGTTTCTCTATGGAGAGACATTTTTTCTTTAGTATGTAAATACATCATACCATATTACATCATATCCAGGACATACATTTGGAGCATTAAGCTATGTGATATAACTGCCACTACCTAAAATCTTATATTTTTAAAAGCTATTTCATCATTAATAATAAAGCATATCTAACATAAATATAGAAGTAGAAATCAGTATCTAAATTATATTGTGTTCTATGAAAAAGAGAGTTTTACCGAATTTGTTGAGCTATATAAATGCCAAATTAAATAATTCTGAAACTCCTAGTTATTTCAGCTTACTAAGTGCTATGCTTTACATACCAGAAACTATTGGAAAAATACTGGAAACCTATTGGAGGGAAAATATAAGATAGACTAATGAAAATGTAAAATTTAAAACTATATTTTTACTCATATTTAATTTTATCCTTTATTATAGATATTTCACTATTTTGATCTGTTCACATCAAATCACAGTGACTAAAATGTCGTTCATCTTCAATAAGTCTTATTAAGTAAAGCTGGATACAATTTCATGCAGACTCAGAATAATACAGTTGGATGTGAATTGGTGTTTTGGAGTTTCTGATGGAAATTTGTTTTAATCAGGTTGCAACAATCCAAATTCATTTTGACAAGTTACTGATAAATGTCACTCAGGGATATTTAAAAATACTTTTTCAACTTTCGGAAAGAAGTTTTAAAGTTAAAAAAAGGAAAATATATGTCATTTATGTCAAAACGATTCCTTCTAAATTTTAGAAAACTTACACAGAAGGATAAGTAATGCAGTTAGTCACATAGCTAATGGAGATGTGAAACTGGAAAATATTTTGATGTGTCTATATTTTAATGTGTATCGCTGTGAAGCAAGGAAACCATGGATAGAGGAATTTGGGAGTGTAGACTAGTCTTTACAAAAACAAAGATAACTTTTCCAAAAAGTAATTCTGACTTAGAAATTATTTTGTTTTATATTTTTCTTTGGTTCTAGTTCAGTTTGTCAGTAGCTCCTTGAATATTCATCAATCTAAGATTAAAGGAAACCGAGTCTTCCTAAGTTGGTGCAATAAAAATAACATTGAGTTTTCTTATTTATTATTGGACAGGGCTCTGAACTCACTACCTCAAAGGAGTTACAGGCTTATTTGGTGGAGCTAGAGGGATATTGCTGTAAATTGTTTATAGAAATATTTTAGAGAATTTCCTCAAGATTATATAATTCCCTACAGGCTCAGGTCATGTTTAAGAAGTAAAAGAACTTTGAACATAATATGGGTGCAGCATTTCCGAACTGACAGGTGTTGTGGATGCTAAGGAGGACACTTAGAAACAACCAGCATAGCCAGATCCAAAATCAAAAGAACCTTCGGACCATATGTATATAGATTAAAAAGCCAGTTTATAAAGTCATTCATAAGAACATATTAAATACTTTTGTTCAAGATCTATGCCATGTAAAAGAAAATAATGATGACCAAATAAAATGAATTATTTGCACTAGAATTATCCATTCCAAATTATTTGAGAGCCTTTATCAGTATAGTTGATGATATTTTAGATATGAGGGAAACAATAGTAAATAAGATCCAACCCTACCCTCAATTATTTTAAAATACATAGGAAAATACACATTTGTAAGTTAATATATTATAAAGAAAGTAGGTAGATTATAAAGATGCAGTATAATAGACAATTATTTGCATGAGTTTTAAAGAAGCATTGTGAATTTTCCCAGCTATGATGGGGCCGCAGAATTCCAGTGACAGTGATGCAAATTCACTTTTGCAGGTGGCTGATAGAGAGCCTGGGGGATTTAAAAAGCTGCCTGGACTCTGACATTTTAACCTGAGTCCCTGTGCCAAAAAGAGAGTATTAATAGATCTTTGCCATCCTGAATGTTGGAGTGGTCTGATTTAAGGTATGCAGAGTTAGAATGGTGACTGAAAATAAGTTTTTTAATATATTGGGAAAAAGACCTAGATGCAAGATGTGATATAATTCTGTGACTAAGAAAGATTTTGATTAGTTAAATATGGAACAAGTAGTTGAGTTATTAAAATACAAAATTCTTCAGATTTCCTGTGACTTTCTCAGCCTCTTTCTCATGATGTTCCTATTTCAAAGGCACTACCATTCTGCAACATCATGTCTCTCTGCCAGCTTTATAGTTCAGTCAGTTCCTACTCTGATCATGGGCTATTTGTTTCCAATTTGTTTTCATTGGTCAATTATCAAACAGATTGTTGCCAGACAGCTTTGTCAAGTACTGTCCTAGAAGCCAATTGAACTGATTATTGCAGATGTCACATTTCAGTGCCAAGCATTATGTTTTTTTGTGTGTATTTGTTTGTTTTTGCAATGCAATTATCATTTTATAAGGCCTGCTGAAAGATATTTTCTATTCACACATAGAAATTGATCTGTTTTGTACATGTCCCACACTGCTGTGTCTGCAATACAAATAAGGCATTATTCACATAATGATATAATGGAATAAATGTTCTTTTACTTGCTCATCTATTTTTGCCATCATTCTCATTTATCTGTGAATTCATTTTCATAATTTAAGTGAAAGAGTTGTGTTGAGGATTTTCACTCTTTGTTTCTCCTTTGTCCAGAAGGGGAGGATGACCTTACTTTATATGCCTTCTTTATGTCCTCAAGTTCAAAATAATAAACTGTCCATAAATAAGGAGCTTATTAGTTATTACCATGTATGTCAAAACAGAATCATTGTGTCAGATTGTGCTGTAAACAAATTCATGGTATCAATAAATTAGCTGGAGAGGATCTCTTAGAAAATCTTTAAGAATACAGCATAAAACCATTTGGGCCTTGGAATAAGTCATTCTAGGTAATTCCTAAAATTGACAATTAGAGGAAAACAGAAGAAATCTTCAGAGAGAATTTTAATAGTTTATTGTGCCTTTCTCTGGAGAAAATATTTCCATGAAGACTTTTGGGTAACTGAGTTTTGATAATGTAATAATGTAATCTCTCCAATCAAATAACCACATGGATAAAATTAAAATTAAAAATTTTACTCTTAAAATAAAAAATAAATATCCATTTACAAGGGAAAATGTAAACAAATACTATCTGTGAAATGCTAAGAAATTCTGAGATAATACACAAACTTCCTGTGGTATCCTATAATCCAAAACTCTGAAACTAAGATACAATAGTCAGGAAGCTGAGTAATTTAGACTTCATTACAGGAATGGAATAGTCCTGCATAAGACTTACATCAATAAAGCAGACCTTTTATTAAAAAAAAATAATTGAAATTGTCAAAGAGAAACATCAAAACAGATGGAAGTATATGGATAACTACACTGAAATTTTGCTCTACTTAGTACATCAGATATCTGAGAAGGAAACTTAAAATCTCATATTGTTTCAGTCACTCTTACTAATTTTATTTTACAACTAGTTAAGGTGTCATTATTGAACTTTGGAATATTGCCTTCAACATTCCTCTTTCAGCAATTGACAGAGCAAGTAGATAGAAAATCTCCAAGGATATAGAAGACCTGAAAAAACTGTTATTAACCAACTTAACCTAATCAACATTTACAGACTCTTCTGCCAAACAACAGCAGAATTTCAAATGCCACTGAAATATTAACCAAGATAAACCATATTCTGGATCACGGGCAGCAAAATGAAAATAATGTAAATCAAAGTATGTGTATATTTTTATTAAGATAAAAAAGATTAAATAGGATTAAATAAAAATTGGTAACAGAAAGGTATCTGTAAAATACCCAATATTTGCAAATTAAGTGACCTTTTTTTAAATAACCTATTAAGTAAAGAGAAAATCAAGAGGGTTCAGATAATCACTAGATAGGTAATTTTAGAAATATATATTTATTATGAAAATTCAACTCAGTAAATAAGGAGAAATCTGTATCATTAATTTATTAGGAAACAAGATGCTTCAAACCAAAAATTTGATTTGCCCTTTTAAAACACTAGGAAGGTAAGAGTAAAATAAACTGAACACCCTGCTGAAAGAAGTGATAAAGACCAGAAATCTGTAAGACCAATAGCTTTTTCTCCAAAAAGATCACAAATAAATGATAAAAGAAAAAAATGATAAAAGACATTTTAAGAATAAACAAAAGATGATACATTCCATTAGCATCAGGTATAAAATAGAGGGTGTCATTACAGATCCTATACATATTAAAGGGATAAAGACAGATATGCTGATATGATTGATCATGTAGTTGAAATGGTCAGGTTATTTGAACACCTCTGGTATTGTAGCAAATACAAGAAATGAACAAAGAAGTCACTTGGCTAAAACAGGTTGATGCCTATTTAGGTACATTCTTTTATTTGTTTAATACCAATTGGTTTGGTACATAAGGGTCCTGGCTAAGGCATGTACTTCAGGCTTGTGGTATTATCCTTTTCATAGGATAATTGTACTCCCCCTGGTGTGCTGTGTTCTTTCTGTGGTCCTAAATGCATGTTCCAGATGTGACACGGAAACATAAACTGAGCAAGTCCTGTTGGAGAAATGATGCAAATAGGCTTGCACAACACAGATGATGACAAAGGTTGCCACAAATCTTCATTTGTAAAAAATAACTGCAAAGCATAATAAAATGAAGTGTCATAAAATGAGGTATATCTATACCAAATTTTGTCAGTCTTTCATTTATAACAGGATGACAAAAGGTGGGGAGTTGTTAATTAATTAAACAAGGAAATCATTAGACTAATCTGATGCTGTTGAGACCTATGTAAGCAAATCAGAATTTAAGCCTATAAATTCCTCAGGCTTACAACCTCAAAATACTAAGTACAGCCAGTCACAATCAACTGGCTTTTAAGCTTTAGCTAGTCAATAATTACCTTTGCTTCCACCTTTTCTCTATTAAAGCCTTTTCTTGAGCATTTGTTGGTAGGGTGCTTCTAACCACTTCTGGCTTAGCACAGCCTGATTCAAACTGATTGTTGCTCAAATAAATTCTTAAAATTAAAAGATAAGTGAAATAAAATTTTTAAATAATTTATTAAAGAGTAACAAATTTAGGGTACTCAAATACCTTATTTTAGGTTTACTACATAGCTATAATAATCAAATAGTACCAAATTGGTCAATCCCTAGACACATAGATCTGTGGAACAAAAGGCTCAGAAATGGAGTTGTACATAGTTGATAGATTGATTTTTCTCTAAGAATTATAATGTAACTCAATTGGGAAATGATAGTGTTTCAACAAATTATGCTCCAAGAATTGTACATTCAAATGCAAGAAGTGAAATTTATCACATACCTTGCATTATATAAAAAATTAACTTGAACTGAATAATGAATCTAAATATAAGATCTAAAACTATAAAACTTCTTGACAAAATAGAAAACAGTTTGCTTCCTTAAGTTAAAGTTGTGTTACATTAAACATAAATCAAGGGGAAAAAATTAAGACACACATGACCAACTATCAGGAATAAATGATATGGCATTATTACTGATTTCCATGGACACTATAATAATAATGCAGGTGTACATTTCTTTGTTCTGTTAACTGCGCAGATCTAGAAGCAATAAAACCCAGTGGCAATGAGGAAGCATATTACCCAGATCTTGGTTTCTAATGCCATTCTTCAATAAAAGAAATCAGTGTGTTGCCTGGAAAACTGGCTAATTCTTGGACTTGTGCGGGAACATGAGCCAGGAGCATCATGAAGTAACTTGGAGGAATATACTGTTTTTGTGTCTGTCATAGTCTCTCTGTTTCTCTCTCACACACAAATAAACACATGCACATACAAACACACCCATGCATATACTGATGGAGGTATGTCAAAGGAACAGAGAAAACAATTGAAAGAGCAAAAAAAACCCAAAGAAATATTAGATTATAACCAGTAGTATAAAATGAATACCCATGTGTCCATACTCTTATAATTAGGTAATATAATAAACAGAAGAGACAGCTATACTGTACTGAAGAATTCCAAATAATTTTTATAGTTATTCTGTCCCTACAGCACTACCCTTATATGTCTAAAGACTTCCTTCCATGGAGTACAATAGAGAAATAGAGAAAATAAAAGTGACTTTACAGTGTGGAAACTCAGCCAAGTGATCAAGCTTTGTATTAATAGTAATAAGTTATATTGATAGTTTATATTCTCAGTATGGTAAGAGGAAAATGACACTTTATCTCTGTGGTCTTTCTTCCCCAAACCTGTAAACCTAGTCTAATTATAAGAAAAACTGTTAAACCATGCTCTTGTGGAGAAAAAAAAAATCTTTATCAACTAGAGCAGAGCATTCATTTACAATTCTTTTGTCTTTAATAAACACCAATCATTTCCAAAGTCAGCAACTTTTCTTTTTTTTTTACACATTCATTGAACTTACTACATACATTTTTACATTAGACAGTTAGATTGTACTGTCGCAGTCTTCATCCCATCCTAAGATTCCTTGATTTCCTAAATCATTTTTAAAATTTGCAGGCATAAAGTTTCACTTTTGTACCTTAAAAATCAGTGGGTTTTAACAAGGCATAAGATTGTGTATCCACCATTACAATATCATATAGAAAAGTTTCATCATTTTAAAGTATCGCCTGTGCTTCAATAATTCATTGTTCTCCTGCTTCCCCTGTATTAGGTTGCTAAGGCTGCCATAACAAAAACCACAGACTAGGTGACTTAAAACATGGAAGTTGATTTTCTTGTAGTTCTGGAGGTTTGAAGGGGCTCTCAGGACTGGTTTCCTCTGAGGTCTCTCTTGCTGGCTTACAGTTGGCCACCTTCTTGCTGCCTCTTTACACGGTCATCTCTGAGCAAATGCGCTCCTGGCGTGTCTTTGTGCATCCTCACCTAGTCTTCTTAGAAGGACACCAGACAAATTTGCTTAGGTCCCTCTCTAAAGTCCTTATTTTGATTTACTTACCTTTTTAAAAGCCCTGTTTCCAAATGCAGTTGAACCTTAAACAACATGGGTTTGAATTGCACGAGTCTACTTATATGTGGATCTTTTTAAGTAAATATATTTGAAAATTTGGGGGAGATTTGTGACAGTTTGAAAAAACATTTCTCTAGCTTACTTTATTTTAAGAATACAATATATAATACATTTGACCTACAAAATATGTGTTGTTTATGTGATTGGTAGGGATTCTGTTCAACAGTAGGCTCTTAGTAGTGAAGTTTTTGTGAAGTCAAAAGTTGTATGTGGATTTTTGACTCACAGGGGTTTTGCCCCTAGTCCCCATCTTGTTGGCACTTGTATAGTTACATTTTGAAGTACTGTGGATTTAGAGCTTTAATATATGAATTTTATGGGGTACAGTTTAGCCCATAACAACATCCAAACTCATGGTAACTAGTGACCTTTTTATCTTTGCTATAATTTTGCCTTTTCTAGAATGTTTGTTATTGTAAATAGCCTTTACAGACTCGCTTAACAATATGAATTTAAGATTCATGCAAGTATTTTCACAGCTTTAGAATGAATTTATTATTGCTAAATCATTTTTAACTGTATGGATGTACCTCAACTTGATAATCTATTTACCTATCAAGGATATCTTGGTTGTTTCCAGTTTTTGATGAGTACAAATGAATCTGCTACAAACAGTTGTGTGCAGTTTTCTGCATGTACCTAAGTTTTAAATCAGTTGGGTAAATACTTAGAAGTGTGATTGCTTGGTGTGATCTTCCTTTCCAGTCTGTATACCGTAATGAAATTCATCATTCTCAATGCACAAGAACGATTGCTTAATTTTGTATTCAAGGTATCTGTATAGTGCACATGATGTAATATACCTTTGTAAGTAGTGATTATTACTGTAGCTAGTAAACACTCCCTGACTTTTAACAATGAGAACCATCTACACATAGTGATTCACTTTGTTAAGCATTACTTTGTCATTCAAAAATGATTTTAAAGTGAATTCATAATATCTTTTGCATTTTTATATTCAGAGGATAGTCTTCCTTGTTCTACTTTTTCTCTTGATACTGCAGAAATAGTGCCTTTAAAAACTTCTAATATAGTGTTCCTGGAAGGCCATTACTATGCTCCTCCATCCTAGATCTGTTGTTTTCACTCCAGAGCACTGCTGTTATATCAGAACTACCCTTTATTACTCAACCTGGTTTGATCCTTTAATTCTTGCATTCCATGTATTAACCTTTCATAATTAACACCCACATTTTAATTAAGCAGCTCTTCAAGTGACATTCCCAAGGGAAAACAGGATTGTCTAAAGGTGTCTTTATTTAGAGTTCATTTGTGGTTTATAGTTTGGTTGAAAACAGGATTCTAAATTCAAAACAATTGAGTCTCTGAACTTTAAGGTATTACTTTATTGTTGTCTAGGACTCTGCATCAGTTATGAAAGGCCCAAGGCTAGTATCATGTTTGTTATTTAGGTTACCTCTTTTGATCTCTCTAGCATCTTTTATCCTCCATGGTATAAAATTTCATGAGAATCATGTAGTAATGTGAGTTGTGTGCTCATGCTTTCTCTATGTGTGCATTTAAAAAATCCATTTTGTTAGGAATTTGAGCTGTTCAATCTGGGGAAGAAATCAACTCAGAGCAATGAAGCAGGAGGTTTTCATTATTGTTTGTTTTTTAATGATTTTCCAGGTAAATTTGGCTCCCTTACTAGCCATACCTGTTATGTAAGTGGACCTTTGTTCTTTATTGCAAAAGATGTGTGTTCTATTTCTGTTAGGTCTTTCATAAATTCCCAAAGGCTATGAATAAACCTTTCTGACTGTCAAATATTCACATCTAACATCAGCCTTAGCAACAAAATACTTAAGCCTCAATAATTTCCCATCTTTAACCATTCACTGCTCCTAGTAAACATAATATAATTTAAAAAATATATTTGACAAAAAATAATCACTGCTCAGTTTTCTTCATCTTTAGGACTGTTAGAATGAAGGTATATCATTCATAAATAATTAAAAGTGTTAGAAATTGTAAAGTGTATGTTATTTTTTATATAAGTATCCAGATGTATTATTTACATTATACCTAGTGCCTCAACTTATGACTATTGTATTGGCTTTGTACTTTCTCAAAGTTATTGTCATCATTTAATAAATTCCTCAAAGAATACACCCACTAGTTTTAATATCTCTGGACACTTTTATTTGTGAATGGATTTTTAATAGTTCTGATGATGAGAATGAGAATTGCTAGGGAAATTGTACTCACTTATGATTAAATTGCAAGAATCACATATTTCATGACATAACATATATCCATTAATAATATGAGTAGCATGGCATATAACATGTAATTTAGAATCAGAAAGATATGAGAATTTACAAAGACCTGAGTATGTTTACAACATATTTTGTAATAATAATGATACAATATTGGTAAGTGTATTTAGTAGAAATTTCACTGTATATATTAAAGCATATTAGTTCTATCATTTAAATTATGGCTAGAAATCACATTGAGATAGTGTGTTTATTTTTTTATTCTATTTGACCATTTCCCTATCCAATGCCTGTCATCACTTTGCATTAATCTAACACTATTATTTCTTTGTTTTTCTTTGTCTAAGGGAAGGTAGGTTGGAAGGCAAAAGGCAGCAATTGCCTCTGTGGCATCCTACCTAACATTTCCAGATTCCACCTGAGATAAAGAAGTTAGAATGCAGAAATGATAAATTGGTTTTCAAAAACCTTGAAAGAAAGGGTTAACTTAAGAGAGGTTTCTACTGGCTGGGGAAAAGACAGAGATGGCTAGGAGCCACAACAGTGGGGATGGATCTCATTATGTGGCAGCATCCAAGTGAGATGACAGAGCCCTAAGAGAAGATGGTAATATGGTTCAACTACATAGATAGCATTCTAGGTTTCAGCCCTTCCAAATTTGAGAAAAAAATTTAAGTATCTCAAGCATGTTATAAAACCAGTGGAAATTTGCCAATCCTGAAGGAAACAGAAATAATGGAAGATACAGCTGACTGAAGATAAAGGAACACTTTCATCCCACCAACACTGACCCATTCTGTAACACTATTTAAGCCTTAGGTCATTACTATACACTGCCTTCTCCAAAGTTATGTCTGGATGCTAATTGCAAAGCATGAGAGATGAATGGCATGTTTCAAGTTGTCAATGCCTTTACTTTATGAAGAATTCAATTCATATAGACTAAATGTAGCAGTATCCTATGGCAAAATTATAAACCACAAGGATATGGTGTAGTACAAGAAACGTTTTAAACCAGTTGATAAATTCATTGAGTTGTGGTTATATTATATTAGCTCTGAAAACTAAAAATTTTTTTAAATGATAAAACCATAAGTAATGTTAAGAAATTACTTCCTAACCTACATTTTCAGTGTATGATTATAACTTAAGGATATCACATAAAACTGCATATAAATATATTTGATATAGTTTAATAAAGTAAAGTTTTCCAAAGATGAGTTATTTGAATGAGCAGTGATTTAAAAATAGTTATGTGCTACATGCTGCACTGCTTTATACAATATTAGAAGTATGTTCTGAATAAAACAGTTTTCTTAAGTCATCAATGCTATATGTCTCTGAAACAGAACTTTTTCCTCTTAATTCAGCACTTAGCAGTACTGTGAACATATTGATCTGTAATCAGCTGCTGACACAGTCATTTGGCCCAAGCCATATATTTACTGAACTGCAAACACAGCATTATGACAGGCATATATAAAACAGTTTTCTAGTACACACAAAACCTCACTGCAAACACTTTATCTAAGTGACAATTTTATCTGCAGTTTTCCTTCTTCAATTTGTTCAGTAAAGAGTGTGTATGTTAGGCACCATAAAAATAACATGTTGCTATAAATCATCTCCAAAAACAAAATTAAGTTTGCACTTTCTCATTTATAATGAAGATCTTAATAAATTTACAAAGCCTATGAGTAGCACATTCAATATAGCTTCATTGTTGAGGATCACCATTTTGAGTTTTAATTTATTAGCAGTTATCTAAAAATGGTGGTGCAGCTTTTCATACATCAGGGATTTTTAATTTTAGTTAATATTGTAAAAACTATTTCAGTTATAATACTTTGAAATGCATTTGAGATATGAAGTCAACTATTTAATACTTTAGCATTCCATAAGCAAATATAATTGAAAATTATTAATATGTATAATTATGATAGTTTTAGGGGATTATTACTTCTAACACAATGTCTTAGTTTATAATGTAGTTATTTCCTAAGGTTTATAACTGGACAGCTTCAAAGCATATTCCTGTCATTTGCTGCACACCATGTTTGGTGCTTAAGAGGTTGAAAAGGTAAAAAGGGAATTTTTATACATCTAGCATATGATTACTCCTATGATAAATACACTCAAAAAAACAGTATTGTTGTAAAGAAGACAAAATTGGTTTTACTTTTCTCTTGATGATTATTAAAGGCCTCCCAAAAGAAGGGATGTAGACTCCAAGTTTTACTTTGACTTCCATACATAGGATGCAGAGAAGTTCATGTCATGAAGCAGGAAATAAGTTTTTGAAATTACTGAATAGACAACATTATATTCAGCCTCTTGGTCTTATCTGACCATGTTTTCCACTATCTGAGTTTACAACTCAAGAAATTACATTATTGGAAAATGCCTTATAATGTAATAGTAAGTAATTTATTTTTCTTTAGTTTTATTTTGGTATCATTAAACTACAATTACATGAAGGACATTATGTTTACTAGGCTCCCCACTTCACCAAGTCCCCCCCACATACCCGTTCACAGTCACTGTCCATCAACATAGTATGATGCTGTTAAATCACTACTTGTCTTCTCTGTGTTACACAGCCCTCTTTATGCCCCCCCCACTATACATGTTAATCATAATGCCCCCTTTCTTTTTTCCTGCCCTTATCCCTCCCTTCCCACCCGTCCTCCCCAGTTCCTTTCCCTTTGGTAACTGTTAGTCCATTCTTGGCTTCTGTGCTTCTGCTGCTGTTTTGTTCCTTCAGTTGTCTTTTGTTCTTATACTCCACAGATGAGTGAAATCATTTGGTACTTGTCTTACTCCGCCTGGCTTATTTCACTGAGCATAATACCCTCTAGCTCCATCCATGTTGTTGCAAATGGTAGGATCTGTTTTTTTCTAATAGCTGAGTAATATTCCATTGTGTATATGAGCCAGATCTTTATCCATTCATCTACTGATGGACATTTAGGTTGCTTCCATATCTTGGCTATTGTAAATAGTGCAGTGATAAACATAGGGGTGCATCTGTCTTTTTCAAACTGGAGTGATGCATTCTTAGGGTAAATTCCTAGAAGTGGAACTCCTGGGTCAAATGGTATTTATATTTTGAGCATTTTGAGGAACCTCCATACTGCTTTTCACAATGGTTGAAATAATTTACATTCCCACCAGCAGTGTAGGAGGATTCCCCTTTCTCCACAATCTTGCCAACATTTGTTGTTGTTTGTCTTTTGGATGGCAGCCATCCTTACTGGTGTGAGATGATATCTCATTGTGATTTTAATTTCCATTTCTCTGATGACAGCGATGTGGAGCATCTTTTCATGTGTCTGTTGGCCATCTGAATTTCTTCTTTAGAGAACTGTCTATTCAGCTCCTCTACCCATTTTTTAATTGGATTATTTGCTTTTTTTTTGTTGAGGTGTGTGAGCTCTTCATATATTTTGGATGTCAACCCTTTATCGGATCTGTCATTTAAGAATATATTCTCCCATACTGTAGGATACCTTTTTTTCTATTGATGGTGTCCTTTGCTGTACAGAAGCTTTTCAGCTAGATATAGTCCCACTTGTTCATTTTTGCTGTTGTTTTCCTTGCCCAGGGATATATGTTCAAGAAGAGGTCACTCATGTTTATGTCTAAGAGATTTTTGCCTATGTTTTTTTCTAAGAGTTTTATGGTTTCATGACATACACTCAAGTCATTGATCCATTTCGAATTTACTTTTGTGTATGGGGTTAGACAGTGATCCAATTTCATTCTCTTACATTTGCCAGCACCATCTGTTAAAGAGACTGTCATTTCCCCATTGTATGTCCATGGCCCCTTTATTGAATATTAGTTGACCATATATGTTTGGGTTAATGTTTGGAGTCTCTATTCTGTTCCATTGGTCTGTGGCTCTGTTCTTGTGCCAGTACCAAATTGTCTTGATTACTGTGGCTTTGTAGTAGAGCTTGAAGTTGGGGAGTTAGATCCCCCCACTTTATTCTTCCTTCTCAGGATTGCTTTTGCTATTTGGGGTCTTTGGTATTTCCAAATGAATTTTTGAAGTATTTGTCCCAGTTCATTGAAGAATGCTGTTGGTAATTTGATAGGGATTACATCAAATCTGTATATTGATTTGGGCAGGATGGCCATTTTGACGATATTAACTCTTCCTAGCAAGGAGCATGGGATGAGTTTCCATTTGTTAGTGACATCTTTAATTTCTCTTGAGTGTCTTATAGTTTTCAGGGCATAGGTCTTTCACTTCCTTGGTTAGGTTTATTCCTAGGTATTTTATTCTTTTTGATGCTATTGTGAATGGAGCTGTCTTCCTGATTTCTCTTTCTATTAGTTTATTGTTAGTGTATAGAAAAGCCACACATTTCTGTGTGTTAATTTTGTATCCTGCAAATTTGCTGAATTCTGATATTAGCTCTAGTAGTTTTGGAGTGGAGTCTTTAGGGTTTTTTTATGTACAATATCAAGTCATCTACAAATAGTGACAGTTTAACTTCTTCTTTACCAATCTGGATTCCTTGTATTTCTTTGTTTTGTCTAATTGCCGTGGCTAGGACCTCCAGTAATATGTTGAATAACAGTGGGGAGAGTGGGCATCCCTGTCTTGTTTCTGATCACAGAGGAAAAGCTTTCAGCTTCTCACTGTTCAGTATGATGTTGGCTGTGGGTTTATCATATATGGCCTTTATTATGCTGAGGTACTTGCCCTCTCTACCCATTTTACTGAGAGTTTTTATCATGAATGAATGTTGAATTTTGTCGAATGCTTTTTCAGCATCTATGGAGATGATCATGTGGTTTTTGTCTTTCTTTTCGTTGATGTGGTGGATGATGTTGATGGATTTTCGAATGTTGTACCATCCTTGCATCCCTGGGATGATTCCCACTTGGTCATGGTGTATGATCCTTTTGATGTATTTTTGAATTTGGTTTGCTAATATTTTGTTGAGTATTTTTGCATCTACATTCATCAGGGATATTGGTCTACAGTTTTCTTTTTGGTAGAGTCTTTGCCTGGTTCTGGTATTAGGGTGATGTTGGCTTCATAGAATGAGTTTTGGTGTATTCCCTCCTCTTCTATTTTTTGGAAAACTTTAAGGAGAATGGGTATTATGTCTTCTCTTTATGTGTGATAAATTTCCAAGGTAATTCCATCAGGCCCGGGGGTTTTGTTGTTTGGTAGTTTTTTGATTACCGCTTCAATTTCGTTGCTGGTAATTGGTCTGTTTAGATTTTCTGCTTCTTTCTAGGTCAGTCTTGGAAGGTTGTATTTTTCTAGGAATTGTCCATTTCTCCTCGGTTTCCCAGCTTGTTAGCATGTAGGTTTTCATAGTACACTCTAATTATTCTTTGTATTTCTGTGGGGACCATCATGATTTTTCCTTTCTCATTTCTGATTCTTTTGATGTGTGTTGACTCTCTTTTCCTCTTAATAAGTCTGGCTAGAGGCTTATCTATTTTGTTTAGTTTCTCAAAGAACCAGCTCTTGGTTTCATTGATTTTTGCTATTATTTTATTCTTCTCAATTTTATTTATTTCCTCTCTGATCTTTTTTATGTCCCTCCTTCTGCTGACCTTAGGCTTCATTTGTTCTTCTTTTTCCAATTTCAATAATTGTGACATTAGACCATTCATTTGGGATTGTTCTTCCTTCTTTAAATATGCCTGGATTGCTAAATACTTTCCTCTTAAGACTGCTTTTGCTGTATCCCACAGTAGTTGGGGCTTTGTGTTGTTGTCGTTTGTTTCCATATATTGCTGGATCTCCATTTTGATTTGGTCATTGATCCATTGGTTATTTAGGAGCGGGTTATTAAGCCTCCATGTGTTTGTGAGCTTTTTTGCTTTCTGGGTACAATTTATTTCTAGTTTTATGCCTTTGTGGTCTGAAAAGTTGGTTGGTAGGATTTCAATCTTTTGGAATTTACTGAGGCTCTTTTTATGGCCTAGTATGTGGTCTATTCTAGAGAATGTTCCATGTGCACTTGAGAGGAATGTGTATCCTGTTGCTTTTGGATGTAGAGTTCTGTAGATGTCTATTAGGTCCATCTGTTCTAGTGTGTTGTTCAGTGCCTCTGTGTCCTTACTTATTTTCTGTCTGGTGGATCTGTCCTTTGGAGTGAGTGGTGCATTGAAGTCTCCCAAAATGAATGCATTGCATTCTATTTCCTCCTTTAATTCTGTTAGTATTTGTTTCACATATGTTGGTGCTCCTGTATTGGGTGCATATATATTTATAATGGTTATATCCTCTTGTTGGACTGAGCCCTTTATCAT
Organism: Manis javanica; assembly: GCF_040802235.1. Classification (NCBI taxonomy): domain Eukaryota; kingdom Metazoa; phylum Chordata; class Mammalia; order Pholidota; family Manidae; genus Manis; species Manis javanica. The sequence continues at coordinate 24,382,800 of NC_133164.1, forward strand.
TATGTAATGTCCGTCTTTATCTTGTGTTACTTTCTTTAGTTTGAAGTCTATTTTGTCTGATACTAGTATTGCAACACCTGCTTTTTTCTCTCTGTTGTTTGCATGAAATCTTTTCCCATCCCTTGACTCTAAGTCTGTGCATGTCTTTGGGTTTGAGGTGAGTCTCTTGTAAGGAGCATGTGGATGGGTCTTGCTTTTTTATCCATTCTATTCCTCTGTGTCTTTTGATTGGTGCATTCATTTCATTTACATTTAGGGTGATTATTGAAAGGTATGTAGTTATTGCCATTGCAGGCTTTAAGTTTGTGGTTACCAAAGGTTCAAGGTTAGCTTCTTTACTAGCTTACTGTCTAACTTAACTCACTTGTTGAGGTATTATAAACACGGTCTGATGATTCTTTATTTCTCTCCCTTCTTATTGCTCCTCCTCTCTTCTTCATATGTTGGGTCTTTTGTTCTGTGCTCTTTTTAGGTGTGCTCCCATCTAGAGAAGTCCCTTTAAGATGCCCTGTAGAGGTGGTTTGTAGGAGGCAAATTCCCTCAACTTTTGCTTGTCTAGGAATTGTTTGAATCCTTCCTTCATATTTAAATGTTAATTGTGCTGGATACAGTATTCTTGGTTCGAGGCCCTTCTGTTTCATTGCATTAAGTATATCATGCTATTCTCTTCTGGCCTGTAGGGTTTCTGTTGGGAAGTCTGATGATAGCCTGATGGGTTTTCCTTTGTAGGTGTCCTTTTTTTTCTCTCTGGCTGCCTTTAATACTTTGTCCTTGTCTTTGATCTTTGCCATTTTAATTATCATGTGTCCTGATGTTGCCCTCCTTGGATCCCATGTCATGGGAGTTCTGTGTACCTCTGTGGTCTGAGACCATTTCTTCCCCGAGTTTGGGGAAGTTTTCAGCAATTATTTCTTCAAAGACACTTTCTATCCCTTTTTCTCTCTCTTCTTCTTCTGGTACCCCTATAATGTGGATATTGTTCCATTTCTATGGGTCACACAGTTCTCTTAAAATTCTTTCATTCCTGGAAATCCTTTTATCTCTCTCTGCATCGGCTTCTCTGCATTCCTGTTCTCTGTTTTCTAGTCCATTAATGGTCTCTTGCATCTCGTCCATTCTGTTTTGAAGTCCTTCCAGAGATTGTTTTATTTCTGTATTCTCCCTACTTAGTTCTTGCATATTTCTCTGCAATACATCAGCATGGTCATGACTTTTGTTTTGAATTCTTTTTCAGGAAGATTAGTTAAATCTATCTCCCCAGGTTCCTTCTCAAGGGAAGATGTAGAAGATGTTGAAACTGTCTGGGTTAGTCTTGTCTGGGACAAATTTTTTTGCGTTTTCATGTTGATAGGTGCAGTGGTGAGCTATTGACTGTCTGTCAGCTGGGAGAGTCAAGACTCTTTCCACTTGGCTCCTGGCCTTTCTTTACTGGGACAACTGCGACCCCTAGTCGCTTGTGTTGGGCAATTGCCTGTAGATTGGGTCTCTGTATGTTGCCCAGCCTGTATGGAGGAAGCTCCCTTGCTGTGGGCATGGCCAGCCTCACGCTGCTGCTCTGCTATGGCAGGGCCCCAGAGGGGTAATAGACAGGGGGCTGTTTGTCTGTTTAGCTCTGTGAGGGATCTCAGAGCTGTTGCCCAGGGTTTTAATGCTCCCATAGCTCCCTGGAATTTTCAGCTGCTGTACTGTGACTCGGGATGCTTCCATCCAGCTGTGTGGTTCCTGTCCCTTTAAGGCTTTCAAAAAACACTCGCTTTTCTTTGTCACAGGGGTGCCGGCTTCGGGACCCGCTCACAGGTATTAATGTCCTGCTTCCTTAGTTTCCATCACCCCATGCATGCACTGTGTGTCTGTGCTCTGGTGCAGATAGCTAGGGCTGGGTATTTAGCAGTCTTGGGCTCCCTCTGTCTCCCCGCTCTGACTCCTCTCCTCCTGCTGGGAGCTGGGGTGAGGGGCCTCGGGTCCCGCCGGGCTGCGGATTGCATCTTACCCCTTTCACTAGGCGCTGGGTTCTTGCAGGTGTGGATGTAGTCTGGCTGTTGTCCTGTGTCTCTCTTTTAGAGATAGTTGTATTTGTTGTATTTTCAAAAATATATATGTTTTTGGGAGGAGATTCCTACTCACGCTGCCATCTTGGCTCCGCCCTTTAATAGTAAGTAATTTTTAGTGGCACTTTCTAGACAGTATTCTGAAGAGTGCTTCTTTCAGAAATGGCAGTAAGGGCTGCAAAATTTTTAGCTTGTGATACATGAAAAGTATCAAAAAATTATTTCAGAAGAAAACGCGCAAATGCTAGATAACTACATATTTTAAAAATTCATGACCAGTTGGCAGGAAAATATAGGGACTTCTTGAAAAACAGAAACGAAATGAATCACAAGCTCAGAGATGTGACTGACTGGTCACTGAACCTGGGGTATCTCACATTTCTGCTGAACTTTAAATTGTGCTTAATGCACGGCACAGATGGTCTAGGTGGTGCTGCATGGAACAGACAAAACCTAACATTAGAATAAATGACACATTATCCAATAAATCTAAAAGTTAACCTAGTCTGTGGATAAGTTAGGAAAGTAAAACACTCCCCAAACACCTTACTTTGTTTCTAGGTGGAAGAAGGAAAAAGGAAAAATATACATTTCTCTGCAAATTCTTAATTACAAACTTATGTGCACCTGAGTAATCCTAAAATGACTGAGTGATCTAAAATTTCAAAGCAAAGGTCCTAGTTTAAATGGATTCAATTTATAATTACTCATGTAATTTGTAATAGTAAACATAAGAAATTTTTTAAGATAGACTATATCCCAAGACTTCTGTAAGGCAGTACCAAGTGATAAATTACATAATGAAAAATAGATTTGAGAATACACCATGTATAAACATCAGAAGTAATATAAATCATAGATATAAACATAGACTAAAATCAGACTGCTAAAGAGAAAAGGTAATGATATAATTTTGATACTGCATTTGAAAACACATCTGTGCAATATATTCAAAGAAATAAGCAAACATAAAAAATATTATAATATAACACATTATCAAACAAAAAAGACAAGCCAGAATTTTAAAAGCATCAAATTTCTAGAAATTAAGAATATTAGAAAGAATTAGACACTAAGTACATGCTTAAACTGAAGACCAACCACTAATGGGTATGAAATCAGTACACAATAATAATATCAGAAATTAAACTTAATGATGCACACTGTAAAGAAAAAATAAAGTAGAAACTATCAATGAGAGAGGGAAAGGCTCAGAAATTAGAGGATGAGGAATTTAAGTGCCTAATTAGATTTCTGGAAAAAGTAAAAAGAGAATTTGGAGGAGTTGGTATTAAAAAATAATACCATGTGTATATTCTAGAATTAACAAATACAAATCAGGAAGCCCAAAGAATTCCAAGCAGCTTTAAACTAAAGAAAAACTACCTCTAGACCTTTTAATGAATATTTAAAGGACAATACAATTTAATTTAATTTAATTTAATTTAATTTAATTTAATTTAATTTAATTTAATTTAATTTAATTTATTGGGAGGGAGTGTGGTAGTCATACAAATGTGGAGAATTTAAAGGTGAAAATACATCCCAAATGAGGAATTTTTTTGAAGGAAAGCCAATACAATTACTGTCTGACCCTCATCAAAATGTATCACTGAAATGCATGGCCTGTCTGAACAGGTATGTCTTCCTTTAACCCAACAATTGGGAAAAGGGAAATAGTGCAGATCTGCTCTTCATCCTGTTTAATATGGGTGTGCAAAATAGGAACCTTAAGAAATGCCTAAACTCGTTCAAGAAGTTTATTTAAAACAATGTAGTATACCTGGGGGAGGTGGAGCAGGGAGGAGTGGCAATCAGCCAATTAGCCAGAACTAACTACAGGAAATATGTTACATTACGTTACATATAGCACACTGATTGGAGCTTCAGGGAAAAGACTGTTACTGTTATTTACCATTAACTGCTGGGACTAATGGAAGTTAAAGGTACATGCCATTTGAAAGGAATGTTTTGGCTTGTTACTGAGTTTTCAATGAAACCTCTTCAATGTGGAAGAATATAACCTACTCTTAGCTGAATTAACCCTCATTTTTTGGGTTATGACAAATTATAATGCCATGGGAATGGGAATGTGTTGATTTCCCTCATTAAGGGGGGATTTCCCTCATTGACACTGGTGACCAATGGAGCATCAGGGGCTGCTTTTGGCTGGGCCAGCATTAGGTCCCCTCCAGGAGTTATGTAATCCCATAGTCAACCCTTTCCATGATCACTTACTGGAAGATGCCAGTCAGCCTCGTGTACAGAAGGTAGACAAAAAGTGATTAATTTTTACTTGTTCTGAAAAGAAACTATTGCTGTTACTTGATGGTTGCTCTTTGAATAAAAAGGGAAAAAACATAGATTCACACAATGGGCATAATTAAGATTGGTGTTTCTTGAGGCATAAGAGGAATTAGATAATAAAAACAGTATAAAGAGAGATTTTTTAGTGATTCTTGGTCTAGAGCCACTAGATTGGTGAAAATGTGAAGTGCTTTGTTATATGGTAGTTTATGGAATTAGAAAGAGAAGAATCAAATAGTATAGAAATAGGAAGAGAAAATGAAATGATCACATTGATGGCTATTAAAATTTAGGATGAAATAAAAACCAAGTGACTGCGTCTATTCACTGTTTGGAACATGTCCCATGGAGACATAAAGTAAGTGACCATGCAGGCATTCAGAAAGTGCACCCATGGGTAGAAAAAAAACACACCTCACAATTTCTGTGAGAAGCTCACCATGTAACTAACAATATTTTTGTTCACTAACAAGATCATTAGAAACTAAAAACAGCTATAGACTGCCTAGCAGAGGGTTTTGTTCAAACTTTAACTGACAGGGACCAGCAGAGAAACCCATTTCAGTACAACCCGGCAGTATGAACAGTACACATGGCTACGCCCACAAGAAATTTGAGATCCAGAATTTAACTGCATTTTGTCCTTGATTTATTCTTTAATCCAGGACAAAATCTGTTAATAGGTAAGGGCCACACTTGTCTGGAAGACCAAGGAAATATGCATGTGGTTTTACAATGATTTTAGTCCAACTAATGTCAATCAAACTAATATATTTTACAATGACCTTAGTTCAACTCATACTATAACTGCTATTTGGTATATATTTCTCTTGCTATTGATAAGGTTAACGTGACTGAGTTAATGAAATATATAATACACTTTGACGATCAAATATGTTGGGAAATTGAATTAAAATCACCATAGCATATTTATTCTAATGGAAGCTGATTGGTCAAACCAAGAGGTTAAGTTAGTTAACAATCATTTAATTGTTATATTGAATCAACATATCATTAAGTTCAAATTTCTATGGGGAAACAAGATAAAGAGTAGTGAATTTGGGCATGATCATGAACACTTGTGCTTGAACATTTATTTGGTCAACTTAAGTGTATCTTTGAAGTAGTATCTGTACCTCATCACAAGATACAAAGAATTAGTTATGTGTCCTTTGTTCTATAAATAGTGCCAAAAATGCAGAAAAATGATAGGGGACAATTTAGAAACAGCAAGAGAGATTATGTAAAGCAGAGTTATTTACAGGTGGACTGGGACAGTGTCCTGCTTATCTCTAGTGATTATTCAAAGATTGGCAGAGTCTTGGTAAATATAAGGATCAATTGGCTGACTAATGGTATTTGATGAGTTATTTAAAACTCAAAACTCCCTTCATAGCACCCATGGCTAGCTTGTATATTGATAACTTGTATTTGGTATAACTGATATGTTTTAACTGTATTGTAAAATAAGACAAGCAAATAAAAAAATCATTGGCTAATAGGTACATAAAAATATATAGCTATCATAGTTCTGGTTTTCTGTAACTTGTCACAACCCCAAGATGACATTTCATGTATTTTTCAATAATTATGTTATAGTCCACCTGTCTACCTTATCCCACCAGTACAAGGACATCCTTCTCATATTATTGTTTTGGGATCCAGTAGGATGTGAGTAAGTGTTGGTGGTATATATTCATTAATTTGATTGGAAATAATATGTAAACCAGTTTCTTTAAACATAAAACACTTTGGTTCTATTATATCAGACACACAGCAATGTGTATGACCAATTTGTTCATTTGTATTATTCAGATACATCATTTATTGGCATATAAAGACACCACTCTTTTTCTTGTGAATAAATTGTTTCATTTCATCAATTTGATTGCTTTATCCCCATACACTGTATTCCTTACAATTATTTTCTTACAGAATATCTATATTACTACTTGTATTTTATGCATGCTCAGATCTCTTTGTAGGTTATAAGCTTCAATTTTATTTGCATTTTTCATTCAGTTCTTGTTTCAGGCTGCCTTCTACATATCCTTATTTCTTTTCAGTCTATTATTATGTTATATGATTTTTGATATTTAATCATGTCAATACTTTAACATTTTCCCAAACATGGTTTAAATTTCTATTTTTCACATTTACTATAAAAATTATTTCCTAAAATTACAGATAAATCTTAGATTAAGTAATTGCATAGTATCCATAGTGAGCTCATGATGTGAATCAGATAACATGAGAAAGGCAAAATGTAAGAAGTAAATATTTTATTTATACAATATAGAATGTACATTTTCCCTTTGATGTAATGTTCTTTGGGATTATAGAGGCAATGTAAATCTTTAAATTTATATTGAAGAATATCAGATCTATAAGATATAAGCCTTATATGGGTACAAAAAGATCAAAGAAATAAAAATTTGCCATTTGGGAATGGGTTTGGGAAATTAATCATAGGCCATTGACTAACAAAGGTTAAAGAGGTGAGTTTGGGATGATTTTCAGACAATTTTCTTTCCCTCCTTTTCTCTCTTCCATTTTTTTTTAAATTCCTCCTTCTCTCCCTCCTTCCTTATTATTTCTTCCCTTCCTTCCTTTTTCTCCTTTCTCTTCTTTCTCTTATTACTGAACTACACAGATTTTCCAAAAAATAAATTCTTATGTAAACCCTGGACATTTCTTTTTCCCATGGACTTCCTGACTTCAGGAGCTCTCTGTATGACAAAGTATATGCAGGTGCGTACTCACCCTGTTCCAAACAACATTGCATTTCTGGAAATATCTTCCAAATGTATGGAGTAAAAAGAGATAGGACCAAAAAAAATACATTGCTGAAGAAAATAATGGGGTGTAATGTATATGGGAGGGGGAACAACAGTATATGCTGGTGGTTATTAAAATTGCCTCAAATAGCCAAAGCAATCCTGAGAAGGAAGAAAAAAGTTGGGGGGATCTCACTCCCCAACTTCAAGCTCTACTACAAAGCCACAATAATCAAGACAATGTGGTACTGGCACAAGAACAGACCCACAGACCAGTGGAACAGAACAGAGATTCCAGACTTTAACCCAAACATATATGGTCAATTAATATATGATAAAGGAGCCATGGACATACAATGGGGAAATGACAGCATCTTCAACAGGTGGTGCCAGCAAAACTGGACAGCTGCATGTAAGAGAATGAAACTGGATCACTTTCTAACCCCATACACAAGAGTAAATTTGAAATGGATCAAAGACCTGAATGTAAGTCATGAAACCATAAAACTCTTAGAAAAAAACAGGCAAAAATCTCTTAGACATAAACATGAGTGACCTCTTCTTGAACATATATCCCTGGGCAAGGAAAACAACAGCAAAAATGAACAAGTGGGACTATAAATTAAGATGAAAAGCTTCTGTACAGCAAAGGACACCATCAATAGAAAAAAAGGTATCCTACAGTATGGGAGAACATATTCTTAAATGACAGATCCGATAAAGGGTTGACATCCAAAATATATGAAGAGCTCACACACCTCAACAAAAAAAAAAAGCAAATAATCCAATTAAAAAATGGGTAGAGGAGCTGAATAGACAGTTCTCTAAAGAAGAAATTCAGATGGCCAACAGACACATGAAAAGATGCTCCACATCACTTGTCATCAGAGAAATGGAAATTAAAATCACAATGAGATATCATCTCACACCAGTAAGGATGGCTACCATCCAAAAGACAAACAACAACAAATGTTGGCAAGATTGTGGAGAAAGGGGAATTCTCCTACACTGCTGGTGGGAATGTAAATTAATTCAACCATTGTGGAAAGCAATATGGAGGTTCCTCAAAAAGCTCAAAATAGAAATACCATTTGACCCAGGAATTCCACTTCTAGGAATTTACCCTAAGAATGCATCACTCCAGTTTGAAAAAGACAGGTGCACCCCTGTTTATTGCAGCACTATTTACAATAGCCAAGAAATGGAAGCAACCTAAATGTCCATCAGTAGATGAATGGATAAAGAAGATGTGGTACATGTACACAATGGAATATTATTCAGCCATAAGAAGAAAAAAAAAGCCTGCCATTTATAACAATGTGGATGGAGCTAGAGGGTATTATGAGCAGTGAAATAAGCCAGGTGGAGAAAGACAAGTGCCAAATGATTTCACTCATATGCGGAGTATAAGAGCAAAGAAAAACTGAAGGAACAAAACAGCAGCAGAATCACAGAACCCAAGAATGGACTAACAGTTACCAAAGGCAAAGGGACTGGGGAGGATGGGTGGGAAGAGAGGGATAATGGTGGGGAAAAAGAAAGGGGGTATTATGATTAGCATGTATAATGTGGGGGGTGCCATGGGGAGGGCTTTGCAACACAGAGAAGACAAGTAGTGATTCTACAGCATCGTACTACGCAGATGGACAGTGACTGTAATGGGGTTTGTGGGGGGGACTTGGTGAAGAGGGGAGCCTAGTAAACATAATGTTCTTCATGTAATTGTAGATTCATGATATCAAAAAAGAAATTGCCTCATAACTCACTTGGTCATATGTTTTTCCTCAGAGATTCAAAGGAAACTTAAATTTTTACTTTTGTTTTGTTTTAAATTTAGCTTTCGAAACAAAAATTCCAAACCTAAAACAACAAATACATATGTAGTTCATGATTTTGAGAATGTACAATGGGCTGGGATGAACTGGTTAATTCTTCATATCTGGGACAGGTATGGCTTACCCTACCTGGACTCACTGCTGGGGCATCTGGGGGACTGGCTTTTCTAAGACAGTTTATTTTAAATTGGTTCATCTCTGCTTATTGTGACATTTAATCCTCCAGAAGATTATCATTTTTGTTCTTGTTCAGATGATGTTATTCAGCCAGATTCCAAAAGAACAAAGGCATGAAAGTCCTCTCATAGCTCAAGTTCACCTAGTTAAATGTGGCTTCCACTGTGGTTTTATGGTCAAATCAAGTCACAGTGCCAGCTCAGATTTTACAATTGGGGAACTAAAGTCATCCTATTAAGGTGATAATTACATGTGGACTGGAATTTATGGCTATTTTTACTGTATACCCTAACATATCTTATGCAGTTTTTCTTCAACAATTACTTTCTCAAAGCATGTTAACTAATTTAGATTGAAGATTTCAAAACAGTATTTAAATGAATTCTTAAATAAAAAAAATCTTCATTTCCAATGATGTCTTCATACTAAAATGTTACAGTGAAATTACTTATGTGTTCCTAATGACAGTGTATCTGAATTATGGGCAAAGTAAGTCAGTGGTATTTTTATGTAAATTTTTAGTATAGTGGTAAACATTATTGTGCAATTGTTTGTAATTTAATTTTCATAGATGGCCTCCGGGTCTTAGTAAAAATCTTGAGGGAGAAGGTAAAATGTTTTATGCTTATGCGTTTTCTGAGTAGATGGTTTATAGTCAATCAAATTCTTAAGACTCTCCTATACAGACTACACAGTTTACTCTTTGAAAAAAAATACATATTTTATTTCAATATCAGTTGATTCATAATTTATATGTAGCTTTTAGCTTTTTACACAATTTAGGTGTTGCACACCTTTAATTGATTATTATTCATAGTAACTAATACCCTGCTTACTGAATAAGGAAATTATTTTAAAAATACTTTAAAAGTCTAAAAATGTTATTATGATTGTAGCAGACTGATATGCCACTGTAACATCTACTCAAAAGGCATTATATTCTTGGCTTCCTATTTGATGACAGATAGAAGGTTAAGTCTGCATTGCATTAGAACCTTTACAATTGTGAAGAATCAGAATCAGATAGCAGATGGCATACCTGCTGAGAAACTCAAGGGCACTGAGATAATACTGAAGTGACATCCATGTCTTTTTGCTTTACATATGTAATACTTGATATCAAGAGATTTGGCAACTGCTGTTGGCAATATTATCTTTGTGATAGAAAAGTGAAGATGCTGACTGCAGCTGTGGTTATTTGCCACTTATCTTAGAAATTGAGAAGGAAAACAGGTGTAAATGAATTCTATGTATAACCCCTAAATTTAGATCTTAACTGTAGTTAAATTTTATAATTTAGTCAAGCCACAGATTTCACAGTCTATCAAACCCATGTGAAAATTTTAATGAGTAAAATCACATAAATCTGGAAAACAGGAGAGATCTGTATTACGAATAATTTGGTGAATCAAATTTTTAGAGTAACAATGAAAATTAGTTACACTATGTATTCGTGTTACCTGCCTTTTTAAATACCTTCAAAAAATTTATAGACTGTAGGGAATATACAGAAACATATGGAGGATTTTCTGATCTTGGAGAAATTTGAATGGATTAAAACTTCATTACATTTTTTAAAGTTTACTGAGATTGCAGATCTGAAGTAAGTATAAATATTGAGTATAATTTTACAAAAGAAATACATGTAATCTCCAAAGGTATGTTAGAGCTGTTTCACATCAGTGAGTGTGAAAGATCAGTTTTAAATATTTGGCGAGTCTGTGAGTCGGTTGATTTCATATTGGTTGCTTTTAAGTGGCTTTGGTAGGGGTATTTTTACCATGGAGATAGCAAAGGCCACAAATCAGGGCTTGCATTTTTTTTTCCTCTAGAGAAGGTTATTAAACATTTGCCATCACATCATTGCAAATAAATAAATCTTTGTAATAGCTAAAATGCCTTTTAAACACTTTGCTTCTATCACTATTCCTATATCTCTCCTGTTTCTTGTGATGTGTTTTTAATTTAAAAATGTATAGTAATTTTTAAAAAGTATACTTTTCTTTTAAATTTTAGACAAGTGTAACAAACACAAATTAAAATGTATTCTTTAATACACAGATATTAAAATGTAACATTCAACTAAAATGTATTCCTTAAACAGATGAAAATATTTGGAAATATGTAGTGATAACTTTAATTCTTTTTAGAACAATTTTTTTATACACATATATTTTTATTTATTTGTTTTGGGGTTTTTTTTTGTATCATTAATGTACAATTACATGAGCAATATTATGATTACTAGACTTGCCCCATTATCAAGTCCCTACCACATATCCCATTGCAGTCACTGTCCGTCAGCATAGTAAAATGCTATAGAATCAATACTTGTCTTCTCTGTGTTGTACTGCCTTCCCCGTGCCCCAATCCCATACATTATGGGTGCTAATCATAATGCCCCTTTTTCTCCCTTATCCCCTCCCTTCCCACCCATCCTCCCCAGTCCCTTTCCCTTTGGTACCTGTTAGTCCATTCTTGGGTTCTGTGATTCTGCTGCTGCTTTGTTCCTTCAGTTTTTTCTTTGTTCTTATACTCCACAAATGAATGAAATCACTGGATACTTGGTTTTTCTGCCTGGCTCATCTCACTGAGCATAATACCCTCTAACTCCATCCATGTTGTTGCAATTGGTAGAATTTTTTTTCTTCTTATGGCTGAATAATATTCCATTGTGTATATGTACCACATCTTCTTTATCCATTTATTTACTGATGGACACTTAGGTTGCTTCCATTACTTGGCTACTGTAAATAGTGCTATGATAAACATAGGGGTGCATATGACTTTTTCAAACTGGACTCCTACATTTTTAGGGTAAATTCCTAGGAGTGGAATTCCTGGGTCAAATGATATTTCTATTTTGAGTTTTTTGAGGAACCTCCATACTACTTTCCATAATGGTTGAACTACTTTACATTCCCACCAGCAGTGTAGGAGGGTTCCCCTTTCTCCACATCCTCACCAACACTTCTTGCTGTTGTTGTTTGCATGGTGGCCATCCTAACTGGTGTGACATGATATCTCCCTGTGGTTTTAATTTGCATTTCTCTCATGATTAGTGATATGGAGCATCTTTTCATGTGCCTGTTGGCCATCTGAATTTCTTCTTTGGAGAACTGTCTGTTCAGCTCCTCTGCCCATTTTTTAATTGGATTACTTACTTTTTGTTTGTTGAGGTGCATGAGCTCTTTATATATTTTGGATTCCAACCCTTTATCAGATATCTCATTTATGAACATATCCTTCCATACTGAGGATATGAACATATCCTCCCAAATAAATACAAGGAATCCAGATTGGTAATGAAGAAGTCAAACAGTCACTATTTACAGATGACATTATACTGTACATAAAACAACCCTAAAAACTCCACTCCAAAATTCCTAGAACTAATATCTGAATTCAGCAAAGTTGTAGGATACAAAATTAATACACAGAAATCTGTTGCTTTCCTATACACTAATGATGAACTAACATAAAGAGAAATCAGGAAAACAATTCTATTCACAATTGCATCAAAAAGAATAAAATGCCTAGGAATAAACCTAACAAAGGAAGTGAAAGATCTATACCCTGAAAACTACAAGACACTCTTAAGAGAAATTAAAGAGGACACTAACAAGTGTAAATTCATCCCATACTCTTGGTCAGGAAGAATTAACATTGTCAAAATGGCCATCCTGCCTAAAGCAATCTACAGATTCAATGCAATACCTATCAAAATACCAACAGCATTCTCCAACGAACTAGAGAAAATCGTTCTAAAATTCGTATGGAACCACAAAAGACCCTGAAAAGCCAAAGCAATCCTGAGAAGGAAGAATAAAGCAGGGGGATCTTGCTTCCCAACTTCAAGCTGTACTACAAAGCCACAGTAATCAAGACATTTGGTACTGGCACAAGAACAGAGCCACAGACTAATGGAACAGAATAGAGAGTCCAGATATTAACCCAAACATATATGGTCAATTAATATATGATAAAGGAGCCATGGATATACAATGGGGGAAATGACAGCCTTTTTAACAGCTGGTGTTGGCAAAACTGGTTAGCTACATGTAAGAGAATGAAACTGGATCATGGTCTAACCGCATACACAAAAGTAAATTCGAAATGGATCAAAGAACTGAATGTAAGTCATGAAATCATAAAACTCTTAGAAAAAAACATAGGCAAAGATCTCTTGGAAAGAAACATGAGCAACTTCTTCACGAACATACCTCCCTGGGCAAGGGAAACAAAAGCAGAAATGAACAAGTGGGACTATGTCAAGCTGAAAAGCTTCTGTACAGCAAAGGACACCATCAATGGAACAAAAAGGCATCCTTTTTAGAACATTTTTAATAATGCTTCTATAACAAAAATGATAGAGATCCAACTGTCTTACAAAACTGACCACTTTTGTAACTAGAGGAGAAATTTATGGAAAAATTGACCACATGCTTAAAAAAGAAAGATAATAGCTCTCATAATTCAAAAAGAAACACAAAATATCAGAGTTATGAAACATAGCCCTGGTGAGAGGTGTTTCGCCTCTATAAATATTCATGTGCTCTGTAGTCTCTAACTTTACAGTTTAGTCATTGCTAGTCACATTGATAGAAGAACTGCTTTCAGGTATACTTTTACCATTTACTTTGTAAGCTCAGACAGTGTCATGACCCTAAAGGACATATATTTTTATCAGTAGAACTATGGCTTCTAGTAGTACCACTAACCAAAGAAAAGAAGTTTTTCTAGCAAAACAGAGTGATGCACATAGGCTATTTTTTTATTCATTTTTATTTGGTTTTCTAATATTTTATCCAAGATATTTGCACATAAGTTCATAGTATCATAGGCAGTTAATACTCCTTCCTAGAAAAAGTATTTTCCTTCATATGTAGAAAAGTATGAATATTTGAGATAATTTGTTTTAGATTGTATGTTTTTTTCTTATATCTATATCATCCTTTCTTCATTAAAAGTTTTAACTCCTCATTTCATTCCTTTGTCATTATGAAATTTTTTGGTTTATTTTTGGGACAGATATTTTAAACAGTAGTTCTCTCAAATTTTATTACTTCCATCTAAATTTTAACAGTGGTTATTTCTTTATCATGGTCTTTTTAATTGTATATGTATTTTAATATATATTGATACCTGTACCTTAAAAAACCTGTATCGTTTTGCTAAATTTGGTGTCATAGTACAAGAGGACTGTCAGCAGTACATAAAAAATAAGTGTAATTTGGAAAATATTTTATTAGGATTATGCATTTTACGTATTTATGTAAACAATTTGTTTTATGTATATTTATATATACATATGCATTTTATACACACACACACACACACATACACTCAGAATTTGTCTTAGTTTAGTATGGGAATTCATTGATGAAAACATTTTAAGACTTTGTGCAACAAGAAATTAAACAGGGAAAATTTACATCCTCCACCACTACCAAAAAAAAAATCAGTAGCAATGATAAATGGTCACGTCAGATGCACTTACATGATAATTACTTGAGGGAGACCAATTTAACTTTGCAATATGATGTATTTTTGTGACTGTATACTTGCATTTTATGTTCCTTCCAAACAATACCATCCCTATTTTATTTGCCCTTGTATTTCTTATAGTTTATTTTCTCATTCAACTGCTTTTGATTGAATCTTTTTCTCTGTAAACCTTTATGATGTAAGGACACTCTTCCAATATCCTCTTAGTTTATCTATGCCTCCAGCCATTTGTTGCTTAGTTCTCTTCACACTCTGCTATACAAAACAGAATATTCCTTTTAGTCTTATATTCACCCCACACAGGTGTGCTCAGATTAAGGTGTTACCAAATTATAAATTTTATTGGTGGGGCAGAGTATGTTGTTTTCTATAATGCTGTTTGATAGTCAGTTTACCTAAGGACCTTGTATATAATAAGTGACCAATGTAGTTTTTTATATTAAAGTAAATTTTATCCATTCAGTACTTATGTTAAAGCTGTTAGGAGGCAAAAAGATGGTGGCATGAGAAGTGACACAGAAACCTCCTCTCAAAACCACATATGACATGAAAATCCAGAAAATACAGCTAATCCTGAAAGAGCAATCTGAAGATGGCAACAGACTGCCTACATCTGGGGAAAAGAGAAGACCTTACAGAAAAGGCTAAAGTAGCAAAACCATTATTCAGCAGGACCCAAGCCCTTCCCCCAGCCCAGCTCACAGGTGGGACAAAGAGAAATGGAGCATGGAGGGAGTAGAATCCCAGAACTGCTAAACTCCTACCCCTGGAGATCTGCTCTGGGAGCCCAAACCCACATTACATGGTGCTCTGGAGATTAGAAGTGTTGGACAGCAAAGACAGACAGAATACTTGGAGAAACTGAGATTCCACCTGCTTGTGGAGAACAGGTACCCACAACCAGCCTCTCTGGGACAAAAGAAAGGCAGGCACTTTGAAAGACTTTCCCAACAACAAGAGGGGTGCTAAGTGGGCAAGGATTATACAGAGCTTGCTGCTCATGAGAAAGGACAGGTGGACAAAATCGTCCTGGTACACTCATCTCAGCAGATTGGGAACTTTCAGGAGCTTCAGACACTCCATCCCCATGGCTACCAATGCAAATTAAATTCAAATTAAAACCACAATGAGGTATCACTTCACACAAGTTAGGATGGCCAACATCCAAAAGACAAGGAACAA
Source organism: Manis javanica (assembly GCF_040802235.1). Taxonomy (NCBI): domain Eukaryota; kingdom Metazoa; phylum Chordata; class Mammalia; order Pholidota; family Manidae; genus Manis; species Manis javanica. The sequence goes on from NC_133164.1 coordinate 24,398,634, forward strand.
TAAATCTGGTGAGTATGTGGAGAAAGGGGAACCCTCCTACATTTTTGATGGGAATGTAAATTAGTTCAACCATTGTGGAAAGCAATATGGAGGTTCCTCAAAAAAATAAAAATAGAAATGTCATTTGACCCATGAATTCCACTCCTGGGAATTTACCCAAAAAAACCAAGATCCCTGATTCAAAAAGATGTATGCACCCCTGTGTTTATTGCAGCACTATTTACAATAATCAAGATATAGAAGCAACCAGTGTCCATCAGTAGATGAGTAGATAAAGAAGATGTGATACATATACACAGTGGAAGAGCATTCAGCCATAAGAAAACACAGATCCTACCATTTGCACCAACATGGATGGAACTAGAAGGTATTATGCTCAGTGAAATAAGCCAGGTGGAGAAAGACAAGTAGCAAATGATTTCACTCATCTGTGTAGTATAACAACAAAGCAAATATGAAGGAAAAAACAGCATCAGACTCACAGATTCCAAGGAGGGACTAGCAGTTACCAAAGGGAAGGCATTGGAGAGGGTGTGTGGGTAGAGAGGGAGAAGGGGATATGGGGTATTATAATAGCACTCATAATGTAGGTGGGTCAAGGGGAAGGCAATATAGCACAGAGAAGACAAGTAGTAACTCTATAACATCTTACTATGCTGATGGACAGTGACTGCAATGGGGTGTGGGGGGGGACTTGATAATATGGGTGAATGTTGTAAACACAATGTTGCTCATGTGAAACCTTCATAAGATAATATATGATACCTTGAAAAATAAAAGCTGTTTAGAATTCCTTGCCTCTATCTTTAGGAAATTTTTAATGGAATTTTGAAATTCCATTTAACTTTTCCTCAAATAAATATTATAACAGAACAATAATTTTGTCCTGGGACAAGAACTTATTCACAACCATATTATCAGATATCATATTATCACAGGTACTAAAAAAAATAAAGCTAATCATTAAAGAAAATACTTTAAAATTTCAAGATATGATTAAGAGGCCTTGACTATAATTATTTGAATAGAAATTAAAAAATGAATCATTAGCAGCAATGTAAACCTGTGAGATATTGTGAAATGGTTCTTATTTTTGTCATAGTTTGTTCTTGAATCAGAAATATTTTTGCTGTTACTAGGTTTATCTGACCACTAAAGCACCCACAGCAACTTAGGCAACCATTTTTATATAAAGTAAGGGATGTTATGATAGTAAAAGACAATGATTCATACATCTTTATAATAGAATTCCAAGATGTTTGTCTTTTTCAAAATAAGCCTTTTTCCTCTGCAATAAAATAATGATATTCCCTGTCAGAAAAGAAAAATGTACTTTTCAGGGTTATTAAAAAACATAACCCTGTGGGAAAGACACAGTTAAGCTCTATTCTGATTTGTTTTCTGCATCTGATTTTAAGATGAAGTATTTTAAAAAGCACTTTTAGTTAATCAATCATTTAAATTACTCTAAATAAAGATATGTTCCATTTAAAATCAGTGAAAATATGATGTGATCCTTGATACAACATGAAAAGAAAGTCAATGCAACTGAAATACTGGAAGTATTAATACACATATTACTTGAGATACATTATGCTCCCTGGTGAGTATTTTATCCTTTGACCTTTTCTTTTCTTATAGAAATAATTATTGGAAAACTTGTATCTATTGCCTACAAATACCACAATACATTTTTTATCAACGATAACTCCATATTTGTCCATATGTTCTACTTTTTGGCTGACAATAATAAATCCCTGCATTAAATCCCTGTATGTATCTCCAGTTAATGATCCTAGATCATTGCTAGTTAACAACACTGGTTATCAGTGAATAGATTATTTGGTAGCATGCTTATAAGATTGTCTCTATAGTTGCCCTAATTAATTACAATTACTGCTATCAATTTAAAAAAATAGGTAGGAATATTTTCAATTTACCTACAAATTGAGAATTTTAATTAAGAAAATGAATGTACAGTAACAGCTATGTTTATAGACCTAACTATTACATGGTCTTACAAATAAACTAATAGGTATATATAATTCTATCCATACCTCTCTACCATCTGCAATCTTCAAAGTTGTCTGTACTTTCAATTTTTAACAACCCCTTTTGTCCTTCCTTGATTTCATAATAGTCAGTCTGTCTCTAGAATACAAATAAATTATGTTTGTTAGGGTTGTCAACAACTTTCATCATTCCAAATTCAATGGCTATTTCTCAATTCTTTTTATTTTTCCTTTCACCTTGAAAAATGCTCTTCACTTGACTTTAGGACAGCACATACTCATTCTCTCTATGCTAGCACAATGACTATTCCATCTTGGTTCCCCCTGATGGGTATCTTCCTCATTTGGCTCTTTAAGTACTAGAGGAAGTCAGGGGTCAATAGAAGGGCCTCTTCTCTGTCTACACAAGTTTCCTAGGTGATCTTATTTATATGCTTTAATATAGCTCTGATATGTGCTCTAAATCTAAACCTAGACTAAGGATCAGGGTACATACATCTCAAAATATGTTTAAACTCTTAGATTTGCTCTGCCTACCAATCAGTTTATTCCTGATTATTCTCATCTCAGTCTCTGCAATTTGGAATTGAAACATATTAAGTTTGTTTAATGATTGGGATAAAATAGTCTGGGTCTCTCTTTCTTCCTGTCTCTTATAAGATTGAAAATGAAAAAAAGAAGACAGAAAGAAAAAGAGATTGTTAGGAAAGCAGTAATGACAAAACTATTACAAATAATCATGTTGATTGAACTAAGTCAGAATTTATGTCAGAGAAAACCTTCAGCTTTAAGTCTTTCAGTAAAAATTATGATGGTGCCAATAGAGAAAAAGTAAACAAAAAATAGCATTTATTGAATATTTAAAGTATGCCAGATGTCTTTCAAGCATGCAACATGTATTGTTTTTATACATAGCTCACCTTTAAACAACATAGGGTTTAGGGGTGCTGCCCTCATGCAGTAGAAAATTCATATATGACTTTTTTTTACTCCCCCAAAACTTAACTACTAATGGCCTACTGTTGACCAGAAGTCTTACCAATAATGTAACAGTTGATATTTTGTGTGTTACATGTCATATGCTGTACCTTACAATAAACTAGGCTAGAGGAGAAAAAAAAAACATTTTATTTCAAATTGTTGAAAATCTCACAAAAATTCCCAATATATTTATAAAAAGTCCACATATAAATGGACCTGCACAGTTCAAACCTGCATTGTTCAAAGGTCAGCTGTAATCCTTGAAGCAGTAAAATGAGGAAGGCAGGCACTAGATGATGCATTTCTTCAGAACACTTAGACTCTCCTATAATACAGAGCAGCTAAAATGGAGAAATCAAATACAATATATAGAAAATACTATATCAGGTACATTGCCACTATGATATATTTTGGCCAAAGGAGAAATACAGATTATTTTTAAATGGAAGAACACCTTTTACCATAGCTTTATTTAGGTTTTGGTGTGAAAACCTTATATAAGCAGAAAATAGAATGGAGTTTGCCAGAGAATCTGGGGAGTTGGGAAATGGGGTTACAGTTTTACAAAACAAGTAACTTCTAGAGATTTGCTGTACAACATAGTGCCTGTAGTTAACAATATGGTATTGTGCATTTAAAAATCTAAGAAGGTATGTGAAGAGATATGTTGCTTAGTTTGATTGTAGTGATCATTTTCACTATGAATATGAAGTCATCATGTTGTAGACATTAAACATATACAATATTTATTCTTAGAAGTTGTATCTTTAAAAAAATATAAGAGTGTAGATCTCTTAGATAAGTAGATAAGTGTTGTTATCTAGGTAAGTGTTGTTACCTTAGGTAAGTGTTGTTACCACAAAAGAAAATAAAGCCAAACAACCAATCAAACACACAAACAAAAAAACAGAGGGACACAAGGAAACTTTTTGAGGTGATAGATATATTTGTTACCTTGATTGTGGTGCTGGCATCAATAGTATATGCATATGTCCAAACTCACCTTAAATTGTATACCTTAAATATGAGCATTTAAAGAAATATCAATAATAACCTCAATAAAGCTGTAAAAATCAAGCAAAACAAGACTACCAGATAACATGATTTGTAGTCAGGGCTTCTAAAGGAAGAAAACATAATAGTTCTCAAAGGATACCTTTTCACTTACCATTATTCCAAGTAAACTAATCATAATAATCTTTCAATAAACTTCCCCAAAATAAGGTTCATGAAAAAACTAGTTAATACAACGCCTGAAAATTATGGAAGGATTATAATCTCCTGCAATATGAGTAGTGGGGAGGTCACAAGGAATACTGATTAATCACTCCAAAAACCCATATACAGCAAATACATAGATTTTAATTTTACGCAATGGTTTCTTCAGGGACTGTGCCCAGCCTCTGCTGTTATTCAGTTACCACAATAGCAACCCCACTATGTACTGTGTCTTTGGAAATGAAGACTAGTATTTCATGTCTATAGAACACTTAAGTGCTCAATCTGTGTGAGTATTTTAAGCAGCTAGTACATGCTCAATTCTTTACTTAGCCTTATTCGTGTATAAAACGCACAAAAGGCTAGTAAGTACTCAGCCACTGATTCCAAGAGTGTATTAAATGGTGTTACACAGTTTAATTTTCATGGGACTCACTTAGGATATTCTCTTATGCATTTAGGAAACAGCGTTTTCACTCAGGGCTAATATAAATGTAAAAAGACTAATATAATCCATAATTCATGGGATTGGATAGGACACAGACACTAGAGAGAACACCAGAAATCAAGTTAGGGAGAGACCCAGAGAAAAGCAAACAAATAGATCAAGTCCCAATTTCACTAGTAAGAAAGTATCTAGCACTTTTTGGGATATATGTGTGGTTACTATCCCTGTAGAAAGGAATGGATAATTGTTATGAAGAACCTGCCTGCTCAAGGGGCATTGCCCACAGGCAGTCAGAGAAATTGGAAAGAAGAGCTCTGGAACAAACAAGAGATAGCATCTATGCAAACTTGGTAAAGCAAAAATGGTGTGAAATTTAGAAAATAGATAGCTGAACTTGGGAAAAAAGGACTAGGAGTAGACATATTTTTCTATGGAAACAAAGATAAGGAAATGGAAAACCAAATCACAATCATTACAATTTCTACGACTGTAAAAGTGTATAGTAACATTATAAATTATATATTTCCTACTTCAGTTTCCATTTGGAAAAAAAATGGTTGTGCTTTTTTATTAGAATCTAAATCAATCTCCAGTATTGATGTTTTGTATAGAGATAGAGATGGATGGGTGCATGGATAGATAGGGATAGATAGAGTTGATTCCCTTTCTATTGTCTGATACTTGTATTTCCCATAACTATGGCACAACTGTCAAAAATAAAATACTACTTATCTTATTTTTATTTTACCAGTGTTTAAAGCAATATCCTTTCTCTGTTTCTGGATCTTCTCTCAGATTACATATTTCATTTATTAGTAAAGATTTTTGTCCTGCAATGAATGATAAAAATTATTTTCTCTGTTCTTATTTTTCATGACCTTTTTTGAGACACATTGAAAGTGAAAACTGTGAAGAGTCAGGTGCCTTGTAAGATGTCCTTTAAACTGGGTTTGTTCTATGTTTACCGTGATAGAGACCACAGATGTTTTTGGAGGGACATACCTCACGATTAATGTGCCCTTATTAGCACATTATATCAGGAAACACATGATAAGGAAAAGCCCCCTCACCACTGGTATTGGCTTTGATATCATGTTTGAGGTGGTGTTTGCCAGGTTTTTCAATACAAAGTTGCTATGGTCCTGTTTGGTATTCAAAAAATATTTTGTGGGAGACAGTGAAACTTTGAAAATATACCATTTTATAAAACTTGTTAATATTAGAATTCATTTGTTTATCTTGCCTTCAGATATTTTTGCTGTGCTGTTCTAATGGTTATTTATATTTCCCTGATTCCTTCTCTTCTTATGAATCGGATTTTTCTTATAAGAAAGAGTTGTCTTTTCTTCCCACTTTATTCAAATGTTTATTTATTAGTATGAACTCATTGATTTTTATTATTTTGTTCCCATAATTATAATACAAACTACCATTATTTATTTGTTGCTCAAATTGTTTTCAGCTATAGACATTGAGAGCTGTATGTATGACACATATGTATGATATTTCGTTTTTTTAATTTAATTTTGGTATCATTAATCTACAATTACATAAAGGACATTATGTTTACTAGGCTCCCCCCTTCACCAAGTCCCCCCCACATCCCCGTTCACAGTCACTGTTATCAACATAGTAAGATGTTGTAAAATCAATACTTGTCTTCTCTGTGTTGCACAGCCCTCCCCGTGCCCCCCACCCCACACTATACATACTAATCGTAATACCCCCTTTCTATTTATCCCTCCCTTCCCACCCATCCTGCCCTGTAGAGGTGGTTTGTGGGAGGCAAATTCCCTCAACTTTTGCTTGTCTGGGAATTGTTTAATCCCTCCTTCATATTTAAATGATAATTGTGCTGCATACAGTATTCTTGGTTTGAGGCCCTTCCGTTTCATTACATTAAGCATATCATGCCATTCTTTTCTGGCCTGTAGGGTTTCTGTTGGGAAGTCTGATGATAGCCTGATGGGTTTTCCTTTGTAGGTGTCCTTTTTTTCCTCTCTGGCTGCCTTTAATACTTTGTCCTTGTCTTTGATCTTTGCCATTTTAATTATTATGTGTCTTAGTGTTGCCCTCCTTGGATCCCTTGTCATGGGAGTTCTGTGTACCTCTGTGGTCTGAGAGGCCATTTCCTCCCCTAGTTTGGGGAAGTTTTCAGCAATTATTTCTTCAAAGACACTTTCTATCCCTTTTTCTCTCTCTTCTTCTTCTGGTACCCCTATAATGTGGATATTGTTCCATTTCTATGGGTCACACAGTTCTCTTAAAATTCTTTCATTCCTGGAAATCCTTTTATCTCTCTCTTCATCAGCTTCTCTGTGTTCCTGTTCTCTGTTTTCTAGTCCATTAATGGTCTCTTGCATCTTGTCCATTCTATTTTGAAGTCCTTCCAGAGATTGTTTTATTTCTGTATTCTCCCTCCTTAGTTCTTGCATATTTCTCTGCAAGTCCATCAGCATGGTTATGACTTTTGTTTTGAATTCTTTTTCAGGAAGACTGGTTAAATCTATCTCCCCAGGTTCCTTCTCAGGGGAAGATGTAGCAGATGCTGAAGCTGTCTGGATTAGTCTTGTCTGGATCAAATTTTTTTGCCTTTTCATGTCGATAGATGCAATGTTGAGCTATTGACTCATCTGTCAGCTGGGAGAGCCAAGCATTTCCCCTTGCTCCTGGCCTTTCTTTATTGGGACAACTGCGACCCCTAGTGGCTTGTGGTGGGCAATTGCATGTAGACTGGGTCTCTGTATCTTGCCCGGCCGGTATGGAGGAAGCTCCCTTGCTGTGGGCATGGCCAGCCTCATGCTGCTGCTCTGCTATGGTGGGGCCCCAGAGGGGTAATGGATGGGGGGCTGTTTGGCTGTTTACCTCCGTGAGGGGTCTCAGAGCTGTTGCCCAGGGGGTTAGTGCTCCCAGAGTTCCCTGGAATTTCCAGCTGCTGGACTGTGACCTGGGATGCTTCCATCCAGCTGTGGGGTCCCTGTCCCTTGAAGACTTTCAAAAAGCACTCACTTTTCTTTGTCCCAGGGGCTCCGGCTTCAGGACCCGCTCACAGCTCTTACTGTCCTGTTTCCCTAGCATCCAGCACCCCACTCATGCACTGTGTCTGCGCTCTTGTGCGATGGCTGGGGCTGGGTGTTTAGCAGTCTTGGGCTCCCTCTGCCTCCCTGCTCCGACTCCTCTCCTCCTGCTGGGAAATGGGGGGAGGGGCCTTGGGTCCCACCAGGCCGGGGCTTGTATCTTACCCCTTTCACCAGGCGCTTGGTTTTCGCAGGTGTGGATGTAGTCTGGCTGTTGTACTGTGTCTTCTGGTCTCTCTTTTAGGATTAGTTGTATTAGTTTTATTTTCAAAAATATATATGTTTTTGGGAGGAGATTCCCACTGTCCTACTCACACCACCATCTTGACTCCACCCCTTGTACGATATTTCTTAATCTACATATTCATACTAATACCTGTAACTACAGACCAGAGCCCACAATGTTCAACACTATTTTAGTTATATTAGTCAGTATGCAGTGGTATGTACCTGATTTTGTATTTAATTTGCATTTCCCTAGTGACTGCACACATATATATATATATATATATATATATATACTTATATCTTATCGTTAAATATATTTTGGATAAAATGCATAGATCTTTGTCCATTGATAGAATTTGGAAATTATTTTATGATTGTTTAGCTTTAAGAAACCTTTGTGTTTACTGGATATTAGTTCTTTACTAAGTATTATTTGCAAATATGTTTTACTAATCATCTTTATATTTCTTAAAAATTCCTTTCACAGGGAAAAATTCATCAGTACTGATACCATTTGATATATTGATTACTTCCTTTTATGGCTTATGTTTTGGTGTTACATCTAAAAACATATAGATTTTTGTTTTGGCAGTTGCAAACCTAGACTGACAAAAAGTACCTATTTCAGAAGTGAATCTTATACCTATACGTATACCGATAGCATTTATATTTATTTCTGAGATCCATTTGGATTAATTTTTTTGTAATATGTAACATGATTGCTGTTCATTTTTTTATATAGGCATCAAATTTTTCCAGCAGCATGAAAATGATGAAAAGACTGCCATTTTTCCATTTGCCTTTGTATCATCAGTTGTTTATATTTATGTGTGCCTGTTTTGAAGTTCTGTCATCTATTCCTTGGATCAATGTTTTATGCTTTTGCCAATCCCACAGTGTTTTGGTTATTGCAGCTTTATAGTAAGTCTTGAAATTGAGTAGTAGGAGTTCTCCTATTTTATTCTCCTATTTTAAAATATTTACTACTTTCTTTCCCTTTGTATATAAATTTTAGTATCAGACTGTCAAAGATCTACCAAAAAAAAGCTTTCTGGGATTTTAACTGGGATTACAATTAATCCACAGATCAAATTGGGGAACAGTAACATTTTAGTAACATTGAGTAGTTTCATAATGACTGCACACAGCATATTTCTCCATTTATTTAGGTCATCTTTGATTTCTGTCATCAACATTTCATATAGTTCAGCATATAGATTTTGTATGTATTTTGCTTGATTTGTTTTCTTTTTTGGTGTCATTGATTTTTTGTTGTTGTTGTTATAGCTTTTAATATTTTCAGTTAAGTTTGAATTCCTTAGGCTCCCTTTGAGTGGAGTTTCCACCTAATGTGAGTGTCAGCCAGACTGGCCTAGGGTTGCTTGTAGAGGAAAGACATGTCATGCCAAGAATCAGTCAGAGTGGATCTTGAATTTTCAAAATGGCTCTATATATGCTACCACTACATTTGTCCCAATCTTACACAAAAGGCAGTTTCAAAAAGATGATCTTTTTCTGGAAATAATTGCATTAATCATCCAACTGCCTTACTATATTGTATACATTAGAAGGAGAGGAAGGCAGGATAAGGAAATGCATACATCTGTTTTTTAGGTGGCGGTTCTAACATTCATGCATACAAGACTTTTGTACATAGGGAGGATAGAAGTCCACTGAACACCTTGACTATTGTTGAGTGACTTTTGTAATAAAAGAAACTCTATTATTAGACCAAATATTCCAAAAAACAGAAACATGGCATGGATTCATTTCAAGGGCAGCAACAGTATGGGTGGAGTTAGCTGATGGTCATATAAAAAACATGTCAGCAATGGTAAGGCACTGCAGACAATCCAGAAAGGATATTTCACAAGTCTGTGTAGTCAATCTGTCAGTAGCTGGTAGGAGCCATTGCTTGCATAATGTGATCTCTTCTACTCCAAGTTAAACAGGCTATCTTTTAACAGACGAACCAGTTTGACATCCAGTGGATACCTCTGCGTAATAATACTTTGCTTCCTACCCCGTCTTTGATGGTGAATGTGCTATGATGTTAGATCCAGACACAATAGCAGCAGTTAATTGGTGCCGGCTGGCTCAGCAGATTTGATTTCAGTGTCATTATGGGATAGGCCTTTAGACTGGGCACCTGCAAGAGTGACCTAGACAGTTTGATCAGCTACTGTGATTGCAACCCCTAAGTCTGTGACCCTAAGAGGGGTGTTTTTTATCTGATAGTCTCTGTAGTTTTCCAAGTGTCAGGAAAAATAACTCAGTTGTTGGCGGCAGCTTAAAAGTTCATAAAAATGTATCAAGTTTCATTGGGAAGAGTACTGACTGAGCTTTAACAGAGTCTGTCTACCAGCTGAAGTGATGATCCCTTCCATTTTCAGTTGTGACTGATGGTGAAGTTGAATGTGTGCAGCAGCCCAATAGATGCTGTCATGTTTTATATTTAGCTGGAACATCAGTGAAACAGGCACAGGCATTTACAGGAATCTATGGCTTGAGGACCGCATTAAACCAGCTTTGTGTCTGGGTCCATGAGAGAAGAAGTTTCCCATAAAAGGCTTAGTGGCTACTTTTTCATTTAAGGTAGGGCCCATCTTGCTATGTCCTTAAATCTACCATTTGCACTTCACAAAGTTTTATAAACCTTTCCCGCCTTGTTAGTCATAGAGCCTTAGTTGACCATCCCTAAAATGTAAATATCAAGCCTACAAGAATACCTCAGTGGGTCAGCTCTTTGTTTGTTTGTTTGTTTTTTCTTCACTGTCTTTGCTGTAGCCATTTTCTAAGATGCCCCCAATAAATTCTGCCCTTGGTATGGGTTGTTTAGTTTGGATAAGAACCTTAGAAAAACTTACAGATGCTTTTGAAAAACCTGAGAGCCATGTCAGGGAGACAAGGAATCCAAAATCTCAAAGAGCACCTCTAAAAGTGGGCTGCAAAAGAGTAAAACAGCTCCAACCAGGGGTGGGGCAAGGGGAATCAGCCACAAAGATATGTAATCTCGCTAATACCCAATGGATTGAAAAATGTTGTATGCCTCTTTTTTTTGTGTATGGTTAAGGGCCAAAGAGACAGTATTTTTTACTCGGCTGATGTAAGCACTGAGAATTGGGAATCTGTCCACGTAGTTCTAAATGGTTTTACATTTCAAGCAGAAGCAGGTCCTTTGACTTTGTCAGTATTTATCAGCCACCCCACTAAAGGACTTGTGTTAATGGCATAGTAGGACAGTTGTCTGAGGATTCTGACTTGTCAAAGAACAGACCGTTTATATAGTGAAAACTTTGGACCACGGGTATAGGCACTCATGCTAAAATATGACCACATAGTGGTAGAAAATGACAGGGAAGTTTGTCCCACTAGGACTTCTCTACCTGCATCTCTTCTTCCACTGGATGTTTACCTCTGGTGCTTTTGGATGGGGAAGGACAAGCATTAACACACCAATTCTTACTGTATATTCAGATGCAGAAGCAACAAAGTCAGTATTGACTTGGCCTATAGGGACTGAACTATAAACTATGCTCTTTTCCTTCTCCTACTATGAACCCTGCACAAAAGCCATCAGTTGAATCCAGGTGCCTCCTCTGCCCACAGGACAAGACTGAGTGGTAGCTTTCATGACTAATAGATCCATAAAAGTTTTGGTGCCTCCCTGTCTTGCCAATGGGTTTCAGCCCCAGGCAAGTTTACTATGGATTCAGTGTGACCAAGGAAAATGACAATAGAATGTTCTTGGGATGAAAGGGTTATGCCCAACTTTATTTCCATGGTGCCAGGTAAACCACTAAAATCCTGTTCAGTCAGAGCGAGTCTGCATGCAGCAAGCTGGTCTCTGCCTCTAGGCTTCCCGGCCCACATAGCCATCCTCTCAGCCTCTGTTCTCAGTGCTGTCACCACTCCAGCCTCTGCTCTGCTCTCCTGCAGAAGAAAGCTTTGCAGCCGTGCCACCGTGTCACCCAGAGCACTGGGCAGGGCTGTTTATATAGAGTCAGTAACAACGCAACAATGCATTGCCCACACGTGTGTAGTGAGCTAGCCAACCAGGGCCAGGTGAGAATCCTGGCCACAGGAACCTTCATTTTATCCACACTCCCTGACCCTTCCCCTCAACCCCAGATCACCAGCATATTCAGCCAAGTGCAGTGGTCTTCATTCCTTACTGAGACTGGAAGACCTCTCCCTAACTATAATTTTCCTTAAAGCAACTTAAGTCAGGGTAGAGGTTCAGGGAGGGATCACAGGGCAGAGAGGGAAATGGCAGCTCTGCAACTGTCAGAAAGGCAAACTTATTTTCACTTAAAAGCAGGAGGAGAGCTGCTCACAGTTCCCCTAAACAGATTTTTAATTTGATGCACCCGGTATATCAGCTTTGGTGCTCTTTCCCTTAATCGCTGCGGTATTAGGGCTTCTGGGTGGGCTTTCTGCTTCATTTACATACCCGCCTGCTGCTCATGATAACATTCCTTCTTCCTCCCGCCGAACGGGGAGTAAACAAAAATCAAAGCAATATTTGGAAGCTTGTATCTTTTTCTTTTAATCTTGTTTTATTGTGATAAGAACACATAACATGAGATCTATCCTGTTAATAAATTTTAAGTGCATAACACCCTATTGTTGACTGGAAGTATAATTCTGAAGAACAAATCTCTAGAACTTACTCATCTTGCCTAACTGAAACTTAATGTCCAGTTATTGCTAACTCCCTATTTTTCCCCTCCTTTCAGCCCTTGGCAACCACCATTCCACTCTTTGATTCTATGAATTTGACTGTTATAGATTCTTCACGTAAGTGAAGTCACACAGTATTTGTCTTTATGTGACTGGCCAATTAAAAGGCTAAATAGTTGACATGGTGTGTGTGTGCCACATTTATCAATTCATCTGTTGAGAGACATATAGGTTGTTTCAATATCTTGGCTACTGTGAATAGTGCTTCAGTGACTCAGAAGTGCTAATGCATCCTGGAGGTCCCGCTTTCATTTCTTCTGGATAAATCACAGGTCGGAATACTAAACGGTGCAGCTGCTGTGGAATGTGGTTTGGTGATTTTTCAAAATATTCAAAATAGAACTACCGATGATCCATCAGTCCTACCTCTGGGTGTTTATCCAAAAGAATTGGGCAGCTTTTTTCAATCCTTATTTTCTCTCAGCCTGTAAATGTTTATTCATCAACAAATAGGATGCTTACTTTCAGTGGGAGCCTTACTCTCTCCATCACACACCACAAGAGTTAGACCATTTAATATAAAATCCCAGAGGATCTTATAAGCCCTGTCCTAGCCTGCAGAGAGCCTTTGTACTCCCCTTATCAGAAGCCATGTATCTGTCAGCATTTTTTCTCACCATCAAAGACTCTCAAGAGTAGTGGTAGGTTTCAAATTCTACCCTACTTTCAAGCTCACATTAGGCCATCACAGTTTCATGGATGCTAGAAGGTGACTCAAGATTCCTGTGTCAGATGTAATGCACTCTGTCCCTCAGGGCACAGCAAGGATCATGAGCTTCGTGTTCATAGCATTTCCTCTTGCTCCTGAATTCCTATGGGAATGATACAGAGCTCGGCCTATGTGAATGCTGCATAATAGCTAAGGAATCCTAAACCTCAGAAACCCCAGTATTATATAAATGATTGCAAACAAACTTGCTTATTAAGGGAGTCATTGCCCCAAAGAGAGACATTGTCTTTATTATAAAAGACATCAAAGAAATCTGATCTACCTTGGAGTCAACTATCTCTAACCTCTAAGACAACTTACTATGGAGAGATTTCTGTAAATTCAAGACTGTCAGTCCCTCTGCTAGCTAGACTTGAAATGTGAATGATCAAAGGAATTTTGTCCTAAAACAAGAACCATCTTACACAAAGACATACACTCTTCCCAGTGCAACCCACTGAGGGATCCCAGCAAAGGAATAAAAATCTGCACATTTTGGTCCATCTCATGAAATTTCTGACAACCATGTATATTTCAGAATTCCTTGTGGGATTGGCCAAGGCCTTCCTCAGCCTGCATCGGGGTCCAGCTTCTCCCTTTGCCCTTACTCTTTTCGATGTTGATCCCTAATCACTAATAAATACCCAATAGCATAATCATGCTCATGTCTGCTTCTAGAAATCTCATCCTTTGACAGGAAAATGTTCCCTTCTATCAGTGTCTTTCATTGGTGCTGTAAGCATTTGAGTCCACATGCTGTGCTCTTTTAAGTCTATTAATTACCGTTCTACCATCCACTTTCTATTTTTCATTTCCTTAGGTAATTTGCTCTTGGATTGTAATATACTTTCATTTCTTGTTAACCTCTTTTTCTGTTGACATCATTTGTTTGAAGAGACAAATATAATAGTACATATAACTAACTGCTATGTTTAACTGGATATTTATGGCCTTGTTTTAGTTTTAATTGTATTTTCTTCAGTGTTCTTACTTTTCTGTGTTATTTCACATAAAACTTAAAACAGGTTTTCCTAAAATAGGTCAGAAGTAAAGTGAATATACAAAAATTTTTGTTGTTATTAACAATTAGTATCTTTCCAGGCTATTTTCTTCCTATATGTTATGTGGGTCTTCTCCTTATATACTATAAAATAATTGAATTGATTCATACTTAGGGTTTCTGGCCCTATTTTATTTGTCTGTTTTATTGGTTCTGTGTTCCCTGTCTGTGTGAGCAGATTCCTTGAGTCATGCTTATCTTTAGGAAGAGCAAGCCTTCATGCATTCAGGGGAATCTGGTCTTTCTGAACCCTCTGCTGCTACCCGGCCTGAGGCTTTATGCTTCAGCAGTTGCCTGCGATGCAGGTACTGCAAACATTAACCTGAGACTCTGCGTGCATGAAAAAGCAACAAAACTGAGCTTCAGAAATGGGGTTTTCATTCACATTCTCTGAAATTTGGTGTCAAAAACTGTAAAGTATCACTTAAATCAAGCTGAAATATATCATTTTCAATAATATAATTTCAATAATATAATTTTTTCATGGTTTAAAAAAATTACATATCCTTAATAACAAACTGAAATTACTTTATATATATATATATATATATATATATATATATATATACTTATCTTCACAATATACTCTAATATCTATATATAGTATGTATATATGCACTGTAATATGTACACTGTAATTACACACACACATATGTTATGACATGTATCAATAAAACTAAAACTGAACATTTATATAATTGAAGTGCCTACACAAATATCTTATTGATTGATTTGGTAGTTTCCTTGTGGCAATCCTTATGTGTTAATCTTTTTTTTTTTCAATATGTGTTAGCAACTCTCTTCCTGTTTATGCTTAAGTTAAACCTCCTAGTGTCAATTTATTATTGGCAATACAAACAAATAGTAAGTTAGGATGAGGAGCATCACTTTTATACTGAAGCAAGTTATAATTACTGTTCTATTTAATTCTTGAAATTATTCTTTGTGATGGATAGAAACCATGCTGTCACCTTTACCTCTCTATTCAATTTAAAACAAAGTATGTTTTTACTTACTGCTCTGTACATGGTGAGTGAACAGGGATTTGCTTCTGCTATTATCCAAAGTACAAGAAGGATTCTTAATCACTTTAAAATGAGAAATAATGCTTGCAGAAATATTTTAGCTTGGACTATAGAGTAGATAAACCCATCCTATCTTTACATAACAGTTAAAAAGCAAATAATCAAAAAAGTTACAAAAAAGTTACAAAAAAAAAGGCAAAAAAAAAAATTACAAGCAAAGACAGTATAATTTATCTGGCTCATATTAACTTGGTTCCAAGATTTAAAAATGTAAAACTGTACAGTCATAAATAATGTATTAACTCTGAAAATTTTATCAGCAGTTGCAATTAATAATGCATTATTTTCATTTCAAATACACAAAAAATATATTGAAATGGAATGCCATGAAAACTCTCACACCATTTTACTTACACATATGATGATCGTACTACTGAAGCCCATTTTAACCTGTATCTTTTAACTGAAAAAGTTCTAAATAGGTTATCCTTCCAGAGTGTAGTGAAATTACCATGTTCTTTCTTAGAACAATGATGAATTTTTGAAAGTCAAGTAGTAAATTACAGTCTCAGGGAAATTCAAATAGAGAATCTTGCACAAATAAAAAGCAACATTTAGATTTAATAAAGAACACTGCAAGACTCTAAAAAAAGAATATATTGCAAAATGATGGGTAAGCTCTCTAGACAACTACCCATTTCTTATTTTTAGCCATTCTAAAAGAGATAAACGTTTTCTGAATTAGATTTCTTTTTCAGTCAGCTTTCTTTCCCTAAATTAGCTGGATATTCTGACTCTTAAATTGCATTTTGGATTTTGTTTAGACCTCTTAATTTTATCAAACATTTGGAAAAAACCTAATATCCATCTTCTTTAAAGTTTTCCAAAAAGTGGAAGAGAAAGGAATACTTCCAAACTCATTTTAATGCCATTACCCTAATACCAAAACCAGGCAAAGACAGAACAAAAAATAAATAAAATTACAGACCTATATTCCTGATGAAGACAGATGCAAAAATACTCAACAACAACAACAACAAAATATTAGCAAACTGAATTCAAGAATATATCAAAAATATCATCCATTATGATCAAGTAGGATTTATTCCAGGGATGCAAGGTTGGTACAATATTAGAAAATCCATCAACAACATCAACAAAAAGAAGGACAAAAACCACATGATCATCTCCATAGATGCTGAAAAAACATTTGACAAAATTCAACATCCATTCATGATAAAAACTCTCAACAAAATGGGTATAAATGGCCAGTACCTCAATATAATAAAGGCCATATATGACAAACCCACACCCAACATCATACTTAACACCAAGAAGTGGAAAGCCTTTCCTTTAAGATCGGAAACAAGACAAGGTGCCCACTCTCTCTACTTTTATTCAACATAGTTTGGGAGTCCTAAGCCATGGTGATCAGACACCACAAAGAAATAAAAGGCATCCAGATTGGTAAAGAGAAGTTAAACTGTCACTGTTTGCAGATGACATGATATTGTACATAAAAAAACCATAAAGAATCCACTCCAAAACTACTAGATCTAGTATCTGAATTCAGCAAAGTTGCAGAATACAAAACGAATACACAGAAATCTGTGACATTCCTATACACTAACAATGAATGAGCAGAGAGAGAAATCCGGAAATGAATTCCATTTACAATTGCATCAAAAAGAATAAACTACCTACGAATAAACTTAACAAAGGAAGTGATCAAGTAAACTGATCACTACAAAACATCATGAGAGAAATTAAGGAAGATACTGATAAATGGAAACACATCTCATGCTCATGGATAGGAAGAATTAATATTGTCAAAATGGCCATCCTGCCTAAAGCAATCTACAGATTTAGTGCAATCCCTATCAAAATACCAGCAGCATTCTTCAACGAACTTGAGCAAATAGTTCTAAAATTCATATGGAACCACAAAAGACCCCGAATAGCCAAAGCAATCCTTAGAAAGTACTATAAAGCTGGGGTGAATATGCACCCCAACTTCAAGCTTTACTACAAAGTGACAGTAATCAAGACAATTTGGTAATGGCACAAGAACAGACCCATAGACCAATGGAACAGACGAGAGAGCCCAGATATAAACCCTAGCATATATGGTCAATTAATATATGCTACAGGAGCAATGGACATACAATGGGGAAATGACAGCATCTTCAACAGCTGGTACTGGCAGAATGAAACTGGATTTTTGTCTATTACCATACAAAAAAGTAAACTCAAAATGATTCAAAGACCTGAATTAGTTATGAAATCATAAAACTCTTAGGAAAATCATAGGCAAAAATCTCCTGAATATAAACATTAGCAACATGTTCATGACCATATCTCCATAGGCAAGGGAAACAAAAGCAAAAATGAACAATTGGGATTATATCAAACTAAAAAGGTCTGTACAGCAAAGGACACCATTAGTCAAACAAAAAGGCATCCTACAGTATGGGAGAATATATTTGTAAATGACATATCCGACAAGGGGTTTACATCCAAATTATATAAAGAACTCACATGCCTCAACACCCAAAAATCAAATAACCCAATTAAAAAGTGGGAGGATGATATGAACAGACAATTCTCCAAGAAGAAATTCAGATAGCCAACAGGCACATGAAACATGGTCCACATCACTAATTATCAGGGAAATGCAAGTGAAAACAACAATGAGATATCACCTCACACCAGTTAGGATGGCCTGTATTGAAAAGACTAAGAATAGTAAATTCTGGCGAGGATTTGGAGAAAGGGGACCCCTCCTACACTGCTGGTGGGAATGTAAACTAGTTCAACCATTGTGGAAAGCAATATGGAGGTTCCTCAAAAAACTAAAAATAGAAATACCATTTGACCCAGGAATTCCACTCCTAGGAATTTACCCAACGAATATAATTTCTCAGATTTGAAAACATGTATGCACCCCTAATGTTTATTGCAGCACTATTTACAATAACCAAAATATGGAAGCAACCTAAGTGTCTATCAGTAGATGAATGGATAAAGAAGGTGTGGTACATATACACAATGTAATACTATTCAGCCACAAGAAAGAAACAAATCCTACAATTTGAACAACATGGATGGAGCTGGAGGATATTATGCTCAGTGAAATAAGCCAGGCAGAGAAAGACAAGTAACAAATGATTTCCCTCATTTGTGGAGTATAACAATGAAGCAAAACTGAAGGAGAAAAACAGCAACAAACTCACAAACTCCAAGAAGGGACTAGTGGTTACCAAAGGGGAGGGGTGGGGGAGGGTGGGTGGGGATGGAGGGAGAAGGGGATTGAGGGGCATTATGAGTGGCACACATGGTGTGGCGGGGATCATGGGGAAGACAGTATAGCACAGAGATACTCTGTGGTATCTTACTATACTTTGGGCAGTGACTCCAATGGATTATGGGGGGACATGATAACATGGGTGAATGTAGTAACTATATTGTTGTTTTATGTGAAACCTTCATAAGACTATATATCAATAATATCTGAATAAATAAATAAGTAAATAAATAAAATAGATAAAGTAAAAAAAAAAGGAAACATATACCATTCTGCCCTTCAGTGACAACCATCCTTCAGCTCATTGACAAGAATCCTGCAGTGATGTTAACAATCCTGTAACTTCCTGAAAATGATTGCATCCATCCACGTTTCCTCCAGTTGTTATGGAGTGGTATAAGCAGTGATTTATTCAAAATGAGCCTTCTGTTTTCAGAAGCAGAAAGTTATAGCCCTCGTGATTTTCTCTGTGGCTCCCCTAAAATTTTGATGAACAACCTCTCTCCATGTTGGTTAAGATTGGATTCAGTTTAAGCATCTTCTTTTCTCCCAGAGGTAACGTAAGAGAATTATCCCAGTTTCTTAGGTTTCTGAGTGGTTTTCTCAGGAAGAAAAATGTGTTCCTGGGTTTTGGGTGTGTGGTGCGAGAGGCGAAGTTACATGATGTTTAAAATGTGGACCCTGGAGGAAGACTGCTTTGGTTTAATTATGTGTTCTACTATTTTTCTGCTGTATGGTCTGGGATAAGGTAACTAAGCTTTCCAGTCTTGATTTTCTTTCAAACAATGGGGTAAAAATTGTATTCACTTTGTGATGTTGAAAGAATTAAATAAATGAGTGCAAGAAAGAAAGAATGAAAGAATTATACTGTGTATTAATCTCTGTACAATTTTTTTAGGCACTATAGGAGGCACACACACAGAGCCTATCATATTAGTGTGACCAGTAAATATGATGGTGATTGTTTATTATCATAGTTATTATTATGATGATTAATATTACCTATTCTGATATTAAAAACATAATATTGAGACCAATGATACAAAAAGCATGAAAATTAAATTTCCTGTGACATTGCTGGGCAATTAAAGTTAAAATATATGAGTCCAAGAAAGATAGGTTATTAGTCAAAGTGGAGTATTACTGAAACATGGACTGGTAGTCTACTAGCAGCATTTTAAACAATGAAAAAAATGTATTTTTAATATGTATTATTTAATTGTAATAGACATATCTAGTATGAGGCAAAATATAGAATAGAAATCTGAATGAGTAAAGCATTAAAAAATTTTTAATAATTTTGCAAATTTTTCCTAAAAATGGAAGTTTCTGGAAAGCAGAAATTCTTGTATGAAATAGTGTCATTACAATATTGGAATAGCAGTTTAAAGGTACTCTGTAGGCTCTCTGTAGGTGCTACAGGCTCATTAATACAAATTGTAATTATGATGAGGAAATGTAATGCTTTTTCCATAAAAATCCTTAAGATTGTTCTGATATAAAAACAGAATAAGTTCAGAATGCAGATTCAAGATGGCAGTGTGAGAGGTGAGACTGAGAATTCCTCCCAAAACCACGTACACTGTGAAAATATACTTAATACAACTAGTCCTAAAACTGCAACAGGAAAGAAGGCTTCACTAGACTGCATACAGTCCTCACAAACAGCAGACCGCAGGGTACCCTTTCATAAGAAACAGGGTAATGTATCAAAGCCTTGATCTGGCAGGACCCAAGCCCTACCCCCACCTAAGCTCACCCATGGGAGGAAGAGAAATGAAGCAGGGAGGGGGTGGAAGCCTAAGACTGCTGAACATCCAGCCCTGGTGGTCTGCTTTGGAACACAAACCTACAGTGTGCGTGCTCTAAAGGTGGGGGGGAGGGGTTGGGGAGCTGCAACAGGCAGAATGCTTGAGACACTGAGATTCTGGCCATTTGTGGAGGACGGGGATCCACATCCAGCCACTCTGGGACAAAGGAATTCCACTCCTAGGCATTTATCCTAAGAATGCAGCAGCCCAGTTTGAAAAAGACATTTGCACCCCTATGTTTATCTCAGCACTGTTTACAATAGCCAAGAAATAGAAACAACCTAAGTGTCCATCAGTAGATGAATGGATCAAGAAGATGTGGTACATATACACAATGGAGTATTATTCAGCCATAAGAAGAAAACAAATCCTACCATTTGCAACAACATGGATGGAGCTAGAGGGTATTTTGCTCAGTGAAATAAGCCAGGCAGAGAAAGACAAGTATCAAATGATTTCAGTCATCTGTGGAGTATAAGAACAAAGAAAAAAACTGAAGGAACAGAACAGCAGCAGACTCACAGAACCCAAGAATGGACTAACAGTTACCAAAGGGAAAGGGATCGAGGAGGATGGATGGGAAGGGAGGGATAAGGGGAAAAACGGTCATTATGATTAGCACGTATAATGTAGGTGGTGGCCGGGGGGACGGGGAAGGCAGTATAACACAGAGAAGACAAGTAGTGATTCTTTAGCATCTTATTATGCTGATGGACAGTGACTGTAATGGGGTATGTGGTGGGGACTTGATAATAGGGGGAGTCTAATAACCATAATGTTGTTCATGTAATTGTACATTAATGAGAGCAAAAAAATTTAAATAAATAAATAAAACAGAATAAGCTCAATAGACTTTAAAGAAAATGTAAATGTGAAATAAACAATCTTGATGCTAAATGTTTCTTAATAAACATTTCAAAGTACACTACAATCATAAAAAATGTTACTGAAATCTAAAATTGACAGTATAACCAAAAAAATGTTTCATCTGGTATGTATAATCATTGAAACACCAAAAAATGTATAGGATTTCTGTAAGTAGTTTAACTCCAAACATGTTCTCTCTGTGGAAATAGGGATATGAAAATTTTGTTTGTGAGTTTTTTAAAATCGATAATAAATCTTAGGACTAGAAACAGTAAAACATAAGATAAAATAATAAAAGGATATTACATAGAAAAACAAAGTTAAATTTTTAAATGTTTTTTTAAAAAGAAAGTAAAAGTCAATATGATTGGTTACATATGCTCACAATATTGTGAGCATATTTAGAAGATTTTGCATTGAAGTATCCAACAACATAAGACTAAAAGTTCACATCTCAAGCAAATTTAATGATTCATGAATATTTTAAATACAAAAACTATTTAATTCACTATTATTATTTAATACTGATAAGTGTGCCACAAAGCAAGACTTCCATTGAAAAATATTATATTAATATTATAAAAATAACTCCATATTATAGTATTTCTATAATAATGGTAAAATTTCACATATTTTATCATTGAATTATTGTTGTTTTCAACCAAAGTGGAAATGTCGCTAACGTTTTACCTCAAACATTATCTGAATTTCTCAAATGTATCTTTTTTAGCTGATAGATAACTAAATATGTCAATATATAACTAAGTATATATAGAAAAAAGGAAGCAAATTATTATATGACTATTCTATGACTATTCTGATTATGAAAAAGGCTTAAGACTTCCATTTAATTGAATTCCACATGGAATAGAAAAGTGAATATAATATGTACAGCAGTATAGAGAAAAGTGTAATAATGCCTGTTTGACTATTTAAAATAAACTGCTGTCCTCAAACACATTAGAAGTTCCCTGGAAAAAAACATATAAGCAAATGAGTTGGATAATGGCCTTATTTAACATCTGATGCAAGCAGCACACTTTATAATAAACCAGTCCAACGTAAGTGCTTTTAGTGGGAAAACTCTTGATTACTGCCATCTAGAAGGCTTTTGTGGACATCTGTTGGTGGCTTCAGAGACATTCCAAAATTGTCTACTACTGTATGACCCCAGCCTTATAAATTTGATGTGATAATTACTAGCTAGTTCATTAGCATAGAATTCTATTCAACCATCTACCAGAGCATGAAGTTAGATTCATTTGTAGTTACATATCTCACTTCAGATCAAGAAAGATAGATAGATGGCAACCAAATTTGAACACGTTGAGCTAATGAGAAAATAAAAATTACATTTCATTTTATATAGGAATATGGTAGTTGCTGGTGCAATCTAATAAAATAAAAAAAGATCACGCCAAGACTAGAGTAAAAACTTCAAAGAGGGCATAGAAATTGATCTGGACCTTGAAGAATTAGTTACACTTTAGAAGAAAATAGTTCTATAAAATAAATTCATTAAGCCAAAATTACTCTCTCAGAGTAATGGTACAGTTAAAAAGTTGCATCAATCAACGGTAAAATTCACTCCCCTTTGTAAAGTTAATGTTAGATCTTTCAAAATTAGCCCAAAGAGGTTTAAATACATATAGGAAAGAACAAGAAGATCGAAAACACATCTAATAGTTCAAAAAGGAACGAATTGATTGAATGGGAGAGGAGTGATTTAAAGTAAAGAACAGGTCTGGAAGTATAGACAAATCATCAGAGTGAACAAGCATACCAAGCCCCAGACCTATCCTAGATATTCAGCCAGACCATAAAAAACATCTCATGACCAAAATTGCACATATTTTTAGAGCTGTACTCTCAAATATTCTGAACTCTAATCAAAACATATCAGTAGAGATAATGGAGACATGTGAAGTGCACCTGTGCCCTTTCCTCTAGGCGCCAATCATATTAGCAGGTGAATCAGCTGGTTTGTGAAATATGTAATATTCCAGCACCTCTACTTTATATACAATATTGCAACATTTCTTAAAGAACATAGAAGACTTTGTTCTAATAGAGCCTTATCAAGAAGTCATAAGTAGTATTGATAATGACCTGGCAAACCACATATCGCTACTGCTGTGAAGTTGGTACAGGTGATACCTTCATTGACTAAATAATATTTTGCTTTTATCACTTACTGGGCTTTTTGAAACATCTGGTAAAGCTCTCAGGACTATGAATTCTCATCCACATTATCCAGTGTTTTACTTAAGGGAGAAACAAAGAGATAATTTAGGATAAAGGGCTAAAAGGAAAAGAATTGCTTTATTTATAGGCTAATTTTGAAGCAAGAATTGGTTTCACCAATGTTTTAAATATCCATAATATTTTTGTACTCTCAATTAAACTTGCATATCAACTGTTTGGTTACTGTCACTGTGTAACAAATTACTTGGACATGGGGACTACAGACTCTTTTTTCTTTTGGAAGGAATTGTGTAAGGAGAAATTGTGTAAGGAGTAAAGACATGTATAGTAATGAGCCTGCCAAGTTATGGGAGAAATACTAACTGCTTACCAAATATTTCAGTCCCTTTACATTTTCCAGCATACTTAGTTTGAAGCCACCTGAATTCATGTGGTTAGTATGGTGAGTGTGCCACTTCTGAGCTGAGGCAGATAAAACTGTAGTTCTGTCCTCTATCTTGTTGCTCCTTGCAGTGTCTATAGTGGCCATGAGATGGTGGAACCATTATTGTGAAACATTCTGAAAGAGCAATTACTGCATAGAATAGAGATGGTTCCTGGACCTCTAAATATAAATCAGTTTTCTCTAATGAGAAATATACTTTGGTTTTGCTATACCACCTAACATTTGTCTCTTAAATTAACACTAATTACCTTGATTACTACAAACCTTTAAAGTATTGAATATTAAAAAGTCCCAAGTTTTTCCACATTTATGAAAAATATATAAAAATGTTATTGTAATTTAAAGTTACCAAGAACATTACCATTATATAATATGTATATTCTTTCTAAAATTTAAATATATTAAAAAAATTTTGCCGCATTTGCCATTTTGAATGTCCTAAAAAACAAAATATACTTGGTGGAATAAGAAGGAAAAAGTTATATGGTGTCTTTTATATCTTTATGAAAAGTTTTTTATTTTGCACTCAAACATTTATCATTTATAAGTGGCTTAATCGATTTTTCCATTGGGCACTGTCATGTTACAGGCACTCTGGTCACAGCCTAGAACATTATTCAACATCCCAGAGACCCTTCTACTCCCTGCCTGTCACTAGCAGTCATGAAAGATAATTATTATCCTGATGTTTTAATAATGCAAATTAGCTTTACTTGTTTTTACACCTAAGTACATATAATAATGCAGACTGTACTACTTGTGCTTAGATTTATTCTTCAAAGATATATTTAGGAAACCCATCCATACTTTTCTAGATAATTGTAGTTTGCTCAATTTCTAGATTTAACTTGCTTTGTAACTATTTTTCTCTATTAAATCATAGGGACTGGGCTGAAACTACATTATCTCTAGTTAGGTGGAACAGGACAATCATTTGCTTTCATGACTATTCAAAATAATACCTTAGCATGTTTTATAGCATTTGAAATAAAACTGCACTCCCCATTTGTAGGAATTCACCCTGAAGATACTCTGACAATACAAAAATGTACACATATAAGGTGATTTACTATAACACTCTTCTAATTGCAAAAATATTAGAAAAAACAACTAAATTCTAATTATATAATAGAGTATTGAAAAAATAGGTTATATCCACATATTTTCTACTATAGAATTGTTTAAAAAGAAGAAAAAAGGAGAAAGGTGTGTAGATAGATATAGATACAGTAGGAAAACCCAAGAAGTTATTAACTTAAGGAAAGGAAAGAAATGGCATGTATTTGCAGTCCAAAGACATAAAGAACTATAAAAATAAACTTTACATAGTAGGATTACTTTTTGTAGTGTTATTAGTTTAACATTGTTAAGAAAGCTTTCTAGGTGGTGTAGGATAATGTTGGGGGTAGTTGTCTCACTGTAGAAGAGTGACATACATGTAATATGGGAAGGCTAGAAAGTAGCTATAGTGCTATATTAGAGATGGGAGTCTTAGTATGGAATTTATGATTTTAACACCCACAGCTATATATATGTACATATGTGTATTTTTGTAAAATATATACATATACATAAGTGCATGTATATTCCATAACTCTGCTGAAAGGGCCTAGAAACAATAACTACGAGCAGAATCAAAAATAACCAGAATACTTAGACCCTGATTTTGATTTCTAAATACAGATTCTTAATAAAAATAACCGAGGTGCCTTGGAGAAATGACTGACTAATTTAGATCTCAGGCACAGAATGTATGAGATTCAAGTGCAAAATCTTGTTGTGTCAGAAAGTAAGAGAATTGTCAAAAAATTATAGTGCATTGTCAAAATGACACATGAGCTAGATTGAAGGGGCCGTGTCTAAACTCTAGGACACACTGAACATCAAAACAAATAGTGGCAGATGAAGATTACAACCCATTGATTAAGAAGAAATCTATGAGTTCATTCAGATAATAAAAAAATGAGAACAATTAAATAAGAAATGGCTTAAAGATACATGCATACATACCTACATACATATATAAGAGAGAAATAATAGTTTCCATTACAGCAGAATATTATTACAATATTAAAGAAGAATGATGTTAAAATAGCTTTTTTTGAAACCAAGATAATAATTATTTGCATATTAATTATGTACGGATTTTAAAATTTGTCCATTGAAGATTAATGAGGAAACTATTTACATAGTTCAGAAGTGCATGTAAAGAGAGAAAAAATTATTGAGAAAACATCAAAACTTAAACAGGTAGATACTGTGGAGAGAAGTATAATAAAGGGATAACCCTGCATGTTTTCTGAGGTTTGAAATGGTTTCAAAATAAAAATTTTATAAAATCACTGTATAAACCTCACTTTTTTCAATTTTTTTTTACTTCAGAATCCAAGGTCTAAACATTAAAAAAAAAGTAAACATAGAAAGCAGAAAGACATTTCCAGCAAAGAAAATGAGTTGGACACAACCCAAATTAAAATACTAAATCAGGGATTGTGTTAGAAATAGGCAAGAGCACGAGATGGATTTTTCATTTATACTCTGTGGATGATGTGTTAGGGAAGTTTTTCTAATAGGTATAAGCTATATTGATGACTTGCTCCCTGAGAACAGCAGTAATTTTCAAACATTTGAATGATTAATATTTGCATTAAAACTACAGGTTCAATAACACACTCAGTTAATTTTGGGCTCCACAGGATTTTAGATTTACTTTACACCATAGTTTCTTCGATTTATTTTCTATTAATGGCAGTTTGTGTCATCAAATGTAATAAAATGGATTAAGCTAGATATGCTCCTCCTCCAGAATATGTGCTTTAGGAAAGATTTATTAAAAGCCATATCTAACTGTCTTCAAATACATTTTTTTAAATCAGAACGTCATATAAAGAGTTATTTTACTCAAATTCTGTAATTCTTCAGAGGCTTAGTTCTTTTTTAAAATTTATCTCATGCTCAGAAATGTACCTTTTTCATTTATCTTTACTGATCCACCACTCTTTCACATGGATTCTATGCCACCTTCTCTTATAATTTTCAATTCATTATACTCTTCATCATGATTAAGTACATAATAAAAATATTCATATTGGATTTAAGTACAATAAGATCAACTCAGTTATTTATATGCAGGAGATTTTGGCATTTGAGAATTTAACATTTTCCCTCTTTTTTTTTTTTTTTCCCACGCAGGAGACTTTATTATCTGAAGGAGAGAGTGGCTGCCCCAGAGGAAGGGGGGTGGAGAAAGAGAGAGAGAGGGGGCAGCGGGACAGAGAGCAGAGAGACAGACAGAAAGACAGAGAGAGAGAGAGAGAGAGCAGCAGAGAGACAGACAGAGAGAGAGAGAGAGCAGCAGCAGAAAGACAGAGAGAGGCAAAGAGAGCAGCAGTGAGCAGAGACAGAGAGGGAGCAGCGAGTGAGAGGGACAGAGAGAGAGAGGGGGGAAGAGAGAGAGAGAGAGCACGCAGGGGGACAGAGAGACAGAGACAAAGAGAGAGAGGGAGAGAGAGAGCGCGATGGAGAGACAGAGAGAGAGAGAGGGCAGCAGAGAGACAGACACACAGAGACAGAGTCCCTCTTCCTTTATAACTCTTTTGAGTCATCTAGAGATCACAATAAAATGTCCTTGTATACAATTTGTGATGCTGTTTTGAACTAAATTATGTAGACCATAAAATTAGCAGGTATATGCTAGACAATTAGCCAAAAATAATTTTGTATATTGACTTTCTATTAATTTACAGTATAATTACTAACCACTAATCACATGCTTTGTTGTTTAGTCCCCTAAGATAACCTATGAATTATCATTGTTTTGTAAGGTAACGAACAAAACAAAATTTAAAAAGTGAACAAAATAATAAGGTAACAATCAAAAATAAAATGTGCCATTGTTCAAGACAAGTGACAGAGTTGAGATCAGATTCAAGTTTTGTGGGTGATGAACGTGCAGTGCATTGAGATCAGGACTCTGGATCCAAATTTATTCAGGGACTTGATACTATGTTACTATCAAACAGACAAACTCCTGATACTGTCTGTTCTCTTTCACAGGTCCTCCCCATATTGCCCTGGGCTTTATTTTCTCTAAGAAAGTGTTCATCCTTCTACTTCCTGATCTTCTTCTTATATACTGTTCCCATGACAGGGGTTTAGAGTTTTGTATGCACTCTTACTGAATATTCCTCTTCTACCTTATTTTGAAAGCTGTGCTGAGTCTTCATTGAGAAAGGCGCTTCCACAATTCCTCTCCTGGCTTTAAGCAATCTATTTGTCCTAAAACTCTGCAACCTGTCTCATGTTACCCATCAAGACTATGTCACTTATTTCATCAAAGACTGGATCTCCTACTCATAGTCTTCCTTAACCTTCTAATTTGAAACCACCCTGAAAGATTTCAAGATAAAGTAGATGATTCATCTGCTTTTGAGTTAAGGACCATCTTTAAAGTAGCCAATGTAGTAGGAGTGATTTAAAATAAGTTATCTGATTCTTGGCTGAATATCAGTCAGGAAGTGGACATCTGAATATAGTTAGTTCTATAATGGTATTCAGAGTAAAACTGTTAAAGAAAAGTCTCTTATCAGTACATTTCTCTAACTTCACATACTCAGCCTTGGTCCATCTTCCCCTCAGTACTACAACAACTCTATTTTGGAAGGGATGTATCATCTGGAATGATAAATCCTTAAGGCTGTCCTAAACATTATCCATTATAAACATCCTCTAATTGTTACCTATTGCCAATTAATAGATCATTCTCAAATTATAAATTGAAAACAATAACCATTTATTATTTCTCCGAGACCTCAGCCAAGTAGGTGTGCTGATCTTCCCCGCGCTCCTCTGTGCGTATGCAATCAGCTGTTGGGTGGGCTGAGGAGCATGGCCTAGGATGGCCTTCACTGCCATGACTAGGGTTTATTTCATATGGTCTCTCCTATACCGGCAGACTAGCCTTGGGTTTTCATTATGACATTGACAGGGTTCCAAGGAGGGAGGTAAAAACCTAAAACCAATTTTCAAGTCTCTCCTCATCAAGTTTTCTAGTCTCTACTAGCCAAAGAATATCACAGAGTTGTACCCATCATTAGTATGGTAGAACACCACAAAAAGTGAGGGATTCAAGTGAGTTTTGGGGTACGAATTCAGAAGTAGGGTAATTCTTAATTGACTCTGGTCTATTTAGCATTAACTGGCATTAACTGGTTCATTTGTTTCTCTTTCTCTCTTTCCCTATTTCTCTCATTCCTATGAATATAGCATTACTTATTAATTTATTTTTTGTTACCTTTGACTTTTGATGTATTTAGTTTGTTAGCCTGGCCAATCAAATATCTATTATCTTGGTGCAGACAGGCAAGTAAAATAGCTAAGTAGGCCTGTATTTTCTCTACCATACTTTAATATAATGTGCCTTCTTAAAATGTTAAATGCCTCATCCTTATTTATACTCAGATATTTCATTTATTTATTATATGCTGAAATCATTAGTTATTCTGAAGTCTGTATCACATTGTTTTAAAAAGTGCATGTGTCATTTTTTTTTTATTATTCTTTGGTTATATACTCATGTCTACAAATATATCTACTTTATTGTCATGAGAGAAGTCCCTTTAAGACGTTTCACCTCTGGATTGCTCCCCTTTAATAACCAGTTATTTATAGCTGTCAAGATTTGTTTTAAAGGCTCTTTATTAGAAGTTAGATAAATTAGTAATTTAAAATAATTTTTCTAGTTTTCAAGTTCTAATCAGGCTAAATGTGCACTTGAATAATTCTTCAAAAACACTTGGTAGCATGACTACTTTGGATCAATTTTTCTGACAGTTCCATTTCACCAATCTCAAAACTGGTCAGAAGCTGAAGATCACCTTGTAGAAGATAAAAGCATCATAGTTTTCTGTTTATAGTTACTATAATGTACTTAAACTTTAGTTTAATTTATCACTCCAAAATAATACATGAATTTGTTTTGGCCAAAAGTAAATATGATCCTCTACTTCCATTAGTTTAGCTTTGAAAATATCCTGGAATTTTACTTCTTTCTCACATTCATTTTACATCATAGTAACTCTTCTCACTTTATGTCATCATTTTTAAACAATGCCAGTGAGTGTTTGTTTCTTAATCAATAAATAACAACTGGGACAATGTATAAACTTCACTGTGTCTTTGCATTACATTTACGTACCAAGGAAATTTAGAATAATTCAGATTGGCTTGAGAAATAGAATTTTAAATGTTTAATTAAGTGAGAAAACAATGCCTATTCCTGGAATAATCTAGCAGACAATGAAATACACGTTGTTACCCATTGTTAGCCTTTCCACTTCTATATAATTTAGGGAAATCTATCAAGTTTTCTGTGCATTAATATTTCCGTATGTTCCAGTAAGTTATACCGTTCAGCCACTCAAATCTTTTAGAATAACAAACCATTTTCTAATTGCTGGGAGATTCCTAAAAGTGTTGTTGAGTATGTATATAACATTTTGTTCATTTCTATTATCTGATTAGCATAATTCCGACTCAAGGGTTTAGAATTCTATGTTGTAAATCATGAAAATAGATCACATTACCTTTTTATTTCATGTGCATATACACCCAGTGAATGCAGGCTTACTGTAAAAACATTGAATTGGAAGGCTTTCTCTACCACCAAAAATATTTTTATCAATTTATACTATTTATAAAATCATGTAAAACTGTTTATATCCTTGCACATTTTCTGTACTAGATATTGTATAGATATACTAGATATTGCGAATAATTTTAGTTTACTAATATTAGTGAAAATTAGTATGAGTAATATTATTTATAATTACCTGAATATCAGGGAGGTTGATAATCTTTTAATATGTAGGGTTCATGGCTTCCATAAGTGGCATTTTATGCATTTTAGTCATTTTACTTTCTATTTGTTTTTCTTTCTGACTCACTTGTGGAAGTTCTGAAAAATGAAAGTTTTATTATAACTCATTTGGCAGCCAAAACCGGACAAATTGTGAACTGTTCTAAGTTCCTTTGCTTTTTAAAAAAAAAAATCCTTCATTTTTCAAGTATTCCTGGATTTCAATATAGAAATAAATATGTTTTATGAATACATGATATTATGAACTTTGATGGTCACTATGCATATAACTTTCTAAAGCCTACCTCTACCAAAAATACTTTTGAATTCCAAAACATATTTTCCCTAGAAAACCACCAAACTCATCCAGGTTTTTAAACAAAGAAATCTTTTTAAATAAAAAAATTTGTGTTTCCTGGGCATGTCAGTCATTTTTCCCATTCTCATTTAGAAGTTTGTCAATTTTGACCTTGTTTATTTTCTGACTTAGTAAGTAAATGAGTTATCTATTTTAGTCATAATTTTTTTTAACCTAGATCTCTGATTTTTTATAATTCTTTATTATTTTACTTTGATGGTAATCCTTTCCTTGGATCTGACATGAACTTATCTCTAATATTTGAGAATTTCATAAGTTCTATGATTATTGCCTTTTTTCATGTCTCTCTTCTATGCCACAGTGAAATCAGGAGTATGTGTCACTATAAGGGTTCCATGAAATTGATAGTCAGAATTTTAAGCTAGTTTTTAAAGGAAACTGCATTAGAATGTGAACTAGTCTCAAAGCAAATCCTCCATTAAGAAGGAAAAAAATATGTATATGTGTGTTTGTGTGTGTGTGTGTGTATAAATGTATATATTTTCACTGTATCATGATGATATAACCTACCATGATTCATGTGAGACATCTGATATAGACCTTTATATTACTATGTCCATTTGACAATAAGGCAATTTATGGTAGAGATGTTAGAACCAGGATTTAGACCTACTTAATGTGACTATTTACTTTACTAGAATATATAGTTTAAATCAGAGTTCATTAAAGAGAATCAAATATACTTAAGAAATTATTTACTTATTCATAATGCATGATGGATAGGTATGAAAAATAACTTATTTCTTATACTCAGTGTTCTTAAAATCTATTTGAGCCACAAAAGGTAAATGTATGCACCTGAAAATAAATATGTAAATTAATATTTATATAACAATTCACAGTAATGATGGACTATAAATATAGAGGCGGAGTATGGCCAAATGAAATTCATACTGTAAAGTGGATTCTAATCCTGAGTATTCTACTAATTTTTTTCATTTGGCAACTTTTTATTTTAGTGCCTATTATTTGCCAGGCACTTTTCTTGGGATTAGAAGTCTGAAATGATTAGCAAAAAAGAAAGAAATCTTACTCATTTACTTTCTACTGAGAAGAGAGTTGAACAATGAACAAATAAATACAGAATATATCAAATGGCAATTGGTGCTATGAAGAGATAAATCAGGGTAAGTATATAGAGATGGTAAATATTCAATTTTATATAAAATCAGGTAAGAGGTTGCTCTAATAAGATGAAATTTGAGCAAAGTCTTGAAGGTTGAGGAACTATGTATTTATCTGGTAGAAGAGCGTTTTAGGTAGCTGTACTACGGTCAATTGATACTCTGGGCCAAACAGCCTGTGATCAAATTTTGTTTCTATCATTTCTTGTGTTGTCTTGAAAAGGTTTATAAGTTTCTCCTTATCAAATCTCCAAATAGGCAGGGCATTTAATGTCTTGCTTTGAGTATTGATGGATAAATAACTGAAAACTAAATACTGAGTACCTACTAACTCAGAAATATAATTTGTTGCTATTATTGACAGAGAAAACTACAAGAGCTAACAGCCCTAGAGCAGGAGTGTACTCTTCTAGGATCAGTAAGTAAACTGCTGACAGAAAATGGGAATAGGAGGGGGAGATGGGGTAGGGGAACAGATTAGGAATGAAGACAGAGAGTTTGCAGAAAAGCAGGTCATTCAAAATCTTGCCAGCCAATATAAGAATTTAGGTTTAACTCTGAGCATTAAGGAAAGCCACTGGGAAATTTTAAGCAGATATGCAGCATAATCTTTTCTGCTTTATGAATATGTGAATGGCTTCACTGTATCTTCAGTAATTGGAGAGCAATGTAGGTTCAACATGTCTAATGTTTTTTCCAGAAATGTCCATAAGCTTCAATTTTTTAATCTCTCATAGGGATACAATATTATTAGTGCTCTATGGTTGATGCAATGTTTAAATGATGTAATGGTTACAACTGTTGCCAATTTTAAAATTACTTTGAAATATTTTATGCCACCTCTGAAAAAATATGCCAATAAATTGGACAACCTAGAAGAAATAGGTAAAATCCTGGAGACATACAGTCTCCCAAGACTGAACCAAGAATAAACACAAAATCTGAGCAGAATAATTACTAGTAATGAAATTGAAGAAGTAATTTAAAAAATTACCAACAAACAAAAATCCAGGCAGATGACTCCACAGGAGAATTCTGCCAAACATTTAAAGAAAAGTTAACATCTATCCTCCTCAAACTATTCCAAAATACTGAAAAGGAAATAAATTCATTCTGTGAGACCAGAATCACCTTTATTTCAAAGCCAGACACTAACATTACAAAAAAAAATTATATTTCAACATCCCTGATGAATGTAAATGCAAAAATTCTTAACAAAATATTAGCAAACCAAATTAAAAAATAAGTCAAAAGAATCATTCACCATAACCAAGTGAGATTTATTCCAGGGATGCAAAGATAGTTCAACATCTGCAAATTAATCAATGTGATACACCACATTAAAAAAAGAAAGGATAAAAACATATGATTATCTAATAGATGCTGAAAAAGCATTTGATAAAATTTAGCGTTCTTTCATGATAAAAACTCTCAATAAAGTGAGTATAAAGGGAACCTACCTCAACATGATGAAGCCAAATATCTATAACAGGAAATCATCCACAAAGTAAAAAGGCAACCAACTGTATGGGAAAATACATTTGCAAATTTTTATCTGATAAGGGAGTAATATCCAAAATATATAAAGAATTCATGCAACTCAACACTAAAACTAAACAAATAATTTGATTAAATTGTGGCAGAGGACTTGAATAGACACTTTTCCATGGAAGATGTTGTAGATGGGCAACAGACACTTAAAAAGATGCTCAACATCATTAATTAGGGAACTGCAAATCAATACCACAATGAGATATCAACTCACACCAGTCAGACTTGCTAATAGCAACAATATAAGAAAGAAATAACAGTTAGGGAGGATGTGGAGAATAGGGAACCCTTGTACACTGCTGGCAGGATTGCAAACTGGTGCAGCCACTATGGAAAGCAGTATGGAGTTTCCTCAAAAAGCTAAAAATAGAAATAACATATAATCCAGCAATTCCACTTCTGGGAATTTACCCCAAGAAAACAAATCATTAATCCAAAAAGATATATGCACTCCTGTGTTTATCATAGCATTATTTAGTCCATCAGAACATTAACGGATAAAAAAGAAGTGGCACATATATACAATGGAATATTACTGAGACATAAAAAAGAATGAAATCTGGCCATTTGTAACAACATGGATGGACCAAGAGGGATCATGCTAAGGGAAATAAGCCAGGCAGAGAAAGACAAATACCATATAATTTCACTTATATGTGGAATCAAGAAAAATAAAACAAAATGAACAAACAAACAAAACTGAAATAGACTCATAAACATAGAAAATAGACCAGTGGTTACCATAGGGAAGGAGGTTGGACAAAATAGGTGAAATAAGTGAAGGATAAAAAAAGTGAGAATGTTTAGTATCTTGACTAGGAAGATGACTATATGAGTGTGAAAAAAATTCATCAAGCTGTACACTAAGATTTGTGCATTTTATTGTATGTACTTCAATTTAAAAAATGATAAAATGACACAAGCCATAAAACTGGACAGCTACATGCAAGAGAATGAAACTGGATTATTGTTTAACCCAATACACAAAAGTAAACTCGAAATGAATCAAAGACTTGAATGTAAGTCATGAAACCATAAAACTCTTAGAAGACAACATAGACACACATCTCCTGAATATAAGCATGAGCAACTTCTTCCTGAACGCATCTCCTTAAGTAAGGGAAACAAAAGCAAAAATGAACTCATGGGACTACATCAAACTAAAAAGTTTCTGTACAGCAAAAGACACCATCAACAGAACAAAAAGGCATCCTACAGTATGGGAGAATATATTTGTAAATGACATATCTGACAAGGGGTTAACATCCAAAATATATAAAGAACTTACATGCCTCAACACCTAAAAAGCAAATAACCCGATTAAAACATGGGCAGAGGATATGAAGAGACAATTCTCCAAAGAAGAAATTCAGATGGCCAACAGACACATGAAAAGATGCTCCACATCATTAATCATCAGGGAAATGCAAATTAAAACCACAATGAGATATCACCTCACACCAGTTAGGATGGTAAGCATCGAAAAGACTAAGAACAACAAATGTTGGCGAGGATGTGGAGAAAGGGGAACCCTCCTATACTGCTGGTGGGAATGTAAGCTAGTTCAACCATTGGGGAAAGCAATATGGAAGTTTCTCAAAAAACTAAAAATAGAAATACCATTTGACCCCAAAATCCCACTCCTTGAAATATACCCAAAGAATACAACTTCTCACATTCAAAAAGACGTATGCACCCCTGTGTTTATTCAAGCACTATTTACAATATCCAAGAAATGGAAGCAATGTAAGTGTCCATCAGTAGATGAATGGATAAAGAAGATTTGGTACATATACACAATGGAATATTATTCAGCCATAAGAAGAAGACAAATCCTACCATTTGCAACAACATGGATGGAGCTGGAGGACATTATGCTCAGTGAAATAAGCCAGGTGGAGAAAGACAAATGCCGAATGATTTCCCTCATTTGTGGAGTATAAGAATGAAGCAAAACTGAAGGAACAAAATAGCAGCAGACTCAGAGACTCCAAGAATGAACTAGTGCTTACCAAAGGGGAGTGGTGTGGGAAGGTGGGTAGGGAGGGTTTAGTACACATGGTGTGGGGGATCACATGGAGAACAGTGTAGCACAGAGAAAGCACATAGTGGATCTGTGGCATCTTACTACACTGTTGGACAGTGACTGCATTGGGGTATGGGTGGGGACTTGACAATATGGATAAGTGTAGTAACCACACTGTTTTTTCATGTGAAACCTTCATAAGAGTGTATATCAACCATACCTTAATAAAAAAAAATGATGCAAGCCATGTAATGAGCCAAAAGTCTGTGTTGCCAGGCTTCCATTACTGTTTTGTTTATTGACTGCTGAGGTTGCTACAAAACTTAGTGACTCAAAACAATAATACATTATCTGGACTAAACTAGATAGTTGTGTTGTTTTTGCTTTGGTTCTTTCATGCGGTTGTAATCAGATGGTGACTGGGAGGTGCATGATGACTCTGCTCACTTGTCTGTCTGCAGAGCAGGAAGGGCTCGAAAGTAGGATCACCTGAGAAGCTGAAATGAATGGATCTGTATCCATGCAGTTCAGGGCCTCTTCCTCTCCATTTGGCTTCTCTACACACTCTACCCACATGTGTTTAAAACAAAAAAATTGGAATTCCTCATGGGGCAGTTCAAGGCTCCAAAAATACAAAAGCTGAAGCTTCTTGCCATGCCTCCTTAAGATCTACTCCCCACATTGGCACTATGTTACTTCTGCATTCTCTGCAGACCAATTTCACTGTGGCAAGAACCACCAGAGGAGGTGAATGCATGGAGTGTAGTTCATTAGGGGTCACCTTGGGACAGGAGCTACCAGAGTCATGGGCACTCACCCAGGTTCCCTTCCTTCATCCAGGCATATTTAGAATCTCCATGTTTCGCTAAACCTAGTATTATAGAACACTGGGAGGAGGTTAAACACTCATGAGTCTTTTATTTTATCTTATTTTAATTGATTTTATTTTTGCATATACCTGGGGAACATATTCTTTGATAATTAGGTAAACTCAGAAAAACAGAAGGTATGTCAAAAACCTGTTTGGTAATTATACACAAAATTATCACAAAAGTCAGAGTAGTGACAGTAAATCAAAATAATTTATAAAAAGAAATACTTGTATTTGTCTCCCCTACTACACTCTTCCAAAAGGTATGCATATGATGCATTTGTCAAGATCAGTCCATATGTTAAAGATCACCTGCTTAAAATGATATTTTGCTACAACTAAAACACAGCCGGAATTGAGAAAAAGCAACATGGCTGTTCTCTTTTATGCTGTACATTAGTTGCAGAAAATTTTAGTCAATAAGTCTTTTTTAAATGTGTCAGAAGTATTCACTTCTGTACAGAGATGCAGTCTAATTTTAATTTTTCAAGAAGCATTTTATTTAAAAGCATAAAATGGTGCCCTGGTTTCCTGACAGAATTTTTTTCACCTTTTGTAATATCAAAATGGTCTTTCCAGTAAGTGCATTAGCCCAGCTTGCCAAATTACTATATCAAATAATAATAATGAACCTTTATATGATCACCCACAGTGAATTACCTGTGCTGGAGAACAGCTATGTAAATGTATTCTCTTCCCGGTGGGCTCAAATAAAAGAAAACTGATATCTGCAGTTCCTCATCAGAAGACCACTGCTGACTAATGTGATGAAGGAGGGAAGTCTGTAGAAGAAGGCTGATTGAAAGGGAAAGTACTCAGTAGGATGTACTCTTCCCTTTGAATGTCAGGAGAGAGACTAACACATTTATTTTTCTTGTGGACCAATATGAGAGAATGGGGGCAAATGGTGACTGATGCAGATATCCTATTTTTACCATAAAAATTAGAGGTTTGCTTCAGTAAAGTCCTTTTGTTCTGAATGCTAAAATGCTGAAATCTTAAAAGAAAATAATGACTATGGTTTTCACAATGCAGTGGTGATATTAGTAAGAACTCTGCATTCATTCATGGTATAATTTGTAATGAAAAAATTGATACAATCAAATTTTTAACAGAAGAATGGTTATAATAAGTACATGATGGGATGATATAAAGTAACTAAAATAATAACTGAGATATGAATGATATTAGAAATTTTCAACTGATATCATTACGGGCAAAAATATATTTATGTTGTTAAAATAAAATGGAGACCAAGATTGAACATCCCCCAACTAGGCAAAACCAGGTAAGCCACATCAGCAAAACTTAATCTAGCATATTTCATGTTGAACATAGCAAAACTTACTTTGATCATTTCTTTTAAACATCTCTGATGATTATAAATGAAACTTAAGTCATCTTCCTAAAATGCTATAAGCCCTTTTAACCCATCACCTGACTTTTAAAACCTGCATTAAGAGAACCAATCATTGTAAAGGTTAAACAGCTTTCTCATTTCTATTTCATAAACTATCACATAAAGTCATGCTGGTTTTGAAAACTCCTATTCCTGAGTTTGTTTCATTCTCAAGCAAAGGTCTCTGAATTTTCTCTTGAATGTATGTCATATCCCGCTATATATTACATTATTATACATATACATATAGATATATATTTAGAGAGAATTACCTAAAGTTTGGAAAAGGGGAAAGATGTCCTGTTAGAAAGGTAGACAAGTAAATATATGATAAATGGCACAGTGACATTATCTGTGGACAAGAATTTTCAATCAGATAATTAAACAACTATTTCTCATGTTAATTTTTAAGTATTTACTTTTATATTCTCTAACAGAAAATTTGACACAATCAAAACCAAAAGCTTTTATTGCAATTTCCTATTGCTGTTGTAACAGATTGACCACAAATTTAAAGCCTTTTTAAACAACACAACTTTATCTTACCATTCTAGCTCAGAAGGTTGAAAGGGGTCTCAATAGATTAAATCAGGGGGTTGGCAGGTGCTCCTCCTTTTCTGGAGGTTCCAGGAGAGGACCTGTTTGTTTGTCTTTTCCAGCTTCTAGAGGCTGTGCACATTTCTTGGATCATGAACCTCTTGCTCCTTCAGGGCCTGCAATCCCATTACTCTGATCTCTGCTTCCATCATCGCTTCATCTTTCATAACCAAAACTGTATATCCATTAAACAGCAATGGTAGATTGCTGTTACAAGACACTGATATTTACTCATATTTTCATCTCATTCAGTAAACTCCTACTGAGTACTTAGTATGTGTCAGGAGCTGTTTAAGCAATGGGGATAAATGATTGAACAAAGCAGGTAGAAACTCTCCATTATGAAGCTTGTATTTCTGTGTGCAGACATATACACAATTAGTAAATATTATATACTTTAGAGGAGGATAGATCTATGGGGAATAATTGCTCATGGTAAGGATGGATGTGGAAGAAGGAGATTTGCAATTTAAATCGAGTATCTACTATAGGTCTTTTTTCGAAGTGACACTAGATTTAGAAGAGATCAGGGAACCATAATGATTTATGGGGAAAGATTCAGGAAGAGAAACAGCCTCAGAAGAGCATTCACAGAAAGTGTGAAAGGCAGAGACAGGGCCAGTGTGGTGGGGCAGAGTCAGCAATCTGGAGAGAAATAGGGTGTGAGATCAGGGAAGTAAAGGAGAAGGGCTCAGTGCTATGGAGACTCATAGACCATTGCTAAGACTTTGGATTTA
This sequence comes from Manis javanica, assembly GCF_040802235.1. NCBI lineage: Eukaryota > Metazoa > Chordata > Mammalia > Pholidota > Manidae > Manis > Manis javanica. The sequence continues at coordinate 24,438,307 of NC_133164.1, forward strand.
GGTTAAATGCGGAACTGTAAAGTGAGCAAAGGAGTGACATTTTCTGAATTAAGTTTTAGAATGATTCTGGCTGCTATACTGACAATAGGATTGAAAGTGGGTTCAAGGTTGGAAGCAGGTAGGTCACTAGGAGGCATTTAAGAGAATCCTGTCCAGAAATAATAGTGGCAAGGACCAGGGCAGTCACAGTGGGAAGAGTGAGACACTGTTGAAATCAGGATAACTTTGGTTAAAGGATCCACAGTTTCCTGAAACAGAATATGTGACCTGAGAGAGAAGGGATTCAAGAACAGCCACTATTTATTTTTTTTAATCTGTGTAACAGGAAGGATACAGTCGCTATTGATTAAAAAAGGGACACATGAAAGAGCAGATTTGGGAAGGAAAATTTGTTTAGTTTTTCATATACACATTTTGAGATATATTAAACTCAATATAAACAAAGTCTAGAGTTTAAGAGAAAACTCTGAACTGATTATATAAATTCAGAAGTATTTTATCATATAAATAGAAAACAGTGCACTGACACTGATTGATATCTTTGGAAGACCAAGTAGAGATACAGAAAACAGTGTTAAGGGTCTGAAATTGTAGGCACTCCAGTGTTTACAAGTCAAGGAGTAGAGGATAAAGAACTACAATACTGAAGAACAAGAAAGGGCTGCCCCTCATGTAGGAAACACAAACTGTACTGTCCTGTTAGCAAAGAATCAGAAAGATGGGGAAAGTCTGCTGACTAGTAAGACTTCTGACACTGGACAACTGAACTTCCAAAGGCTGTTGCCACTGACGTTGACAAGAGCATTTTCAGTAGGATTCATTAGCATGGGTTTATGGCAGAAAAATAATTTTTTGAGAAGAATAATGAAAGTAGTATAGAGAAATCTTTGAAGAAATTTACTGTAAAGGAAAAAAGAAAAACAGGCCAGGAAAGGGAGAAATAGTGTCAAAGGAACAAAAAGAAAAGGTGTTAGAGATGTAGCAAACTGACATGCTGATGGGAATGGCTTGCTGCCTTTTGTTCTAAGCCATCTCAGATAAGTTCTTATGCAGTAACTTGTGCCAAATGTTGTTCTGTTCTTTTTATATACAAAGAGCATAGAATAAAAGGAAATACTGATTTATCAGCCTTAACCAAGTAGAAATTGAATATTTACCAAAATATATGCTGAAGTATGTCTGGTATATTTTAAGTCATTACAATTAATGAGCTTGCATTCTTTATTATAATTACAAATTTAGTTTTGAGAAAATTAATTTGAGTCTCAAATCTTACACTAAATATGTTTTAACCTTTAAAAGTCATTTAGATTAAATTCCTCATCTGCCAAATAAGAATAATACCTGTTCCATCCATATAACTGTTTTTAAAAGGGAAAGTAATATAAAAGATATGGTAGTACTTTGGAAAACTGAAAGCAAGGTGTAGACAGCATGTTTTCCAGAGGTATTTTCTTTTTGTATTTGCCCAATGATTAATCCAAAGGCTAAATAATAATCAAAGGAAAAATTTTAAATACCCACAAACAACTTAGGAAAAGTATATATGTAAGTATATTTCACTAATATTTGTTTTATAAAAACAAAGTAAATTTGGTCTGAACTATGAAGACATTAGTAATATTTTTCCATTGCTAAATTCAAACACTTGGCAAATGACAGAGGCATTTTTTCAAATTTCTAATACCCTTCACAGTACTGCTGAATCAGGATCCCATATAAACACTGTCAAAGTAAGCCTGTATATAACCATACAGTAACTTACTGACAGATACAAAATAAAATCTCTGTTAAAAGTCAAGTCATTATATTTAAGTGCTTATCGGGAAATGGTTTATTCCCTGCTTCCTATTATTACATAATAGAGTAAAATGGATATAAACAAGCATTAATGGTCTTCAATATAATAATGAATGCAAGAGAAGCAGTGGTTGAAATAGGTGAGTAGGAGTAGAGGCCGTTCTTGGAGGCCAAAGAGAGCTTCGGAAGTAGATCTGAGAGCCGTTCACCACTTCATTGAACCTGGTGTCCAGATCCTTGAAGAACTTCAGCCCTCACTGATGGGACATTACTCTTCTCACTGTGTCTAAGCCGCATGTACTAAGATGTCCAGGTGTCTTTTCTGAGATTCCCAAGTGTGTGAAGGGCACCTTGTGGTGAGCATCCTATTTTATTTTAAGATGTTTTCTTCAGGAAGGAACCTGCAAGAAACAGGGTGTTTCTCTCTCTCTCTCTCTCTCTCTCTCTCTCTCTCTCTCTCTCTCTCTCTCTGTGTGTGTGTGCATGTGTTGTTTTGTTTTTAATTAAGACGTACCAGTCCTCCTGCTGCAAGGATTTCTGTAACCCAGGGCAGCCTCTGACCTCTAAAAGGGGAGCTCTTGCTCATACTTTCTCTTGTCCTAAATGATGTATATCCTTCATTCTAGCTATGACCCAAATTGGTAAGCCAGAGGGAATTTCCCAAGGTACATTCAGAGATGTGTTTAGATCTAGCTAAGCTCACAGTCTATTAATTGATCGTTACCCTCAAGAATTTTTCTGTCTCGCATACATACAGACACACCTTTCAGAAGGTGCATAAGCGTACCTGTGTCCCATATGGATGGACTTACCTCAGAGACCTTCTCCATTTTATACCCAGATTAATTTTTCTCATAACATCCACTAGAAATAAGCTCCATGAGGAAAACAATTTTTACCTATTTTTTTCACTGCTATTACTCCAGAATTAGAACAGTGTTTGATACATGATAGTTTCTCAGTAGTTATTAACTGAATGGGTTGATGAAGGAATTGAGCTCAAAATGATGCATCTTGGAGTGTGGAAGGAATGTAGAGGGTGAGAATTCTATGAGCAGGGTATCAAAAGAATGTTTCAGAGAGCAGTTTTTAGAGATTGATTGGCCCCTTAACATATACTTAAAGCTCACATTTACTGTTTTACAATTACTTATATGCCTTTATTCTACTGTTAACTGTTGAAAGCTTCCTTGTGTATGAATTTTTCAAGCATCTTAAACCTCATGAATATTCAGATTATTCAAGTATAATCTGCAGTAGAGAATGTCACCAACATTTACCTTAATTCAAAGTGCAAAGTGCTTGAAAATTGCATTTCATTCCTTCACCTCTCCCCTCCTACTCCATATAAACTACCCACTCCTGCTTGCTGTAGCTTGATTCTTATCAAATATACACTGCATTAATCCAAGAGTCCCAGTCCCTTAGCTGAGTCCCTCTGACCCCTTAATAGAACCTGCTCTGGATCCCCAGAGAGCCTCAGAATTGACTGTTGATGGCACTGGTGTGTGGGTGGGAGCTATTGACTTGTTAAACTCTCTGAGGTTGTAAGTGTGATATTTGTGTGATATTTGGGATATATTTCAGAGAAGGTTATATTCACAGAATATACATTCAGCATTATCTTATTACCTATAATTCTCTCCCCAAAAGAATTGTTAGTATCAGCTGCCTCCCTGTAAGGCCTAATTATGCTATGTAAGTATATGCAATTTATCAGTGAAGACTTTACTGTTTATACTCACTCTAAATGCTGTTTTATTCATGTACCTCACAGAATTCAACAATTTAGAGAATATTTATCTATTAGCTGAACTGCTTTAAAGGCCATATGATATACATGAAATAATTCATACCTTTGTGGAAATTTACAGGATAGTTTTACTTTTATGCATGTTCTTCCACTGAAGGAAGGAAGATTGAGAAGAAAATATAAATAATATATTAAATATATATATATATATGCACACATATATTTCATTTTAGCCAAATATCATCATGGAGGTTAATTCTTAATGTTTTGTTTTCCTGTGGTCACTTTCTTTTAGCTTTTTAAACTCTTTATTCAAAAGGAGACTCAAAGTCATAAAGAAGTCAAAATTCATTATATATTCTTCAGATCAATATATATTAACTAATATGCCTCAGTTAAATTCAATTAATATCCACTTTAATATGCATTGAGCCATCAGTTTTCATCTGTACCTCTCCAGATGTGGGGAAATAAAAATCATTAAAAATTAAATATTGTAAAGTGTGACTTTAGTTCATTTTTAGTTCTTTGCTTTTGAATGAATTTTGAAATGAGTCCGTTATAAACTATTTCATAACTAATAAGTGGCTAACAGGTATTAAAAATAAAGCAAGCATAAGGATTTTAAGCAAATAAAAAGTGAACACACTTGACATAAACCATTATTTCTTTTAACTTGTTAAACATGTTACTGGTATTTCAGTCATCTGTGTTTAGAAGTGAGTGAACAAATTAGAATTATGTTTAACAGATAAACTAGACAACTATAGAGCCAAAATTTATGTCAATGGTACTCCTGAAATGGTTTGCCAAAGGGAAAAACAGATGAGGAAGACTTGACTTTACTGCCGCTTGCCTTTACTGTAGCTAAGACTCCTGCCTTATTGAGAGTCAAGCAGTTTGAATTAATATCTTCCTCCATCCTCTGCCCTCATCTCAACTCCCCTGCTCTCACTACTCACTAAATTCCTGTCCTAGATCTTTCCTATATCGGAAAAAAAATCTCATGTATAGTAAACTTTTAATGAACAATGAATTCTTAGCTTTAATGTTGTTTACTTAAATTTGCATGTGTTCCATGGATATACGAACAGCAGAAAAGTACACTAAAAACTATTTGAATTAAGTCAACATGCAAACAAAATAATTTAATGCTTTTCTAAAATCTAAGCTCTCCAAATTATCAAAATCAATAATAGTAATAAAGATATTCTGTGAAAATATATAAGAAGGGTTAAGCCAGAGAACACCTGTTAAATAGAAATAAAAAAGTAAAAATATTGTGGTTATTTTTAACTCAATTAAATACACAACTTTTCTTTTCAAAATGGTATTCCATACTAATAGTGCATAGTAATGGTAATATTTCTATCATAATAGAATTCTACAGTGGTACTTTCATATTGATTTTATGTTAACTTACGAACCTATGATGATACTATTTTTCTTCAAATTATTAGGCTAATTACTTTTGGTTACATTTTATAATAAGAAAACTGTTGCATTTTTCTCATAATTAATTGAATGAAAATAAGAAAAAGTAAAGACCCCTGTGAATAACCCACATTTTCAAATTAGAACCTTAATTAAAAATGTTATGGTCCAGCAATTACAGGCTCATTAGTTAAAGCCCCTAGAGTGTTTTATAATTATATTGAGGTTATCATATTTATTTTATGCACTTAATATCTTCACATCATGTTCTCCATTTAACATAGAAAAATAATAAGAATATCATGATTCCCTTGAATTACAACTATTCCCACATACAATTCACATATGCACTATTCTTTTTTTCCTCTTTTATAAGGAACAACACTTTAGGCAACAGAACTGCTCTGAGCAGTTTAAAACTAACAACTAATTGTTTGGAAAAGGGCCTTCAAAACAATTAAATCTTGTAAAAATTTACAGGGATGTGATACACCAAAAATGCCCCCATTTTTGTTTTGTAAACAAATGGAACCATTTAGTGAGATCAGAAGAGAACCAGAGGAAAAAATTATATAATATCTAGATCAACTCTTTACATAAAATTGCAGGTGAAGCAATCAATAGGTTTTTGAAAAGAAAAGAACTGAAAACAAAAACATAATTCCAACTACCCTAGATAATTCTGTTTTTTGTAGGAAAAATAATAAAAGCTCTGAAGATACTCATGATAAGGTATGGAATTAAATGAATATAAACTTTAGGAGTCCTTGAAATCATAGCAATCCTTCTCATTTGGAATATTGATGATTTTGAATCTCTGAAATATCCAAAAGTTTTCCCGGTCAGATGATAGTACCAAGGCTAGAAAAAGAATTCTGTTGAAATGAAGAAATACTTTGATGTGATTTGTTATGATCAGTTACTATAACTGTTGTAGGTGGTTCACATTTTTTACTATCCACTTTGCTAATCTGCTAATAACCAACTTTTGTTGATTTATTTAGACCATTTACCTTAAAGGTAATTATTGATGTTAGAGGTAAATTTCCTCATTTTATTATTTGTTTTCTGTTTGTTTTCTCTTGCTCTCATTACTCACTCTTTTCTAACCTTTCAGATGGATGACTTGAATATGTTTTTAGGATTCCATCTTGATTTATATTTTTTTGAGTATGTATCTTTGTGTCCTTTTTAAGTATTTTCTCTGAATTTTAGAATATGTCTGAGACTTAGAATTTATTGGTAACAACATTTTTCCATTTTGAGCCTTTGTATGCATATAAGACTATTGGTATATTAATGAAGGAATCAAAGGCATTCCCAGTTTGATTCTAGCTTTCTTTTTACCATCTCTGTATTTGGAAATATTCCAATCCAATCATGATCTAATAGAGATACTTTACATGATTAACTTCAAATCACTGAAAATTAAGAGGAAAGATTGCATATTTTCCTAGACTATCAAAATCTTGAAGTGTAAGTTAAATACACCAGAAAACCAACTATAATTATAATTACAGGAGGATAAGGAAAAAATACTCCTAGTAATCGTAAGTGAAGTGGAGTATTCCAATTTGTGCATAAATATTAGGAAAATGCCCAAATGCTGGCATGTTTAGAACTTCTTGACTTCTGAATAGACTTCTCCATGTAGCTAATGTGACTGATAATTATATTTGATGAATTAAATTTTGGGTGATGAATTAATAAGCATATTTCATACAGCATTAATTATGTATATTGTTGGCATTTGTTTATCAATGGAAAACTAACATAGTTCTGTTTTTATCTGGGAGCAAGTGCTATTTTGGTTAATGTATGTCTATGAAACAACAGAAACAATAGCATGAGAATTTTTCTGAGATAATATGAGATTGCCATGGAGAAACTATCGATTTTATATTGGTTACATTTCATGGTTGTTCTAAATAATGCAAACTGATCTAAATAATTCAAATAAATCTAAGACCTTACTTCAAGACAATCTCTGATCATTGTATTAATGTGATGGGGAATAAACTAAGCACTTTAAATGACTGGATACATTGAATTTTATTAAATTATTGAAGTTACAAGTCCAAAGTAGGGTTTTGGTTTATTCTCTTAACTTCATGATATTCATATTTTAAAAACTTATATTTAAATATACTTAAGTAAGTTTTATTTTGAGGGAGCAGTCTTTAAATAGACTGGTTTTAAAATGGAAATGATTATATATTTCTAGACTTAGGATTTTTTTCAGCAAATTAAAGTGAAGAAGTCTTTTACATATAATTATAATTTAAGATCTCCATAATTGTGAATGATAATGTATTATCATCTTCAAATGATGAATGTATTACCATTGATCATTGTGATCACCCAATATTCTCCTCCCCAGTTCTTTACTGTCACCTATCTAAAAACAGAATAAAATAAGCTGCAGAAACATAAATTTAAAATGGCTCTTGTTTAGAAAAATAAAACTACTCTTCCACTGACATCCATGTTTTTCTATTAAACACACTTCTTTTAATTAATATATAAAAACTGATATATAAAAACTGGGAATTCTTGCTGAGTCAAATAATTGTTACATTTTAAACTATAAACTAAATGTAAAAACATGCTGCTATTTTTTTCATTATAAAAAATAGAAATACACTACTTTTAAATCTTTTTGTAAGAAAATGGGACTAATGATCTCAAAAAAACGATAAACTTAATAGTGTTAACATTTGCAATCCAAAGAAGCCATGAATCACTTTGTTTATAGTAACTCTTCACTGTTTTTTTCTCTCTCTCTTTACCTTTTTAAAAAATTAAGACATTATGTAAGACCACCATCTGCCTTTGATAATTAAGTCTATCCATTAATTAGGGTCACTACTTTTTATGGGCTTGGAGTAGTTTGGTATTTATTTTTGGATGATATATGAATTTTAATTGCTGGATAAAAGGAACAATCCAAACCATATCTTTGATTCTGATACTAGGTTAGCATTAACATTAGATATTATTTCCTGACTCTTAATTTCATGCAAATTATCATAAAAATGACATCCTTTCAGAATTAACATTTGCCAACAGTAGCATATTTGGATTGTCTTTTTCCCTCAAGTTTATTCCTATCAACAACGAGGCTCCTTTTCCTAGAGTCATATCTGAAAGGCAAGGTGATCCCCAAATCCAGTCCCCGGGTTCCAGCAACCTTTCACTCAGTCCACCTTAGCTCTGTGACAATAGTGACTCACTTATTTTAACTGTTTTGCTGTATTTCTGATAAAGAAGTATAATATATGCCAACATTTATTGGAAGATTAAGGAGACTTCAGGCAGGGTGCCACATATTTAGTAAAAATCCAGTGAAAGAGTATTTACTTAAGTATGTGCAATAATTGTGAGTTAGATTAAAAATAATGTAATGTCCTGTTTTATGGAAAAAAGGAAAGGATTTTGATTCATTTAATTAATCTTCAGATGTCATACCAATTTCCCCAGATTAACTGGAGATAAAAAGCCTACCCTAAGGTGTGTTTTGAAGTTTAAATTAAATAAATTTCCTTTAGTGCTTAATATAGTAGCAATAATATGCCCTACTTTTTTTCAACATAAGCCCATTGTCTTTTGTTTGTCATCAGTTTAATCCTGCTCCCCATATAGATAGATACCTATAATCTGTATTTGTTCATAGATATAGATATACATATAGCTAGCTAGCTAGTTAGATAGATAGACAGACAGACAGAATCTTCATCTGTTGAGAGGAAAGTTAAATTGAGTGAAAAAAATACATGTGCGTAATTACTTATTCAATAAACATTTCTTAATAGCAAACCAAATTATAAGAAAAACGTGATCCTTATGTAAGGTATGTATAATTCATTAAGGGCAGTGGGGCATTTATAAATGGACTGATATTTCCAGGCATTAAATAATGAGTTTCAGGTCTGCACTACATAATTTCTCAAGATTTTCTTGAAGTTGATGTTCAATACATCACTAAGGATGGATATGCCCTTTGCTCACAGAAACAATCCCGAAGTAGTATCTGATATTTGTCAGCATTTAACATCTCCCTTTATTATGATGATAATAAATAATAACTAACTTTAATTCCTGGAAGCATAAAAATTTCAAGTTAGAAAAATTCTTTGAGTTCAACCCGTCCAATTCATTCATTTGAACAATAGGAAAATAAAATACTTTTTCACTTAATTTCAAAATAGCTGAGAATTAAGGTTAAAGACATGTAAGATCACATAATTGAACTCCCACATAAGTCGCTCTGCTTCTATTTTCTATAATTCTTTCACTCAACCTTTTTCCTCAGTTGTTTTCATTTGTTTCCTCCTCCTATACTCTTTTCAGAACTTCCATAGGACTTTATTTCTGAATCTAGAGTGGACTAATGCTTCAGGTTCATTCTTCAGGATGCAATATTCTTTTCTCTCTCTTCTAATGCCTTATTAATAGAGACATATAGAGAAACAACAGGAAAAATTTGTTCCATATATGTATTTATTCATATAGTATTTTAGCAATAATTTGATTAAATATGAGCCCAATTTCCAATGAATGATCATGTAAAATATAGAATAACTGGACATAAAAAATCTTGAAAGGAATGCCATTGATCTGACTTTGGAGACCCTAGATATTAAAATCTGGGTTATATCAGTCATTTGGTATTTAAATCATTTTATACATTAAAAAACCTGAAGGGATTCTTTAAATTTAAAGTTAATAAAGAGTTTCTTTTTAAAATAAGAATTGTACATCAAATTACTGCATTATAACAAATCTGATTTATTGGAAATACATTGAAGTGGACACACCATTTGAATGTCTTTGAATAGAAATATATATGTCATAATAATATTATATAATAGTTTTATGGTTATAACTTCTAACTTCTTTTTACTAATGTAGTTCAAGGAAATTTGGACAGGATACTCTATTCTACCTATCAGGGATTTAGATAAATGTAACTCACATCCTCCAATTTGACTTAACTGGAGTATAGAGATAATCACAAGACTTCAACAAATTAGGTGTTTCTTCTTCCCTATGATCCTGAGTGTTTCCTCACTTGTGTGTAAGCAGACCATTTCACTTTCATCTTAACTACTTGAAGGCCAAGTTCAGTCTGGTTTCTACAAAAGTCCACTAATCAAAATAAATTAAAAGGTATTACTAAATGTCATTTTTAATGTGTTGCTGTTAAAGCATCATATCACATAGGCTAATTTGTGGCTGTCCCACTTGTAAATCCACTAGATCATGCCTCCTTCCTTTTACCTTCCCAGGATCATTTCCCTAATGTCTGCCTACGCTTGGAATTCTTTCATTATTAGCTTCTTCTAAGTTAGTTTATAAAATAATTTTAACAAAAATTTAAAATATACCAATAAGCAGAATTCTGGTACCAATTACTGAGAGTATAATATTTCCACCATTATCATATAGAAAAGATCGGCATGAATCCTTAAACCGATTTTAAGTGAATATTGAGAGTTCTTTCTGCCATAGAGAATTCTGGTTTCTATTGGAATGCCAGTATTTTTCCTCAGTTTCAGGTACCTGCCATTGAGTTAGTCACTTCCTTTATGAAGAACCTTTCTCTGAGCCTCTGTATAAGGCATTGCACTTACCTTCATTCTAAAACAGCTCTTAATAGATTTCTTAACAAATTATTTCCAAGTATTTTGCCTTTATCCTATACATATTACAAATATTACCTACCAGTTGTTCTGGCTTTTGCAGTTCCTTTTTTCCGTATTGTTCTGTGTTGATGATATGTGTGCTTTAATGTCCACTTTTATCCTTTACATCACCAGCATTCTCTGGGCACTATGTTAGTAAAGGGCAAAGTTTCAAAAGTTCTTTTCACAAAACGAGTCACTTCCTGAGTAAGCTATCATCTAAAAAGTTAATCTATCATTTTGCAATATTATTTTTTAAATATTAATCACTGCCGGAGTCTAACTCCAGCCGAGGTGTGGGTCACGAAGGAAATGACAGCGTCGGTGAGTGAGGAGATGAGTGAGGAAAAGAAACACCCGATCAAGGATGTAAAATCTCCCGACATTAAGCGGCAGGGTCTTTATTTTTATATCTTTTTAAGGTTTACATAATGTTACACATTTTCTTTGATCATGGATGGTACAGTGTTTTTTCCTTTCAGTTTTTGTATAATTCTGGCTCATTACAGATGTTACCACTTTTTTAAACAGCTTTCTTGTAACATTTAATGTTTAACTTTCCCTTAACCTTTTTGGCCAGAGATGTAGGTTATGTGCTAGGTGCTAGACAGGAAAATGGCGTGTGGCAGGGTGTGGTTTATAATGTCTGCTTTTAAGCATAATGTTTGCTTTTAAGCATAGAGTTTAAGATATGTGTCTAAGGCTATATAAAGTTTAAGCAGATTATATAAATGCAAGCTATATGTCTTTTTGGTTACTCAATGTAGTACTAATTAAATCTTATCCTACACATGTGGGTTGAGGCTTACATTTAAAGTCTAGGGATGGTACTCCTATCACCTGTAAGTTTTAACATTCCTCAACATTCCTATGAATACAATAAAACACTTTATTCTTTCATAATATTCATTCTACAATTTCAGATGTTTACACCTTTCCTCCTGCATCTACAGGCACTGGGGCCTTGCAGTCCTCTTTAATTTTTCATATAATGACACTAAATCTGCTCTTACTACTTTACCATTAATATAATAATGTTTTGTCATAAATTTATCATAAACTTCTGTATATGGGATATTTATAAATATAAGTCTTCCTATTTTACTCATAACTTCTTTCTTCGAGGTGAGTACTCTTCTAATATTACAAGCCACATAAAAGGGGGCTGTGGGCAGTGGGGACTATTAATCTCTTTTACTTGGCTGTTTCATATAAACTTCTTGGGAAAATGTTTTTTTCTGTGGTGGTTTTTCCATGGTTCAGTTTCCTATAACTCCTGGTTAATCATGTTTCAATTGTTACAAAAGGAGGAACAAACTGCATCTAGTTTTGAGAGGCCTGGGTTTTTCTGCCTCACTTATTCATGGCAATGTGCTGGAAGAGTTAGTCCCATAACACTGCTTTCGTTTCCGGAATTGCTGCTTTGATCAATACTTTGGGTTATGTATTGATGAATCTGGGTTATGTAAGATGAATCAGTCATAGATACATAATATTTCCCACATATGAGCCCAATCACCAACATCGTAACTGCAAAAATAAGTGCAGGAATTAGCAGGGGCCAGCTATGAGGTTTCCTGTTTTCAGGATTCCTCCTTGTGCATGGACCTTGTCAAACAGCATGAGCAGCATGGCCCGTGCCAAAGCACAATACTGAACTTTACTCAAGAATATTCCTATTTAACTGCTTTATAATTCGTATCAAATAAGCCTTTCAATGAGGAGCTAAAACAAATTTGTAATTTTCAATATTGTCCATCACATTGTCAAGTTTATAAAATAGTTCTTCAAAGCGCTAATGTTGAGTAAATTAACACTTTGCATGTACATAGTATCTAATCTTTGAAAGATGTTTTTATCTTTAACTACTGTTTTGTCTAAACTGTAGATCCTAACCAAGCAAGATCATGAGTGAACTAAATGTTCCTCAGTCCAATGGACACAATAGTTATTATTTTGCTTGCTTTATATTGCTGTATTTTACCTTCAGCAAAAATACATCCTCTTGATCATTCTCTCCTTTATAGAATTTTTTTTTTTTTAGTTTCATGGCTTTTCATTTTTGTTACATTTCCTTACTACTACATTGGCTACTTTTGAGAGTTCTTTATAGTCTACGGTTCCTGCAGCCAATCCTTGGTTGTTGAGAAGAATGAAGATTAAATTTTAATTTTCTAATTCTAAAAACTTTTCAGGGAATATCATTTATTCCCTTTTCCTCAATTACCATCCAAATTCTTGTCTTCTGATCCATTGTCTACTTCACAGAAGTGAAAGCCCAACATATCCAAAATAAGTTGACTATCTCTCTGGGGATATCTGTGTCTTTTCTAGTACAGCTTACCCTGCACAGGTCACTATCATCCATTCATTAGCCCAAATATCCATAAATATTGAGTTATTTCTAATCTATCTCTCTGTCCACATATAGTGATTTACTAATTACTGCACTACTATTTACTTCATAATTATATTTCAAATATGTTAGTTCTTTGTATCACAATGTATTTGTTAGTGTCCACCACCTTCACCTCAATGAAATATGGCAACAGTCTCTAAACTGTTTCACTTTCTACTTGTCTTTCCTTTCTTAAAAAAAATTTAAGTTCTCCAGGCAGATACACATATCACTACCATATTACTTATTTGAATTGTTCCATTTCTTCTACTTGAGCTTATAAGAAAGTCTATAATCTTTGTTTAAAGGGCTTTGACAACATGACTCTATCATCCTTTCCTGCACCATCTCTCAACTTTGACTTCTCACACATTGTACTTGTAGCAGATTTTCTAACAGATACTTGAATGTAGCATGTTCTTAGATCCTAGACTTCTGACGTACTGTTTCCTCATTCTGGAACCACTACCCTGCTTACTCTATCTGACTGCCTCATACTAATTTCAGCTTTCCATATGAGTACCTTGGAGAGGTTTCCCTGAAGTCTAATCGAGCTACATCACCTGTAGGCATACCCATGTAAGTGTCCCACCATCGTATTAATCAAACCTGTGTTTACTTATTTATGTCTTCTTTAATTAACTGTGAACTACATAAGATCAGAAATTATGACTGCCTTGTTTTACACCCAAAATATCAAGTAGAGAGATTGAAATTTTGTCATATATTGGACGTTCAACAAAAATAATTGAATATTTATATTTAGATACATCTTTATTGAAACTATAAAATAGTTTGGAAATAGAGATTTCATTTTATTAAGTAATAATAAATTTCTCAACATATTATATTAAAACCACCACATATTACTATACATGAATGAGGTAACAGATACCTATCTTCATATATTTATATTAAGATCAGAGAGCAATTTCCTGATACAAAACCAGTCCTAGCAGTTTTATTCTTGAGAGGTGTACAGTTGTATTACCCCTAGAACAGTTTCTGTGTTTTTCATATTCAGTTTGAAGTACGATTAAACAAACCATTCCTTTCCTAAACAGTCAATGGCCACAAAGGAAATGAAGGTGTGTGTGTGTGTGTGTGTGTGTTTGTGTGTGTGTGTGAGATAGAGGATGTTTCAGGGATGGAATTTAAAGTTAATAGAGCTTTTGTAAACTGTTACTATTAAAACCAAATATAGCCATTAACTTACTAAGTGACATATCTTATTATTAAAAACTTACTGTGTCTGTTATTGTGTCAGTCATTTTAGATCTAGTTACTCCTATCTATACCTTATGAGATGGCTACTAAGGTTTCTTTTTTCTTTCTTTTTAAAAATTATATCCTTCTTTTCCATTTGATCATTGAAAAAATTGGAGATTGGAGAGATGTTAATCTTCCCATGGCCATACAGGTAATAAATGGCACGTTTCATGAATGGCAGTTAACTCTGTTGAGTATCAAACCCAATGCCATGATGTATTCACTTATTTTTATGATACAACCTAGCATTTTTGACATAGAAAGTTTCAACTGGAGTAAAAATATTCTGTCTTCTTAGGAAAAGCCAAGATTTTACAACAAAAAAATCATTATAGGCTAAGCATGATTATAACATTTGGCTAAATTGTGACACTATTTTAAGTTTTAATACTGATAGCTAATTCCTACACTAACTTAGGGCAAGAACAATGTGAATTTTCAAGCACAAAAAAATCATGAATGCCTGGGTCATACACTGATCAACATATTCTGAGACCTCTTTCTGAGCTCTCAGAACATGGAAGGAATTGTGGTATAAAAATCTAGTATGTTAGGCATTAACTGGTAAATAACATTTAACAGAGGTATAATACTTCTACAGATAGAATTTATTCTTTTTTCAGATGAAATATATAAATTATAGAACATTGAAACAATGTAACCAAGATCATACATTTAAAAACATTTCTCAAATTTGATCCTCAGGGTATGATACTCAAAAAGCTCATTTCTTTCCCTTACACCAGGCATCATCACACAAAATTGGTAGATATAATTACAGAAAGTTTTTATCTTACAATTTAGCTTATACCAATATTGAGGAAATAACAAACATTGCATAATTATGCCAATATTCAATTATAAAACCATCAGTAGTTTAATTTTAGCTCCAGCTTAACATCTGAGAAATGAGGAGTCTGGCCTCTTATTAGAAGTTCTGTCCTCACTCAAATGCCCTAGTTTATAAGCCATCAAAATAATTATAAGTGATTGTGTCAATGAAGAATTTATATTATATATTCTTAAAGACTAAAACCCAACTTCCAGTTTAAGAATAAACCTATAAATGTTTTTCTTGCTCTCTATTCCTTAATTATCTTTCTCTGATTACGTTACTTTCTACTTTGCCCTCCCTCCTGAGCTATCAGCTTTTGACAGCTATAATGTCCCTATGTAGTTATTTTTTGACCTCCAGTCAGAAACGATTTTCCTCAAAACCCATTGTTATCTCCATATGGTGAGAGTTTGACATTTTAATTATCTAAATGTTGACTTCAATATGTGTTGATAGAGGCCCAAAGGTGCCTCCATTGTAGCAATCAATAAGCAAGTAAATGAATGTTACTGAGAGATCCACCATTCAATAAATTGTATCTATCATATGTTACTGGGTATCTCCTACATCCTTCTTAGAGTTAAATACAATTATTTTACTTGGAAGAAAATATCTGTTTGATTTGTAATATACATGGAGCTTAAAAATTTAAAGTAAATATATTTTTCACAAAAAATTATTTAAAGATGTTTAATGATAGGAAGAAAATATTTGTACTTACCTTATAAAGAAGTAATTAACTATATTAAATATATGCCTAATCATGATAATTTTCCTTAAATTAAATTTAGATTGCATGACCCCACACTTGTATATATATATGTGTACATATATATATATCACTATGTAAACATAAACATTTTAACTAGTATTTCTGAAATAAAATAAGTATTTTGTTTGTTGTTTAGTATTTAATCATTTGTAAATATGAATGCAGCTAAAAACAGATTTGTTATGTCTAAGCTTTGATTGACTAGCAAACATTTATTTTGTGTTTTCCTTGCTATTAACATGAACATGTTAAGTTCTTGTGAAATATCTGCACTGATTTACAATAAGAAAAAATAAATGATTTAGTATTATTTTGTAAAAGGTACTGCTTTTCTGTTCTCCTCACTAATGATATATGATGATACTAAGGTAACTCCATTTTATAAACATACCTTAGTTTTGCCTTTTAAAAAATCTGCATTACTATGGAAATGTGCCTCTTTTAAAATCCTAAATCATTCCAGATACAGCTATGTATCACACTGCCTATGGAAATGGAAGCAGAATTAGTAGTATTTTGTATTATCAGGCACAAACAAGCTGCACACATTACCATTCTAATATCCAGCATTGGATGGATGAATGCATACTACCTTTCTGAAACCATTTTCATTCTCAAATGCTATAAATGTACATTTGTAGAATACCCAGGAGTATTTTTCATATTTCCTACTAAACTATTAAAAAAAGGAAGTAAATATCGAAATGGAATTAAATTGGTATATGAAAATACAGATAAGAAGTAGATTAAGATTGTCTTATTCTTTGAATCCATATAGTTTTACTGTGGTAAATTAACCTCAGTCAGAGGATTCTAATTTATGTTCAGGTATTGAAGTATTAGGAAAAGACTCTTGTTTGTCTCATTAGTGTGTGTGTGTGTGTGTGTGTGTGTGTGTGTGTGTGTGTGTGAAATGAAAAAGCAGATTTCTAGCAATCCCTGTTGTTATTAAAGAGGCTTAACTTCCATCTGTTAGAGCCAACAGGTAGGTATTTATGGTATCTGTCAGTGACTGTAAAAGCATCTGGGATACAGTATAAACACACACCCGAATACATACAGTAAAATCCTTCTATCCTGTAGCTTACTATCAAGTAAGAGCAGTCAGGGGCATAGAAAACAATAATAAACAGAGGCGGAGACTCTCATTTAGTATATAGAACATAATAGCTACTACAGTGAAAAAAAAGGTGGGAGGGGAAGTACTAGGGAGTAGAGAAAAGACACTTTTCGAAGGATTTTCGGGAAGATCCCACTGGTCTTTAGGTAAGAGCCTGAAAATGAAATGACACTGAGATGGCAGTGAAAGTGCACATCATAGACCTCTCTAGGCAAAACATTAATTCCAGGAGAAATAAAGAACCAAGGAAAAAGCCTCGAAAAGTTCAAAGAGCATCAAGATTACATGAGTCCAGAACAGACTGAATAAGAGAGAGTGCAAAACTGAGACGAGTTGGGCTATTAGGGCTGTTATGAGGGTCCTTGTAGCCATTACTCTGAGTGAGTTGTTTGGGAAGCAGAGCAGGCATGGTCTGATTAATATTAAAATGATGTCTTAAAAATAGAGGCCAAGAATATTATTATATAGATCAATAAGAAGGTCATTATGTAATATGTTAAGTGGCAAACAATGGAGATCCCAATCATAGTGGTCTTGAGGAGGGTGAAAAATGACAAGGGATGAGAAAAGTGTTAGAGTTTGGGGCATAAGGGATGAGCAGAAAGTCTTGGCATCATGTGGTGAACACCATAAACAAATGCCATGTGCATAATATGACTTTTGGCACAAACCTAGAATGGGCTTTTAGAGGTAATGGGGTATGAAATCAGGTGCTTGCAAATAAAATTTAAACTAATCTCTGCATAACTGTAGATGCATCTTATAGTGACTCACACGTGCAGTTGTCTATAACATAACTTGTTTCTTGACAAATATCTTAGACCCTAATTTCCTGCTGTTTTATTTATAGTGAAGAGAAGGGTGTAAACCACCACTGTTTAAGAGACCAAGTTTCAGTCTCCTCAACTGTTCATTATTGAGGTTAAATCCAAGAAATAAGTTTAAGACCCAAATGCTGATTTTGAGAGTAAGATTATTTTAGAAATTTAGTAGATTTGTTATTTCATCTCATTTTATTAACCATCTTTTGAAGCCATTCAAAAGTAGAATAAAGTAAATCATGCATTGATTTTCTGTGATTATAAATTATTTATTTGTTCTTTAGTATATAACTTAGGAGATTTCACTGTGATTAATGTTTCCAAAGCCATTTATTTTATGTGGAAGTACTAAATAAAACATTGACAAAGACGTGTCTGTTAAATAAAAACCTGGAAAACAAATAATTTGCATAATATTTAATCTGCAACAAAACAAATTGCTAGTAATTGGTATGTAAGTTCAAATAAATTACATACTGTTTTAAATATTACAAAGGCTCACTCATGAAGTGACCCATTGGTTAAACTGTATACATTTTCAGTAAGATATCACTTGACATTGCAACTCATATATTACTAATTTCTAACTTACTTTCAATTCGCTAGAAACATTATGATGAGGCTTGAGCATTTCTTATTTTAATATAAACTCAAATTAGTATAGTAATTTTAGAAATGATAAATACTTTGAATTACTTTTTAGCAATTTTAATTCATTAGTTCATTGCTTAACTATTCTATCAATCATACTGTTTTTGATGGTGTATCTATTTTGATTTTCTTTTTTTTTTTTTTAGGATTTTAGATTTGCCTTTGGCCATTTCCTAAAGACTGTGTGATGTAAAACGTAATTATTTTTGTCAAGAATCACTCATGTTCATTTGTTTTCCATATTTCGACATGCTTACCTGAAGATCTTAAGGGATGTGAAAGCTTTGCTTTAAATCACACATATTTTTCATCCTATCTAAATAGGAGACATGTGTAATGTAAAGTCTGACTGTGATACTAATTATCAAAAAACTTCAATTTTCATTTTCTCACAATACTTGCAAAACAAAAGTGTTATGTAAATTAGTGTGTATGTGTGTTTAATTTTACCTTATTCTTATAGGCACATAAAGCCATTGCCTCAGATAATCCTCTTCTTTTACAAAACATTCTTATCTATTAACATTAACAGAAATGTCATTTTAGTAAATGCATGGAAGCCTTTCTGATATTTTCACACCAAATAAGCAGTGGTTGACCCTTTCTTTGCTTAGATGTATGTATTCACTAACTGGGAGGACTGGAAGAAATCATGAGACAGGTAAAACCAGAATCCTTTTAAATCAAGTTACTAACCATTTGACATCCTGAGCCTGAAGCTATGTAATCAAACAGACTAAACTGTAATCCTAAAATTATGCTTTGTTTTAGTTTATAATCCTTATCCTATTTGTTATCATACATCCAATACACCACAGGAATGTAGTTGAGTATGTGGCAACAGCATATACTTACCCTTTTTAACACTAAGATAAAGGTCAATTACCCACCAGCAGGTAACCTGTCAAAATAATGTATATCTCATTCAACTTACTCTAGTAATATCTTATTATACTTAAATTTATTAAAAAGAAGGATTCCTTATTACAGCTTAGTGCATATAATTTCCTGGATATAAAATAACTAATAGGATTGATTAATATTTTCTTATCACTATAAATATACATCAGGTGAGTAGATTAAATTGATGCACATGTCAAGGTTGAAAATATTATAAAGCCTACTCACTTCTTTTTTTAACTGAACAAAAAGATCATTTGGCATAGAGAAAAATGTTTAAAAAACTAAAAAGTGTATATATTTATTGCTCTCAAATAAAATATTAAATTAAAATTTCAAAAATGAAACTGAATTATTAGTAACATTTACATTTTCTTTGGAATAAAATTTGTAAATGAATACATATTTTTCATTCAGTTTGACTTGTTTCAAATTTTTGGGCTCCTTGTTAACTATTATTTCCCTAAAAAAATCTCTAGGCTTATATCATTTTATTCCTATGCTAGGAAATGCTATAAAAAATATTTTAAGATACACATAATCAAGTTGAGTTGACCTAGTAAGCAGACTACCAAATTTTTTAAATAAAATAATAAAAATAATGTTGAGCTTTAACTATACTATGGCTGGTGATCTAGAAATTCCTGAATTTATTTGATAAGATAAATAATAACACTAGCCATTTTTCATAATTTCTGACATGCTTGAATGAATTTGTAATGTAATGCTGTGTAGGAGGCTGTCCTAATGGTCGTAATCTTCAGATGGTGTTCATGGCAGAGGCATCACCTTCTGGGCCTGCTTGATCCCAGTCCTTACTGTACCAGCTTAGCCTTCTAACACAGTAAATCAGATAAAATGTATTCCTAATAGCTCAGGATGCACGATAACTGAACATTCCATTATTGTCATCAGTCTATACTGTGAACATCTAGCATACCCTATATATTTGTTTAGAATTGAGTATTTCTCAACTGTAGAATTCATGATAACTTTGTTCTGAAACTCTAAGATAAATGTAGTAGGCAGCTACCAAGATGGATATGAATGCCTTCTGTCTCCTGATATTCCCACAGTTGTGTAATACTCTCCTGTTGAATGTGGACTGAATCCTATGACCATTTATAATGAACACACTGCATGAAAGGTGATTGGATATAATTTCTGAGATTAGGTTAAAAGGAACTCTGGCCTCTGTCTTGTCTGCTGTCTCTCCCTTGTGCTGTGTGGAAATTATCTATCATGTTGGGAGTTACTTTAAAGAGAAATCCAAGTGTAAAGGAGGTCTCTGGCTTACAGCTAGTTAGGAATTGAAACCCTCAATGAACAGCCCGTAAGAAATTGAACGCTGACAAGAGCATGTAAATAAGCTTGGATGCTCTCTTCCAGCTGAGCTTTCAGATGATACTCCATCTCTGGCTAGTGCCTTGGAAGAAAACTTGAAACATAGGTACTTAGCAATGCCATGGCCAGATTCTTGACTCACAAAAGCTAAAAGCTAAAAGATAATAAATATGTTGGTTAAAGCACAAATATTTGAGGTAATTTTTTACACAGCAATAGATAACTAATACAAGTTCTGAACTTCAGCTATCTTACTGGAGTTTGTCAGAAATATCCTAAACACCTTACTTCTGAAAGGTCAGGAAGTTCAACAAGCATTGTGTGCCTTTCTTAGTGGTAAGATAATACAAGATTCAGCAATGTGCCTTTTACCTAAACAGGGATAACATGATGTGCTTCTGGTAACTGGACCTCTAAAAGCTTCATCAAATGGCCAATCTCCTAATCTCCGTTGATTTATTTCCAAACTTCTGTCAAGTTTTAACATAAATTTAAAAGGACTTTGGTTGGCCTTTATTTATCATGCCTCTGGGAAATCATGGTCTATGAACAATCACTCCAATATTAATCTCCATTGAGTTAATTATATCAACTTTGCCTCTGACAGTTATATTTCTACCTGACTTTAAAAATCATATAGTATATTAGATGATAATGTGGAGATAGCTTTATCTCTATCTATCTTTATCATCTATCAAAAGAGAAAGACAGAAAGAAAAATATGTCTTTTTGGTTCTAAGATATGGACTTCTGAGTGCCATGTAGAACAGTCAGGCTAAGAATCATGAAAAAAGTAGCATCTGAGCAAAGATGGAAGAAAGGGATGAAAGTAAGAAATTTATCAAGTGGATAAATTAGTATCTGGAATTGCAGGCTTCCCAACAGAGGGAGAGCTAAAGAAAAGGTCCCAGCGCAGGAATGTTTCTCATATTTGATGACTACTAACAGGACCAGTATGACCAGAATGGAATAAGCAAGAGAAAGAATAGTAAGAATAGGTGTTAATTTCCGTAGCACCTTTTAGGCCATTTTAAGGAATTAGGATTTTATTTTCAGTGAAATTCAAAACCACTGGGGGAATTTAGGTAAAGAAGACATGAGCTGTGTAGGTTTTAAAAGGATCACTGATGTGTTGTGACATGAATATAATTAATTGCACGCCCACTTAGTTAATAGTAAGAATCATTACTTGTACAAAATCCAAATTATTGAAACATACTTCTGAAATCAAGATTTCTAGATAACTTCCCTTTATCATCTTCCTTGACCACCATATGATATTCCATTCTATGCCACCATATATTATTTTCTTCACTTTCCCTAATGTAATACCATTGATAAAATTATCTACTATTGAGAGCACCTATATGGGAGACTGTCACATTGTTAAGTCAGTATTCAATTGTTGTATATATGAGTATATATCTTTAACCCACAATTATTTTAATTAACCTATCCATGACCCCTCTAGGGCATATTCGCCTGGTAATTTTCAATTCAAGCAAGGCAATTGCACCGTGTAATAAGTGAGTTGATACATACAACATTCTTGAAAGGAAGTCTACTACTTGATACCTTCTAATAATCAAAGCAACAGAAATTGCTAGAAAAATATTACAAATATAATTCAAACTGTGACAATACCCAAAGACAGCTAGAGATAAAATAATCAGAAATAAGCAACTTGTCAGGTTTCATATTTTTAATTCAGAGGCATACATTTGAATCATTTGAATGTATAGGAGCACTTGGGAAGAAAAGTAGTTCTTTGCACGGGAAGAAAAAAGGGAGTTGCTTACCAAATACAAGATTTTAAAATATCCCAGGCAGCATTAAACATTCCCTATCAGCATTTCTAGGCAAGACGGACATTGCACTGACTACAGATCACAGAGACCATATTTCTAGTCTTGGTAGATTTAGCACTAGAGCAGAGCAGCTGATGCAGAAAAAGACAGTCTAATTCTGATCAGAGAAAATTCATTTTTACTTTTTGCAGAAATGGCTAAAACTGTTTTGCCTGTGTAACTGATGCTTGTAAAGCCATTGAGCAGCTATTATTGGAGTCTACTTTTATTTCAGAGGTATACAGGATAAGAAAGAATAATAGTACAAGAGTAAATTTATCTTCAATATAATAAATTAAAATCAGAGATATACTAAGTATTTGATTTTGTTTCAGCATTTATAACACAGATGTGAGTATATTTTAAGGGAGTATTTATATATCTAATATACATACATATATTAAACATAAATTTGATATAGCAATACAATATTTAGTATTATTTAATTTGTACTAGGGCACTTAAATTAAGTGTAATAATACAAAAATACATTTTTAATGCTACATTTTCATATCAGTAAATAAGTGAATACCTTACTAATGCCATTTGTTCTAAAACAGAATAATGCTGTTTTAGTTTATTGTGCAAAAAATTAAATTCAAATGCTTTCTGTGATTATATGTTTAGAGTCATTAATTACTATGTTAGAAATTTTCTTAAAATTTTTTTCCTTCTATCATGTAAGGACACGAGTAACATCTATGTGAGAAGCAAGAAAAAAGTAATAAAAGGCATCTTTATGTCAAAAGACTCATTTAGCTGTAGGTTTAGTAAGAAGCAATAGTATATTAGTCACAGCAAAGTGGAGATAAAGAATATCTGTGGTAAACTAATTAACATCTATTGAATTCATAATCAGTGATAACTCATATTTGTGGTTAAGATGATAGATGCATATGACAAAGGGCTGGAGTTACATGGGATATAAGGTAATTTATTTTACTGTGTTTTAGCTACAAGTTCATAGAAAGCAATCAGTCTTATCTACTTCATCATTTTCTCTTTACATTCCTGGCTTTTGAAGTTTGTAGGATTATAAAAATGAACTTGCACTCAATTGCATACAATTAACCTATTCTGAGAGTTGTCTGTAAATTTTATGTCCTTCTCCCTTAAAAGGAAATGACAAATATAATTTTTATTCCTTAGCGACTTCCCTACATTTCTATTTCAAGGAGAATGCTTTAGGTGTGCACTTAATGTATTCATTTCTTCCTTCATAAAGCATTTAACTCTTGGTAACTCACTTGATTTCACATCTCATATTTTTCTTGAATCACAAATTATAAGATATCACCCATAAACCAAAGAGCTGAGAAATAAGCATTTAATTACAATAGTATTTTCAGGAGGAGGGCAGAAAGAGAGAGCTCAACTTTTTCAGCACCTACTATATGACAGGAATTCTGCTCAGAGATTTGCAAATGTTCTTTGGTATACCCTTCATAAGTAAGTGATTTGCTGCTGTTCTAAATGTGTAGATGAAGAAACTAAAAAAAAAAAAAGTAAGAACCTTCTTCAAATCACAGAGCTAATAAACTGTGACCCTGAGTTTTGATAGTCTATCTATTTAAAGGCAAAATGAAATACTGAGTAAGAAAGAGGCCATGTTAACAGTATTTCATATAACAATCCTATTTTCTTTCTCTCTTATTTATTTGACTTTATGTTAAATAATTCACTAATTTCCTTTTACCTTTTAATTAATCTATTAATTAAAATACTTTTTAGTTAATTTCATCATGTATATCTTGCTTTTTATTTCATTTTTTATTAAAGGATATGTTTAACATTCTTTTTTAAGGAGCTTTATAATTATTAGTCAGACTTAATCATGATACTTCTATTTAATAATACTATATTGAATACTGGAAATTTGCAAGAGAGGAAATTTCATGTGCTCTCATACACAGAAATATAAGAAAAATGATATTTTAATTAGCTGGACTGTAGTAATCACTTCACTATAAACATCAAATTAATATACACCTTGAATATGTACAAATTCTATTTGTATGTATCTGTGGTAAACTAATTAACTAATACAAATTCTATTTGTATATATTAAATAGAAATTTTTAAAAAATGTAATCATTGATCCAATAACAAATTTGACATATGGAAGAGAGTACTGGTGAAGCTAAAGATAGTCATTAGAATCTAATAAAACTGAAGTGCAGAGAGATAAAATAAGCAAAATACAGGGAAAAATTTAGCTATATGACTGATGCACAATGTTAAAGGTCTAACATGCATATAATTGGGATCCCAGTGGAAGAGGACTCAGAGAGTGGCTCAAAAGCACTATTAGAGAAAACTGAAAATATAAGTAAATTAAGAACAGTGACTAACAGTATAGGATAGATAGGGGAAATGGGCGATGTTGGTCAAAGGGTGCACATTTGCAGTTATTTGGGATAAATGTCTAGAGAGCAATGCAAAACAATTATTTTTAGGCATTAACCAAACAGATCACAGCTGAAAGCCTAAGATGTAGCCTATGGATTTTTCATGTTAATGTGACAAGAGCTCCGATTTTTGTTTCCACTATAGGATGCAACTGCAAAACACTGTGATCAGTTTCAGACATTCTTAGTCACCAATTTTGATTTGCTTCAAGATGAAAAATAGCTCTGAATTAATGCTTACCTCCTTGTACTTTCATTCTCAAATCTCTTGAGGTTTTTGGTATCTCTCAAATAGCTTCAATAATATCTATATCTGTATTAATATTTTATCCACATATCTTGTTATTTTCATAAGGATGTTTGTCAGATGCAAAGCAGTTCTCCATAGCAAGAAACAGAACTCTCTCCAACCACTTTGAATAAACACTGCAACTACTATAACTAATGAAAGCTACACAAATTTGCATCTTAAATGTAATTTCAACTAAACAACAACAATAATTTCTCAAGCTTAAAATTAGAATTTTTTTGACACAAGAGAATAAAATACCTGGTATTAGAGACTTTTTGTTGTACTGCCACATTACAGAAATTTTGCTTAGAACTTGTCACCTATATTATCCTTGCAACAAATGTTAACACATTCTTCTTTCAGTTCATCTACTCTCCATGCAAACACATAAACAACAAATAATTTTAATGTAGCAGGTCATAAGTATATTACTCAAATTAAAAACTATGCAATATTATTACTAAGGCATTTTTTCAAAAAGTGAGAGGTTTTTATTTCCTATGAAAAGTATGACTAGGAAACATGCAAATGTGTTTTTCATCTTACTCCAAATTAAAGTACTTATAAAGAGAAATTGATATATGTTTATTTTTGTCCCAGATATACTGTTGAAAATTACAAGAAAAATATATATGAATTTGCATTTCAAAAGAAATTCTCTCTGGTACTTACGTAATTGTCAAGCTCTTTCTAAAGAACTGTGGGAAAATTATGATTCTTATTCATATTACCATAATTTTTGTTTACATTTGATAATGTGCAACTAGTGGTATTTAGCATTAATGCATTAGGTTAGGAATGAAGAACTTCAGGACTTCTTTGAAAGCTTAAGGTTTATGTTGCATAGGTAAATCAGTCTGATCTTATCAAAACAGGTCATAGCAACACCTTCAACTACAGAGTAGGTGCTTCTATTCTGTACAATGATTTTTTTAAAACAATTATTGGTTAGTGACTACAGATAATTTTTCAGACCCTCTTCAAGGAACTTCAGCACACTTATTCCTGACAGCTTAGTCCTCTAAAACATCAGTATCATTATCCTCGTTAGAAATCTGAGGAGACTGAGCCAATGACAATGAGGATCATGTCTTATACCTGGGAAGTGGTTAATCCATGATTCAAAATCAGACAGTCCAGGTTCCATGCTCTTAACTTCCACATTAAACAGTGTTCCTGGATGCCTCCCTAAATTGTCTAATTAACCATTTAGAATATAAAGACAATGTGTGAAATCACCTATCAGTCTCTTTTGCCAAATGATAACCATCTTTGTCTTATGGTATATTAATTTGAATTCCTCAGTGACATGTAACAATAATGAACTCTATTAACATAAGAAAGTGATGAATTTATTGAAAGGATATATAAGGCCTCAAAAAATAAAGTATAATTTGAAGAACATTATATCAGAGATGGCAAGAAATAGGGTCTCAATAGAGTCTAATTAACAAGCACTAATGGAGAATTTCTGTAAGAGCATGTACAGTCATCCATCTCCTGCCCTTCTTTTATATACACAATTCAAATTTTAGTGAGAAATCATATGACTGACCTATCTTGGGTCAAAAAGAAGCAGGAAAGCAGTGAATTGTTACACCAGCTAAATTCTGATCATGAAAGAAGTGTTATTTTCCAAAGCAATTTTTTGATGTTATTTCCAGAAAGATGAATAATGGATGCTGGGAAGGCAAAGTACCTAAGATTCATTTCATAAAGTAAAATGCTTCAGCACAGAGTTTGAAGAGACAGCTTTTGTAGTAGTATGCCACATATAATGATTATCACCCAGAGTTCTTGACTTGTGGGTCAGCTAGAATGTCTTTTCCTTATCATATAATTACTTTTGTTTAATATATCAACACAGTTGGAGCTGACTTTCTAATATTTTTGGATCCTGTGCAATCTCCATTTTATCATTGGTTAGGAATTATACATGGTAAAAATAAAAGTCATTAAAATATGTCTTCATTTTGTATTTATTTAACAGTAATTCCTATTAGTCATATACCTCATGTTAGACTCTGTAGTGGAATAAATCCTAAAAAGGCACCAAAGCGATTGCATTCTAGAAGTTAGTTAAGAACTTTTCAAATTTATTAAATGATTTATATTGCCATGAAATATGAAATTAGGAATTTAGAATTATAAAACAAAAGCAGTTGATAGTCTCAGAGAGATTCATTTCTTTGCACTGACAAGTTAATGGTTAATAGTAATTAAAAATCATGTCATTTCAATGTAGTCAAGAATAATGAGATTATGGAAATTTAAAATTTATACAAACTCACAAACTCCCATGAATAGCAAATATTACTGCAGTTTCAATATTATTTTATTCATTGTCATTATATAATTTATCATCCCAAACAGTGTGAAAGGGAGTGTCATCATTAATTAATCTTGGGTCATATGAAACCAAATAAAATAGGTAAGAGTGTTATATCCTTCATTTTACACTGTGTTCCATTGCTTAGGAATATTACCCTTTATTGGCCTTAAAAGAGGGCAAGATTTTTGTAAGCCACAGTAAGACACTTGAAATGGAATACTATGAAAAGCAAAATATCTGAAATTAAAAATACCATTGGCATATTCAGAGAATAGAGAGTATTAGCAAGGCTAAAAGTAGTGTCAGTTAATAGAATTAATGTTAGAGAGTAGAAGGAACCTGATATAAAGGGCTGGTATCTGAATCTGCCTGCCTTAGACAGTTCTTCTGTATCTTATATCCATTTAGGAACTGTCATAGTTAGTGAGAAAGAATATCATCATCCTTGTTAGAAATTTGAATTCATTCCTTTCTGTATATATCAGTTCACCAAGTAAAATTTTAGAACCCTTTTGTCATAGGACAAATATATGTTTTATTTAGGCATTTAATGTATATGACATATCGATTTAATGTCTATGTTATCTATGTTATACAATGGTCAGGATTAAGTAAGAGGCTATAAATGGACACAACTATATCTTGATGACAAGATTTTGAGAAAATTTAATAAAAAGGTTTTGGAGAGTGCTCATCTCTAAGTGTTAAGGCAAGCTACTATCTGTGTATTTGTCTCCCCAAAATCTCTTCTCAAGTTAGCAATGGCAACTCAGTTGTTCAGTCAGTGGGAGGAAGGAAAACAGTAACTATTTCATGTGGGAAGATATGCCTACACAAGATCACTTTTTAACTACTGTCCTCATTTGAATTGAGTCCCAGAGATAAGTGATGTCTCCTAAAAATCCAACAAACAGAAGAATAAATGAAGGAGCTCCAACCATCAGTAACGGTGGGCTGCCCAGAGCAAAAGGAGCATGAACTGTAGTAACATTAATAGTTTGGGATACACTTGAAATTTTAAATGCAGGGTAAATTATAGAGGATCTTGTTCCACATTCAAATAATTTTTACAGTATCAGTAAATACCTGTGCATCTATGGGACCTCTCTGGTAGAATAATGACAGGTAGAAGATTGTACTTAAAGAATATAAATATGGCAGCCATGTAATAGGCAGGTAGATTAAACAGGAAGTTGAAGCAGAATGAAGACTTAGAGTCATTCATGAATTGAATCATTTTAAACTGTTGTTTCTGAGGATTTCAAATATTGGCACTTTCATATGGCTAAACATAATGGCATTTTAGACATAATGTAATAGCGTATTAGAGTGATGTTATGAGAGGAATTTGAAAAAGAATGACAGATGTAAAAATATTGCCAATCCCAAGGATGTCTTTTCAGTAAAGTAACAGAGCATGACTCAAAAATGCTTATTGGAGCTTCCTAGGTATGAATGAAACATCTATGAAAATAGTTAATATTTATTGAGTGCTCAAGAGAGGTTCTACACTACTCTAAGTGTCTTAGAAAAAGAGGTACAGAGAGTATTTCCAATTTTTTCAAAGTAACACAGCTAGTAAGAAATAGGGATGGTATTTGAATCCCAGGTAAATCTATAATTCATAATTTGAATATCTAAACTACATTGTTTGGATTAAATTAGTCCCCTAATCATCTATTCCACATAGAGCACCAACTTCTCACTTTTTACAGTTAAAAAAGATAATTTAGGGCCTAGATTGAAGAAAAATGGAAAGTAAATGAAATTTGATTTGCATACCTAGAACCTCCCTTCCCCCCAAATTTAACCGATAATCTCAGGACCCTAATGGCTTAATGTATGTTTGGTGCTTCCACTGACTTCTCAGCAATCACTCTTCAAAATTACTACATCTATTAAAGTCTTGCTACACCATATTCTCACTTATATCAAGCCCCACCACTGTAACCAGACATATAAATTAATTAAAGCTATAATTTGATGCTTATAATGGCTTTTTTTGTGTTTCCTTATGGAGAATATGTGCTTTGTAACTTGATCTTGTTGGCCCTAACCTAAAGAAATAATCAATTCATAAACTTCAGAAGACATATCAGCAGGTCACTGTAGGAGAAAATTCTCAAATCTTACAATGAAGATGATTGACATCTCCTTTTAAACTCTATTCCTTAATATTAGACTTGTAAATATGTTCATGTTAGAAATATCACATCTCTCCTAATGGATATTCTACTTATGCTCATTCCATGACAAATCTGAAACTCTAGAGACAGATACCTGAAATAAAAGTTGTATTGAGATGTTATAGATACTACCAGAAAAAAGAGTAATGGGACAGGATGTTTCTGCCTCAACAGCAGCAAAGCCAGTTAACAAAAACAACATGGCCATCAGACTCAGGAAACAGGGCATATTTCTGAGGAGTCTCAAGGAAAATTGTTTAAACTTACATTATCTATAGATCAGGGATACAGTGGTTCTGGGGACCTTAAATAATTGTTGAAATGACTTCATTCAGGAACATGGAGTGTCTGGGTGGCTACAGCCCACAGCTATTTACTAATTAACTTCCCTTTTTCTGGCAGTTATGTCACCTAATTTTATGATATCTCAGAAATTTTTCCACATTACCCATTATATATGCTGAATTTATAATTATTTGAGAAACATTGGCCCTGTGGATGAGGTTAGCTCCACCACTTGCCTTAGGAATCTTTGTCTATCTTCCGAATAAGCATCTTATATAATATATATTAAGCAGGGAAAAGACTGGACCTAACATATGTGAATGGGTTTATCTCAATAAATAATTTTTTAATTATTTAGTGCAAGTAAATTTCCTTTTATTTATAAAAATCTTAGGCTTGAACTTTAATGACTAAAGAAAATAGTACCTTATGTAACAATTCATAAACTTTAACTCACAAACAAGGGACCTTCATTGTACATTAATACTATTCTAGCAATTCTACAGGTTATATTTTCTATTTGTTCTTCCAATATCTTCTTTTGTGGAGAAACTAATATTGTCAAATATTGTCATTTGTTTAAACACTAATAATGGTGTAAGATCACACATAATTCCATTGAAATTATATAGGATCTAATAATAACAAGGTCTTTAAAATTAATTTTGATATTAATTAATTGAAGGTTTCAATAATTTAACCCGTTGTCATTATTGAATTGTTGATTATAAGCAACATGATTTTATATGTAAATATTATGATATGTAAAAGAACAATACAGTTATCCACTCTAATGATAATTGGAAATAATTAAGGATTCCTTCCTTTTTGAATCCCTTTGCTAAAAGACTTAGGAATGTCCAGTAAAGTAATGGGTCATGTTATTAAAAAGGAAGATAGAGAAAAGATAATGGGGCAAGGTATTCATTACAGTTACCATTATAGTACAATACAGAGAAAATTAATAGACTCATTATCATTTAGGCTGCACACAACATAACACCCCATCTCTTCATTCTTTCATTCTCTGTCTCTGTCTCTATCTCCATTTCTTTCACTCTCTGTATATGCATATGTGTATATATTCATATATATATATATATTACATATATATACAATATATGTACAATATAACAACATATTAAAAATACAAGGATAATCTGATAAAAATGTTTAGTTACAACATGAGTTCAATATATCTATTACAAGTTTTCCAGTCATAAACTATTATTCATTCCTTTCTGATAAGGAAAAAAAGAAAAACTGATGTCAATGTCCAGCTTCAAATGGTAAATCACAGCTTATCTGAGCTTGTGGCAAAATGGTATCCCTTTTCCAAGACATTCATTTTTTTAAATTCTTCTTCCAGCTAGAAATGACCTAACAAGTTCATTTTAGTCTAGAAATGAAAAGCAAAAAGCAAGAAGTCTGCTGTGGGCTTCTAGTGAAAATTTCTTTGCTTAATCAAAATAAGTAAATTATTCTTATTTGGACCATGGTATTAGATATATTAGCTATTTGACCTAATATGTTGAAATAAAAATAAAGCTACACTATTTTTTTTGCTTTCTTTTTAAGTGACTATAAGTTCTAGGCTCTTTAAACATGGATCTATGTTCTATAAATGTAGTTGCAAAAAGATGCACAATGCTGGATTATTGCAAATTGTTTAGTAAGAGCTGAGAAGACCAAGTATACAGTAATAGCATTTAGGGGATAACAAAAGGAATAAAAATAAAAACAGAAAAGTATACATAGAAAATTTTCAATTATTATTGAATTTAGTTAATCTAATATCTTATGAAACAAATTCAGGTAAATCAGGTATAATTTATATGTGAAGCAAATTTGTAGCTGGGAAATTCACAAACATTTCTTAATGTGGCAATAATTTCTAAAACTTAACTGGGTGTTAATCAGATATAGAAACATTAGAACTTAAGGATATCAAGAAATATTGAAAAAAGAAACAGTTTCCTAGTTAAAAATCACTGTTACTTCTATTCTAGTGATAAAACTGACAGCTAAAAATTCCTACCTTACATAGATAATGTAAAGATTAGAGGCATATGCATGCATGCGCAAAATGATGTGCTTAATCTCCCAAGGCCATTTTATTCTCTTTTTTCTCTGTGTAACATGTATACATTTGCCTATTAATTTATCTAATTACGGTACTTTCTGCTCTCCCTTTAATCATGCATCCCTATGCCTCTTCCTATAAGTTTCTTATTTTTCTTTTTGTGTTTTTCAGTTTTCCATCCCTCCAAAATTTACTTTGAATTTTAAAAATATTTTAAATTCAATGCCATATGTTGAAAAAATGTTCAACCTCATAGCTGAAGAAATAATATTTTTCAGGTCTCAATGTTAAGGGAAAAAAGGAAAAAAGGAAATAAGCCATTATTTATTCATTTAACTCCCAGCTGTGATTAAACTATAGGCTGGGGAGAAAGTCCTATGTCTTTATTAAGTAATATCTTTAACCTATGGAATGCATAATGTAGTTATATATTTATAATATAAAAGCCAATATTCTTTAATGCTTGTAAATTTGTAAGATATTCACATATAATTTTTCTTACAATTTATCACAGGAAACAGAAAAACCACTCCCCTCCATGTAACACTCCATATGTAATTTTCTGTTATTCTAAAAATTAATATCATTATCAAATAGATAGATTCTACCCTATTATATTTATTTACTTTTTGATTCTGTTTGCTAGATATCTCTCTAATATTACCCCACCAAATAATTTAAGATTTTCTTTTTCTTTTTTAAATTAAGGTATCATTGATATGCAATCTTATGAAGGTTTCACATGAGCAACATGGTGGTTACTACATTCATCTATATTATCAAGTCCCCCCCACATATCCCATTATAGTCACTGTCAATTAGCTTAGTAAGTTGCTGCATGCTTTCTTGGTGCTACAGTGTCTTCACTGTGGCCCCCCTACATTATGTGTGCTAATCATAATACCCCTTAATCCCTTTCTCCCTCTCTTCCTGACTGTTCTCCCCATCCATTTTCCCTTGATAACCTCTAGTCTCTTCTTGGAGTCTGTGAGTCTGATGTTGTTTTGTTCCTTCAGTGTTTGCTTTGTTGTTATATTCCACAATGAGGGAAATCATTTGGCACTTGTCTTTCTCTGCCTGGCTTATTTCACTGAGAATAATACCTTGCAGCTCCATCGATGTCGTTGCAATGGTAGGATTTGTTTTCTTATTATGACTGAATAATATTCCATTATGTATATGTACCACTTTTTCTTTATCCATTCATCTACTCATGGATGTTTAGGTTGTTTCTGTATCTTGGCTATTGTAAATAATGCTGAGATAAACATAGGGGTGCATATGTCTTTTTGAATCTGAGAAATTATATTATTAGGGTAAATTCCTAGGAATGAAATTCTTGGGTCATATGGTATTTCTATTTTTAATTTTTTAAGGAACCTCCATATTGTTTTCCACAATAGTTGAACTAATTTACATTCCTACCACCAACATTGTAGAGGGTCCCCCTTTCTCCGCATCCTCAACAGCACTTGTTGTTTGTCTTTTGAATATTGACCATCCTAACTGGTATGAGGTGATATCTCATTGTGATTTTTACATTTCCCTGATGATTAGTGATAAGGAGCATCTTTTCTTATACCTGTTTACCATCTGAATTTCTTCATTGGAGAAGTGTCTGTGCAGATCCTCTGCCCGTTTTTTTAATCGGGTTATTTACTTTTTGGGTGTTGAGGCATGTAAGTCCTTTGTATATTTTGAATGTTAACCCCTTATCAAATATGTCATTTGAAAATATATTCTCCCATACTGTAATATGCCTTTTTGTTCTACTGATGGTGTTCTTTGTTGTACAGAGATTTTTAGTTTGTTGTAGTCCCATTTGTTCATTTTTTGCTTCTCTTTCTTTTGCCCAAGAACATGTGTTCACGAAAAAGTTGTTCCTGCTTATATTCAAGAGATTTTTACCTATGTTTCTTCTAAGAGTTTTATGGTTTCATGACTTACATTAAAGTCTTTTATCCATTTTTAGTTTACTTTTGTGTATGGACTGCAACTGTAATCCAGTTTCTATCTCTTACATGTAGCTGTCCAGTTTTGCCAACACCAGCTGTCATTTCCCCATTGTATATCCATGGCTCCTTTATCATTTATTAATTAGTGACGTATGTGTGAGTTTATATCTGGGCTCTCTATTCTATTCCATTGATCTATGGGTCTGTTCTTGTGCCAGTACTGAATTTTCTTGATTACTATGGCTTTGTAGTAGAACTTGAAGTCAGGGAGTGCAACCCCCCAGCTTTATTGATCCTTCTCTGGATGTTTTGGATATCTGGGGTCTTTCATGTTCCGTATAAATTTTAGAACTATTTGTTCTAGTTCATTGAAGTATGCTGTTGATATTTTGATAGGGATTGCACTGAATCTGTAGATTACCTTAGGCAGGAGGGCCATTGTGACATTATTAATTCTTCCTATCAATGAGCATCGGATGTGTTTCAATTTATTGGTGTCTTCTTCAATTTCTCTCATGAGTATATTGTAGTTTTCAGAGTGTAGATCTTTCACCTCCTTGGTTGGGTTTATTCCTGGGTATTTTATTCTTTTAGAAGCAATTGTAAATGGGGGGATTATTTTTCTGATTTCTCTTTCTGCTTGTTCATCATAGTATATAGGAATGGAACAGATTTATGCACGAATTTTGAATTCTGCAACTTTGATGAATTCAGTTATTAGTTCAAGTATTTTGGGAGTGGATTATATGGGTTTTTTTTAAATGTATAATAACACATCATCTGAAAACAGGGACAGTTTAACTTCTTCCTTGCCAATCTGGATGTCTTTTATTTCTTTTCATTGTCTGATTGCTGTGACAAGGACCTCCAGTACTGTGTTGAATAAAAGTGGAGAGAGTGGATATCCTTTTTTTGTTCCCATTCTTAAACAAAAGCTTTCAGCTTTTCACTGTTAAGTTTGGTATTAGCTGTGGTTTGTCCTATGTGTCCTTTATTATGTTGAGGTACTTGCCCTCTATACCCATTTTGTTGAGAGTTTTTATCATGAATGAATGTTGAATTTTGTCAAAAGTTTTTTTCATCTATGGAGATAATCATGTGGTTTTTGTCCTTCTTTTTGTTGATGTGATGTGTGCTGTTGATGAATTTTCAAATACTGCACCATCCTTGCATCCCTGGAATAAATCCCACTTGATAATGATGGATGATCTTTTTTATGTATTTTTGAATTCAGTTTGGTAATTTTGTTGAGCATTTTTGCATCTATATTCATCATGGATATTGGTCTGAAATTTTCATTTTTTGTGGTGTCTTTGGCTGGTTTGGGTATTAGAGTGATGCTGATCTCATACAGTGAGTTTGGAAGTATGCCCTTCTCTTCTACTCCTTGGAAAACTTTAAAGAGCATGGGTATTAGATCTTAACTAAATGTTTGATACAATTTAGCTTTGAAGCCATCTGTTTTGGGAGTTTTTTCATTACCATTTCAATTTCATTGCTGGTAATGGGTTGGTCCGTTCAGATTTTCTGTTTCTTCCTGGGTCAGTCTTGGAATGTTGTATTTTTCTAGAAGTTTCTCTGCTTCTAAATTATTCAATTTTGTTAGCATACAGTTTTTCATAATATTCTCTAATAATTCTTTGTATTTCTGTTGTATCTGTAGTGATTTTTCCTTTCTAATTTCTGATTCTGTTTATATGTGTCAACTCTTTTTTTTCTTGATAAGTCTGTCTAGGGGTTTATCTATTTTGTTTATTTCCTCAAAAAAAAAACAACTCTTGGATTCATTAATTCTTTCTATTGTATTATTCTTCTCTATTTCTTCTCTGATCTTTATATGTCTCTCCTTTTAATGACTTTGGGCCTCATTTGATGTTCTTTTTCTAGTTTCATTACTTGTGAGTTTAGACTTCATTTGGGATAGCTCTTTCTTGAGAAGACCTGTTTTGCTATATTCTTTCCTCTTAGAACTGCTTTGTCTGCATCCCACAGAAGTTGGGGTGTTGAACTCTTGTTTTCCTTTATTATGCATATATTGCGTGATCTCTGTTTTAATTTGGTCATTGATCCATTGATTATATAGGAGCATGTTGTTAAGCCTTCATGTATTTGTGGGCTTTTAAATTTTCTTTGCATAATTTATATCTCATTTCATACCTTTGTGGTCTGAGATGTTCCACCTTTTTTAATTTGCTGAGGCTTTTTTTGTGACCTATTATGTAATTTATTCTGGAAAATGTTCCATGTACACTTGAGAAGAATGTGTATCCTGCTGCTTTTAGGTGGAGTGTTCTGTAGATGTCTCTTAGGTCCATCTGTTCTAATATGTTGTTCAGTGCCTCTGCCTCCTTATTTTCTGAGTGGTCTGTCTGTCTTTCAGAGTGAGTGATGTGTTGAAGTCTCCTAAAATGAATTCATTGCATACTATTTCCTCCTTTAATTCTGTTAGTATTAGTTGCACATATTTGGGAGCTCCTATGTTGAGTGCATAGTTATTTGTAATAGTTATATCCTCCTGTTGAACTGACCCCTTTATCATTATTTAATGTCCTTCTTTGTCTCTTGTTACTTTCTTTGTTTTGAAATCTATTTTGTCTGATATAAGTACTGCAACTCATGCTTTTTTCTCCCTATTATTTGCAAGAAATATATTTTTACATCCCTTCACTTTTAATCTGTTTATATCTTTGGGTTTGTAATGAGTCTCTTGTAGGCAGCATATAAATGGGTCTTGCTTTTTTATACATTCAGTGATTGTATGTATTTTTATTGGTGCATTCAGTCCATTTACATGTAGGGTGATCATCAATAGATATGTACTTATTCCCATTGCAGGCTTTGGATTTGTGGTTACCAATGATTCAAGGACAGCTTCTTTATCTAACATTCCAACTTGCTTATTGCTCTGTTTCAAACAGAATCTAAAGAGTACTTTTTTTTTCTCCCTTCTTTTTCTTCATCCTCCACTCTTTATATATGAGGTGTGATATTCTGTTCTTTGTGTATCCATTGACTGTCTTTGGGGTAAGTTAATTTACTTTTGCATTTGCTTGGTAGTTAATTGGTCTACTTCCTTTACTGTGGTTTTATTTTCTCTGGTGACAGCTATTTAGCCTTAGGAGCACTTCCATCTAGAGCAGTCCCTTTAAAATACACTGTAGAGATGATTTGTGGTAGGTAAATTCTCTCAACTTTTGCTTATCTGGAAATTGTTTAATCTATGCTTCAAATTTAAATGATAATCTTTCTGGGTTGACTATTCTTAGTTTGAGGCCCTTGTGCTTCATTACATTAAATATATCACACCTCTCCCTTTGGCCTAGTAAGATCTGTGTTGAGAAATCTGATGATACCCTGATAGGTTTTCCTTTTTAGGTGATCTTTTTTCTCTCTTTGGCTGCTTTTAATACTCTGTCCTGGTCCTTGATCTTTGCAATTCTAATTATTATATGTCTTCATGTTGTCTACCTAGGATCCCTTGTATTGGGAGATCTGTGCACTTCAATGGCCTGAGACTATTTCCTTCCCCAGATTGGTTAAATTTTCAGAAATGATTTCATCAAAGAGACTTTCTATCCCTTTTTCTCTCTCTTCTTTTTCTTGTACCCCTATAATATGAATATTGTTCTATTCAGATTGGTTACAGAGTCATCTTTTCATCTTTCATTCTTAGAGATCCTTTTTCTCTCTCTGCCTCAGCTTCTTTGTATTCCTGTTCTCTAATCTCTATTCCATTTACCATCTCCTCTACCTCATCTAGTCTGCTTATAAATCCCTCCATTGTATGTTTCATCTCAGATACTGTATTTTTCAAGGTTTCTATCTCTTTCTTGAAGTCATTCCTGAGATCTTGATTATTTTTCTATAGCTCCATTATCATGTTTATGATTTTTATTTTCAAATGTTTATCATGAGTTTTGGTGATTTCAGTTTCATTGAGCCCTCTTTCTGGTGTTTGAGGGATTTTAGATTGAACAACGTTCTTCTGCCTTTTCCTAGTCCTTTGGAATAGTGTGGACTAATAGCTTCATGTAGGTGACGCTGTCTAGTTCCCAGAGGCTCTACTCTCTGCAGCTTTCCAGTCCCTGAAATGATGGTGGGGGTTGCAGGCAAGTGGCACCATTGCCTGCCAAGAGGAATGAGCTCTTTCCTTCTTCCTGGCTGCAGTTCCTGCCTCCATTGCTAGGACTAGTGGGCCAGAAACACAGTGAGGAAACTCTGTGTTACACCCCTGTAGCTGCTGTATGTGGGACTGCACTCTGGCTGGCCTGGAGCAATGTCACAGGCAGCACGTTTGTGAGCAGGTGCCAGTTGGGAGAAATAAGAGGCAGGCTGCATATCATGGTGGGGTCCTCAGGGATACCTTGCCAGACAGCAGGATGGCATGCCTGAATCTCCTGAAAGTTCCCAACCTGCTGTGCTGAGTGTCCTGGGACAATTTTGTCCACCTATCCTTTCTCCTGAGCAGCAAGCTCTGTGCAGTCCTTGACTTTTTAGGAGCCCACTCACTGTTGGGAAGTCTTTCAAAGGTTCAACCTTTCATTTTTCCAAGAGTGGCTGGTTGTGGGTACCTCTTATCCAGAGGCAGCTGAAATCTCAGTCTCTCGAAGTATTTTGCCTGTGTTTGCTTTCTAACCCCCCTAATCTTCAGAGAACCATGCAATGTGGTTCCATGCTACCAGTGTAGGTCTCCAGGCTGGGCATTTAGCAGTCCTAGGCTTCTACTCCCTGCCCATTCTGTTTCTTTTCCTCCTGCCAGTGAGCTGGGGTAGGAGGAGGGCTTGGATTCTGCCAGAAAATGGTTTTGGTACTTTACCCTTTTCCATGAGGTCTTCTCTTTTCCCCAGATATAGACAGTCTGTTGCAGTCTTCTTTCTGGTCACTCTTTTAGGATTAGTTGTATTTGCTCTATTTTTGTGTTATATGTGGCTTTGGGAGGAGATTTCTGCCTCACTCTTCATGCTACCACCTTTTACCTACAATTTAAGACTTTTAAGAACAACTATTTTCTTTGGTCAAATTATGTATATACAATACCCAGAATATTCAATGGCACAAAGCTGGGGATCAATAAATAATGGCTGAACAAATATAAAATGATATTACCCCAGACTTGAGTTTACTAATAAGGAAAAAATATTAAGCATATAGACTTTAACCAAAGAAAATGAGCTACTGAAACATAGTATTTGAATGTGTCTCCTACTTCTAAAGTCCTTCCAATAAATTTAACTTACTATATGTTCATTTTTTTCCATTTTAATGTTAAAAATGTATTTCTCAAAATGGTTAAAGGAATCTAGTTAATTAAATCATTCAAAAGAAAAAAAATGGACGATTCTGTTTTTCAAATTCAAGATCAGATTACATAGTTACTGAGAACATGAGAGTCATCTAAAGAAATCATCCTAAATTAAATTATATAGCATTTAAATATTGAAAAAAAAGTAACACTTGGAATTTGTTGAAGTGACAGATGGAATGTAATTTCTAGCTTTGGGTTCCTTATAAGTGCAAAGTCTTTATGTTTTATAAGTGCTAAATAGCTACAGGGGCTCTTATAAAACTCAAATAAGGAAGAATTTGAGACAATGAACTGCTGTTTTAGTAGAGAGCTTAAAGTGAATTGGATTTATTTTAAACATTTTATAAAAAATGAAAGGGAGAATTATGTATATATAATTTGCTATGCAAAGTTTAAACAGTATGACTAAATTATATATAAGATGAGCATATTTTGAAAGAAAATAGCAAATGCCATTTAGACACTTTGCAGCATGTAGTTGTGAAGAGAGCGCCCAGCTCATTTTGGGAGAAAAATACCTGTATATTTTTTCAGTACGCAGATCCTTCACAACCTGGTGAGCTAAACAACTGCCATCTTATTTTGGACAGTATTAACCTTCTTAGCAACCACAGGAACAACAGCAAAAAAGCAAAGCTAATATTAAACAATCATATTCTTCCTTATTGAATTTTCAACATACTAATTTTAATTAAAATTATTATAATTTTTGGGTATAGTTTAGAAATTACCTCTTAATTTTAGATCGTATATTGTCCAGATTTAGATCATATAAGAATATTTTATATTATTGTTACTGTTACAGATGGATAGAAATTTAAGTCAGAATTCAAGTCAGTAACTATGGAGAATATCAAAATATCATAATCAAATATATATTTAAAGCCATGTATTCATAATTCTTTGGATTAATATTATGACATATTCAAGTGTATTAATTATGCTGCATAGAAAGAACAGTTTTCACTTTGTTTTTTAATTGCTGTAAGAAAAACATTACTATCTCAGGATTAGCTGCCTGAAATATAATAATAGTAATTATAAATGTTAGATTATTATAAACATTAAATATAATATGATATATCAATAGTAAAAATAATAATTTATTTGTGGATTAATCACTCAGTAGATTTGAAACACCTCATTTTTGCATTTCTTTTTCCTTTCTCTAAGGGATTTGGAAAGTAAAGTGTATTCCAGAAAATAAACTAATAAGATAATAATCCCCATCTTTGATGAGCATCAATCACTAAAGCATATTTTGTCTGGTCTTTGGTGGTGGAACGTAGGAGGGTGAAAACTGTAGGAGGCAGAGAGTATATTTTTGGCATATTGAGATTATATGCAAAGGGAAAAGCAGATATTAATACATTACTTTTTCAAATTGTGCCTGTTTTTCTTTTAAATAAAACCTAAAGTAACAACCCTTATGATTTTATCAAAATGAATTTACTTTTAACTACACCTTCAGAACATAGCCACTTTTTTCTTCTATGTATCTTGTTTTAAAGAATAATGATCATAGCTAACACTTGTTGACTTCCTACTGTGTCTTAAACAATTTTCTAAGCTTTTTACATAGTGGAAAGCATTAAATGCCATGAGAGCCATATTAAATGGAAATGATTTATTTCCTCAGTTTTTTGATGGAGATGTTAAATACCTTTCTCTAAATCACATTGATAGCATGGCAGGGTGAATTGAGGAATTAGTATCATGAATTTGAAATCCAAAAGGTTAAAAACCCCTACACTAAATATCTTAAATACCATTCATTATAGTTAATGATTCTTAGAGTAGTTCTTTATTTAATATTTTGTATGAATAAAAATTATTTTAAAATATGCATTTCTCTGAGAACCTTCAAACCTTTTCTAGTATTCTACTTCAAAGCGACCAATATGATCATGAAATCATATTTTGAAAATGATTATTATCTCTGGCATATTTAAAAATTGTTTTCTTTTTTATTCATTTATTTTACATCCCAGATAATGCCAGACTACATTCTCATTGTACAAATTTAAATACTGAAAATAAGAAAAAGTCTTCCTTGACCAAGTTCCCAAATTCAAATAATTAATTGTATGCATTTAATTTCAATCTATTTCTCTCTCTATTTGTCAATATCAATAGGCTCCATGGAAATATGTATTGGATGTTCTGCATAAAATACATATTGGATGCTGTGCATATGTATGTTCATACATGGAGTTATGCTCTAAATATTTGTCTGATATTTAATTATTACAGTTTGTTGTTTTGCAACAGTATAACAAATCCTTTTTTTTTCTACCTCATGGAGCTTAGCGTATTTCTTAATTGCTATATTGTATTCCAACATGCAGTTCATGTTTTCCATCCCCCGACAGCTCTTTTTTTTTTCTTCTGCTACAATGGTACAGTGTTTTCTTATGAATGCATGCTGAGGTTGTTTCACTCATTAGAGTTATATATTAAGAAGCGACCTTGCTGTATCATAGGGTTTTTAAACGCATGAGGCTAAATTGTACTCATACTGTTGCTGTGATAATTTTTGTTTACATTAGATATTATGATTATTTTTTAAAACTTCATTCAGACTTTTCAAAGTCTAAAAATGCTAATTGTGTTTACTTAAGGGATATTAATTTTTCTTTTCTTTGTTTCCTTTTATTTTTCGGTTAAAAGGCAAGAACTTCTTTTTAATGTATTTTGGAACCAAAATCACCCTTTCATATATTTTGCCGAACTTCCTTTAAGAATGTTTTTCTTTTACTTTCTGCTTTGTAGAAATGTTTGATGTTTTCTGTAAAATGTTTACTAAAATATTTTTCCCAGGTGTTTAGTTATATTTATTACATTTGCATATCATTTGAAGTATAGAAGTATTGATTATTTGATTTGTTTATTTTATTTGGTCAAGTTGATCAATTTTTAAATGTTTCAATGAGAGCAGTGATAATGTCTGTCATGTTTTTCAGTTCTTGAGACTTGTGCTAGACTCCAGAAC
Organism: Manis javanica; assembly: GCF_040802235.1. Classification (NCBI taxonomy): domain Eukaryota; kingdom Metazoa; phylum Chordata; class Mammalia; order Pholidota; family Manidae; genus Manis; species Manis javanica. The sequence continues at coordinate 24,480,773 of NC_133164.1, forward strand.
AAATTAAGAAGACAAAACGTGATTGCATGAATAAAATAATGTATGCATTAGCCTATATTTTTATAATTCATATTTTGTAAACATTTATGATTTTAATTTACTTTGATTTTACTTTGGTAACAGTATGAAATAAAATTATAAAGTAAAGTAAAGTAAAATAAAATAAAAATAAATAAATAAATATTTAAATAAATAAATAAAATAATAAAATGAAATTAAATAAAAATAAAAATTAAATTAAATTAATAAATAAAATAAAATAAAAATTTCCTCAACTGGAAAGCCGTTCTTCTCATACAGCTTGATTAATAACGGATCATCCCTCTATATCTTCATAATACCACTTTCATCACAAACAATTTCATTTGTCAAATAAAAATATCACTCTACTAGTTAATCAGGCAATGGAAACTTTAAAATTACATGGCCAAAATTATTATGCAATTAATACCTGAACTACTGTAGAAAGAATATAGATAGATGATAGATAGATAGATAGATAGATAGATAGATAGATAGATAGATAGATAGATGATAGATCAATAGATCGATAGATGATAGATAGATAGATAGATATAGATAGATGATAGATAATCTTCCTTGCTATAGCTATAATCATTTGATTCACCTTGAACAGAACACACGTCAAGAAATAGTAATTATGTAATCTCCCTAGCACAAATTATTTCCTATTTCCTGCCTAACTCAACATTAATCTAACTTCAGCACATTATACAAACTGTACAACTTATCAAAATACCAATCAATCACTGTTCATAAAACCAGTGGTCAGTTCTCAGTCTTCCTTTTGTTGCTTAATCTTGCAGGAACATTTGACACATGCCGTCAGTTCATTCTTTTCACTTCTTTTCCAGGTTAATTATTCTTCTGGTTTCGTTGTAATTGAGTGGACACTCCTTTTAAAACACTTGTATAGGTTTCTTCTCTTCTGTATAATCTTATATTGTTGAACTGTGTCAGGGTTCATTTCTTGATTTTCCATTCTATCTGTATTTATTCCCTTTGAGATGAATTTCTGTACTATGACTTTAAGTGACATATATATAATCATGACCTCCAACTTTCATCTCTAATATAGACATTTCCAGACTCCTTACTTGAGTTTCGCCTAATAGGTGTGTCGAAATGAACTGAGCAGCCCTTCTACTAACCTAGCATCCTATCCCTCTCAGTTGATTGCAACTCTGTTTTTCAAATTATTATTCAAAAATTTGGTCATTGAGATTTCTAACATAATTGTGGCCCCACAACCTGACTTTAAGATCATTCTGTTATCTTCAAGACATGCCTATGCTAACATTAATGTAAGAGAAAGATATAAGGAAACTGGGGCATTTTTTATCTTCATGGAGCAGCTTCACTACTGTATAAGGTTATTTCCCAAATTATTGAACGTGTAAAATAAATCCTGTTTTTTTAATGCTACTGTGACTACATATATATCATATGTCATTAAATCCCATCCTAAGTGACATAGAGAATTGTTTACTGTACAGTAGTTAGTACATCCTTTCATTACCTTCTTCTACCTCTTACTCTACCCCTTAGTAATATATTCATGCTTTTTCTTATTATATTCTAATACAAGTCTTGCAAAAGCATCTCTGGAATCTTTATAGCTTTTATGATTATGGATCCATACTTTTTTCTTCTAAATTTTTTTTCTGTTAGATTTTTTTAAGTAGTTAATAGATTGCTAGTAGTCTTCTGGTGGTTGTATCACACTGGCCTTGTCCTTCAGCATAATATTAAATTGAAATCATGATAGCAGTATTTATATCATGTAACTTTAAAGATATTGAGTCTTTTATGAATCTTGATGCTTTCCATTTTAAGACTTTATCAAATTAAAGTATTTTTAAAAGCTACTTATATAATGTTTTCTTTAATCTTTAATTCTTTTTAATTATTTTTCTTCTTCAATTTGTTGATTTATACTTCTTTCATTGCTATGAAGTGAAATGATAATTTGAGAATTATAATTATCTTCTTAATCTGTCAATATGATAGCTGCATATTCCTACCATTCTCTCTGAGAGTTTGTTGCTCCCAATTAGACCATGAGCATAACAAACTCAGGAACTGTGTATGCTTACTTTATCTTGGGTTGAAATTCTTCTTTACCCAACCATATTGTCATATAAGACTAGTATACAAGCATCTTCCTCTATTCCTTCTCATTCATTCTACCCTTGCCTTAAGAGTGGAACAGTGTAAGGAAATAAAAAAATATGGTGGAGGATGGTCTGGAGCTGAAACCTTATCCCGCCCCAATTCACAAATTGGAAATACTTCTGTCCATGAACAGATCCCCTAATTCAAAACTTAAGAATTTAGAAATTTAGGAACAGGTCAGGAATTTTGTTCAAATTCCTCTTGTTATAAATTATCTATAAGATTATGACCACATTTTGGGGGTTGCTAATTCAAGACTAATGCTAGTGATAGACTCATTGCAACTTTAGACTATTATTTTCCAGGCCATATTTATGTAGTGAGCCATCATTTGCCTTATCCATGCATGTCATCTTGTATCTATCATTCCAACATTTTCATGCCAGTTACCAAACATATCAACCCTTCCTATTCTATGCAAGTCTTAAAATAGAAGTAACTGTGTTTGTGTGTCTCATGACTAAAAGAACGTTTCTATTTTCACTACAAGATCCTAGTAAAACTTAAAGAATTTTATTTTTAATAAATTGAAAATTAAGATTCTGATCTCAAGCAATTTAATAAATTAGTCTTTAATATGTTGGACATTATTTTAAATGCTTTACACTTTCTCCCTCTTTGGTTGACTTTTACTTCAGTGAGAAATTCAGGCAATTTCTAACATTGTTGAACTGTTCTGTCACAGGTGCATAATACCTCTTACAGGGCCAGTGGTTTTAAATATTTCAAAGGCATGAAAATCTCAAATGTGAATAGGTTGCTTAGTAATTTGCAATTATTCACTTTCAGTATCTTTTTCTTAAAGTAGCACTTCCTGTACTGATGACTGCTTTAATACAACAGACCATTCACTTGTCAGGAATTCAAACCACTCTGATAGAAGACAGAATGTTAGATAGAATTCCAATTAAATTAACTGCTAGATAGAATTCCAATTAAATTAACTGCTGTACTCTATTTCTGCATTCAAGAAACTGGCTGCATTCAAGAAACAAGAACCACAGGCTGTAGCAGTGACCTTAATGTTGCCTTGATTGATAAGACATGTCCCTCTTCTAATTTTTAGACATTTAATTGTTATGAAAAGATATTGTAATCATAATTGATTTGTGCTTGGGAAATGAAACATACTTAAAGGTAAATGTTACTTAAACAGATTTTTCAGGAAGGGAATTTGCATATTTAGAATGTTTTGAGTTATATGAATGAAGATAATTCAGTAAAGTATTTTTGCCTTAAGCAATGTGATTAAAATATTTTATAAAAGTTATCTTTCCCTCAAAGGAAAATGAGGTATCTGAGCCCAATTTTTTCCTTCTTTCATTACTGGAGACTTCAAATTATTTATTTGAAACCTAATCAAAGTATTAAAATGCAATTTGTTTTGAATATCAATTCCTAATATTTAATGGAAAAGAAAAATATATTTAAAGATAGAATACCTCTTATATTTCAGAGGATACTTCGGCAAATTTCTATGGAATAGCTTTGGGTTTTGAGGTCTCTTTTAAAATAAATTACTTTGTTTATCTCACTTTGAAGGACTTTAATGGTCACAAATCCCAAAATTCAGCCATATGCAATTTGAGATTACTTCCACAAAGAAGTGTGAAACTCATGTCCATCTCTTAAGATGAAAGTTGTCTCACTAAAACACCTTGACTAACAGTAGTTCAGAAATACAGTATGTGCTCAGCCTAATCAATCAGCCCCCTACCTCCCCTATCGATTGCTTCCTTATCTTGTAGTTTTGAAAATATCTGCAGTCAGGTATAATGAATCTGAAATTACGTAGTGTTTCCAATATTACATTTAGTAATGGAAAACAATTCAATGCGCTTTTCCCCAGTATTATATCCAAATAATTTGTGTGTGTGTGTGTGTGTGTGTGTGTGTGAGATTCTGTTTTCTGTTTCCTTATTTCAACAATTCCAGTTTGTTGTCTGAAGAAAGGAGTGAGTAGGCTGGAGGTTCATTTGCTTTAGATTGTAGTAAATCCATATATTATAATATGTTAACAATTCAATACAGTTATAATAAGTCATCACTAATCAGCTGAACTACACTGATTAATTTGTCATCCATGTTTTGCTCAATGATCATTTTCTAAAGTATATTCCTTAGTGACTGACTTACTGACAAGTTCCTGATGCTCTGGCTCCCTTATTCCTCTGTCAACCACAACACCACTACTTCTATTTCATATATCAAGGGATTAAAAAAATGTAACTAAGTATTTATAATAAGAAATTAGGAAATTATTTTCATTCTATTCTAAAATGGTTCCTATAAAATTCTTCTGTTATGGAAGAGATTATGGGAGCATTATGAACAGCCAAATGATAATGTTGACTACAACTGTCCAGGTATGTGCAACCAGTGGTATAATTTTTGCCAAATCATTTTAATGTTCTCAATGTCCTATTATGTCTATGGACTGTGATTTAAAAATTTTTGTATTTATAATGTGTGACTTTCAGAGTTTTATCCACATTCTCTTTTTGAAGATGCATTCAAGTCCTGTGATGGTTGAATGCACGCAAATCTTTGTTTCTCTGTGTAAAGAAAGACTATGTACTGGCAAACGTTTCAACTGAAAATTGATATGCTAAATGATTTTCAAGCATAGTGAATTAAAGAAATAATACAGAAATGTAAGAAGTGGTTTGCATTTTCCAAAATAGAATTCCCAAGAGTTTTTTTATAAATATCTTGGATTAAAAACAAAAATTTGGCTAACCAAATGTGATTAAAAGTAGATGTTTCCAAAATGTTCAGCAGTCACTTTCACTAGAACTGTAATTCTTAAAAATAACTGATTCATCTAAGTAGCTTTACCTCTTTATTTTAGCCATACCTTTTTTCAGGGTAATTTTTTTTTACATGTTTCTTTGTTTATAGGAATTTACATTTTTTTCCACAAAAGAGGGAGCGTACCTCTCTCTTTTCAGTCATCTAAATATAATATTAAATGTCTCTTGTAGCATCATATATTGATAGAAAATAAATCACACTTGGAAATCCTAATAATTTATTAGTATGCATACTTTGTTTTGACAAAATCCTGAGTCTGAATCCCAACTCTGACTTGAATTAATATACATGTAATATCCCTAGGTCCCATAAAGGTGATTTGTTGTTTCTATTTCACTTGATTATTGTGTCAAATAATGCCAAAACAATGAAATGCTTTTCCCTTACTTGAAACCAAAGTTCAGCTTGAACAGTATAAATATTCCTAGCATGTCATACAATTTCAACTAGGACATCACACACACACATACACACACACTTCTTTGAATCATGATTACTGTCAGAGCCTTGTTTTGCAGGGTCTGTCCTAATTACAAATCAAAAAGAGAGATAATTGGAAACCGGCAGTTGCTGCCCAATATGGTCCCTTTGAAAGTGGCAAGGTTTTTTTTTTTTTTTTTGTCATGGTGAAGGTCTCCTGGTGTCTTTCTCTGTGTTTGGCAGTGAGAGGGTGACGGGAAAAGAGGGAAAGATTCATCTTATGCTTAAATGTGTTCAACACATACTATCTTATATTTGATCTCCAAATTATTTTGCATATATATATATATATATATATATATATATATATATATATATATATATTCAACTCACACCCAGTCTTTAACTTTAGTGAATGTTCCTATCTCTAGAGCTGTCGATTCCGGAGAGAGTTTTTCACTGCCTCTATAGGTTATATACACAACCCTTACACCACTGCGGAAGTGACCCTGGCATTGAACCAGGTCCTCCATTTCAGAAACTCTCTCTAACTGAGTGAATTACTCCTAGGAATTCATTAGTCTTTTTCTTATACTCAAATCTCTGCAAGAATATCTTAAGCACCAGAGATATTTTAATAACTTCAAATTTAAAAAGAAAAGTTAGCTGAAATTCTTGTCTTTCAGGGATTCACTTTTATAAGATGTGCATCTATCAGCCTCTTCCCTGCAACTTAGGTATCTACCTGCCAAACAGTGAAGGGGTGGGGTAAAATGTACAATGTAGAAACATTCCCATTACATGTGTTTTTCTAAGGGAATTTATTTTTTTTTTCTCTTTGGATGTGTTTAGAAATTCTAAACAGAATTATAGAAGACTTTCTTTATAGTCTGCTGTATTTCCCAAAAGGCTTATAAATAAGATAGAAAATAATCAGTAAGTTTAAAAAGAAATTTTTAAAAAAGTTTAAAAAGTTAAAAAACTTATGTTAGAAAATAATCAGTAAGTTTAAAAAGTTTAAAAAGATTAGATGCATGATGCATAAAAGAAAAATAAGAAAAGCCAGAGATTATGTTAATATGCAAATACAGCAGTCATAAAACATTCTACACATTTGCCAAAATGGACCACAAATTTGATTGTAAAATTCCCTACTGCCAAAGCCAATATCCATATAGAGATTCAGAATATCCCCGTGGGCTAACAACAAACAGTTTCTCAAGAGAATCACAGCTCTCTTGATACTAAGACTGAAATAAATGTCTCCTCTGGGCCCCATAATGGAAGGATCTAAGAAGTGGTGGAAATATTAGTGTGCAGCCAGTCCAAGAACCTATTCAGTTCCTGTATTCATTCTTTTCTTGCCTTTCTTAAAAAAAGCATGTCTCATGTCTCATTTGAATGAATTCATTGGCAGAAAGCTCAGAAGTAATAAGGCATTTCATTATTCAGAGGACAATTTCTAGGTTTTAAAAATGTACTTTTGTTTAGCCTCCATCTATGTATAATCCTTTAGTCATAATTTTAATTCTCTGAGGCAAACTAGAACAGAGTACTCTGTATTCTGCTTTTAAATAATTTAAGAATAGCTGCCACTGCTCCCTTATTCATGTATACATTCATTTAAAAATATGCATTGTGTTTCTAAAATTTACTGTGCAGAAGTTTAGTGGATGTAACTAAAGAGTGAAAAACACAGCACTTACTTTCACTGCTTATGAAATAAAATATATATTTTATACATGTGTCTTTTTTTTAATAGTTTCTTTCTTGAGCTGAACATTCTGGATCTACCTTTCTGTGCCTCTATTCTTCCTTCATTGTCATGCTATACATGTACCCTTGTCCCTTGACCTGAATGGACTATATTAATGGGTCCCTGGCCTTAGGGATTCTAGATGGTTGGGATTCAGGCAGCTGTGAACAAGAGGAATAGAGAATTGAGGACAGTTATTTCTTTAGTCAGCTCTCTGTGCAGATAGCATCATCTGGCTTCATCCATCAACCAAAGGTCACAGCTTGTGTAAGGCAGCTTTGTTTCTGGTGTTTCACAATGTCTCTATTTGCCCAGGACCCTCACTTCTCCTAGTTCAATGCTACTCAATATTCTCTTCTGGTTTTCCCATATTCTGAACATTCAAAAACAAATCTGTATAATTCTTGTAAAATTGCTCATGTATTTTCTTTGTTTCCTCCTTGGAGAGTGACAAGGATAATTTACAGCACCAGAAATAATACCTAACATATAATAAAGACATCTAGTAGATGCTGAATAAAGAATCTAGGGGAAAAAACCCTGAAACCTGAGAATACAGATTTCACTGTGTTGTCTCTCTTCCTCCTCCCACCCTCTTCCTTCACCCTCCTCTCTCTTAACTCTGTTTCTTTCCCCCCACACACATGTGTATTACATAAAGAACCTTTATGATTATTAGTTAGAATCCAGATATTTGTAATTCATGGATTAATATAACTTTCAATAGGTAATTATGTATGTGCTTCCTCATTCAATGAATTTCATTTCTTATCAACGTTAATACATTATAGAGAAAGCTTCAATAATTCAGAATTAAATTAGCAGAAACAGCTCATGTAGTCATAAATACAATTGTCTTCAAATCACACTGCATATTTTTCTGGGACTGCTTTGATTTGCCAAAATCATGTTTAAAATGTGATGTCTAAAACTGTTTTATATATATATATATATAAATATATAAATATATATAAATATATATATATTTTATATATATATATTTTATATAAAATATAAATATAAAATATTTATTATAAAATATATATATATTTTTATATATATATATTTTATATATATATAAAAATATATAAATATTTATATAAATATATATATATATGAGAACACAGTACTAGTTGTTTTATTGCCTCAGGTTAATGTATTATGTCATTAATTGTCTAACATATTTTAATTTGCTACCATAAAAATAGACATACATGATAACAAAAGGACATTAGAACTCAGACCAGTAATAATGCCTTCTCATTTATTTCTTTTTTGTTCTATTAGTTTAAATTTTTATTTTCTTTTTATTGAAGTATGGTTAATATGTAATATTTTATTGGTTTCAAGTATACGACACACTGATTCAACAGTTACACACATTATTAAATTCTCACCCCAAGAAGTGCAGTTACTATCTGTCAACATAGAATGATGTTACAGAACCATTGACTATATTCTCCATTCTACACTTCCACCCCTGTGACCAACTTATGTTATGATTGAGATTTTGTGCCTTTTTATCCCCCTCAACAATCCCACCCACTCACCCAAGGCCCTCCTCCTGGGTAACCACCAGTTACTTCTCAGTGTCTAAGAATCTACTGCTGTTTTGTTCATTTTGTTTTTTGTTTAGATTCCGCATATAAGTGACATCATATGGTGTTTAACTTTCTCCACCTGGCTTATTTCACTTAGTGTAATACACTCCAAGTTGATTCATGTTGTCACAAATGGCAGTATTTCTTTCTCTTTTATGGCTGAATAATATTCCATTGTGTATATGTACCACATATTCTTTATCCATTCATCTATTGATGGACACTCTAGTTGCTTCTATTTTGGCTATTGATTTCAACTTTCTTTTTACTTACTGGAAATAGGAGAAATTGCTGATCTTGGTACTTTAGTCATTTCCCTGTCACTCAGATAAATATCTTTATTTTTTGTTCAAATTTAATTTGTCTTGAAGTGTGGGGACAAAATTATATAATTTATTATTGCTAGTAAGAATGTAGTTATGTTTTTCAGGGGTAGAATCTTTAATATGAGTTGCTTTTATAGTCTTAGCATGTCAGAGTTCTCCTGAGTCTAAACTAAAATTCTCACCTCCATGTCACAGGCAGCACAGACTTCACATTTCATAATGCTTTCCTTCATCTGGGTGAACCCAATATGGCCTAGCTCCATATGCCAGTTGAAAAAGTGTGTTATATTCTAATTGTACATGAGTGTTTGACTTTATTTTGGTAGTCCTTGAAAACCCCTCATGCTCTAAAAATCTCACCCACAAAAATATTTATGTGATTTATGTTCCACAAACTGTGAAAGGAGGAGATACTTTGGGAGCAGAAGGACTTTTCCACGATATCCTGAAATGGTACTAGTTAAAAAACTTATTGTGCCACTTCACAAACTCAACCCTGTTATACAAAAAACTACTTTTGAAGTGTGTGGAAATAGATTTGCCAACATTGGATAGGACTAAAAATTTAAGACTCTAAAGATAGCTATTTTATGAACAGGTATTTAATGATGTAGATTTGGCTTTGGAATGAAAGACACATGAATGTAGAGGAGAGCGTTCATTCACAAAGAGTATTTCTGTTGGTTTGCCTGGAAACAAGCTCTTTTTCACTAAATTTGCCAATTCACTGAAAGATTAAAACTGAGGAGACTCTCTTTTTATAAGTAAGCCAGTGTGCTGACATTAATACTACCTTGTAGTACACTTATCATAAAGCTAACTATAGAATTCAACCTACAAAAAATACTGCATAAATTAAAAGTCGCAATCATAGTAGACAGTTGTTTCCATTCCTGCTATTAGGTTTACCTACTGTTTCCTTTTTCACTCTGAGTCTTACTATGAAAATATACAGCAAGTTCTTCATTTGATAGTAAGAATCTCTCAAATTTCCTTATTAAATGCAACCTTATCATGGAGGGTACTAATAAGCAAAACAACCTATTCATAGAAAATTACTTATTTCCCAATTATAACTTACTCTCAAATATAAAAGCCCTGACTTTTTTTCCTATAAAATTGTACTCAGCATTTCAACCCTGAGTGATGATTATTCCTCACTTAATTCACTCAAAATCCCATCTAGACATAAAATGTCTATAGGTAATTTATAAAGTGAAGACCTGCAAGACAACATACACTGTGTGATGTACTAATGGGCAATGGGAGGATATAGACAATGGGGGGATAGTTCTCGCAGGGACAGTCTTTCAACTCTTCATTTTTGAGGAATAGTCTCATACCACCTAAAAATTCAATTTGAAGACCTTCTTCTGTTTTGTTAACACTTTAAAGATGTTGTACCTCTTCTAGCCTATGTACCTTCTAGTGAGGATTCAGTCATGATTTGTATCATCACGTTCCTTCATGTGAAAGGTCTTCCTTGCTGCGCCCCATTTGCTTTGAAAAAAAGTTACTTATATTTTGATTTGACTGTGATGCACTTAAATGTGTTTCTCTGTACTTGGACCTGAGGACTGAATTTACAAACACATTTTGTTTAAGTTAGCCAATACTCTAAAAGTAAATTTCTTCCCAGCTTCTAAGATTGTAATTACATTTAAGCTTAATATAATTCCACATAGAGGTTCTGCTTATTTTTATACAAATCTTTTCATCCTTAGTCTGTGGGATTCTACTAATGTACCTGTCTTTAGGTTGGCTAATATATATGCACCCCTCTACAACATCAAGGATATTTTTTATTGATATAAAGTAGCTAATATATTTTTTCAGATTTTGTGTTTTTTTTCTTAGTTTCTGTATTTCCATTTGGTTCTTTTGCAGTTTCCATCTCTCTCTTGAAATTCCTCAGCTCTTCACCTGTTATATTCATCTTCATCTGAAGCACTTTAATATATTTTAACAATCATTTTCAAGTATTTTCGTTGATAATTCCAATATAAATATAATTATTTTGTCTACTTTTTATAATGGATCATATTTCTTACTCAGAAATCATGTATTTTTTTAATCTTGCATATTCTTTGATGTTTACTTAAAATTTGTGAATTCTGTTATCTTGGGTTGAAAAGTATTAGGTTCATTCAGGCAGGCTGCTACATTGCTACTACATCATTTTGGTGCTGTCTTTGTTTTAGGCATTGTTCAATAGCATATATGTTTTTATTTTGCCCATAGGCCTAGAGGGCACCTCCTCTTTGTTCTGTGATGTGTTTCTAACTCTTAAGGTTGGTGTGTCTGGAGTTTCAATAAAAAGTCCAAGGTATTCATCAAAGCCCTCTAAATTGGCAGCAATTGAAATCCAGGCTCTGGCTTACCAGCTTAGGGAAGCTAAGAAATTTATGTGTATCACTTTTTGCCTTCAATGTGTTGATTTTTGCTATACTCCTTAGAGTCTCACTTTGTCAATGCATGATTTAAAAATAAGAAAATTGTTGGAATTGAATTTGACACATTTTTGGCCCTGAGGGGCTTCTTCCTTTCTGGAGTTTCCCATTCGATTCTCAGCTGCTTTGCCAACTCTGATTTCAACCTTTGATTCCTCAGTACAGTGAAGCTGCATCTTTTCTCTCAGACACCATGTCCTGTATTTTATGTGAATTGATATAAAATTCAATTAAATTTAGAGTCCACCTTGTTTTTCTCCTCATTTTAAATGATATATCCCCTCCAGTTTCTACCTTTATGATTTCTTCCTATGCTTTCAAACATTTGTTTAATTTATATTTACTTCAGAGTTTATAAGTTTGTTAAGTGTTATAAACAGGAAATATGTTTTTTCCTCTATTTCCAAAATAATTAAAAAAACCTTTTCCCTCTAATAATATTATAAGTAACTCATTGATAATATTTTCCAATGATTCAGATATTATAACATTACATTGCATTTATTATATTATAATATAGTATGAATATGTGAATAAAGATAAAGGTGATAGAACATAGATGTGAGTATTTTATAAAAGTATAAACACCCCTTTCAATGATAAATCTTTAGATTTCTGAACTATACAAATTAATACCATTTTTCTTCTACCTTTAGAAGTTATAAATTATACTCTACAAGAATCATTCATTTTGCTCACATATAATATATAGGTGTGGGAAATGATTTTCATTATTAGTGATAAAAGTTTTCTTTTCAAAAGGAAGCATTCTAGCATGAATAAAATGTTATTTTATAAAGTCTAACATGATAAAAAATGAATTTAAATTTTTTGGAGGCAGCAATACTAAGTGAAGTAAAATTGTAGTAACTATTTTTCAGATGTTAAAGCACTGACTACATTATCATATCTCACTGATTTTCACTTTATTCTTCTATGAAACAGACATTTTCTTAGGATTGTTCTGAGTCTGCACTAAGATATTAAGTGTCTTTTATGCCTGTTGCAAAATACATCCTTAATAAATACATTTTTAACCTTTCCTCAAATAAGTCAGAATCATTGGCAGGAGTATACAAAATCATATTGCATGACTAAAACAGCATATGTTTATGTGTGTTATGAGATGGTCACCATAGTTCTTGCTTGAGTTTTTAAAAACCATGTTTTTTCATTAATTTGCATGGTACTGTTCCATCCTCAGTTATTATTTGAACTATTATTGTATTAGTCATGTATACTAAATGTGTACATGACTAATATAGTAAATAAATTGGCATCAGCCAGATTTTTAGAAATTGCTCATTTAAGAATCTTTTGTTTATTATCATAACATTCCTTATGAAAATACTAGTCATTAAAATAATTGGAAGTTAAGAAATAAGTGTGTTCTCTATTGCTTTAATTTATCATAAAGTTTTTGATCCATTTTTATTATCTGTAAATATTTAAATTTCTAGTGATTTCTTTCTTCCAATGGTCTATTGTTTTTACATCATGAAAATGTTCTCTTTCATTAAGAAACGAATATACATGCTTTTTTATAAGAATTAGCTAAGAGCCATTTTGTACCATTCAATAATCATCATGTCAGTCATTGTCAAAAAAACAATATTAATTCAAGAGCATTGTGATTTATTTGAAGGATCTAGAGATATGACTTAAATTAGCACTGATTCTACTTCTGTTTTTATCTACCAATTTAATAGAAAAAATATTACATTTATCAAAATCTCTTTTTAAAAGGTAAAGAAACTTACTTATGCTTGGAGAAATTAAGTTATTTGCTCAATTTGCTAATGGAAGTTACAGAACCAGGTTTTAAATCCAAAGCTAAGTACAAAATCTGTTTTTAAAAATGTCTTTTAAAAATGTATAATAAAGGCAAAAAGTAAAAATAATGTCTTCTTTCAAGCTCATGCAACCATCTAGCTCTTATCCAAACTTTCCAAGCAAAAGATGCTGAGCAGGCGTAAACCTCATTCCTTTTTGCTCTGTTCTCCAATTCATTTTCAATATACCACAGAAAGGTTTGAGTCATATTTCAAGATTACTGATCTCTTCACTTCTAATTGTGAATCCACATTTAACATTTATGATATTTTCATCTGTTATGAAAAACATGACTCACTGTGGTTTATACTAATCATTATTTATTTATTTTCCTTTCTTTCTACTATCTTTCCATACTCCCTACACCCACTTAACAAGGAGTGTGAGGAAAGTAGCTTCTATTCCAAGTGAAGTACAGTACCTGTGCTGGAAACTGTCTTCATCTTGGCTTGTTCCTCCAGATCAAGAGCTGGCTGCCACAGTTCCAGGCATCATAGTACTTAACTCCAGAAAGGTCACATGAAGTCCGTACAATACCTTTTCATCAGGAATGCAAATCATTTCCTGTGAAACTCCATAAACAGTTTTCTCTTATAACTCACTGATCAACACACAGTTTTATGGTCATCTGTTGCTTCAGTGGAGGAGAACAAGAATATAATTTACCCCACATCTCAAACTGTGATTCCCTTGGCAAAGAACAAGCTGGGCAAATGCTATCAGGTTGGCTATTAACAGAGCCTTCCCCACAGTAACAGTATTTCCAGGCTTTGTCTTATTCGATCTTTCTTCAACATTTATTTTATGTTTTTGAAATTCTCCTGTTTCATGTTCTATGAACCCAGATGTTCTTTCATCCCACTTCTCTGGCTGTTCTTTTTAATTGACATTGGAACTCTTATTTCCTATTCAAATCTAACATATTTTCCCTTTCAAAAATTCAATCATAGCTTCTTGTCACTCTTCATGTGTAATAGCATGAGGCCCAGTGGTTACATTTGAATACATTAAATTTCTGACATTTGTATTTCCAGTATACTCTCTTCCATTCGTCTCTCTCTGTCTTTCTCTGTCTTTCTCTCTCTCTCTCTCTCTCTCTCTCACACACACACACACACACACACACACACACACACACACACACACACACACCACAGTCAGGAGTAAAGAGAACACATTTTTTAACATTGCTAGCCCTGAGTCCTAGACACACATTTTGATTGCTTAAGAATACTGTGAAGAGAATTGGAACATACCACTGGCGTTAGTGAAGAGAGTGCTTAGGAGCTCAAGGAGAATTTAACTGGCAGAGGCAAAAAGACTTTTCATTTACCTTTTCAAATCTTTCCTCTGAGACTGCCTGAATACACTGATTCTTGCACAACAGAGTATTATTTTCCAATAATGCCTAGCACGATTTTCTTTCTTCTCCTATGTGTTTCACATGACATTTACAACCATTGAAGATGATGACTGAGAAAGATTTTGGAATATTAAGTAATTACTATCAGTATAGCTAGATAGCTAGCTAGGTGTAGCATATGTGAAGAGTAATACTAATCTTTTCTTTGACATTTGGTGATATTGAGTGCTAGAGTTGTGAATAATTTTATAGTCAATAAGTATGTAATAAAATACATTCACATTTTGAAAATCAATATCTAAAATTTTATTGTTATTCATTAATTCAAAAATCATCTTTGTTGTTATATTAATGGCTCAAATGATGAAAAAATGAATTTTGCAGTAGCAGACAAATTTTGACTTCAAGTCCAGAAACTTTGTTTCTTTTAATTGGGAGCACATAATTTTTATTTGTCACTGTGAGACTCAGAATCAACAAATACAATCAACAAATTGTAGTTTTCTTATCCAATTCATAGATTATATAGGATAGTTTCTGGTCTTGTCCACATTTAGATGATCTTTATGGCCACATTATTTCATAACAGATAGCCATTCTCAAACACTCAGTAAGTATGTTGATTAACTACTGTTAATGCAATAACATTTACTTTAAGGAAGATGTTAGATAAATTAAAGAATTAAGAGAAATAAAGATGCCATTTCTATGAAGAGATAATCTTAATTTTGAATATACTCACTTTGAATTTGTAATACCAACTGTTAACTAACTGTAGATTCATAATATATATATAATACTTGTACATATAAATATACATATATACTTAATATATGTGTATTTATAGATAAATATATATGCATAAATCTTAAAAACATTTAAAAAACTTTTCGAAATTATGTTGGTTTCCAAAATCAAAAAAGCTACAAATGAAATATGCAACAATGCTTCATTCCAACAAAATCAAAGTAAATTATAACAAGGAAACCAAAATGATGGTAAATGAAAAAATAAATGTAAAAATAATATATAATCTAATGTGTATATTCTGTTCATTATAGGTCAATGTAATATCTTAATTGGCAAAATATTTTACTTAAGTTGAGAAGAGAAATGTTTAAATAACTTGGACAAAACTTAATTTTGTGTGTATGTGTCATACTAGGATATATTAAAATTTTTTTAATTCATTTTGTTATCATTAATCTACAATTACATGAAGAACATTATGTTTACTAGACTCCACCCTTCACCAAGTCCCCCTCACAAACCCCATTACAGTCACTGTCCATCAATCAGCATAGTAAGATGTTGCAGAATCACTACTTGTCTTCTCTGTTGCACATCCCTCCCTATGCCTCCCCACATTTACATGTTAATCGTAAGGCCCCCTTTCTTTTTCCCTGCTCTTATCGCTCCCTTCCCACCCATCCTCCACAGTCCCTTTCTCTTTGATAACTATTAGTCCATGCTTGGGTTCTGTGGTTCTGCTACTGTTTTGTTCCTTCAGTTTTTCTTTGTTCTTATACTTCACATATGAGTGAAATCATTTGGTACTTGTCTTTCTCTGCCTGGATTATTTCACTGAGCATAATACCCTCTAGCTCCATCCATCTTATTGTAAATGTTAGGATTTGTTTTCTTCTTACGGCTGAATAATATTCCATTGTGTATATGTACCACATCTTCTTTATCCATTCATCTACTGATGGACACTTAGGTTGCTTCCATTGCTTGGCTATTGTAAATAGTGCAGCGATAAACATAGGGGTGCATTTGTCTTTTTCAAACTGGGCTACTGCAGTCTTAGGGTAAATTCCTAGAAGTGGAATTCCTAGGTCAAATGGTATGTCTACTTTCAGCTTTTTGAGGAACCTCCATACTGATTTCCACAATGGTTGAACTAATTTACATTCCCACCAGCAGTGTCGAAGGGTTCCCCGTTCTCCACAACCTCACCAACATTTGTGGTTGTTTGTCTTTTGGATGGTGGCGATCCTTATTGGTGTGAGGTGGTATCTCATAGTGGTTTTAATTTGCATTTCTCTGATGACTAGTGATGTGGAGCATCGTTTCATGTGTCTGTTGGCCATCTGAACTTCTTCTTTGGAGAACTGTCTGTTCAGCTCCTCTGACCATTTTTTAATTGGATTATTTGCTTTTTTGTTTGTTGAGATGCTGTGAGCTCTTTATATATTTTGGATGTCAACCCTTTATCAGTTCTGTCATTTATGAATATATTCTCCCATACTGTAGGGTACTTTTGTTCTATTGATGGTGTCCTTTGCTGTACAGAAGCTGTCCAGGTTGATATAGTCCCACTTGTTCATTTTTGCTTTTATTTCTCTTGCCTGGGGAGATATGTCACTCATGTTTATGTCCAGGAGATTTTTGCCTATGTTTTTTTCTAAGAGTTTTATGGTTTCATGACTTACATTCAGGTCTTTGATCCATTTCGAATTTACTTTTGTTTGTGGGGTTAGACAGTGATCCAGTTTCATTCTCTTTCATGTAGCTGTCCAGTTTTGCCAATACCATCTTTTGAAGAGACTTTCCTTTCCCCACTGTATGTCCATGGCTCCTTTATCATATATTAAGTGGTCTGTGGCTCTGTTCTTGTGCCAGTACTAAACTGTCTTGATTACTGTGGCTTTGTAGTAGAGCTTGAAGTTGGGGAGCAAGATCCCCCCCCACTTTATTCTTCCTTCTCAGGATTGCTTTGGCTATTCAGGGTCTTAGGTGTTGCCATTTGAATTTTTGAACTATTTGTTCCAGTTCGCTGAAGAATGCTCTTGGTAATTTGGTAGGGATTGCATCAAATCTCTATATTGCTTTGGGCAGTATGGCCATTTTGACTATATTAATTCTTCCTAGCCAAGAGCATGGGATGAGTTTCCATTTGTTAGTGACCTCTTTAATTTCTCTTAATAGTGTCTCACAGTTTTCAGGGTATAGGTCTTTCACTTCTTTGGTTAGGTTTATTCCTAGGTATTTTATTATTTTTGATGCAATAGTGAATGGAATTGTTTTCCTAATTTCTCTTTCTATTAGTTCATTGTTAGTGTATTGGAAAGCCACAGATTTCTGTGTGTTAATTTTGTATCCTGCAACTTTGCTGTATTCCGATATCAGTTCTAGTAGTTTTGGAGTGGAGTCTTGAGGGTTTTCTTGTACAATAACATGTCATCTGCAAATAGTGACAATTTAACTTCTTCTTTACCAATGTGGATTCCTTGTATTTCTTTGTTTTGTCTGATTGCCATGGCTAGTACCTCCAGTACTATGTTGAATAACAGTGGGGAGAGTGGGTATCCCTGTCTTGTTCCCGATCCCAGAGGAAAAGCTTTCAGCCTCGCAGTATGATGTTGGCTGTGCGTTTATCGTATATGGCCTTTATTATGTTGAGGTACTTGCCCTCTATACCCATTTTGTTGAGGGTTTTTATCATGAAAGGATGTTGAATTTTGTCGAATGCTTTTTCAGCATCTATGGAGATGATCATGTGGTTTTTGTCCTTCTTTTTCTTGATGTGGTGGATGATGTTGATGGATTTTCAGATGTTGTACCATCCTTGCATCCCTGGGATGAATCCTACTTGGTCATAGTGTATGATCCTTTTGATGTATTTTTGAATTCGGTTTGCTAAAAATACTCATTTTTCCATCTACGTTCATCAGTAATATTGGTCTGTAGTTTTCTTTTTGGTGGAGGCTTTGCTTGGTTTTGGTATTAGGGTGATGTTGGCTTCATAGAATGAGTTTGGGAGTATTCCCTCCTCTTCTAATTTTTGGAAAACTTTAGGGAGAATGGGTATTATATCTTCTCTGTATGTCTGATAAAATTCTGAGGTAAATCCATCTTGTCCGGGGGTTTTGTTCTTGGGTAGTTTTTTGATTACCACTTCAATTTCTTTGCTGGTAATTGGTTTGTTTAGATTTTGTGTTTCTTCATCGGTCAGTCGTAGAAGGTTGTATTTTTCTAGGAAGTTGTCCATTTCTTGTAGGTTTTCCAGCTTCTTAGCATATAGGTTTTCATAGTAATTTCTAATAATTCTTTGTTTTTTTGTTGGGTCCGTCGTGATGTTTTCTTTCTCATTTCTGATTCTGTTGATGCGTATTGATTCTCTTTTTCTCTTAATAAGTCTGGCTCGAGGCTTATTTATTTTGTTTATTTTCTCAAAGAACCAGCTCTTGGTTTCATTGATTTTTTTCTACTGTTTTATTCTTCTCAATTTTGTTTATTTCTTCTTGATCTTTATTATGTCCCTCCTTCTGCTGACTTTAGGCCTCATTTGTTCTTCTTTTTCCAATTTTGATAATTGTGATGTTAGACTATTCATTTGCATTTCTTCTTCTTTCTTTATTATGCCTTGATTGCTATATACTTTGCTCTTAAGACTGCTTTTGCTGCATCCCACAGAAGTTGCGACTTTGTGTTGTTGTTGTCATGTTTTTCCATTTATTGCTGTATCTCCATTTTAATTTGGTCATTGATCCACTGACTATTTAGAAGCGTGTTGTTAAGCCTCCATGTGTTTGTGAGTCTTTTTGCTTTCAATTTATTTCTAGTTTTATACCTTTGTGGTATGAAAAGTTGGTTGGTAGGATTTCAATCTTTTGGAATTTACTGAGGCTCTTTTGTGGCCCAGTATGTGGTCTGTTCTGGAGAATGTTCCATATGCACTTGAGAAAAATGTGTATCCTGATGCTTTTGGATGTAGAGTTCTATAGATGTCTATTAGGTCCATCTGTTCTAGTGTGTTGTTCAGTGCCTCTGTGTCCTTACTTATTTTCTGTCTGGTGGATCTATCCTTTGGAGTGAGAGGTGTGTTGTAGTCTCCTAAAATGAATGCATTGCATTCTATTTCCTCCTTTAGTTCTGTTAGTATTTGTTTCACATATGCTGGTGCTCCTGTGTTGGGTGCATATGTATTTACAATGATTATATCCTCTTGTTGTACTGACCCCTTTATCATTATGCAATGTCCTTCTTTATCTCTTGTTATTTTCTTTGTTTTGATGTCTGTTTTTTCTGATACTAGTACTGCAACACATGCTTTATTCTCCCTGTTGTTTGCATGAAATATCTTTTTCCATCCCTTGACTTTTAGTCTGTGTATGTCTTTGGGTTTGAGGTGAATCTCTTGTAAGCAGCATATAGATGGGTCTTGTTTTATTATCCATTTAGTGACTCTATGTCTTTTGATTGGTGCATTCAGTCTGTTTACATTTAGGGTGATTATCGATAGGTATGTACTTATTGCCATTTCAGGCTTTAGATTCGTGGTTACCAAAGGTTCTAGGTTAATTTCCTTACTATGTAAGAGTCTAACTTAACTCACTTAGTATGCTGTTACAAACACAATCTAAAGATTCTTTTCTGTTTCTCCTCCTTTTTCTTCTTCCTCCATTCTTTATATATTAGGTATCATATTCTGTACTTTTTGTCTATCCCTTGACTGACTTTGGGGATAGTTAGTTTAATTTTGCATTTGTTTAATAATTAGCTGTTCTACTTTCTTTACTATGCTTTTATTTCCTCTGGTGACAGCTATTCAACCTTAGGAACACTTCCATCTATAGCAGTGCCTCCAAAATAGACTGTAGAGATGGTTTGTGGCAGGTAAATTCTCTCAGCTTTTGCTTATCTGAAAATTGTTCAATCTCCCCTTCAAATTTCCAATAAAGTAACCTTGGTTCCAGGCCGTTCTGCTTCATGGCATTAAATACATCATGCCACTCCTTTCTGGCCTGTAAGGTTTCTGCTGAGAAGTCTGATGTTAGCCTGATGGGCTTTCCTTTGTATGTGATCTTATTTCTGCCTCTGGCTGCTTTTAACAGTGTGTCCTTATCCTTGATCTCTTCCATTTTAATTACTATGTGTCTTGGTGTTGTCTTCCTTGGGTCCCTTGTCTTGGGGATCTGTGGATTTCCACGGTCTGACAGACTATGTCCTTCCCCAGACTGGGAAGTTTTCAGCAACTACCTCCTCAAAAACAATTTCTATCCCTTTCTCTCTTCTTCTTCTGGTATCCCTATAATGCGAATATTGTTCCACTTTGATTGGTCACAGAGTTCTCTCAATATTCTTTCATTTTTAGAGATCCTTTTTTCTCTATGTGCCTCAGCCTCTTTGTATTCCTCTTCTCTAGTTTCTGTTTCATTTATTTTCTCCTCCACCCTATCCAACCTGCTTTTAATACCCTCCATAGTGTTCTTCAATGATTGAATCTCCAACCTTAATTCATTCCTGTGTTCTTGGATGTCTTTCCAGAACTCCACTAGCATGTTGATGATTTTTGTTTTGAACTTCCTTTCAGGAAGAGTCATGACGTCCATATCATTTAAATCTTTCTCGGGAGTTGTTTTAATAATTTTACTCTGGACCAGGTTTCTTTTGCGTTGCATGTTTGTATATGGCGCCCTCTAGTGTCCAGAAGCTCTACTCTGCAGCTGCTCAGCCCCTGAAGCAATATCTGGGGTCACAGCAGAGTGGTATTGGTGTCTGGGGAGAAGAAAGAGCTGTTCCCGGCTTCCCGGCTGCTGTGCCTGTCTCCACTGCCTGAACCACTGGGCCGAGCACAGAAATAGAAGCTTTCATCCCAGAGCATCCAGATATGGATCCCTGCTTACCCCAAGTGCCTGGAATCCCAGTCTCCCTAGGAACTCCACCTGTCCCAGCTTTCTAACCCCGTAATCAGAAGAGTATGATGAAAACACCATGAAATGTAGGTTTGTGCTCCCAGAGCAGATATCCAGAGCTAGGTATTCAGCAGTCCCAAGCCTTCCACTCCCTCCCTGCTCAGTATCTCTTCCTCCTGCCTGTGAGCTGGGGTGGGGGAGGGGCTTGGGTCCTGCAGAGCCACAGCTCTGGTATGTTAACCCATTCAGTGAGGTCTGCTCTTTTCTCCAGGTGTGTGCCGTGTGGCGCCACCCTCTTTCCTGTTGCTCTCTCAGGATTAGTTGTGCCAACTCTGTTTTCTAATTGTATCCAGTTTTAGGAGGAAGCCTCTCTCTCTCCTCTCATGCCACCATCTTTAATCCTCTCCTCCCTCATTTAAATTTTTTAGAAGGTAAATGTAAGGCATACTATATAGATCTAAATATTGCTTTAAAAAACTATGAAAATCACAAGTTATGTGAGAGAAATGTACAAGATGGTGTTGAAACAAAATTTCTGTAACAGGGATATTTCATGTATTCCCATTACAATGTTTGAATTAAATAAATAACATAAATGGTGCATTTCTCAATCTAAATTTTAATTGCACTCATTCAACATATATCTTCACTACATAAGGAATGTATTTCAGACTATATTACTAAACTACTGTAATCAAACACTATGGTACTGTGTTTAAAACAGACACATAAGCCAATGGAATAGAATTGAGAATCTAGATATAAACCCATACATATATGGTAAACTAGCATTTGACAAGGGAGCCAAGAATATTCAGTGGGAAAAGATAGTCTTTTCAATAAATGGGTGTTGGGAAAACTGGATATCTATATATGCAAAATAATAAAATTGGACCGCTATCTCACATCACTCACAAAAATTAATTCAAAATGTGTCAGAACTAAAAATAAGATCTGAAACCATAAAACTTGTACAAGAAAACAGGGAAAAAGCTCCTTGATAATGTCCTTGACAATTTTTTAAGGGAGGCGTGGCACCAAAACACCAGCAACAAAAGCAAAATCAAGAAGTGCGTCTACATCAAAGTAAAAAGCTTCTGCACAGCCAAAAAAACCAACAAAATGAAAAGTCAACCTATGGTATGGGAGAAAATATTTGCAAACCATCTATGTGATAAAGGGTTAAAATTTAAAATATATTAATAACTCATACAACTTGAGAGCAAAAAAGAAATAACTCAATTTAAAAATAGGCAAAGATGCTGATTTTTTTCCAAAGAAGATAAGCAAATGACCAACAGATACATTAAAATGTTCTCAACAGCACTAACTGTTAAGAAAATGTTAATAAAAAACACAATGAGGTAACACCTCTCACCTATTAGAATAGCTATCATCAAAAAGACAAGAAGTCACAAATACTGGAAAGAATGTGAAGAAAAGGGAACACTTGTGCACTCTTAATAGAAATGTAAATGGTACAGCCATTATGGAAAATGATATGGAAGCAACTCGAAGAATTGAAAATAGAACTACCATATGATCTGGCAGTGCCACTGCTGGGTGTATATCAAAAGGAAATGGAAACAGGATTTCAAAGAGATGTCTTCAATCCCATGTTCACTGCAGCATCATTCACAAGAGCCAAGGTAAAAAACCTGTGTCCATCAATGGACAAACAGATAAAGAAGATATGGTATATGTGTGTGTGTGTGTGTATATGTGCGCACACAATGGAATATTATTCAGACATGAGAATGAAGGAAGTGTTGCCATTTGCAATAGCATAGGTGGATCTTGACATCACTATAAATGAAATAAGTCAAACAGAAAAAAGACAAAAACTGTATGATCTCACATGTACATTTAATCAAAAACAAAACAAAACAAGACATACTTATATAAACAGAGCAGACTGGTGGTTACCCCAGTACTGGAAGATGGGAGAAGGGAGTGAAGGTGGTCAGAGGGTACTAACTTCCAGTTATAAGATGAGTAAGTTCTGTCGATCTATATACAGTATGGTACCTATGGTTATCAGCACTGTATTGTACATTTGAAAGTTACGAAAACAATGGATTCCAGATGTGCTTGCCACACACACAAAAATGGTGAGTATGTGACATAATGAATGTGTTTACTAAGGTTTTTTGGTAATCGGTTTGTAGCGTATACCTGTATAAATCACCATGCTGTACTCTTAAATCTTATACAATGTCAAATGTCAATTATACCTCAGTAAATTTGGGAAAAAATAATTTGCCTTCATGATTCTGCTAGCTTTTGATTATACAACCAAAGTTTACAATATATTCCTCCTATTTTCCCATTGTGAAGGCATAGTTGTCAAAGTAGGAGGAAACAACATACATTGTTTAATTATTAATTTGTAAACTTTAGGTAGTTAGCATGTTATATTTGGACCTCCATTTGAACTCTTGCCCCTGATAAAAATAGAAATACATATATATTTCCAAAAGGGTTCACCTTATCACACACATAAAAGTGAACTTACATTCTTCCTTTCCAAACTCGTTTTTCCTCCTGTGTATCTTAGTTCAGTAATAGAACCATGATTCACCTAGCTGATTTGAGTCTGAAACACTGGATTCATTTGACTTGTGTGCTATATATCATGCCCTCTCACTGGTTCAAAGACATTGTTCCAACAATTTTCCCTTCTCACTTTTCTACATCTTAATATTTTTTTTATCTGCTTTATCACTCCCAGCAGTACAAAAACATGGTATTCTTCCATATTTTACTGAAAAGAAGCCTTTCTCTTGACTGCACTTCCTTGTTTTAGGGCATCACTCCATTACTTTGCTTCCCATTGCAATAAATACTCTTGAAAGAGTTGTTTATCTTTCTTGACACAAATTCTTCTCCTCCCAAAACCTTTTAACCTTATCACCATGTACTTTTCTTGGTTTCTGTTTCTGTCCTGCTATTACTTTCAAATATACTATTAATTTTTATATGTTATGTTGATTGTATTTATCTACATTTCCCTGATGATATATAATTTCCACAATGCCAGGAATATTTTATCTCTTGTTACCTGATGGCCACTGAGGATCTATAAAGTTGACCAGCATAAAGTGGGAGCTCAAAAAAGTTTATTGAAGGAATTGATGAAGGAATTCTTGACTATTACCTCTCCTTCAGCATCTTCATGTACTTTGTAGCCAATATATGCTTTGTATTTCTTGATCCTGTCCACTGCATTATCTTTGCAACTTTTTGTAAATCTACTATTACTCCTAAATAAAAGCTTTTTTAAAAATATTCTTCCTTTAAGGCTAAGATGAAATGCCACCTTTCAAAAAGTCTTTTCCATTTCACAATCACAATTAAAAGTTCTTTTCTGTATCTTCTAGGATATCTTGCTTGTGTTCCTGGATTTCCACAAATGCTACTTAATGCCGATGCTTTTTCATTTCTTCACTTTGCTGTCTCCACCACGTTCTGCTCTTTGGCAAATGAGGACAAACTGGACTGTACTTAAAATTGAAAACAGGACTTGATTTTTATCTTACTGATAGAATGGAATAAATATTTTTTGCTAACATATTAACCCTAGTAAGTTAGTAAAATTTTCTGAGCCTGAATAGACATTCATGAGGCCAATCTTGGGCATTTTTAGGTCAGTCTTGGTCAATTTTAAGAGTTCAAAAGTCAAAAACACAACAGATTTCAGGTATAAATTTTAATTTAATTTAAACTTATTTATTTTAAAAAGTCTGTAGAGAGGAGAATTTGGAAGGCAGTGGGAATTTGACAAGAATAAACGATTGGAGATGAGTCAGCATGGAATTTTCCTCAGTGGGTTTGAGCTTCACTCTCCTCTGTTTTAAACAGTCTTGGGCTTTTTTTGTGTGTGTGTATGATGGTCATCTATTTGTTGTTCGGGCATTTTTTTTTTCTGCTAATTCTGCCCCACCCCTAAGAAGCTGTGCTGACAGGAGGCAGGGGAGGAGCCCAGAAGGGTGCAGAATTGCTGCCCCCAGAACCCCACCTTCCTTCTCGCCCCACTGCAGCTGTTTCCTTTGGCTCCATCTCCAAATCCGAGCAATGAAGGTGGGCAGGGAGAGGTTTCTCACTGCACCAAGAGGCACTGCTTCTAGGCCTGGAGCTCCAACAACCTTGTCACTGTGTTATCAGGCCTGATGCCTACAGCCCTGGGAGGGATGCTGGCAGAATTCAAGCCTCTCCACTTGTGGCCTCTGGCAGCTGCACCCCAGGATGTGGAAACCTTGAGTTGGGCTCAGAAGGCTTAATTTCTACCCTGACTTCTCCAGTGAGGATTTGAGTAGGCTCCATGCGGGAATGCCCACAGAACATTTGAAAGCCTCAAGTCCATCGGTAGAGAAACATGGCCAACAGAGGCAGGACCCTTCCAGCACAATGCAGCTCCCAGGTTGGGCTGCCTCCCCAGACCAAGATGCACAGCCTCCTGGCTGGAAGAGTGTTCCCTTTGACTCTAGGGTTCTCCAAGCCAGAAATAAGATGCCAGGGCACTCAGCTCATTCCCTGCTCTCCACCTCCCTGTCCTGCTTTGGAATTGGCAGGGGCCCCTGTTCTGATCCCCAGAGCCTGGCTCTCTCTGACTGAGCTGCACTGGCTAGTGAGGGCAGCTCTGCCCTTAGGGCACTGGTTATGTGAGTCCCCTTGTTCCTATAATGTGGAGGGGGCAATGCAGCAAGCAGAGAGGCAAGGGCCAGTGGGGACAAGAGCCACAGGGTCAGAAGAGGGTGGCAGCATCACAGACCAGAGCTGAGAAGGAAGATGGGGATGCTGAAGAGGCTGGAGAAAAGGATGGGGAGGAGGGACCGTTCCAGAACAGCCACCACTGCTTGGGCCAGGGAACCTGGGCTTGGGAGAGAGACATTCTCTGTGCCTTCACTCTTTTGAAATTAGCTGTTCCAAGCTTGGGAAAAAGGACAGAGGAGGAAATCAAGGTTATCTTACATTAATGACACCACTGTTTTGCAGTGCAGAGATTTCTCTGGTATGCCTTCCTTTGGTCTGGTAATATGTGATCATGGTCAACTCCTTAGCTAAACCAACTTAAATAGCAAATTCCTCTCCAAGTGGAGTCTGGCCTAGTAGCTTTTCAATAATTTTAACAGTTCTCTGCATAGAGTGAAAAGAAATGAAGTACTCCAACATACTCAATCAAGGATACAAAGTACTAGGATAGGGTGGATGTTGTGTCCATCCTTTTCCCAAAGTATATCGCACTAAATTTCCTTCCACGTCTGTTATTGTAAACTTTTCTCTTGGATCTAAAATGGGTGCATATTCCCCCATGTTTTGTGGGAGATGTATCAGTCTCTCCAGAAGAATCCCCACCTTTACAATGGAATCATCAGAATGGACTGACAGAAATGACAGTTAATATGTACAAAGCCTCCGATTATGCAGCAAATCCAAAACACCCTCCCTCTCTCTAGTGGCTAGTGGCCTTCTTGTGCAGCAAGGAGGCAGAGGCGAAATCATGTCCCATGCAGTACGACTGCCTGTCCATCAAGTCAGAAGGAAACGTTTGGCCTCATTAGAGGTGGCTCCCTTTACAGTTTTGGCTACTTAATACTTCTGTGTCATCAGTACTTGGATTTACCCAACAATTCTAAGGAAATAGGAGTGGCTTTTAAAATATTCAACCACACTAACATTTGCTTGGGGAAAGTACCTTGAACCAGAACCTATGTCTTTAGGTGGGTACTGGGGTAAAGAGGAGTAGGTAACGAGAGAAGCAATAGAGAAAACAGCAAAAAATGTCTCACTAGAAAGTCTTTTCAGGACAAATTCCAAAATTTGTGAAGACATCAGATTACATCAGTGACAGTTAGTAAAACCACAATTGGTCAGTAGATAGAATTTTAAAAATCAGTAGTATTAATAAGTAATATTCATCTGAAGAGCAGCAAGTGTTTCATTTTTAATAAAACAATCATTAAAATAACTTAATAAAACTAGAAATTGAACTAGATACACATAAGTATGTGTACACACACATCTGTTATGCATGTATATATAGTTCAGGAATTAATAAATATTTATTTTAAATATTTGTATGACACATTTAGAGAAATAAAGATAGGCAAAAATATGCAAGAATCAATAGTGTAAAAAATGACAACATGATTAAAATATAACAAAATAATTTTGACAAAAGAACATATAATTTTGAAGTTGTTCAACACATTGAACAACTTGAACAGAATATTAAACAATGATTAGAGGGAAACCAAAAATAGATATGAAAATTCACACTAAATGAAATCCAAATTCTCAAGGAGAACAAAAATTTGAAACACATATATTAAGGAACACTGAAGATGGAATAGATATTTTATAGTATTTCATTCATATTTCTAGTGAATGAAGAGTATGTAGAGAAGCAGTATAGCTATATAAATATATAGAAATGTATATATAAATATCTCCTTGGTCCTTCCC
The DNA here is from genome assembly GCF_040802235.1 of Manis javanica. Lineage (NCBI taxonomy): Eukaryota > Metazoa > Chordata > Mammalia > Pholidota > Manidae > Manis > Manis javanica. The sequence continues at coordinate 24,508,638 of NC_133164.1, forward strand.
CACTCTCGGTGTTGTCTATAGGAGTTTATGCCTTATTCAGTCATGAATACCAGTTCTTACTGCTCTTTCATATAAATATGTATATATAAATATTTATAAAAATGTATATATAAATATACATTTACAGAGAAAGAAATATTGAGTATAACTTAAATGTTAGCTGATAATTAAAAATTGTTCCATGCTAATCAAACCAACCAAAGAAAGAGCAGTAAGAACTGGTATTCATGATGAATAAGGCATAAACTCCTATAGACAACACCGAGAGTGGGGAAGGACCAAGGAGATCTGCATCACTCCACCAGCCTGATGTTACATACGGGAGACAAGTGCACAAAGAAAAAATAACACATGCCAGGTTCCGCCAGGTCTCCTGTGTGAGTAGAGTCCTGACTAGAGGAGTTAACTGCTGTTTTTTCCAGGCAAGAGAAAGAAAAGATAACATATTATATATTACTTGGCTCTGCAACTTTGAGGGTATGTTTATGGCAAGATGATTTGTTTATTTGGCAAGATGATTTGTTTATGTACAAACTGGGCTTTGTTCTTGTAGTTTCTCCTTACATTCCATATTTAATTGTTCCCTGCCTCAGGAAAGAGTTCTTACCTGAAATCAGAAGTCCTTCAGCTGCAGAGGTCACAGAGATATTGTCAGTATTCATGAATAAGTGGCTAACTCTATTCTTCAAGCACTGTCCAAGTGTACATAGGCTCTTATTTAACTCCTGAGAAGAAAAACCCAATCAACTTACCACAAAAGACCAATATTGAATCTTTCAAAAGAACGAATACTTTTAGTCTTATCTTATTTAATTAATAAATAAGGTTGGAACATTTCTTTCACATCTGAGTTTGTCGAAAGAGACTAGTACTAGTGCCCCTTTTCTAAATGCCTTTTGTCTCCCAGGTCCAACCACCCAACAATATAGGTTTATGTCCCTTTTCATAAATGTGTGAACAATTTATTAACAAATATATAACTGAAGTAGATATATTACTATGTTAATTTTATATTTTGCTCTTAAAATATGCACAGTTTACATAAAGCATCAATGTGATAGTCCATTTTTTTGTTGTCAATCATAACAAATTTGTTTTGGTTTTGGTTTTGGTCTTGGCTTCTTACTCCCAATCTCTTCTCCAGTATTTATCTCACCAGATCATCTTGACAAGGAACAACCTCTATGTATTTTCCGTGCTCATCTAATAATTGTAAAAATGTACATTTACATATTTATATGCACGCTCAGATTATTTTTACTGCCATGTAATTATCACACATGCATGTTTCTGTATTTGCTTCCCTCACTGAATAATCACTGTAAATTCTCTTGATACATTTCATTTTTGTCTTTTTTTGATTGGATAATGTTTATTCATCAGTATATAAAATCATTTCATAAGTTTTTTATTTATAAGACATTCACTTTGCTTAGAACTTTTTACTACTACAGTGTGTGAATAAACATCTTTATGTAGATATTTTTATGTACCTGTAATTTATAAGACATGTATTTCCAGGAATGATTATTGGATTAAAAGGGTATCTCTATATTCACCCTAAAAGTATTGTGGGCTTATATTTTATAATTCAGATACACCCATATTTAGATTTATACCTCAACTGTTTTTATTAGATTACTAATAAAAAATTCATTATTATAATAACTTGGAAATTACTGTTGTTTTTAAAATACACTGGTTAGTTCCATAACTTCAGTATTAAATTGAGTTTACACAGATGATTTCTAAAATTTTTTAATTTCTCATATTTTTAATTTCTCATAGCATTCAAATTATTTCCAAAAGTAGGCTTGCATATCACCTGTCCTAAATCAATATTATACTAAATCTTCAAGGAACAAAAAGAATCTCAGTAACCAATTTTCAGTAATAAGTATTCTAAATGCTAAAATAGTTTACTTCAGTGAAACCGACATCTATCTTGACATAGTTAAATACAGCTGCTTTTGCTCTCACTTCAGTAAGGATTCAGTTTTCTAAGTATAATGACCCTTATACAGAATACAGGTTATTAGGTCACCTGCCATCAGTCTTCTGTCAAGAAGAGGGGACTCAGAGACTTCTCAAGGTGATCTTGGAGATGAATTTAGTATTTCTTTCCTTTCATCTTTGTTCATATCTTTAATCTTTATTCATATCTTATATTTCTAAGATGTGTGTCATTAATTTTCCTCCCTTATGTATACATTGCATATTTTTCTACATTCTTTTTGGCCTTCATAGTTTCTGCAAAAGTTAGAATATAGCCAAGCATTGCAAACATAAAGTATTTTATGTTTCCAAATTTTCTAGTTCTAGTACTCAAAATAAAAATTTTTCTATAGACATGGAGAAAATTAATCACTTTTAATAAGCATGTTCCTTATTTCTGTGAATTATTACTATATTCAATGGAAAAAGGGTTCTTTCAACAAGCCAATGCTACTGTGTCTAAAAATTTATATGCAAATAATTAAAGGAGGACACATTAAAAAGGGGTAGCAACTTTCTTCCACCTTTCTATCAGCATTGTAGTGTCTCAGAGATAGCTCATGACTCTGTCCTTCTTCCACACACTCTCCTTGGATGTACATTTGTTTTACTGTTGTGATTACCATAGTTATGCACAGGGCTTCCTGACAGTTACCATTGGATGATTTACAAATATATCTTCACCTTCATTCATTTCACCCACCAAAAACCTTTGAATGAAAAGAATTGCCTATTCCTAATAAAATGCTTAAACACTGTAATCATCGGTAAGACTTGCGACATGTATCCAGTCATCCAAGTGTCCAACTTTAGAATTAATACAGCTGTTCATTTTCCCTCAAAAAATTTTCACCATAACATCTGCTCTTGATCTACTAAACAAGTTTTTGCTTACAGATTTTATGGTCTATATATTACTTGACTCTTTTTTTTCCTGCTTTTGCACATCTACTGCTAATATCCCTTCTCTACTAATCTAAACCTGTTATTATCTATTACTGAACGTGTTGAAATAATCTATTATTTTTTTATGAGATTAGCTTTCCCAATTTAAAATTAATCCACCTTTCACATTTCAAACAGCATGAAAAGGTAAATGTTATAGTTTTATTTGGTTAAATCCCTTATATGTCTTTCCTTGTCTCACCAAAGATAAGGAGTAAATTCCTGCTTCCAGGGGCATATGAGAACTTCAAAAACCAACATCATCTTTTATCATTAATTGCATTAATTTTTAACCCAGCAATACCAAACTTCTTATAGTCTTGTGTAAATATCACTGTTATGATCCCATATTCTAGTTAATTCAAGGGTATTGTCTTACGCATCTGTTTTCCCTATTAATCAGTTCCCTTGAGCTATTAAATTCATCTCAAAGATCACCTTGAGAAGTCTCTGAGTCCTCTCTACTTAGATGATCTTTCTTGTGTTTTCATAGCATTTAGAACATGACTTTTTCTTAGTATCTATTGTACTAAATTAACTATTTTTTATTGAGGTCCCCTTTTAAGGTTCTTAAAGATTGGAATCTTGTTTAATTTTCTTCTTAATGCCAACAGTTGTAATAATGACTAAAGAATAAATCTTCATAAAATGTTCATCAAATGAAATAATTTAAAATAGTTACTGAACCTACTTCCTATATGGCTGGAGTCAAATTCAAGTGTGTCCTGGTAAGCTCCTACTGAGATCTACATAACAATATGAACTCATACTTATCTTGGACAATTACAAAAATAAAAGTACTTGAAGATACTAGAAAGTGAACAAAGGCAGGCAGACTATGGAGGGAGTCAATACTTGAAAGAAGAGTAAGGCACCTGGTGGATGATGACAATTTTTGGATTTATCTTAATGGTGACTACAGCTGGAGCCACAAGTGGTGCCTAAAACTTTGATTCAAAACTTATAGACTTCCTAGCCTCAAGAACCAGATGGCAAAAACTGGCATAGTCTAAGCTGTGGAAAGTTAATAGGGAGTATTCTCCGCTATGGTGTCTGCTTCATTCTCTCTTTCCTCCCTATTGTAGACCAGTTACACATTATGTCATTACCATTAATTATGTCAGTACACCTCAGTCCAAATACTAGTTTTCAGAATTTGTTAGACACCTTTCCCATTTGCTCTTAATTCTATGAATTAGTCTATCCAAGGCTTGGGAGTGTGAAATGTTGACCTGTATCCTTCCTTCTTAATATTTCCTAAATTCTAATTTTTAACTATTCAGAATGAAGAATTCTGATTATTTTACTGAAGCCTTCAGCATTTTAACAGCAGCTAGTTTCTGCTTGTAAACCCTAGGACTGCAAACACGTCAAATGGTTCAAGTGTTACAAAATGTCAGGCTCCTTTCTCTGGGGAATTTAGCCTTTCAAGTCCGACTTGCTTGTCTGCCCCTGAAATAACAGTTTTCCTCCTCCATCCCTGCTATGTACTAAAATCTTTGATAATCTCAGATATTCCTTAGGTTTCTCCTAGGATTTTCAGTCTTTCTTCCCATGCTGCATATCAGCAAAGGTTTTGATGAAAAAAACAGAGAAAAGTGCCAGATTCACCACAATGTTTTCTTCTCTCTGGGATTTGGTCCCTCCAATCCCAGCTGACTTCAGGGTTGATTCTCTCATGCCTTCAAACTAGTTTTTTTTAAAAACCAAACCAGTTTTTTATTCTTGTCTTTGGTAGGAGTTTTGATCTTCTGAAAACTAAACCATAGTATCTAGAAAGAGCTATCATTTTTTATAGGAAATAGATTTCATATGAAGTTATATTAATGCATAATAAATTATTACTTTTATACTTTCATATTTTCTAAAATTATTGCATATTTTTATACCCAATTTTATTATGGAAAATTTAGTTCTCTAACCCTAGGATAATTATCTGATTTTATTTTCTCTTTATCTAATTAAAAACAGGTACACAATATTTTGATTATATAGAAGTATGTGAATCTTTTGAAGTATAAATGGATTGAAAGTAAATAGAGTATTAGGAAATGAACTTAGTTTTATTTCATTATGTCAAAGTTCTGTCCACTTAATTTATATGAATAGAATAAGAGTAAATTATTTCATGCCTCCAAGGAGAACATGTTTCTTTCTATTAATAATTGATACTGCATTTTGTTTTTGTAAAAGCTAGATTTTTTTTTCATAGAGAGTGTAGAACAAAATATTTTACCTATTTACCAGGGACAGTTATGAGTTTTATGTGTATTATTTATTTCATGTAGTCTTTTCAACACACAATGTTAGTTACTACCATTACCCCTATTTTATAGAAAGAAAATGAAGACATAAAAGGTTAAATAATTATAATTTTCCCTTCATGGTAAAAATTAAATTTCAGTCCACAAAATGACCCTACACATTTTTAAATCACTAACTATAATGCCATAGCAACGTACAAACCTACAGCTGCATGTACACATATACACAGAGGTGAAATAAGGAAGATATGCATTTAGTATGTAATATATGTATAAACCATTCTTGTTTCATAAAAATGTGAATTGTTTCAAGGAACAATAAATATATTCCGTTATCACAGGTACAGTTTTCCTATTAAAAATCTTTACTGTTTTATTAATTATTGAGAGAGGAGTGTGGAAGTATCCACCTATAATTTTGGATTTGTTTTTTTTTTTTCTTGTAGTTCTCTTATGTTTTTGCTTCATGGATTATGAAACCCTGTTATTAAGCCCATACACATATAGGATTCTTATATCTTCTTAAAAAGTTAATTTATGTATCATTATGTAATATTTATCTTCATTCCTGTTACAAAGCATAGTATATATAATGTTAATATAGCCACTGCAGTTATATTTCTTTAGCACTGGAATGGTACATTGTCTTCAATTATTTTAATTTTAACTTATCCATATCTTTATGATTAAAGTTTTTGTTCTTGTTGGCTGCCTATATTTGGATCCAACTTTTAGATGCAATTTGAAAATTTTATAATTTACACCTCTCTGCTCAGAGTCCCCATCTTATTCATACATGTTACCCAAGTTTTACACTAGGTAATCATATACTTTGATAGCACTTGTGTTCCAGAATCTCAACATCAGAGTCATCACTGGGTCTCCTTCTCTTAATAGTTTCTCTTAACCAAAAATTAATTCCCCTTGCTATCTTGGGTGTCATAACTGGATGACAGACTTTATGTGTAGAAGAGATAAACTGAAGCAACTGGGTTTATACCTAGAAATAGGCCTGTGTTTTTCTAATTTCAAGTCATGAGAGGTATAGTCCATGTAAGTCTTGAGTTGAATCATATGTTTTATTGTTGCTATACTTATTTCCAGTTCACCACAAACTTTTATGTATATAGAAATGGGCTGATTCTACTTTATCTTATTGTAGAGCCTAACATGCCAGAGGATTTTTTTTGTTTGTTTCCAGTTCCACAAACAGCATTCTCTAGGTCCTATGTACATGCACTGCAGCAAAGGACTGTTCCCTAGAGGTAGAGTTATTGACTGTAACTTGATGCAAGAATCAGGGAAGTTCTCTGATTTACTGGTTCTGCCTTTGTCTCAAGCATGCTTAGTGTTTCTGAGACACATGGGTAGGGTTTTCTCAGCAAACCTTCCCCTCATCTCCCACAGTAGTTAGTCTCTGCCTTGTAACTCTGGCTGGTCTTCTGCAGCATTTTACCAACTCTCTCCTAGTGGTGGCAGATCTCTACTAGAGAATCTCACCACAAGATTCTGGGTCCAAGTGTGTTTTCTGCCTCTCCTCTAGGAGTATAGGGCTTTACTCCTCCTCTGGTAGCATTGTCCCTTTGTCTGGAATTAGTGGCAGGGGGATTTCTTCCTCCTGCCTCTGTGGAAGACTGCTATTTATTTGTTACTGGGAACAATGACATTTTGCCACAAGCTATAAATGAAATCCTTGATATGGTGTTTTTAATTAATTTTTGTATATTGTACTTTCTTCTTTGTATTCATATCCTTATATCATTTATTTTAGTTTTATAAGAACTATGGTTATATGAGTAGGATGATACCAGACATTTATTTTTCTGTGCCTTCTTGGGCATTTATTAGTATATCCTTGAATGATTACCATTCTGGGTAAATAAGCAAATATGTACACTCCTCCATTATAGTCCATAACATAATGTACCATAAATCTTTATTATTTTATTGATATATATGATTCATTTCTTTTTTATGTTATTATAATACTGAAGAAGGCAGATTTGTACATACAAGGGAAATGTTCTATAGAATACATACTTAGAAAGGTGGTATTTTATCAAAGGGACATTGGGCTTTCCTTGTGTTGTTCTTCCCATTTCTGTTATAAGACATGTGAACACAATTTTTAAATGATTTTACTTAGGGGATTACAAGAGAATACTTTCTGCAATAAATGTATATATCTTTTCTAGTATTTACTTTCATAAGCCATATTAATCTAAGAAAATCTACATTATACAAAGGAAAATAATTGAATCTACTATTTAAAGCAATGCTTAGAATATTTTCATTGCTCTATAAGGTTACTGAATGTGACATAAAAAATAAAACAAAGCACACATAAGTAACTTCAATACAATTACAAGCAGAAAGGCTTTCCATGATTTTATAGCCCATGAAGAGTAATTTAATACTGAAAAATGAAACTATTTTATATGAATTTTACATAGAAATGTTATAAATATAAATAAATCAATATGACCCTTTTTATTTTGGCCATAAAATATAAAGATTGTATAATTATTATTTTTCAGCAATTATGTACTTGCTAATTCATCTCATGCTTTCTAATGCATAATAAGTAGGTACATTCAGGCAAGAGGAGTAAATATTAGATAGCAAAAATATTCTGTACTACTCAGGGCCCTCCAACCAAACACAACCAATAGGATACATATAGATCAATGTAAGAGGATATTTATTTTAAGAATTGGCCCATATGGTTATGGAGGCCAGGAAGTACCATGATCTGCTGTCTGCAAGCTACAGAAGCAGAAAAGCCAGGGTGTATTTTAGTCTGAGTACAAAGACCTGAGAATAAATGGGGTCTATGGTGTTTGTCTTGATCTGAGCCTGCCTGCCTGAAAAACAGGACTCCTGGTTTGCAAGGAGAGGAGAAAATTGGATGTCTCAGCTCAGAGAGAGCATTTGCCTTTCCTTCGTGTTTTCTTTCTGTTTAGGCCATCAAAGATTAGATGATGCCCTCCCACATTGGTGAAAGTAATCTTTACTCTTCTGACTTAGTGCTAACCACTTCCAGAGACACCATCACAGAAACTCCCAGGAATAATGGTTTATCAGCTATCTGGGCATCTGTTTATCAGATTCAAGTTGACATAAAATTAACCATCATTCATTCTTTGTTATGGAGTCCAAAATAGAATTATCAAGAATAAGAACTTATTTATCTATTCATAATTAAATCATATGATACATAGAAAATAAGTACAATTCAGGTTTTCAAGGAAACTGGTAGATATAAATTGAGAAAATTGATTTAAAATTACACAGGTCATATTTTGTGACATAGTACCTTTTTCTTGAAGAAGTAGGAATATAGAGTAAGAATAAAAACTTAATGGTAATAGAAAATATAAATATGAAATTTGGGAATACTTTCTTGGGTAAAATATCAAACTGTCTACTTAGTGACTATTTTTGAAAAATCAGTTACTTTCTCTAATATACAACAAAATTACCTTTAAACACACACACACATATATATATATATATATATATATATATATATATATATATATATATATATATATGCTATTTTTAAATGAATCAAATGGCAACTTTTAAAACTTTTATATAAAATCCGAATCCCTAGATTTCTTGAAAAACTCACAGGTATTCAACACTTGGATGTATTTCTGAGTGGATGAGTGCGTGACTTCCAGTTGTCCATGGTCATCATGATTCTCCATGGATTCCCACATGTGCCCGAATTCTGTATATTATCTAGAGAACCATTTGAAAAAAATTTTGAAGTATAGAATATGTTCAGTAAAGTGTAAAATCCATGTTTTTTTCAATAGACTTTATTTTTTAATAGATGTGATTTTTAGAACAATTATAGATTTACAAAAAAAGTATGAAGAGAATTCCCATATACCTTGCACTCAGTTTCTCTTATTATTATTAACATCTTACATTTATATGATACATTTCTTAAAATTCATGAATATGGATACATTATTATTATTAAATAAAGCCCATAATTCCTTAGATTTCCTTAGTTTTTACCTAATGTACTTTTTCTGTTCCAGAATCTCATCCAGGATACCAGATTACATCTAGTTGCCATTATCTTCTTAGGCTCCTCTTGGATGTGATATTTAACAGACAGCTTGTTTTTTAATACCATTGACAGCTTTGAAGGGTTACTGTTCAGGTACTTTGTAGAATTTAGAATTTTAGAATTTTCTTGATGTTTTCTCATGATAAGACTGGCTATATAGGTTACTGGAAGGAAGATTATTTAGGTGTAAGGTACCATTTTCATCACATTGTATCAAATGCTCATACTAGCAATTTTATTTTTGACAGTTGTTGGTCTTGCACACTGGATTGAGGGAGTATTTGTTAGACTTCTCCATGGTAAAGTTTCTTTACTCCCTGTTTCCATATTGTATACTTTCAAAGTAACTCATTTGTGCAGTTCACACATATGGAGCAGATAATTATGTTCTCTCCTTGAAAATAGAGTATCTATATAAATTATTTGGAATTAATCATGGGAGATTTGTTTCTTTTCTCCCATCTTTAATTTATTGAATTATTTATTTGTATCTGTATAGACTCAATATTTATTTTGTGCTCTAGGCTATGATTCAATAGTATTTATTTTTTGTCCACAAAAACAATTTTATTCCCAGTAAGTGAAGACCCAGTCCCTTTGCACTACCAACCCTATCAAAAGGCTAAGGTTATGTAAGGGAGAAATCTGGGAGAAAGGTCCCCTGTCCCTCAACATAAAAGCCTGGAGGGAGTAAGAGGGGATGCACAGACAGGTTACAGGAGGTGAGGAAAGAAAGGGAATATTAGACCAGGATGGTCACTGAAGAGGAAGAGCGGGAGGAAAGAGAAGGACGGGAAGGAGGGTGTTGACAACCCAGGGAAAACAGGGGGGCTGGGGCAGGGAGTCAAATGCAGTGAGGAGACTGGAGCCCATGCTTAGGAATCTGTTGCAGTCGTTCTTTGTTCACCCAATTCTGCTGGAGCCATTTTCGGTACTGGATACAACCAACTATAGTCATTGCATCCATGGCCAAAGCCAGCAGTTACTTCCTGTGAAAGGAATGAGGTAATAACCCAAAGAGAAGCTCTTGTTCGGAACAAGATGTGCCTGAGCCACCTTTCCATAGACCAAGAGGGCATGCAGGTCTCAGGGCTCCTCTCATGAATAATCACAGACAAGATTCACATCTGCTGCTGGATTCCTCCCTATTCCATGCCAAATTTTCAAAACTGCATCAGAATTCTCATCGTGTACCACAGCGGCAGCACACCAGCCTTCTGAGCCCGGGGACCTTGAGGCCAGAGTTGCAGTGGAATCTTCCAGTCTTCAAGCAGTGGAGGAAAGACTGATGTGTTGATGGGGTCTCGGGGTGGTGGGCTGCAGGCATTGGCTGGGTGAGCCTCCTGGTTCCAGGTAGCCTTAAAGAGCTTAATACTGGCTCTTTACCATGAAACCCTTATAAAATACTGAGAAGTTAAATCCATGAAAGTGTAGGGGACCTTCTAGGACAGGCCTCCAGGAATTTCTCACCCTGATACTAGCTTATACACTGCCTCCAATGCTTTGTCAAAGAACATTTAAGACCTGACAGCTCCCGTAGCTCCTACTCTCAGTAAGGTGACTTTGACAGTGATTCTCTGCATTAGCCTCTGTCTGTAGATTTTTAGGCCATGGTTTCACCCCATGATTTCAATTGTCTGATGAGTTTATGACAAGTCTGATTTTCAGGGTGTTCTCCTTTATTCCTATTGTAAGAATAGGAGTGATGACTTCCAAGCTCTTTATAGGTCAGAGCTGGCACCAGAAGTTTCCAAAAGTCACTTTTGTTATTTCATTTTGGGGCACTAATATTTGTTCACAAATGTAGATATATCATCAGTCTTCTTCACAAATTTACCAGGATATTTTGTTTCAGAATAAAATAGAAAAATATATATAAAATAGTATTATCTTCTGAACCCACATTTTCTATAGTGGTACAGTGATCTGTAAAAACCAGAGACAATTAGCAAATAGACATGCATGAAACTGAGTACACATAGAGGGAAATGCAGGGTTACATCAGCCAGAAATCAGGTCCCTGATACATTAAAAAGAAAAAAAAACTCAACATCCTAGTGTCCTGTGATAAAATATGGAAAATAGATATAATATAGAATAAAAACAACAACTCAACAGTATCATTGAATAAAAACAAAGCTACGTGTATTTGGTAGATTTTAGAGGTTGAAATATGTATCTGTCCAAAATTTTTTCTCTAATGCTAATGAAAAAAATCTCTGTGTATGAATTTCTCTCACTGTGTGTAAGTGTATTTGTGTCCCCAGATCTTGATCCCTCTCTCTAACCTGAACTCATCTGGTCTACAAAAAACACGCATGCAGTCTCCCTGCTTCAAATGAGGAACCTGTAGCTGCACATCACCATCAGGTAGTCTTGGACTTGCAGAGAAAAGGACAGGAGGACACAAATTTTCATGACCCTGGTGGAATCAAGTAAATTACTTACTTTCATAGAGGAAAGGACACCCACATTCCACTGATGGTTTTGGAAGGGCCGCTAGTGAAGAAGGAATGTTAAATTGACATGGTTTTGACTGCATAGCTAAATTAATAATAGAGTTAATACGTTACATGCTTGGATTTTCTCATTCCATATGTCAGTGTGGATTCTCCCATTCAAGGATGGCTGCACGTAGAGATAATGACAAATGTAGATCACTTTACTTCCTATTTTCTCCCAAGTTAAATGATGATCATAAAAGAGAAAGACAATACTTTACTTGGAGAATCAATTGCAGCTCTAGTACTCAAGAAGCCATTTCCCAGAACAAAGGTGTCACCTTTCTGATGCAACCATCAAATATAACTTTCGAACTAGCTGAATGCACATCACATGCAGGCCTTGGGACTCCCAACCTGATGTCCACATTTTGTGATGGGTCACTTTAGATTCAATAAATAACAAAGTGGGTAGGACCCTACAAGCCTTGCTTGGCAAATAGAAATTTTCAAGAAAGTAGCTGAAAAGCTATCCATTTGGGGGAATGGTTATATTCCATTTCACTGTATTAAGGGAAATTTCTGGCTCTATGAGGCTTTCCACTCACAGAGATTTCCCTAAATGACTGGAAGTGATTCACTGAATGCTCGTCTGTCTTGAAACATGATGGAATGCATTGTACTGCAATGGAAAACCATCTGTGTAAAACCAGCACCTGCTATGTATAACCTAAAGCCAATATGGGTTCTCTGCTCAGCTGGTAGAATTCAGAAAGTTCCTCAGCCAAGCCACTAACTTCCCTTGATGAATTCTGAGACATTTTTATCTCCTAAACTGTTATCTATAGCCTATCTGTCTTTGTCTGTGATTTGAGACTGTACAGACTGGCAGATTAAAGACTCTTCTCTTTGAAGATATAAACAATAGGGAAAAAAATTCCTGCTGCTAATCAGACAGTCTGAATCACAGATGTGGATACTCACAGTAAGGACATGTTCTCGATGGGACTGACTGGGATTGAGCCTCCCACCAACTGAAGAAATTCCTCTTGGGGAAACCCCAATAGCCATAAATGACAGTTTTATTCTGGAAAAATCATGTGTTCCACCAGGACTATATTTCTTGTTTGAAATCGTGGCACAAACTTTTTTGCTTCCAAGCCATAATTGACTGTACACTACTGTGGTCATAAGAGACCTTCACATTTTTAAGGAATTGTCATCAGTAGCCTTCAGACAAACCCACAAATCTCTCCAACATGAGGTGACCCTTAGCTCATTGAAGAAGCTCCCCAGAGTGCTAATGAACTCATTATTTATGCATAGTCTGGAAGTTTATTGCTATGGTAAGGGTCATCCAATTAGAAAAAGAACTAATAATTTTTCCCTGATGCTTGTGAACATTATCAATGATAGCATCTTGGCTTTAGAAGGCATTCAGCACAGCCTAATTCACTGGCCAGAGTGGTTGATAGAATTACCCTAGATTTCACCCTAGCAGGCCAGGGCAGAGTTAGTGCAATCAACAATGAATCCTAATTTTTCTGGAGTATTGCCTTGGGGCCAATGGAGGGTCAGAACAGAGAAAAAAGGAAAAATCTCTTTTCCTAAGGTGGACCCAATGATTTATGTGATTTTTTTTCTCCCCATCTCATTAGACACGGAATCCTGGAGGGCATGGTTGAGGAAAATATTGTATGTTGGTGATACAAACTAAATATTTGTGTCTCCACAAAATTCATATGTGTTGAAATCCTGTGCTTGATATGATGGTATTGGGAGGTGGGCCCTCATGAGTGAGATTAATGCCCTTTAGAAGAAGCCTGCCATGTGAGGATACAAGAAGCATGAAAGCCAGAATGGGCCCACACCTGGCCATGCTGGCACCTAATCTTGGGCTTCCAACCTCCAGAACAGAACTATGAGAAATAAATTTCTGAAGTTTATAAGCCACCCAGTGTGTGCTCCTTTGTTACAGCAGCCAGAACAGGCTAAGACAGTTGACTTCATTTTAGTTCTTGGAGTCTTGTTAGTAAGAACCCTAGTTAAATCCTATGTGAGATGAACTGAAAGGAATTTGATTACAAAATCTATTGGTCAGATTTTTTAGAGTGGGCAATAGGGTAGCATACTAATGTGAAAATTTCCCGAAGCATACTAATGTGAAACATGATGGAGTGCATTGTACTGCAATGGAAAACCTAGGGAGCTGGTCGGTGTGGCCTGTGGCATGGACAAGGACCCCTGGGTCCCCAATGGCCCTACTGGCTCACCACACACCCAGGTGATGGTACACATGGCGAACCTGGGACCAGTCCTGCCTGCCTCTGGGCCCAGCTCGGGAATGCCTGGACGGCCTGCAGCCTCTGCCCCTGGATGACAGAGGCTGAGGCCAAGGGCCAGGTCATACCCTCCAGCCAGCCACCTGCATCTCCACATGTCCAGCTCCAGAGTAACCAGTGAAGTCAGCTTCAGAGTGTAGGGATTCCCTTGGCACTGAGCTCGGGACCCCTGTGGGGGTAGCTTGTCCTAAGGGAGCCCAGCTGCAGCAGTTTTTATAGCTAACCTACCCAGAAACCAGCACTGTGGTTCACAGAACTGGCTGCAGCTTCCCTTTAAGCCCGGCTCCCCTGGAGAGACTGGGGGACATTTTAAGCTAGCCTAGATTTGCATAGCCAAGGGGGAAGCCAGCAGTGGACCAAGCAGTGACCACTGGCCGCCTGGCATCTTCCTCTGCAGGGCAGGGTGCTGCGTCTGTCACTTGAAGTAGTGGGGGAGGTGGGAAATAAATAATTCTAATACTGAAAAAAAAAAAAAGAAAGGTCAAGTCAGCATATGACCCAGGGTGAACTGCTGGGAGTCCTCCATACCTGTACTCATAGAGATTTTGCTGTATATATTGGGATTATGAGGCCCTGACAGCTCTTTACCCTGGACCATTTTTCAAGATTGTTCATGCAGCTCAGAATGTGTACAGTTAAAGGAATGTCTCTTTCTGCAAAGCAGCAGGCTTGCTTCTGGAGTGTCATAACATCGGTGTGTTTTATGTTCAGAGTCCCTCTCCTATTGTGCAGTCTCCTGCATATTGCATCACTAGATTCAGTTGGTTGTCCTCATTGCCCTGTGGGACTTAGAGTTGAGAAATACAGAATAATTTTGCTGATATGAATACTATTTTTTGATTCATGAACCTGGCATCTGTCAGTATCCATGTAACTGTGGGTAGCTAACTTATTAGCATTTAAATAGGACAAATCAATCCTTTGCATACAGGTGTTTTCAGTTCAGAAATCAGTCTTTTACAGTATCCACATATTTGTATATATTCATATACTCTAAGAAGTTTAAAGATTTAAACCTGAATCAGTTATATAGAGAGATGTTTCAGGATAAAATGAGATCGAATTAAATATATGTGACCTCGATTATTATAGCTCTATTTTTTAAAATATTTCAAGATTTTCATCCTCCCAGGAAGAAGAAAAACAGTATTAGTTATGACATCTTATGGCAAATTCTATCTTAGCAGTTTACCTTCATCTATATTTAATTCTACATATACATATAATACTACTTAATAAAGTGAATCCCAAATTTCTCATTGTTTTTTGCTTTATTAAAGGTAATAATGATAAGAAGAGGAAAAAAGTACAAAAAGAAAAAAAAATGGACCCAAATGCCATTGCCCAGATAATACTTGTAGATAAAAAATAAAAGCATGCATAGACAAATACACACATGCACAAGGAATCGAATTATGCACATCAGCTAGTTTCACTTAATAATCTTGGACATACTTTTATTTCAAAAAATAGACTTGCTCTACTTTGTTCATTGTAATGGCTGCCAGGCAGATGATTTGTACACATATTTAATAATGTGTCATCTACTGATAGACATATACATTAATTCTGGAATTTACTCTTACACAAGGAACAAAAATGTCTTGGAGAAATTTCAGGCTTGATATTTCAGGTGAAATATTTCCTTAAAAACTGAATGAGTAGTTAAAATTAGTAAGACACTTAAACCTTGGGAGGTGAATATAATAATTTCTTAGTGCTCTAAAATCAGTTTTGAATGTACCTTCTTCAAAGTGAAAAATTCTTGTATTTTTTTCAAAATACTTAATATGCCTAAATTGAAGTTTCATAGCACTGGCAGTATGTTATGTTTACTCTAAAACATATCGTTCATTTATGTATTTTATATATTATTTTGTCTTTTTTGTCTATATTATTTATGACATTTAAAATAAATCTCTGAAACAGGACCTATCCAATTACATCTGACTCAACATTTGTTAATGTTTAAAACTGATGCAAGTTCCTTAAATGCTCTTTATGGTATCTTTCAACAGTTCCACTTCTAGATATATTCCCAAGGGCAATTAAAATATCTCCACATAACAACTTGTACACAAATGTTTATAGCAGCATTATGCATAATAGCCAAAAGGTGGAAGCAACCCAAATGCCCATCACCTGACAAACAGGTAAACAAAAGGTGGCACATCCATATGCTGGAATATCATTTGGTCATAAAAAAGGAATGAGGTGCTGATACATAGTACAATATGAATTAACCTTGAAAACATGCTACATGAAAGAAGCAAGTCATAAAATACCACTTATGATGTGATTCCATTCATAGGCAATTCTACAAAAGGGAATTCTACAGAGACAAAAGCAGATTAGCCGTTGCCAAAAAGGGTTGTTAGCAGAATATAACTGAAGTGAAAAGGATGTATTTTGGGGGATGATAATACTCCAAAATTGATTGTGATGATAGTTGTACAACTCTGTGAATATAGTATTTTTTATTAAAGCATAATTGATACACAATCTTGTTTTCGTTTCAAGTATGCAACACAATGCTTCAACAGTTACCCATATTATTAAGTCCTCACCTCCACTAGTGCAGTTACTATCTGTCAACATAGGAAGATGTTACAGCATCATTGACTATATTCTCTATGCCGTACTACCATCTCTGACCAGTTCATATTATGATTGCAAAGTTTTTGAAAATTTTTGTGCCCCGTTATCCCCCTCAGTCCCCCACCCACCCACTCCCTGCCCTCCCACATGGCGACCACATGTCATTTCTCAGTGTCTATGAGTCTACTGCTATTTTCTTCATTTTGTTTTGTTGTTTTTAGTGAATATAATAATTTAAAAAAAACATTGAATAGTATACTTTAAATGAGTGAATTGTACCTTATCTCAATTATTCAGTAAAGCTGTTACGAAAAATATGCAGGATAACAACATAATACTTATGTTAACATAATAGTTAATAGCATAGACTAGAGCATAATGATCTGTGTTTATGATCCAAGTCTGCCACTTACTAACTCTAATCTTCCTGCATCTTAGTTTCATTTGGAAAATCAGGGTAGTATTAACTCTATTCTCAAGGGATCTATTTGTGTGTGGTGGGGGTGAGAAATAATCCACACAAAACACTTAAGACAATTTCTGCACATAGTAATTTGCATAACTGTTCGCTCTGATGATGATACTAGTTCTTCAACAGAGGAGTTTTTGAGTTTTGGAAACTAAACTTTTTTCAGGGCCTCTTTTGATAAGGTAGGAAGTGATATTAATAAATACCAAGCAAATTTGTACATTATTACAAAAGAACAACATATGATGAACAGGGGTATTAGAAAATACTGGAGAAGTTTGGAATGATTATTTTTAATTGTCTTAGTAGCCCACCTTTGTTCTAAAGATATCTGTATAAGGAAGACATTTCTCTTGGTCTCTCTAATTATTTTTGAGAAAAAATCTTCATAATGTAACCTGCTGGATATGTCTCCTTTAAATTTACTCTTCTCTATCAGGGTATGTATGTATGTGTGTGTGTGTGTGTGTGTGTGTGTGTGTGTGTGTGTGTGTGTGTGTGTGTGTGTGTGTGTGTGTGTGTATATCACATTGGTACAACCAGTAAAATGATTCCAAAGAATGTAGAGGCTGACCCAATGGGGTATTTCAGTAAGCATCATCTTAATTCACCATGCTGTCACCACATAATGATGAAATCCAACCTCTTACTATATTCTCTTCAACCTTGATATCTTTGAATGCATTTTATTGCTTAGAAAAAATACATCATATCTGATATTATTGTCTTTGAATTGCCAAATTATTTATGATTAACCATGAAAGCTATATTCAGAGTGTCATAAAGGTCAGGCACAAAGCTCAGAAGAAGGAAAATTAGAAGTGAAGCAGAGATTTAATTCTTAAATTGCTCTTTTATGCCTCTCTATGGCAACACATGGTGAATAAATGACAATCAGTATTTGAAGGCCTCTTCCTGTAACTGAAGGAAATTACATTTAAAATTATGCTGCCTAATTCTTCCTGCTCACAAAAAAACTGATACAATTTTTTAAAAACATATTTCAAAACAGCAAAATTATTTTTTTGGTCGGGTTTATTTTTCTTATAAATAGTGAGATAAAAAATATTCTGCTAATTATGATCATATGAAAGTTTAAAAATAACCAATTTTAAAACATCTTTACATCCCAATAAGTAATATTTTGGGGCAGGCATACAAATCTTTAAGAAAGTAGTCTTTTGTTTTCTTTAATTTTCTAGGAGAGAATTATATAAGAACGTTTGACAATCTGAATAAAATTGTGGACACATTCACTTAAAAATGATCATATGCATGCACCCTCAACTTAGATATGGAAGAATATCTGCTTCCCTAGAATGTTATCAAGTCCATTTCTTTCTGCTGCCTCTTATTTTACTGTCTCACAGCTCCATGTGTATTCCTATCAAAGCTGCCTACTGAGTGGTAAACAAAGCATTGCAGAGAGAGAAATTGGCTTCCTCAAACAGTGGACAGCTATCTTTGATGAACAGTTCTTGAGAAAAAGCTAGACCCTCCATATTTTAATAAAAAGTGGCATTAATTCTGTTGTAACAGGCTAAATTGCTAATATATGATCCTGAATTTAAATTTCTTAAAATTTAAATTGCATAATATGCATTAATGTTTCTATAAGTTTGTGTTTTAAATAATCTCTAGATAATAATTCATGAGATATAAAAATATTTGCAATACATGTATAGTCCATTGCTTAAGGGAATATTTTAAATAGGTAGTGGCATATCAGGAAAACAGACATACACATAGTCTTATTAGATGAGTAAATTAAGAGAATCTCTTCTAACTGCTAGGTCTCATCTCTTTAATGGATATCACTTGCTTCTGCTCTTCATATTTGTGATGGACAGAAGCAGAGAGTGACCTTGGATATTATTTCATGTGTTTTGGAATCCTTTTTTGTTAATCAACATTTGTTTACTCTCCTTTACAAGGACTACAAGGTAAACATATGCATAGAAGGGACTTCACTGTTACTGAACTTTCATTTTGTTCCTTTCCATATCTGTGGAGATCAATTTCAATGTACAACTCCAAAGGCAGAGAAAAACTTGAACAAGGAAATTAATCTAAGATTTAGGCCATGGGATGGGGCAACTTCCGGATGGAATCACCCTTAGGCCTGGAATGTCATGACTTGAGAAATTTATCTCTAAAATGCCATTGATGTGTTTTCCTCTATTCACTTTTAAAACGTTGACTACCTTCTTTCTGGTGTGTGTTGAACTTGGTTTCAAATGGAATTTAGTTGCTTTTAATCAGGTCCTTGAATCTGTGACTATTACAGACTAATGAAAAGTTTCTTTGTTTATTTAGACTTTCATGTTCTTTCCTACAATTAAATAATAGTGTACCCTATTCTCATGCAGCATTTTCTTATGTTTTTAATTAACTCTCAGTTGATAATTTATAAACTTTTTAAAAAGAATTTTTTGTTTCTAATTTATTATTGCTGGATAGGGACTCAAATGATAAGGTTAAAAATAACGTGTAAAGCTTAATGTAATAACTTTTTAAAAAGATTGCTCACAAGGTAAAGTCAGGAGAAAAACTCTAGGGATAAACCCCTCCTAACTAAGGGTAAACATGAAAGTAACAGATGGACTCCTCTGTGATAGCACTAGTTGTTGCATGTCTTAATTGAGCTAAAATTGGAAGGGAATTCTTAAGTGTAGAAATGGTTGAATTTTCTTTATGTTCTATATAGTCTAAAGTATTCAATCCTTTGGCTTTTGCTGGAAGTGTCTTTTTCTATTTACCAACTGGTACTAAATAATAGTACATTTATAATTGTCCATATCTGTATCTTATTTTGTGCTACATTAGGAAGTTAGAAGTCCTTGGCTACATAAAGGGTGACCATGAAACTAACAAATATGTGCTTCTGTTTCATAACAGAAACTTAAAAATAAGATGACAGATGAAGGTTAGCCCAAATGACTCATAAACAGTAATGCAGTTTGTGAAAAAAATAAATGCTAAATGCATCATTTTAAATCCAAAAATATAGAAAAATCTAAAATCAATACTTATTTGTATAATCAAGATTTTTTTGTGTCAGAGTTCTTTATTGCAAGAAGGAAAAGCTCACTGTGGCTATCTTAAACAGAAATAGGACATTATTTCTCATTATTGGAACACTCAAAATAAGTTAGAGAATCAGCCTTGTAAAATGGGCAGAAACCATGGAAACAAGGTGGGATAAAGAAACAGGATGAAGAAACAAATTGGCCCACATAATACCACTAACTTCAGGACTTCACTGATACTGCTTGCACAAACAGAAACCTAAATGTCCCTTTCCTTTTGCCTTGCTCACTAAGGAGAACATTGCCTGGCCTTATCTAGGTCATATTTCTACCTTCTGCATAAGGTAGCAAAGTTATAGACAGATCCCCATGACCTAGGTGGTAGGAAGTATAGAGCACACAATGTGAAATAACACACACCAACAACAGAGTATTAGAGTAAAATGAAAATCATATATTTAGAAAATGTCTAAAACTATATTCTTTCTGATGATTATATTCTAGCTTTTTACATATAACGTTTTTTCTGATTCCTTGGACATTAATCACTGTTCTCCAATCACCAGGAATCAGTGGTCATGAGTGTTACTTATCCCTGGTAGATGTGCACTGGGTCACAAAGCATTTTCTAAAACCACCTCCTTCATGAAGACTGTAGTTTGTAACAGTGACTGTAACAAATCTATCCTATTTTCTTCTCATTTCCATGCCACCAAGTAAAGAGTCCCTTCTCTGTGGTTCTGACAATTAATTCTTTTTATTTATTTATTTTACTGAAGGGTAGTTGACACACAGTATTACATTAGTTTCAGGTGTACAACACAGTGATTTAACATTTATATACATGATAATTCTAGGTACCAGCTATCACCATACCAAGTTGTTACAATATTTTGTCTATATTCTTATGCTATACATTACATCCCGGTTACTTATTTATTCTACAATTGGAAGTGTGTACTTTTTTTTTGTGAGGGCATCTCTCATATTTATTGATCAAATGGTTGTTAACCACAATAAAATTCTGTATAGGGGGGTCAATGCTCAATGCACAATCATTAATCCACCCCAAGCCTAATTTTCATCAGTCTCCAATCTTCTGAAGCATAACGAACAAGTTCTTACATGGAGAACAAATTCTTACATGGTGAATAAGTTACATGGTGAACATTACAAGGGCAGTCATCACAGAGGCTTTTGGTTTTGATCATGCATTATGGACTATAAACAGTCAGTTCAAATATGAATATTCATTTGATTTTTATACTTGATTTATATGTGGATACCACATTTCTCTCTTTATTATTGTTATTTTTAATAAAATGCTGAAGTGGTAGGTAGATACAAGATAAAGGTAGAAAACATAGTTTAGTGCTGTAAGAGAGCAAATGTAGATGATCAGGTGTGTGCCTGTAGACTATGTGTTAATCCAAGCTAGACAAGGGCAATAAAACATCCATGGATGCAGCAGATTTCTCTCAGAACAGGGGTGGGGGGAGGTTCTAAGCCTCACCTCTGTTGATCCCCATTTTCTCACCTGATGGCCCCCCTGCGACTGTGCCTGTCTTAGGTTGTTCCTCCCTTGAGGAATCTTACCTGTCTCTGGCTAACCAGTCATCTTCCGGGGCCATTCAGGGAAATGTTAAGTTGGTAAGTGAGAGAGAAGCCTTATTGTTTGAAAAGGTTAGCTTTTTACTTCTTTGCATATTTTATACCCTGTGGCTTCTATGCCCAGCATTTGTCTTGAGGTGTTTTTACCACTTGGAAGAATTATGATACTCGGTAAATTCGATATGAGGCACGAATTCTACTTAAGGGTTATAATTAGGAAGGAAGAAGAAAAGCTATAGAAGTAGCAAGTGGAAGAAAACCTGGGAAGATTGATTATTTCTTTGACGTACCTTCTTGTAGAGTAACTTCTGCATGTATATGTTTTAAACTACTAATTAAATTGCACACACACATTAACATAATAGGAGTACAGTTATGTAAGCAAAGCCAACCTATAATTACCAGCCATCTCCAGTGAAACCAAGAAAACCAGTTAGGCACCTTAGGCATTTGTGAAAACTTATCTATGATATGGTGAATATTGTCCAACTGAACTCGAACAGTCTGAGAGAAATCAGACAAGTTAAAACAACCCATTCCTGGGGACTGTTCACATCCCATATGTTCTTTTAACAGTAAATAGTCTATAGTTGTAAGATTTTGGAGCACTACAATTTGGACTTCTCCTAATTCTTGGCTGAGTTCCAACAGTTTAGATCCAGTCAAATTTGTTGTTTTGCTGTATGCACAGGCCAGCTTTATCTCCTTCTTCATTACCATGGCAAGTCCAGGAACTAGTGGGATGAGTGCATCTACACCTGTAGCAGTGCAAGGATCTTTGTTGGGGTTTTTTGATGGTCATCTTCTGGGATGAGTCTTCCCGAGAGTGCGGATGTTAGAAGTTCTTTTTCATATCGTATCTTAGTTCATTTTCGGGGTAGCCAAATTAGGCTTTGATCCTCTGTAAAAACACAAACAGACCCTATGCCTACACTTTTATATGCCCTTTATATCATTGTGTAGAACTCATTGGAGGTCACCACACAGGAACTGCTTTTTCTTTTTTATCATTAATCTATGCTTACATGACAAATATTTTGTTTACTAGGCTCTCCCCTATACCAGGTCCCCCCTATATACCCCTTTACAGTCACTGTCCATCAGCGTAGCAAAATGTTGTAGAATCACTACTTGTCTTCTCTGTGTTGTACAGCCCTCCCCTTTCTCCCACCCCCCCATGCATGCTAATCTTAATACCCCCATTTTTCTCACCCTCCCTTATCCCTCCCTACCCACCCATCCTCCCCAGTCCCTTTCCCTTTGGTACCTGTTAGTCCATTCTTAAGTTCTGTGATTCTGCTGCTATTTTGTTCCTTCAGTTTTTCCTTTGTTCTTATACTCCACAGATGAGTGAAATCATTTGGTATTTCTCTTTCTCCACTTGGCTTGTTTCACTGAGCATAATACCCTCCAGCTCCATCCATGTTGCTGCAAATGGTAGGATTTGCCCTTTTCTTATGGCTGAGTAGTATTCCATTGTGTATATATACCACATCTTCTTTATCCATTCATCTATCGATGGACATTTAGGTTGCTTCCAATTCTTGGCTATTGTAAATAGTGCTGCGATAAACATAGGAGTGCATTGGTCTTTCTCATACTTGATTGCTGCATTCTTAAGGTAAATTCCTAGGAGTGCAATTCCTGGGTCAAATGGTAAGTCTATTTTGAGCATTTTGATGTACCTCCATACTACTTTCCACAATGGTTGAACTAATTTACATTCCCACCAGCAGTGTAGGAGGGTTCCCCTTTCTCCACAGCCTCCCCAACATTTGTTGTTGTTTGTCTTTTGGATGGCAGCCATCCTTACTGGTGTGAGGTGATACCTCATGGTAGTTTTAATTTGCATTTCTCTGATAATTAACGATGTGGAGCATCTTTTCATGTGTCTGTTGGCCATCTCTATTTCTTTGTTGGAGAACCATCTGTTCAGTTCCTCTGCCCATGTTTTAATTGGGTTATTTGTTTTTTGTTTGTTGAGGCATGTGAGCTCTTTATATATTCTGGACGTCAAGCCTTTATCAGATGTGTCATTTTCAAATATATTCTCCCATACTGTAGGGTTCCTTTTTGTTCTATTGATGGTTTCTTTTGCTGTACAGAAGCTTTTCAGCTTAATATAGTCCCACTTATTCATTTTTGCTGTTGTTTTCCTTGCCCAGGGAGATATGTTCAAGAAGAGGTCACTCATGTTTATGTCTAAGAGGTTTTTGCCTATGTTTTTTTCCAAGAGTTTAATGGTTTCATGACTTACATTTAGGTCTTTGATCCATTTTGAGTTTACTTTTGTATATGGGGTTAGACAATGGTCCAGTTTCATTCTCCTACACGTAGCTGTCCAGTTTTACCAGCACCATCTGTTGAAGAGACTGTCATTTCGCCATTGTATGCCCATGGCTCCTTTATCAAATATTAATTGACCATATATATCTGG
This sequence comes from Manis javanica, assembly GCF_040802235.1. NCBI lineage: Eukaryota > Metazoa > Chordata > Mammalia > Pholidota > Manidae > Manis > Manis javanica. The sequence continues at coordinate 24,532,856 of NC_133164.1, forward strand.
GTTAATGTCTGGATTCTCTAGTCTGTTCCATTGGTCTGTGGCTCTGTTCTTGTGCCAGTACCAAATTGTCTTGATTACTATGGCTTTATAATAGAGCTTGAAGTTGGGGAGTGAGATCCCCCCTACTTTATTCTTCTTTCTCAGGATTGCTTTGGCTATTCGGGGTCTTTGGTGGTTCTATATGAATTTTTGAATTATTTGTTCCAGTTCATTGAAGAATGTTGCTGATAGTTTCATAGGGATTGCATCAAATCTGTATATTGCGTTGGGCAGGATGGCCATTTTGACGATATTAATTCTTCCTAGGCATGAGCATGGGATGTGTTTCCATCTGTTAGTGTCCCCTTTAATTTCTCTTAAGAGTGACTTGTAGTCTTTCACTTCTTTGGTTAGGTTTATTCCTAGGTATTTTCTTCTTTTTGATGCAGTTGTGAATGGAGTTATTTTCCTGATTTCTCTTTCTGTTCGTTCATTGTTAGTGTATAGGAAAGCCACAAATTTCTGTGTGTTGATTTTGTATCCTGCAACTTTGCTGTATTCCGATATCAGTTCTAGTAGTTTTGGGGTGGAGTCTTTAGGGTTTTTTATGTACAGTATCATGTCATCTACAAATAGTGACAGTTTAACTTCTTCTGTACCAATCTGGATTCCTTGTATTTTTTTGTTCTGTCTGATTGCCGTGGCTAGGACCTCCAGTACTATGTTAAATAACAGTGGGGAGAGTGGGCATCCCTGTCTAGTTCCCGATCTCAGAGGAAAAGCTTTCAGCTTCTCGCTGTTCAATATAATGTTGGCTGTGGATTTTCATAGATGGCCTTCATTATGTTGAGGTACTTGCCCTCTATTCCCATTTTGCTGAGAGTTTTTATCATGAATGGATATTGAATTTTGTCAAATGCTCTTTCAGCATCTATGGAGATGATCATGTGGTTTTTGTCTTTCTTTTTGTTGATGTGGTGGATGATGTTGATGGACTTTCGATTGTTGTGCCATCCTTGCATCCCTGGGATGAATCCCACTTGGTCATGGTGTACGATCCTTTTGATGTATTTTTGAATTCGGTTTGCTAATATTTTGTTGAGTATTTTTGCATCTACGTTCATCAGGGATATTGGTCTGTAGTTTTCTTTTTTGGTGGGGTCTTTGCCTGGTTTTGGTATTAGGGTGATGTTAGCTTCATAGAATGAGTTTTGGAGTATCCCCTCCTGTTCTATTTTTTGGAAAACATTAAGGAGAATGGGTATTATGTCTTCCCTGTATGTCTGATAAAATTCTGAGGTAAATCCATCTGGCCCGGGGGTTTTGTTCTTTGGTAGTTTTTTGATTACTACTTCAATTTCGTTGCTGGTAATTGGTCTGTTTAGATTTTCTGTTTCTTTCTGGGTCAGTCTTGGAAGGTTGTATTTTTCTAGGAAGTTGTCCATTTCTCCTAGGTTTCCCAGCTTGTTAGCATATAGGTTTTCATAGTATTCTCTAATAATTCTTTGTATTTCTGTGGGGTCCGTCGTGATTTTTTCATTTCTCATTTCTGATTCTGTTGATTTGGTTGACTCTCTTTTCCTCTTTATAAGTCTGGCTAGAGGTTTGTCTATTCTGTTTATTTTCTCAAAGAACCAGCTCTTGGTTTCATTGATTTTTGCTATTGTTTTATTCTTCTCAATTTTATTTATTTCTTCTCTGATCTTTATTATGTCCCTCCTTCTGCTGACCTTAGGCTTCATTTGTTCTTTTTTTTCCAATTTCGATAATTGTGACATTAGACTTTTCATTTGGGATTTTTCTTCCTTTTTAAATATGCTTGGATTGCTATATACTTTCCCCTTAAGACTGCTTTTGCTGTGTCCCACAGAAGTTGGGGCTTAGTGTTGTTGTTGTCGTTTGTTTCCGTATATTGCTGGATCTCCATTTTGTTTTGGTCATTGATCCATTGATTATTTAAGAGCGTGTTGTTAAGCCTCCATGTGTTTGTGAGCCTTTTTGCTTTCTTTGTACAGTTTATTTCTAGTTTTATACCTTTGTGGTCTGAAAAGTTGGTTGGTAGGATTTCAGTGTTTTGGAATTTACTGAGGCTCTTTTTGTGGCCTAGTATGTGGTCTTTTCTGGAGAATGTTCCATGTGCGCTAGAGAAGAATTTGTATCCTGTTGCTTTTGGATGTAGAGTTCTGTAGATGTCTGTTAGGTCCATCTGTTCTAGTGTGTTGTTCAGTGCCTCTGTGTCCTTACTTATTTTCTGTCTGGTGGGTCTGTCCTTTGTAGTAAATGATGTGTTGAAGTCTCCTAGAATGAATGCATTGCATTCTATTTCCTCCTTTATTTCTGTTAATATTTGTTTCAGGTATGTTGGTGCTCCTGTATTGGGTGCATATATATTTATAATGGTTATATCCTCTTGTTGGACTGAGCCCTTTATCATTATGTAATGTCCTTCTTTGTCTTTTGTTACTTTCTTTATTTTGAAGTCTGTCTTGTCTGATACCAGAATTGCAACACCTGCTTTCTTCTCTTTGTTGTTTGCATGAAATATCTTTTTCCATCCCTTGACTTTAAGTCTGTGCATGTGTTTGGGTTTGAGGTGAGTCTCTTGTAAGCAGCATATGGATGGATCTTGCTTTTTTATCCATTCTATTACTCTGTGTCTTTTGATTGGTGCATTCAGTCCATTTACATTTAGGGTGATTATTGAAAGGTATGAACTTATTGCCATTGCAGGCTTTAAGTTTGTGGTTACCAAAGGTTCAGGGTTCGCTTCTTTACTGTCTTACTGTCTAACTTAACTCGCTTGTTGAGCTATTTTACACACGGTCTGATGATTCTTTATTTCTCTCCCTTCTTATTCCTCCTCCTCTCTTCTTCATATGCTGGGTGTTTTGTTCTGTGCTCTTTTTAGGAGGGCTCCCATCTAGAGCAGTCCCTGTAAGATGCCCTGAAGAGGTGGTTTGTGGGAGGCAAATTCCCTCAACTTTTGCTTGTCTGGGAATTGTTTAATCCCTCCTTCATATTTAAATGATATTCATGCTGGATACAGTAGTCTTGGTTCGAGGCCCTTCTGTTTCATTGCATTAAGTATATCATGCCATTCTCTTCTGGCCTGTAGGGTTTCTGTTGAGAAGTCTGATGATAGCCTGATGGGTTTTCCTTCATAGGTAACCTTTTTTTTCTCTCTGGCTGCCTTTAATATTTTGTCCTTGTCTTTGATCTTTGCCATTTTAATTATTATGTGTCTTGGTGTTGCCCTCCTTGGATCCCTTGTCATGGGAGTTCTGTGTACCTCTTTGGTCTGAGAGGCCATTTCTTCCCCTAGTTTGGGGAAGTTTTTGGAAATTATTTCTCAAAGACACTTTCTATCCCTTTTTCTCTCTCTTCTTCTTCTGGTATTCCTATAATGCATATATTGTTCCTTTTAGTTTGGTCACTCAGCTCTCTTAGAATTCTTTCATTCCTGGAGATCCTTTTATCTCTCTCTGCATCAGCTTCTCTGCATTCCTGTTCTCTGTTTTCTAGACCATTAATGGTCTGTTGCATCTCGTCCATTCTGTTTGGAGTCCTTCCAGAGCTTGTTTTATTTCTGTATTCTCCTTCCTTAGTTCTTGCATATTTCTCTGCAAATCCATCAGCATGTTTATGACTTTTGTTTTGAATTCTTTTTCAGGAAGACTGGCCAAATCTATCTCCCCAGGTTCCCTCTCAGGGGAAGATGTAGCAGATGCCAAAGCTGTCTGGGTTAGTCTTGTCTGGATCATATTTTTTTGCCTTTTTATGTTGACAGGTGCTATTGACTGTCAGCTGGGAGGGCCAAACTTTTCACTTGCTACTGGCATTTCTTTACTGGGACAACTGAGACCCCTAGTGGCTTGTGTTGGGTAATTGTATTTAGGCTGGGTCTTTGTGCCTTGCCTGGCCGAAGTGTAGGAATTTTCCTTTCTCCCTTTTTGTGGGTGTGTTTTGCCTTAGTCTGTTTCTCTGCTTTCGCAGCGCCAGGGGGGGTAATGGACTGGCCGGGGGCTGTTTGGCTGTTTACCTCCATGAGGGGTCTCAGAGCTGTTGCCCAGGGGGTTAGTGCGCACAGTTTTCCCTGTAATTTCCTGCCACTGGGCTGTGACCTGTGTTGTTTCCATCTAGCCGTTAAATCCCTGTCCCTTTAAGACTTTCAAAGAGCACTGGCTTTTCTTTGTCACAGGGGCATCAGCTTCGGCACCCACTCAGAGGTCTTGCTGCCCTATTTCCCTAGTTTCCAGCCCTCCATGCATGCACTGTATCTGCACTCCGGTGCGGGTGGCTGGGGCTGGGTGTTTAGCAGTCCTGGGCTCCCTCTCCCTCCCTCCGGGAGCTGGGGGGAGGTGTGCTGGTGTCCCGCCAGCCGGGGCTTGTATCTTACCCCTTTCACCAGGCGCTGGGCTCTCACATGTGTCAATGTAGTCAGTCTGTTGTCCTGTGTCTTCTGGTCTCTCTTCTGGGATTAGTTGTATTTGTTGTATTTTCAAAAATACATATGTTTTTGGGAGGAGATTCCCACTGTCCTACTCATGCCGCCATGTTGGCTCATGACAATTAATTCTTTATCTCAGCTCATTTGCAGAAGCCAGATTTCTTTTTTAAAGTATATCATGTTATGTCCACTCTCACCATTTTTATTCAAGATGATATTGGAAGAACTAGCCATGGCAGTCAGACAAAATAAAGAGATAAAAGGCATCCAAATTGGTAAGAAAGGGGTGAACTGTCACTATTTGCAAGATGACATGATGCAATATATAGAAAACCCTAAAGACTCCACCAGAACACTATAGAATAATTGGATTCAGCACAGTTGCAGTATATAAAATTAATATGCAGAAATCTGTTGCATTCCTATGTGCTAATAAAAATCTGGCAGAAAAAGAAATCAGGAAAACAACTACATTTACAATTTCATCAAAAAGAATAAAACCTAGGAACAAACCTATCCAAGGAGGTGAAAGATCTTTACTGTGAAAACCACAAGACACTCATGAGAGAAATTAAAGAATACACAAATAAATAGAAATCTATCCCATACTCATGGACAGAAGAATTAATATTGTCAAAATGGCTATCTTGCCCAAAGCAATCTACAGATTCAGTGCAATCCCTATCAAAATGTAAATGGCATTTTTCAATGAGCTAGAGCAAATAGTCCTAAAATTCATATGGAACCACAGAAGACCACAAATATCCAAAGCAGTTCTGAGAAAGAAGAACAAAGCTGGGGTATTATGCTCCATGAATTCATGCAATACTACAAAGCTATAAGTAAACAAAACAATTTGGCACTGGCACAAGAACAGACCTATAGAACAGTGGAACAGAATAGAGAGCCCAAATATAAATCCATGCATATATATATATATACGTATATATATATATATATATATATATATACGTATATATATATATATAGTCAATTAATATACAATAAAGAGCCATGCATGCACAATAGGGAAAAGACAGTACCTTCAATAACTGGTGTTGGGAAAACTGGACAGTTGCATGTAAGAGAATGAAACTGGATTACTGTCTAACTCCACACACAAAAGTAAACTCAAAATGAAATAAAGACCCGAGAGTAAGACATGAAACTATAAATTCTTAGAAGAAACAGGTAAAAAACCCTTGAACATAAGTATGAGCAGTTTTTTCCTGGACACATCTCCTCAGGCAAGGGAAACAAAATCAGATATGAACAAGTGGACTACATCAACTAAAAAAACTTCTGACACCATCAGCAGAAAATAAAGACAACCTACAGTATGGGAGAATATATTCATAAATAGTTCACCTTCTAAGGGGTTAACATCCAGAATATATAAAGAACTCACACAACTCAACACCCAAAAAACAAATAACCCAATTAAAAAATTGGATGGAGGACCTGAACAGACATTTTTCCAAAGAAGAAATACAGATAGCCAACAATAACCTGAAAAAGATGCTCCACATCACTAAGCATCAAGGAAATGCAAATCAAAACCACAATGAAATATCACCTCACACCAGTTAGCCTAGCCACTATCCAAAAGACAAGAAATAACAAGTGTTGGTGAGAATGTGGAGAAATGGGAACCTTCCTCCACTTTTGGTGGGAATGTCAATTGGTGCAGCCACTATGGAAAGCAGTATGGAGATTCCTTAGAAAACTAAAAATAGAAATACCATAAGACTCAATGATTCCACTTCCAGGAATTTACCTGAAGAAAACAAAATCCCTGATTTAAAAAGATACATGCACTCCTGTGTTTACTGAAGCATTGTTTACAATAGTAACCTAAGTGTACATCAATAGATGAATGGTTAAAGAAGATATGGTTCATATACACAATGTAATATTATTAAACAATAAAAAATAAAGAAATCCTGCCAAATTGAACAACAGGGATAGATCTAGATAACACTCTGCTAAGTGAAATAAGCCACATAGAGAAAGACAAATACCATATGATTTCACCTATATGTGGAATCTAAAAAACGAAATGAACAAAATAGTGATACACTCATGGACACTGAGAATTGACTGGTAGTTACAATGGGGGAGGGGTTGGGGTGCATGTGTGGGAGTGTAAGGGGAGTAAAGGAACACAAAAATTCTCAGTCATCATGTAGTTGGTCACAGGGATGGTAGTAGAGCATGGAGAATATAGCCAGTGTTTCTGTAACATCTTTCCATGTTGACAGATAGTAACTGCAGTAGTTGGGTTGAGGATTTAATAATGTGTGTAACTGTTTAACCACTGTGTGGTATACTTGAAACCAATATAAAATCCACTATATTTCATTAATGTAAACAAAAAAATAGGTTTACTTCAAAAAAAATTTGGCAGGATTTCTTTATTTTTTATTGTTTAATGACATTCCATTGTGTATATGAACCATATCTTCTTATGGTTATGAAAAATATAACAACTATATTTCAACAAAAAAAATAGGTTTACTTCCAAAAAAAATAAGTATATCATGTTAAAATGAATGTGAATGAATGAATGAATAAAATAAATAAATAAAAATACTCCAAAGAATAATATGCTTGCTGGTCTTGTCTCTGTAGAAATTATTGGGTATTATTCATTAAATATATTTTCAAAAACTCTTTCAAGTAAAGGGCTTAACCTACTGTGATTCTCAGATAACTTTACTTTCTCAGGCATCTACCTGGACGACACCTATTGAATGACACTCACCAGAATCCACTTTATTTCATTAATGTAAAGGAAATACATAATTTTGGAAAATTGAAATGTATGACACAACTTTTTATGAATTCATAAAAAGTTTAATTTTAGTTACTGCCTTACTTAATTTCCCTCTACTTTGTAAAGCAAAAATCCTGATTTAGAAACTTTGAAGAATAGACTTAAAACAAGCTCCTTATGTTAACTAGATCTGCTGTTAGTACTGTCATTTATCTTTCAAATGACCTAGGTCAAATTACTAACCTACAATAGTTAAAGGTTACTTTAATCTGTTTTCCTAACCAATATTTCTTGAGCACACTGTGTAGTACTGGTAAATGCTATTTGAGACAGAAATGCAGTGACTTTGCAAAGATTCCTGAAAGAGAATCACAACCCTTAACCCCACATAGCTTTTTATGTTTCTGAGAGAAACAAAAAGGGCTGAATAAGTAAAAGGAATACTTCACAACTGGAAGGATATTTGTAAAATAAAATAGTAACAGTACCCACAACAATATGTATGAAACATTAAAATACAATAACTGAGTAAATACAAAATGATATAGTTAAACAACTGTTGTCAGTATTTTCACCAGTGTTCCTGTGAAATGCACTTTTTTCTATTAAGTACTATATAAGTACCAAACATTGGGCAGTTAGCAAATAATACTGTAATATGTTCAAATGAATTACCATATTGTTTCCAAAAGATCTGTATAAATTTAAAATTCCATTTTATCTACTGGCTTTTTATTATCAGTATTTCTGTTTGTGTATGATTGATGTAGGGATTACAATAATCATCAATTTTCCTCAGTCTATTTAGAACTGATATTGCTATATCACATAAAACATAGGAACTACATAATTCTATGTGTCATTCTGTAATAAGCTTCACACCATACTACAGGCTATAGTTATCTTATATAATACATCTACATGCATTAGAAATCCCATGAGAAACCATTATAATTCTTGGTTTAAATATTTTTTTAAAGAAATGATGAGAAACATTGTCTTTTTTATTTATCTAGTTTCCATTTCTAATGAACTCCATTTCTTTTATCAACCTGAATCTACCTAGTAATCTTGTAACAACTCTCTAAACATTGGTCTATCTAGGAATGTGCTTGTTTCACCTTCTGTTTGAAGGATGCTTTTTCTAGATAAATATTTCTGGGTTAACAGTTTTTTCCTCTCAACACTTTAAAGAGGTCCATCCACTACCTTCTTGCTTGTATATTTTTTTATGAAAATTCATCGTTAATATATGTTTTTGTTCCCCTCTATGAATTATGGTATTTTCTTTTCAGAGTTTTAAATATTTTCTTCTTACCTTTGCTTTTAATTAAAAATTGTTTTAATTTTTATGCTAGGGCATAGTTTACATTTTATTTATATTGCTTTGGGCTTGCTGAGCTTTTTCATTCTGAAAGTTTATATCCTTCACCAATTTTGGACATTTTGGTCATTATTTCTTCAAATGGTTTTCCTCTCCCATGCTTTCTCCCTTCTTGTCTAGGACTTCGTGACATGTTTACAAAACCTTTATATGCTTTCCCAAAGATTAATGAAACGCTGCTTATTTTCATTTCAATCACTGTTTTATTTCTCTAATTCAGATTAGGTAATTTAGTTCCTATATTTTCAAGTTCACTGGATCTATTCTGTCAACACCATCCTGAATGAATCTATTTAGTGAATATTTTTTATTCTATATATGCTTTTTAAGTTTTTGATTTTTCATTTGTTTATTTTTTATAGTTTACCTGAAGACCTTTTCCAGCTTTGTATCACTTAAATAATGTTTCCTTTATGTTACTGAGCGTAGGTGGGATAGTTATCTTAAAATTCATTTTTGCTAACTGTAACATCTGGTCATCTCAAGGTTATTCTCTGTTTATTGTTTTTTCTTTTAAGAACCTGTAATATTTTCCTCTTTTAGTTATGTTGAAAGAATAATTTGTATTCTCTCCTGGGTATTGTGAATGCTATATTTGGAGACTGTAGATTCAGCACTATTCTTCTGAAAAGCAGTGATTCCATTGCTACAGAGGCCTTCAACAGGGTTAAGATCAAACTGCCACTCTGTCTCCTGGGTAGCAGCTTAAGACTTTGTTCAGACATTTTATGTGTAGCTAGATCATTGGAAAAATGTGTGATTCAAGGAATAGCCCAAACATTTGGGCTAAATCTGCACACAGAATTTAGGATTCCACCTGACTTAGAGGATTTTCTACAATTATTCCAATGACTGTGCTACCTTCAAGGTGAAAGCCATGAAAATAGGGATATTCAAAACTTATCAAACTTGTACTAAATGTTGCCACTGAATCCACCTTTTTTTGTTGACTTTACAGAGCCTTTAAAACATTATTTTTTCATATTTTGTCCAGAGTTTATACTTGTAATTTGCATGCAGACTGTGTTTGGCAGAATCTTACTGGGTTATCTGTATTAAGTCTCTGTATTAATCAGTACTTAGATTCACTGTTAAAACACGCTTTTAAACTATTGACATTTTGAATCATGCAGGGTTTTGTTGTTTTTTTTGAGGCCTTGTAATTTTGATTGGTGAAATTCTATTTAATGTCTACTTTCTTTTTAATTAAGTCAGTTGTAATTGTTTATTTGTAATCACTTATTGGCTGAATTTAATCTTCTGAACATTATCCTTCTCCTTTACTATTGATTTGTTGTGTAAGCCACTAATAATTTTTTCAAAATCTCATTGATGACTTTCCTTTATTCTAATTATAAATTTCATATAAAAATACTTTTTATTTGAAAGTCATTTATTTGATATGTCATTTATTTATACATAGACTTATACTGTGTATTTTAAATATTATACTCTCAATACACTTTACTATTTAATCTGAAATGTCCTCTTTCATTAAGTTTCATTATGAAAGGTAAACTTTATTTTTAATTATTTACTCTTCCAGATAAAATTCATACTTTTTCTCAATTCTCAAAATAAATTTAATCATAATAATGATGGAAAAATACTGCAAATAAAAAATTAAGTTGAAAGAATTGGCTGCCCTGCTGGCCAAGTATTTCTAATTAGAACCACTTAATACCTCTTTAGTTATATAACTCTTTTTCTGCTTGGCCTTAAATTTTTAAATTTTATGAGAAAAATTTCTCATAGAACTCATATATTTCACTATGTTGAATAAGATGCCTTTTTTAATATCGTTTTCAAAAAAATATTGCCGATTCACAAGAATTTTAACACATTTTATAGTAAAACATTTAATTTATTGGTATAAAATGTTTATTGATATTCATTTTATATGTAGAACAGTAAATAATTATGAAATATTTTCTTTCAGACTTTATCAGTTAACTGTAATAGAATTAATGTATTATCCTGTTCATATACCATTTTTAGAAATAATAAATTGTGAGTGACAGAAATAATTGTCCAGTAGAGATACTTGATCTAATGTAAGCCAGTCAGATATTCTTCAGGGAATATAAATTAAGTTGTAGGAACTCTGTTCAGTTGCATGTGATGTGCCCTGAAGCAGAAAGGACATGAAGTGTTACATTTGGCATGGTTTTTGAAAAGCAGAATGATCTACTCTGGAGGGAGAAGAAGCAGAACACTAAAGGAGGTACATAGTTTATTCAAATTTCTTTTCCTATAGCTTGTGAATCCTGACTAAATATAATCTCTTGGCTCCTCCAGGACCCATATAATACATTTTTCTCACTCTAGCCTATTTAAGCTGGTCTCTTTTTCTTTCAAATGATTCTGACTTATTAAAAACTGTTTTGGCAAAATTTGTTGTATTTATTTTATATAATGGTTTAGGATCATGCCATGCTGGGAAATATCTGAAGTTTTCATCTTGAAGTATGAAGTGTTATGTAAAGAACTTTTGAATTGCATTGCATTTAGCATTGAATGTCAATATGGAAGAAATGGAAGAATTAAAATATGATTTAGAAAAAATAGTTGAATATATATTTCACAGAGATTTGTAAAAGTTAAGCAAAGCCAGGAAGGTATATATTAAATTATATATAAAAAAATAAAATAAAAGATACTGTCTTTAGAACTGGAAAAATTATGAGTATTACAAAATAAAGAAAATCACAATGGAAAAACCAATACAGTACATTTAAAAGAGTAAGTTGCTCTTTAGTGTATTTTACTAAATAGTTATTTTACTAAGCATCAAGTAGCTCAATGAAGGAAATGACACAGATCTTGATTTCTTAAGATTTATAATTTAGAGAGGAACTGGAGTTGAGAAAATATTACTGGTGTTATGAATGCTTACAAAAGAGGAGCAGAGGCTTCCATGGGAGCATATAACGCATGAAACATAGTGTGGGAAAGTCTTTCTTGAAGAAATGAAATTTTAGACACTTTAAGTATAAATTTGTGATATTCAAAATGGGTATTTGGGAGTATATTTATTTACATTTATTTTCTGTTGTCCTTTATAAATGTGTTTTTAATGTTTTATCATCTATGGGGATTATGATTACACAGTAATACAATAAAATACATAATATTTGGTTAAATAAACATACACCTGAAAGGTGTTTGTTTCAATCAGTTATTTATTGCCACAAACATGCCACAGAATTGTTTTAAAGACACAATATCTTTATGGCATACAGCAATTAATCCTCAGTTTGCTTTTGGGCCTTTGGGTAACATGGATATTTCTACTGATCTGAGCTGAACTCAGCAAGAATTGAGAGAATAGACTCCATCTATTGATTATAGTTGCTGCAATGTCATACTATAAAGAACAGAGATAAGAGAATAGTAAAGAATAGAAGCAATTTCAGCAATCAGTTTACCATAGAGCTCTAAATGTATTCTTGTTTTTCTAATATGATAGAAATTGATCTAAACTATGACTTGAAGACGGCCAGGTGGAAGCAATTTTAAGGAGAGTTGTGTAGTTATATGCAGAGAACAACCGTGTTCAGTTCCATAGATATAAAAAACATTGGAGAAAAAATGGAGAATAAAATGTCTATTTTCTAGAACTACAGAACGACTTAAAAGAATTTTAAAAGCATCAAGAAAACTGACAAGAAAATGCCTGAAAAAATATTGAAAAATATTACCACTAAGCTTGATACATAAAATGTTAATATCAAGTATTCATAAAAATTCAGAAACAATTTAAAAATTGAAAAAAAAGACCAACAAAATAAGAACAGAAAGTAAAGAAATAGCAAATATACAAAATTATAGCACTCCTTAAAAACGTTTTTGGTATATAAAATTAGCAAAGATGATGATTTTAAGTCAATATCACAGTGCTATAGGAAAAGATTGTTATTAGAGTTTCAAATCATTCAAACTTTCTGAGATAGAACTTTGGAAATAAATTATTAATTGCCTTCAAAAATCAGACATTTGACTTATTAATTGTCTGTATTGCTACTGTCCTGCAAATACTTGATTAATAAAATAATTGTAAAGTATGGAAAAGGAATAAAGAGAAGAAGAGAGAAAATGTATGAGCATTCAGCTCATGGGATGGGGCTTCTCACCATGGCAGCAGCATCTCTACATAAGTTAGCTTTGCTAAGACTTTGCAAGACATCAAAAATATGTATCTGTTTTCATACGGGGCTTTACTTTCATTAGATAAATAATGGGAGACTTGCATATCATACTTTTAATCATTCAGGGGATGTATCTACATGTTTTTTTGCCACTGTTGTTTTATAATTGTTGTTTTTAGATGAACAGTTCAATAAGAAGTTGGATTTAAGAAAAATCCTAATATACATGACTTCTTATTAATGTAATTTTACCTAATTCAATTTAATTAACAATGAAAATGATAAGCCAGTGTTTGCATAAAAAAATTGGTAACACATAAAGGCTTAAATTTATACACAATATGAATTCATGCTTTTATGACAAATATAAATAACTAAGGACCAAACCTGATTCTACTCCTAAGGTTAAATCATGGCATTGTTTCCTACCATGTTGACATCAACAGAGACAGCCACCTCAAAACTCAAAAGCATCATCCTTACTCAGAAGGAATCTGAGCTCTTTATGGCAGGAACCACTCTGTGTTGTGGCAAGTGGAATTACAGCAATTTCCCCTAAATCTTTGTATAATATATTGTGCAGCAAATTATTTTCAAAAATATTGTGACTTTTGATAGAAATGGTGAACATAAAATAGCCTAACCTTCACCAGGATCCTATGAACTTTCTTTTTTTTTCTTTTTCTACACAGCTTCCACAGGGATATCCTCTTCCTTAGTGGGTTTTTTTTCTAAGTTCAATTATTTATTTTATTTTATTTTATTTTATTTTATTTTATTTTATTTTATTTTATTTTTAATTTTTGGTATCATTAATATACAATTACATGAGCAACATTGTGGTTACTAGATTCTCCCATTATCAAGTCCCCACAACATATCCCATTGTAGTCACTGTCCATCAGGGTAGTAGCATGCTATAGAGTCACTACTTGTCTTCTCTATGCTATACTGCCTTGCCTGTGCTCTACCACCACATTATGTGTGCTAATCATAATGCCTCTTATTCCCCTACTCCCTCCCTTCCCACCCACCCCCAACCCAGTCCCTTTCCCTTTAGCAACTGTTAGTCCGTTCTTGGGTTCTGTGAGTATGCCACTGTTTTGTTCCTTTAGTTTTTGCCTTGTTCTTATGCTCCACAGATGAGTGAAATCATTTGGTGCTTGTCTTTCTCTGCCTGGTTTATTTCACTGAGAATAATACACTCAAGCTCCATCAATGTTGTTGCAATTGGTAGGATTTGTTTTCTTCTTATGGCTGAATAATATTCCATTGTGTATATGTACCACATCTTCTTTATCCATTCACCTACTGATGGACACATAGGTTGCTTTCATTTCTTAGCTATTGTAAACAGTGCTGCAATAAACATGAGGTGCATATGTCTTTCTGAAACTGGGATCCTGCATTCTTAGGGTAAATTCCTAGAAGTGGAATTCCTGGGTCAAATGGTATTTCTATTTTGAGTTTTTGAGGAACCTCCATACTGCTTTCCAAAATGGTGGAACTAGCTTACATTCCCACCAGCAGTGTAGTAGGGTCCCCTTTTTCTGCATCCTCACCAGCATTTGTTGTTCCTAGTCTTTTCTATGTTGGCCATCCTAACTGATGTGAGGTGATATCTCACTGTGGTTTTTTTTTTTTTTTTTTTGAGAGGGCATCTCTCATATTTATTGATCAAATGGTTGTTAACAACAATAAAATTCTGTATAGGGGGGTCAATGTTCAATGTACAATCATTAATCCATCTCAAGCCTAATTCTCGTCAGTCTCCAATCTTCTGAAGCATAACGAACAAGTTCTTACTTGGTGAACGAATTCTTACATAGTGAATAAGTTCTTACATGGTGAACAGTACAAGGGCGGTCATCACAGAAACTTTCGGTTTTGATCACGCATTATGAACTATAAACAGGTCAAATATGAATATTCGTTTGATTTTTTTTTTTTTTTTTTTTGAGAGGGCATCTCTCATATTTATTGATCAAATGGTTGTTAACAACAATAAAATTCAGTATAGGGGGGTCAGTGCTCAATGTACAATCATTAATCCATCTCAAGCCTAATTCTCGTCAGTCTCCAATCTTCTGAAGCATAACGAACAAGTTCTTACATGGTGAATGAATTCTTACAGAGTGAATAAATTCTTACATGGTGAACAGTACAAGGGCAGTCATCACAGAAACTTTCGGTTTTGATCATGCAATATGACCTATAAACCATCAGGTCAAATATGAATATTCATTTGATTTTTGTACTTGATTTATATGTTGATCCCACATTTCTCCTATTATTATTATTATTTTTATTTTTAATAAAATGCTGAAGTGGTAGGTAGATGCAAGATAAAGGTAGAAAACATAGTTTAGTGCTGTAAGAAGGCAAATATAGATGATCAGATGATCAGGTGTGTGCCTATGGACTAAGTATTAATCCAGGCTAGACAAGGGCAGCAAGACATCCACGGATGCAGAAGATTTCTCTCAAAGCAGGGGGGGTGAGGTTCTGAGCCTCACCTCTGTTGATCCCCAAATTCTCACCTGATGGCCCCCCTGCGACTGTGCCTGTCTTAGGTTGTTCCTCCCTTGAGGAATCTTACCCGTCTCTGGCTAACCAGTCCTCTTCCGGGGCCATACAGGGAAATATAAAGTTGGTAAGTGAGAGAGAAGCCATATTGTTTGCAAAGGTTAGCTTTTTACTTCTTTGCAGATTTATGCCCTGTGGCTTCTATGCCCAGCACTTGTCTCGAGGTATCTTTACCACCTGGAGGAATTATGATACTCGGTAAATTCGATATGAGGCACGAATTCTATTTAAGGTTTGTAATTAGGAAGGAAGAAGAAAAGCTATAGATGTAGCATATGAAGGAAACTTGGGAGGATTGATTATTTCTTTGACATATCTTCTTGTATAGTACCTTAAGTATGTATAGGTTTTAAACTACTAACTAATTTGCACACACATATTAACATAATAGGAATACGGTGACATAAACAAAGCAAATCTATAATTACCAGCCATCTCCAGTGAAGCCAAGAAAACCATTTAGGCACCCTAGGCATTTGTGAAAATTTATCTATGATATGATGGATATTGTCCAACTGTACTTGAACCATCAGACAAATTAAAGCAGCCCATTTCTGGGATCTGTTCACATCCCATATGTTCTTTTAACCATAGATAGTCTATAGTCATGAGATTTTGGGGTGCTACAACTTGCACCCCTCCCAACTCCTGGTTGAGTTCCAACAGTACAGATCCGGTCAAATTCGTTGTCTCACTGTATGCACATGCCAGCCTAGACATCTCCCTCCTCCTTCTTATGGCAAGTCCAGGAGACGGTGGGCTGGATGCAGCCACAACCGCAGCATCGTCCGGATCCCTGTGGAGGCTTTTTGATGATCATCCCCCGGCACGAGTCCTCCAGAGAGTGCTGATGCCGGAAGCTCCTCCTCATATCGTATCTTAGTTCATTTTCTGGGTATCCAAGCTAGGCCTTGATCTTCTGCGTAGAAACAAACAGACCCTTTGCCCACACTTTGACATGCCCTCTATACCACTGTGCAGAACTCATTGGAGGTCAGCACACAGTAACTGCTTTTTTTTTTTTTTTTTTAATTAAGAGAAAGGAATATTATCAGAAAAGAGTACCTCCATAGCTGATCATCTGACACCCTTTAAGTGATCAACATTAAGGATATTTAAAGCATGCGTTGATCTTTGATTTACCAATAGTTTTATCCTGTTAAGGAGTAATCCCCCTTTTCTTTCTTTCTTTCTTTTTTTTTTTTTAAATTTTTAATCTACACTTACCTGAAGAATACTATGTTTACTATGCTCTCCCCTATATCAGGTCCCCCCTAACAACCACATTACGGTTACTGTCCATCAGCTTAGCAAAATGTGGTAGAGTCACTACTTGTCCTCTCTGTGTTGTGCAGCCCACCCTCCCCTTTCTCCCTCCCCCCCATGCATGCTAATCTTAATACCCCCCTTCTTCTTCCCCCCCCTTATCCCTCCCTGCCCACCCATCCTCCCGAGTTCCTTTCCCTTTGGTACCTGTTAGTCCATTTTTGGGTTCTGTAATTCTGCTGCTGTTTTGTTCCTTCAGTTTTTCCTTTGTTCCTATACTCCTCAGATGAGTGAAATCATTTGGTATTTCTCTTTCTCCGCTTGGCTTATTTCACTGAGCATAATACTCTCCAGCTCCATCCATGTTGCTGCAAATGGTTGGATTTTTCCACTTCTTATGGCTGAGTAGTATTCCATTGTGTATATGTACCACATCTTCTTTATCCATTCATCTACAGATGGACATTTAGGTTGCTTCCAATTCTTGGCTATTGTAAATAGTGCTGCGATAAACATAGGGGTGCATCTGTCTTTCTCAAACTTGATTGCTGCGTTCTTAGGGTAAATTCCTAGGAGTGGAATTCCTGGGTCAAATGGTAGGTCTGTTTTGAGCATTTTGATGCACCTCCATACTGCTTTCCACAATGGTTGAACTAATTTACATTCCCACCAGCAGTGTAGGAGGGTTCCCCTTTCTCCACAGCCTCGCCAACATTTGTTGTTGTTTGTCTTTTGGATGGCAGCTATCCTTACTGGTGTGAGGTGATACCTCATTGTAGTTTTAATTTGCATTTCTCTGATAATTAGCAATGTGGAGCATCTTTTCATGTGTCTCTTGGCCATCTGTATTTCTTTTTTGGAGAACTGTCTGTTCAGTTCCTCTGCCCATTTTTTAATTGGGTTATTTGTTTTTTGTTTGTTGAGGCGTGTGAGCTCTTTATATATTCTGGACGTCAAGCCTTTATCAGATCTGTCATTTTCAAATATATTCTCCCATACTGTAGGGTTCCTTTTTGTTCTATTGATGGTGTCTTTCGCTGTACAGAAGCTTTTCAGCTTAATGTAGTCCCACTTGCTCATTTTTGCTGTTGTTTTCCTTGCCCGGGGAGATATGTTCAAGAAGAGATCACTCATGTTTATATCTAAGAGGTTTTTGCCTATGTTTTTTTCCAAGAGTTTAATGGTTTCGTGACTTACATTCAGGTCTTTGATCCATTTTGAGTTTACCTTTGTATATGGGGTTAGACAATGGTCCAGTTTCATTCTCCTACATGTAGCTGTCCAGTTTTGCCAGCACCATCTGTTGAAGAGACTGTCATTTTGCCATTGTATGTCCATGGCTCCTTTATCAAATATTAATTGACCATATATGTTTGGGTTAATTTCTGGGGTCTCTAATCTGTTCCACTGGTCTGTGGCTCTGTTCTTGTGCCAGTACCAAATTGTCTTGATTACTATGGCTTTGTAGTAGAGCTTGAAGTTGGGGAGTGAGATCCCCCCTACTTTATTCTTCTTTTTTAGGATTGCTTTGGCTATTCGGGGTCTTTGGTGTTTCCATATGAATTTTTGAATTATTTGTTCCAATTCATTGAAGAATGTTGCTGGTAATTTGAGAGGGATTGCATCAAATTTGTATATTGCTTTCGGCAGGATGGCCATTTTGACGATATTAATTCTTCCTAGCCATGAGCATGGGATGAGTTTCCATTTATTAGTGTCCCCTTTAATTTCTCTTAAGAGTGACTTGTAGTTTTCAGAGTATAAGTCTTTCACTTCCTTGGTTAGGTTTATTCCTAGGTATTTTATTCTTTTTGATGCAATGGTGAATGGAATTGTTTTCCTGATTTCTCTTTCTATTGATTCGTTGTTAGTGTATAGGAAAGCTACAGATTTCTGTGTGTTGATTTTGTATCCTGCAACTTTGCTGTATTCCGATATCAGTTCTAGTAGTTTTGGAGTGGAGTCTTTAGGGTTTTTTATGTACAGTATCATATCATCTGCAAATAGTGACAGTTTAACTTCTTCTTTACCAATCTGGATTCCTTGTATTTCTTTGTTTTGTCTGATTGCCGTGGCTAGGACCTCCAGTACTATGTTAAATAACAGTGGGGAGAGTGGGCATCCCTGTCTGGTTCCCGATCTCAGTGGAAATGCTTTCAGCTTCTCGCTGTTCAGTATAATGCTGGCTGTGGGTTTATCATATATGGCCTTTATTATGTTGAGGTACTTGCCCTCTATTCCCATTTTGCTGAGAGTTTTTATCATGAATGGATGTTGAATTTTGTCAAATGCTTTTTCAGCATCTATGGAGATGATCATGTGGTTTTTGTCTTTCTTTTTGTTGATGTGGTGGATGATGTTGATGGATTTTCGAATGTTGTACCATCCTTGCATCCCTGGGATGAACCCCACTTGGTCATGGTGTATGATCCTTTTGATATACTGTTGAATTCTGTTTGCTAATATTTTATTGAGTATTTTTGCATCTACATTCATCAGGGATATTGGTCTGTAATTTTCTTTTTTGGTGGGGTCTTTTCCTGGTTTTGGTATTAGGGTGATGTTGGCTTCATAGAATGAGTTTGGGAGTATTCCCTCTTCTTCTATTTTGTGGAACACTTTAAGGAGAATGGGTATTATGTCTTCTCTGTGTGTCTGATAAAATTCCGAGGTAAATCCGTCCGGCCCCGGGGTTTTGTTCTTGGGTAGTTTTTTGATTACTGTTTCAATTTCTTTGCTTGTAATTGGTTTGTTTAACTTTTGTGTTTCTTCCTTGGTCAGTCTTGGGAGGTTGTATTTTTCTAGGAAGTTGTCCATTTCTTCTAGGTTTTCCAGCTTGTTGGCATATAGGTTTTCATAGTAGTCTTTAATAATTCTTTGTATTTCTGTGGAGTCTGTCGTGATTTTTCCATTCTCATTTCTGATTATGTTGATTTGTGTTGACTCTCTTTTTCTCTTAATAAGTTGGGCTAGAGGCTTATCTATTTTGTTTATTTTCTCAAAGAACCAGCTCTTGGTTTCGTTGATTTTTGCTATTGTTTTATTCTTCTCAATTTTGTTTATTTCTTCTCTGATCTTTATTATGTCCCTCCTTCTGCTGACTTTAGGCCTCATTTGTTCTTCTTTTTCCAGTTTTAATAGTTGTGATGTTAGACTATTCATTTGGGATTGTTCTTCCTTCTTCAAGTGTGCCTGGATTGCTATATACTTTCCTCTTAAGACTGCTTTCGCTGCATCCCACAGAAGTTGGGGCTTAGTGTTGTTGTTGTCATTTGTTTCTATATATTCCTTGATCTCTATTTTGATTTGTTCATTGATCCATTGATTATTTAGTAGCATGTTGTTAAGCCTCCATGTGTTTGTGAGCCTTTTTGTTTTCTTTGTAGAATTTATTTCTACTTTCATACCTTTGTGGTCTGAAAAATTGGTTGGTAGAATTTCAATATTGTGGAATTTACTGAGGCTCTTTTTGTGAGCTAGTATGTGGTCTATTCTGGAGAATGTTCCATGTGCACTTGAGAAGAATGTATATCCTGTTGCTTTTGGATGTAAAGTTCTATAGATGTCTATTAGGTCCATCTGTTCTAGTGTGTTGTTCAGTGCCTGTGTGTCTTTACTTATTTTCTGCCCGGTGGATCTATCCTTTGGGGTGAGTGGTGTGTTGAAGTCTCCTGCAATGAATGCATTGCAGTCTATTTCCCTCTTTAGTTCTGTTAGTATTTGCTTCACATATGCTGGTGCTCCTGTATTGGGTGCATATATATTTAGAATGGTTATATCCTCTTGTTGGACTAAGCCCTTTATCATTATGTAGTGGCCTTCTTTATCTCTTGTTACTTTCTTTGTTTTGAAGTCTATTTTGTCTGATATTAGTACTGCAACCCCTGCTTTCTTCTCACTGTTGTTTGCCTGAAATATGTTTTTCCATCCCTTGACTTTTAGTCTATGCTTATCTTTGGGTTTAAGGTGAGTTTCTTGTAAGCAGCATATAGATGGGTCTTGCTTTTTTATCCATTCTATTACTCTATGTCTTTTGATTGGTGCATTAAGTCCATTTACATTTAGGGTGACTATTGAAAGATATGTACTTATTGCCATTGCAGGCTTTAGATTCGTGGTTACCAAAGGTTCAAGGTTAGCTTCTTTAGTATCTTACTGCCTAACTTAGCTCACTTATTGAGCTGTTATATACACTGTCTGGAGAGTCTTTTCTTCTCTCCCTTCTTATTCCTCCTCCTCCATTCTTCATATGTTGTGTGTTTTGTTCTGTGCTCTTTTTAGGGGTGCTCCCATCTAGAGCAGTCCCTGTAGGATGCCCTGTAGAGGTGGTTTGTGGGAAGCAAATTCCCTCAGCTTTTGCTTGTCTGGGAATTGTTTGATCCCACCATCATATTTAAATGATAGTCGTGCTGGATACAGTATCCTTGGTTCAAGGCCCTTCTGTTTCATTGCATTTAGTATATCATGCCATTCTCTTCTGGCCTGTAGGGTTTCTGTTGAGAAGTCTGATGTTAGCCTGATTGGTTTTCCTTTATAGGTGACCTTTTTCTCTCTAGCTGCCTTTAAAACTCTTTCCTTGTCCTTGATCCTTGCCATTTTAATTATTATGTGTCTTGGTGTTGTCCTCCTTGGATCCTTTCTGTTGGGGGTTCTGTATAATTCCATGGTCTGTTCGATTATTTCCTCCCCCAGTTTGGGGAAGTTTTCAGCAATTATTTCTTCAAAGACACTTTCTATCCCTTTTCCTCTTTCTTCCTCTTCTGGTATCCCTATAATACGAATGTTTTTCCTTTTGTATTGGTCACATATTTCTCTTAGTGTTGTTTCATTCCTGGAGATCCTTTTATCTCTCTCTATGTCAGCTTCTATACGTTCCTGTTCTCTGGCTTCTATTCCTTCAATGGCCTCTTGCATCTTATCCATTCTGCTTATAAATCCTTCCAGGGATTGTTTCACTTCTGTGATCTCTTTCCTGACATCTGTGATCTCCTTCCGGACTTCATCCCACTGCTCTTGCATTTTTCTCTGCATCTCATCCCATTGCTCTTGCATTTTTTTCTGCATCTCTGTCAGCATGTTCATGATTTTTATTTTGAATTCTTTTTCAGGAAGACTAGTTAGGTCTGTCTCCTTCTCAGGTGTTGTCTCTGTGATCTTTGTCTGCCTGTAGTTTTGCCTTTTCATGGTGATAGAGATAGTTTGCAGAGCTGGTACAAGTGACCGCTGGAAGAGCTTCCCTTCTTGTTGGTTTGTAGCCTTTTCCTGGGAGAATAGCGACCTCTAGTGGCTTGTGCTGGGCAGCTGTGCGCAGACAGGGCTTCTGCTTCCTGCCCAGTTGCTTTGGGGTTTATCTCCGCTGTTGCTGTGGGCTTGGCCTGGCTGGGGCTGTTCCTCCAAAATGGTGGAGCCCCGTTGGAGGGGGAGCAGCCAGGAGACTATTTATCTCCGTAAGGGGCCTCTGTGCTCCCTGCTGCCCAGGGGGTTAGAGTGCCCAGAGATCCCCAGATTCCCTGCTTCTGGTTTAAGTGACCTGTCCTGCCCCTTTAAGATTTCCAAAAAGCACTCCCCTTCACAAGGCGCTGGATTCTTGCAGGTGTGGATGTGGTCTGGATGTTGTCCTGTGTCTTGTGGTCTCTATTTTAGGAAGATTTTTCTTTGTTATATTTTCATAGCTCTATGTGTTTTTGGGAGGAGATTTCCACTGCTCTACTCACGCCGCCATCTTCTCGTTCCTCACTGTGGTTTTAATTTGCATTTCCCTGAAAATTAGAGATGTGGAGCATCTTTTCTTGTGTCTGTTGGCCATATGAATTTCTTCTTTGGGGAAGTGCCTGTTCATAACCTCTGCCCATTTTTTAATAGAGTTTTTTGCTTTTTGGGTGTTGAGCCATGTGAGTTCTTTATCCTCTGAACTTTTTACTTGCTTTCTATGCTCCAGAAGGAGCATGATCAGCATTTGGAATTGTTACATCTGAACTCTACCTAAGTATATTTCGTGTAAATTGCATATAGTTTTCAAACATTGAAAAAGAGAGAAGTGCTTGCTTTTCCTCCAGCTGTGCTAGTGAAAGAGTAATTTCTTCATTCTAATTTCCATAACCAACTTCATAGAAGCTTATGTTTCAAAGCTTAAAACATTTTCTTGAGTACTTTGAAGATTTTTTAATTGAAATAATGTTGTATTGAACAAAGATGGCTTCTGGTAGAGTAATTTTCACTTTTCCAATTGCTGATATTCCGTTTCTAGTCTTCTTTACCCAGAATCAAGAATGACATCTGATTCCAGAATCTTTCTCCCATGTTGAAGTGGTGGCACCTTTGTACAGAATTAGTGTGGAGTGCATGTGTTACTCCAGTATTTGACCTCCCAGCATTGTTTCCAAAGCCTTTCAATTCAAAAGTTGTTACTAAAGGCTGTCATCAGCCCAGTGACCAGTCATTAACTTTGATCCTCACCCTAAAAGTTTATTTGATGCTATAATATTTGTCCCAATTTCCTTTTTCTACTTCATGTAACATCTCATAACTTTCTTACCATCTATTGGGTTGAAATTCATAGTGAGCAGTTCTCTTCAATTTACAATCATCTTTCATATATTTAGAAAAAATTACTTGAATTTCAAAAAATTTGCCTTACCTTGATTGGTTGTTTTTAACATTAAGAATCCATTCCCCCATTTTATTTTTATTCTTATTCTCCTTTGACAACTTCTGTCAGGTTCTGGGGAGGAAAGGGAGGAGTTAAAGTTTGCTCTTTCTTCTCTTCCCATCTTAAAATTTCCCAAATTCATAAATTTAATCACAAATAGCTGAATAATAATTCAACTTTAACTTTGGACTATTGGATATTTATGTTTGAGCCCTTACTATTCTTTGAATCATGAACCTTATGATTGTTGTCTTTGGAAAAAATTAAAACAAACTTCAAAAGGGGATGGGGGAAATCAAGTGAGTTGATGCAGTAAACACAATTCTCACAGTAGTTAGATTATATTATTGTTTGCATAGATAAACATTATGATTATTACGTTAACTGACCTTCCCCACTGTGTGTTTGGGTGAACTAACTGCAGAGTTGTTTCCCTGAACTTCTCCATCCCAAGGGAGCAGGAGCCGCGGTTTTGATGGGGGAGTTGAAAATGCCTCCAGCAAATTCCTATAATGAATTTACAAGCTCTATAGGTAAAATTTCAGTGCTTAAAAGGGAAAGAGAAATGAGGTGTGTAATTCTCTGCCTTTCAGCAGGAGCCACCATATTGCTTCTGTCTTTCAGGACACGCTCCTGGCAGGAGGGTTCTTGTGGGCCAGTCCCTCTCAGAATCTCGACGGGACCCTCAGAAAGGGCTGTGGGGATGGGGAGGGGTGAGGCAGAATCCCTGGAGGAGAGGGGGAGAGAACAGCATAGGAGCTTGGCTGGGACGGAGGCGGGTTGCTCATGTCCTTCCCTACCTGAGGAAAACAGGAATATTGGGTGCCAGAATTAATTTCTGAGCACCTGGGGAGACCAACAGACTGGGAGATCGATGAACCACCCGAGCTGGCATCAGGCAGAGCATGACCCTGGTGCTGATCCCCTCCACGGGCTCAGTGAGGCCTGGGTTGGGATGGGAGAACTGGCTTCGAGTTCTGGAATGCTGTGCGGGTACCAAAGAAAGGTGGCCTAGACAGTGGGAACCCCAAAAGCATAGAGGTAGGAATGTCTGGAGGATGAGGTACATCCTGAGGGGCCTGGAACAAACAGCAAGAGGAAATGAAGCTAAAGAAGGCAGCAAGGACCAGCTTGTGATGAAGGCAAGAGACAGTCTTCACAGGTGATGAACAGTCATGGTGGGATTTGAGCTAGAGAGGGGCCTATGGATAGAGTTAGTAAATATGAAGATATGTTTAGGCATGCGTGGAGAGTTCAGATGGGAAATGGAGAACAGCAAAGGGCAGAGTGGTGGTCTGAGAAGTGACAGCTCTGCTGGGCAGCCCCAGGTGCTCTGGGAAAAATGAGACTAGTTGGGTCAGAAGTACTAGTGAGCCAACCAACCACAGTCCAAACAGAGGAGAAGAACAGACAAATAAATATCAAGGTACAAAAAAATAAATGAAATGTGATAACACTGGACAAGAAACCGGGTGGAATTAGAAGGTAGAAATGTGGATGCTGCTGCTGTCTTTGGGAGACTCAAGATGTGCAGCCAGAAGAACACAGTGAAGGTGAATTTATCAGCATAAATGAGGAAGGTGGTTGTGATGAAATGTCCCAGAGGAAGTAATCCTAGAAAATAAATTTCATATTAATGGAACTCTTGGAGGTGTTTCACAACATTGCAAGCACAAGGGAATACTGAAAACTGACCTAAACTCAGAAGGAAGAATGGAAATTCACCAAGGCATAGAAAAATAATCTTTCCAAATTGTAAATTTTATAGAAGATTGGAAGGGAAGTACTATTCAACTACTTTTCATGAGTTTTTTTTACCAAAGAAATAAAACACTTTGTCAATGTTTCAAATTTTTCCATGTAGTGTATACTAAGTTATTATTAGTTTTACTATTTCTTATTGCCCTGTAAATAATTAAATAACAGTAAAAGAGTTTTTTAATATTTTGACAACATTTTTTAAAGGTCATGGGCCATTGTAAATTTTTTCCATTGAATTTTACGATAGCTTTACTCTGCTATAGCTCACATCATCAGTTTACATTTTTAAGTGAGGACTGCCCACTTGTTAAATGACATGAAAGGAACTACTTATCCGTTCAATCCAATTTAATAACCCAGAAATGCAGTAATATAACAAATAAAAAAGCACTTCACTTATATTTACTATTATTTATCATAGTGTTTGGTTTTGCAGTCTATCTCCAGATTACTTCTCTTTTTCTTTCTTAGAAGAGCAGACTCACTTCTCCCAACTTCTATTCATATTATGTCACATTACTAAGAAATCTCAGGACATGACATATACATACAAACATACATACATATATTCATTTAACATCCAAATTATTTCCCCCATCTCACCATAACAGCCATAGTAGCATCAAGTTCTCTATAAGCTTTCTGGACTGGCCTTCCTCCTAATAAATGGTTTGCTACTCAATTTGCCTTCCATAGAAATGATTTTCTACCTATGACAGCACCTTGTGTAACACTAAGTCATATATTAAGTCATATTCTGAGCTCCTTACACTCCTGTTCCTTTTCTCATTCATCTGTGTCTCTGTGGTATAGAGCATAGTGATAATGTCTAATAACAATTCAGTATATTAGTTTTTCCTTAATTAGAATATTTGAATTTTTGGCTGTTTTTACACTCTGCAAAAGAACATACCTTTTTAACTTTTAAGGACTACAGTTGAGTAACATGTTTATTGAAATGCAACTTCCTGTTGCTGCTACTTTCATAGATCACTTTTCACACTGTGACAGAAAAACAGATGTTTATACATACATCTATTCTCTTTGGGAAAATGTCAGGAAAACCAAAATCAAGGCTATTGACTAATTTAGGTGACACATATGTAAATAAGTGAATTAGTAAATTCATATCTATATAAAATCTAGTAATATCATAATTGTTTAAGACTACTCATATATGGTGTGCTCATATGACAATCAATGGCATATGATTCAAATTTACTCTGCTATTTTAATACACAGTTTGTGCATTTACAAATGAAAATTCAGAATTATTGCTAGAACAGTTAATCATTCCTTACTCATAAAATGTATGTCCCAACAATGCATTTAGTATTCACTGATTATTAAACAGACAAGCAATTTATAGCACAATGGAAAATGTGCACTCAAGTGTTAAATATGGTTATGAGTTTCTGAGAATATGGCAGATTAACAATATTTAAAAGTAAAACAAAAAGAGTATTTTTAAACAGCCCAGTAAAAAGAAACAGACATACTGATAAAGTGAGATTCTGCAGTGAACACCTACTAAGATATGAGGAACTTAGTTTTGAAAGAAAGTGCACTGATCATTGAACAATATGTTGCAAAATAATAGTATTCAATTTTCTAAACTGAGTATACTCAGGTAAATTATGTTAAGTTTATGAATTAGCTTACATTGTTTCCAGAGATTTTAAATATATTGCAAAAGCCACTCTTGATGCCAAGACCTGTATTGTATTCAGGTATTTATTGAGAAGAGTATGGAATATGAGACAATATAATATGTCAAAGTAGTTGAGATAATGATAGAATCTTACCAAAACATACTTATATTAGTTTCCTATGACTTCTATAACAAATTACCCCAAATTTAGGGGCTTAAATCAACAGAAATGTATTTTCTTATATTTCTAGAATCCAGGAATACAAAAATAGTTTACATCAAAAATAAGGTGTTGCCTGAAGGACTATGTTACCTCTGAGGACTTGGGGGGAGGGGGGAGAATTCATTTTTGCATCTTCCAGCTGCTGTGCTCTGCTGGCCTTCTACCTTGGTTTGTGGTTCCCTCACTACACTCTGCCTCTGCGGTCACATTGCCATGTCCTCTTCTGTCTATAATCTTCCTCTGTCTTTCCCTCATAAGGACATTTTGATTGCATTTAGTGCCCACTATCTCATAATCCTTAATTTAATCACTTTGGTATATATAATTTAACTTACCATTTAAAGAAACACAGGTTGCCTAGATTAGGACACAGCTGTCTTTTGGGGGCCAATTCTTCAGCTTACCACAATACTAAATACCATTTTTCACACTATTCAATGAATTGCTCTACTACTTCACATTGAAATGATGTGCATCAATATGGAAAAGACATTGCTTTGATACCCTGTGAACTGGGAGATGAATCAGACTACTCTTAAAGAATCATAATCGATTATTCATTAATTTCTAGAGATACACTATGACTTTTCCACTCTGGTTAGAAAACCATCTAAAAAAATCTTTATCAGAATACTGTTGTCCCTATAACCTCCATTGTCATTGAATAAAATGAATTGGCTTAATCATCATTGCAAAATTCATTGCATCTAAAATGGGAGTGACTATAATAAGGCAAAGGGGTTATTTTTATATGTTAATAGTTACATTTTGAGAAGCATGAAATCAATATGGGTATATGGTATTAATCTGATGCTTTCTGAAATATATTACATTTCCCCTCTTCATATAAGAAATGGAACCACTTCTCCATTCTGTTTTCACTTGCAGCAAAGTTAAATACTATGTATGTTGCTTTCTTTCCTAGTCTTTCTTTTGTTATTTTCTGATTGTCTTATGCAGGAATTGTCTGAATTTTGGATTTGGAAATACACACATCTAACCCAAAAGAATTGTTTTTGCATATGCTGTTTCCATTGTTAATATTTTTTTGCTCATAACTGGGCTGACACTGCTCACTGTCTCAGCTCTATTAGCAGCAGCAACAAAAATGAAAGCCGGATACCCCATGGTTCACATTACTCTTTTAGCTCCTTGCTGCAAGAGTATCAATCTCTGTGCGCATCTATTGTCCTCAAGTCTGAGACATCTCGGGTAATTTTCATTGGAGATAATTTTAGTCTTTGAGGGGATGGTCACATGCCCCTGTAATCAGCACATACAAATGTACCATATCCTTACTATTAACCAGTCTTTCCCATTGTTTTCCCAGATTTAATTATCTCTAATATAGGCATTTAGTTTTTAGTTTACTTCTAATAAACAAATTACCCTTTGTTCTATCTATATTTTTCTTCAAAAGTTTGTTCAAGCCATTGAGAAAATGCAGTCTGTTATCCTATTCTTTGTCCTGATGTGTTTATACCAGTTTATTTTACTTTATTTTATATTTTATTTTATTATTATTTTTACTGTCAATTACCTAGTGTGTCCAGGGGAAGAGATTCATTTCACTATGTTTACCTAGAAATTTAATTAGTACTTTTTCCCCTTATCATAAATATTTTATTTGATTCCTAACGGTGTCTCCATGTTTTACTCTAAACTCAGGCAAAGCAAAGAGGGATATAGAATAAAGGTCAGAGAAATTTCAAAGAATTCAAACACAAGTACAGCTGACCTTCAAAGGAACTGTGAGTCATCACATTGATTCAACAGAGAGGAGAGGCTTCAAGCAGCCAGGGGATCCATGACGTTTTGTGTCACTCGAGGTTATTCAGTTATGGGCATCAATGTGAGGCACATTGTGCGTTTGTGTGTTTGTGTGCAGGTGTATGTGTGTGTGTGTGTGTGGTGTGTGTGTGTGAGAGTGGACATGTGTTTTAACAAAGAAACAAGAGAGGGCTTTCATACCTGCCAGAGTTTAATCAAATTGCCTTTTTCATGTAATCATTTTGAAGAATTGAAGGGCTATTCGTTACCAACTTCGTGATCACTTGACCTCATATCACCATTATTGTGTCTACTCTTCTGTTAAGGACAAAAATGTGAGTTGTTTTAATTCTGTGTTGATTGAATACATTCTTTTTCTTTCACATGTCTGGGTAAAGTTGCAATATTTCCAGAACCTCTCACCTGGCCTTAGTGCATCTCTGTATCAGTAGTTGTTCCTAAGGGGTGAAGAGAAGTAGTCCATCTCCACATCAACAGGTGATTACAAGGGCCAGCGAGGGCATATCAGGACCTGAAAGGTTGAGTGGGGTCCCCATCTTCTGCAGCTGGGTCACAAGAGACATGGGAGAGCAGAAGTGGGTGACTGCTTGCAAGAAATAAACAGATTTCTCCCACTTTATTTAACCTTTTGACTGATTTCGGTTTCAAAGGTATTTTGCCCCAGAATTTTCCCTTTGGAGTTACAACATTACTTTAAAACCATTATTAGTCCATTCATGGGTTCTGTGATTCTGCTGCTGTTTTGTTCCTTCAGTTTTCCTTTGTTCTTATACTCCACATATGAGTGAAATCATTTGGTACTTGTCTTTCTCCACCTGGCTTATTTCACTGAACATAATACCCTCTAGCTCTTTTATCACTAAAATAAAATTTCCTTAAAATAATTTTTTAAAATCAAATATTTAAGAAATTTGGTATTTTCTGATTTCTTCTCTTTTTTAACATCATGTTAATAAGAATTTGCATGGTCTATATATCCTATAAAATTTCATGATAAATTTTCAGCAATATCTCTTTTATCACTATCTGGCCCTTTACTTTTAATTTTTTAAATTCATTATTATTGATCATCTTAAATATTACTTTCATTATTTTAATTTATTATGAATGAGTGTAGATTGTATCATACTTTTTAAAACAAGCATCATTTCTCAATTGTGTTTCAAGGACTACTTCTCCAATTGGTGATAAGTTTCATGAAAAAATATCATTAGCAAATAATTATATAATTGTATATTTCAAACCTTGGCGCACTCTGGAGACTCTGGTAAGACTTGCGAGAATCTTATTAGGACCTATTTGTTGAACTTACCAGAACATGATAGTAGTATTGCCTTCAGTATTTTTCTTCTTATTCAGGTTTGTGTTCTCCTTTCCCTGTCCATTCTTCCCTCTTTTCTTATTTCACATGTATAAGCATCACTTAACACAATCTTTAACACTCTCCAGTTTGGGGAGTGCCCAATTAGAAAGATGCCTTATTCTGTTCATATGTTTTCATATTTCATTTTTTAAAAGCTCTTCACTAAATGACTTTTCCTAACACTGACATATGTATGCTATTGCTATACAAGACGCATAGATGTGAGCTAATCCTATGCTAACAGCGTGTGTTTTATCCTTATCTCACCATTGAGGTTATAAAGTTGAAATGTGAGTCACTTATGCATAAATGTCTTTTACACATCTAAATCATAATTATTAATAAATAACTTTCCAAAATGAAAAAATATAAAATATTAGCACTAAGAAGAACTAGAGATATGTTATACTGCTTTCATTTAATACCATGAAGAGACCCAGAGAATTTAATTCTACTACCTAATATCTTCCTAAGACTGGTAACTAAATTTTCAGCCTATGAAATTGAGTGTACTGTTTTTCCCAAATTGCATTGTTGATATGTTCTATGCTTACATTATTCACAAACTCAATTACCATTGTTAGTGTATAATTAAAAATATTACTTTTTAATTTTTATTCTTCTTAAATCCGTCCAACAATAGTAGATGGAATTATTCCAATTTTAGAAAATTATGATGTGAACATAACATTAATCTATTTCTAGGATATTTAACTACAAATTCAACCACTAGATTTAAGTTAAATCTTTTACCTAAATGCTTTTAAAAATAAGTTCTATTTTTAATCTTATATTTCATATGTTATAGTTGTGTTTAGGAGCCAAACTTTAACTTCTAATTTTAAATACTAAGTAATTCAAATCCACATTTATTGGCACACAAGTTGCAATACAATAAATTTGAAAACCTGATGACAAATTGATTTTAAGGGAAATAGATAATCAAAAATAGTATTTTTTTTATCATAAGTCACTGGGTATTTCACACTTACAGAAAAGAAAGGCACTTCTAAAATGTCATAGACATGTACTTACCTCCAGGCACCCACTGTAACAAAATGAATTATTTTTCATTTGTTCTGTGACAGGAGAATAGTAGTCAACCAACCATGGAGAACATGTTATGGAAGATTTTGATTTGTGGGCTCTTTTAGACTGATAATGAATATGAGGCTTTATTCAATTCCATTTCAAGTTTATTTGGAAAATGGTACCCAAAACATCTATGTTGTGATTAGATTGCAAAATTACGTAGTATCATTTAGATTTGTAATAGTCTAATGACTTGTTCTACAGATACAAAAAACTTATGTGTCATGTTCTTCTTTTTTTTAAAGATTTACAAGCAGTTAAATTATTACACTGTGAATGGTTTACAACAGTAATATGATTAAGTTGGAGAACAGAAAAACATGATAATATAAGGCTGATGTTTGACATAGTTTATTTTAGTCTTAATTAGTTTGTTTTTACCTATAATCATAGTGTGCATTTCTCATCTTCCTAAATGACTCAAGAATCATGAAGTTACTGCTTATGAAAACATTGTATGTAATTACTTATGAAGAAACTTATTACCAGGGTACATAAAGAGTCATATATGAAAATTTATAGAATGTGAACAATTGAAATTGTCATTAAAGAAACCTCTTTGCATATGTTGCACATAAATTTACATTACAGAGTCTATTATACTCTTTCTAAGGTATGTAAAACAATGTTTATGTTGTATGATTATCCTATTAGATTTGATATATTATTTTGTATACAGTAAGAACTCTAAAAAACAAATACAAATTATTTTAGTTTTTAAGCTATGAATAATTTTGTAATTACTTATTAATAGCTATGTTGTGTGGGTATACATGCGAGGGGGTTCAAGAAAGAGAGAGAGGAGAATATAAGATTATTTTAACACCGGATACCACTCTGACTGTTCTTATTTGATATTATGCTAAATCTGAAAAGTCACATAGGGTTTCAAAGTTGGGTTTTTTTAATCCAAACCGATCTTTATAAGCTGTCAAGAAACTGTTCCAACTACAACCTCTGCCATCCTTCTTCATTTTGCTTATTGATGAGGAATCCAGGAAAAAGGAGCAGTGTGGCAGAAAGGGTGAAATGCATTCTAGAACACATGCCCCAATGAGTGCGGGATGCTCCATGTAGTATCATTGCGAATAACTCTCAGTCCAGAAAGCAAATATAAGAATGACACTGAATAGTGTGTGCTTTTAGGTACTGATTTGTTCAAGATATATAACTTACTAAATTGCTAACAGAAAAAATAGAATTAAAGGAAAGTGCAAATACACCTTTTAAAAGGTACAAAACCGAATAAACAGTTGCGAGATTAAAATAAACATACACTTGCAGAAATACAAAAGTAAACTTTAGCACATTTCCAGATTTGAAACACAAGCTAGACACAAAATATAAATAATCTCCCAAATGTAATTATATAATAAATAATATAATTATTTTCAAGCAGTCATAAAATATATCCAAGTGTCACCCAACATTAGGCCATCATGGAAATAATTAGTAAGTTTAAAGACCAAATTTTTAAGTGCTGCATTCTATAAAGGAAGGCATTAATAGCAGACATAAAAAACAAAATTTTGAATAAAATAGATCCAAGTACTTGGAAATTGAGAATATACATATTTCTAATCATTTTGGGATAAGATGAAATCAAACTTCTTTGCTATCATTTTTGAGACTGATATATTAAAATGAAGAATATACAATGGAACTGTTAAGCTTAAAACTAGGTTATGAAAAGGAAAATAATATCTTAGTTAAGGACAGTGGTTATTTTGGAGATACCAGGGCTGCACTTAATCTATCACAGTAAACAGTTATAAAACTGGACCAAAGATTTGAGGCAAATCTTTTTAGGTGTAGGAAAACAGGTAGTGTGTTACTGTGACATTTGATAGAACGGAGATAAGTAAGGTAAGCCTTCAATCTGGCTTTCAACATTAATGAACTTCCCAAACTGTGGCTAACGAATGCAAATCAAGCAGAGTAAGTAGCCTTTCTGAGCTGAGGACGCAAAGATTAGAGTTCATTTTTCAGAAGCAACTGAAATTTTCAGAGAATATTATTGGAAACTACTAAGTTATTCCAAGGTTTGGCCCCAGAAGTCTTCATGAGGCTTTCTTGTATGTATTTGGCCAAAAGTTGGTCTGGGCAGGTGAAGGATGAGAAACTTGAGGTCTTGAAAAGTGTAACCACTGTGGAGTTTAAAGAAAATGGAGATATCAGTAATTATGGATTCCATGGACATGTCTGCATTCTACTACTTGGAGTGGAAGCCCATCACTGAGCACCTCAGGCATTTGTGAACTCCAGAAATCCTATGTTTTAACAATAGGGAACATACTTTCAAGAAATACCCTAATACTAAAGGGAAACAAGTCTAAATAGACCCAATCTAATCAATCAAGGCCAACCTAGAAGATAACGGCTTTCATCAAGCTCGGAAAACTAATCACCCTTATTCAGTTCAATACAGCTTAAACTATTGCCACAGAAATCAGCAGGAAGATATTTTGAAAGGAAGATATGGTGCAATCAACACATAGTAAGAATATATCATACTTATTTTCTTGAAAATGGAAAGGAGTAATAATGTAAGGCACAAACCATGTGGCCACAAAACAGGTTCTGGTTGTGTTCCAGTCTACACCGGTTGTTGCAGAAGCTTTATGGACAGAGCACTGTAGAAAATGAAATCTCCTAATCCAAGTTTTACTCCCCTTTCCTCTGGATCCTCACTGGCTAGGATGCTGCTGGACAATTCCTGTGCAGCTGCTCCTGACTCAGTAGTGGAGTGATAAGGCCCTCGGTGACTATCCCTCTGGGCTTCCCACTCTTCACTAAAGCCAGTGTCATCACTTTCTGTCACAGGGTCTCGTGCCTCACTTTATGTGCTTTGTGACCTGTATTTCATCCCATGACCCGTATTTCAACTAAGGGCACATTTCTTGGTCCTCTTTTCCAAAAATCTGCTAATCAAAAAAGAATAATACTAATTATGTTAATGATTATAATAATTTAATTTAAAAACATATAATATTTTACCTTATTTAAACCTTGAAACTGTTGAGTTTCATAAATTTGAATCTTACAATAGGCTGCCAAACTTAATAACTGAACCAATTTGAGTACATTTTGATTTATACCTTTCTTCTAATATGACAATAAGCTATTCACATTTATTTATTTAAGCAGTTATGCATTATTCTTAATTATTGATGAGTTCTAAAGCATTAAATTAAAAAAAACTAACCTTGTAAATGGGTCTTGAAATTACTATGATCAAGGTCTTTTGGGATGAAGAATATTAAAAACCTGGAGATAAAATCAGTGATTACACATAAGCTATTTGTTATTACAAGTAGAAGTAGTTAAAATTCTACTGCTAGTCAGACTAAAATTTGGATTCACTACTCTCCATCTTTAAATGTTCTTATAGAAAAGATCATACATGAAACCCCCACAGTATAAAAATAATTAAAAAACAGTGAACCAGAAATTTAATTTGTTTATTTAAATTAATAATGTAAAACTACATAAACCTAGTATTTTGATAAGTGTAGTATTTTGAAATTGATTTAAAAGTGTCCTTAATGTTTATGTTTTAACTCTTATGTTTTAGAATATTCATTATTCAAATGATTCTCTATCTTTAAGAGAAGAAAATCAATCTAAAATAACAAAAATGTAAAAATTTATACAGAAAAAAGATGATGTTAGTATCTTTTTTTTCAAGTATATTGCATTATTGGTATAATCATGAGTTTGCAAGACAAAGAGTAAATGATATATTTGCAATATCACACATACACACACACGCACACACACACAAATTTCCTCCTTTGCAATATCACCTTTACCCTCTAAGAGTTTACATATTATTTATGTATACTGCTTTGTTTTAATAAACTTGGACTGCCGAATAGTACTTTGACTTTTTTCATCATAGAATCATTTTTTAATTACCATACTTTTTATCTAACTATTGATAATGTTGCTCTTCATTTACTTAAATTTCTTAAGTCCCCATAATTACCCAAGGTGTTCTTTGTTGCTTTATGGTGGTGAAAACTAATACAACTGGTCTCAGGCAGGGAAACTGACATATTCTTAATGGCTATTGGTGATGGCTAAGACATGGCAGTTGAAAGGGAATTGCAGTTCCTACCACAGAGTAAGGACTTCATAATTAACTAGTGAATAAAGGAGGACTTAGTCAAGTGAAAGAGGTAGGGGAAATGGGAAATGATTGTTCTAGAATGAGGGATCAGCTTTTTAAAATCTACAACAAAAGTTTCTATGGAGTTTCAGGGAGAACCAAAATGCATTTAGTGAGGCTGATTTGAAGGTGATTAAATGTGCATCAGGAAGTGTATGATGTTGAGAGACTCACTTCTGAGCTTTCAGCTGAGCTCTCCTCTCTCACATAAATGAGCAATAATATTCATCTTCCAACATTTTGAGATAGCTAAATGTGGTAATTGATGCTGAACTTCTACATGGAAAGAAAGCTTAATTTTTATTCTTCATATATTAGCTTCTTTTCCAGGATTGTACCTACTTAAATATTTTATTTTTAAATATATTGTATTTACAAATATAATATTATTTGTTTATCCTGTTAATATTTTCAAATCAATGTGGTTAAACTCCCAATGCACTGTTTACTGATTGATCAGTTTGATTCCACTATAAAATTTATTTTTTAATTTTTACCAATTTGTGAAACTTATAGGTAATTGCCTACATAAGCTGAATGAAAACCTTGTGCTGTTTTTTTTTGTTTCTTTGTTCAGATGGGACACAGATATTAAATATGATATTTCCACAGTAGTAACTTAAAAATTAATTTATAAATTAATTTCACTTTCCCTTTAATTATACTCAAAAAGTTTTTACGAGGGGCACAATCACATGCAGCAATTATTTCTATATTATACTCTGTATTACAACTTCAAAAGACAGGAAATACCTTTCCTGTAAGAACAAGTACAAAGTATAATTAGCCACCTCAGCAAGAAAGACAATTCCTCACTGCCCTTCTAATAGTTATGAATGGATTATGTGTTTCCACATAGAATAGATGACCAGTTGAACACAAAGCACCTCCTTTCCTTCCCTGCTGTGTGTAATGCTGAACATGCAGCTCACTGGGCTATTAGCTATTTTTATAGTGCTGTTTTCTTCTCTAATGTTACTTTTGACCTTGACATTGGTAATACTACTCAAAGGGCTCTTGTTAAGGTCTATGTGTCTTATAGACAGTGAACTTAACTGTAACATTTGTTGACTCAGTATAAGGAGATAGCTAAGAAATGATTTAACAAAAATTTCACTTGCTAAATGAGATTTATTTCATTAGATTTGAGGCAATGTAGCTAATGGATTGAATTAGGAGATATTGCCCTATGTGTTGTGACTGACATCAAAATTGCCTGACATCCCCTCTTGGCTACATGCCACTAACTTTTGTGTGACCTTTAGAATGTCATGGAAGGAAGCTTCAGGTTACTCAGCTGTGAAATGGTAGCATAAAGATCCACAGGCATCACAGAAATTCAACATTAATAATTATCAATTTTTTGTAAAATGTTAGTAAAATTTAGCCTTGAGATTAATGTTCCATACCTCCCAGCAATACACAGATTATCCTTGTGATCTTAAATCACTGGAAAACATTGACAGAGTTTATGTGTCAGAGAACTAGATTTTAAACTTTTCTTTCATCTATTTTCCCTTATATAGCAAGAATAGTAAATATTAAATAAGAGTCATTAAAAAGCAAATGAAAGTTTATGAAATTTCAAAACTTAACCAACATAATCAGCAACTCAACAAATATTGATTGACACTAATTGCAAATTCTCTGCTAATTCAAGTAAAAAATAAAGACGTACTTCATACTAAAGTATGATTTATAATTATTGAATTGTTTTTAGTATTACAAATAAGCCAAGGTAAACAGTCATATGACTGTGTAAAAGCTGTATGAGATAAATACATTGATATCTGTTTTAGTTTATATCTTTGTTGTTAATCTCGATAAAGCTTTTAAAAAGTAACACGTTTAGTATTGTCCTTTTCAATGGAAATACCCTCTGGAGTAAAAGAGAATGTGTTTTTTCACATATCTCTAAAATATTGGAATGTTTGAAAATACACAAAAGGCGAACTTATGCAGCAAGAAAGCTGGTGGAAGACATCGTGGGAATGAAAGTGTAGAAAATAAGTAAAGGGAGGTAAACTCATTGACCGTCATCATATGCCAAGTCCTGACTCATATTATTACCTCACTTAATATATATCACTACTGAATTTAATTTTACCAATAAGAAAACTGTTCAAATAGCATTAATTATTGATCCCAAGATCACCCGGCTAATTTGACAAATAGGATGTCAACACAAGATGTCAACACAAGATTAGATAACTCAAAGCCAATGTGTGTGTGTGTGTGTGTATGCATATAATATTCAATATATCACATTAGCTTCTTTAAATAAGTAGAAATGCTTTATCTTCTTATCTTCCTATACTTCCTGTATGGAGGATGATTTTACTACTATTTACTAGAATTTTTTAAATGTAGTTCCAATATTTAAAAGAATTTCGATAAAAGCTTGGAATGTAATTGAGTTTTGCTTTCACTCTCAAGTGAGTAAAAAAGGTCTGATAGAGAAGGGTTAACAAATGAATCACATGGAGAAATTCTGGATGTGAAAAATGAGTTGAAATAAGATCAGTTCATTTAAAGAAATTAAATATATGGGAGAAGTGAAATTCCCATACCTTAAGATGACATAAACAAATGTAAGTGACTGCTTATGTAATGTAAGACAAATAAAATGAGTAGTTTGGGAGATAAGGACTACACAGAGAGCTTCAGATGAGTTACTGTAGAAAACTGATGCATGTGAGCACTTCACTTTGAATGAATGATAGTCAATAATCTTGGGGTAACAGTTACGAGTAAAACCCCTGACCCAGCACAATTCAAACATGATTATATTCATAGCACTTTGAGAGTGTAAAAAAGAGATGTCAAATATAGCCATGTGTTTTTGCCCACCTGTTACTAAGAGGTGTTATCTAAAGAGAAAAAAAATGTGAGATAAAGCCTGAGGATATTCGTGTGTACAAACAATACTTCCATTATTCAACTTTAAAAGCTTCCTGGGATCAAAATCACGATTCCATTGTCAACTCAGTAGGAAGAATAATTGAGCTAAGAGGCAGTTCTCTACTTCAGGAGGAACGCAGGTGATCTCTAGTGAAATCGTTAGTGAGTAGTGACTTATGTCACTCAGGTCAGGAGGCATGGCTAAGGAGTTCTAACTAGCCTTCATGACCCACTCTTAAGTCTCCAAATCTTCCACAGAGCTGCTAGGAAAAGTTACTTTGTGAACATTTTTGAAAACCTCCTTTCTGTCTGAAAAAAATGGAATACAAAATTCTTAAATTTGCAAAAATAAAACCGCCCAAATTATCATTTGGATTGTTTTAAATAAGATAAACCACTCAATCTTACCATTCTCTTGTGCATCTTTTATATCTTGAATTTTGGTATCCACAAAACTATATGCAACTTTTTCAATGTTCTATGCCATTCACTGTTTTCTGTTCTAGCCATTCTAAACTTCCACACACTTAGATACACTAAGACTTAATTTGTAATCTTTCTTACATTATTTCTCTTACTGAAATACTTTCTACCATTACCTTCCCTTAAAGGTCACATTTTTTTCAGGTTAAATATTAAGGTTCTTTCACAGAAAAAAAAAATAGTGAAGTCCATTATCTTTAAATTTAACTGCAATTTAAAATAGCTCAATTTAAACCAATAGCTTACTCTAATCATTAACTCACTGCTTTAGCTTCCAAGGATATATAGATGTAAAGATACTACTCCCAAGCACCTAATATTTAATTAGGGGGTAAATAATTAAATAAACAATTGCAGTTAAATATATATTGTATGTTATCATAATACAGTTATGCCAAGTTAACATGATAATATCCAGGAGGGACATTCCGTGCCCTAATATTTTACGGGAGGCTCTTTGGAAGAGGTAATACCTAAGCTGATGTATGAAGGAGCAGTAGTCAAGCAGTTGTAGGAGGAGGAGCGCAGAGGGTTGAACATGAAGGACTGTGGTGAGAGATGCTGCTTGAGGGGAGCAGGGGGAATTGAATGACCTGCTGTGCCATATTAAGGAGTTTATACTTAATCTTTAAGATTATGTGCAGCTAATGAAACATTGTTAAGCAGAGCAGTATATTTGTTCAGATGTATGTTTAAATGATCATCATGAATGATAGATTAGAATTATTCAGAGGTTCCCATGAATGGAGAAAGACCAGTTTGAAAGGTCTCGTGGTAATTTAGAGAGGGAAGTGAATGGCCTGTATTACCCTGCAGGATAGAGAAGGATAACGGTAAATAGGTTTGGTTGGTAAAACCAACTACCCCTGATGACTAATTATATGTGAGAAATGGATAAAATGAATGGGAAAATAAACTGTTATATCTGTTTTTTCTGTAATGAAATATTAGGGGAAGCACTTAACCAGAAAGAAGTATTAAGGAAAATGCCCATATCCTAATAATGTTTGTATAATCCTTTACTTAGGCCAAGTGTACTTTTTCTCTGGTTTTGTAATTTCTCTTTTTTTTTATTAAGGTATTATTGATATACAGTCTTATGAATGTTTCACATAAAAAACAATGTGGTTAGTACATTCACCCATATTATCAAGTCCTCCCCATACCCAACTGCAGTCACTGTCCATCAGTGTAGTAAGATGCCACAGATTCACTGTTTGCCTTCTCTGTGCTACACTGTCTTCCCTATGACCCCTCACACCATGTGCACTAAACATAATACCCCTCAATCCCCTTCTCCCTCCCTCCCCACCCACCCTTCCCCACCCCTCCCCTTTGGTAACCATTAGGCCCTTCTTGGAGTCTGTGAGACTGCTGCTGTTTTGTTCCTTCACTTTTCATTTGTTGTTATACTCCACAAAATGAGGGTGATCATTTGGCACTTGTCTTTCTCGCCTGGTTTATTTCACCGAGCATAATATCCTCCAGCTCCATCCATGTTGTTGCAAATGGTAGGATTTGTTTTCTTCTTATGGCTGAATAATATTCCATTGTGTATATGTACTACATCTTCTTTATCCATTCATCTACTGATGGACACTTAGGCTGCTTCCATTTCTTGGCTATTGTAAATAGTGCTTCAATAAATATAGGGGTTCATATGTCTTTTTGAATCTGAGAACTTGCAGTCTTTAGGTAAATTCCTAGGAGTGGGATTCCCGAGTCAAATGGTATTTCTATTTTTAGTTTGTTGAGGAACCTCAACAAAAGTCTTCCTATCCCACAATGGTTGAACTAGCTTACATTCCCACCAGCAGTGTAAGAGGGTTCCCCTTTCTCCACATCTTCACCAGCATTTCTTGTTATTAGTCTTTTCAATGCTGGCCATCCTCACTGGTGTGAGGTGATATCTCATTGTGGTTTTAATTTGTATTTCCCTGATAATTAGTGATGTGGAGCATCTTTTCATGTGCCTGTTGGCCATCTGAAATTCTTCCTTGGAGAATTGTCTGTTCATATCCTCCACCCATTTTTTACTCAGGTTATTTGCTTTTTGGGTGTTGAGGTGTGTGAGTTCTTTATATATTTTGGATGTTAACCCCTTGTCAGATATGTCATTTACAAATATATTGTCCCA
Source organism: Manis javanica (assembly GCF_040802235.1). Classification (NCBI taxonomy): domain Eukaryota; kingdom Metazoa; phylum Chordata; class Mammalia; order Pholidota; family Manidae; genus Manis; species Manis javanica. The sequence goes on from NC_133164.1 coordinate 24,573,664, forward strand.
TACTGTAGGATGCCTTTTTGTTCTGCTGATGGTGTCCTTTGCTGTACAGAAGCTTTTAAGTTTATGTAGTCCCATGTGTTCATTTTTGCTTTTGTTTCCCTTGCTTGAAGAGAGGCATTCAGGAAAACTTGCTCATATTTATATTCAGATCTTTGCCTATGTAGTCTTCTAAGAGTTTTATGGTTTCATAACTTACATTCAGGTCTTTCATCTATTTCAAGTTTACTTTTGTGTATGGGGTTAGACAATAATCCAGTTTCATTCTCTTGCATGTAGCTGTCCAGTTTTGCCAACACCAGTTGTTGAAAAGGCTGTCATTTTCCCATTGTATGTTCATAACTCCTCTTTCATACATTAATTGACCATATATGGTTGGGTTTATATCAGGGCTCTCTAGTCTTTTCCATTGATCTAATATTCTGTTCTTGTGCCAGTACCAAATTGTCTTGATTACTTTGGCTTTGTAGTAGAGCTTGAAGTTTGGGAGCGTAATCCCCCCAGCTTCATTCTTCCTTCTCAGAATTGCTTTGGCTGTTCGTGGTCTTTTGTGGTTCCTTATGAATTTTAGAATGATTTTCTCTAGTTTATTGAAGAATGCTGTTGGCATTTTGATAGGAATTGCATTGAATCTGTAGATTGCTTTAGGCATGACAACCATTTTAACAATATTAAGTCTTCCTATCCCTGAGCATGGGATGTGTTTCCATTTATTGCTATCTTCTTTAATTTCTTTCATGAGAGTCTTATAGTTTTCAGTGTATAGGTTTTTCACTTCCTCCTTTAGGTTTATTCATAGGTATTTTATTTTTTTTGATGCAATTGTGAATAGAATTGTTTTCCTGATTTCTCTGTGTTAGTTCATTGTTACTGTATAGGAATGCAACAGACTTCTGTGTATTAATTTTGTATCCCTCAACTTTGCCGAATTCAGATATTAGATCTAGTAGTTTTGGAGTGGATTCTTTAGGATTTTTCATGTACAATATCATGTCATCTGCAAACAGTGTCAGTTTAACTTCTTCCTTACCAATTTAGAGACCTTTATTTCTTTGTATTGTCTGACTGCTGTGGCAAGGACTTCCAGAACTATGTTGATTAAAGTGGAGAGAGTGGGCATCCTTATCTTGTTCCCAATCTTAAAGGAAAGGCTTTCAGCTTCTTGCTGTTAAGTATGATGTTGGCTCTGGGTTTCTCATGTATGACCTTTATTATGTTGAGGTACATGCCCTCTATACCCATTTTGTTGAGTTTTTGGATGTTGAATTTTTTTGAATGCTTTTTTAACATCTATGGAGATGTTCATGTGTTTTTTGTCCTTCTTTTTGTTGATGCGGTAGATGGTGTCGATGGATTTTCTAGTACTTTACCATCCTTGCATCCCTGGAATAAATCCTACCTGATCATGGTGGATGATCTTTTTGATAGATTTTTTAATCCTGTTTGCTAATATTTTGTTGAGAATTTTTGCATTTATGTTCATCAGGGATATTTTCTTTTTTTCTGGTATGTTTGCCCGGTTTTGGTATTAAAATGTTGCTGGCCTCATAGCATGAGTTGAGAAGTATTCCTTTTTCTTCTACTTTTTGGAATACTTTAAAGAGCATGGGTATTAGGTCTTCACTAAATGTTTGATATAATACAGCAGTGAATCCATTTGGTCCAAGGGTTTTGTTCTTAGGTAGTTTTTTGATTACCAATGCAATTTCATTGCTGGTAATTGGTCTGTTTAGATTTCTGTTTCTTTCTGCATCAGCTTTCAAAGGTTGTATTTTTCTGGAAAGTTGTCCTTTTCTTCTAGATTATCCAGTTTGTTAGTATATAATTTTTCATAGTGTTCTCATAATTCTTTGTATTTCTCTGGTGTCCATAGTGATTTTTCCTTTCTCATTTCTGATTCTGTTTTTGTGTGTAGACTCTCTTTTTTCCTTGATAACTCTGTCTAAGGGTTTATCTATTTTGATTATTTTCTTGAAGAACTAGCTCTTGCATTCATTGAATTTTCCATTGTTTTATTCTTCTCGATTTTATTTATTTATATTCAAATCTTTATTATGTCCCTCCTTCTACTGACTTTGGGCCACATTTGTTCTTCTTTTTCTAGTATCATTAACTGTTAGTTCAGACTGCTTATATGGGATTGTTCTTTCTTGAGGTAGGCTTGTATTACAATATACTTTCCTCTTAGCACAGCTTTGTCTGTGTCCCACAGATTTTGTGGTGTTGAATTATTGTTGTCATTTGTCTCCATATATCGCTTGATCTCTGTTTTTATCTTGTCATTGATCCATTGGTTATTTAGGAGCATGTTGTGAAGCCTCCATGTGTTTGTGGGATTTTTCATTTTCTTTGCATAATTTATATCTAGTTCCATACCTTTGTGGTCTGAGAAACTGCTAGGTACAATATCAGTCTTTTTGAATTTAGTGATGGTCTTTTTGTGGCCTAGTGTATGATCTGTTCTTGAAAATGTTCCATGTGCACTTGAGAAGAATGTGTATTCTGCTGCTTTTGGGTGTAAAGTTTGGTAGATGTCTGTTAGGTCCATCTGTTCTAATGTGTTGTTCAGTGCCTCTGTTTCCTTACTTATTTTCTGTCTGGTTGATCTGTACTTTGGAGTAAGTGGTATGTTAAAGTCTCCTGAAATGCATGCATTACATTCTATTTCCCCCTTTAATTCTGTTAGTATTTGTTTCACATATGTAGGTGATCCTGTGTTGGGTGCATAGATATTCATAATAGTTATAGCCTCTTGTTGGACTGACCCCTTCATCATTATGTAATGTCCTTCTTTGTCTCTTGTGACTTTCTTTGTTTTGAAGCCTATTTTGTCTGAAACAAGTACTGTAACTACTGCTTTTTTCTCCCTATTAGTTGCATGAAATATCTTTTTCCATCCCTTCACTTTTAGTCTGTGTATGTCTTTGGGTAGAGTCTCTTGTAGACACCATATACATAGGTCTTGTTTTTTTATCCATTCAGTGACTCTGTCTTTTGATTGGTATATTCAGTCCATTTACATTTAGGGTGATTATCGATAGGTATGTACTCATTACCATTGCAGGCTTTAGATTCGTGGTTACCAAAGGTTCAAGGTTAATTTCCTTACTATCTAAGAGTCTAACTTAACTTACTTAATATGCTGTTACAAACACAATCTAAAGGTTCTTTCTGTTTCTCCTCCTTTTTCTTCCTCCTCCATTCTTTATATATTAGATATCATATTCTGTACTCTTTGTCTATCCCTTGATTGACTTTGGGGTTGGTAATTTAATTTTGCATTTGCTTAGTAAATAGCTGTTCTACTTTCTTTACTGTGGTTTTATTACCTCTGGTGACAGCTATTAAACCTTAGTTACACTTCCATCTATAGCAGTCCCTCCAAAATAGAAGACTGCAGAGATGGTTTGTGGGAGGTAGATTCTCTCATCTTTTGCTTATCTGGAAATTGTTTAATCCCTCCTTCACATTTAAATGATCATCTTGCCGGATAAAGTAACCTTGGTTCCAGGCCGTTCTGCTTCATTGCATTAAATACATCATGCCACTCCCTTCTGGCCTGTAAGGTTTCCTCTGAGAAGTCTGATATTAGCCTGATGGGATTTCCTTTGTATGTGATCTTATTTCTCTCTCTGGCTGCTTTTAATAGTCTATCCTTATCCTTGATCTTTTCCATTTTAATTACTATATGTCTTGGTGTTGTCTTCCTTGGGTCTCCTCTGTTTGGAGACCTGTGGATCTCTATGGCCTGAGAGATTATCTTCTTCCCCAGATTGGGGAAGTTTACAGCAATTACCTCCTCAAAAACACTCTCCATCCCTTTCTCTCTCTCTTCTTCTTCTGATACCCTTGTAATGAGAATATTGTTCCATTTGTATTAGATCCTTTTTTATCTCTGTGCCTCAGCTTCTTTGTATTCCTCTTCTCTAATTTTCATTTCATTTAGTGTCTCCTTCACCATATCTAATCTGCTTTTAAAATCTTTCATTGTATGTTTCATTTCTGATACTGTGTTCTGTAATAATTGGATCTCCAACTGGAATTCTTTCCTGAGTTCTTGAATATTTTTCTTTACCTTCATGAGCATGTTTGTGATTTTTATTTTGATATCTCTTTCTGTAAGATTCATGAGATTGCTTTCATTTGACTCTTTTTCTGGTGTACTTAGGATTTTTCTTTGAACCAGGTTCCTTTGATGTTTCATATTTGTCTGTGGTACTCTATAGTGCCCAGAAGCTCTGCCCTCTGGATCTACTCAGCCCCTGGATCAATGTCAGGGGTCACAGGGGAGTGGTGTCAGTGGCTGGAGGGAAGAAAGGAGATGTTTCCTCCTTCCCGGCTGTTATGCCTATCTCCACTGCCAGAACCATTGGGCCGAGCACACTGGTATAAGCCTCTATACTTTCTTTTTATAGCTTCTCTAAGTGTTGCTGCCCCCTGTCTGCCCTGACACCAGAACAGGGTTTATTGGTTTGCAATCCAGGTGCGGGCTGGCCGGGAGGAAGGCCCAGCAGGCTGCATATTGTGGTGGGGGGCCTTGGAGCTGTGTAGCCAACCAGGGGGCTGGAGCAACTGTAGATCATGGAAGTTCCCAACCTGCTGGGCAGCGTGAATCCAGACAATTTTGTTTACCTGCCCTTTCTCCTGAGCAGTAAGCTTTGTGCAATCATTGCCCCTTTAGCAGCTCTCTCACTGTTAGTAAGTCTCTCAGACTGCCTGTCTTTCTTTTGTCTCAGAGCAGCCAGATATGGATTCCTTTTTTCCACAAGTGGCTGGATTCTCAGTCTCTTCAGGTATTCTGCCTGTTTTAGCTTTCCAACCCCCCTAATCACCAGAGCACCATTCAATATAGGTTTGTGCTCCCAGAGCAGATCTTCAGAGCTAGGTGTTCAGCAGTCCCAGGCCTCTACTCCCTCCCTGCTCTGTTTCTTTTCCTCCCACTGGTGAGCTGGGATGGGGGAAGGGCTTGGGTCCCACCAGGTCTTGACTATGGTATATTATCCTGTTCTGTGAGGTCTGTTTTTTTCTCCATGTTTACGCAGTCTGGTGTAGTCTTCTTTCGTGTTGCTCTTTCAGGATTAGTTGTATTAATTATATTTTTGTATTATATGTGGTTTTAGTAGGAGGCCTCTGTCTCACCTCTCATGCCACCATCTTTAATCCCTTCCTTGTGATTTCTATTTTTATCAAAATTTGAATATAAAATCTTAATAAATTGTTTCCATATATTTAATATTATGCCACATATTTGAGAAGTGAGGAAGGCACTCTTTTCTGTAAAATATTTTCTAAAATGACTATAAAAGAAGTGGTGAACTGATGCTGCAGAGCTGTGCATCTCTTTTTTTGTAGAAACATGTTAAGCTCTTACATATATACTAAAACAAAAACCATTAAGGTCAGGCAGGTATATGTTTTTATGCACTGGAAATTTTCAAATTAAAAAACTGCTAATGTTAAACCTCATGAGAAAAAAAAATCACTTTTATCATTGCTAAAGTAGAAAAAGGCCCTTCCTTCTTTAACATACTTAATACATATAAATTAGTTTTATAAAATGATTGACTCAGTACACCTTATTACAGCTTATCACTATTAAAGACTGATATTGTTCCACATTGGCCTTGTATTAAAGTTGAAGAGAACTATCACATATTAACAATAACAGTGATATTAACAATAATAAAGGAAGAGGAGGAAGAGGTGGAAGAGAAGGAACCAGAGAAGGAAGAGAAGAAGGAAAAGGACATTGTTTAGTAAGGCACAATTGATTCATCCAGTTATATTTGTATCACTAATGCACATTTACACAGGAGATCATGTTCTCTTAACTCGTTAGGATGAGAGGGAATCATATTTCCAGAGACTTTGGGAATGTTGGTGAAAGACATTATAATGCAGGATATTTATAAAAAATATTATAACTTACCTTTTCCAGTTTTCCTCTTGGATATTTTATGAAGCAAATAATCAGGACTTTTTAACTCTCATCTATACCACATATTCTTTTTATTTTTAAACCCTCATTGCTAACCAATGAGGCATGCAATGATCTTTGAGTCAGGACTTACACAGTCTTATGGCTTTGGCCAGATTTTCCAATCTAATTTTTAATTTAGTTGTGGCTGAGGTTCTCACCTTTGCTCTTATCCTGTCTTCCTTCCTTTAAATCATCAGAGGCAGGACTGACACAAAGGGAATTAAGATGAGAAACGAACCATTCTTGCGCCTGTCAATTCACTCCTCTTCAATATCCTGTGGCAATCACAGTGGAGGGTGAGCAGAGGTGGCAAACGGAGCACAGGGCAGAGGGAGTGCAATCCATTCTAATAGCATAGTCTCCCTGGGTACTGTAGGAAGTGTGCCAGATAGCAAGAAAGGAGCCGAACAATCTCTTGATAACTGCCAGGACCCACACAGAAAATATTAGAAACAACCACATTTTGGATATCATAAAGATAACTGAAAATTTAACAATCAAGAAAAACTGTGTTGAAATACCCTGTTTTTATCAAGTAAACCTCTCACTTTCAAAATGTTTTATTTAACTTGTATTACACACATGGAAGATTATAGGTAGAATATTTTAACAGTAGTTAAAAGTTATGTTAAAATAAATACCTACAGCCACACACTCAGCTTGAGAATTTGAACATAAATATTTTGGAAATCCTCTAACTAGAGTCATGATTTTTCTGTTAACCATCCCTTTGATTTCCTTTATAGTTAAATATATATATGTGTTGCACTAATATAAATACATATATGTACACACACATATACACTACATATACTATATTGCATACTATATGTGACATATAAATATATAATATATAGTAATATATAGTAATCACATATATATGTATATATACATATATATAATATTTTCTTGTTTTGAACTTTACACAGTTCATATACTGTGTGTCCTCCTCAGTGCATTTCACTTATTTGGCCCAATGTTAACTATTCATGTCCTATCCAAATTGATGTATATAGTCATGGTACATTTGTTTTCAGTGATATCTTTTATTATTTTATAAAGACATACATGATTTATTTATCCTTTGTACTACAGATAGATTCTTCTTGGGAAGATACTCAAAATATTTAACAATAAGTGGTGCATAAAACTAAGCAATCAAAACAGAATCATAACTTCTCCAAGCAAATGTCAGCTTAAAAAAAATAAAAAGCAGCCATGCTAGTGCTTCTCAGCTGAATTAAAACTATTTGGGTAGCTTCTTTTTTCTTCCCATGAAAAATAAGTTTGCTATGCATATCTCTGAACAGGTACCTTGATGGAAATGCACTTTTTTTTTAAAGAAACATGCCTAGCAGCAGAATTGCCCAATTTTGCATATGCTCATGCCTATTTTAATTAGGTAATGGCAAACTGCTCACAGTGTTGTGCCAATTCGATGTCATCAGCCGTGTGTGTGTTTGTATTAATCTGCTAACCCTGGTTCTTGTATGCCTCTTAAGTTTTCCAGTCTGATGTAGGTAAAGAGAAAAAAACAAAACAAAACTTGCCACATCATAACCCAAATATCTTGGGATAAAGCTGGATCTGATCAAATAATAGGGTTAGTATAAGGTCAGATTGTGTCCATTATAGGGAAAATAGAGCACATAATAATCTGAAACACTAGAGAAGCTAAATTTAACATGAATTACTAATTCCACATCCCATTTGCCCTCTATTTTTAATTGTCAAATTTTATGTGCACACGTAACATCCAGTAAAAGATGACAATTCTCAGTCCTCTAGTAGTTCAGTGGAGCCAAGTAACCAATCAATGGAATGTAAATGATAATGACATGGATTATTTGGGGGTCACCTCTCAAGATATAAAGCCACTTTCTCTTGACTCTACTATTTCTTTTCATACTTCCTGGGAAATGGTGATAATTAGAGCACATTTGGGACTTAGGTTATGAGGATGGCAGTACCATCATTTTCCCTTCAAAGCCAAATACTAGCCATGAATTCATGTAACAAAACATATGACAGGGTCATTGTTGTTTGTATATTCTTTTCAGTCTTTTAAAATAATTTAAAATGCTTTAACTCCAATATTATTATATCACTTAAATCTATAGGAATAAATCGTTAATCTTTATACTAAATTTTATCACTCACTATAGTTCTTTGTCATTAAGTGAGGATATTTAACTCTTTCACTTCAGCAGTTATAAATGGTGTATTTGTTTGTATTCTATTCAGTCTGTTGCACTATGCCTAGCTGTATTTGCCTTTGTGTCTTTTAATTTAGAAAGTATGCACTCATTAAAAAAAATCATCTGCAAATATATTTTAGTATGTATATACAGAGGACTTCTTTTCAGTTGAAAAACTGCACAGTAGCAACCAGTGGAGGAAGATAGAGGGACTGTTTTATTTTGAGCAAGATTTGAAAGGTCCCTGAAGAGGAATGAGAGCAGCATGATGGCAGCACCATCCCACTGGGTGTCTAGTGGGTCTTCTCTGGGCCGGGCTGTTGCCTGACCATAACAGGTTGTGATGGAACTTTTATAAGGTCCCCCGGTTCTAAAATGCAGGTTCTGTCCTGCTACCTAGAGAAACTAGTCCTGTTGTGTCAAGCAAGATACTGCCAACATACCATCATTTTTGTTAACCTTTAAATATCTTTAAATAACCAAAAATAGGCATGAACTTTAGCAGCTGAAATATGCTAACAGTATCCCTGGTAAAATGTTTCCCATCACTCTTGCATTCCCCTCTGCTTGTCCTCTAAAACTGGGGCATTTGTGGAAAGAGAGATATAAAAGGATCTCTGCTACTAAAATTGAAGTTTAAGGGTCAGTCTTTGATATCATATTTCATAACTAGCACAAATTTATTAAAAAATTATAGCATGTTACATGTTTTCAGTACTGGTACAAAAATTTCTTATACATTTATTTGGTAAATTAAAGGTTTAATTTATTTCTAAATACAATGTCAATAAAGTTCCCATAGAAGAAAGAATAGATAAATACAGCCAAGAAAATACTGAAAAATAATCATTTTAATATGATATTTGGATTTTCCCCACAATGCTCTGTAACACTACAGAACTATTTCAATAACTACATTTTAGTGATCATCGCTGGTCTTATTCCATAACTCTATTCCATAAATGCTGGAATTTTATTCACCTATAAACTAAACCAATATTATTTTCTTCCTAAAAAGATTTTCTATAATTTCTATGACATCAAATGTTATGATGTCTTTTTGTAGTTTTTTGTACATAAGTGATGGCTTGGACTATGTGAGAATTATTGGGTCTAATCCTTAGCAATTAATATATTGTTTGGCAAGCCACAGGATGCTACATTAAGAGTGACTTAAGCAGGTAAGAAAAAAAATCCTTAAGCATCATAATAAATGAAAGTAGACAGTCTGTCATCCACCATCATAAAGAACCCTGGATCTATTTATTTCCATGTTTTGTTAGCCTTAACATTTCTTCCCACCTCCATGATTTAGAAGTGGCTACTATACGTCAGAAAATCTCACATAAGTTCCTGGCAGGAAGTGTAAGGAAGCAGGGTAAAGAGCCAGGTGTAGAACAGTTCATGCCTTGTGATTTTATGCCCATAAAAACACTTTTCTGAATGGTGACCTGTGTATATAGAGCTATGTAAAAGCAGCCTGGCCCCCCAAGAAAGAAAAAGCTTGGTAACATAATTATTATTTTGTTCATTATGTTTTGATATACTTATTAACAATAGCTAATTTTTAATAAATGAATAATCTAATAGCAGAAGTGTAGGTGGTAATTATAAAAAGTAAAAGTTTTTGTGGTAGAGTAAACAATTACCTTGGCAGAAGTGCCTTATTATTTTAAAAATACTGCCCAAGCTAAATGTGCCTGCATTTTGAAGGTAGATTTAGAGTGAGTAGACATGGCTTGACTTTCTTATTTGCATATAGATTTACTAATTTAAGTGACTCCATCAAAATCATGTATCCAAATATTTGGTGAATTAAAAGTAGCAGGCTCATTTTTGCCCTTGAATCAAACTGTAATTTTCTAGATTGATAACTTGTCGCAAAGTAAAATACAACCTTAAGAGAGAGAGGTAGTGTCAGCTGCTAAATAAAAGTTCTGCCCTTTAATTTTTTTTTTTTTTACTATTTAAGTAATTACATAGCCTTTATAAGTTGTTTACATACTCTGAAGTTTAGTTTTTTCATCTAAACTAAAAATCACAGACTGTTGAAGGACTGTTATATTCATTCATTCATTCAAAATATTGAGCATCACCTATATTCCATTTAATGTTAAATATTCAGGGGCATGTCAATGAAATACCTAGAATATGGAAGTATTGAACAAATACTAATTTTCAAGTAATACAACTCTGACTTCATTTATTTAAAAAAAAGTATGTTTATTTTCAATTTGAATTAGCATGCTCATTGAAAAAAATCTACCTGTACTTCTTGGCATTTTGTGGGATTGAGACAAGTGTAAATCGTAATTTATTTTACTAACTGAAATCTCAAGCTGCCTTTATGTATATTCAGGGATAAATTGTAAAATATTTAGATTATATATTTAAAAAAAGAAATATATACAAAGAATAATATAGATAAAATAAAAGACATTCAGTTCCTGTACCGCAAATGAAATTGCCTTACTGACGTCATGGTAAATTTAGTTTAGAGAGTTCAAATAAACATCTGTTGCCTCCACTCACAAATGTGTTCAACCGTTCAGGCTTCAAATGCCTATCATATTTTTAAGTGAGAATAATTTAGGACCCAATTATAGTCTGTCTTTTAGTCTACTTGAATGTGATCCTGAGAAAAAGATTTATTAATAAACTATAATTTGTGGGGGAAATTATTTAAATGTGATTAAGAACAATTTTAATAGTAAAGACATTTAGTTTGATTTTGGCCAAATAATCTCACCTAAATTCTTATATTCCATAAAGCTCTAATGGCATGAACTTAAAGTAATATTTCTGATTTATATATTCAGAACAAGAAAGAGATGTAAATTTTTGCCAATAGCTCATCCTTTACCAAGGAAGAAGAAAACAATAATGAAGTTCGAACAGTAGTAACTGCTGGGTTAAGGGAGAAAGCTGCTAACTAGTATATTCACAAAGCAAGATATGGCTGAGAGGACCCATCCTTTCCAGCACACTGAGAACACAGCAGTGCTGGGTGGGCAGAGAGCAGGAATTAGATGCAGGACTGGAAAACAGTCTAATTTACAGTATTTCTAGAGACCTGTTAGTTCCACTTGTGACCCTTTCTCCATGCAAAATCTCTAAGACAGATACACTGGAATAAAAGGTTGATTCTCTGAAGGAACTGCAAAGCCATGAGAAATTTTCCAGTATGTTTGTATTTAGCATTGTTTGATAGTTAAACCCCACTCCCACCTGATGAATCAAAAGCCTGTCAGTTCAAACCCCCTTGATGTACCCAGAGCACTGAACTACCTATTCATTGTTGTTATATCCATTAAAATTAATTGCAAACCAATAACAACTGGATTTACAACATGGTAGATCTTACAATAAGGTTATAGAAAAAGTGATCCAAAAGGAAAATGATGTAATTCTAGGAACAAAAATATGTTTAAAAGTGCATGCACAAACATGTGCATTTGTGTGTAACATGTAACTCTATTGCATCACAGAGAATCAATAATATAATACCATGAAAGAACATCTACTTAATAAAAAATAGTGACATATGGAAAGAACTACTAAAAGTAATACACATTTAAAAATGAGGTAATTATAATTAGCCCAAAATTAGGAGAAAAAATAATGGTGAATAGCAAAGATACATAAAATCCTCAAGTAAAAAATTAAGAAAAATACCCAAAATGAAGGGAAAAAAGAATACACAGGAGGAGAAAACAGCTACAGTTTTAGGGCATATGTTCCCATATTGACAAGGCTTATCATGAACTAGTAATCAAAGGACAATAAAACCAGATCTAGACAGATCATCAAAAATTCAGAGCACTAAGGATAAGAGAAAAGTTTAAAGTTCTCTAAAGAGAACAAGAGTGTATCATGATGTTATCAAATGGCTCTTGATTAACAGAAGGTAATGCAATACTATATATTAACCTACCTCAAATTTCTGAGGGAAAAAAATTTCAATTTAAAATTGAATTCTGTATCCCACTAATATTTATTGAAATCCAATGCTAGATATTTTTAGATATGCCTAAATTCAATACCTTAGGATATTATATGAAGAGCACTTAAATATATAAAGATATATGATGTGTTCATTTATATTATATATTATATAATGTAACAATTAAATATATATATATATTCATATGTGAACAAACAAGAAAAACCCCCGAGACCATGTACAGAAAAATAGGAATACCTGCAACCCAGGAGAGTGGACTCAACTAAGAAAGAAAGTTGCACAATATCCTTAGAGGACTCTCAGTAAAGGTTTAAGCAGATTTATGCAGAGCACCAGAAATTTTACAATTGAAGGGGAAAAAAATGATAGGACTTGATGTGATAATCATTTTCATTTAAAAAAATTAACATTGACATTATTATTCATCGAATTTGAATTTCACATGTGTTACATTGTCATCCACAGCCCTAATTCACAGGAATTTAATACTATTTTTGATTTTCAATTTTCATCTTTATTTAATATTTCCTATATGCATTTTTGAGATTATTTCAATTAATCTTTCTTGGAGATGTCATACAAATAAATGTAAGAAACAAGAATTTGTATATTTGGAACATAGAAAACCTAATTTCCTCATCATTTTGTAAAAGGCACAATATAGTCAAACGATAATTATTCAATCTAATAATTTTATGACAATTGCACAATTTTAAGGCCATTTGAAATTTATTTCTTTCTATAGTGAAAAAAATTAGCTAGAGTTTATCCATTTCTCTTTTTCTGTGCATTTCTTTTTCCCTTGTGAAATTGAAGTTATATTTAATACCACCTGTTAATATCACTTGTATGGGACAATGCTGGCTCCTCTGCTTGTGTAAAACCTGGTAGCCCATTACTAGTGATAATTAGTATGGGCGAAAATTTACTTCTAATGCATTGTTGACATAACTGTCAAACTTACAAATATAAAGCTTCTAAAAGAAAAATGTGTCTGAAAACAATATTTGTAAGCCTCAGGTAGGCAAATATTTTGTAGATACCACACAAAAATGCTAATCATGGAAAACAATGATAAATTATACTACCTTAAATTATAGACTTGATCTTCAATGATACCACAAAACACAAAAAGATACCATCGAAAAATAAAGAAAACAAAAACAAACAAAAGGCAAGGCATACCCTTCAAAAAATATTTATAACATAAATACAGACAAAGGAATCCTACTCACAATATATACATGTATCTAATATTCTATAGCAATAAACAGTAGCCCAGTTATAATACAGACCAAAAAAAATAAAATCTTTCATCAAAAGAAGATGTAATAATGGCCAATGATCATACAAAAATATGTTCAGCACCACTAGTTATCAGGGGAATGTAAATTAAAACCACAGTGAGATACTGAACACCAAGATTGTCTAGAATTTAAAAGAGGAATGATGACAAATAATGGGTGAAATTTTTGGGAACTTCCATCCATTTTTCATATGACTCAGATATTCCAGTTCTAGGAATTTCTTAAAATGACTGAAGTTCACTTACCATGTAACTTAGCTATTCTACTTCTAGGAATTTATCCAAGAGAAATCTAAACTATGGCTACACAAAGACTTTTAGACCAAAATTCATAGCACCTTAATTTTTATAATACCTGATGAAGTAATGGAAAAAGAAATCCACCAATAGGTGAATGATAAACAAATAGTGGTATTTCCATACAATAGGTTACTACTCAGCAATTTAAAAATAAACAAGTTGTATATGTTTGCAAAATACAAAAGCTTTTCAAAAATATTATGCTACATAAAAGAAACCAGCTTAACACCCCCCCCAAAAAGTACATACTGAATTGTTTTGCTTACATATTATCCTAGAAGAGCACGTTAATCTATATTGTCAGAAAGTGGATTAGTCGTTGCCTAGAGACAGGTAGAGGGAGGAATAGGTTTAAAAGGAGAATTAGAAAATTTGGAAAGTATGGAAGTATTCACAGATATATAGCAACAAGCATGCTGTTCATCTGTTTTAGGAATTCACATAAGTAATGAGCATACATTTATTTTGTAATACATTAATTCTATTTACTCATAAAATATTAAACTACAGATGAAAGATTTAAACTTACACTGCCTAATTATTTTCATGTACTTGGTATTGCATTTTTTTTGGTATTGTGGTTTTTTTTTTTTTTATAATGGGACTCAACCTTCAGAATAAATATCTATTTGGACTTCTGCATTAATTCCTGGACATCTAATGAAGAGCAAAATGCAGCAAATTCCAACTCTCACAGCATTTACATTTTTTTTTTTGAGAGGGCATCTCTCATATTCATTGATCATATGGTTGTTAACAACAATAAAATTCTGTACAGGGAACTCAATGCACAATTAATAATCAACCCCAAGCCTAATTCTCAACAGTCTCCAATCTTCGGAAGCATAACGAACAAGTTTTTACATGGTGAACAAGTTCTTACATAGTGAATAAGTTCTTAGATGGTGAACAGTGCAAGGGCAGTCATCACAGAAACTTTCGGTTTTGATCACGCATCATGAACTATAAACAATCAGGTCAAATATGATTATTCGTTCGATTTATACTTGATTTATATGTGAATCCCACATTTCCCCCTTATTATTATTATTATTATTATCATTATTATTATTATTATTATTATTTATGTTTTTTTTAAATAAAATGCTGAAGTGGTAGGTAGATGCAAGATAAAGGTAGAAAACATAGTTTAGTGCTCACAGCATTTACATTTTATAGAAAAAGCTGATAACTCTCATCTGTTTCACAATCGATTTGGACACTTTTGTAACTGGATGTCAGCAAAGATACATTTCCTTTTGAGTTTCAAGTGAAATTTCCTGCAATCTTATGCCATGTTCAATAGGAGAGAAGCAAGCTTGATGTTTTAAAATTCACGTTTGGCTGTGAGCTTCTGCTGCGTTAGTCAGTGAATGGCTCACACCACCAGCCTTTGATTTCTGTACAGATTCCAGATGTTAATGAGCACAAGTACCACTGATAACGCTAACCAGCCTTTTTCTGTAATTTTCCATCAAAGAACAAATAAGGCAACACAATTACAACAAAATTCAAAGAAATGCAAATAACTAGAATTGAATAATAAAAAACTATAAATAAGTAAAATTAAGCTATTTCTGACAATGTGGGTTCTTATCTCTTCTTCTCTACTTTCATTACTCTTCTACTTTCTCCAGCCTTCACATTCACAAGCATGTCCAATGCAGGACATTTTAACTATCTGCTGTATCCTGCCACGCCATTCACCCAGGGCCTCCACCTGAGGTAGTTATTTTCATAAGCAGCTTTTCATCAAAATCATAAGTTTACAAGGAAAATTATACTTCAGTAAGATTAGATATCAAGTGATAAGGCCAATATTTAAAAGTCTTCAAAAAGAGTAGGCTTTTCACTATATTTGCTGCCTCAAACATATTAATAATACCAATAAATTACAGAGTAGAACATAGGGAATGACCTTTTCAGAGCATAACTATAAAGGCAGGAACAAGGTAGCATGTAAATATTCTACTTACAAAAATAGCTAAAAATCCATTGAGTGATTAACGGTGTGCCAGATGATATAATAAGAGATGTATTCATTCCATCCTGACTTCATTAAAATATATTCAAGATAATGTACATATTGTTATTTTCAAGAACCAATAAATACAAAATTGACTCACTGTGATGAATCTGGTAAGTTGTGGTGACATTATTTTAACGAAGGCTGTCTGACATTCAAGACCTATTGTATTAATTACTGTTCTACACTGTTGGCACCTCCTGTAAAATGTATGAGCATTGCAGATTTTGCAGAGGCAGACAGTAGGGTGCTGAGACATCAAATAACTTTCCCATGTAACAAAACTCATAATGATGAAATTACTCAGCATAACCTTTTTTTCTCATTGCACCACACCACGCTGCTGTTTAAATCAATGCCATTTCAGCTTTTAGCAACAAGGTTTCATCATATCTACAAGTCCTAATTATATTTAGTCAGTCTCTTTTCTCTAGATGAGTCCATTGTAGTGTGAAGCCAAAAACCCCAGTGATCTCTAAATGACATTAATTTAGGCTTATAATATAGCCCAAAGATGCTATTTAAAAATTTTTCTTTTAACTTTAAAATATGACCTAACAAATATCATTATGTAAAGTTTGAAAATAATGATCTTTCAGGATCACACAATGGCATTATTTGATATAATTTTACAATAAAATTAATCCTTTTGTGTATTTAAGGAAACTTCTTCAATACTTCAATTTAATAGTCCCATCTCCTCTTGTTTTTCATTACTTTATAATACATTTGACCTTTCACAAGCTTATTTTCTGAAAGACAACATGTAGATAGAATTTAAAACTATTAGTAAGAGATTTTTGATTTCAAGTTAATTCTTTGATTTCATTCTTTTACCATAAAATGGTAAAGTTTGTCATCTCAAATGTTATGCTACTGATCATTTCACTGACACTGATGGACACTTAGGTTGTTTCCATGTCTTGGCTATTTTAAGTAATGCTGCAGGAAACATGGGGATGCAGATATCTTTTCAAGCTAGTGCTTTCCTTTAATTTGCCTATACATGAAGTAGTGCAATTTTTGGATCCTATAATAGTTTTATTTTGAATTTTTTGAGGAACCTCCATGATGTTTTCCATAGTAGCTTCACCAATTTACTTTCCTAGCAACATTGCATAAGGGTTCCCTTTTCTCCACATTCTTGCCAGCACTTGATAACTCTTCTATTTTTGATAATAGCCATCCTTACAGGTGTGAGGTAATATTTTGTTTCTTGTAGTTTTGGTTTGCATATCTCCTATGATGAATTTCTCTGACATTGAGCAAACTTTTGTGTACATGTTGGCCATTTGCTGGTCATTGGAAAAATATCTGTTCAATTCCTCTGCCCATTTTTAAATTATATTTTTTACTCTTGAGTTGTATGATTGTATGAGTTCTTCATATATTTCATATATTAACCCCTTATCAGATATATGACTTGCAAATATTTTCTTTGCTTCTGTAAGTTTCTTTCATTTTGTTAATGGTTTCCTTTACTATGCAGGAGCTTTTTGGTTTGATTTAATCCCTTCTGATTATTTTTGCTTTTGTTTTTCCTTTGTTTTTTGTGTCAAATCAAAAAGTCATCACCACAACTGATGTCAAGGAGCTTACCCACTGTTTTCTTCTAGGAGTCATAGTTTCAGGTCTTATTTTGAATTCCATAATCTAATTACAGTTGATTTTTTAAAAATCTTACTTTTGAAATGATGTGTACAAAAATTTATATTCAGGCAGATATTGATATTCTAGTGCCAACCACAATGATATGATTGTGAAAATATTAAATATTAAATAATATTAAAAATATCAAATCTTCTATTTCAATTGCGGATTTGTTTATCCTTAAATTTAACTAGTTTTTGATACTATGCTATTAATATAGTAGTCTATGCAGTTTCAAGCCTATAATTTCATGTTGACTCGGCCTTATCATTTTAGCTTATCATTATGTAGTTATCAATTTTAATAATTTCAATTTTATTTCTTCTCATTTCTTATCTTGTATTGAATTATCAACCTAATCCTGCTTTTCTCTTTACATTTTATTTATTTATTTTAATGAAGTATGGTTAATATACAATCTTACATTGGTTTCAAATATACAACACAGTGGTACAGAAGTTACCCACATTATTAAATCCTTACTCCCACTAGTGAAATTACTGTCAAAATAGGAAGATGTGACAGAATCACTGGCTGTATTTTCCATGCTGTACTACCATCTCTGTAACCAACTTATATTATGATTGTGAATTTTGTGCCCGTTTATCCCCTTCACTCTCTCCACCCAACCAACCCAACCCATCCCCTATGGCAACCACCAATCACTTCTCAGTGTCTGTTAGTCTACTGCTGTTTTGTTCATTTTGTTTTGTTTTGTTTTTAGATTCCACATGTAAGTGAAATCATATAATATTTTTCTTTCTCCACCTGGCTAATTTCACTTCACATAATACTTCTAGGTCCACCCATATTGTTAGATTTTGCTGAATTTCTTTATTATGGCTGAATAACATTCCATTGTATATATGAACTACATCTTCTTTATCCATTCATCTGTTGATGGACATTGTAGTTGCTTCTGTATCTTGGCTACTGTATATAATGCAGCAATAAAACACAGGGGAGCATATATATTTTCAAATCAAAGACTTTGTTTTCCCTGGCTAAATTCTTATAAATGGAATTACTGGGTCTACAGTATTTCTATTTTTAGTTGTTTAAAAACCTCCCTACTGCTTTCCATGGTGGCTGCACCAAGTTACATTACCACCAACAGGGTAGGAGGGTTCATGTTTCTTCACATTCTCTCCAACACTTGTTATTTCTTGTCTTTTGGATAGTGGCCAGTCTAACTGGTGTGAGGTGATATCCCACTGGTTTGATTTACATTTTCCTGATGATTAGTGATGCAGAGCATCTTTTTCATGTGCCTGTTGGCCATCTGTATTTCTTCTTTGGAAAAATGTCTGTTCAAGTTCTCCATCCATTTTTTAAATTGGGTTATTTGTTTTTGGGTGTTGAGTTGTATGAATTCTTTATATATTTTGTATGTTAACCCCTTATCAGATGAATCATTTACTTATACATTCTCCCATACTATTGATTGTCTTTTTGTTTTACTGATGGTGTCCTTTGATGGGCAGAAGCTTTTTAATTTGTTGTAGTCACACTTGTACATTTTTTATCTTGTTTCCCTTATCTGAGGATGTGTCTAGAAAAAAACAGCTCATGCCTATGTTGAAGAGATTTTTGCATGTTTCCTTCTAAGAGTTTTGTGGTTTTGTATCTTACATTTAGGTCTTTAATCCATTTTGAGTTTACTTTTGTGTACAGAGTTAAACAGTAATACAATTTCATTTACTGCATGTAGCTGTCCAGTTTTCCAAATACCAGTTATTGAAGAGACTGTCTTTTGCCCATTGTATATCCATATATTAATTGACCAAATATTCATGGGTTTATATCTGGGCTCTCTATTCTGTTGCCTTGATCTGTGGGTCCATTCTTCTGCATACACCATAATATCTTGATTACTGTAACTTTGTAATGTAGCTTGAAGTCAGCATAATACCCTTAAACCTCGAATATTACATTGAATACAAGTGGGGAGAGTGGATACCTTGTCTCATACCTGAAGAAATTACTCTTTTTACCATTGAGTGTGATGTTAACTGTGGAATTGTCATATATTTCCTTTATTATGTTGAGGTACATAACTTCTACACCCATTTTTTTTAGAGTTTTTTATCATAGATGAAAGTTGAATTTTGTCAAATGGTTTTTCAGCATCTCTGAGATGATCATGTAATTTTTATTTTTATCCTTTTTGTTAATGTGGTATATGACATTCATTGATTTATGAAAGTTGTACTCCTTACATCCCTAGAATAAATTCCACTTTTAATCACTTTGATGTATTTATTTTTTAATTTGGTTTTTACTTATTTTTTAATTTGGTTTGCTAATATTTTGTTGAGGATTTTTGCATCTATGTTCATCAAGGATATTGATCACTAATTTTATTTTTTTGTACTGTCTGTTTCTGGTTTTGGTATTAGAGTGATGTTGTCCTCATAGAATGAGTTTGAAAATATTCCCTCCTCTTCTACTTTTTGGAATACTTTGAGGAATGGATATTAGCTCTTCTTTAAATGTTTGGTAGAATTCAGCTGTGAAGCTGTCTTTTGTGTTTTGGAAGTGTTTTGATTACCAATTCAATTTTATTACTGGTAATTGGTCTGTTCAGATTTTATATTTCTTCCTGGGTCAGTCTTGGAATGTTGTACTTTTCTAGGAATTTGTCCATTTATTCTAGGTTGCCTAATTTATTGGCATGTAATTTTTCATAGCATTCTCTAATAATTCCTTGTATTTCTGTGGTGTCAGTTTTGACATTCCTTTTGACACCATTCCTTTTCCATTTCTGATTTTGTTAGTGTCCTCTCTCCTTTTTCTTGGTAAGTCTGGCTGTAGTTTGTTGATTTTATTTATCTTTTCAGAGAACCAGCAGTTGGTTTCATTGAAATTTTGCTATTGTTTTATTTTTCTCTATCTTATTTATTTCTGCTCTGATCTTTATTATGTCCCTTCTACTAACTTTGGGGTTCATTGGTTCTTCTTTTTCTAGTTTCTTTAATTGTGTGTTCATTTTGTTTTTGGAGAATTGTTCTTGTTTTTTGATGTAGGCCTGTATTTCTGTGTACTTCCCTCTTAGAAACAATTTTGTGGCATCCCACAGATTTTGGTCTGTTGAATTTTTATTTGTCTCTGTGTATTGTTTGATTTCTACCTTTATTTTTTCATTGATCCATCAATTATTTAGAAGCATGTTGTTTAGCCTCTATAGGTTTGTAGGCTTTTTTGCTTTCTTTGTGTAATTTATTTCTGGTTTCATAACATTGTAGTCTGAGAAGCTGCTTGACACAATTTCAGTCTTTTTGAATTTATTGAGGCTCTCTATTTGTTGCCTATTGTGTGATCTATTCTGGAAAATGTTCCATGTACACTTGAGGAAAATGTGTATCCTGCTGCTTTTGGGTGAAGTGACCTGCAGGTATCTGTTAAATCCATCTGACCTAATGTGTTGTTGAGTGTCTCTCTTTCCTTATTTTTTTTCTGTCTGGTTGATCTCTCTGTTATCATAAATGGAGTGTTAAAGTCCCCTACTATGAATGAGTTGCCGTCCGTTTCCCACTTTAGTTATGTTAGAATTTGTTTTACATATTTAGGTGTTCCTATGTTGGGTATATAGATGTCTATAATTATTTCCTTTTGTTGGACTGATCCCTTTATCATTATGTAATGTCCTTCTTTGTCTCTTGTTACTTTCTTTGTTTTGAAGTCTATCTTGTCTAATACTCCTGCTTTTTTCTCCCTATTATTTGTATGAAATATGTTTTTCCATCCCTTCACTTTCAGTCTATCTATGTCTTTAGGTCTGAAATGAGTCTCGTATAGTCAGCATATAGATGAGTCTTGTTTATTTACCCATTCTGCCACCCTATGTCTTTTTATTCGTGCGCACAGTCCTTTTACATTTAAGGCAATTATTAATAGGTATGTACTTACTGGCATTTTATTAGTTGTTTTTTGGTTGTTTTTGTAGTTCATCTTTTCCTTTCTTCCTCCTTATATTCTTTATTATTTGATGGTTTTCTTTACTGTTGCAATTGGATTTCTCATTTTTAATTTTTGTGTCTCTATTATATGCTGTAGGTTTGTGGCTAACATAAGATTCGTGGATAGCTTCCTACATATATGTCTATAATAATTTGATGTTGCTCTATTTCAAATACAATATAGAAGTACTTCTTTTTTTGTCTTCTTTCTCCTCCACACTTTATTCATTAGATATCATTATCTGCATTTTTTGTATCCCTTGAGTGATTTTGTGTATAGTTGGTATTACTAAATTGTGTGTTTTGTTTTGTTTTAGTTTTATACTTGCTTGGTAAGTCATTGGTTTACTAATTTTACTGTGGGTTTATTTTCATGGGTGAAAGATATTTAGGCTTAAGAATATTTTCATCTACAGAAGTCCATTTAACCTATTCTTTATTGCCAGTTTAGTGGTGGTGAATTCCTTCTTCAGGTTTTGTTTATCTGGGAAAATTTTAATCTCCCTTTCATATTTGAAAGATATCTTTGCAAGGTAGTGGATTCTTGATTGTAGGTCCTTCTGTTTCTGTACATTAAATATTTCATGCCACTTCTGTACTGTAAAGTTTCTACTGAGAAATCTGCTGATATCCTGATGTGGATTCCCTTATAAGTAATCTTTTTTTCCCTTTCTTGCTTCTTTCATGACCCTCTCCTTATCCTTAATCTTTATCATTTTAATTATTATGTCTTAGTGATGTCTTCCTGGGGTTCCTCTTGTTAGGGGCCCTCTGCACTTCCAGGACCTGGGTGTCTGTTTCTGTCCTCAGACTGGGAAGTTTTCAGCCATTATTTCTTCAAAGAGACTTTCTACCCCTTTGTTTCTCTCTTCTCCTTCTGGTACCCCTAATATGTGAATATTGTTTTGTTTGGATTTGTCACACAGCTCTCAGCATCCTTTTGTTTCTAGAGACACTTTTTTCTCTCTGTTCCTCAGCTTTGTTGTCTTCCTGTTCTCTAATTTCCCTCTCATTGACTGTCTTTTCTACTTGCAGCAATCTGTTATTCACTCCCTCCATTGTATATTTCATTTCAGTTACTGTATTCTTCAGCTTAGAGTGGCTTTTTTTTTTTGCTCTTGTATCTCTTTTATGAAGTCCTCCCTGAGATCATCAGTGCCTTTATAGATCAGTGAGCTTATTTATGACTGTTACTTTGAGATCTTTATAAAAAAGATGAGTGATCTCCATTTCATTTAGCTGTCTTTCTGGTGTGTTGTCCTGTAGGATTTCTTTGGAACATTTTTCACTGCCTCCTCATTTTATCAAAGTTTTCATCTTTCTTCCTTTGTACTACATAGATCCACTGTGTCTCCTGGTCTAGGGAGTAATGGCTTTATGATGAAGGCCTCCTTTGGTGCCCAGAAGCTCAATATTCTTTGCTCTCCAGTGCCTGGTTTTCCTTTGTGGTGAAGCCCCAGTTGCTGTTGGTGGACTATGGACAGGGCTTCCTTTCTGCTTTCTAGCAGTGGCCTATCTCAGTCCACTGTGTGTAGCAGCTCATCTCAGCTGGCACTTTGTAAGCTGAGCAGCAGCGCTTCTGCTGGGATCATTGTGGGCTGGCTGCCCTTTGTCTGTCCTGCAGCTGTGTTGGTGCTGCTGGGCTAAGTAGGTGAGTTGAGGTGGTAGGTGGGGCCCTGGGGCAGGCACATGGTGGTGAGTTGCATGGTTGCACAGTGGTGAGGGGAAGTAGGTCACATAGCACCAGGTCATGCAGTTGTGGAGGGTCTGGCAACCCAGGGCTGGGCTACCTGCAAGAAGGAAAGAGGGCTTGGAGCTGGCTCTCACAGGTGCCTCCTCAGTTAAGCAAGATAGGGCTAAGAAAGCTGGAAAAGTGTCATCCACCTGCCCTGTCTCATCTGGAAAGAGCTCCATCCAACCGTTACCTCTCTGGCATCCTTCCCACTGCTGGTTAATCCTTCAAACTGCCATGTCTGTGTTGGATTTCAGTGAGACCACTGAAAAGTGCCTTTCCTCCGCAAACTGCAAGAGTCTCAGGCTCCCAGAGTGCTGAGAGTTCAACTCTCCCTGGTGTCCAGCCCCATTAATCACCACAGTGTGGACTTGTGTTCCCAGAGCAGATCTCCAGGGCCAGGTGTGCAGAGTTCCTGAGCGCTTATCCCTATCTGCTCCATTCCTGTCCCCCTCACTTATGGGCTGGGCTGGGGGAAGGGCTTTGTTGCCACTGGATTGTGGCTCTGCCACTTTACCCTTCTCTGTGTGGTCTTCTCTTCTTCACTAGGTGTAGTTGGTTTGTTCTGCAGTCATCAGGTTGTTTTCAGGGTTAGTTGTATTTGCTATAGTTGCTTCTTTGGTGTGTGTGTGGGAGAAGGTTTCCACTTTGTCTTCCCATCCCACCATCTGTTTTTTCCCTCTCTTCTCTTTACATTTTAAGAAGATACACATTCTGTTTTCATCTTTGAGCAATTTTACTCATACACTTTAAAATATAAAATGTCATTAATAATGTTTGAAGTACATCAGTTCTCTATTCTCTCAAAATTACATAAGGAACTCGAAAGGGAACCCACAATCTAGAGTTTTATCTATTTTGTGGTTTTTATTAGATTTAATTTTCCCTAAAAGAAATTTGTTTTACAATTATTTTGTCAGTAAGCATTTCTGATGGGGCAGTATTTTGGTCTTTGAATATTTTCTTTAAATTGTCTATTATTGCTGAGCAGAGAAATATAAGCTGGTTGACTATCATTGGAAAATTGATAAATGTAGATAAAATAAATAAGTATTGATTATAATCGATAGAATAATGACAGCTTAGAAGTAAAACAATACTTAATTATTATGTGAAATAAGACCAAATGTGTGGAAAACATTTATCTGCTAAGAATTTGAGCAATTTGTGGTTTTACTTCCACAATTTATAAATTTATTTTAGATTTCTTTGTATTCTGTCCTATATTAATAATAGTGATAATTCTACAGCTGACAATGTGTTCCCTCTATGCATAATCCTTGGTTCTTTTTAAATATCTCTGTTTAGTGTGCTTGAGAGTCAATTATGTGTCTAAAATGAGGTTAGCTTTAATTTATTGTGCTCTCAGCTCAACATTTTTCAATTTTAGGACATATCTTCATTTCTCATGAGTTTTTAGACAATATCACATCAAATGTAGAATCTTTAGATTCACTTTTTCTTATTCTTCTTAATTATCCATTCTGTTACATGTAGATTGCACATGTTTATTATATCCTCTTTGTCCTATAACCTCTCTGATATTTCCATCACTTTATATTTTTGTGTTGAACTCCAGGAGATTTCCTCAGATTTTTCTACCAGTTTATTGATTCCATATTGAACCATATGTAATCAGTCTATTTAAATTTTATTTACAATAAATCTATCCAAATTTTATTTACGATAAAATGTTTCATTTCTAATATGGTCATTGGTCATTTTTCACATCTATTGCTTGTTTCATGGTGCTCTAAGCTTTTAATATTTTTCTCACTCATTGTTTCATTAATTTAATTCTTTAAAACACATTTATTTTATATTCCTTTTTTGAGTTTTTAACTTTTTTATATTAAGTTTTGAAAATATTAATCATATTATTTTGGTCCAAATACTCTTCCTCAGAATAGATTATTTACTTTGGTGATTTTAATTTTAATTGTAAATTCATCTTTAGGAGAAACTTCATTTTTCTGTATATTCTAAATTGTGGATATATTCTAAAACTAAAATTTGGATATCCCTTTTGTTAGTTTCTTGAGAGCTTTCACTGTCCCTAATCTTTTTGTTGTTAAATTATTTCTACTTAGACTTCCTTATCCACCTGGCGAAAATAATGTATTACATTATCCCATGATTCGCATAGGCTTGGATTTGGATTCCCAAAAGGACTGGGGTTTTTTCCTATTTAAACATCAGGACAGATATAACTTTTCATAACACAAATCTGGTGTGACAGGAATATTTTATGTGTTTGTTCTAATGCAGTAATTCTCAATCCAGGAATATGTTTTCTTTCCACACATTCATGTAGACATTTGACAATATCTGGAAGCATTTATGGTTGTCTCCAAAAATAGAGATGTGATTATTATACTACTGGCAACTGGCAGTGGAGGTCAGAGATTTTGCTAAACATTTTACCATATAAAGGGTAGTCCCTCACAACAAATAATTATCCAGCCAAAATGTCAACAGGGCCAATGTTGTAAAATAACTACTATTAGTTTCTATTTCAATTAAAATCTAATCTTTATTTTATTGAACAGTCAGAAACAAAGTATCCTTTATACTAGTCTAGATGTTTTTCCCCTTCTGTCAATTAAAATTCTGCAACTGTTGCAGAGAATATACTGCTGTGTAAGGGGAAAATCATAGTCCCTTTCTCTCAAAAGCTAATGAGATTTTTTCCTCTTCTAGTGAATTTCTTCTAAGGTTAATTGATTTTTTATTCACTAAAATTCACTTAAGAAAGTATTTATTTTTCTAAATTACAGTGAGTAGAATTGACAACTTTCATAAATTATGTTGCAATTTAGTATTTTACATTACTAGCTTGAAAAACCAAAAAAGTACCTAATCATCATGAATGAACTTGTTATTTTAGGAATATGTAAATGTGAAAACCTTGAAAATCTAACCACTATGTATAGGCCAGTTTCTAATAGATAAAGAGTTTTACTTGTTTTGTAGAAACAGAGATTATCCAAATAATATAATTTAAGAAATTATCTAGTTCTATATCTTATCTTATTGATACTATACACAGTAACATTGAATTCTTGCTAAAATAGTATCCTGCTTGATTATTACTTTTATTCTTTAACTGATAGATTTGTAGTAGCTTTAATTCTTATTCCATGATTTATCTTTTTTTTTAAATTAATATAATGTCTATCCTCTTTATAGATGGCACCTGTCAGGGGATATAATCAATTGTCTCAGTAACATTGCCATACATCACAATGATTCAAGTTTCTACATTATACACAAATGCAGAGGACAAGAGGACTTTGTAACCCCAATTGCCTGGGAACACGGCCAAAAATTGGATTTTATGCTATATTAATGTAATAGAGAAAGACTCACTCTTGAATTGAACTTATATTCTATTGGATTAAAAAAACTCACTATAACCTTGACAAGTCATTAAGTAGAACCCACTGATTATAAAGTCAAAGATAAACTTAAATGGCACACATGATATTTCAGATATTGTAACAAACAGATATTATAATAAGCAAATAGTATAACAGTAATATTAGTGATAAATCTATTATAATATATTTATTATTAAAACATATTCACACATACTGAATCTGTTTTAAGGTTTTATTGTATGCTGTGTAATCTTCTATGTACATATCTAGGAAAATCAGCAAGAGCAAAAACAGCTAAGGTGGTCACTCCCTCATGGCATTCAGTCTTTATTTGGAGAAGGCATACAGTAAGCCATTAAATAAATACAAAAATATTTAGTCACAGCAAGTAGTATGATGAAAAGTAGATACTGCATTCTGAAAATGAATTTTACATGAAGCACACTCAGAGGAGGTGATGTTAGGGGATCAAATTGTGTCCTCCAAAAAGATACAGTGACTCCCTAACCCCTGGGCCTGTGAATGTGACCTTCTTGAAAGGAAAGTCTTTGCAGATGCAGTCAAGTTAAGATGAAGTCATTAAGGTAGCCCCTAATCCAATATGGCTGGTATCTTTATAAAAAGAAGATAATTTAGACTAAGAGACGCACAGGGAGAATACCATGTAGAGACAGAGGCAGAGATTGTACGGTTAGATCTACAAAGCAAGGAATGCCAAGGATTGCCAGCCATCAATAAAAAGTTAGGAAAGGCATGGGATAGATTCTTCCTCAGAGCTCTTAGAAGGAACCAACCCTACCAACACCTTGATTTTGGACTTCTAGACTGTAGAACGGTGAAAATATAAATTATTGTTATTTTTAAACCAACCATTTTGTAGTACTTGTTATGGCAGCCCTAGGGAAGTAATATAATTGATGTTTAAATTGAGACCTAATTTTTGTCATGAATCAACTGTATGAAGAATAAGGGAAGATCATTCTAAGTATAAGGGTTAGGTATTACTAACCCTTAAAGACTTAGAAACAAACAAGATATTTTTATGCATAAGAAGCAGAAAGAAGGTGTCTGTGACCATAGTGTAAAAATTTAAAAAAATAGAAAGATAATTGTATCAAGTGATATAGAACAGGTAAGTGGACAAAAAAAAAAAAAAAGATCATGTTTTCCAGTAAAGGAGTTCTGATTTTATTATAAGTAACAGAACACCTATTTGAAGATTTTAATAGTAATGGACTGTAATCAGAAAATAAATTTGTATTTTGAAAAGAATAGTCTAGAAAATGGATAGTAGATAGTGGGGCAGAAAGAATGAAACAGGCAGAGTGTAGCCAGTGATTCAGTGGTCTAAACCATACATTTTGATGATTTTTGGTAGGCCAATAATTACTGGTTATACAGAAGACTGAAATATTTGTGATTATATTGGTAGGAATCACTGATGGAGATCCTGTGAAATGAAAAAGGTAAAGACTCAAAGATTCTGGGATTTTGGCTTGAGATCCTGGGGTAGTTATTGACATCATCTCCTGTTATCAGGGACACTCAAAAAGGAACACTTAAGTTTTAAGTGGCACAAATCAATTATAACATTCCAAGAAGAAAAAATAAACATTTAAAAAATAGTTCTTATTATTTATAAAAATTAAAATGTTATATTTTCAGTTTAGATAGAGGAGTTTTGAATTCAGAGGAGATGTTGGGTATGAAAATAAGCATTTTGAATTGATCAACATAAAACTTGGTAGCATTTAAAGCTGCTGACCCTGGATATGAGGTAACTTTCATTAGAGGAATATATATTCCCATGAATTACTCTTAGGGGCTGCAATATTTCAAGACTAGGTGGAATATGGGACACACAAAAGATGTCAATAAAGAATGAAGAAATAGAAGAAAAATAAAATAGAATAAAGTTATAGATTTGATGCAGAAAGGAGGAGCAGAAAACCCAAATTAGGACTCAGGAAAGGATTACTGTGGAGATAAAACTCTAGTATGAAAGAATGGGTAGGTGTCAGCAACTGAAATAAATCAAAGACATTTCCAGGCAGAGGCATGAGCATGCCCAAATTCCTGAGGGCAAAGGAGAATATGATACATTAATTTAAAAAAAAAGAAAAAGAAAATGATCCTTTCAGTATGATTCAAGGAAAGTGATGAAGAATAGGGCTGAGGATGTAATCAGGCATCAGATGAATTATGTTTGATCAAACCTGTATTAAACTTGTTAGATTTCATCCTGATAGTCATGGAATGCCTTCAAATAATTTAAGCCAGGAAAATGTCTAAATCACATTAAAATATATTTCCGTCTGTGGAGTAAAGAATGGATTTGAGAGCAGTCTTAGTAAGTTCCTCTTATGCCCCATTTGTGTGTCCTCAGTCATTAACTTAATAATAACAACCTCAATATGACCAAAAATGAAGATCACGTTATTGGCTCAGTTACCTGAAACAGTCTTAGTTTACCCTGTGTTTTGGTATAATTATTAAATCTATACACTTTCATCCTGAAAAAGTTCCAGGTCAGTGATAATTCTGGTAAATGTTCAACTGCTGAGGAGAAGCTGGTGTTGATTCATAGCATTAGCTCATTTTCATAGTGAAAATATTACCATTATGGTGAGCAATTTCAAGCTAAGTATTTTTAACATCTGGATCACAAAATTTATTTTTAATCAGCACATCCAGGCAATAAATGCCATTTTCAGTGCACCATTGGTTCCATTTTTTATAACTTACTATTTATTAGTAGTACTCTTTCATATGCAAATAAGCATCACTTTTGATTATAAATGAGTCAACTTGCCTAAAATGAAAGGGTATTTTAAAGGGAATAAATCAGTATAAATATACAAGGCTAATGTTAACTTGTATATGCTTTATAAATGGAACCAAATTACATTACAAAAAGGAAATGAAGTATGGGAATAAAGAACTCAATGTAAATAATCCTCCTAGAATAAAAAAAAAATTTGATCAACCATTTTATAGTTGGCATATAGTACTTTATTAAATAGTGACATATAGATTTCATAATCATAAATGTTATTCTTTGAAATTTTTTCTATTTACATATAGGTAATTATGCAGTCATTACAAATACTTCCCCAAGTTTACTTTGAAATATTTTAAAACAAATCAATAACCTTTGCATATAGATTTTTGTTGACAAATTGAGTAACTTATCACTAATTATTAATAAGGTGCTTAGTAATCCTTAAGCAATACAAATACCTCCTATTACATTTTTAATTAGAGTTTTGTTAGAGCTCAACAATGCCTGTGATTGCTAGGTAATAGAATAAAATATGCTAAAAATTTATAAATTAGAATTATTAATAAGAAAAATAATTCAATATGAAATAGCTTGTATTGATATTACCAACTAACATCAGGTAATTGACCTAAATGAGAAAGTTGACTTCATATAATACATTTCCTTATATGTAAAGTACCCCTCTGGTCTGATATACATTTTGTAAAGATAATATTATGAATTTTCAGTGATAAAAAATGTAAAATTTCAGTAGTACTGGCTAACTAGGTACAATTCATAAAATATGTTTTAATCAAGATTTTTGTTAAATAAAAATGCAAATTAAGACTAATTTACCAGAACATGGTAATGGTTTTCAAAATTCTAAAGCAATTCATACTTATATATAACAGCATATTCTGTTAGAGATGTTCATTTGAAAAACATCTTTCCTGAAAAAAAATCAGAATAAAACCTAAACCTACTGTTGTGCATGTAACACCCATCATTTTCTACAATTCATCCAGGATCTGAGTTATAAATGTTTTTGGCAAATGTCAGCTGGAATTCTCCATATTAAGGAGAGTGTTCAAGGATATCCCATTGGGAGAAGGAGAATTTAATTTTAATGAGCAAATCTTTCTGTTTGGTGTACTTTAGCTTCTTTGTTCTGAGTCTTAATGGTTATTGTGGAAGGGTCTCACTTGGCACATTTCACTCAGATAGACAGCTATTTGCTCACAGGAAAAGTTTTGTAACTGACTAATTATGTAACTGGTTGCAATATTTTCATCATTTCAACAACCACAGTGTGGGTACAGCTGTGTGTGTGTGTGTGTGTGTGTGTGTGTGTGTGTGTGTTTTACATAAATTCCAGTTGATTTAAATTAAGTGAATACACGATGCAATAAAACTGTCACTGAAAAAGACTCCCATTTACATATCTAGAGAAAATATCCATACACCAAGTAGTATATCAAGATAATAAAAACCTCATTACTCTACTAATAATAACAAATCTGCATTACTGTTAAAATTTCATTATAAAAATACATGTTGGATATCTATAATGTATCATCTCTAGTTCTTTTTAAAAAAGATAGCAATGTAGATACATTGGGTCCAATCTTGTAATCAAGGAGTTTATTATCTTGCAGGGGGTGAGACTTTAAAAAAGAATCTTAAAAGGCAATTTGGAAAAAATGTCAACATAAGGTAGTTCAAAAGAGTTGCCCCCTGTAATTGGTTTTACTTTTTTTGTAATGCAAGTGCCAGACTTAAGATTTGATTGCTGAGAGACCCACTTCAAAGATGACTATCTCAAATAAACATAGGGCCAGCCAGGCAACTACCTAAAGAGATAGGCCACCCCACCCTAGCCCCTACCCCTAGGCTCCTTAGGTAACTGACCATTGGGCTGCTGGTTTTTAATCTTCCTGAGCTTAAAGTGCTCTTATGTTTTAAATCCACCAGTAAACATTTGGCATATTTGAGTGCCCTCCTCTTGAACTAAAGAAGCAGCAGAGAATTCTGTTTCTCCATCTCTGTCTCTCTCCTTACACATGACCCCAGATGTGCCAAGTAATATGCAGAATTTGTAAGTAATCAACTTTTTGTCCCCCAAAATTTCCTGATGGTTATCAAGGGCATCTTACAATCATAGTAAGAATGATAAGGGACAATCCAGCCATAATTTTGGTTATCATCCCCCCAAACAAAACAAAACAAAACAAAACTTTGTTTGCATAAAAGTGATTGAGTTTACATCTTTCCAACAATTGTTAAATGTATGCTTTGAGTAATGGAATTATTTGCATTATTTTAATTCCCCATCCCATATTGAGGAAACAGACATAGGCTGAAAATGATTCATTGGGAGAATTCTATTAGCAATAGTAAGAAAAAGACATTACTTTACCTGCCTCCCAGTTTCCTTGCTTCCTGTCTATAAAACCACACTTCCACTCATTTCCTGCCTTCATGAAAACATTGCAGAACTCCAGATATAGTTACACTAGTTAAAAAAGGCCTTTTCAAATATCTAAAAGATATCAGTTAAATTGAGGCATTCCTATAACTCAAAAAACTTCTAACCTCATAACATGTACTAGCTCTCCTAGATAACTACTAACTCTACCAGTTTTGGTTTTTTTTTTGAGAATCAGGTATTACTTCTGTTACCAGAGATGGGTCCTTGGTCTCCTTGTGAGAAATATTCAAGAATGGATCAAAAAGCAGTTGAGAATGATGAGTTTATTTGAAATGAGACTTTTAGAGCAAGACAAAAGGACATGCCCAAGAGTTGGGGCCAGGCAGACCCAGAGGGGACAACAGGGAGCCTCTTTTATATAAGAGAGATGAATATTCACTAAGTGGATTTAGGTTTCAAAGGAAAGGTTGTGTTTTTGTTTTGTTTTGTTTTGTTTTGTTGAGTTTGTGCCTGCTCCACCCTTAGGCTGGGCAGAGGGGTTTTGGCTACATTCAGTTCTCAGAACTGTCATGCATGGGGAAGTGTGAGTTTACTATGTCAGTGGATTTTGGGGTGAAGTTTGGGTCAGTTTTTCCTCCGTATTAGAACTAGCCAGTTTGGCCAGTCTGTAATTTATATTCTCACTCCACATCCCGTGAGAACAACTTGCATGAATGTGTAGAAGGACTGAAGTCCCTTTCCCTCTCCTTGTTCATGTCTACCTATCTACTTACTCTAACATTCCCCCCTCAATGAATGTGGACCCTTGAAATCTTTGAAGGGAAAATAGGTGTCAGTCATTCTGTAGCTGCTTCCTGCTGAGAAGAGGCATTGTCCCTGTCTATGAGTCCAGCAGTTCCTTGCTATCAGGAAAAGGAGGGGTCATGAGTTATCTCAGCAGTGGCCAAGGTGGACAAGGGTGCATAAAAGGAGAATGCAACCAGGTTGAGGCGTTGCTGATACACAACTTCATCAATGGTGGGATGCATTGAAGTCCTTGTCTGAGCATCATCTTTAGCTATAACTTTTGTAGCAGGTTCTGGGGTTTTGTTTCATGAACATTGACAGCCTTGAGCTTCTGGGCTAGGGTGGCTTAGAAACAGCCTCCCTTTTGAAATTAAAGAAATTTCACCATTTAAAAGTTAAGTTGACAAAGAGCCTTATATTTCATTGAACAAATCTCAATCTTAGAATAGTTGTATTCAGTGAACTGTTTGTTCTCATTTCAGGAAGCAATCTTGCAGGTGGGCTTCCAAAGTTAGGCCTATATTGTGTAAATAATATGTAGTTAACAAGAGTCATTTCTACAAAAACAAAAGAAAAACAAAGGTTAATGTTTGAAGCAAATCATAAACCTAGTATCCGAGTCTTGGGTGCTGCAAGTGAGATTTTTAGTTGTCAGGGTTGAAGCGGACAAGTGCCAGAGTGCAAGCAGTGATTCGACAGTTTCTTCCCTTGTAGTGTGAATGTCTTCGGTGATCTTTCTGAGTAGCCTGTACAGCAACAGGCATAAAGATTGCCTGATCATGGGCTGTCATGGTGATACCTCTGAAGTTTTTATCAAACCATTTAGCTTTAGCTTGTAGAGCTTCAGGGGGAAAAGGCAACTTTAGTTCTTAATGATTCTAAGCTAAAGGATGGGAGAAAATTGGAAACATTAGTTTGGAGAGTCATAGCCAGATATTTGAGGAAACTAGAAGAATCCAGGATCCAGTTCAGTTTATAATGAATGATATGAGAATCCAATATCCATTAAGGCATATGACTGAAACATAGCTTTGTTCTCTCTAAAATTGCCCTCACTTTTATTAAAGATAATTATTTGTTTGTGATTAAAGTTCAATAAATTTGGCTCAATTATTTACATAAGCGCAGTAAGAATAGTGACTAACCATACAGAAGCTTTTAAAATCTGCTTTGCTGGAATTTATTTTCATAGGGCACTTTTAAAAAGGCCTCTCAAGGTCAGGAGAGTGAAGTCAAGGACTTTGCCAACTGAGTTATCCTGTAATACCTACAGGGTTCGGGTTATTTCCTCTTCTTGAGGTCCCCAAAATATACTGAGGTACCTGTATCTGCCAAGAAGTGACCTTCCTTACTCACCAGGTAAAGCTTCTGGGAACCCTGTAAGCAAGGTACCAGGCCTATTCTTTCAAGGGTGTCATTGGCTTTATAAAGTCAACCTTAGTTGCTTAAAGCCGGCTGGTCACATCTGAGTGTTTAAATGTTTTTCTCAAATGCGACATTCCAGTCAAAGCCTTGGTGATACGACCTATGTTTTCAGTTGTATCTTGTTACAAAAACAGATTCTTATTGAATTTATGTAAATAAATATATATTTCCATAAAAATATAAAAATAGTCACTGAGATTTTCTAATACCTGGAGGGCTGAGGAGGTAGAGAGAGAAAGATAAATATTTAAATTCTGTTAATCAAGGTATAACTTACCAAATTTTTGTAGATCAGCTTAAAAGCAAAGGGTTCCTTAAATCTAGAAAAACAAATATATATCTATATCTATATCAGATATAGATATAGATATAAGATCAGTAACATTTTAAGCAAAACTCATGACAATTAAAATCATCCTCCTCAGTTTACTGAATTCCATGTAATTCTTCTGCTTGAATCCAGTTTTCCATTAGTTTCAGATATTCTTACCCAGGTGAGTCTTAACTATCTTAATGTCATTAGAAGTACTTGTATTTGTCAAAAGTCTTTTCCATTGTTCTTCTTAGAGATGAGGCTCTTTCAGGGACAATTTTGTAGGATCTGACATTAACTGTCTGTAAACAACAAAAGACTTAAAAATGGCCATGATTAAATAACTGATGATAGTTTATCATTATATAACTGACAAGGAAATTTGGTTTTTTCTGTGGTATACAGCATTTCAATAACTACAATTAAAAATGGTGTACCAGGACATACCAGATTCCTAGGAGTTTCATATGACTTTTAGAACATTTATTTTAATTACGTATTTCTATACAAATATATTTAGGAAGGCTTGGCATCACTATTTGACAATGCTTCGCAGTTAATATTACATATCAAATAAATAAGCCTGATTAGGTAAATATCTCTCCTTTATGAGGAGAAAATCCTCTGACATGTTCCAGGGGCCCTCTGAAAAATTTCAGACTTAACTAGAGGTGAAAAGGACTTTACTTAGAATTTGATTTGGGGAAGTCTGTCAAAAATATCAAAATAGGCTGTAAGGCACTTGCCTAAATAGGATTATGGGTCATTATGAACAATACTTAGTTACCCATTCAACCAAACTGACAATCAAAGATAGTTGTTAGTAAAACTTAGCTCTTTTAATACGAAGATTTTGTTTTCTTAAGTACTTAAAGACCTGATTAAGACAACATCAAAAGAAATCATTCTCATAAAATAATCAGAAAAATCCTTTTACAATCTCTTGATACTTTAAAGAGTAGACCATAGTTCAAGGAAACTTTGTCCTTCTAACAAACAGAAAACAAAATTCTAATCTTGCAGTATATTTGATATTAAAATATAATCTTAAATTCTTTTTCAGAGATTTCTTTCATAGCAGTCTCCTACAATTTTCTATTTTTACTTTGAGGTTTTGTTTTGTTTTCCCTCTTTAAAAAGTCAACCTCTTTTTAGGACAAAACTATTATTATGATTATTATTTTATTATTATTATTTTACTCTTAATAAAACTACATTTCCATTCCTCATATATTCTTTTACCTAAAGGACACATCTTTTCTTGCACGAAGAGATGTTTTCCTTATGATTTCAAGTAGTCTTAATTTGAACTTAAAACCTTTAGAAACCTTAATTTTCAGTGAACCTTAATTGTCAGATCCTACAAAATTGTCCCTGAAAGAGCCTTATCTCTAAGAAGAACAATGGAAAAGACTTTTGACACATACAAGTACTTCTAATGACATTAAGATAGTTAAGACTCACCTGGGTAAGAATATCTGAAACTAATGGAAAACTGGATTCAAGCAGAAGAATTACATGGAATTCAGTAAACTGAGAAGCAAGCAATTATGAATTCTTTCTTACATCAACATTCTTTTGACTGGCAAATTTATGAACACATTTCATAGTTTCTAGAGACATGTGTATTTCAGTAGTACAGTTTTTTGCAAGTAAAAAACATGTTTACTAACAGACCCAAATTTGTCTTTAGTTCCTTAGTAATAAGGAAGCCAAGAAGTAATAAGAAAGCCAAAAGTAGATAAGCCTACATTTCTTAGGAGGTAGGGCCTTAGGGCCAGGTCCTGGCCCAGGAGTTGGGATTGGTTTTAGGCTTTTGTGTGCTACGGGTAAAAGGCACAGAGTCATTAAGTCCTGGGTCTCTGCCTTTCCTGCAGCCTGACAGCCAAGGAGTATCTCATTGTATGGTTTTTGCACTCATCTGGGTCATCTTTTAGGGCCATCACATCTTGTACATAAAATACTTCTGTCCATTTTTCCTGTTGCCCACAAGATATCCAACTGTACGAGAGCACTGTAATTGAGCCTGCTGTTCTCAGGCCAGCCTTTCCCATCTAAATTATATTGGGGTCATGAATTGCTACAAAAGAAAATAAACTTTTCCTCCTTAGGCTGTCCACTGGGAATGTGTCCCAGTGTTTGGGAATGCAGCCCAGGGGTGAATCCTTAGGTAGTGTTCCCCATTATCTCAAGGAGGTTAGCCTCCATAAAAACAGAGGTGCAACCAAGTCAGGAGCCAAGAGAGACTCCCACCATTGGTGGTCCTAGTGGGCCAGGTGAGGATCTCTTCCAGAGGCATCTTAAACTAAGTCTCTCCTGGAGAGACTGACTGTGAGACAGTAGACCTTGGGCATCCCCTAGCATCTTTTGCCCCATTTTCAGAGCAGCTGTGCTCAGGCCACCATGGCACCCTGGGGAGTAGAAGTACTACTGAAGATCTCTATAGGGAGCACACCCAATGATTAAAACCAATGTTCCACCATGGATTCCCCTTGATTGGTCATCCTTGTGGTTCCAGGGATCACTGGAGGTCCCATTCTCCCGTCTCTAAGGGGATCATTAATATCTGAAAGCTAACAATGGCCATTAAAGGAAGGACTTTCCTGTTCTGATTATATTTAATAGCTTGATCTGGAGAAATCTCTGAACAACCTCAAATTTTATTTAGCCCATGTAGGACTCAGCTTTATTATAACTTGGGGTAATTGAACTACTCTATCCTGGTTACATTACCAAGTCCAAGCTCATGCCACTTGCTGTATGACATGCCAATAAGTTGAGAGACAAGGTGTTGGGACAAGGAAAGCAACTTTACTCAGAAAGCCAGCAGACCGAGAAGATGACAGACTAGCCTCCTTAAGTAACAGTGCATCTCAGGGCTGTTTGTAAGCTTCTTCTGTGTTAGGGAAGGGGAGGGGGAAGGGAAGCAGGTTAGGGAGAGCCTGGGGGGCTGCGGACATCTGGAAAGCTGCCAGGCTCTGGAGAGTGCTGAGAACTGGTCATGATGTTCCTATAAATCTTGGACAGGGCAGTCATTATTTTCAGAAATATATCTTCCCATCTCCTGGAGGAGGCAAGCTTCGGGTAAGGAGCTATTTGCAGAAATCTCAAACTGTAAGCAAAATTCCTTTGATGATTAACAAGCCTAACATGCAGGGCTGCAGGGCTGAGCCGAAGCACTTCTTTTCTTTTTTTTTTTCCTTTGGCCGAAAGGTTAAGGCAGTAAAGGAGACAAATACAAGTACAGTATAAAGGCAAAGATGCCAACTTTTTCACTTGGTTACAACAACACTTAATTAGATAGTGAGTGAGGCAGACCCGAAGGGAGAAATCTCTTTCTTCAGGGTCACCGGCCCAAAAGTAAAAGAGTTAGCAGCTTGTTTTCTAATACCCTGTGCCCAGGCAGGAGGGTCACTGGGAAGACGCGACTTGTTGGCTAACTGACAAAACACATCATAGGTGTCCATACCCCATATCCAGGGAAGCAAGGTAGAGAGGTAGGAGTGAGAGGAGACAGCCAAAAGTAGGCAGGGGAAGTCAGGCCGGAGACACAGGAGGGAGTGTGTGAGCTGGGCAGGAGCTGTGCAGTGGGAGAGCCCCCTCCCGTTCTCCAGAGCCGTGCTTGTAGGCATATCCCTGCGGATCACATGTGCACACCGTGGGCTCTTGGCCGCCTGGAGGGAGCAAAAGAAACGGAGAGGAGCTATTCCATTGTGTGCCACGGTAGGGAAGGCAGATGGGCAGAGAGGGACATGGTAGGCGCCCTCCAGCCACAGCAGGGTGAGGGTTAAAGACTCTCCAGGGATGAGAGATACCCTGGGCCTCTCCATGGTTGCCAAAAAGTTGTAAGCCTGATCTCACTGTGAGAAAGAATTCAAGAATGGACACAAAAATCCATTGATCACTAAGAGTTTATTGGAAATAAGACTTTTAGAGAAAGACAAAAATACATGCCCAAGAGATGGGGCCCTGGACAGACCTGGAGGGAGTCCCAACCAGAGGAAAACAATAGGGAACCTTTTTTATATAAAGAGAGATGAATATTCACTCAGTGGGGTTAGGTTTCAAAGGGGTGGTTCCCTCCCACTCCACCAGGTTTGGGCTTGCTCCCTGCTCCTGTCCAGCAGGGGGGTTTGACCACATTTGGTTCTCCTCAGAACTGTCCTAGCATGGAGGAGGTATGCTTTTTGCTATGTTTGGGGGTGAAGTTTGGGTCAGTTTCTCCTCCATGTTGGAACCAGCCAATTTTGGCCAGTCTGTTATCTATATTCTCACTCCACATCCAGTGACAACAGCTTACATGAATGTGTAGAATATAAGCAAGTATCCATCTGAGTTCCTGCTCCCCCTCCCTGCTAATGTCTACCTATCTATCTACACTAACACTGCTTACCTTCCCATCTTTCATCTGGAGAGCTCTGAAATCCATAGACACTGGCTTGCTTTTTAACTTAAGCAGGGAAATTTATCATGCTATTTCTGTTTACAGAGACAAATGAACTACTGATACATTAACAAATTCTGCTTGAAAATTATATTTCAAATGAGATGTCAACATTTTATTAAAATTTTAATTTTACTACATAAGAATTTATGATAGCAATATTAAAATATAATCACTGATGGATTTTATGGAAGCAGGTGATATATTCAGGTGATCATCTAAATAAATTTCTCCTCTATATTCTATATGTTTTTTTTTATTTAAAAAATTTGACCCTTGTAAGTTTGTGTGGTTTTTTAAAAACCTAACTATTGTGATGGCATTATGTTTCAAAGCATGCTTTATTGGTGAAGATTCTATAAGTATCACTATTGACTTAATTAATTCAATCAAAGTCTAAAAGCTAATCATATGCTAATATGAAAGGAGAAATTTTTCTAGTCAACAGCAAAGACATAGAAGATGGAAATAAGATACATAAATAGCTCTGATATAGTCCGACAGGTTTTAGCTTGCCAGTTATTCAAGTAAATTGCTATGTGTGCTTGTGTAATGAGTGAAATCTCCCACTTGGCACGCTCCTTTCTTTGCAGCCTGAAGAAATATCTCATCAGTAAAGTACAAGAATTTTGGTCCAAGGATTTTATGACATCCTTGCAGGTATACAGGAACACTTTTTAAAAAATGATTATTTCCCACTCGTTAACTGTGTCCAGCTGTTTTGAATTGGCAAGTAACTAAACTCCAGACAAATATTGCACATTGCTTTTATCCACACGAGATTGAAACCATAGTTGATGCTTTCAAATTTCTCTTGTTCCCAAAGGGCTATTGTTAAACGTGTGCAGTGTTCTTTGCTTCAGAGTTTTGCATATTCTCAAAGGGAAAGTCTTACTCTTGAGATATACGGATAAGCAGTTCAATTCACTCACTTTTAGAGCAAGTCAGGAATGAGAGACAAAAAAAGACAGATTAAGTGACAAAGAGAAAAACAGAAGGGAAGGAGGGGAGGAGGGAGAGAGGGAAGATATATGGAAGTATTGAAGTTTAGTGGTTAAGCAATAGGTCACCAGATTCAGGAAGAACAGCTTAGAATTTTTACACTGCAGTTTGTTTAGTTTTTTTATACTGGTCAGGTTACTTAATCCTATGAAACTCTGATTTTCTTTTACAAATTTGGTAAAATACATCTTCCTACTTCACAGATTTATGTGTGTGTGATAATCAGATGGATTAATCCATGTGAAGTGATAACCACAGTGCCTGTCACAGAGCA
This sequence comes from Manis javanica, assembly GCF_040802235.1. Classification (NCBI taxonomy): domain Eukaryota; kingdom Metazoa; phylum Chordata; class Mammalia; order Pholidota; family Manidae; genus Manis; species Manis javanica. The sequence goes on from NC_133164.1 coordinate 24,613,592, forward strand.
CACAGTTGATAAATGTGAGCTATTATTATTATATATTATTGTGGAATACAGAATGGATGTAAGGATGATGTACTTCCAGTGTGTAAAACAGTTACCACTTCTTAGATGAAAAGAAACAAGAGTAAAGTACTTGTAGATAGGAGTTAATCTATAATTTCTAGTTTTATGCAATGCATACTCATGGGAGTTCCTAATACGTGGTAGGCACTCCACTAGGAAGGTGGACATTGAGATAGAAGAGGGATTATAATGTAGTTTGGAAGAGAGAGAATTTCAATTGAATATGCTGAAGTACTGTAGTCAAGGTATGCAAAAAATGCTATGGAAACACAGAGAAGGAATGACTATACTGAACATTGGCATTAGGAGGTGATTTCTCAGAGAGGGTTCCTGAACTGAATTATTTGTACACCTTTTTGTAGCAATGCAGGGAATATTAGAGCAAAGAGAAGCTAAAGGATTCCAAATAATGTGATTATATTTGCAAAGACCTTTGTATGTGTCAGAATATAGCATTTTGGCCACTGCAAGGAATTCATCACTAGATTCAGTGTAAAATAAAAAGGTGAGAACCAGACAGCTTAAGCATTTAAATCATCTATAAGTTTCAGTGATGGTTATTTTCTATGGCATAAAATGCATGTATACTCCCTATAATTTTCCATGTTGCCTCACTTTAGAACAGTATTTTATTGGAGTAGACCTAGATTTTCTGATGAATTTTAATAGAACATATTATACAGTTAATAGTTTATTACTTCCCAAATATCATGCCAATGAGTATTTACTATGAAATGAAATTATATTTTGGAAACCTCAACATAACATTCTTTAAACAGGATGCAACTTAGTAAAGTAAAGCTTACTATAACCATGCATTTTATTTATTTGCAAGTTTTTGATTGAATCATGTCATATTAAACTGTTTTCTTGGATGACTTATCCCCTGGGGAGAGTTAGAACAGGGCTTATTTATGTGAGTAGAATTAACTGGACTCTGAATTGCAGATAGATCCCAATAGAGAAAACTATTTTGTTATCCACTTTCTACACAACACACAGCTGCCTCTGTAATGGTGATGATGTAGCTGTCTTCCATTTTCCCTCTAGTGCACACACTATAGAGAAAAGAACACTTTAATGTTTTATGGTACTGTGTTAACAGTAATATGTAGTCTTTCTACATTGCAGTAAATATATGTTGGTCAATATCTTTTAATATTTAAATAGTGACTCCATATCAAAACATATACTGATTTCATAAAGAAAAATAGCATTTTTAAGAGAGATTTTATTGGAGTCTAATAGAGTCTTATTTTCATTTTTTTTTCTAATTAGGATATCTCTGCAGCAAGACTTCTTCAGAAGTCACACATTCTTTTCTTGTTAATGAATGTTTCTCAGCATGTGTGCAAGTATTCTGAGAAATTACTAACATTATGAAAAAAATAATCAATTATGCATGACTGAAAGGAATAACTCCTAAGCAACTTAAGCATTAAAAAGTCATTCTAATTAAGGTAAATTTATGAAATAAAAATCCAGTACTTGGTTTATTTGATTGATTAAAAGCAAAGCAAGTGCCAATATTATGAATTCAGGAGAATTTTCTTATTGAAGGTATAGCAAACTCAGCAAGTAAATGTTGATGTGCATTTAGTTACCTGTATAACAAACATCTTAGCAATTTCTTTTCTAAGTAAAATTTACATGCTTTTCACCCACACTGGTGCCACAACACAGAAAGATCACATCAGCCGTAAGCACAGCTTTTAAATATAAATAGAGATGGAAAGAAATCGATGAAGCATGTTTCAGCTTTCTTTTCCTATTCCAATCTCTGAACCTCTGGTTTCCTCATTTATTTTTATCTTCTTGTACATTGTATTCTGTGTATCCTTCCAAACCACTTCAAATATATTTATTATTTATGTGACATTAAATATTAAAATACAGTGGTGCATTTGTCTGAAGTGTTAATAAAAGTTTCAGTTCAATAAATGTTCATTTTGCATTTAAAATAATTTACTTTAGCAAAAACCTGAGCACATGAGGACAATATTTACATGTATTAATTTTTTAGTCCATCTTCAAAATATAGTAATAAACTAAATGTGTGCATTGCATATTAGAGAATATATACATAAAATTAATAACAATATCTAGGTTACAATTATTTGTTGATACATTAGTTGCCATAATTTTTACTGTTTGTGGAATAAGAGTAACAGGAAGAAAATAAAAATGTGCATTTTGGAATATGAAATTTAAATTCAGAGGAGAAAATAAAAGAAGGAAATAAAGTTTAGAAGGTACATTTTAAAAAGAAATTACATCATGAACATCAAAACCACATTTTTACCTAAAGAATTACTGTTACTAATATCGATTATAATGACAATATAATGGCCTAACTCAAATAAACAGAGAATAATTATGGCTAGATAAAACATTATGATAAACTTTTCTATGAGTGTAAAGAAGCCTTTAGAAACTTTGTCCTTGAACTTGAGTTTTCATCTGTGTTTTGGGAGGATGCTCAGATATCAAAGAGAAAAATAAAATTCTAGAAATGCAAAAAATGAAAGACAGCAACATATGATATAAGCCCCACACTTATCCCATCTCTGCACTTAGAGGCAACTTCTCACATTTGACTCATGCAAAGAAAGCCTAAAACAGTGGTCTTGCTGAGGGGAGAAAGCAGAAACAGAGTTCAAGGATACTATTACTGGTGGGACTTGCAACACAGTATACCAAAAAGGAGTGAATATGTGGGTTTGGGTGTTCCAAGGTTCCTTGACCAATGGCTGCTTTCTTCATGCTCAGGGTGAACCTTCACAAGGCCAAACAAAAAGCAGCTTCCACAGAAGGAAGAGGTCACCTTGGGCTAGAAACTGGCACTCTGATGTATCAAAGTAACACCAAAACATTCTGCTAAGACAATAAGAAGATAAACCTTAAAAGCAAAGACTACATCCCATAGTAAGAACTTTTCTAAATCCTCTAAATTAACACTAAATTAAAATGATCAAGAAAATGTGACATGCATTAACTGCTTGTTGGACAAAAATAAACACTTTTTAAAGAAAGACAACATAATGCAAATTCAGGTATTAGAAACAGCAAAGAGCTTGAAAGACCTATTATGGATTTAATAGAACCAATGGTGTTAAGAAGTAAAGATGAGGGGTCACAGGAGGAAAAAAATCAAAGGGTGAAAAGAACAAAATGGAAGACTCCATAAGTGAAAAGTAGCAATATTTGAAATGAAAATGTTATTGTGTGCATTTATTAGGAGATTAGACACCAAAGAAGAAAAGATAAGTGAACATGAAGAACTTAGCAAGAGAAATGTACAAAAAGAAACACAGAAAAAAAGCAAGCCTTAAAATTTAAATGAGTAGAGCTTTGGTGAGTTGTGAAAAAATATCAGGAATTATGAGAAAGTCACCAATACCCTAATAAATAAGCATCTGGAATCTCAGAAAGAAGAGATAATGGGACTAAAAAAACTGAAGTAGTGATTTCAAATTTCCCAAATTTGTTGAAAATATAACATCCTTTAGAGCAAACTTACTGATTTCCTTTAGAGCATCCTTTGGAGCAAATACTAAAACTACATAAAGATAATTATAGCCAAAAAAAGAAAAATAGAGGAAGCACAAAACAGAGGTTTTAAAAAAGGAGGTTAAATCTGTTCACATCCTCACAAACTCAAAAGTGAAATCACCAGATAATACAGTAGTTCAAATTTATATTTTTGAGGATGAACACCTTTTCACACACCTGTTGGCTGTATGTATGTCTTTTTTGGAAAAAAGGTCTATTTCCTCTGCCCATTTTTCTTTTATTGTGTTATTTGTTTTTTTTGTTTTTGTTTTTTGTTTTTGAGTTTAGGATTATTTTATATATCTTGGAATTAATATCTTTTCAGATATTTGGTTTGAAAATTTTTTCTCCCTTAATGTAGGTTGTCTTTTCATTCTGATGATTATTTCCTTTGCCAAGAAGTTTATTTCCTTTGTAGTTTGCAGTTAGAAGTATTCTCACTTGTGCATTTTGCCTTTCTTGCCTGTGCTTTTGATATCTTTTCCAGGACCACTGCCAAAACTAATATTGCAAAGCTTTCTCCTACATTTAATTCTAGTAATTTTATAGTTTCAGGCCTTACATTTAAATCTTATATGAATTTTGAGGTGATTTTTGTGGATGTTGTAAGATAAGGGACTTCTACCATTTGTTGAAAAGACTACCATTTCACCATGGTGTATTCTTGGCACCTTTGTTGAGGTTAACTATATATGCATGGGTTTATTTCTGGCATCTTTATTCTACTCCGTTGGTCTAAATTTTTTGTCTTTATGCCAGTACCATGCAGTTTTCATTAGTGTAGCTCTTTGGAATATATTTTGAAATCAGGACATGTGATGCCCGTAGCTTTTTTCTTTTCTTCTCACATTACTTTGCCTGTTTGAGGTCTTTGGTGGTTCTTTATGAATTTTAGGGTTGTTTTTGTGTTTCTCTTTTTTTGAGTATTCAAAGTGGTTTTATTTCATTTTTATCCAAGTACCTTTGAAAAGATAATTATACAAGTCACCATATGCAAAATGGGCTGGAAGCACCCCGCTCCCTCCAGAAAAGTACACATTTACAGGGGCTCTTAGAAAGAAGGAACCCAGTCCTACTGAGCCAGATGTATATGTACATATACATATATATGTGTGTATGTGTATTTACAAAATATATATAGGAGATAGATAGATATAGATATAGTTATAGATACAGATATAGATATAGATATAGATATAGATATAGATATAGATATAGATATAGATCTCCTTTTTATTTATCAAAGCCAGCATGTGACAGGTAGAAAGGAACTCATTTTTATGTAATAAAATGTAAGGGTTTTTACTCTGGTCTAGTCAACCTTGATGGAATAGGTTTAAAACATTAAGGAGATGGACTCAATAACTGTAAGTGACTCCACCTGAAGCCCTATATTTAAAATTATAAGGGTGGCTCAAAAGTTCTTTACTGTAAAAAGCAGGAGGAAGAATGCATGATGTTCTGTATGTGCAAAAGAAAATGCACATGTTTATGCATATACCCCTTACAGAGGACCCAGCAGGGTCCCCTGCACTGCAAGTCTTGGCTGGGCCTGACCAGGATAGGGTATGGTGGGTAAGTCCTGGAGGGGGAAGCAGAGCCTGTGGCATGAGTGCCAGGATGAGGTGCAACTGGATTGGCCTGGGGTTAACAGTGGGGGCCACTAGGGAGGGTCATCAAGTAGCCCCATGGCATGCTCCCCGCTTCAGTAGCCTGTCGGTTGGGAGAGCCTGTAGGACCACTTAAAGGGATCCCTGCCCATCTAGAGTTTTAAAATAACATTGGGAATTTTGATAGAGGTAACATATGTCCCCACTCAAAAAAAATAGTTATGACAGAAAGAAAGAACAATTTTTAAAATTCACTTAAAATAACCTGCGAACAAATAGAAAAGTGGTGGATGTAAACACAAACATTATTATCTTAAATATAAATGAACTACATGATCCAAATAAAGGACCTAATTATTATGGTGGATTAAAAAGCACATACAACTATATTCTATCTACAAAAGAGTTTAGTATATAGAACCCCAGATAAGTTGAAAATAAAAGGGTAGAAAGTGTACCATGAAATTTTAATCAAAGTAAGTCTTTCATGACTCTTTTTAATTTAAAAAAGATTATATTTCATCTCAAGGTATAATGAATAATATATCAAAATGATATATGAGCCAGTTGAACAGGAAGACATAACAATCATAAATGCATATGTGCCAAATAAGAGAGTCTCAGTATATATAAAGCAAAATCAGGCAGTGCTAAAGATAGAAAGTGATGAACCCACAATCATTAAGGGATTTTACCATTCAATTCATCTCTAGGAAACTGAAATGAAATGAGTAGACAACCAGAAAGGGTATTATCTGAATAACACTATCAATCACTTTAACTCAATTTGCATGTATAAAACACACGGCCAAAAGCACTATTTATGAAATTTTTAAATTGAACACGGAATATTCACCAAGATAATTCATATGCTGGAGCATAAAATGAATCTTAATGCAATTTAAAATACGGAAGTTTCACAGAGTTCTTTCTCTGACCACAACAAAATTAAATTGGAAATCAATAATAATATGTACAATGTACATGTTTATATATGCAATGAATAAATAAATATATTTGTATATTTACATCTCCTTTATATTTTTGTAACTTCCTTTCCTTTTGAAACTCTCTTCCAGAATGGTTCATCCTTTAGAGTATATATATATATATATATATATATATATATATATATATATGTACATATACATATATATGTGTGTATGTGTATTTACAAAATATATATAGGAGATAGATATAGATATAGTTATAGATACAGATATAGATATAGATATAGATATAGATATAGATATAGATATAGATATATAGATATAGATATAGATCTCCTTTTTATTTATCAAAGCCAGCATGTGACAGGTAGAAAGGAACTCATTTTTATGTAATAAAATGTAAGGGTTTTTACTCTGGTCTAGTCAACCTTGATGGAATAGGTTTAAAACATTAAGGAGATGGACTCAATAACTGTAAGTGACTCCACCTGAAGCCCTATATTTAAAATTATAAGGGTGGCTCAAAAGTTCTTTACTGTAAACAGATGGTTTGGTTGATGCTAATTTTTGCAATATGGAGTTCCAATTGCCTATGAACGTGTTTGGCAACATCTTGAGGCATGTTTCAAATTGCCTATGATTATAAAAAAAAAAAACATAATAAAATACAGGGTTTTTACACATATTTGACTTTTAAAAAAAAGTTCTCATACAGAGTTCAAGTGTTAATCAGGCTTTAGTACTTCAGCTAATGGTTTTCAGAGAGTGAACTGTGGACCAGCCAGAGCACATCACCTGGGGACTTACTCTAAATGCAAATTCTTGGTACCTACCTAGAAATATAAAATTGGAAACTCAGGAGGTGGGACTTAGCAAATTGTGTTTTGCAAAGCTCTCCAGATGATTTTGATAAACAGTTTAGAGTGAAAACCATTGGTTTTAAGGTTTTTCAGTTACCTCCTCTCAGAGAGATGTATGCTCAGTGGTGCCACGGATGGTGAAAGGTGGTAACTGCTGCATTACCGTTTCGGAACAATCCTTTCAGCAGTAGATATTGAAAGGGCATCCACAGGTGTATACTTATCTCCAACTTCATGAGGCTGTATGCATTAAATATGTATGATACTTTTTGTATGTTAATCATATCTCAGCAAAGTAGTTATAAAAAAAGCCAACCAACAAATTAGAATAGTTACTTCTGAAACAGTCTCACTATTTCTAGCTGGATAGTCTTCAGTAACTGAGGTGCCAATAGACATTAACTTCTCAGAAAAATCTTCCAAAAAATTGTATTATTTGGAAATTAAAAATATAACTTGACAAATACATCACATCTGTGTCTCTATGGAGCTATTTGATCTTTTGTTTTAAATTTCAAAACCAAATAATTTAGCTAACATATAAATTTCTCATATATTTTTGCCTTTGGTTTGCTGTTTGTACTTTTTAGAGCACTTGACTCCATTGAGTGGCTAATTCACTCTGGAGCTTCAAACCAGTTGTATAAAGGTATTTGGGATGACATAGCAGCTATAATGTGAAGAATGCCACCGTTTTCAAATGTCCTAATTAAAATTTTAAGCTCGTTGAAATATTCTTCTTTTTCTTTTGGTCTCACAAACTTATGAAGTTTAATTCAAGCTCTGAATTTCTGAAGTACAAACATCCATACTAATTAAAATTCAGTCACAACAGACATGCTTAATTGGAACCAAGAAACTCCTGAGAAAATAGTAGATTATTTCAAGTCTTCAAGGACTTCTTTGTTATGCCAAGATCCAGTTACTAAGATTTCTCTTGTCTTTTTGCAATTTCCTCACAATAAATTTTACTTTGTAGGCAGTTTCATAAATAAGTAACTGGAAGACCACTTCTAATTCTTTGAAGAACTTAGTACTGATGAGCAAAATTGCCTAATTTATGTTATGTTATGTAGATGATAAAATGAAAATAAAAGAAGTGTGTTCATTATAAACAGTGGGAGGATCATGTTACACATATAGGAATATTAGAGGAAAAAAGTTCTCTGACAGTTCTACTGTTACACACTCATTTAAGTATCTTTACAATATTCAATATTAACTAAATCAGCAATCATGTCTTTATTTCATGTGTAAATGAATGGCAATCAGAAAAGATTAAAATCAAATTATAGAGTTTAAATTATGTTTGTAAATTTCAAATTTCCTTCAAATTAAGCATTTGGAAATCTAAACCCTAAAAGATAATGATGCATATTTATATGTTTTTCTCTCTGGATAGCTAGGCCTTAATAATAAATATCCTAAAATGTCAAATAGCCCAAACACACTAGAAGTTTATTACTCACTCGTATAAAAGTCCAGTAGGAGCTCTCCTTCATGCAGTTAGTCAGAAAGTCAAGTCTTTTAATGCATTTGCTTCTCTCATCTTCTAGGACCTTGCTATCGCAGGATCTAGCCAGAATAAAGAGAGAAACAGTATGAGGACAACACTTGCTAAGTTTTGTCTCACAGTAGAACCCATGACAACTGTTTTTCTCACAAAAGACAAACTATAAACAGTAACTACTATTTTTATGCCTCTCTTACTTCCAGTCCTCCTGATATCTCTTGAATTTGTGGTCTATTTTTCCAACTTCTTACTAGGTATTTCTATTCTTTATTTTCCTACGTTATTTTCCCACAAGCTAAAATCATTGCTTTCTACTAACTTTCACTCAGATAAGTAGATTCCACCAGGGAAACAGCTGGAATGTGCCGAGTAGAGTCTCATTGTACCTCATGTATAACGTCTGAGTTGCAAAATAGTAACTGTCCTCACTTTGCTGTTCTCAATTGTTTTTTTCTAATATATATATACATATTTCTTTTTTTCCTAGCTTCACTTCTTGAGATTCCTTTTGTCTGACTATCTACATTATCTTAAACTTTAGCTACCTATTTTCAAAATAGCCGTTGCTATCTCTGGTTTATTTGTCTCCCCTTCCTGGAACATCTGCTTAGAATGCACTTCCTTACTTTCTCTTCTTTGCAATGTCATTGTCTACTCTAAGTCTCCTTTAAGACTCAATTGAAATTTTAATTCAGCAACTTAATTTTCCAGTGCAAGGATACCTCATGCAGGTATTCCTTGCCAGAAAAGGCCAAAGTTAGTCCCAAACTGAGTACAACTTTCAAATAAGGGGCATATTATCTGTTCCTCTTACTTCCAACTATTGCTTCCAATTGCTATAAAAGAGAGATCATTTTGTTGGAAAATTGTGCTTTGGGTCCAAGATATAAGCATATCTCTAAAGCATGGAGCTAAATGAGAGAAACTCTTGGGTTGAAGCCCATATTTAGCATTGTTAATCAACCAGATCAACCAGGCTTTTGTTATTATGCTATTAAAATTTTAGAATTAAATAGACCAAAACCCCACTTGGTTTTTGAAGGATGTATTTTACAGTGTGAATAAAATGAGACGTTTGTTAGAATTTTTGGAAAAAATGAAAATTTTTTTCTCTCTCTCTTTCCTGGAGTTGCTGAGGAAAATTAAACCCTGTATTTCGAGGCAGCCACCATGATATTATAGAAAGCCTGCCTGTGAATAGAACTGGCATAAAGGAAATCAGATCAATGACATACTGAGGACAATGTTGAGCCCCTTGAACTTCCTGTTCATAAAGCTGATTTCTCAGTAAAGCACTGCATTATCTGAGCCAATAAATTTGTGTTTTACTTTAGCAAAGTTTCAGTTCAGTTTTTGTACCTCATAATTGAAGAAACCTAATATTATATCATCCTATTTAATCCTCAGAACAAATTTGTAAGGTAGGCAGACTAATTTTGCATGGGAAGAAATTGAAGCAGTGATTACATTAATTCCTCAAGGTAATTAAGATAATAGAGCTATGTACCTGAAACAAGGTCTTTATGACTCTAATACCTGGTCCACTTAATGTTTATTATTTTCTATTCACTCATGGAACAACTGCTACCAAGTTATTCAACCTGGCAAATAGCCATAACATAAAATATACCTTGTTTTTTTTCAAGAAAGAAAATAAGGAAGGAAGGAAGAAAAGGAAGAAGGCAGAGATAACATGAAAACAGATGCATTCATATGTACATACAATGACAATTCTTATAGTTATAATCTTAACATTTAAAATAAGGGTGGTAAAAATAATAATACCACATTTTAACTCCACAAGTAAGATTAGTGTCTCTACTAACTTTATGGCATTAAATTAAATGACCCCCCTGTTTCTCTGCCAAGGACTGTAAACTAGGAGCTGGAGTTATTATTTCATATCACTTGTGTCTGATAGCAGAGAAATTAAGAAATAGCTCTTAAACAGAGTAAGCTGTTTTTCTTTTCTTTTTTCACTAAATGTATATAACATTTTATTCCAACAATGTCTAATGTCTTTCTTTGTCCCTATTGTGACCTATATAGCCTTATATTTTCAGTAATATGTAATAAAATTCCATTTAGATCTTCTGTCAACAACTTAAAATCAGTAAGTCAAAAAGAAAACTTACTGCTCAAGGCTGTTTCTTCTCCTGAATCTTGGGGTAATTTGTATTTAATATCTTGCATTTAATTATAAATGCTCAATGTACGTTATTACACACACCTAATCTGTGTTCAACATCTTAAAATTTAATTACCTACATAAAGCATGCCTATATATTCCTCCGCTGTTTGGTAAAGTATTCAGCTCTATATAAGCTGTCAAACTAGTAAATATACAGATTAAAAAACATGTAGTAGCTTTCTTTGCAGAAAAAATGTATGAAAAAATTGGTAATTATTGCTTTACATATTGTGATTATAATGGAAATTTGAAAATGCATAAATGATAGAAATAAAACTAGAAATGACCTTACTTCTCAACCTGGGAAACCAACATAAATTTCAGTTGTCCTCAATCCTTCTTTTTTACAGACAATTTAGACATAATTTAGATGATGTCATCCACCTATAAACAGCTGACTTTCAAATATGTATTTTTTGCCACTCTTCTCCAATAATTATCAGAGCCCACATATCAAATGTTTTTATTCAGTCACTATCTGGACATTTTACAGGCACCTCAAACAAAATGTTTTCATAACTGAACTCATCATTTGTACTCACCTTTGTACTTCCCTAACTATTCCTTACCTCGGTTAATATCACCATCTACCACCTCTTCCTTCCCTAAACATAGAAGGCTGTAGACACTTCGTAAATAGTCCTGAACTGAAGGACACTAAATTGACCTGGAGGTAAGACACTAGTCCACATATTTGGAGATTTCCCCAGTAGTATTTATTATCAAAAGTTAAATAATCATAAGTGGTATTTGAAAGAAAAATGTCCGTAAGTGGAACAGGGATCTGTACCCAGAATAAGGCATGAAGCCTTTGAAAACTGAGTTGTAAGTGTAGTTCAAAATTGAAAGGTCCATTTATTTAAATTTCTGTATTATTATGTAATTAAATACACATACATGCATGTGTATGTTTCACAAAATATATCAAACCATTCTGAACTTTCTAATGCTTTCCAACTTCCCCATATAACCAGTGTTGTGTTGTCTTATAAAGGTATAAAATCATGATCTCAGAAGTTCCCAAGGTATAAACACATTTTACAGTGATCAACATGCAAATTATTATCTCTGGAATACATATATCCTATTTTATAATTTCAGTATGTGTTAATAACAAATACTTACTGTGCCTCATATTTTATATAGTATGAAGAACTATGTAGTGAAATAGCTAAAATATATTAGAGAGAATGCAAAATAAATAATGAGATTTAATGCAAAAGCAGCAATTTAATATATTGAGAGAAAATACATATTTTTATGTTTTCATACAAATCAATCTATACATACCATCTTAATAAAATATAGCAATGAGCAATAATATTTAGATTTTCATACAATACTTGAAAGTCTCATAGGAAATTGATCACTGCTATTCATGGAAAGAGTTGTGTAAGTCATTTTTAAAATGTGATAATTATGAAATGATCATGCTGATATTCTGTTGGTTCCTTCAAATCTATTATGGCTCTGCCTACAGAGCAGGGAAGCTGATATGTATGGATTGACTTGAGGGACAGCCTTTCCTTCCACTTGCCTGTTAGACTTTGCCAACAGCAGGAGCTGGGGCAGTGGGCTAGAATTTGTTCAAGGTATTTGTGCCCCTAGTGCCTCCCTGTTGTTCTAGGTACACCAATGTCTATATTCCTTCATCAATAGCCACAGGTATAATAGTAGACCTTCGTTACAGATGCAGCTTTCTCTGGGATGGATCCATATGAAGTACATCACCATCGTTTGTTAATTTTTCTTTATTATGCTCTTCATTAAACTCCTTGAATAATCCCTCTTGGTGAAGCATCCATTTCCTGCACAGAGCTGATTTAGTCAGTAATTGGTATTGGGAGTGACCCCAGGAAATAATCCATCAAAATGAGATTCTGGGAAAGAGTTAATCATGGATTTGAAAAGTGTGACTGTGAATGCTTGAATCTTCATCTTAATGATCTCAGTCGAACTCAAATATTTTATATTGTAGATATTACAGAATATATTTAACTATATTATAAATTGGCCATTGAGCAAGGGGTGATAATTTATTTTTGATGTGTATTTGATAAAATAAATTATAGTACTTCCCAAAATGTTTATAGAAGCACTTATTTAGGAAAAAATCTAGCATAAATAAAGATGGGATTAATTAACATTTCTCAGATTTGCTTTATCTGTTCCCACATTGCTGTCTATAAGTTTTTCAGCATGCATCCTCTTAGATAAAAGCTGTTCTTTTGCATAACTTCAATAGCTTTATCACAACTAAGTAGATTAAGAAGAGTCCTATACATTTAATACTCAGTTTATGTGTAATTTTCTTAATAGTCCCTAAAGTCTCTTTTACAGACTTTTTTCACTAAATTCAATCACATCTCAGACATCAACTTTGATTTTTATATTTATATTTTTTACTCTCATTCTTTTTAGACTAGTCCCCAATCATTTTGTTTATTTGTTTTTATGATATATGCTTTTAGAAGAATTTATTCAGTTGTCTGGAAATTGCCTCTTCATTCTGGGTCTGTCTGTTTCTCATGGTGTCATTTAACATGTTCCACTACCATATTTATTTCCTCTGGTATTTACTTCAAAAAGCATGATTTGTTCAACTTGAACATGATTGGCAAGAGCACTTCATAAGTGATGCTGTGTACTTAATATCACATCACAACAGTAGCACATATTGTCAAGTTGTCCCACTATTACTTTTGCTAACTTTGATCTTTTGGTTAAAGTAGTACTCAATAGAGTTTTCCATTTTAGAGACTGTTTTTTATCAGTAGTCTGTGGGGTGATAATTCAGCAAATGCAACTATGTTTCCAATTTGTTTTCACTCAGTAATTGTTTTCCTAATTAATTGTTATACTTGGATTTGTGAAATGTTTTCTAAAAAATTCTAAGATGGCACCTCATTTATTAACCATATTTTTCTATTAAGAAGAGGTTTTCTTCCCCACTGTTTCTTTTTACTTATTTGTTTATTGAGGATTAGTATGAAATCAAGATAGTTAATGTATGGTTATTTTGATATTCAAATGATCACTTTTGATTTAATGTTGAATCAGTAACTTTAAATAATAAATGTTTTTCATTAATCTTTTGCTGAAGTTTCTTATATTGGCTTTCATTAGATGAAAATTATCCTTTAATATATTCCTAAGGAAAAGATCATGAGTAAGGTTTTCCTTGTGTTCTTGCTATGTCTTGTTTATTTCTTATTTATGTTTATTGTTATTTTTCTATATTGAATATATGAGGAAGATCTTGGTCATATATAACATTTTGAATTTAACCCTTTTATTTTAATATTCTTGAAAATGTTGTTCTACTCTTAACTTTCTTTGTATGTTTCTGTTAGGGTCTGGGGAAAACTTACTCTTAATTCATTTCTTTGTTTTTTTTTATTTTGTAGCTGTCTTATTCTTCTTGCCTGGACTGAGGAACCAATTTTTTTTTTTCTGTTTGTAATTAAAATATAGTAACTGTTCTAATATATTGGTTGATTAGGTTCACCACTCCAGATCAATTTTTTAGACATAAGGTCAATCCTATCAATATATAGACTCTGGTAGTCTTTTCTATCAGATCATTTTACTTTAATCTCAAATATTAGGTTTTTTCCACTTTTTTTATTACTCAGTATCTACTACATGTGTCTCCCATCCATATGTATGCATTTATGCATCAATATGTATACATATATGTGTATACATATTTTTCTTTGATCCATTTTATTTTTCCTTATTGTTTTCTCTTGGCTTTTCTTCATTTTTCTCCTTTATATATATTATTTCATATGAAATATTTACTCTTCCACTAGAACCTTGTAATGTTCCCAAGATGATATTTTGTTCTTCAGTTGACTTTCATTCGGTTTTCTCATCTCACATCTTTTGTTTGACATTACAATCATGAGTTTTTATAAAATCCAATTTGTTGTGTTTCTTTCATATCTCTAATTTCTTGTTTAATTTTATTCAATTAAAGGCAAATGTGCAGTATCTCCTTTGCTAGGTCTCCTTTCCCATAGCAGGGGGTTAACTTTTTTTTCATACCTAAAATGATTGATTGTCACTTTTTAATTCTTATAGTAGCTCTGTATGGATACAGATTGTCTTCCCTAGTTCATAAATGTTTGTAGACATTTTCCATACCAGCAATAACAATTTAAGTAGGGTGAGGAGTTTGGATGGTTTATGTATTTTCTTTGAGAGTTTTCTATTCTGGTATTACCGTTAAGTTCAGGTCTTTAATAGATGGTAGCTTCATGTGGGTGTTTTGGGGGAAGGGCTTGGTCACTGTGGGGTCTGCTTTTGATTCAGTGGTGCTTCTAGTTTCCATAGACTTATGAACTTCAACAGAATGATTATTTCTCTGCTTTCACCACCAAACCTCTCGCTATTTCCTCCTTGTTCCCTAGACGTGCTTCCCAACAGTGCTTCCTGCAGAGCTGCAGACTTGTCAAACTCTTTGTTTTGAATGTACCAGAGCTGACCCACTCTTAGCATTCCTTATCTAGGACAGGAAACTGTCTCTGTGGGCAGTTTTACCGATAATCCACCTCTGTTAGGGTCGCACTACTCGCCTCTCTCTTTTGCAATCTTTTTGTGAGTTACTACTCAGAGATGGGAGTATTCGAGACCTGTCTGCTATTTTCAAGTATTGGTCACCCGGTTATATGTAAGTTGGATTTTACAGTGTTCTCCGTTTATTGATTATCCTGTTGGATGTGTGAAGCAGTCTCATCTAAGGTCATCAGCATTATGTTATGTATACCAAAAGGTCTTTAGTCAATGTATCTTAAATAGATGAAAATCAATGGATTTAAGAAATGACCTTGACTAAATGTGTCTAATACATTCCTCCTTGTAATAAAGAACACCTCAGTAAAGACCAGGAAGAAATTTAGAGTAAAATTTCTCCTGGGAGTAAAGATAAGAACTTAGATTTTTATAAATAAATTCTTAGTAGTATTCAAAGAGGCAATCCATGTAAAGTTAATTGAATTACTGTAAATCTGAGAGCAGTGAAGAAGAAAGTGATAGCTCATCCTTCATGATTCATTTGTTCACTCAGTACTACAGGGAAAATGACTACTTTGTCCCTTCAAAGTATATTTTCAAAAATTAGATAAAATATAGCAAAGGTTGTCATATATTTATTTTCGATTACCCTAAGCCATAAATTTACTTGGAGGTTAATAGTACCTTATATTCTACACGTGTCTTCTGAATCAAAAGGTAACATGTTTTATATATTATATATATATATATACACACACACACACACACACACACATATATATATATAGTACTGTAATGATAACATTCTTTTTGCTTCTATTTTTTTCCTCTTTCTTTTCCAAACCCTTTACTTTTCTTAAAACATTGCATTTCCCCCGTTAAAAACATGAAAATAAACTATTCTTAAAACAGGCAAGATGGTTTTGCTTTAAGAGGGGCTGCTGTTAAGACATTCTCATAGCCTTTGTTTTTATGTGTCCTTTCTGAAAGGGAAACACGGGTTCAGTGAAAATAAAAGTCTGGAAAATATAGGCTATTGAACATGGCAACTGTCTAGATATAGGGATTATGTGCTTAACCTATACTTCAAGAAGCATATTAAGTAATGTGATTTTAGGAAGCTTGCTCTTGGAGTTTCATACTGAAAGATTCAGCTAAGTCTGTAGTAATAGAGCATCTTTTTCTCCATAGTTGACTATATTGTGAAAAACTATGGAAAATATTAATTGAAGCTCTTCTTTATATATTCCAAACTAAAGTCTGAATTTCACCTAACCAAATTTTAAGGATGCTTATATTTCATAATGAAGTGCTTTAGGCAGTCATTACAGGAAAGATTTATTTGTTTTTATTTTCAGTTGGCAGACTGTATTTAACAAACGTTGATTGAGTGGAAATCACTGGGCCAGGGGACAGAGTGTATGTATGTGTTGGTGGGAATGATGATGGGTATATAACTAAGAGGGAGAAAGCAAAATATTTTTTACATTTAGCAGGGGAACAAAAGACAAATAAAACTGAATGCAGGGTACTAGGATTTTTTGGCAATTTGCCAGTGTTAGGGTGATTGGGTGACTTCTGTATCAACATTCCATTAATTTTATGGAAAATAGTTATTTTTAAAATTTCTTCTAGGCAACGAGCATGATTAGAAATTATAGTGCATAAAATCTTCAATTCTTCTGAAGAAATATTAATTAAAACCATACTTCCATGACATTTCCTTCTGACTGAATTAGAAAATAAAACAAAACAAGACAGACAATTCTTTGTCCAAGCAGGGTTATGAAGAAACTATTTTCCACACATTTTAGTTATGTGTGAGCAAATTGGAAAAACCTTCAAAAATTTTTCAGTATGTTTTACAGAAGAAAAATGTTTTTATTATTTGTTAAGTTATAATATTCCTGGTGTATAGACATCAATATCTGTCAAGAAACAGTATCTGAAGACACAGAAAAACCTACTTGTACAAAAATGCTAATTTTGATGTAAAAAAATGGAAATATTTAATTAATTTAAGTGTACTCAATTTATATGATGCAAACATTTAAAAATGTATTTAAATATCAGTCCTGTCATAGGAAATACACAAGTTGACATAGGAAAATACGGAAACTACACCAAATGCTAACATAGGCATTGAAAGCTTTATGAGCCTGGTTTATAAAATTCTGTACATTCTATATGTGATAATATTATTTATGAGATCACAATTTTAATTTATTTTTCAACTGTGGCAGCAGAATCTTGGATGTGATCAGCGTTAGTCCCATCTTTACACTACTGTAGATTTTCCCTGTGAATATTCATATTTTCCTTGTGAACGTCATTGTGGGAACACTGGTACCCAACATTGAGGGCAACACCGTAGCTTTTCCTTGTGAATCACCCGTGTGCTTCTTTTGCAGATTAGTTGAGTCATTGCTGATCATTTTCAATTACTTCTTTATTTCTATAAATGCTTTAATATAATTATATATTCATAAAATAATTTCAATGTCAATTTCATGGGAGTATGATTCAGCTCTCAACTTTTTCACTCGTAGTGACTTTTTTTCTGCAGTTGTTTTACAGTGGCTTTTCTTATTGTGTGTATTTTGACTCATATTAGGTTATCTGAGAATATAAATTACTGAGGAACCTGGGTTCACAATCTCTTTCTTCGAAAGTTTTACTTTTCTTCTGCAAGACATCACTTGCTATCAACCTGGAATCATTTTTTGCATTAAAACTTGGTTTGCTGCTACAAAATATTAAGGGAATCTTGTTTTCTTGTTCTTCCTTCCTTCCTTCCTCTCTACCACCCTGTCTGTACTCTCTCCTTTCTACATTTTTTTCTTTCTTTTAATTTTCTTTCATTAACAAGATAGTTGCATTTTTTGCCTGCAGTTGATTTTTTTTTTTTCCCTGATCCTTGCTTTCTGGGAAATCATGGCTTTACCTAAGGGACAGATTTCCAAGTGCAAATCTCCCAGGTCCAGCATCTTGCCTCCTGAATCCTGACTGGCCTTTTACACGGAAGGTTCTATGTTCTTGGTGTCACCATATGCTCTGGACGTAGCCTCGGCTGTAACACCAGCTTACACTCTTAGATCGTGTGTCCTCCTCTTTTTTTAGCAGTGGGATTTATATTATATCCTGTGAACACAAATTGAATCTTTATTTATTATGTTTTTATGCTTCACATCATAAATTTTACTTGGAGTGATGGTTTTGGGGCTTTCTAATTTGCCATTTTGTAGGAAATAGGGTCCAAAAGTTTCCATTAATATTTAACTTCTGCATTGTCAGACATTCTCAAATAAGAATATTTCTGTATTCTGAAAAGGTAATATCTTCTAAATGTTAATACAAAGAATAAAATGCAAATTTTCTAATGTGACATATATACCTTTTTTCATCATTAAGACTTCAGTTTTTTTAGAGAAGATTCACAGCAAAATTGAAAGAAGCAAAGTCCCTTCTACCTCATGCCCCCCAGGTCAGTTAGTCTCTGACAATACCCAGAAAATTAGGCTGTGCATAACCCGTTTCTCCTGAGGTCAGACCTTGTTAAGGACAGAATGCTCTGGTGTTACTTCAAAATATTTCATTTCCTCCTCTCCCTGCCAGAAACAGGAAGGTACCATTTTCTGATATTTAGTGGAAATCTCCCCTCCTGGAGGTAAATCACACAATATTGTGGAAGTCCCCCTAAGACTGGATCTTCCTGGAGTTTGATTCTGTGTCTCCAGCAGTTCATAAATTACAGTCCCGGTGTTCCTCCCTGTCATGGGTCCCTGAGCAGTTTCCAATCTGGAGTCTCTGCTCCAGTAAGTGATCCTAGACTGTCTCTCAGCTGTCTGTCCAGTCTTGGGTTTGCCCTGTATCCTCCCTCATAAGGCTTTTCAAATAGTGACTCATGACTTACTATCCCTTCTTTTATCTCACTTTAAATTCTTCCCATTCCCTTTTCATCCTAAATATCAGCAATATTGGACTGCAATTATTTTTCAAATGTCCTGAATGCTTTCACAATTCAGCTTAAATATGACTCCTTTGTGGCACCTTTGATAAACAGGTAAAACACTGAGGCAACATATTCTGAGTTCTATGGGGAAAATTGTTTTATTTTTCATTTATTTAATTATTTCTGAATGAATACAAGAGCTCATTTATTTATTGCGCATTTACCTTATTTTAACATATAGTATCTTCCTATCTGTATGTATATGTATGTGTGTATAAATATTTATTTATTTGCGTACTTGAGAAGTTATGGAATGATCAGAAACACCAAGCCACAACACTCAGGCTAGTTGTAGGAGAAGGAACAAAGATAATCTTGTAGTGCAACCTAATATTACATTTAACTTGGAGATTTACTGGAGACATGTATAAGGAAGAAAATAATAAATAGCAAAATTTATATTATCTTCTCGTATTTAACCCCAGAAATTTTTTAGATTAAAAAAAAGTCACCTAATACTAAAAGGAATGTATCATATGGATACTTTCTCAGGATCATTGCATCTGGAAACAGACAGTATCCTCAGCTTTGAAGCTGAAGCTGTTTTTTTTAGTTGAGGTATAATTGACATATAAAATCACATTAGTTTCAGGTGTACAACATGATTCATACTTGTATATACTGTGAAATGATCACACACAGTAATCTAGTTACCATCCATCACTATACAAAGTTATAATTATTTTTTTCCTGTATTTAGAACTTTTAAGATTTACTCTCTTAGCAACTGTCAGATATGCAATACAGTATTATTGGCTGTAGCCACCATGCTGTACAATTACATACTCATGGCTAATTTATTTTATAACTGAAAGTTTGAAACTCTTGATCCCTTCACCCATTTTTCCCACTTCCTAACCCCTCCCCCCTCTGTTAACTATTAATTTGGTCTCTCTACATATGTTTGTTTTCATTTTTTGTTTTGTTTAGTTTTTTAGATTCCACATATAAGTGAAATCATGTGATATTCTTCTGTCTCTGACTTGTTTCACTTAGCATAATACCCTTAAGGTCCATCCATGCTGTCACTAATAGCAAGATTCCATTATTTTTTGAATAGCATTCAGTCGTGTGTGTGTGTGTGTGTGTGTAGATAGATAGATGATAGATAGATAGATAGATAGATAGATAGATAGATAGATAGATAGATAGATAGATAGATGATAGATATCACATCTTCTTTACCCATTCATCCATTGAGGGGCACTGGTGGTTTCCATTATCTTGGTTATTATAGGTAGTGCTGCAAGGAACATAGGGGTGCATCTATCATTGCACATTACTGTTTTCATTTCCTTTGTATAAATACCAAGATGTGGAACTGCTAGAAAATAAGATAGTTTATTTAAAAATTTTTAAGAAACTCCATACTATTTTACATAGGGGCTGTACCAGTTTTATTCCTGCCAATGGTGCATGAGGGTTTCCTTTTCTGTGCATCCTCGTGAACAGTTGTTAAATCTTGTCTGTTTAATAATAGCCATTTTGACATGTGTGAGATGATATCATTGTGGTTTTTGATATCTCATTCCTCTGATGGTTAGTGATGTTGAGCATCTTTTCATGCATCTTTTGACCATCTGCATGGCTTCTTTGGAAAAATGTCTATTTGGTTCCTCTGCCCACTTTTATTTTTAAATCAGGTTGTTTGGGGTTTTTTTGTTCGTGTTTATTGACTTGAATGAGTTCTTTATATATTTTGGGTGTTAGCCTCATTTTAGATATATGACGGGACTCCACATGAGTGTATAAGCTCCTTTCTGGGAGGTACCCATGAGCTGTGGTGGGGCTAATGAAGAGCACAAGGATGCTGTTTCCCAGCCTGTGAATTCTGAGGGCACCTCTGTAGCCTCTATACATGTGGCAAACATGAAACCTGCCTCCTCAGGCTGAATCTCCAGGACAAGTAAGTAAGCCTTCTTCACAGGAAGCCTGGGTGTGTGTTCAGTGTGCTCTCTCTGCACTGCCCTTGGGAAGGAAGCCTGCCAAGAACTGTCTCTGCAATCGTTTCTGTCTTGTGGGCTCAGAAAAGGAAGGTCCCCTGGCCACCAGAGCCAGGGGGTCAAAGGAGTCCCTTCTGTGGACTGTACATGCCCACCTGCGTTAGCAAGGCAGAGGGAGAGGACAGGGCCTAGGAGCACCCACCTGGTTTGGTGAGGCACCAGGAGAGTACAGGCTTGGGATATGCCCACTGGCTTCAGGGAGGCAGTGAAGCTTTAAAAAAAAGATGTGTTGTAATTTTAAAAGAAAATGTTCCTATGTCAGATCATGATAGTTTTAGAGTTATTTTGTAGAAGAGTTTTTAAACTTTCTCTAAAACAGTACATTCCCTTGGTAATCAAACTTAAAATATGAAAAAGAAAGCTTAAAACCTACAACAATGAATTTTTTAGCATGTTCTATTTAATACCAAATATAATTTTGAAAATGGAGCTCTTGGCAGGAACACAAAAGCAGTTAACTCAACAACATGTCCCCTGGCAAATGAGACATATATGGTTTCTAGTCTATAAAGATGAAAAAGCTGTCATTCTATTTTTTGAATTAAAGAAATTGATTAGATTTCACTTCAGAAAGCCAACCATATGATAGAGTTTATCTATAGAAGTAGCTGAGGGACAAATTTCATTACATCAATCAGTTTTACATTTGTACAGATTGACTAAGATAAACAATTTATCCCCAGAGTTCTGCACCATGAATCATGGGAAATCTTTTTGAATAGAAAAGTTATATTATCAGTTGTCAGTTGATATTATCAGTTGAGTTCTCAGTCACAAAATTTTTATAACTCCTGATTTTCTATATTGTGTGTGTGTACCTATATGTATTTGACTAAATCGTATATCTGCTTTAAATATAAAGTACATAATAACTGAATGAATTAGACTGGCACACTAGTTATTTGTTAATATTTCTGTAATTTTAAGTAAATGTTGTTCTACATAAGAACACCAACCTGAGACATATGTCAAGATATCTAACTGCTAAGAGAAACTGTCTGATAAGTAGTGGTATTACTTTTATATTAAGATAGGTTGCCTAAAGTAACAATACATTTGGTATCCCCATAAGTTTCATACACTGTTGTCTTGCCAGTGGGTTTTAGCCCTGGGCAAGTTCACTATGGATTCAGTGTGACCAAAGAAATTGACAGCAAAATATTCTTGGGGTGAAAGGGTTATACCCAACTTTATTTCCAGGTGGCAGGTCAGTCACTAGAATCCCATTCACTCAGAGCAAGTCAACATGCAGCAAGCCAGTCTCTGCTTCTGGGCCCCTCTGTCTGCACAGTCGTCCTCTGGGCCCCTGTGTCTGCACAGCCGTCCCACACAGCCTTCCTCTGGGCCTCTCTCTGCACAGTTGTCCCGCACAGCCATCCTCTGGGCCAGTCTCCTCGGCACTGCCACCACTCCAACCTCTACTCTCCTGCAACCTTGCAGCCCTGCCACCATGTCGTGCCCAGAGCACTGGGCAGAGTTCTTTTTATAGAGTCAACAGTCATGTACTGCCCACAGATGTGCAGTGAGCTAGTCAACCAGGGCCAGGTGAGAATTCTGGCCACAGGAACTCTCATTTTATCCACAACTGTGTGAGTTAAATTTTCCCCCACAAGTTTTTAAATATCCCATTATTTTCAGCATTTTATCTTCTCTCAATTTTTGGTTTATTGTTGTTGGGTTTTTCTCCCAACTTTTGTTGACTGGTCATTCTTACTTGCAAACTTCAGATTAAAGACTTTTTTTTCCCCAACTTGATCAGATCTCAAAATCCATTATTCTTCTAATTGTAGAAGACCTCCAATCACCTTTAATAGAACCAAAGGACTACATAAAACAGTTTTCACTAAACTACTGTATTCCCACAAATGTGCTACCTTTTAAAGCTAATGTGTGCTTTAAAAAAAAGTGTGTGCCCCTCTTGGCTTTTCTTCACACAATCAAAATTAAGACCTGCAAAGAGTTTTTCCCCACCCCAAACAAATTATCTTATTGTGAAAGCATGCTGCAAATCAAAACAAACAACAATAAATAAATGACAAATATTTAATGCATAAAGTGCAACATGAAAACTTTGAATACACAGTTTCCTTGGTATCTAATATTAAGTGATAATAGATGTGTTGAGTATACTGCTAACTAGCATGTAGGAATGGCTGATGAAGAGCAATTGAATGAATATATAAACAAACCTTACTCTGAATTTTTATAAACAAGTCAAGGACCCCATGTTTTCCTTTTTCTTTCAATCATTACCAGCACAGGTTCAATTTTCATATGTTAACAGCATTTATATTGATGTTATGTACCCCCACTGGAATAGAGAGGGGCCACTTAATAGGTACTTCCATATGCTTACAAATGTGTGGTTAAAACTGTCTCTAGTGCATAGCTGCTTACTTTGTTCCTTATCAGTGTTCTTTTTACTAAAAAATTATGTTGAACACTCAAAACATCAGAAGCAATTTGCTTCATGATTTGAGCTATCAGTTGAGCTTTACTAGGTCAGTAAGCAACTGAAAATAATTTTGCCACTTGGAATAATTTAGAAAAAATAAAAGTTACGAATGGCAACAAAATCTTAATTCCTAATATTGACATTATTTAATAGTCAAAAGGTACAATGCAAACTATCCTACAGACTTTCAGGAGAGGAATAACTTTGGCTAGGATCAAGTACATGGAAGGATACATATAGCATTTCTTACTGATTTTTAAAAATTTGGTGACATTTTTCTGAATGTTATACCTAATTATTATTTTTCACATTTTAAGTGGTACTTTAAAAATTAATAATATTTTTGAAAAAGCCTATTCCTATCAGGTGTACAACATAGTCCCAAATATAAGTTAGAAAACCTATCTGGGCTTCATCCAAGTATTCATAAACATTTCATAAATCACTGGAAGGAATCTCAGTGTGATCAAGATGGAAGTATTGGATGAAGCTTAAAAGTCCTTTGCAGTTGACATGCACTTCATGTATGAGCTAATTCATTAGCAATGTCCTAATACTTTTTTTTTAATGAATGAAATAAAAACTTATGTCAATTGTGAAGTGACTACTGATTGACAACTATTGATTGACCTTGATTAGACAGCTGCAAGGCAGTTGAAATGAACAGTGAGGCTGCTGAATTCCTTCTTTACAAAGACACTACATGCAAATTAGAATAATATTGATTATAGCTCTATTCCTATATCATTTTTAAAATGAATATCTTAAAAAAAGTGCTTTCACTTCTTTTGAATTTTTATAAAATAAAATTTTTAACTGTTGATTAATGCTTGGTACATTACCAATCCATATATTGTACTGGAGAGAAAAAAATGAAATATTTTTTCTGGTCAATAATACTAAGATTTTATATGAATGAATACGCTGGCCTTTAAATTTGATTTAACTCAAATAGTTTATTAACAATAATTTTTATCTCCAAACTGTTTGCCAATGTAATTATTCACTTATTTTTATCCATTGTAAAAATGCTTTGGTAATTAATACTTTTAAAAACATCTTTCAAATATTTTATTTAAAAGACATGGCATGGCTTATGCCAATTAAACCTCTTTGAATCAGATCATTCTGAGATTATTCAATACTTCAAGTAAATATTTCAAAGGTAATAGGTTAGTGAACCTCTTTATTATCTTCAAAAGCTTAAAAACCATATGGCTTTAAAATATGTGATCCGCTCTGAGAAAATCTGCATATATTTTCCTTAAAAATTGCATTTTTAATAGAATGAGGTAGCAGAATACATTCTTAACAGCTGGCTTCAGTCAAGTATTTCAAAGAGTCTTAAAAATATGGACATATAAACAATTATTTATTTATGAATTGCTGACTAAATCCTTTGGTTAACATTACATTAATTGAATCTAGTTTTGTAGTGGTTATAGAGCTTAATAACACTGCATTGTATGCCTCATTGATATACCTTATAAATATTAAAGCAAATAAACTCTTTCCAGTTTGTTAACATAAATAATGTATCACTGGAGCCTGAAAAGTTACTGGAAATTTCTTGCATTTTAAGTAAGGCATTTCTTAAATTTGAAAACTCAGAGAAAAATAGAAGGACAGTTTTCTGAGGGTCTTAACCCAACAAATAACCATTAATGAACTTAACAACTTTGATAAAGGAAAAAATAGCATTTTTAATTAATACACTTATACTTTTGTTAAAATAATGGATTTATATTTGCATGTGTAATTTCAAGATCAGGTTCAGAATTAGGTTATGCCAGAAATTTATTGATTCCAGACCCCTTCCATTACATATGTGGCTATGAACATTCAAATACTAATTCTGTAACTTTGAGGGAACTCAGAAGTGTTCTTCAGTATGCCTAGCAGTCCATTAAACTAACATTCTATTATGTGTTAATAGAATGTTAATGTGCTTATTGGCAACAGGAGCAAGGGTTCTTCCAAGTTTAATTATATAGGCCAAATGTGATACCATAGGAAAGTTTTTCTTGGTAAATTTCTGGGTGAAAGATAATGTTCTAACATCCATAACCCAAACATTCCTTGGACAAAATGTCTCAGTATTAAGGAACTTTGAATCCTAGCTCTGACATTCCTTAAAAAACTTAAATGCTCCAAAATTGTGTTTTGGAAAGTGGGATCTGGACTTTTTTTAGGATTAAATTAAAAATCACGTGCTCAACTATCTAGCACATTTTAATCACTCAGTACTTTCTACCTATCTTTATTTCTATTTCTAAGGATTCGTGAAGTATAGAAATTCTAGTATGTTCCCAGAGTATAGGAGTTTTAGTATATGCCTAGGGCATTAAATTGTTTTCAGGCTTTATACATTATTGGGCATTTCCCACTGTTGAACTAGGACAGGACTTCTAGGAATGACATTTCCACTCCCTGTTTCTGAGGATAAATGATCAGTAACCAATCAGAATAGGGACATCCAAAGACAGAGAAGTTCCAAAATTTATTCTGAGCATAACAGAGTTAATCAGATAAAAATGAAAACATGGAGCCAATATATTAATCACTTAATTAAAAATGTGTATTTGTTTCTGACCCCAAACATGATGATAGATTGTATTGTCCTGAATAGAGTCATTACCCTTCCAAACTGAATGTCATATATCTAATGAAATGATTAGAATAGAAATTTGTATTGTGACATGTAAGTAATAAATACAAATTAGGGTTGGTGAATTATGTATCTGTGTGGATCTGTGTGTAAATATATAGAGTGTATGTATATATATTATATATGTATACACACTTATGCATGTCAATGTATATGCATACACATATACACGGACACATACATATATATATAAATATATATTCTCAAATACGTGTCCTAAATATTGCACAGGACATATTCTATAGAAGCAGTTTTGGTGTGATGTGATGTGATGACTCAATCCACCACTATTGGCATTGAAGGTAGAAGTGATCAACAAGCCAAGGAATGTGGGCAACCTGTAAGAGTTGGAAAATGCAAGGAAGCATTCTCCTCTAAAGCCCTCAAAAGTAACGGCCTTTTGAGTGCTGGGTTTTAGTCCAGTGACCTCATTTGGACTTGTGAAATCTGGAGCTATAAGAAAATATATATATATATATACTTTTAAACTCCTATATTTTAAGTGTTAACTGATGAATAATATAAAAAAATTATACATTACAATTATTTTTTATAATCATTTATGGTAGTTTGTGGTAATTTGTTATAGCAGCAATAGGAAACAAACAAAAATATTTCTTGCTTATCATAAATTCAAATTTAATTGCGCACCTGAATTTTATTTACTAAAATCTGCTGACTTAAAATGAATAAATATATTAAAATTGAGAAAAGAGAATGAGAATTTCTGAATGTAGTGAGATCAGTTAAAGCTTCCTGGAAAAAGCCATATTTGAATTGCACCTTTTATGTCAACCATTTAAATATGGATAACTTATGTATTAATATTACAGCATAACTCTGTGTATGATTATCTGATTAATTCCAGGAACATTTACCAATTTATAAGCTGTAGGAGGGGAGACACCAATAACTTTGCATTATACCCTCGGAATGTTGCCCTGTGCTCCAGTACAGAGTAGGGGCTAAGTCGAAATGTTTTAAAAGAATGAAAGAATGAGTGATTGATTGAAATAATATACTTTAAATAGTAAACAGTGATTTATTAGATTTCATTTTAAAATGGGTGTTATTTTCTATTAAAGAAAAGATGTGACAGGTAAAATAAACTCTGAGTACCTAGTATATACTGAACTATAAAATACAACAGTGAAAAAAGGTCATTGTCTCACTGGGCAGTCACCTATACAAACAAGTACATGTAAGATGTTGCAGTGGATGTAATGCAATAGTTTCTTGCCCAACATTGTAGTCTATGTAGATTTAATTCTATCATTTAATTTTGAAGAGTTTCAATTTTATCCCAATTGAATTGGAACTCATTCAAGATGTGAATAATTAGAAGTGGAGAAAAGTAAGATTTAAAACCCAGTGAAGGAAATAAATCAGTTAATGAAAGAAAGAGTTTGGTGGAATGAGAGGTTGGAAAAGGCAAATGATAAGGAAAGAAACACACTTACCTCCCTTAGGGAAGCAATGGAAAGGAGCCAGGCACCTCCTGCATGAGGTGTTCCAACGGATCTGGGACTTCAGAAAGCAGAGGCAGCAGGAACAGAAAACAAAGCCTGGAAGTCAGTGCCACCCCCCTCTGTCGGCAATATCACAAAACTGAATGCTTTGAGGGATAAGAGGCCAGGGAAAAAAATGATGCGGATTGATATGTGTATATGTGACAAAGCTAAACAAAATAGTTATTATCTACCCAACCATTAAAAACAAACAAACAAACCCAACTCCTGAAAAGCAAAGGAGAAAAATTAAATTTGACTTGTGTATATATTGTATATAATTAGTGTAGATTAATTGACAGTAATTTAAGATATTTAAAATATAGTTGATGCTCTATTTTATGTTGAATGCTGTTTATCCATGCTATTTCACTAAACTGAAATGAAACACCCATTAACAAAACCATGACTTTATGAAATTGAGTGTTGAATCTTGAATGCTCTATTTCTTTATAAAATCACACTCTTTTTAAGTATCCTAATTACAACTTCATTAATGATCTGTCTTCATCTTTATCGTCTATCCTAAGAGATCCACTCATATGTCTTCTTGAATGTGATTAGATTCTCTAGAATTTGGGAGAATTGGAGTTAATCACATATTAGATAACTTGAAGGATATTGACTAAACATCTTTCCTTTGAATAGAAACATGATAGAACTTGAAATGAGTATGTACAAGTTACTTAGTTGAATCAGTGTAATACCACTTCTTCAGTGAATGAAATCACCTCTCATTTTGAATAGGCATTCATTTGGATAATCCCCATAAACTTTCATGTTAGTAAGGTAAAAATTTGCTCAAGGAATCAGAGAAATACCAAATGAAATGCAAGATATTATTCTTTTTTGAAAATTTCTATGGGTCACATGCTATGCTTAAAAATTGTTTCTGTGTTTTCTATGTATATATAACCTGACATTTGTTTTATTTTGATTTGTTTTTAAGGAGCTTAATGTAATTTAATCTAGCAACAGACATATCTACCTTGGAAACTTGTCTACATTCAGGCATATAAACCAGAGAAAGTGGCTTCAATTAGTATTCCTCTAAAGTCAAATTTATATATATGGTAGATAAATTGGTATTTGTTGTTTAATTGTCCTGTGCTGACTGATTTTTAATACATATATCTTGAGGAAGATAATCCAAAAAATTATAATCTTTATGGTCAGATAACTTTATTTATGCCAGTAGTGAAAATATTCACCTTCTGGAGCAATACTGAGGTAAGGCAGGACATGGGACAATCATCATGATTAACTTTTCCTGCCTGTGATGAAAAATGCCAAGATATAAACACTATAATAAGAACAGGAGGGACTCCATAGTAAGGCTAAGATTCCATTTTAAAAAACAAGGAGTTATAAGATAAAATTCCTAACATATTCTTTAGTAGTCAGTCAACAACTGACCCTATCTTAAGGCAGGGCAACTAGTCCTAAATGATATGTCTCCATTGCTTGAGGGTAACCACTATCTTGGAGAAGAGAAAAATCAATAAATTCCTTGTGTTAAGTTTACCTTACAGAATTATCTAGAGAACTGACTGTGGATGGTGACATAATGTCTCCCACTGGAGATAGATGTCATGAAAACACATGTCAAGCCTATCCCCCCTGCCCCTTGCCCCATTTTGAAAGCCTTAAAAGACAGAATCCTAAGCTCTTGAGAGCACTTCCTCTCTGAGGTTGCCCGCACTCTCCTTTCTTCTAGTGTGTACTTTTTATCTTAAATAAAGACTTCTCTCTGCTGAGCTTACTGCATTTTTGTCTCTCAGCTCTCCCAGTAGTATCTTTGTTACTTTGCTATTTCATTCTATTTTTCTAGGATTAACCACAAGTCTTCACTTTGCCTCTGTTCTACTTCAGACAAGTAAGCAAGGGCTATTGAGAACTCTGATATGGGTTTGCAATATCCTATCACCTGGGTGACCTGGATAGCACTGCAGCTGTATGACCATGCTCTTTAGTAGCCTGCCCCAAATTCTCCTGACTTTGCCTTTGGGAAGTTCTCAGAACATAATCTCATTCCACCCAGTCCTCCATGGATCCCCAAAATACTGGGGTGGTAGGGACTTAGTTCCCACACTGTGCAGAATCAGGTGGACAATGGATGCCTGGTAACTCTGGTTTTAGGAGTTGGCAAGGGATTTGTCCTATGCAGAGCAGGATTTTGATGAGCTTCCCTTTCCTCCCTCTGTTCTTCCTTGCTCTCTGCTGCCTGTATGGCTGCTGCTATTCCCTGCTACTCTTGCTTTAATGAATTCCTTCCTTACCTACACTCATCTGACCTGCTTGAGTGTTTCTCATTCAGAGTCAAGAACCCTCCACTGCCTAGGTTGAGATTTTAGTACCTAGCCCACTGGGTGAGACGTCCTCAGAAGCAGATCCCTGACCCAATACTACTAGATCAGAAACAAACTGTAATTATCAGGCCTGAGGCATCATCTAGGAACAGAAGATCATGTACAAAGTTTTCAGAAAGAAGGAAGCATAGACTATATACCTGATTAGCATTTTCTTTCTAAAAACTTTTTTCTTTATGCTTATTTTTCAAATCTTATTACAAAGCTTCTGCTTCATGTAAATTCAGCTACCCTGTAGTCATTTGCATCCTTACTTTTCAAGCAGAGAGTTTTGTGTTTACCTATCGATCATCTATCCATCTATCATCTATCTAT
Organism: Manis javanica; assembly: GCF_040802235.1. Taxonomy (NCBI): domain Eukaryota; kingdom Metazoa; phylum Chordata; class Mammalia; order Pholidota; family Manidae; genus Manis; species Manis javanica. The sequence goes on from NC_133164.1 coordinate 24,644,176, forward strand.
CTATCTATCTAATCTATCTGGATCTCACATGAAGGGACCTAAGTCTAAAAGGGTAAAAGGTTAAGACCTTGACTTTTAAAAGTTGAACAATATAATTTTGATTCAGGGAGCAATAAAGACTTAAAATGTTTTATATTTTTTTAAAAGACACCATCAGTAAATACTAATTTTAACCAGCCACCCTTCTAATATGCTAAGCCAGAAGGCCATTACAGCCTCCCATTTAAAGTCATTCTTTTCTTTTTTTCATATTTACCTAATTACCATTTACAAAGCACATAACATTCCTTATAAGCCTGATTCACATTAGGAAGAGAAGAAGTAGTTATAACTTCACAATAAAAATCAGTCATGATAATTACAGTATTCAGCCTGGATACATGAGTATTCATGCATAGCTGTTGAATAATTGTGGACAATTCAAGAGTGTGTAGACTTTACAAAGAGTTACTAATGAAAAAGAAGTTCAGGAAATAGGAAAAACCCAAGCTATTTGGATGATGATAGCTGCATAATCTTCCAAATTCATATCAGTTCTGAACTAGCATCACAGCTTTAAGGATGTATGCATGCTTTGGTTTATCCTTCTTCAGGCATAGAGTGTATATCAAAGCAAGAAAAGAATTGGTAATCATTTACATTCTGTTCAGTCAGTAAAGAGCTTTACCAAATGATACATAGGAAAAAAGATTGAATTTTTATATAAAATGAGTAATGCAATCATTAACAACAGTATTAAACAATTCATGAATATTTATGACTTTTCTCCATGTAGTTTGATTAATAGTTTTGAGAACCCTCATTATTTAAATGATTTGTGGAGGGTAAGGTTATTTTAAAGTCAATAATTTTTTCTCTAATGTATATAAACTCTCAGGCTGGAAGTTGCAGGGCTTGTTGCAAATGTGAAAACATTACTGGGAGTGCTCAAGTCAGTGAAACATTTATTAAATTCCTGATATATTCCAGCTGCTGCTTTAGGCCATGGTGAGGATGGAAGAAACAGGAAATATATGGAATCTAAGAAGATAAAGCAATGCAGCAGCTAAAGAAAAGAAATGTGAAATGTTTTTTTTTTAAATTTTAAGGAGATATACCAACAAAAAGTTAACTAGAAAAACAAAACTAAAGATGCAAAGCAAAATGTAAAATACATGAAGTTCTGATTGTATCCATAAAGTGTTAAAAGCACTCATATTATCTTTGGGTATTATCCAGAGAAATATGTGAACTTGTGAAAGGATGGATAAATTTTTGTCTGTAAAACAGGAATCAAAATTGCCATAGAAGAGATAGACCTTGAGTCCCTATAATTAAGGTGTTAATTGGCTCTATTGTGACTTTCTATAAGTAATATATATATCAGAGATTTTGAAATGTCAGGGATAATGAAATCAAAATATAACTGCCTGATTAAAACAAATATTGGGAAAAAAGCAAAATCAAAATCATGATATATTGCAGCATGAAAATTGTATATTAGTATAATGAACTGCAAAACTATACACTATACAAATCTATTTTCACCTTTAAAAGTGAGATAGCTAAAGAAGTCCTGAAATGCCTATGATTTCATGTATCTGGTATTATAGAAACACTTTGAAATATGGCGTCTAAATATTTACTTATCTTTCTAGCAGAATATGATATTTTAAGAAAGGTCTGCATACTGTTTTACTTGAATCTCAGGTAGCTATAATTTGGTAACTTACAAGGTTTATTACTGTGTCTTTTTAGTTAAGCTGTAACTATATTGATCAGAATTTTTTTACTATGTGGCCCCAGGTTAGTGTTGGTCACAAGACTTATCTCTGTGAGTTTGAAGGCAGGAATAAAGTAGCAGCTGCTATTTCTACACCATAAGGACTGAAGGAGGGTGCCAGTTGCCACAGCAGCTTACACAGGCTGTTGCTAATGTGTTTGGTCATCTTGTTGATGTGAGACTAACGTGCTGGGCCATCACGTGGACCTGCAGTGTCTGCAATTTCATCTGATGTCCTCCTTCACCTTCTCCGATCTTGGGCCAGGATAAAAAAAATGGCCTGTATTCCTCTAATAGCTCCCAATTCACATAGACCTAAATGCTGTGATAAACCCCCTATTCTCTTTCACTCAGGGTGGTTTTGCTTCTCTCTGAATAAATCCACATTCTTACAAAAATGAGAATACCAAATGATACCACAGGAAAAGAATCTTAATGGCAGGTGTTCTGACTTGCGTCTGGTTTATGTGCAAGTGGTTCTCTAAACTGATTATATTTAAAGACATTAAGGGCACTGTTTCTAGTGTTAAAGTGGCCATTGGTAGTCTATGGCATGAAATGGTAAAGGAGTTAGTATACACGCCTGTGTCACATATCTGTGGGAAACAAAACTTTGGAAGATCAATAAATTACTACCATAGAAAAGTTTCATGAAATTCATGAAAAAGAGTAGAACTTTTTTTTTTACCCTAAGTTTGCTGGGTATCATAGTCAATTTTCTAAGATGGTCTATAAGATTCCTTCCCCTTTATAATTCTGGGCAGGGACAGAGATGGAAGCATGTTCCCAGCCTGGAGCAAATAAACCTATGTGGCCGAAATCAGTTAAGGGGAAAGAAGACCTTTATTTGGAGGCCTGACTCCATTCATCTCTCTCTCTCTGGCTGCTACTCTTGCTCACTCATTCCTCTCCCATTTCTCTCGTGTTCCAGTGCAAGCTCACCTCTCCACCTAGCCATTGTAAACACCTATTGATATAGAGATGGACTAAGGCCAGTCAAGAGATTCTGGAAATACTGCAATTTACTCACTCCCTGGTGTCCATGCCTTGTATAATATAAAAAGATATCTTTTTGTGAATAATTTAGTGATCAGTTGGTTTTAATAACAAAAGGAGGTTATATTGTATGGGCTTGACCTAATTTGCTAAATCCCTAACATAAGGTGAAAACAGATAGTTTGTCTGCTGGCCTTGAAGGGGCAAACCGCAAAGATGCAGAGTCACAGGACAAGAATTGCTGACGGTCTCTGGTAGCCAAGAATGGTCCCTGGTGGCCAACCGGCACGAAGGCAGAGAGCTCAATCCTACAGCTGCAGTGAAATTGATTTTGCCAATGATCCAAATAAGACCCTGAGTCTCAGGTGAAAATGCTCTATTCTCCTTCAGCCTATCTATTTGGGGTACACACAGCACAGATGGATCTTGGAGAATAATGATGCATTAGCATCGTCTCAGTCACATGTTGACTCCAATTGTAACTGCTGTTTCAGATGAAGTTCTGTAGCTGAAATAAATTAACATATCCCTCAGCCAGTCCCCGAGACTGTGAATTCAGTCTGGTGAAATCTGAAGCAGAGGATCCAGTTAATCTGTGCTCAGACTCCTGACACACAGGAACTCAGATGTAACAAATTTCTGTTATTTTTAAGCCACTAATTTTGTGGCAATTTGTTGGGAAATAATAGAAAATTAATAGAGATCTTTTTACCTAGAGTGGGTGCTGTTAGAGCAAACTTCTAAAACTGTGAGTGGCTTTAGAATCAGGCAGTGAGCAGAGGCTAGAAGAATTTTGAGTCTAAATTTCCTGGAACAGACTGCAAGTAGAAATATGGACTTGCAGGATGGTAGCCCAGAACTCAGAGGAAGTGGGGAACACATAATTGTAAACCGAAGGAAGAAGCATCCTCATTATGTAGGAGTAAAACGCTAGGCATATGCTGGGGACTTTGAATCTTTAAAGCTTTGCTGAGCCTCCTTTGCCCATTAAAAGAACTATTTCCTTCTTCTCTGGGAAAGTGGTCTCTTTTCCGTGAAAAAATTTTAGTGGCCTCCCCTGTGGTATTGTTTTTCCAAGGGCTTGCTAACCTTCCTCAAGGCCTACATCCCTACAATTCATCACCTCTAAATATATAGCTGGGCTTAATTTCCAACAGGGCCAGATAATAAGGTACAAAGTATGGTCCATGAGAAAGTCCTGTGCACACAAAAGAATTACCAAGGTTTTGCAAATATATATAGACAGAAATTTGGAGAAGTGTTAGAATTAATTCTAAATGTGTTAGATCAGGTTTAAGGAATAAAATGTTAGAATAGGCTGAATTCAGACTCCCTAAATAGTACTCTGCATTCATATTCATATCAGTATCATATCAATTTCAACAGATGTAAGAATTCAGAGGCTTAGCTCAATTAGCTGAGAGTGCCTCTAATACATTGCTTGTTTGATTGCTTTGTACCCAGTTTTGCACTATACTAAATGGAGGGGAAATAGCAGAACTTCTTTTGTTTGTTGTAGATGAAGGTACCCACATACTGAGTTAGACTGCAATGTTAGATTTCTATTCATTGGCAAAGAGGAAATAACCAGATTTCTGAGGGAATACTGTGCTCCTGTCTCTGGCATGACCTTAATCCTGGAGACCTGAAATGCTGTTGTGGTCCACCAGCCAGATTTGAGGCTTATGAAGGTCAAGTGAGCAATGCAATTTTGGCTTGCTCCCACTTCACAGAGGGCTTATGGGTCCCTGCACATATCCTGTGGTTATTTTCATAATTTAGAATAGTCACACTTAGCAATTGGCAGAATTTCTGCATTGATTCCCTGGGGTCTTGTTATAAGAAAGGTCAAGTGAAAGCTACTAGAACTGATTCTATCTACCAAAAGGCCAATTCAAAATCAATCATGTGGATATTGCAGAGGTTAGTGCCACTCTAAAAGACTTGAAAAGTATAAGGATGGTGATTCATGCTATATTCTTATTCAACTTGTATATTTGTAGTATACACAATCCAGATGGATCTTAGAGAATGGTGATAGATTAGCATCATCCTAATCACATGTTCACTCCAATTGCAGCTGCCGTTTCAGATGAAGTTTTATAGCTGGAATAAATTAACATATCCCTTAGCCAGCACTTGGTAGCAGCTATTGATCTGGAAAGTGCTTTTTGTTCCTCTATATTTGTTAGTAAAGACCATCAGAGCACTTTCTTTCAGCTGCACATAGCAGTAATATGCCCTGCCTCTTGGCTATGTAACTCTCTTATCCTGGACCATAGTCTAGTCTGGAACAACCTTGATCACATCCCCATTTTACCACAGTGGTCTCTTACATCAATTTATTACTTTGATATGTTGATAGGATCTGATTATTAGAATGTTGTAGTCATTCTAGTGGTCTTAAACAAATACGTGGCAAAGGATGAAAAATAAATTCCCCCCAAATTTATCGTTCTGGGAAATGTTGAAAGATCCCTTCCAAGTTAAATGACAATTTGTTTCTTCAACCCTCTCCATCCACTAAGAAAGAAACACAATGCAGAAAGGAAAACTTTGCAATTTGAAAGTGCTATTTGTACATGGTAAACTAAACTGTTTATTTACTAATTAACCTAATAAGCTGACACTTTTGAGTGGGTCCCAGAACAAGAAGATGCTTTTCAACAGGTCTAGGCTGTCATGCATGGGCTGTATAACATAGCAGATTAGTTGGTGTTTCATAATCTATAGCATAATTATATTGCTTCCCATCGCTATACCTGCAGGTATGGACTTTAGGGAAATTTCATATGAGTAGCAGCTGGTAACAAATTTATAGATATTTTAATACAATGTAATGTCACTACTTGGAAGTCCACAGATGCAGCATTACATTGGGGTCACTCTCAGGTCACTGAAGCTGACACCAAATATTTGTTATATCCCTAATAAAGGAATATCTATAAATTCAAATAGTGTACCTGGTTGTTAACTTTGTGTGCAATGACAGATGGCCAGAGGCATGGGCCTCTGTTGATTTGTGAATAGTGGTGAATAATTTGGCTTAATGGTCATGGACTTGGAATGGACAAGAGAGGGAAATTCTTACAAGGAAGTCTGGAGATAAGTAGTAGATGGGAAAACATTTTTGAATTGACACTGGGTGTGGAGATATTTGTACCCCATGTGAAAGCTCACCAAAATACAAGGAGAATCACAATAATTAGGTGAGTAAGTTGACCCATTCTAAGGACATCAGTAAACCCATTTCTCTAGCTATATCTACCATTACCCATTGGGCTCATGAACTAAGTAAGTGCTCATATTAGCAGCAGTGACAATGCATGAGATCAGCAACTTTGACTCAATAAAGCTCTTCTGGCTTTAGCTGCAGATAGATGTTCTCTCACCTATTCAAAGCAGAAATAAAGCTAAATTCCCCAAGAGGCACCATAATCTGAGTTTATCAGTCAACTACCTAGTAACTTGAATACTTAATTAAATGAGGCATTCTCCTGTCATGGAATGGGCAGCATTTTATTCTCAATGGACTAGACCCTTGTACCACTGCCAAACCAGATCCTATCAACATATCATCAAACTCTTGTCTTTATTAATAGTCTACAATGCTGCCAAAACCACTCTCCACAGAATTACAGATTACCTTATTTACCATTTATAACTCCAGGGGGATGGTAAACACTATTGATATGGAGATGAACTAAGGCTAAGCAAGAGATTCTATAAATATTGTAATTTTACCTACACCATTATAGTATTTTACAGAGGATTGCTTCTGACCAAAAAAATCATTCAGATCAAATAAGCTATAGCAAAGATTTCATATTTTGGAATTTGTTGGCCTTTCTATGTACCCCATTACCTGAAGCAGCTGACTTGAGTGACTTTATGACCTTTAGAAATTTCATAGATGCCATGAATTGGGCAATAACACCTCTGTATAAAAGAGGATAATGTTTATTTTTAAAATCGAGAAACAAAAGGAAACTAAGGATTTTCCATCAGTCACACACAGTTACTAATTGTAAGATGATGTATTAGGGTTCTCTAGAGAAACAGAAATGGTAGTATGTATGTAACTCTCTGAATATGTATATAATACATATGAAGATATTTATTATAAGAAATAGGCTCATGCAATTATGGAAGTTGAGAAGCCCCACGATCTGTTGATCTGCAAGCTGGAGACCCAGGAAAGCTGGAAGTACTGTTTCAGTCCAAATCGGAAGGCCTGAGAACTGAGGGATCAGAGGTGCAAGATCCAGCCTGCATGCAAAGGCCTGACACCCAGGGGTGCTGATGGTATAAGCTTCACTGTGAAGGCAGGAGAGGCCTGATGTTCCGGCTCTTCTAGTCAGGCAGGGAGAGTGAATTCTTCCTTCAGCAGCCTTTTTGTTCTATTCAGAAGACTGAATAGAACAACTGATAAAATGATAAGATGATGATGCCTACCACATCTGGGAGGGCAATCTCTTTACACAGTCTATTGATTCAAGTGCTAATCTTATCCAGAAACACCTCACAGACACACCCAGAAATAATGTTTAACCAAATATGTGTGTAGTCTGTGACTTAGTCAAGTTGACTCATAAAACTGACCATCATAGATGCTTATAGGACTTAGTAATGTTGAACGGAAAACATATTCTCTTTCCTGGTTACTAAACCCACTCTCTTGTAACCAGGATATTATAATTGCAGTATTATATAGGTATTTATGTACTTCTTCTGTAGGAAAACTTGGGCAACTTTTTGTTAATTACTCGTGCTTTCCAAGTTGAACTAAAATCGCCCTTTCCTTTTTTTTTTTCTCTTCCCTGGAATAGAACTTAAAATACTTATAAGAACATCTGCTTTAAACAAGAGTGTATTTCAGCATTTCCTCCTTATCCTCTTGGAACCTTTACAAAGGAAAATAATATACTTTTTAACTTTTGAAGAATACAGAAATTCCATTTTTAGAGAATCTTGGATATAAATATAATCCCCAAACTTGAAAAATACATGTTAGCGCTGTCAAAAGCTGCTGAGGCTAAGCAGAAGTTATCTGAGTAGAAGTCAAGAAGCACAGTGACTGATGAGTGGGCTCTCCTTGACCCAGCTCAGAACACTAAAATCTACAGTTAGAAATACTCATTCTGAAGTCACAAGCAGTAATGGATAAAGTGGTTTTATTGGGGGGGAAGTTGGTTCAGAGACACAGGGAATGTCAGAGTACAAGGTGAGGAAGAATTTATTAAAGTAAGAGTGCCTGGGAATGACAGAACAGAATGATAAAGGAAGTTCATTCTGCTACTTAGCATGGGGCACATCCCCCGCTAACTCCTTAAGCCAGTATCACCTGGTGTCCAGTGTCTGCTTGGATCTGCATGGCATGGGAACTGAGTCCCTACCACCCCAGGATTTGGGGGAGCCACAAAGCACTGGATGGAGTGAGATTGTGTTCTGCAAACTTCCTAGAGGCAAAGGAAGCAGACATTCAGGTAGGCTACTAAAGAGCATGACTGTAAGCTGCAGTTCTGTCCAGGTCACCCAGGGGATGGTAATTTGCAAGCCCAGATCTGAGCTTTCAGCAGCCCCTCCCTATTTATCTGAAATAGGACAGAGAGAGTGAAAGTTAGAGCTGAAATTCAGAGGATTAGAATGGAAAAGCAAAGTAACAAAGACACTTACCACTGGAAAAGGGCAGAGACAAAATGTTATAAGTTGAGCAGTGAGAGGTTTATTTAAAGCAAAAAGGTGCACACTCAGAGAAAGGGGAGTGTGGCTACCTCAGAGAAGAGGTGCCCCTAAGAGTTTAGGGTCTGGGGCTTTATAGGCCATTGTGGATTTTCAAAGGGTTAGGGTTGTGGACTTGTTCAGTGGTCCCAGAATGTTCATCCTTGAGTCATTAAGTCTCTTTTCTTATTAGTTCTCCAGGTAATTCTGCAAAATTAACACAAGAAATTTACTGCTGATTTCTTCCCAGAATAGCAGCTTCCTGGTCTGGGACCATCAGTTAAGACCACTTGCCCTGCCCGCCATGGTGGGCTGAGTTATTTTTTGTTTGCTAAACAGTATGTTAAAAATATTACTTAACTTCCTGGATTTTTTAAAATGCAATTTTAGCTCTAAGGTGGAATCTTCCTGTCTTTATTATGCTGTTTATAGCTGGGCCTTTTAGCAGGCTAAAGAAATTTTTGCAATGGCATGATCTAATTGACGCAATGAAGACATGGATTATGCTGAGATACTTTTCTTTATCTTGGGAATATTCAAACATTCAAGGCCAAGTTGCTGTGGAACTTTTGAGCTGTAACTGATTAACTCATTAGCTGAGTCTTTCCTGGCTTTCTAGTTTTGACTGGTTAACTGAGTCCTTTCTAGTGGGCTTTACTGACCTTATTCTCTTTCCATCCCACTCATATCTATTTTCCTGCCTAACATTTTGATTCAATGAAGTAAAGGGCATATAATCACAAAGATGGGTTATATTTTCACCAGCCAGCCTGTGTCTATGACAGCAAATAGTTTCCCAATACTGAGCACACAGCCACCTAGAATAAAGATGAGACTTCCTTCAGTCATGTTGCATGGACACTGAGTAAGTGCTGATTAAGAAGGTGGAAGCTGAACTTCCTGGAAACTTTAAAAGATGACTCAGTTGTTCCATTTATCCCCTCTCTCCCCCTTCCTACTGTTTGAGATGATGATATAATTCCAGAGTGGTTGAGCAGATAGGAATAGCTTCACAAGAGATAAATAGGATACAATTAATTATTCTATAACACCTTACTATCTGATAGACAGTGACCACACTAGAGGGGGTAAGGACTTGATAATATCTGTGAAAGTTGAACACTGTGTTGTGTATTTGAAAGCATCATAAAATTGTATATCAATGGTACTTAATAAGTAAATAAATAAAAAAGATAAATAAGCTTCTCTCCTGTTTAAACCAGTCCTATTTGGTTTTTCTTCAGAATATCGGTTAAACCTAGTCAAAATAATTCTTTGTAAATAGGCATGGGTTCAAATTTCCTTTGACAGCAATTCCCAGAAGAGGTAATGGTTCTAAGTATTTATTGCTTAAATAGAGAAAGTACGTATAGAAAAGAATAATTCAAAATGTGTGTGTTAACCAAGGATATCATAGGCAGCTACTAAAAGAGCTCCCAAATTTTGTTGGCTTTAAAAGACTGTCATTGTCTTACGAAGGTCCACCTTCTTGAAATTGCAACACAACCTGTAGATTTCACAAAAAGAGAAACCCAAAATGTACTGTCTTTATGAAGAAGTCACACACAGATCTGTATTTTTTATCCAATGACTTCAACAAATTCTTTGTCTGGGTCAGTTTTGGTGTCTGCAGAATCGGAATACTATCCCTTATAATGACTGTGGGTCACCTGTCCACTCATCAGCTTAATCATATAATACTTATGTTCTTCAAATAGCTATCAAAGAAGAAATGGGTAATGAAATCCAGTGTTTTCTGGCATTTTTACTTAATATCTGAGGGTTATTGGCAACCAAGTATAAAAACCATAAGTAATTAAAGTAGGTTCATATAAAAGAATGTTAAACATACATGAATAATTCTTAGAACATATTGTTGAGCAACAAAAATTAAAATGCAATGAGAGTGATAGAAAAAAATACTTGCATAAAGTACAAGCATACATTCACGAAACAATATCATACCATTTCAGATAAGCATGCACATACACATCTATTGTACACATTAAAGTGAAAGTCTCTTGTGGATGGTGTGCCTGAGAATAACAGTGGTTGGGATAGGGATAAAGGATGCTAAAACGAGAGAAGACCTTTATTTAGATTGTTAGTTCCTATTTGCTGTGAGCCAAAGAGGTGGTTAGTTTTTTACTTTGAATTATAGAATTAGAAAAATATAGGCGTTTTGTTTTGTTTCATTATTGGGTAGAGACATCTGCTAGTATCGATTAGGACTGAGAAACAGGGTAATTTCTGTGGCAACAATGTTAGTTTATTTATCTCTGCATTTCAAATAGTTGATGCCAACCCTCTGTGTGTGTGTGTGTGTGTGTGTGTGTAACTGCACTTTGCATGAAAGAGAACACACTAAGGACTTCAATAGTATCTACAGAATCTAAACCCTACCTTCAGAGGGTTGATATCCATTCTAGATTATTTTCATTGCTGAAAATACTTTTAATTTTCTATGATCCCAAATCTTTCTTAAATCTAGTTTTTGTCCAGGTATGTATGATGTTTCAATTCGTGTTCCTTGAATATGACTGTGACCCTTTCCTTTGTAGTAGAGTTCCATCAGTCTATAACTAATATTATAATTATTAGAACCAAACCATTTGTGTTTCCTCAGAAAACGTATTTGACATTTCACTAATTTAACACATTACACATAATTCCATGAGTATCACATCAGCAAGGGCTCTTACTTCCTAGGTTTGAAAATGATGCTGCAAATGCTTGTGAGAATTTGCCTTACTTTCATCCTGCCTGTATCTCAGATGTTCAATAGGGAATCTATGCATTGGCACAGAAGGTTGAATAAAGTCGCCATATGATGAAATTGAGGCAAATTCTCAGATAAAACCTGAAATCAGGTGAATAGTAATGTTGACTTTCATAAGAACATTACCAAGGAATCTACAACATGATGAATAACAAAAGTATCTAGAATGCAGATATGCATTCTGCACATCAGGGACAATGTCACTACTACTGAGACAGAACCTAGGCACTAGAATAGAAAGCACAATGAAATCTGAGGTGTCAGGCAGCGGGCAGAGTAGGTACAAGTGAAAGTAAGATCATGTTAGTGTGACCAGGGACCACTTCACTGACAGTTTGAACAGAGGTTAATTTAGAATGCATAACAAAAGCATGAAGGAAAAAACTGTAAAGAAAAAAAAGCCCTTTAGCAGTGATACTGAGCAACAAATTTGCATTCTTGTCAAGCATGTTGTAAGACTACATAGTAACCTTATTAATGGTGTTCAAAGTGTGCTTAAATTAAAATTGCAAATAAGGTTGAAAATATTAGTGATTTATTGGATTTGGATTAAAAACATATAGTAATCTGAGAGAAGCAAGAAAATTCTTTCAATAGTCTCTAATAAAATTGTCTGAAAAGTACAGAAGAAATGAGTTCACCATTTTCCTTAAATGGTTCAAATAGTGAAAGAAGTCAACCACAAGTTTAAAGTAAAATACATGTCTGATTGGGTGTTTTGTCACACTCTTGAATGTCATTTTCTCAAAGCTTTTCCTTTTTTGACCTTTGGCAAGGAGAGTATATATAATACTTCACTAAAATATCAGACAGGTATAGTTCAGCAACAATTAAATACTGAGAAGGTAAAAATATGCTCTAATTGTTCTAATCTTGAAGATTTAAATTTAAAGAATGGGTAACAAGCTAATATGATCTGTCCCACATCAATTCCTTTATCCCTAAAGCATTTTAAATAATTTTAGAAGGTGGGTACAAAACCCAGCATCAATTATTTGATAGGAAAATAATTATCATAGTTTGTATAACTTGTTACAACTGCATTATTTGTAATTTCATTATGTTATGATGTAGCAAAAATAACTCATTGAAACTTCAATTTGTCTTTGTTTTTCATATTTATTAAGCATTTTCCTCATACCTTTCATTACAAAGGAAAAGTCAGTCTTCTAGATATCCTTGCCTTAGTTTTTGCAAAAAACAGGTAGAGGAAGTTACTGGAAACAAGCTTCATTTTTGTGTGGGTGTAAAAGCCCAAGTTATTACAAAAGTTTGCTAAGTATCCCATTGGGGAAGTGACTTATATTTTGGAAGCCATTTCACTGTTAATAAATTCACTCAAAACAACATTGTGCTTGCCAAATTACGTGTTATCACAAAACACGTTCCTGTTAAATATTTACAAAGTTTTTAGCAAATTATACTGCATAAGATGTTTTCAACAACCTTTGAATATTTTTGAAGTTTTACTGCAATTCACTTTTAATTTTAATTATTGATTTGAAATCTTTGAAATCTAGGTTTGAAAATGATGCTGCAAATGCATGTGAGAATTTGCCTTAATTTCATCCTGTCTGTATCCCAGATGTTCAATAGGGAATCTATGCATTGGCACTGAAGGTTGGATAAAGTTGCCATATGATGAAATTGAGGAAAATTCTCAGATGAAAGTGTTAGAAAAGAAACTCAGACCTTTGATAAGGCCAATTAGCTGAGGTTTTGCAGGTTAGCTAGTGTGTATATATATTCACACTTCAGACACTGGAAAATCTCATTTTTTTTCAATGTTCACAAACAACACATTTGATCAAATCAGTTATGTTTCTGATTAGGATAGAAAACTGTTGAAATAGAGATTTCATGATTTAAAAATATATTGACATTCAACCATCACAAATACTTGTAAATCAAAACTCACAAGAAATGTATTCCCAACTGTCATAAGCCCAGAGTCTAGAAAAACCCACAATATACTGTACTTTGTCTATAGTGGAATCAGTTTGGAAAAACTGCTTCAGGCAAATAGAAAAGAAATTACAATTAAAATTAAACTGTAATTCTGAACTGACCAAATAAAATTCAGGAGGAAAACTCAGAAGCTGCTAAAGCCGTAACATTCTATGTAACTTGTAAATTTTACAAATACTTAGGAAATATAATATTTGGTAAACAGTTTAAATTTTTAATTTAATGTCCCAGCCACTTGATAAATTGTCTTTAAGCTGGTTAGAATTTGTGACAATTTCACCAGTTTTTTGGCCACCCATCATATAGGCATCACCCCCAAGTAGATGGTATATCTTAGGAGGGAACAGACCTTACTGTGCTCTAGGGAGGCTGGATACTGGGCTAATTTCCATGCTTTCAAGAAGCACACAGAAACTGAAAAGTCGCCATTGGCTCTCAAGGGTGTAATCAGTATCCCATGGGAAGATAGAAATACAGAACTTCTCAGGAATTTTGACAGATTATAATGAACCCAGGATCATTATAAGAATTTGAAACAGTGGTATGGCGAAAAAGAAAAAGAAAAAATGGCTTGAAATTTATGACTAAAATAATACTTCTCTGTCAAACAAGGTTAATAGAGGTTTGGAATTTGTTTTGCATTTCTCAAACACTGTAGATCAAAGTACAACTATTTCACTTCTTTTTCTGTGGTGGGAACACATGTTTCACAACTGATTTTGGCAGATGAGAAAGCCAAATGGCAGGAATTATACATGATAGCCCACCAATACTTGGTTATGTGCCCTAAATAAAAGGAGACCTTCAATAGAAAGAAATGGTGCATCTTATTAATTAAACTAGTTTGAGTTTAATTTTAGAAGGATATTTCTAAGTATTTTTGGTGGTTATCTCTCAAAGTATTATGAAGGGAAATAAGTTTTGACATTTCTATTCTAAAAGTTCTTACTAAGATAGTAAAAATAATTGTCTATTGCATAATATGAAAGCCTGGCTCTTAAAAATATTTTAATTCCTAGGGTTAAAATCTTTAACTGTTGAAACACTGTAAGGCAGTTTAATGGATAATCATTAGTGGTAATTAGTAGTTGTGTTGAATCCAACAATCTTTGAGGTGGGTGCTGGGAGCAGGTGAACTCAGATGGCAGTGGAGGTGGATAGACAACAAAAGGACCAAGGCTCGGCCATGAGGGATTCTGCAGCACCGGCCATCCATCCGCCAGTTCTCTTCATATTTTGGTGATGCCTTTTCCCCCATGTAAATGCTTTGACGTAAACCAAGGTGTAAGTACTAATATTCTATTTATTTTCGAGTATACCTATCCTAAGAGACGCTGTACAGGTCTTTGAGGTCAGGCAGGTAAAAATGGAGGAACACACAAGTGTTTCTATTTTTTTTCTTTGTCCACAGCACCAAATTGCCTGATTGACTGTCAAATGCTACTTTATCGTAATCATGGTGAACAACTTTTCCATGACCTTAAATCTCTGATTTCCTAAGAATCTATCTGGAGAAAATAAATATACCTACCACAAAGAGGATGACATCCAACGTCTCTAACTTTTCTGATATCAGCTGAAGATTAAGCTCCATGAAAGTAGGGCCCATGGCCATTTTTCTTGATACCATATCCTATTTTCTCATGTACTTTCTGATAAGCAGGTTGATAATACTTATGTGAATACTTATTAAGATTGGTACAAGGAATATTAATTAAGATTCACTCAATCTTATTTTTATATTTATTAAGATTCAATCAAAAATGTGTACTTACCATCTGCTATGGGTGAGGATTCCTTAAAGACTCACTGAGTGTTTTGACCTATTTTTGTATTTTTGCATATCCAATAAGTGAGCAGTGGATTTTCAATGTTCTGGATTTCCAATAACAGGTATTTCTCAAGGAGCTTTTTATTTACTAGGCTTCTTTAATTTAGATTGCAGTGTCTTCACTATATAGATTAAGGTTGCTAAAGTTAAGAAACCCTTCCTCTAAGCAGGCTTGAGATTACTAGATATTTAGAAAATGTAAATTGGGAACTAAACTGTTTCATTTTCTCCTTAGTAAAAAAATCCAGGTGTGATAACCAAATAATCAACACTCTCTGAATAGATATTGTCTCTTTTGTCTCTTTAATAATCATAGTTTAACACTTTTGTTGAAGATATAGTATTAAGTTAAATAAAACTTAAAAGCTGTTGTTATTAGAATATAACTTAAATTGAAGCCTATGTATTAAAGTCTGCCTTGTCATGTGCAGAATTACACAGACACACACATACGTGCACTGAGTACTCCCTAACATTTTCATAACCCCTTGAAGTTTCCTATATTATTCTAAGTGGCCTCATCATAACCCTAAGTTCAATGAACTCCAATGTGCTGATTGACCAACAGTAATCTCTGTTGAACTTGAGAAGTGTTCAACATCTGTTTGTCCCTTCTCATTAGACACTCAGTACACTGCTTAGCATAGAATAAATTTGCAGTCGGTTGTATTGACTAGACCATCAACAGCAAGAGAATAGGAATAAACCTGCCTAGTTCACAAATATATCCAAATAACTCACACAATGTTCACTATATAAGTCTCAATAAATGCATATTGAATGAATGAATGAATGAAATGGAGAGCCTCTTGATTCGTTTTCAGTTCCATACAATCTGTCTGTTTTTCCTAGACAACCCAAAAGATATAAATCCTTATATTTTGTGTATTTTGGAAGGTAAATACTATTTTAGATGGAACATAGTTGAATTAAATGACGAGAAGTATTCCTCAGACTTTGATTCTTGAGCCACACAATATAAAGGCATAGCAACAAGGTTAATGAGCTGGAAAGTAGATTGTAGTTGAGCAGTCTGTGATGAATAGTGACAGGCTGAAGGAAAACTGATTAACATCTCAAGTTAAACTGCTGAGATGAAGTCCTTTGAACGTTTCTTTCACTTTTGAAAAAAATATTTACGTCTCTTAAACTTTATTTGTGCTTTGTTGGGGTGAAGACAGATTTTTAATTTTGCATCTTTGTTGACTAGATAGGAATCGGTTCAAATTGAATTTAAAAGCTGCACCTATACTTAGATGCTACCAGAATCTGTTCACAAGAGTAAGGGCAAATATAAGGAAAAAGAAAAAATTTTAAAAATTAAAGACCTTCAGTTTTCATTTATATTACATCTTGTAATCTTAACCATACTATATCAAAAAAAAATAGCATCAAAGTAAAGGAAAAACAATTCAATCAGTAATAGAAACAAAAATATAAATTCAATTTTACTTTGAAATATCATTTTCATGTTCCCTTAGCAATTTGGAGTTACAAGTAAATACTGAAGGCAGCATAGGCAGAAAATTCACTCATGTTTCAATTAGTTGCTGTACTGATGATTTTGGATTTAGATAATGAATTCATTGATTAATAGTATGCTGAAAATAATGGATGCTATCTCCTTCATATTTCATTGTTAGTGCAAAACTAACATTACAAGTTAAATGAGTGCCCTTTAAAAGCCATAGGTATGAAATTTTTAATGTATATTTTACTGTTCTCTTTAAGAATATAAAATTTTATTCAGGACACTCTCAAAAGCATGTACTATGTTTGCTGAAATTCCCTTTAAATTGAATGGTTCTGTAATTCCACATTTTACCACAAATAGTGGTAAATTAAGATAGATGAACTGTGCTACATGAACATCTATTTTATAAATGTAGTGTTTCAATCATTTGTTTCTAACTGTACAGTATTTATTTCAGATCATCCAATACGACTTTAAAATTATTAGTAATTCCATTGAACATACTCTATTTCCTTACTAACTTAGATATATACTAGGATGAAAATTATTTTATCAGCTGGTACATTTGGGAAACAAATTGTTTTTGTTTAAAATAACTTGATAAGCAACTTGCAAGCACCGAGTTCATGTTTTTGAAAGAAGTAACCTACAGATAGATAATTATCTCTGTGTAAGGAAAATAAATTCCAGAATTTTAAGAATAGTAGATAACTATAAAGCAAGGTATATACACAGTTAAGTGGAAGTTGGATTGCAACCTTACCACTGTAAATGGTTTTCATGATTACATGCAATTTTTAAGTGTGTTCCAATCCCCCATTCATAAACAATCCTTCCCACCCAAAAGAAGATGCAGTATCTACAAACAGCTAGAAAGGCAAAATGTCCCTACCCACATTTATAAATTATTTTATATATTAAGGTATGTATTGATTGGCCCAGTGTGATGAAGTCCTGACCTTTGCCAAATAGCAAAGTTCATTAATGAGCAGAGTAAAAAAGATAGGAAATCTACTGAGCATACTCCTTTTGGGTTCAAATTATTCTATCCCCAAGTGCCTGCAAGAAAAAAACTAGTATTTATATTAGAAATTGTTTTCATTTTCTTAATTGGTTTGTCACAATGAAGGTAGAGTTGGCAGAAGTTTGAATTGGAGGTAATGGGGAAGAATTTAGGGACATGGTTGGTTTTTACTTATCAAATCAGGTGCTGGAAAACATTTTAAAGACTGAATTTATGTCCAGAATTCTGAATGTCACTGAAATGTGAGAAGAGTTTTAGCTATTCAATTCCATTCTTCAAAGGGGCAAATCCCTTACCAATCTGGAATGTCTGACATTCATTTCTTTTCAATGAATAATTCAGTGTACTCATTAAAATGCAATTCAGATCGTATCACTCTCTGCTTAAGCCTTTCCATGCTTCCTATTTCCATCTAAAGATCTTCCAGTGTCTTTAGGTAGAATATAAGACCCCTGTAGCATCTCTCAGTGTCCCTGACTTCATCATCCCCTGCTCTACCTCTTTCTCAATGAGCTGCAAATAAACCAGGCCGAAGTCCTGCAAGGATTTTCCCTGATGTTTCCCTTGTGTGGGACACTTGTATTCCAGATAATCCTGATAGATACTATAAAGGAACACTTGGAAGCTTGAATGACTATAGGTTTGACAAGTTAATACGCTTTTTATCTATTAAATACATTTTGGAGTTTGGGAAGGCTTCATTTAGGAAAATACTTTAATTGCAGTTATTCAGTGAAAGGTTTATATCTTTTTCTAGGAGAACATAGATATTTTAAACATCTTACCATAAGCCTGTTGATTTTTTAGAAAAATGCCCTTTAGCATGTATTTTAAGTAAATTTTCAGAAATATGGAGAGGTATCTAAAAATGAGAATGTTTTAACAATTCCCAGGAATTCTGATTACATTTCCTAAAGTCAGGGAATGTACAACTTTCTAAAAATTACCAAATAAAATAAAAATCTAAAGGAAAATTTCAAGATAAATATTAACAACAGTTACCAATTTTTAGAAGAGATCTACTGTGAACTCTCCCCAAGAGACCATTTCTTTCACTGACTACTTCTTGGTCAAGTGATAGTTCCTATATTTTTATTATAAAACACCTATTAATTACAGCATCTATGATAATATTAAAGTATTTTTTTTCATTAGAGGAAAAACATTATATTTGACTGTGATTATATCTCTTTCCATGTCTCACCAACTCTTTAAAAGATAGTGGGTAATTCAGTTAGATATCCAGGAACATTTTGCAACAAATATATTGAAAATCATCGTTTGGGCATTCAAGTATATCAGCCCATTCACATATATAAAGAAAATGAAAATACCTGGGTAAATTACTAGTATCTCCTTATTTTTGTGGATTTAGAAAGCTTTGTACACTACTCTTCATAGAAATGAACTGTAAATGCAAATACTTAGTCTTAAATTTC
Source organism: Manis javanica (assembly GCF_040802235.1). Taxonomy (NCBI): domain Eukaryota; kingdom Metazoa; phylum Chordata; class Mammalia; order Pholidota; family Manidae; genus Manis; species Manis javanica. The sequence continues at coordinate 24,663,170 of NC_133164.1, forward strand.
TTTCCCATTAATGCCGGAAACTTGGTATCATTTTTTTGCTGTATCAAAAGAAAGACTGCACTATCTCAAAAATTACTTTGAGCACCAACACCCACTTAATTTCTATTAGAGAAAAGTCTGCCAAAATGTATAGATTTGAACGTGTTTTGTTTCTAGTCTATGGCAGGTGGTTAACTAATCAAGAAAACCAAAGTAGGCGAAATTTTGTACATGAAATGTTCTACCAATTTCTCAGTATTTAAAAAAATAAATAGCTTGATGAATTATTTTATCTAGTTTACCAGTCTGAAAGTTGTGAAGTACACTCGATTATTTCTCATTTCCGTGTATGCATTTTATAGATATCATGCTACAAAACAATGGAGTAGCGTAAGTATAAATATTCAGTCAGTATATTTTTGAGCAAAACACATAACTTTGGGATTTTTCCATTTTCTTTATTTTAGAAATGCTTTTGCATTTCAAAATCACTGGAAGTCTTTTGCTTAGATTCTGCTGTATTCAATGGACCACAATGGCAGGGAACTTTCACTTAGTTCAGGGGCAAACAGCAGGTCCTAGTAGCAAAGAAACCTTGGTCTGAATGTCACATCTGCCATTCAATACTAGAAAATCAGGCAGGTGGATTACCCTCTAAGTGCTTCATTTTTCATCATTGAATAGAGTGCAGTAACTGCTGCCTGACAGGATTATTGTGGTTTAAGTACACAATATGTCTCATAGTTCATGAAGATTAAGTGAAAGCTACATGTGCTTGTATTAATTACCATGTTGATTGGATAAAGAGATGGTAGTTGAAAAGTAGTATCAAAAATAGAAAGAGAAAAGTAAAGGCAGTTTCATGAAAAATATAAAAGACAAATTCAAAGAAATTGGAATTGTCATGCAATATATGTTTTACAAATGTTTAAAGACAATTGTCACAAACAGCTTTCCAGTGAATGCTAGGGCATTCCAGCGAATAGCCAACTCTGGTCACAGAAGCTTCCAACCAGCCTCACTGCTTCCATCTTTGTCCTCCTATAGTTTATTCTTTAAAAAGCAATAAGAATGTTCTTTTTAAAACAATTAGACGTGGTCTGTGACTCCAAACCATCCAGTGGCTTCACAGTTTCCTCAGAATGAGACTCAAGTATCTTACGGTAGCTGTGTGGCCCTGCCCGATGTTGTGCTAGGCCTCTGCTCTAAACTGACATGTATCAGTTTCTGTCTCAGTCATTTCACTTCAGGCAAGAGGATCACCTTGTGGTTATGGAACAGTCAAGGGATGATACCGCCCCAGGGCCTTTACCAAACTGTTCCGTCTGTCCCCAGCATCTGGATAATTGACTCCTGTACTTTGAGTTTTGGCTCACATGGACCTATATCAGCTGCTACTCAGTTTTCATTTTCTAACTTTCTCATCATTTCACATCTCACTACCTGATATTCACTTATTCCTTCATTCCTGTTTACTGTGTCTTGTCCCACCCATCCTAGAGAGTAAACTGTGAAAGCAAATGCTAAATATGATTTGTATTCTCAGCAGCTGGTACATGGAATGCCCCAAGACATTTATTGAATGGACTAATATGTTTTAATTTTTTAAGTTAGAATGTCCATGTGCCTCTCTATAATCCCTTTATGCCTGCAACAACCTATTATTATTCATATGTACAGTTTTGTTTTATTAGTTTTAATAACTTTTAAAACTCTAATAACTATTAAAGGCTTTAAATTCTACTTTTAAATATTCTGTATTTTAAATAGAAAAGAGCTATTTATTTTATAATTTAACTTAAGGATCCACCCTGAAATTTGTGAATAGTTCAGGAGATATTTATTTACAATTAAAATTCATAAAGTTTTCTTGTGTATACATATGCACCATGACAAAGAAGAAATCTGTCCTTCAGTTTTTAAAATATTTACATTCTAACAACTTTGCTTTGAAGTAAGTTGTGGTTAATGCATTTCCCCAATGAGTCTGTTACGGAATTGGACATAACTCTGATAAAAACAGTCCTTATATTTATTTAATGGAAGTACAGCAGTAAACCACTTCTATTGCAAGTTATCAGCTTTATAACACATGTAGTAATATATCTTATGCATTAAAAACTGTACTCATATATTTAAGTAAAAAATCCAACAGTAAAAAATAAAATAAATCATAGGAATTTATTTAAGATGTATCATTTGTCTACTCTCTCTTCACTGTTTGCTTTTACGGATCCTCTACCAGGTGCCCAGCTCTGCTCTGTGCTGAAAGTGATGCATGAGGGTGGGGCATGTACAGCAACAAAGGTGGAAATGCTTTCTGCTCTGACCTTCAAAAAATAGCAGTTTCTTAGAGGAGACAGAAATAGAAATAAGCTGTTCCAAAACTGTGGTAAGTACCAAAATAGAAAAAACAAAATGTTCAAAGTGCTGACAGGACAAAGCAAGCAACAGCCCAAAGAAATCTGGGAGATACCAACTGAAGGAAACACTTCCCTGCAGAGGGTTTGAAAGAAACCTTTGGTTTGAAGGTAGAGAAAAAAACGCCTGGTAAAGAAGATGCCAAAAGAATGTTAATGAAATAAATATTAATAGCTTTAATGATATTTTCATATGAAGTTTTAAAGTATTATTAATATTTTAAGCTGAAATAAATAGATAATGTAAATGCCCCTTTACCAAGTCCCCTTATTCAAGTCATTTAAAACTAAGGGATAAAATACGGAATAAAAGTGGCTGTAAAATATTCACATGCTTATATTAGTTTGTATATATTATTCAGATGCACATGTGATATTTGTCAGATTGGCAAACTCTCCTTTCTTTTTTACGATTTCATTGCCAGAAATTTACCAAAGTTCTTATAAATGAAATAAACATTTTACACTGATACTCATGAGGAAAAGATTTTTTCACTGGGAACAATTAGGATTTGCTTCTATAGATCACGTTGGATCTGGCAGAAAAGCCATTGCTACAGCTGCACTCACTTCAGTGAATTACTTTTTAATTACCAACAATTCTCTTTGTTTGGCTTGGATGGCCAGACAAGCATCTGGGAATTAAAAAAGAAAAAATGGTCTCTCCATGTAAGATCTTTGCTTGGCTGTATAAATTCTTTTTTTTTGTTATTGTTATTTTAACTGAAATAGTGCCATCATTTTTTCTTTCAGTACTACTAAATAAATTTAGGCAGGATTCCATAGCAACACTCAATACAGCAAAACCTAAACAAATAAGGTGAGGCAAAACCTAGTAATTAAATCAGCAGGGCAGAGATCTCTCCCCAGTGGAATTTTTAAACTGCAATGCCAATTGGCACAACCCATTTTAGAAAAGAGTAATTCTGCCTCTGAGTTATTTCTGTCATGGAGAGCTGGGTTACCCTTCAGGGTTGTAACATTTCCACTGCCTGCAGCTTCTTCCGGGAAGCTGAGAAATAATGTCCCTTTTGGCTCATCTACTAGGCTGGGAACATCTTTCCTGTTTTGTAACCAAACTGGTCAACTTGTACGGAGAAGAGCTTCAAAACAGTGTTTTTCTATCTCAGGATTAGGAAAAAGAGAGCCAGTCTCACAGAGAGGTATGAACAATTCTGGGTGCTCTACTGACAGAAGAGCCTCACACAGTGTTGGGTGGCTTCCAAATCACACTCGGTTATGGGAGCTTTGCACTCTTCTGTTAAAAAAAGGTGGGTCGTATGTTCAGCATCGGCCTGTGCTACTTACTACTCCCTCCTTCTTCAAACTATATTTTAAACAACACTTCTCTAAAAGAAACCATGTATTTCACTTAAAAATTTAAAAAAATACTGTATTTAGTAAATCAGGTCCTAATGCAACATGTTGTATTTTCATCTTAATAATTAAGAAAGCAAAACATAATTTAATGTTTTAAAAACAAATAAAGTTATTCGCCAGTCAAAAATTAGTTGTTTAGTGTTGACTTTTGCCCTCAAACTACTGTCAACAATGGAAATTCACAATTGTATGAGTTAGTAAAGGTAAAGCAGTAGAAGCGAACAAAAGGAGAAAGCAGTCTTTGGAGACATGTAATACAAAAAAGAGAGGTCAGAACTGTCGTGAGAATATTCCAGAAAAATCACTAGGAAGTAAAGTTTGTGTATTCAGAGAACCTGAGAGAGTGCCAACATGGTGTAAGCTTAGCAATTGTACAGAGGCAGCTTAAAGCCAGTGAAGCAGATAGAGCGAGGTCAAGATGGGCATTATCTATACAAAGTTCTTCACAGGAGCTAAAGATTTGATTTTCTTTTAAAGGCAATAAAAAATCATTCAACAGTTGTATGCTAAAGAGCACATTAGTATTTTTGTTTTAATAAAATCAGTGTGTCTGCAGATCAAGGTTGGAGGCAAGAAGGTTATATAAATGGCAACATCAGTAGTCCCACCGTCATGGTCATGACTACATCAATTTTATGTGCAATGTTATCAGGCACATTCCATATATGTCCATTGGACATCAAGAATCAGAGTCAGTATAAACTTAGAAGACCCTCTTTCTGTACTATCACAACCTCTTTCCATACATATTTTGCCTTGGTTATTTATTGATTACATGGAGCAGCTTCTGGGGAAATCTACTCCAAATATCTAACTACAGTATCATGAACCAAATACAACCTAATTTTGATTGTCCCATCACCATACCTAGAAGCCTTTTGCTTCCTCTTCCAGGTTTAGGCATTAAACAGGAAAAAATATTTGTTCCTAAAAGCATGCTTCTTAAAGCTCTGAATCTGTTTTCTTCCCAAAGCTAATGACTTCCTCAATTGAGAGTGTCTTTTATTTCATTTTCTTACTTGGCTGTGTCACCTTTTATATCAGAGCTTATGGTGCCAGTGAATTTGTGATCATCATTTTGAATGCATATTACTTGATATTTTGTGACCTCTCCTTTACTAGTTCTTAACTATTAGTTCTCAATTAATTGCTATTAATTTTTAAATGTATGTGCCAGAATTGTGTTAGTAACTCTCACTGTGTTTCTCCCACTGTGGAAGTATCACAACATTGGAAGTCATATGACTTGTGTCCTTAGTCAAATTCCAAACGCATTGTTTGACCTTAGGAAGGTCAGTACTTTCAGGGGCTTCTTTTTCTTATCTAGAAAATAAAGTTATTGGATAAATATTATTCGAGATACAAGTTTTAGATTCTCTGATTCAAAGAAAGACATTTTATGATATATTTTCTGTTTGTAGCTAGAATTATGAAACTACTAGAAGGAATTTTAGTGACCTTGGGATGTGTAAAAGAACCGGAGCCTGAGACTAGTTAAAGCAGTAAAGAGAGCTTTTATTCAGAAACTATTGCAACGAGGGGAAAAAGAATTCAGTGCAGAACTGACCTGAGTTCTGAGTATAGCAAAGACAAGTAGGGATTTATAACCAGAGAGCCAGGTGGGGAGTTCAGGTGATTAGATCAAGTGAGGGGGGTATGAAGAATTTGGACAGACATGGAGGGTGATCAGGATACCAAGGCTGGGAGACCTTAGGATTTAGCAGGAGTTTTGCTAGGCAGACTTGAGGACAGGGCCCAAAGGTGTTACATAGTTAAAAGAGAGCTCATGGAGCCATCTACAGTTTGGTCAAGAAATGAGGTGCTAACCTAACCTTTGTTCAGTGCTAACAACACCCCAATGTTGCTTTTCCTGGGAAAGAATGTAACAGTATCTTGATAAAAAGTTGTATTAGGAACCAAATGTAATGTGGAGCAATGCAGTGTTTCTCAACCTTATCTGAGCATTACAAACAGCAAAGAAGCTTATTAAACACCAGTGCCTCAACCCTAACACAAGTTATAGCAATATTTCTTGTTGTGTCTTCTATAGTGATATAATTTTAAATAAAGTTCCATGTCCATGAATATGCTGTATATCTCCATTTATTTCTTCCTTGATGTCATTCATCAGTGTTACAGTTTCCTTCATATAAGTCTTGTACATATTTCAATAGATTTATCCCTACATACTTCATTTTTGTGTGCTAATGAAAATATTATCTTTCTAATTTCAAATTCCGCTTGTTCATTGATGAGATATAGGAAAGTGATTGATCTTGTATATTCACCTTGTATCCTGTAACCTGGCTAATATCACTTATTAGTACCAGGAATTTTTTTTTTGTCAGTTATTTTGGATTTTCTATATAGGTGATCATGTCACATGTAAACAAAGACAGCTTTTATTTCTCCCTTTCTTATCTATATACATTTTATTTCATTTTCTAGTCTTTTGCATTATCTTGAACTTAAAATTCCTTCTAGTAGTTTCATAATTCTAGCTACAAACAGAAAATATCTTGAACTCCTCAATGTTGAAAAGGAGTGTCAAGAGTCTTTGCCTTGTACCTGATCTTATCGCGAAAGGTTCAAGTTTTTCACCATTAAGTATGATTTTACCTGTAAGTTATTTTTAGATATTCTTCATCAGGTTGAAAAAGTTTCCTTCTCTTCCTAGTTTATTGAGAGTTTTTATCAAGAATGGATTTTAGATTTTGTCAAATGCTTGTTCTGCGTCTACTGATATGGTTATATGATTTTCTTTCTTAGCTTATTGATATGATGGATTAAATTAAATTATTTCTGAATGTTGATACAGCACTGCATACCTAGGATAAATCCCACTTGGTCATGGTGTGTAATTCTTTCTACACAATGTGGAAGTCAATCAGCTGAAATGGATTTTTAAAGAGCATATTGCTATTATATTATTTCTCCCTACATCTGTGCCTGGAAATAACATCCCTAAACTTCCATAAGGATCCCAAAGCCTGGTTCTAGAAAAGCACATAAAAAATTATTCTGATCCTACAGTCTACAAAGAGACTACTTGCACCTACATAGCCATATGGGAATACTTAACCATGGGCTTAGAAATAGTTTCTTCAAGGGTGAATTCCACTCAGGCCTTTATCATTGTGACTTCTTTGATGTAATTTTAGTACCAAAAACCAGTATGAAAGTATAAAGGAAACCATACGTGTTATTAATTTTAGGCTATAAATACAGGGAGAGACCACGTGTTTGCTAATTGAGAGAAATAGATGTGTTATGCTTGACAACAAGCAATGTATTCTTTTATTTTTAGAAATTCTGAATTAAAGATTAAAAACAACGTCCTAACAGTTTTTAGAATGTTCTATCACGTGAAGAGTAATCTATGACATACCTCTGTGGTGTGCTGCCAGTTTCATATCGGTTACATTAAAAGTTAAAGTGTTTACAAGTCAGATGATCCCCTTTTGAGTTCAAGCATTCAAACTGAGAATACCATGGGAGACTTCTTGGCATGCAAACTCCTTCCACCTGTTCTGCGATGAAACTTAAATGTAGACCATAGGAGATGTGATTTACACTGCTAAAAAGAAAGTATTTACTTCATAATCTCGCATAGGAAAACTACCAGTATGCACAATTAAATGTTGAATGCTTTAAGTATTTCCCCCTATCAATGTGAGATTTTTACCCAGATTTCTTTGTCAAAGAAATACACAAAAAACTTCAGGTAATTTACATATTCAAGGTAGACAAACATAATAGGGAAAACCAAGGCAATAATATAGGAATTCAAATGAAATAAGATGCCATTGGGTCTAATCTTGTTTAGCTTTATCAAAGTTTAACTTTATTGATTGGAATCTTTGGATTCCAATGCATTTCAGCTAACCTGAAGACGCAGGTTTAAGGAAATAGCTGAGAAGAACCACAGTAGCTGGAGAGTTCATTCACCTTTCACAAGTATATTATTTATAAGTAAGGATAAAATAGGAAATGGTAAAAATGAATTTTATGTCAACTTAACTTATTAATGTAAGACCTGAAACATTCAGCACTGAGCACTTTTTGTTTATTCTTGTTCCCTTCATAGGTTTAATAAGGAAATTGTCTTTTTAGTAGAATTGACTGAACTAAGGGTGGTACTTGGCTCAATTGGATTCAGAAATTGAAAGCAGATTAGTATTGAAAGTAATATTTTTCACTGCAAAAAGAAACTAAAGATAAGAGCTTTTGGTGTCTCTCTTGACATGGGTATAAAGTGAACCTTAGCATAATAAAAGAAGAAACTAATTAAAACAAAAAAATTAAATCTTCAGGAAAAAGTCATGGTAGCACAAAAGTTGTGGTTTCTTAGAGGTTTCCAAAATGTTCCTTGGAGTCTGGCATGTAGTACATTTCCCTTATTAAGCTACTTTAAGAAAGATTTTCTATTGCTTACAACCAAGAGTATGGATATGTTTATGTTTAAACCAGAATCTTCATTTTCCTTTGTTTGAATAATAAATTAACTTTAATTTTGAGGTGCATTTCTTGCTATCAAATACTAAATTTGTACTTGAAACATAAATAACTGACTCTCTTTAAATATAAGCTTTAAAAAATATTAATATTTTCAGTAAATGAATTTTTTAGGAATCAAATTTACAAAGTAAAAGAATATTCAACATCAGACCATTATTAGCCTACAGAATTATTTTAAAACTCAAGACAGCTTTATTGTATGATAACATTTCATTTTTTCTCTCAATTTGGATGTTTTAAAGAAGCTATGCTCAAATATTTGTTATAAAAACCTGTGTTAGCAGTGTTTTGCCACTGAGAATAATCCTTAGGATAAACATTTTAATTATTAATTGCAAGTTTTGGCAACATTAAGAAATAAATGCTTATTCTGGAAGCACTTGGAAACAAAATAAACTGTTCAAGCATGGAAGTTTTTTTTTTGTTTTTTTAAACGATGATGAACAGAAAGAAGTAGACCCAGCTGTTAATTATTACTCGGAAGAGAGTATAGCGTGGGTACTCTCAAAAACCTGTAATTAACTTTTTTGTGTGTTTTTAGAGTACTTCAGCCTATTGTAATTGATATTATACTCAATTTGGGACTGAAAATATCATCCAAGTATCTAAGATACAGATTTATATAAATTTACAAATATGGTAATAGGTTTTGTGGGTTTTCCCACAAGCCCAATAACCTTTCCTTGTTTTTCTAGTACTGAAACCCTAAATTTACTATAAGGTACCATTTTTTTTCCAATTCTCTTTCCATTTTTTAAGGTAAAGTCATTTTCACCCGTGGCTCCAGAGACAGGTGTATGGTCCAGTATTGGCAATTCAGGATAACTGATCACAAATTAGGTCATGTAATGTAATTAGAGGCTATGAGACCCGATCTCTGGTCTTTACTTGGTTTATGTGTTTAGAAAGGCAGATCCTGTTTTTCACGTGAGCTAATCGTGTGGAGGTCATCATCATGAACTTCTGTGGCGTCACATGCATGCTGACCCTGCATGGTGATACTTTATTTGAACAACATGCCAGCCTTAAAACCAAAGATAGGATACTAGGGACACGCTGGAGCACCTGGGTCTAGTTTTATTAAACTTTGGATTTTGAGCAGCATAACTTCTAAATTCATTTTAATTAAAGAAGTTTATATTGGATTTTACTTCCACTTGTATTTGTGACTCCAAAAACAATGTTGAATCTGAGAGTTCAATTTATGGAATAATGAACTTAGTTACCATTTGGGTATTGACCTCTCTCACAACTCTTTCCTTTTTTAATTTCTTTTGTCGATTCCTCTTTCCAAAGCATTGTAGTATAGACACTCAAAATCATATATGTAAAAATAGCCTACCTCTTTATCAGTGCTAGTTATATCACAAAGGAAACATGACTGAAGCTGATTCAAATGTATTTGGATTTAGGAAAAACTGAATGTGATAAATGTGAGATCTTGGACCATCTTCTGCTTGCAATATAGCTTCATGATGACATGTAGCTTCCAAATTCTTTTATCCTGCCTTTCTTTCCTTTCTCTTCCATAGCTTCTTGTCTTTGACTCCTTTCCCCCGCTGTGCTTACTCTGTGATCTTCAGCAGCATCAGAGGGAGCCCGAGTAAAAAATGAAAATTTTATAGTATAGTAATTAGAGTAACAGGTAGAGAGATCAGTGAATACATGGCTCAGTGCTAAATTCTTGCAGATGTTTCGGACTGAATCCTTGCCAACTGAATTTGAAAGTAATGCATGACTATTTCAGGGAGCCGCAGACAATCAACTCTCCCTTTCTGCACTTTCAAGTCCAAGCTGCTTTCAAGCAACATAATAAAATAACTTAGTTCTTTTTCATTTGTTGAGCTAGTGATGACATTCTAAAACTGGGTAATGTTATCAAAAAGCATGACTGTGTTATTATTATAAGCAGAAGTATCTTTTGAATCATAATTATCTGAAGTTTGAACATCTGTTGATAATTAGTACTTTTACTCATACAAAATTATTTTTAGTTCAGAATTGTCCCAGGCACTTTGGCTTGTGAGATTATCTAGGGACATAGATAAAAGTATAGCTATCCTTAGACCCATCCCTACTCTGATACACTAGCATCTACATTGGAGGGTTCATAATTTTAATAAGGTCCCCAAGTAATTGTTATAGTCAGACACATTTGTGAAAGGGTGATTTGGTATTGATATAAAGTTAAAGCCAAATCTCTACTACGACCTTCCACACCCATTTAATAATCAAGAGTACCTGTGCCTTTGATGAATCTTTTACTCAATCTACTCCAAAGACTGCATCTTTCTGCCTGTGTCCTTCATATAAATTCTTATTTCTGGAACTATACATCTTTCTCCATGTTTTTATTCTTTGATATATAACTTTTTTATATTGTGACATTACTCATAGTTTGCCTACCCCATATGAGGTAAAATAAGCTTTGTCACTCATGGGTTTACATAAACTTTAGATTCTTAGCAACACATATGCTTCCTCCACCACATTAATTTGGGTTCCAGTTTGGAAACAAGAGAAATTAAGTGTAGCTAACTTAAGCAGAAAAGTAACTTATTGAAAGGATATATAGCTGCTCAAAGAATCATCAAAAAGACTAGGGAACAAAATTTAGGAAATTGTCAGGAAAAAGGAAGAAGCAATGTAAAATTCAATAGATATCATATCACAGAAACTAACTCTTCTGGACTACCCTGATGGCCCCACCGCATTAGCTCCCAACGTCACCTGAACTCAACTCTCCACACCACTGCTGTAATTGGCCACTTATTTTTAAGCTTTTCCCATTCAATATTTAAAGTTTCAGGTGAGAGCATTTAAATAAGTGATTGTAGGTCATGTACTCATTTCCAAATCTCCAGTAGCTGAAAAAAGAAAATAGTGAATGCCTCTTCCAGAGCATAGGTGGAAAATTTCAGAATGACACACTAGTAGACTAACTTTAAAAAGGTAGTGTTTTTAAATGCTGAGTAATAAAAACAAAACAAATGACCGTAATAATCCAAAACTTGGCTGCTCAACATCCACATAAACCCTTCTTCCCATATATGAACTCCAAAACCAAAAAATTTCTCCCAAGAAACATAATGCAACTATCCCCTTTTCAATGCAAAGTTCATGCATATGTAACCATGTGACCCAAAGGGAGGCAGACTCAATGTTATTACATATAATGCTCAGGCCCAGGGACTGTAGTGTTGTCCATTTCTTCTCTACTTCTGATCTGATGCTGCCTAAATATTATCTCACACACAAATTAAGTTGTATGGATAACTATAAGTAGTTTGGTAGAAGAAGTAATAAAGAAGGATATAGATATAGATGTATCTGAAAAGAAAAGCAAATTAATTTTAGGAAAATATAATTCCTAATTTTCTGCAGCCTATCACTGAACCATAGATGGAATTAAGATCATTGTTCTCCATTAACTATATAATGTTCCTTTGACGTCAACCTGAACTCAGCTGGTGAGGTTCTAAGCTTTTTTTTTGTAACCTAAATCTTTATTTCTGGAAGATCTGAGCCTTTGGTGGTACTGCTTTTATACTGTTACAATGGTCTTTCATTAACATTCAACTTTACAAATAAAAGAACAATGAGGTGTTCTTAGAGAAAATTTGGCTCTATCTCAACTCTCCCATGCTTCCAATCTGTATGAATCACCAAAACCAAAATCTAATTTCCTTTTTACCCGTAAACCATCAGAAGCCCCAAAAGGGAACTGATGTTACGTCTTCCAATTCAATGGAATCATAGATCCACTAGTAGAAGTCTGTCTTTTTTGAGGTACTAAAACCTCTAAGTTGCACAAAATTACACAGAAATAGTAAGCAAATAGTTTGTGAATCAATACTTTAGAGTACCTATGGGAGGTATTATCCCTTATTTCTGTTTATCAACTTACAAACCTGTGAAGCATATATTCTACACCTTGAATGACATTGTTTAGGATGGATACTTGAGGGGGAAAACTAATGATCTCTGTGGACATTGGTCCACTGCCTTCCTGTATTTTGCTGTGTAAAGAATTCCTCAGTCAGAAGCAATGCTCTATATAATATTAAAGTGGTTTGTCATAACTTATTAGTATATGAACTTTGGTACTGGCAGAGACATGAAAGAAAGTATTTTTAAAACTTAAAGAACTATCTGTTTGAGTGAAGACAAACTACTAATACAAGATAAAAGGGGTAAATAAAGTTGGTGTGTTTCAGAGATATTCTTACTATATTATATAATATTAGTGGCTTGAAGCTGTTTATTTCTTCTAGCAAGTTTGAGTACTCGGTGGTAGCAATAACTAAAATAGCATAAGTTGTGAGAAATCCATGCCATTGATTTTCTGCATAGCTTCCTATTTGCTAAATAACGTCTTCATTTGTGAGGTCTTTGTGAAAACATTGCAGTGGCAGCTGAAGGAGGGACACTTACATATTAAGCTTAAGGAATTTTAAGTACTCTTAAATAATCCAGCTGAATATTGAAATCTTTTCTGGCATAATGGCCTCTTGATAAGAATTTATATGTGACACCAATATTTTCACATTCTGGGTCCTAATACAAAATCTTGCTGCAAGAATCTTCCTTATTTTTCCTAATTGTTCAAACTTGTTTCCTTCATTTCCTTGACTATTCTATAAAATTAACCACCCTTACTATGAATGTTGGATATCCTTAAACCATGTCATATCTACTTCCAAAGAAAATGATTTACAAGATGCGCCGCTGTAAAAAATATTTCTTGGCAAGCCATCCCTTTTCCTCATGGCCTCAGAACCACTCCTAAGAAAACTACACTGTTACCACAGTCCATTTCTGGTTGTTTTACTGATATGTAAGGTAGAGTCATTAATAAAATGTTATTTTCCACCTCCTTTGTCAGATGATCAAAAAAATTTCCTTATGAGAAAAGTGTGTGTTAAGGGTAAAAGGAAGTTGCCTGGTAGGAATATGCACAATGGGAAGGGTAACAGGCTAGTCTGATCATGCAATTTATTTGCACATAATCAGGTATTACATATATACCTCAAGTTTTATTTGAGCATAATGTGCACCCAACATTATGACATTTCAACAAAATGAGTCAACATAACATTTAGGAGCATAGGATAATGTGGTAACCATTCAAGGTTTTAGCTTTTATACTATTTCATGGCCTATTACCAATCTAAAAATTGCTTCTGGAAATGATCATGGATTCATGAAAAGATGACATGATCTTGCATCAAAACTAAAAAGTCTCCAGTGTGGTTTCTAGTTGTGGTTTGTTACAGCCTCTGTAGAACATTCTGAAACATCACAAATACTTGAGTGGTACTTGGTTTCCTGGGTCAGCAAACTGACTTACACTGTCATAAAGATTTAACTAATTTATCTTGCTGCAAGTCTATTTAAGCTTGGCTGTCTTTCAGACCACAAAGTAAACATGTTTAATTAAACCTCTTGTGCATTGTTTTTTGGTAGTAAGTGAGCAAAAGGTGCAGCAATTTATTTTATGACATGGAGCAATCAAGGACCTGTCCCTGAAATGGAAGTCTTACATATTTTGTGGAATATTTTTCCCACTGTTTGACAAATGTATTACTATGTCATTAAATAATTTATACAATTAATTTGAATTCTACAGTCCTATCAGCATGATGTTATCAGTGTAGTGGGTCAATATGTTGATGTCTTTTAGAATGAGGGGACTTTAAAGACCCCTGAAGACTAACAAGTGGTACAAAGTTTGAGAAATTACCTAGCCCTGGGGAAAAAATGTTAAAATATATTGGTGTACCACTTAGGTTAAAGCAAACTGTTGGTCTATGTTTATGAGAATAAAGTGAACATTACCATATGCACAATGGGTATAAGTCAGTAGGGAATGAGTTGATTTACTCCAAGAGGATCTTCTGTAGAAAAGACACTGCAATTATGGGTTATCAATTATCCTCCAAGGTTTTTTAAATTTCACTTCAGACCAAAATGATTTAATTGGTTTGTAGTAGCAATCACCATCATCATATATTAAAAGTCTCTAAATTGCTATGATTCAGTTAATGATATATAATTTTTTTACATTATTATTTTATACTGAAATAAAGTTGACATACAATATTATATTGGCTTCAGATGTACAACATAGTGACTTGATAATTATATACATTACTAGATGCTTGTCACAGTGAGTGTAGTTCCCCCGTTACCGTACCAAGATATTACAGTATTATTGGTTATATTCTATATGCTGCACTTCCATTTCTATGACTAACGTATTTTACAATTTGAAGTTTGTTCTGCTATCCTCTTCACCTATTTTACCCACAGCCCCATCCCCTCCCTTGTAATTGCTTTTGATATATTATTTTGGTAGTGAGAGGGAGTAAGAGCTACAGGGATTTGCACTTAACTTACTGGAAAATTCTTTACTCCTCAGAACAGGGAATCATTCCAGTGATAAGGTTATTATGACAATTGCTGGTATCTTTTATAATTTTACACCTAAAAATTTGCTAATATGATAATGAGATGGGTTCAGGATTTCAATAAGTCAAATGTGTGTTACTTTCAAGTGAAATTTCAAATTCCTTTTACACACCATTCCTTCTAAGCCTATATTCTGAACAATTGTCAACTGTGATATTCTGGATCCCTAGGAAATGCTAGCTCCAAGCATTCCTTTCTGATCCCTGAAATATGTCATTTTTTTTCTCTTTTACGTTTTGGTTTTTTAGAAAAACACAATAATAATTCTGCATAGTCTTGGGAAAAGATTTGTAATATGTGTTTTCCATTGTCATTTTAAGGTCTTCTTTCACATATATGACATGTCTATATATCTATGTGATACTTACATAAGTTATACATACATATACAATATTTAATAATATAAAGCAGCATTTCCTTCTTGAAAATAAATACTATAAATGTAGATTGCAGACATAACTAAATATAACTTTAGGATAGATGGGGAATAACCAAGAGAAATATAACTGACTGACATGTTGAGGACCTATTGGGAGATATTGTCTTTAGAGACAAATAAAATGAGATAAATAAGTTGGGTTAAAAAAATTTGAGGAATTGGTGCTCCGTGGAAGGTTGGTCTGTATGATTTGAAATAATTCTTCCCTGAGAACAACCACTTATTGAACCAAAGAAAAAAATGCATCAGAGAAGAACGAGGTCGTGAGGAATTGTGAAAAGAAGGGACTGGGAGACCAGAGAAGACACATTTGGAGCCTTTTCTCTTTTAGAAAATGTAATGATTTGGGAGTAGCAGTTGAGATTGGGTTGCTGAGTAAAGCTTTCCACAGACCCATGGACCTATAAGGACAAGGTTAGAGTTCAAGGCCACCTGGAAAAAAATCCATAGAATTTGTAATGAACTCTCAAACAGCTACAATAAAGGAATGAAAGTGAACTGGAAAGAGATAAACCTTCACTAAAACTGGTCAATTTCAGATCATCTCAATTTTATAACATTGCCAGAAGCAAAGATAAATTATCTCTGGGTAAAGATTACATTATTCAGAGCCTCAAATTATATTAAGAAGGTGTAATATAACATGGAAGCACTCAATTGAAATTAACCAGGCATATGTGGAACAAAATGTGAATGAAAATGAAGAGAATCAACTGGCCAAGGGCACTGAGCAATAGAGGATACAGATAATGGAGCTATCAGTCACACACTTTAAAGCAATGATTTTTATGTTTAAGAAGCTAAAAGACAAAAACAAAATGAGAATGTTGGCAGATCAGAATCTATTGTAAAGTAATAAATGTAATTAAAACTATGAGTTATAATAAATGAACTTAAGAACTCAGTAAATGTATTGATGATCAGATTAGACACTGGTGAAAAGAAGATTATTAAGCTAGAAGGTAACCCAAAACATAAATATCCAAAATGAAACAGAGATATATGTCAAAATTTGTGAAAGGTGTAAGATTATGCATGTCAAAACCAGTCTGCTTCAGTTTCATAGATGTCATCAGAAAACTCAAGATTCTTCACTCAGAAGCTGACATGGTGCTGAGATGGACCCAGGTAGAAGCTGCACATACAATGCATTCATTTCACACCTGAGAAACACCTAGGTTAGAAAAAACCCACTCTTGTAAGGAAGCTGCATGTAAACTTGCCCAACTTTTGCTCTAGAGAGATATAGTATCTTTATTAATAAAGAAACAAAGGAAATAATTTTTCTAACCTAGACGCTATCTTTACCTTCCAATGTTATTTACTAGGTAAACTTTGAAAATACCGTCTGAAACAAAATCTGCCCCCAAATATATAGAAATAACATGGTCAGTTGCCCACAAACAATGCTTTCTCCTAATCTTTTTAGCATCATGTGTCTAGAAAATTTTCCTATGAATATTCCACTCCATTTTTCACTCTGATTAATATGAAAGACATGGACTAGCATTCAATAAGTTTTTATCAACAGTATTATAATCAGCAAGATGATACCAACTAGTCATGCCATCCAGTACTATATATAGTAATAGTTCTATTTATAATAATCCCCAGACTGGGGACTGCTAAAATGATTATCATAGCAGAAAAAGAGTAATTGATGGTATATTTGCACATAGAATACTCCAGAAATTGATTATACAAATTGCAACTTATGTTTTTTAGTAGAAAAATGAATCTCAGAATATAATTTTGAATGCGAAAAGGCAGATAAAAAAGAGTACATATAAATGATTTAATTTATGTTAAGTTAAGATCTTAAGGTAAAACTAATACATGGAATTCGAAGTTAGCATAGTCTGGTTAGTCACTGAGAGAAAGCATTGGATGGCTTAGGGGCTTAGGGCAGTTCTTAGTCTGCATATTGGTTACAAAGAGTTGTTAAGTGTATGAATATATCATTGAGTTGTAGATCTAGTATTTGTGCACTTCAATGAAAGGCCAAAAAATAATCAGGAAATAGATTATATTAATACAATAAGGAAAGCAAAGAAATAATCATAACAACTAAGCAATAAAGATAGTGTATCTTTACTATTTACATTAGATTTTTATAATACTCAATATTAATTTGTGATTAAAATACTTAGAAATGTTTTTGTATTCTAATACAAAATTTGTATTCTAATACAAATTTGAATAGAAATTTGATATTCAAATAAAAAGTATATGCATAGAACCTATACTAAGCATTATACTTAAACTGAAATGCTTAACTCTTCTTCTCTGAGATCAGAAATGAGAAAAGATGATTGATTTTCAATAATTTCATTCAATACTGTGTTGAAGGTCTTAGCCAAGAAACAAGACAAAAATATTAAAAAGCACAGTAATTGAAAATAAATACAGCTGTAATTACTCATATTTGATATAATTGTACATGTGCCATATCAAAAGTCTACAAAGAAGTTATCAGTTATAAGTAAATTTATCAATGTATATGGATGCAAGGTCAATATACTAAATCCAATATGCAGTTACAATATCCAAAATCAATTGTATTTATATAAAATGGACCAGTTATAAAAAAAAGTAAAAAAGTAACAAAATCAAAAGGCATTAAATATCTAAACATTAGTCTAAAATATATGTAAGAAATCTATATTTTTAAGTAAAATTAAGAGGATGTTAGCAAATGGAGGAATGTGAACATACTCTTGAACTGGAGAACTTCAAGTAGTTTAAATATACAGATTTTTCTACATTGATCTATGGATGTATAAATTTGATATAAACCCAATCAGAATGACAGGGTTTTCTTTTTCTTTCTTTCTTTTTGACAAAATTAACAACTTGACTCTAAAATGTGTATAAAAATTCAAATTGTAAAGAACAATAAAGAAATTTAAAGATGAACAAAGAGGAATACTAACTACTAGGTATAATGAGTTGTTAAATGGCACTAGACTCTGTTTTATTTCCTAAAGGATAGGCAAGAAGATGCATGGATCAGGATAGCAAGTTCAGAAATAGATGCATTTCATTTAGTTCAAAGGTAATATTACAGTGCTGAGGTAAGATAAACTTAAATGGTGCTGGGTCAGCTAGATAGCTATGTATATAAAACAAGGAAAAATTTACCTCACACCATTCATATACATGATTTCTTTTTGTTGTGATTGTAGGTCTAAATGCAAAAAGAGAAGTCAATACATCTTTCAGATCAAAGGATATCTTTATTAACATAGTAAAGGAAAATTTTCCTAGCCAAGATTTAGAAAGTTACAAACGTAAGAAAAATATTGACAAATATCTATATTCACACGGACAACTACTTTTCATTAAAAGATAGGAAGAAATGAATGAAGAAGCAAAACAAACAAGGGAATAGCTATGTGCAACAACTATAACTGATGAGGTGTTTCTATCCAGAACATAGCATGAATTCTTACAAATAATAAAATAGCAGGAAACCCAATTAAGTAATTTAACAAGTGCTTCAGTAAAAGAGGATATAGAAATGTCCAAAGTAGTCATTTTTCAACCAAGTGCAAACCAAAAACAGATTCTATTACCCTCAGCAGCACTGATACATGAAGTAGACCAATGGCGGCTCTCTCCAAAGAACAGTTCCCAGGGCAGTCATCAGAAGAACCTTATGCTTCTGCAGTAGTATTTGTCTGCAAGACTCCTGATGTTTGATTGACGATAGCATAAAAATTTACCCAAGCCTGAGTAGTTAAAAAATCAAAAAATTAAAAATTAAAAAAAAAGTTGTTATGAAGTATTAAGAGAATTACAGAACAGTTGGGAAAGATCCAGAAAAAGTCCAGAACATTCCCAGTGCAACAAAGAAAGCATTGGATTGCAACATGAATTTTCAACGAATAAGAAGAGGTGGCACCGTAGTGGAATCCTATAAATATCCTATGTGATTGTTACAGTGACCTTCTTTTATGATAACCATAGTATGGCAACAAAAATATCTTTACATATAAACAGATAGTAATCAAGTCATATTGACTGTAATTCAGAGGAAATCAATGAGCTATAATTTATTATGAGAACTCTCAGTATTGCTTTCTTCCTAAGTTTTGCTTTCATTTAGCCAACTTACTCTAATTTGAAATGAGCCCTTGGGAAAATCTGCACTCCTCAGGATAAACCGCTCACATTATGAAACTTATTTTTTGCTTAGTATGATTGTTTTCCACAAAGGCCTTTGGCTGCTTAATGAACTCAGTCATGAAGACTGAATCCCCCAAAGTTTCTTAATCACCTTATTTTGACTATCCTTCAGAAAATCTAGTTAAGTTTGGAAAAGCAGCTGTTTATTTAAAATCAAATAGAATATCACTCTGAAGACATAGCTTAAGGAAAAGGAATATTTTTGCTTCCTATGAAATAAAAACTGTGAAGTGAAGCAAAAGTTATTTTCTAGAAGTATGTTATCTCATGTTAAACAATCACATGTTAATGCTACTTTAGTCTGTGTTTAACATAAAGAATATCACAGAGACATATGAGGAAATACACTTAAAAAATCAAAGGACAAGAATAGTAAAAAGTTTTAAAAGGTGGCTTGAAAAACTTAGAATATGGTCTAATTCCAAAATCAGACATCTCAAATCAACTTATACAATTGGAAAGAGAGCATAAAGATTCCATTCAAACTAAAAATCAGAAGGCAAAAGAAGTGTCTAAAAATCATTTTAGAAACAAAAGATGGGACTAATTTGATACAGTAAAACTGGATGCCCAAAAAACAAGTCTGCAACAGCATGTCCCAGAGATGATTTGTGGCTTCATAAGCCAGAGATGACTTGAAAATAATTCAGCCTAGATTTATCCTATAATTTATATTCCTTTGCCAGTGGAACAGCACCCTTGTCACAAATTTGAATTTCTTCTCCACAACTGTTGGACCTAATTTTCCCTTCCCTTAGGCTCCTCCCTGGCTTTCTTCTTAGCAGTTTCTCTGTTATGGGATTTCTGATTTTTGGTTCAACTCCCTCAAGCAATACTTCTATCTGGTTGCTAAGTGTCAGGGCCCCAAAGGTAATAAGACTGATGTAAATATTAAATAAGACAGAAAGGAAACCAAGACAACTATATGAATTAAAAATATTTTGGAGCCCAGTGGAGGGTGACTTGCCTTGCATATATTAAGAAGTCAAATGTTTCTTCAGTTTTAATAAAATACAATATTAAAAACTCATCGTACGACTGAAAATTTATTTCTGGAAACCAGTTTTTAAGTTTTCATATATTTTAATCAGCATGTTAATAAATGTTGAAGTTTCTGCCATTCTGAATAAATTAATGTCAAAGTAATTGAATGAATAATTAATTAATGTTGAAAAATGAATTTTCTGCCAATTTGAGTAAATCTACCAATCATCATAAAGAATTCTAGTCATCATGCACTAATCTCATAAACATGACCAATTGACCAATTTGATTATATTACTTTTGTTGTCATTATTTCTAATATGTTTGGTTTTAATAGAAAATAAGGTAAATGGTTCATTGAAAGATGTATGTGTCAGGTTAGATTCAGATTGTGTATTTTCCTCCAATTGAGAGATGTAGAAAAAAATGAAGACCACTCAAATTAGAACAAACAAAGACTATTCATGGAGCCTTCCATGAAAGATAAGGAACCAACCACCATCACTTATGTTTGGCAGAAACTCAAAGACAGGCAGAGATGTGGGAAATCTTTATAGTGAGAAATGGAAGGGCCTCAGGCCCTGGTTGGAGGTTATCGCCATGGGGAGTTGGAGGTGACCTAGCTAGAAGAGAGGTGTCCTATGTGATTGGCTAGAGAACATATTTTTGCCTTTCTGTGGTTGTTGGTTCTAAATTGGAAGTGGGAGTGAGAAGGGGGACGAAAGTCACGGAAGCTAGCGGTCCGTGATTAAGTCCTGACCTTTTAGCTCCAGTGGTTTCAGGGCTGCAGAGGCTGCCATGTGGCTCCTAGGCTGTAGGATGTGGGACAGAGTTTGTAGGTCAGAGTTTTATTTTCAAATGTTTTGGCCATTGTCCATATGTATATTCAGGATCTCAGAGACAAGTATTAGTATAATGAATCTAACTTTTTTCCATTACATAAGCTATCAATATATGTGTCATTTTGAAGATATTTGACCTGTCTTATGTGGATAAAACATTTATATACAGAGAGACATTGAACTTCCAAATATAGTTGAAAAGTTCATATAAAGTTATATTCTTTTTTTGCCTAAAATATAAGAGAAACATATCTTTTATTACAAATAACAGAGTGAAATGCTTTTTGTTAGCAGATGATAAACAGATAATCTTTATGTAGAAACTTGGTTTTCAGAGAATTAAGTACCTATAAGAGCAATATTTTCCCACTACTTATAGTATACAATGCAAATAAACCTTCAGAAATCTCCCCCCCACCCTCGCCCACTGGCAATTTTGGTGGCATTTTCCAAATTAAATATACTTAGTCCCAATTACTCAGACAACAGGATTGTTTGGTCTCAAAACAAATCTTGCAAGATGGAGACTATTAAAGCTGTGCATCTCCAACGCAAATGTGGCCACTGAGAATCAAGGACAAGATCCTCCCAGAGAATGGCAGATACAGAGAGAAGAGAATGATAGTGAGTGATAGAATTTTGTGAAAAACCTAATATGAGTCAGTCTCATACCTACAGGGTGGAGAATTGGGGCATTTTGTTTGCACTTTGTTCTCAATCTTCTCTGAGGAGTTTCTTTATTCCTGATTTTCTGAGAGTTTTTGTAGTTGACTTTTTTCAAATTCTTTTCCAGTATCTATTAAACTGGATTGTTTTTATTCTTTATGAAATCACAAAGTGTTCCTTCCTCCCATCCTCCTCTCCTCTTGAATATTGGATAGGATTGGCATTCTGGATTTTGTTTGCAGCTTTTGAAAAGTAATTCAAACTTTTATATTACATCTTGGGTGAGTTCTGATAAGTTGTATGTTTGAATTTATTGACATAATGTCCTATATATCACACACACACACACACACACACACACACACACACACACACACACACACACGTAATGAGAGAAAATATAAGAGGAAAAATCAATGATAAAGATAACAGAAAAACCATATAGAAAGCTAACAAAAAGCTAAAATCTGGCTCTTTGAAGTGATGAACAAAGTTGAGAAACCCATAGCTTGGCAGATTGAAAAAGAAATGTAATTGTAGATTCTATGTATAATAAAACAAATAAATATGTATTTATTTATTTAGGGAGAATGAGAGGGAGAAAAGGAGAGTGCCATAATGAACATTCATCAAATTTTTTTCTTCATTTTATAAGCAAATGTTGCTATTTCAATAATCAGTAATAACAAAATTATAGGATTTTGAAAAAAAACTGCTCTAGAGAAATGAATAATTTCTTACTCTAAGAGTTAAAATGTTCTAATCTAGTGCTTGGATATAAAAGAAAAGGCCAATAAAATTACCAATCAATAATTTATTTATAAAGGACAAATATGTGGGATAATTGTTCTTAATTTCTAAGCTCATCATTTACTAATGAATCAAATCATTAAATTAAAGTATTATTGGAGTGGTGACAGATGAAAGATGTTGTAGAGATGTTAAAAAATGTTTTACCATATTCCAAATAATAGTAGCAGTGATACCACAGACTAAATTCTTGAAGATGTTATGAATATGACAAATGGCTTCTTTTTCTTGTTTCAGTTAGAACGTGAAGTTTTTTTTTCTGTATCCCATCTGCAATCTTAAAAAATATTCAAACAACAAATAGTATTACATGTCAGGTAATAATTAAAATGAATTGTCTCTTTAATCTATTCCTGTAAGATAGATAAGAGTCTATATTGTTAAGTTCTCTATTTTATTTATGAAATAAATTGGCCAGTGTTCATATGCCTACTATGTAACAGATCTAACTTGGATTCACAGTGGGATAACTTCAAATCTTTGCTACCTCTTTCATCTGTGATTAATAGGAATCTTCAGTGGTCCTTGAAAAATAATATCCAGATCCAAAAGTATTCTGTTGAGACTCAAAAGGTGCCTCTTAAATAAGCACCAGATATTATTAATAATCAGGTTGTCTGCTAAATGTATTTTGAGCAAAACTACCATTCAATCTGTGTGCTTTTGTACATATTCAACTTCCATGATTAGCATCAGACATACAATATCTCTTGTTATGTTCTACCTTTGGAAAGGAGTAAATATAATACCTTATTTGTGTTTGGTGATTTTTGAGTGTCTGGACTGCCCACAAGGTTTTCTGAATGTCAGACATTTGCTATTAAAATTTCTTTAAAGGTATATGCATTTTCTATGTAAACAAATGGGCTATACAGGTTCTTAAACACCCCTTAATTAAGCCCACACCCTAAACTCCAATTATTTTTTCACATCTTGTTTAGATTTGATTATCATCTATTCTAATCCTTCAAAGTATTTCTAGGCTCTGCTAAATTATTGTACTATAAATAAGAAATCATTTAAACTTCAATCTTCTCTTTTCAAAGATTATGACAATCTGGTTGGATGGTATTACCACCGAAATGTCAGTTCAATTATTTTTAGAATAATTAGCTTCATTATATACAGAAGGTACACAGATATAAAATTCAGTTTCTTGATTCTTAAGTAGCTTCAGTAGCAATCAAATCCAAATTGAAAGAGGCTCACACCTGCTACTTACATTCTTTGTCACTTTCCTACGGGAAGATTTCCTATCACAGGATCTAAACAATTATTCAGTGTCACATAGAAATGATTTTCAAATATCAATACATATATCCAGAAGATGTTGAATTGATCTCATCTTTTATTTTTCTTTACAATTGGAAAACCCAGTCCTAGATATGCTCATCTTGCTAGAGTATTGGAGGAACAAAGATGCTGTGGTATTTGAAAGGAAAAAAGCTTGAGATGGGACTCACATGTTCTGACATAATCACCCCTCTGACATCAGTCCATCAGTTAATCACACTCACAGAACATGGACATTTTCGGTAACAGCTCACAACTCTTCTGAGATGAATAAAAATATTCCTCCAAACCAGAAACTTCTATGACTGATCCATATGATTGCTCAGGTATACAATGTTTTTAAGATCACCAATAAATAATACACAGTTTTGGTAGGAAAAAGTATGTTAGGTTTACTCGTTAGAAAGAACAAGAGTGGAAATTAAGATAAACATACACAGAATAAGTCGGGGGAAAAGAATAACAGCTGAGAATTATGCATGTCTGCAAGTCAGCCGGAAGACACCCAAGGGCTTCTCAGGTTCTATGCCTCATTAGGCAGGTAATGCTTCACGTATGAATAAACAATCTGAAGCTATTCGGTAGTTTTGTAGGGATAAACCTAGGTGTATTCTCCCAAAATTATGCTCACATAATAATTATTTTATTTGATAAATCGATTTCTGAGATATTTACATCAAAATTAGAGTCAAAAAGTATATTTTCCTTTTAATATCTGAACTTGATATATAATACTACATATTTTTCTTTACCCAAGAAAGATTACTAGATATGAGATGCACTTTCATTTTTTTTGTTACTTAAAACAAGACCCATTGTCACTATGAATATTGGAAATATATTTCTATTTTTATAACAATTGAAAAACTGTAATTTAAATTTTATTTATTGTTCTAAAACTGGTGAATACATATTATACACAAAAAATATGTTGAAAATAAAGTTATGTATTGTTCCTCAAAGTATTACTAACTATTATCATTGGGTGATCCATCAACAGACTGATGGGGTCACTCTCACTCGGTTAAAGGAAGGCTTTCTTATCTTAGACCTGGCAAGTGAAAATTGCCAGCTTGGTCAGGCCTCCCTTTTGTTCAAAGGAAACCAAGTTTTCCATTGAACAACTTAGAAAAGCTTACTTATGAAGCTTTTATCAGCAGATTTATTTTGTTCAAAGATTACTTAAATCATATGATGAATCTTGCTAGTAAAAGATATTTTCTGTATGTTACAAATAATCAGGCTTTAAAGAGGGAGAATTCTGTGAAAATAAAAAGAAGACTGGCTTTGCTATGAAAATCTCTGATCTCAAATCACTTTGGAATTCTTCTCAACTGACTCCTAACACTTTTTCCATCTCTAAACTGACAACAGTTAGGCACCCAAGCCATCAAACTTATACCAAAACCAGTAACTACCACAGCACACGCTGCCAGCCACATGCACTCCCTGAGAGGAACTTAAGGAACAGAAGCAGCTAATGTCACTCCTCTCTTTATGCAGAGAAATTAAGGATGTTTTATAGGCTTTCATGTTAAAAGTGCTGATATTTATCAACACATGAGGAATGTTTAGGGAGAAATTCTTTCTCTTGCATTTCTCTGTTGATAGTTTCCCAAATTTATCTAATGATAAGACTCACAAGAGGTACTTATTTAGAATAATAATAATGAATAAAAAATAATAAAATAATATCTGGCTCCTTCCTCTTCTGAGTATAATTCATTCTATCTGAGGTTCACCAAGGAATTGGTCTTTTATGAAGACATTTTGGGAAAAATCTAATAATCAAAAAGCCATGCACAGCATCTCAGGATATGATGTAGATTGCAAAACAGATGTGAAATATAGTTTAGCAATAGATAATGCAATCTCAGATCATGGAAGTAAAAATGTGAAAGAAATATAAGAGAAGAAAAAGTGTATTTGAAATCATGTAAAACAAAATATGGAAAAAATGTTTAAAGTAACATAATCACATTTTGCAGCCCAAGAGAATTTATGGTATAGTTAACAATTTACACCACTTTGTATTTGTGGCTTCTTTTTTTGGATGATAAAGTCTATATTTCGTATTGCTGATCTAAAGATCTAGGACTTACTTCTTCACTATGTATTATGTCTGGGACTAACTATTATATTCATCCCGTTAATGCTCTTTCCACACATATCTTGATAACCATGTGGACATACAGCACCGTCACAAATTTTGACTCATACAAGTTGTTTACATAGAAATTGTAACAGCTTCTGAGCTACCTTTTTCACCCACTCCAACATACACACACAATCTGGTTTATAATTAACGTGAATTTCTCTTCCTCTTGGATAGAAGTCAGCTTTCATGACTCCCCCTTTTTCATTCAAGAATGTGCCTACCTATTTGGAAGAAGAAATGTGGAAGGATTTGGGGCACCATGACCTCTGTCCTCTAGGATGCTGTATTTTAACTACCTTAAAGCTACGTGTTCTCCTAGTCTCGCTTGCCTGGAACATTATATGGTGCTTTTTGCTCCCTGGATGAGTGGTCAGCCCTAGCTCCTGCCAACACTGTGTGCCTCTGTGGGGTCTGGATACCCTTTTGTCACAGCCCTGGCAATCTGCTCTGCAGGCACATTACAAATCTAGCTTTCTGAAGGCAAGCACCTGATGCAGATTCCCAGCAATATCTGGATCCAGGCATCAGTACATGAGAAATAAAGACAGAAACAAAACCTCAGAGACTTTCCTCTGCCCGAGCTTGTAGTATCACCAGATGTACTTTGATATAACCCAGCCTCATATTAATATGGACTAGCCTGCCCAACACCTCTGCAGAGTCTCAGATGTGTCCAAGCCCTAGTCCACCTGCAGTGACAACTTCACTGAGCAGGGACTTCTTCGCCAGTGATCAGAGCCAGAAAGGGGAAAATCCTTGCTATTTGTTTGCTTTGCCTCCTTCCCTCTATGCCTCCCCAAATCTTCTATGCACCCCAAATAGGGAGATTTTCCTTTCAGATCCCCTGTTTCTTATATATCCTTGCTATAACCTGCAAAGAACTGTCAAAAGATATAAAATATTTTTCTCTGTATTGTAAGGGAACACTATGAACTAGCAATTCCTGTTTTGAAACTTGATTTAAAGGAAGGAAAAGTAATCTGGAAAAAATAATCTCTCTACTAAATACCTGCTTCTAAACTGTCTAGCTCTATAATTCCATTTTATATACCAGAAAAGTCTTATTATCTTAGATTTACCTTTTATTTCCTTTCATAGCCATTCCTAATTTACCTACATAGCTATATAAATATTTTTAGCAGATTTGTGTCTACATTCTATGCTTAAAAAGGCAAAAGATAAAAGCATATTAGTCATTTTCAAATATTATTCCCAATAAAATACATTATATTAATAAGTTTATTTGACAAAGATAACAACGTGAGTGTTCATGAAACTTGAAAATTACCCTGGCTTCCTCCTCAAGCTTCAACATTCTTGTGAAGGCAGTTGTTTCCCAAGGAAGCAATTACTTAAATAAAAGATATTTTTTCTCAGTACTATCTGTTTGATACTCAAGCTCCAATATGCTTTAATCTCAGCCAGCTCTTCAGCCCTTCCGTTCTTTATGTCTTTGTTCTCCTTTATTCAGAGATAAAGAACAACTGGGTTTTATTCTTTCTCTGTTACATTCTTTTCATTTCCTTCCCCACCTGATACCCCAGGAAGTCAACACTGTTCCTTTTCCATCTCCATCTCCCTGTTGTTCTGGTTAAGATCTCAGGTAACATCCATCTCTTCTTTCAAATCCTTTGCTTTCTAAAATACCATTCAGTTAACTTTGTGGGAACATCCTATTTCTTTTTGTATGCTACAATGTATTGGAGAGGACAGGGAATCCCCAAATTGGAAATTTTTTATATAACTTGTAAAGAGAAATAGACTAATATTACTGCCATCCTGGCCTCAGATTTCTAAAAATGAACAGCATAGCAAAATACTGAGGTTGGAAAAGTAGCTTTCTGGTATTTATTCTTAGAGGTAACTAGAGAAACTAAAAAATTATATGTTTAAAATCTCATAGTTAGTTTAGGTGAGTTTTAAATGTTAATATAACCTTGTCTTCTCTCCTTTATTCTCTGATAAATGTGTGTCTAAATATTTGAGAACTCATAATTGAAAATAATAAGGAAACAACTATTTACTTATTATTCATCAGTTTTACAATTAGCTGTTCCTGTCTTAAATGCCACTGGGATAATTTACATAATTGCAGATAGCTTGGAATGCCATTTGGCTGCATAACACTATTTGTAGTACGGAATGATCAAATTCTGCATCACAGATTTAAAAGGACTGTTCATTTCAATTGAACAAAATAGGTTGAGTCTTTTCAGTTTTATTTGTGAAAAGTAAGAGTGTCATTCCAAAATTTCAGAATTAGAGCAAAGGAAAACAATTTAAATGTGCTATAACAATTCTCATCTATTTTTTCACGTATTTAGCTCAAGTTGATTGATTCTGAATAATTACTTTTGTCTTTTTCATAGAGCTTGACTGAGTCCATCATTTTGTCCTGGTTACATAATGCATTATTTACATTACGCTACACCTTTTTGCTCTCACTTTAAAATCACTCCACAAGTCTTTTAATTTGTTTTGTCTTTTCAGAGCTTTGCAGTGAAGGCTTAGGGTCTAAAAAAGAGACTACAGCAATTCCCCTTTAGGGCTTTTACACTGACTAAAAAAGAGCAATCAAACTTATCAGCTGGAAACAGTCTTTGGCTTCAGGCGAATAGACCAGTTCATTTATTACATTTAAAAAGTCTTACCAGGGCAGTTCAGCTCCCCTGCAAAGAACTGCTATCCCAGCACAATAAGAGTCTAGAATACCAACTAGAATGTTGTTCATTTTAACCAGGACCTGAGGTTAGGATACTAAGGGCCAGGCAATATGGAACTGAAGATTTTGGCCAGGATTTTATAGGTGACTTATGATAAACCTGTCCACTGAAAATAATCTGCAATCTGAAAAGCCAGAATCTTTCTGTTTGTAATACATTATTATCACAGTATGTGGAAAGGAGCTCCTTGGGATTATATTTGTATCTTAATCAGTATACGTCCTGTAATGTAATACGGGGATAACATGGTAACAGAGTTCATTTCTCTGTCAATTTATAGCTGACTTTCTTTAAAAATCATTCTGAATATAATTAACATAAAGAAAAATAATTATAAGCTAGGGCTTAAAGAAAGCACATGAAGTCCCTAACAGCCTAGAGAGAAGGAAATAAAAATGTGAGAAGGAAGTAAGACCAAAAGGGGAGGAAGCTAGGCGTACCTCCCTGCAATTGTGTTTAAGGGGGTGTATGTGCCAAATAAAGGGGTCCAGTTAGTCCAAATGTGCAACACAAATCCTAAGAAAATAGAAAAGGGAGATAGATTTATTTTTCCTTCTGTACAGGTGGGACTTGTATAAGAACCAAGAAGTCAGTCTTCAACAAGCATATCATAGCTCATATAGGCTATAGTTAGAGAGCATTACTGAGGTGTCCGACACTGTTTCCAGAAGACAAGCATGTGTTCATATTTTCAACAAGAATCTCAAAAGGTAGTATTTGGAACAAAAATTAGATCATAAAATGGAATTACCTATAATATCTTTGAGATAAAGTTGTGACTTTGCTAGCTTTCTAATACAAATTTAGGCAAGTCAGTTCATCTTTCTAATTTTGTTTTCTCATAGATAAATTGAGACAGCTGCATCTAGATGAAAGATTCCCATGCTTTTCAAATCCATCAATAATTATTGTTTTTGCAGTAAGTACCAGTGGCTTGTTTATCTGTATTTCATGACAGAACATAGCATTCTTCTAAGTAACAGCTGAGGTTTAACTATATGGAAGTACCTGCTGAGAAGTTGAGTATCTCCTAAACATTTAAAAACAGTTCTAAATTTGAAGGTGCACTCCTAAGTAACACACAGGCATACTTTCACTCTTCCATAATTTAATTAGTTATTTAACTCTTTCATGCAAAAAGAATTAAAGGTTTCTTGGCTACATTTTATCTTACACATTTGAAAACAAACCAGTACCACTTAATATTTGTTCACTGGTCAAAGCTTTTTCACTTGGATTGCCATGATCTTGAACTTTAATGTTACTGTAAATATTTTTAGACATTTGTGATCAGAAGATATTATTTTCAGATGTAAATTAGTAACTATCCATTGAGATTTCTCTGTGAAGCAACACTGTGATTTCAACCTTTTTTCCTAAGGGAACTTATTTTTGAAGTGTCTGTGTTTTTTTTTTTTATCATTTCTAGTCTCTTGCTTTGTTTCCATCCTCTGGGTTTCAAAGTTTCTTTCTGTTATTTCCAATTAAGATTGAAGTTTGCTGTGTCTCTTCTTTAATGTTCATTTTTTGGAACAATGCCATTATCATAACCCACAAAGCTCTTGCTGTGAGAAAGCTTGCTCTTAGATAACTCCTTCTGTAGCCCTGTTCATGATTAATTAGCATTTCTGAAGAAGTAAATGAGTGTTTCGGTTTTCAACTTATTTTGCAAAATGTTTGACATATTGTGAATGTTTGATTTGACTGTATTTCTCTTAATATATGCTAATACATGCTTACAATGTGATAGAATAGCATAGTGCTGAAGCAGGTATAAGATTCTCAGTGAAGTGATTAAATGCTTCTCTTCTTTAATAGTATGGTGGCATAGTAGTTTGTCTATTATTGGTGTTGATAACATAATAATACTCTATAAGTAGAAAAGAAACTGATTTGGTCTTTTCCCCCTGGGATGTAAAAATTCTGATATTCCTCTACATTCTTAATCTCCATGAGAGTGTCTAGATATACTGAAGTAATTATTTTATAAAATTAAGATGTCTTAGATTTAAGTTCAATGAAAACAAGAACTTTCTGTTTGCTCACTGCCACACCCCCAATTCCTAGAAGAAAGTTCCTTTTCACTTGGAATATAAGGACTATATTTTTTCAGCTATTTTCATATTTACAAAAAATAAATAAATACTATTTTGAAAAGAAAAAATGAAGCAACTCACAAAGATATAGTGAACTGATCTCTGAAAAAAAAGCGAAGGTAATACAATGGAGCAAAGATAGTCTTTTCAACAATGGTCATAGAAGAACTGAACTTCTCTGAGTAAAGTAAAATGAACCTAGACACAGACTTTACACCCCTCACAAAAATTAATGCAAAATGGGTCACAAATCTAACTGTACGTGCAAAACTATAAAACTAGAAGATAATGTAGAAGAAAACCTAGATGACCTTGGGAATAGAGATGACTTTTTAAATATAACACCAAAAGCATGATTCATGAAATAAATATTTGATAAGCTGGATTTCATTAAAATTAAACACTTCTGCTTTGTGAAAGATACTGTCAAGAGAATGAAAAGACAACACAGACTGGGAGAAAATATTTGTAAAAGACATATGTAATAGAAGGCTGTTATCCAAAATATACAAAGAACTCTTAAAACTCTACAGTAAGAAAATGAACAACCAAATTTAAAAATGAGCAGAAGTTCTAAACAGACACCTCACTAAAGAAGATACACAGATGGCAAATAAACATATGAAAAAATGTTCAACATCACATGTTGTTAGGGAATTGCAAATTAAAACAAGAATGAGATAACCGCTACCTACCTATCGGAATGGCCAAAACCCAAAACACTGACTACACCCAAATCATTGCTGGTAGGAACGCAAAATGGAATAGCCACTTTGGAAGACAGTTTGGCAGCTTCTTACAAAACTATAAAGATACTCTTTCTATATAATTCAGCAATCATATTTCCTGGTATTTACCCAAATGAGTTGAAAAATGATATCCACATAGAAACCCACATGCAGATATTTATAGCATTTTATTCAAAATTGCCTAAACTTGGAAGCAAACTCCAGCAAGTGAATGAATAAACTATGGTACATTCAGACAAGGGAATATTATTCAGAGCTAAGAAGAAATGAGCTATCAAGCCAGGAAAAGATATGGAGGATATTTAAATGCATATTACTAAGTAAAAGAAGCCAATTTGAAGAGGCTATTATATATATACTGTATAATTTCAACTATATGACATTCTGGGAAAAGCAAAATGATGGAGACAATGAAAAGATCAGTAGTTGCCAGAGGTTAGTGAGGAGAATGGAAAAAATACAATAATATGAAACATCTACTAAGTTAATTTATTATATAAAAGAGTCTACTCTGTATAGGTGGAATGCAGAGGATTTTAGGGCAGTGAAACAAATTCTATATAATACTAAAATGGTATATACATGTCATTTTACATTTGTCCTAAACCCATAGAATATATAATACCAACGAGGATCCCTAATATATACTATGGATTTGGATAATAATGTGTCAATGTAGGTTCATTGATGTTAATAAATGTACACTCTGGTGTTGGATATTAATATAATAGTCAGGGAGGTTGTGTGTGCAGTTAGCAGGGATTGAATAGGAAATCTCTAGTTTTTGTTCAGTCTTGCTGTGAACCTAAAATGTGCTAAAAATAAAGTCTATTTCTTTATAGAGAAGCAGAATATGTTAGAGGTTAAAATTTTTGTAAGCCAGCCCTCATATTTTAGAGGAAAGGAAGCCAACTAAAAGATGATAGGTGATTTGCCCAAGGGTAGAAAGGTAATTAAGGACAAATTCTTGAAGAGAATACCAATTCATTGTTTACTGCCCTTCCTGTCACTCCTTCCCACTAAATCTTAGGACACAGATTTTGTTAAATATCTTTTCTATAATGTCTACATTCTACTGTCCCTTTACAGCAATCTATGTCTCCATACTATACCTTCCAAAATAATACTATCCAACAATTTAAATTCTTGATCACCACAGCATTTGAATATCATACATTTAAGGAAATAAATTTAATTTGATTTGATGCTTTATGTTATGAAGTCCTTTCATTCCATAATAGTCTGAATATTATATAAACTCCAAAGTAAGTTTTTAAAAGGTGGGTTCATGGCATATATGTTTTTTATCCGTTTTGGAATCTCTAATGCTATGAATATGATGTTGGTTTAAGAAATATTTATATAATCTGCAAAACTTTATAGGAATGAGATTTTTACTACCAGGAACTATTTATTGCTGAACTTGAATAGTGTGCTAACATCATGATTTAGCCTTCAACAAAATACTGCTTATTTAAATCCAAGGTTTAAAAATTAAATGTATTAATATTTGGCTCTGTGTACCAGATATAAAATAGAAAAAAGAAATTGGTTTCATAATCATATATGTTTTTTTCTTCATATAGGCTACACAAAATTGATATTTTGCTTTAATATCACTGAAAAAATTACTTACTAAAATCTCCTAAATATGAATAATAAAGAGATGGACAAGCAAAAATACAATAATATGAAACATCTACTAAGTTAATATATTATATAAAAGAGTCTCTGATTCATGTACACACTTGTTTACTTGAATTTGATTTTTTACATTCTATTCTGTTAGAATATTTTATGACTGTGTAAAACTGTATAAGGAATTAATCCTTAGCTAAAGAAAACATAGAAATGTGTATGAAGAAAAACGAGTTTTTATTTTTCACCTTTTTATTTGGAAATACACTGAGGCTTACAAAAGAAGCCGTAGAAATGGTATTACACAGTTTCCCTATCGACCCTTCACCTAGCTTACCCTAATGTTAATATTTTACATAACCATGGTACAAATATCAAATGAGGAAGTTAACATTGCTGTAATACTAACTAAACTTTAGACCTTACACAACTTCCACCAGGTTCCCAACTCATGTGCTTTTTCCTGGACTAGGATCCAGCCAAGGATCCTACGTTGGAATTATTTGTCATGTTTCCTTAGCCTCTGCTAATCTGTTGTAGACTGTCTGTTAAAGACTGTTCTTCAGTTTATCTTAATCTTTGTACCCTTCATGCTCATACTATATTGTTTGACAAGTAGTAATGTTCTACCTCCATCTTCTGTTCTTTGTTTATTAACTGGAATTCCACATTAACTGCACTCATTTATTTTATTACTTGGGTGAAAAATCGAATTATTTTCATTGTTTATTCTGCCCAAATTGTCTCAGTTATGACCACTGAGAACTTTTTTCAAGTTGTTCCTTTTATTCATGTGACGTGTCTCTATTATTTTAAAAAGCCTTTACTTTATAGCAAAACAGTGGATAGAAATTAGAAGTGAATATATATATATATATATACTATTACACAGATACACACATGTCTACATTTATTTTTATATCTACTCATTAACTTGTACATTAACTGTATATTTATACAACAGTTTATATGTTGGGAAAACTAGTACTCAATTTTGACCCCGCACATCAATTCAAGAAATCTATCCTAAAAATTTATCTGAACAAAAAGGTTATTTAATGTAGCATTGTATGAGAGCATTAAATATTGAAAGTAACCCAAATACATATGAGAGGCTGCATAAATTATACAAGAAAAGGATGTAAAAGATTTTTGAAATTATATGGAGTGATTTTCAGAATTATTTTAAGTACAAAAGAAAGCAAAGTATACTAAAGTATCTATATTATGCTACTCTTTATGTAATTAGTGAAAGAATATAAGAAAATATACATGTATCAGCTCATTTATGCAAATTCTTTTATAATCTAAAAATAAATGTATTCTACTGATAACTGTTGAAGTAATTTAAACAATATATAAAAATATCCAAAATTTTAGTCAATTATGTGATGATACAAATATGAAGAATGAACAATATTTGTAATGTAAATATGTATTGATGCAAATACCTACGTATATAGATCACTTTAAATCACAAAACTGGATGCATATCAATGTTTTTAATAAATAAATCTGAATAATTCCAAAAGTTGGTAGTTAAAGACAAAGATAGTATAGATTTCAAGTAGTATTTTATGTAATTGAAATTAAGATTTAAATTATGGATCTTTAAACACTTGTGAGGCCTAGAAAATATATACACTTAGGATAAAATATAATGCTTACATATATATATAATATAGATAGATGACAGACAGGGAGGACAAATTTCTTTATGTTCCAAAGGAACAGTTTCATAATGGTTAAGTATTGTAGATAAATTCTAGTTAATGTTACTATTATCTCAGCAATTACTTATACAAGTGAAGAGGTGCTTGGTCCTAGAATTTCTACCCATATAAAGTGTAAAGTCTAATGCTACCACTTCTTCTGAGTCACATAAAATAAACATTTTTGCTTATTTTGATTATTTCTGAGATCAATAATAAAAGTGAGTAGTATAAAGGGAGAAATGTTAAATTGTATTTTTCTCAGACTCATGATTTAAATTATGAATTTATAGCAGTATTATTTTCTCAGTAAATTGGTAAGATATTTATTACAATAGACTCCCTTAAAGGCCCTCTCCATATGACAAGTAATTTTCATGTGTCATATACTTTTCAACAAATAAAAGAGAACTGCAACTAATGGATAGCATTATGAGACCTACTAATAAAACATGATTAAATAACCATATGGTTAAAACAATCCAAATCTAAAATTAACAATGGCATTCTGCTTTTTCTCTCTCTTATACATTCCCTACCATTATTTCACAATCGTGATACTTGTCTGCAACAAGAACACCAGATGATCTGAGATATATATATATATACATATGTATATATATATGTATATATATATATATACACATATATATCTTTATGAAAAGAAAAAGAAAAAAAATGAACCAGGAATGATTCTTAAGAGCAATACATTATTCTAATTTGATCCAAAATCTGAAATAAAATACAAATTTTATGAACTTCTGTATAATGCATGCCATTGCATTTTTTAAATAAAAAGTTCTCATTTTGAATTGATTCTTCTAATTGTAACATTGACTAGAAAGTATCTACAATACTTCACCATCATGGACTGTTCATGGTTGTCTATATTATGGCCTATGCTGTAGGAGATCAATGATATCTTGTTCTGTTTCAGTTTTCCATTCCTGCATAAGGATACCTTCAGTACTTTGTAGTTTAGAACAGAATTTATTCTTTCTCATGATTTTGTGGGAAAGGAATCCACGTGACGCTGGACTGGGCCACTCTTTTCTGCATGGTTATTCTCTCATTTATATTCAACTGGTGACTGCAGTGAACTGGACTAGAAATAAGAAAAATGCACACATGCCTCATGTAAAATCTATCCAAAACCAGCATTAGCAAAAAGCCAAGGACTGCACCATCTACATCAAGTACTGATGAGAGGCAGTTTCTCAGTTGCAGCTTCTCAGTTGTTGTTCTGGAACTAAAAAGATAAGTTACCTGAGGTTTCTCTAAATCTAAATATATGTATACAAAAATAAAATTTGTCTTTCCCCTGTACCATACAACCCAAAACATAATAATGAGGCAGTAACAGAAGGAAAAATAGGAAAAATATCATAAAAACCCCAAAAAAGGTAGGGAATAGAAGCACATAGCAGTCATTGGTTCATGTTACTTTTGAAATCTAATGTTGCATATGTTATTAAAGAATCCTACTTCTGGAACAGAAATGGTCTTCAATTAAGACTTAGTCTTTCTGGGAGTGTTTTCCACAGCATTCAGCACTATCTTCTTGAAGTTCATCTCTGCCCTTTATATTTACCTGTATTATGTTTTGATGAAAGATGAGCTATGTTTACAACTTAATAGCTTTCTCAACTAGTCATTGCCTTTAAAAGATAGGGAACTCATACAGCTATTTTCTTTTAAACTGCCTTACCCTTTTATTCCAGTGTGTTGATTCTTTCAACAATACAATTTTCTTAAAAACACTGTTGGTTTCAATGAATAACATTAGGATTCATTCAGTGCCCCCAAATATTCATTAATAATTCTCTTTGAGATAGACATCTGTCTGCTTTAGGCAGGGAAGTCTCCAATGGGATAATGCCCTGTCAGATTCTTAGAATCTGTGTTGTCGAGCTCTAAGGGATTGTCAGGCAACACTTTAAATCTTTCAAATATTGTGATAAGGGACTGGCAACCTCAAGTGTATTTTTATCTTTACCTTGAAGCCACATTTTTTGGGTGTACTATGGACTGATATTTATCTTAATGCAATTTCTCACTTTGAGAAAATTTTTCTGTCAGGAAGAATAGAGGCTGAGAAAAAGTTACATTTTCTAACAGCAATTTTGGATTGAGATATTTCTTCAAATTATGCTTCAAAACTGAATAGCCCTTTCTTTAGTTCATCTGCCCTTTACAACACCTTATCATAGGTAGTTTGTATAAATCAACTGAGACTTTGAACATTACGTCTTAAAATAGGTTTAGTTGTTTTTCAAATTCATTAAGTATATTTTCTATTATACATGTAATGCAGTCAACAGTCTTGCCAGTTTTTCCAACCAAAACACAATGTGACTGTTTTTCTTTAGTCTTCTACTTGCTATCTCTACTAATAGTTTTCTTGCTGTCTTTCTGGATTTTGCTTACTGCTTGGTAACAGAGCCAATACCACATGGATTAGGGTTTTGTTAGAGCAGCAATTATTTTCAAGGGAGAGGAAACAGATTCACCTCCTGGGAGCATTGGGGTGTACAGAGAAATTGGGGAAAAAATTATAAAGACTGTCTTTGTACACTGCTACACAATCTATATCTGCCTATGATCTTCCTTGAATATGTCCAAGAATGGTGTTGTGTGACTGAAAGTGGAAAAGCACATATTTGGTAAATCATAGGTATTTGGAATGCAAGGATAACATAGGATTTTTCATGTGTGATGTTATACATTTTTAATATACTTATTTTTACATGTATATATTTATCTTTGTATATGATATAGTGTGGATAAACAGTTAGATTTTCTCTGTATCCCTTCCTGTTGTAGATTTCTAAAGAAAGAGGTTCTTGGATAGAAAGTGATTGTTCAGGCTGCTCGGAAAAGAAGTATTTTCCTTTTTAAATTTTGTCAATTGTGTGTGATATCTATATCAGCCTTATTTATATTAACTAGCATGAATCCATATCTTGAAGTTCAGATAAATGATGATTTGGAAACAGTACACACAATAGTGAAGATAGATCTGATTTTGAATCCCACTTTATCTCTTATAAATGTTGCATTAATCAGCTTGTTCAATGCTGTGGTAACACTTTTTTCATAAGTTTATTTTTAATGAAAAATAATGTTTGACTTAAATTAATAATTTAGCTATTAAATAAAATTAAGTATTTATACTGAGAAAGGGTACCCACAACACCACTACAACCTATTGGACCATCTCTGACAATGAACAGATCTTCTTGATAAAAGTCTATTTTAACTCTACAATGCATGAAAGTATTTTATATGGAAACTGGTTTAAATATTGAAAAGGGAACTACATATATTGATATCTCTCTAATGAAACTTCCAAATATCTCACATTTTTATGCATATTTAAAAATATAAATTTATTTAAAAGTAATGTTAAATGTTCAAATATGTATTTCTTTATGAAAATATGTTGACAACACATTAAACTGGAGTTTCACAAAATTTTTATATGTATTTATTCCAGTGCAGAGTTGAAATGTTGAATCTAATATTTCCATTTTTGTGCTCAGACAGCCTATTTAAAAGGTCAAAACAGAAGCTCTCTGTTGGAGTTTCACGGCTTTGCAAATTTACCATGATTTTTCAGTGTAATTATTCTTAACATGAAGTGACAGCATGGAAAAGGAAGTAATTTCAACACATTTTCTTGGTATCCATTGCAAATATTATTGCTTGTGATCCCTCCAGTGATTTAAAAATTATTTTATGCCAATGAATTCTTCAATATTTGACTGAATTTTTCTCTTGACATTTCCTGAAACTTTTTTGGATCCATTGTATAATCATTGTACTATTTTGTATTTTTTTTTAACTTATACTATCTCAAGGATTCTATGCACTTAAGAAGACCCAAGTAAATTGCCAAAATTCATTCCTTTTCCTTCAGAAATTCTTTCTGTGTCTGCTGATTTCTTAACTGGTTTAAATAGCAAAATTTTGTGAACTATAAAATACTCATGGTAACATAGTAAATATATGTGCTCCATCAGCTTTGAAAAAGCTTATATATGGTATGATTCCAACTATAAGACACTCTGGAACAGGCAAAATTAAAGAGACTGTAAAAGGATCAGTGGTTGCCAGAGATTTGGAGGGCGTGAGGGATGGATGAAAAGGTGGAGCACAACTGAATTGTAGGGCAGTGAAATCATACTGTGCAGTATTTTAAGGGCAGAACATGTCTTTATACATTTGCCAAACCCATAGAATGTGCAACACCAAGAAAGAATCGTAATGTAAACTATGGACTTTGGGTGATAATGTGTCAGTGTTGGTTCATCCATTGTAACAAACATACCATTCTGGTGCTAAGGGAGGCTGTACATATGTGAGGATAGGGCTATATGAGAATGCTGTACTTGCCACTCAATTTTGTGAACCAAAAACTGCTTTACAAAATTGAGCCTTAAAAAAAAATGTAATGTGAAAGCAGAGAGCTCTGGTAATAATATGAAGAATCACTGCTCTGGCTAAAGAATGAAATCCTAGATTTAGGAGTTCACAAATGAGTGTATTAAGTGTTTCATACTTTTGGTAGCTTTCAATATGAATTTAAAAAGCAGTTGCAGCACAGGTAGTCTTCAATGGCGATGTTCATCTTGACTCCTAATTAGGTTCCTATTGGCAGGCCACACAGAGACCGAAGAGCAGCCTGTATCCTGACTTCCGGTATGTAAAACCAGTGTTTAAGCCACAAAATGCTGGCAATCCTTACAGGAAATCTGTCCTTTATAGACAGTAAATATTTATCTCCTGAAATTCAATCATATTCACTTGTGTGTTTTTTAAATGCAGTCATCTTCATAGGAAATCAGCACCAGTGATTCTATAGTTCTGTATATGTATCACTTCAAAGCTTTCCAATTATAACGACTCATATTATTTTTTACAAAGAAACAAAACAGAAAAATTGTGCCATTCATATTAGTGTTTGCAAAATTCTTAACTCTCCTGATTTTGCCTTGATATATTAAAAGTCGCCGTTATCACTTTCAAATATGAAACTATTTTACTGTAGTATGCCGATTACGTGAGGCACCCGGTCTAGGGTTCCAGTTCCAAGGTACCACTGAAGGGCTCCACCTCCTGGTACAAGACCAGAACCTCAGATGGAAATTTCA
The DNA here is from genome assembly GCF_040802235.1 of Manis javanica. Classification (NCBI taxonomy): domain Eukaryota; kingdom Metazoa; phylum Chordata; class Mammalia; order Pholidota; family Manidae; genus Manis; species Manis javanica. The sequence continues at coordinate 24,703,389 of NC_133164.1, forward strand.
CATTCGTTAACATTGTTAGGTCAGAAATAAAAGTTTAAATAGTTCTGTGTCCTAAAACATTGACATTTCTCCTTGGTTCTTTTCTCCCACACATGCAAGTACACATGACATATTTCTTTGAGATTAATTATCGAAACCTAGGTAGTAATTGCAATCAAAGCAATATGTTTTCACATTTAAATTACCTTAGGTTGCTAAGCTCTTTCCACTCCAAACCCCAATAATTTAGTCACCAATGAGGATTGTTTTCTCTCTGAGGTCTGTAAGTGTAAGTATGTCCTTATGTAGCTGAATTTCCCCCCTCTATTTCAAAGCTCATTAATTAGAAGCTGACTTTCCCCAGTTGCAGCTTTTTAATGTGCTGCTTTAGTAGAGCTTTCTTTCACTGCTTAGCATTAAAATGTCACTGTATCCAAACAGCTTTTTACTTTCTCTTAAAAAAACCATTTTTATAGCCAAGTCCAATAACGCAATAAGCAAGGAACTTAAAGAATAAGTTTTGTGTTTCTGAATTCCATATTCAGCTACCTTTTCTTATTTCTCTTAAAAAGTGAAAAAATTATTTTTTGCAATTAAGCGTTTTTCTCTTTAGTATAACCCTAGAACCAAGATGGTATGCTCAGGATAATGTGCACCCTTAACTTAAATCACCAACAGTTACAGAATTTTGGCATATGATTTCCGTAACTGTCAGTTTAAGCAGGCGAACAATCCCTATTGTTTCCTATCTCCATAGATCATTATCTTTTATATTTTATAAAGTTTATCTAAGGCATACTTATTTTTTTTTTGATCTGAGGTGCAAATAGCCATATGCTCATGTTCATAGCCAGACACTGCTGACATTGTAGGTTTCTGTCATCTTTTATTTCACTCCCATTCCCCACTTCCAGTCCTCCCCTCCTGTTATAGGCAACCATATAAAATGTGCTTGATGTGCAATCTTGTGCTTTTATATATCTTTGTAAAATACATAGTGCAGTTTTATGAGCACATATTTTAAATGTTCCTAAGCACAGTATTTTTTCAACAACATATGTACGTTGCTATGTGTATGTTTACTTCATCACTTCGTCCTCTGCATAAGCATCTTTCACATTTAACTTACATTTTTTCTCAGTTTTGCACATGACTCTGACTCCCTGCAGTCACAAACAAATACACACACACACTCACACTCACAGTCACAAAACCCTGTGTGATAAATATTCATAATTATATATTTATGGATGGCTATGTATATTCTTCTGGAGTTCATATACAGGAGTGTGTTTATTTGTTTCTAGGGTTTGAACGTTATCAATTTGAATAAGCTTTATTCTCCAGAATGGCAAGAGCAACCTGTACTCACACGAACACTGCTTTGGGTTCAATACTATAATACTTACTATTATCCAGACTTTTATTTACTGTTAATTCACAATGGTCTTAAAACGCATATTACTAATTACTGAGCACCTCTTTATATTGATGCATTGATTTGGTGTTCTCTTTAAGTCACCTGCTTGTATCTTTGATTTACTTATCCAGTGAGGTGTTGGTTTGAGTGAATTCCTTGTGTTTTCTTCTTTTCACTCCTTTGATGTTGTTAGACATTTGAGTGTTTTCTCCCAATTGGTCATTTTTGTTATCTTTGCTCTAGGTGGGTTTTTTAAAAATAAAATTCCTTTATTTTAATTAAACCCATTAATTTTTCATGACACAGTGAAATTTTCTTTATGAACATTTTCTTCTACACCTTAATTGTGGTATCTTTACAGTTTTAGCTTTCTGATTTAGGTCTTAAATGCATCTGGAAGCCCCCTTAATATCCTGCTCTGTGGGGACCCAGATTTGGGATGGATGATACTGCACAAAGTAAATTTCTCAAAGTTAGAAGTAGAACTCTGCTGTTATTAGAAGGTCTTAGACTAGACCAGATAGCCAACATTGACTCTATTCTTATAGATATCATTACTTTATCAAAACCCCTGTAGGACTGCAGTAGAATCTTGAGAAGAGTTGAAGAAGTTACGATTTTTGGAATTGAAAACTGAGAGAACTTTAAAATAATAAAAATAGCAATAACAATAATACAAAAATAGTAAGAATGAGTTGTAATGCCCAAAAGCTATCCACATATCTTTTAATTAGAAAAATTAAATGTCCTTGCTGGTTGCTCACATTATATGATTTCCTAAGTTATAAATGTCTTAGTCATAAATATTAAATCATAGACGGTATCCATGCAAGAGATTATAGTATCCATGTAACTACTTCTAACCACATGTACCTTGCAATAAGAGTAGTTATTTGAGTGTATACATGTGTTAAGTTGGAAATTTCCATCTTTGCCTACCTGATAGGGATTTGGGATAGAAGCATTTGATAAATATGAAGTGGTATTTGAAAAATTCAAAAGGAGATTACAGAAGAAATGGGAGAACATAATATTATTGATATATATGAACATAGGAAGCATAATTGTTAGATTGGTTTAGATATAGCCACTCAAAGCCAATTGTACAGCTCAAAGCTATTAGAAAAGCTAATGACATCTGATCTCAGGTATATGAGAACTAGGATGTCAGCCTATAGCAAAACATTTACATGAGACCACTTAAAACAATGTGGCAAGATAATTTTTATTTATCCATTCATTCAACATTTAAAAAAAATTCAAGACTATAAAATGTCATATTTCTCTAGGTATAACTGACAGAATTTTATAGACATGTTCTTTTTATAAGCACATTCACTAGTATGGGAAAAGTGAACAGAAATGCATGAATAGTTATGTATGTTAATAAATACTATGAAGACATTTAGGAGGTTGAGGAATAGAAGTGACTAGATTGGGAGCTGCTTTGAAAACAAAGAACTAAAGACCATGAGGATATCTGGGGGAGGAGCACTTCAGGTAGAAGGAAGGGCACGTGAAAATACTCTGAAGTGGAGCGTGCTCAGCACAGTAGAGGCATACGAAGGCCATGTGGCTGGAATGGAGAGAGCAAGGGAGGCGATTCAAGGAGATGAGGGCAGCAATGTAAAGAAGGGCAGAGCTTAAAGGGTCTTTACAGTACTGTAAGGATTTGGGCTTTTCCCTGAACTCAAAAACCCAGATTTGACAATTCTGCTTTATTTATCACAGTCCTGAGGCAGGCAAGAACAGCCACTCCTCAGCCAAAAGAGGTTCCAGAGGACAGTAAGTGAATCTGTGGTTCCTTCTTTTCTGCTTGTGATAAGGTTCACATACATCCTCTATACTCCCTGCTGCCACCTTAGAGAGAAGCCATAGAGAAGGAAAAAGCTAAAAAATTGAGTACTAGTTTGGGGTATCCACACTGAATCTCCAGTGCTTCAATAATTGGCTTACATTATTGGATGTTACTGATTTAATAAAGTTAGGTCTTTCTCACTACCTGAGCACAGCAGATAAAGAGAGGGTGAAAGACAGCAGATCATTTGTCCTTCCCTTCTTTTCCTTGCCTTTCCTTCCCCCTTCTCCTCATTCTTCCCTTCTCCACCTACTCCCCTTATGCCTTTAAATAAGGCAATTCACATTTCTTGTAAAACTGAATGAGCGTGTATCTCTACGACCCTGCAAAAAGTTCACTGATAAAATATTCACTAAACTTCAGTTGAAGTTAAAGTCTTAGTTGCTAATATTCCACAACTATTGGAAGGTCTACTTGTCAATTATTTTAACAATTTATACATATGGGAATCCATACCATCTTTGCCTTAGATTCAGTTCAAAACTTGATAAGAATGAAGAATGGATGTCAGAGAAAGATTCTCCAATAACTCAAAATGGGCAAGTAAGATTTGAGTCTTAATTAGGACCAAAGACTCTTACTAACCTAGCAGCCACCTTTGCAGTGTAGGAGTCTCAATTAGTCTAAACTTAATATGTAAACCAAAAATATTCTTCTCCCATGTGACATTTTTTCAGCCTACAGAGAAATGGCCATTAAATTGTGAATTAGTATCTAGTTTTAATATCTCTTTACCTTCCCCTGATTCAAGGGGAGATCTTATCAATGCAACCTGAGGAAAGACCAAGATGAAATACGGTCACTAAAGTCAGAGGAAGCAAGTTTTGACAAAAATAAATTGTTAACTCTGTAGCCTATTGCTGAACTAGATTGTAGTCCGAAATGTAGCTCTAGAATGAGAAGGTCTAGGCACAGCAGCCACGTGAAAGAAGAGAAAAAGATGTCTGGAATACTCTAAGATGATAAGATTTCTTCTATCCCATCCATAATGGAGGAAAAAGATGAAGGCAGAAAGGAGAGAGTGGACCCTCATTGGCTGGGTATTTGCATAAGGTGTGTAACATTTGGAAGAAATTAACACAGAAAACTGGAAAGTCTGAATGGGACAGTGGGCTACTGAGCATTCCACCACCACACCTACTGGTGAACCTGGCTAGCAAGGTTGTGCAGTTTATGTAGAAAGTAATCGAATGTTTGGGAAACTGGTAAAAAAAAAAAAAAAGATTAAAAGAAGTTATTGTACCATATATAAATTCAAATATGAATTTAGATTTAAGTTAATGATTAGCAAACCCAAATTATTTGCATTTTCATTCTCAGCCTTGCTATTTCAATAAGATACTTTTTACCTCAAGTTAAAAGAATTTAAGGCATTATTAAGTATGAATTTACTGAGTTGTAAAGAGGTATTCTGATAAGTTTTTATTTTATGACCACAGTAAATTGTGTCATTGATCATATCTCCCTCTTTGCATTCACTGCTAAAGTGAACAAAGCCAAATTTGTGGTCTGAGTAAAGCAAAGCAAGGTGAAATTACAACATTTGTTTGTGTATTTATCTTAAACCAAGCTAGCCTTCTTTTTCTGTTTTTTTCTACCTGTCTCAATTTTCAAAATAATGTGTAAAGAAACCTTCTATTATTCTTAGCAGGCTGGGAAGAGTACTAAATGAAGAGATAAAAAATGATATAGAGGCCTTTCAAATCATATTGAATCAGTCAGCAACTCATGTTTAAGGTCAGCCTCAGGAAGGATCTTTAAAATTATTTTAGAGTTGTTTCCCTAAGGTGAAGACTCCTAAGAAGAGGCTTTATTGAATAGGCCCACAAATTCTCTGCCAGCATAACTGATTTAATTGAAGTCCCATTTTAAAACTGATTGATGGTCCAAATGTAATCTCCTTTATCTGATTAATTAACACAGTTCTTAGTTTTACACTAATTAAAAATAGTCTATATTTAAAGCAAGAAAAAGATGAGTTCAGATAAAAGACTTTCTCCCTCAGATGATGAAGAGATTTAGTATTAATAAGAATATGCAAAAGTTAGTGATTTCTTCAATATTATATTTACAGCAAATCTAACATTTCCACTGATGATTCTGTAATGTTACCACCAACAGCTTTATAAGATAAGCTGATCTATCATTTCTCTGTCTCATAATCCTTCCAGTCTAATTTTGGAAATGTCAGTATTTGAGATAATTTTAAAAAGGATGCATAAAGCCAATTTCAGCTTTTCCTCTAAGAAAAACTTTTATAAGAGATGAAACAATTTAATTATTCCTAGTAGAAAACTTCATTTCTTTTCTGTCTTCTTAAAACCTTAAAAATGTGGGTACTTCTTTTATATCTTAAAGTTGGTCAGCATCATGGAATGTACATGGATCTTATCAACACAAATAATTGAATAGACTCTAGTTGGTAAATTAATGAACAAATAATTTAGACTGATTTACAAAATAACCACTATCTGGCTCTCTTACATATTTTATAAATAACTGTCTGAGTTACTGACTGTTTTTAGAGTTTCTTTTAATGTCTGATATTATGTTAAAATGCTTGTATGCTAAGAGGTTTGGACAGTTCATACAATGAGGCCAAAGAAGACTGTTTTATGTCACCAAAGAAGACCCAATAATCTTCTCAAGGCTACATACTCCTTTTTAATTCTATATATATTGTATCACAAGAGGATATACCCCTTACCTCCCCGTTTAAACAGATTTTTCTCCTTATTGTTTTTTTATCCTTGTCTTACATACCTGGGATCTTGTTCTTAATGCCTTAACAGTTCACGTTGGGTGACCAGTGATAATAGCTAAGTTTTACTGTGCACATGCAGTGTTCTCACTTTTATAACATCATCGCCACAACACCTTTATGAGAGTAGCACTACTATTATCCATGATTTTAAGGTGAGGAAACAGAAGCACAGTGAGATTGAGTAACTTGAAAAATATCACAGAAATCCTACTCAAGACTATAGGCTAAATACCCCATTTTATTCTCTGATTTCTGTCCTCAGATACACTGTCATTTTTGTCTTCACTTGGCTTCTCTACAACCTGTAGCCAAAGTACAGGTAACAGAGTGTATTCCAAGACCTACTCCCATAAGCCTAAGGACTTCCCTATCCAGCTCTTGTCCAGTGCTCCAATCTTATGTCCTACTTATTTGGAAGAATAAGAAATTTTAATGAAATCAAATTATTTAAAAAATTATATAAAAACAGAATAATTTCTTTCACATCTAGTAGCTTCCACATATAAGAACATCAGGTATAAATAGATAGGTATGAAATTATGGCCTATGCAGTGAAGTTCTGTTTCAAATCAGACCAAAGTATTTAGAGAGGAGATGCACACTAGGGATAGAAAATGAATAAGACTACCTGAAAATGTAAAAGAGTAAAAGTAAGTTGTTCAAAATGACTAAAACATTAAGTGGTATAAGAAGACCATGCCATCTTCTGTTTACATCTATGCCACCCGACCATCTCTTGCTGTGCTTTATCCATCATACTGTAATCACTCCATTTCTGATCATGCTCAGATCCTTTCATCAGAGTGAACTTGCCTAACTTTGAAATCATTGGTAAAAAGATTTTGCAATACTTGCGACTAAAAAGAAAGAAATGGAGCAAGTCTCTCTCTGATTGGACCTTAATTTTTAAATGACCACAAGCCCAAAAGCATGCATGTAATTCCAGTCAGTGATTAACCCATCAAGGAAACCAGCCATGGCTTTTTGCTCTAGTTGCAAGTGGTGACATTTTACCTAATACCCAGAACATTGCCGACCATTTCATATATGTTTGAATAGATGAATTTAGTAACCTTATGTTTGTAGGTATTTTTCCTGGTGACAACAATTAGCCAAATTTAAGCCCCTAAGTTATATTGCTAATGGTAATTAGAGATTTGGAATTCGGATGGCTAGTGATGCCATGAATAGTGGTGGTGGATCTTGGCTCACACATTTGGATGGGTACAACACACATTAAAAAAAAACAACAACTCTTTATTTTAATGTCTTGTCCAGTATTTTGTAGAAAAATGAGACTAAAATGCATACTGCTATGCTATTTTGAAAAACACAATATCAGAGAAGCAGAAGTGTGTGTGGCCAGAAGGATAGAGACCAAGCAGGAAAGAGCCATGAGGGAACTGACAGTTGTTCTTCATTACAAGGAAGGCTCATTGCTTGGCCTTCAATAATGTCTTCACAGAGGCTTCATGAAGTTCTGTGTGTAGAATAGTCCTTGGGTGGGAAGGAGAAAAATAAACTTACTTTCTTGGTTCCTATTATTCTAGTCTGCTATTTTCCCTCAGTTAAAGTTTTACTCTAATGATAGGCCATGCCTTTCAAGTTGTATCATTAAGCCACTTCCTTTAGCCCAAAGTCTGGCTTTTCTCCAAGTCCAAAAGTAATGGAGACAGACAATAACACTGGGTCTGGTTTATCAATCTAGTGCTTGGCTCTAAATCTGTGGCCTCACATTCTTGTACAGAAGGGCTCACAGAAGGCACATACAAATGGTCACTTGTTAGTTGATACATCAGTGCATGAAAGAGTGGCTATTTGGTCCAGGACTCAGTGGTTTTCACAGCAAAGGCTGAAAAAGAAGAATGGGAAACAAACATGATCATCTCAATAAACACAGAAAAAGTATTTGACAGAATCCAACACCCTTCATGATAAAAATAAATACACAAACAAGAAACAAACCAAAACACAAAACATGAAAGCAATTGAACTTCTTTAACAAAGGGCATTTTTGAAAAACTCACAGCTAACAATGTACATTGGTAAAAGACTAAAATCTTGCCCTGAAACTTAGAAAAGTACAAGGATGTCCACTCTCACCATGGTTATTCATGCCTTATATACTGTAAGTTCTAGACAGAGAATTAGGCAGCAAAAATAAATAAAAAGCATCCCAGTTAGAAAGAAGGAAGTAAATTATCTCCATTTGCAGATGACATGGCTCAATATATAGGAAACCCTAAACAATCAACAAAGAACTGGTAATGCACTAGAGCTAATGAACAAATTCAGAAAAGTTTCAGGGTACAAGATCAAAACACAAAAATCAGTTCTGTTTCTGCACACATGTAATGAACAATCTGAAAAAGAAATTATGAAAACAATTCTACTTACAATAACATTCAAAGAAATAAAATACCTAGGAGTGAATGTAACCAAAGAGGTAAAGAAGTTTACACCCAAACTACAAACATTGATGAAAGAAATATAGAAGACACAATTAGATGGAAAGACATTCATGTTTGTGGATTGCAAGATTTACTAGTGGCCATAGGCAATCTACAGATTCACTGCAGTCTCTATCAAATCTTGATGGTCTTTTTTTTTTTGCACAAATGAAAAAATGAATTCTTAAATTCATCTGTAATTGCAAAACAACATTGAAAAAGCAGAAGATTTGAGTTTGGCACACTTCCCAATTTCAAAATTTACTACAAAGCTACAGTGGTCAAAACAGTGTGGTACTGGCATGAGTATGGACATACAGACTAATGGAATAGAACTGAGAGCTGTATTGATAATCAGTTTATCAATTGCTGTGCACAGGCTTAAATGCTAATTTGGGCTCGATATGCAAGACACACCACCACAAGCCGCAGCTGTTTAGTATACTTTCACTTTATTAAAAGAGGGGGAGGGAGATAAGTGAGAAGAGGGAGACACAGAGAAGTTTTGGGAAAAAAACAAAAAAGGAAGGACAAGAAAGAAAGAATCAGTTCATCATACCACTAGGACCCCATCATCAGCACTGGGAAACAAATCACCAAGGGCAAGTCTCAGGGGAGGACGACAAGGCAGCAGCAGTACTCACAAAGCAATCGAGGGAAGGCTGCTCATGGTTTTTTCTAGGCTAATATTTATGCTAGTTTAAACAAAAGAGGCTCAGTGCCAATAGGCGCATGCATGAGTCATGTATGGACTCACATCTGGCCAAGAGCCGGGGCCAAGCACATGACATGTTATTATATAATTGTTCTAGGCACGTTTCCAAGGATAAATATCTTGGGTAGGTCCCAAGGATCAGTATCCTGGGCACGCAGCCCAGGGTTGTTTTTCCCTTCTCCCTGAGGAGTGGCCAGCTCCTCCGGGAAAGGGGTCCATACCTTGAGCCTGGTAAACTCATATGACTCCAAGCAGGCCTTAACATTTTATACTTTACTACAACAGCCCAGAAATAAACTCAAATATCTATAACCAACTGATTTTTGGCAAAGGTGTCCAATCACTTAATGCAAAAGAATAGCCTTTTTAACACTCATTGGGACAACTGAATATTCACACACAAAAGCGTAAAGTTGGACTCTCACCTCATACCACATACAAAATTAATGCAAATGAACCAATGACCTAAATATAAGACCTAAAGTGATAAAACCTCTTAGAAAAGAAGATAGGGGTAAATCTTCCTAACCTTGGGTTTAGCAATGAAGTGATACCAAAAGTAAAAGCAACAAAAGGAAAAAAAAATAAATTGAACTTCATAGAAATTAAAAACTTGTGCATTAAAAGGCATTATTAATGAAGTGAAAAGACAACCTACAGTATAGGAGAAAATATTTGCCAATCATGTATGTATCTGGAAAAGGTCTAGATTCCATGATATGTAAAGAACTCTGAGAACTTAGCAACATAGAGAATAACCCAACTAAAAAGATGAGCAAAGGACTTAGACATTTCTCCAGTGAAGATATACAAAGGGCCAATAAGCATATGAAAAGATTCTGTGTCATTCATCAGTCATTAGGGAAACAAAGCAAAACCATAATGAGAGAGCACTTCACATCAATTACGATATTTTAATCAAAAAATAGAAAATATCAGTGTTGGTGTGGATGTGAAGAAATTGGAACCCTGCATTTGCTGATGGGAATTTAACATGGCACAGCTGCTATGGAAAATCATTTAGTGGTTCTTAAAAAGGTTAAGCAAAATTTTCATATGACTCAGCAGTTCCACTCCCAGGTATATACACAAAGAATTAAAACGGTTGTTCAAATAAATGCAATTTATTTTTAACACCATGGGGTGACACCTGCAGGCGAGGGCCCCGGAGCCTGGTCCAGGCAGGTGGAGGGCAGGGCAGGAAGGCAAACACAGCACGGTTGGAGCCCAGCAGGGTGCGCCAGGTGACTTCAGGTTGTGGGGTGAGTAAACTCTCGTCCTGATGGAAGCGCAGGGAGAGAGTGGGCTGGTAGGCGCCAAGCATCAGAGACTGGCAGAGACTGGTGGCATCAGGCCTTGAAGCCAGGGGCACGCCTCTCGGAAGAAGCCTAATCTCAGTCTCGTGGGATCTCTGGAGTGGAGGGGCCCCGGGTGCTGCTGATGCCAAACTCCTCTGCGGGGAATCTGGCTCACACAGCCTGCGGTGAGGACCCCTGTGGCTCGTGTGCCCTGCTTCCCACCCCAGGGTGACGAGGTGGTGGAGCCATGCCCTGGAGACCTGACTAGGGGTCAAGGAGGGCTCCGCCCACAGGCCGCGCCCTGGAGGGACCTCTGGAGGCCGCAACTGGGGCGTGCAATGCGCACGCGGGAGCGGCAGACACAGGCGTACCAGAAACCAAGTGCCTGGGCGGCAAAACAGGATCCTGCTGTGAAACACCTGCTTCTCAATCACGCCTGTGCCAAGCTCCAGTGCCCCAACCACCCAGACACACCATTTCATTTTTCTCAGGACCAGGTGTTCACCTCCGAAGCGGCAGGGTGCCTAAAATCCCAGGAAGTCATTCCTGCTTATTCCTGGAGCCTCCACCTGAGGAGCACCTTCAGGGCATTACTCTGTCTGACTCAGCCCATTACAGAAGCACCATTCACAATAGCGAAAGTTGGAAATAACTTGAATGTCCATCCATGGATGAAAACATAAGCCAGCTGTGGTGTATGCAATCAATGAAATAGTATTCATATTCTATCTGGATCCAACGTCTAGTTTCATTGTCTCATCAATCGTGCTGTTTCTGACATCAGGGTGTGTATCACCTCTGCATTCAAATATTACTGTGAGTTGTCATCTTCCCAATCTCGTGTTCCAAAAAGAAAGAATAAGTATCCTCTCTCAGGGAGACAATCAAATCTACTTCCTCATCCTTTTCCTGATAAGTTCCCTTTTCCTTCAAACTAGAGTATCTCCTAATTTATTTGGTGGGTAAAAAGCTGTTGCTATTCACCTTTTTCTCAAATGTCTGGATGTGTCACATTTCTATCCCATGATGACTAAAGTTAAATTCAAAAGTCAAGATGATACTTTTAAAAAAAAACTCTCTCCTTTATTACATTATATCCCGTCCCTGAATTGTTCAACCTAGGTGTTGTTTGGTTAGGGAAAATGAATAGGGAGATTCTACTTATTATATATTACTGTGTAACAAATTACCACAAAATTCAGTGGCTTAAAGTAACTTACATTTATTGCAAATTAACTGTATCAGGGATCCAGATCCAGTGTAGGTGCGTCTTTTGCTTCAGTGTCTTTCATAAGATTGTAATCAAGGAGTTGGCCAGCATTAAGGCCTCAGCTAAGCATATAATTGGCTAATGATGCACTTCCAAGGCCACTTAGATGGTGATTGACAGCGTTTAGTCCTTCAAGAACAATTTGACTGGAGTTCTCAGTGCTTTGCTGGCTGTTGCCACATGGGTTTCCCCAACACGACCGTTGTGTTCATCATAGCCAGCATGAGAATTTGCTAGCAAGGTGAAAGTCACATTTTATTTAGCCTGATCATGAAGTGACATTCCATCACTTTTGCCATATTCTATTTGTAAGAATCATTTCACTAGGCTACCCACACTCAAAGGGAGGGGATTTCACAAAGGTATGAATACCAGGATGTGGATATCATGGGGGTGGGGAGAAGCATCTTGGAGTTTGCCTATCACAATACTCAAGAGGCTTTATTAATATTTTCAAAACCATTTCCCCAAAATGCATATTTTAAAGGTTGGAGGATGCAGTAGGCAGGATAATGGCTTCCCGAAGATTTCCACATCTTATTTCCTGGAACCTGTGACTACATCACATAAGGGATGTACTAAAGGGGGAATTAAAATTGCAGATGGAATTAGGATGCAAATCAGCTGAAATTAGGATAGAGAGGTTATCCTGGATTATCCAGACTGGTCACATGTAATCACTTAAAATATGGAAGATGGAGGAAGAAAAGTCAGCATCAGAATGGTATGGTATGAGAAAGTGTCATTCAGCTATTGCTGGGTTTGGAGATGGAATGGGGCCACAAGCCAAAGAATGTGGGTAGCCTCTAGAACCTGGAAAAGGCAAGGAAGGTTTTATGTTCCAAAAGCTTTGGAAAGAATGCATCCCTTCCAATATTTTGATTTTAGACTAGTGAAAGCCATTCCAGAATTCTGACCTCCAGAACTGCAAGATAATAAATGTTTGTGCCTTTAAGGCAACAAATGTGTGGCAGTTTGTTGAGGCAGCAAAGAGAAACTAATACAGAGGCGTTTTGCCATTTTACTAAAGAAAGAAAAGCAAATAAACATGAAATAAAGCAATACAGATGGATGCAGATATATGATTAGGTAAGAACATATTGGTATATGTGAGGCTGCATTTGTGTATGAGTGACGAGTGATTAAGGTTAGATTGGACAGGAAATACTATAGTGAAAATAATATTTGCGTAGATGTATCAATTCTGAAACAAATCCATAAAATACATTATATGTCAAGCGTAAGCCACAGAGCCTAATATTAAATCATTAAAATTAATGATTAATAGTTCTTTAGTTTTTCTGAGAAAGTACACTTTGAAATGGTGGAAGTAATATTTGTTAGATAATTTAAAATAGTACCTTTGATAATATAAGATCCTGAGTCTCATAACCTCACCTCAATAGATGCGTGGATTTTAAATCACTGCTCAGCCACTTAGGAATGTTTTTAACCTAAATATGGTTACTGTGTTCATGACTGATTTAGCACCAACTCAGAAATAAACCCAGTTTTTAGTACATTTCTAATTTTCAGCTTTTTTTCTGGATTTAAAATTTTTTATTAACTTATTTAGTGTCATCATCCCCATTCAGCTTCAGAGACTTGTAAATGTTATGTTCAAATGTGATATAATGTCTTAGACTTGTTTTAGGAGGAATACCACATATTATTATTAATAGCAAGTAGTAGCTGACAACATATATTATGCAACGGTGATTAGATTTGATTTACAAAGCTCAAGAAGTCAAAAGAAAATGTGTGGATTATGGCATTTGGTTATTGGGCTATGTTTCTAAATTTATATGGTATTCCAATGGGACATTTTTAAAATATAAAGCATCCATGAACTTTCTAGGAAATGTGTGTCTATCAGGTAATAAGCAAAAATCCCTGGAGTTATTGCTAAAGTTAATTGTGAGTGCCATAGTTAAGAATATAATGGAACAATTTTATTGAAATTGAATTTATTAGAAAACATTTATCTCTGATACTGTACAGAATGACAAAAGTTGTCTTTTTACATTATAATACCTTTTTTATGTTGTTATGGATTCCAAAATTTTTAAGTCATGATGAATATAGAAAATTTTCTAAAACCAGATTTGTGTTATTAGCCAGTACTTATAACTTCCTTCTGTTTTGAGATCTATAGGATTTTTATCGATAAGAGAATTGTAGAATGTCAGACTTTCATGAATCCTTAATGATCATTCAGGTCAATGCTCATTTTCTAATTATGAAACCAAGTCTTATATAGATTATGAAAAGTACACAAATTTATGTGGTGAGTTATTAGTACAGCCGAGTGTATGACAAAGCTCTTGACTCCTAAGCTAAAGCCCTTTTCATTCTCTATATCACATTATCAAACCACCTGCCTATCTCAAGCCATTTTTCTAATAGCTAATATAGTATATGAGCTATTAGAAAAAAATAAAAATAAAATTTTATTTTTAATTCAATCCCAGACCAGGAAAAAAAATAACTCACACATTAAATATGTTTTTGAAGAAATCTACAGAAAAGTCAGGTTTCTGGGTTTGGTTAGGACAATTCTAATTTGTTTTTATGATCCCAGCCTAAGTATTAGGAACTTTTGCTTTCTCAATCCAGTAGGATTCAAAGCCATCAGGTGAGTGTTGAGATAAAGTTGTGATAAAGGAGAAAAGATGAAATAATGTTTATATATAGTAAGAAAGGAAGTTTCACTTCCCTAAGAGAGTAAGGACACAGAATAAGATCAGCAGGCAGTGCTGAGTAGTGATTTGAGGAACGTTGTCATTTATTTAAAATTAAACCTGTGAGACTTTGTAATTGTTTTATTGTTGTTAGAGGATAGCTGACGTCACTTGTGTTTGCGGTTCACCAGTTAAGTGTGATGGCAAAAGAGAGGGACTAGTCATCTGAGAAGGTTTACCAGAGTTTGACTGAAGTAAACCATAGATTCAAATCTGGGAAGGAGAGAAAATGTAGGCATCAGTGCGGTGGATATTTAGATGTTAGAGATGATGAAAGGTGATTTTTTCAGTAGTAAGGGGAAAGGAGGGGAGGTGGTGGTCTGGAAGATTCATAAATAGTGAGGTTTCCTTTTATAGCAAAGGTGACCAGGGGGATTAGTATATGTGAACCATGAGTTTAAGTAAGGAGCATAGGATGCCGCTGAAGGTTATGAGGTCTGTACATTATAGCTGAACAGAGAGGGGGTTTGGAAGCACCACTGAGCAAGAGGGAAGATGTCCAATCCATACCACCAAGCCTCTTCTGGAACTGAGATTTAGTAACAGTAAAAGCATCTTCATCTTGATAATGCCACTGCCGGGTGGCCTCCTCAGGAGCGGCTGTTAATAAAGGCCAGAAAGTAGAGAGAGCATCCAGGTAAGTTGTTCGTGATAGAGCAGAGTTTGCTGCTCGCAGTTGACAGAGAGAAATGTAGGAGTTGGTCAGAGTAGCAGGATTCTAAAAGTCATGATTATTATATAGCATAATTCTACAGCTATACAAACTCAGCAAAATAGGATATTCCCCACATAGAACACTGAATTTAGTCAGGCAAAAGCTTTATCATAATGCCAGACACTAAACATCATGGGTTTTATTCATAGCATAGGCCTCTGGCTCTAAAAGTATCCAATTTGCTTTGAGTTTGTTTTCTAGCTAAAATGCATATTAAAATCAGTGAATTGACAGGGGTAAAAGCAGGCAAAAACAGTGATAAAATTGGACCTGACTGAGTAAAAGCAGAAAAATTAAAGAAGGACATCAGGAGGGTTTGATGGAAAGAAGGAAAGAGGGAAGGGAGGAAGGATGAAGGGAACCAAGTACTAAAATAATACACTTGTCCATTAATTACACTGGGAGTGGGCTGGGAAAACAAGTCACTTTACAATGGAGAAATCTGGCAGATACTCCCTTAAGTAACCAGTGATGGGTCAGATAGACACTGGCTGTCAGCTGATAGAATGAAATGCAGTTATCATTTGTGATAATTTGACCTACAATGCACAGCCTGAATCTAATAGTGGGGAGTACTCTATAAATACATACTAGAGATATTCTACAAAATATTTGCTTTGTGCTAAAATTTTGTGGTCATAAAAGCCAAGAAAAGCTGAGGAAATATTCCAGATTAAAGGAAACTAGAAAGACATACTGAATGCAAAATGCGATCCTGTCTTGGATCCTTTTGCTACAAAAGAAAAAACAAAACAAAACATGACTGGGATGATTGGAAGGTCTCTGGGTGATCAGGGTATAGAGGCTCCTTGTACTATTCTTGCAACTGTTTATTGAGCAACGTTGTTTAGGAATATAGATGTATTTAAACTGTCTAACAGATACATAACTGTGAGGCATTTCAGGAGTTTGGATATAGTTATTCTGAATTACTATATTCTAAGCTTGAAACTTTGATCATTTGAGTAATGTGGAAAAAAATTTTTAAGAAAACATGAAGTATGTCTCTGCATCTTAAAAAATATGTGATAAAAATTTCAAACACATACACAGTAGAGAGAAGTGAAAATTAACTCCCACATTGCTATATATGCTATTTTGTGCTAAATGGAATTTTACCAACCTGAGATAGTTTTTGCATCTCTCTGTGTAACTTTATATTGAGAAGAACTTTGGCACATTTACCTAATTTGCATGAGCTCCTTCAACTGTAAAATCTGATGCCTAGCCTTTTAAGAGTAACTTCTAGATTTGGCCTATTATAAGTTTATTCAGCGTGCCCCTGGAAATGGAATAGTAATTCTGTATTACATTTTATGATTGTTTTAAATCTCATCCATTACCTCAAAAAGTCAGACTTGAACTGTTTAGAAAATTCAGAGTTGAAAGCAGATACTCTTTCATAAAGCAAGAATTATCACATAGCCCATATTAAGAACTGGGGAGTACTGTAGTTTGTATGTTGATGCTGGTGTTCTTTCTACTTGCATTTGATAAAGTACTTTGAGCACTGCGTTGCTTTGTTTAAATAAACCTCCTTTGTATATATACAACTAATCAGGTAAATTAACTTTCAGAACCAAATATTTTTCTGAATAATGGTATAGTTAGTGTCTGTAATAAATTCAAATTACACAGTCTAACAATTCTTACTGTGTCTCTCCACAGAATGCAAACCTATTGCTTGTTTTTACCATAATCTTCTTGTAATGAGTTTAATTTAGTTACTACTTAGTCCTAGCCAGAAGCTAATAAGCCTTTGTAGACTATGCTTCCTCTCTTGTCCCCCATGTGCAGTCAGCTGCTACAGTCTCCCAATTCTGTTGCTTCAGTATCTCTGTGATATGGTTGCATCTTTATGCTCCATAAAACATCCAATGACTCTCAATTATTTAGCAAATAAGCATGAAACACTTTTAAATGGTGGTAGAAGGCTCTTCATGAGCTGCGCCCACTATTTTCTTGCATTGTAAACACACTTGTTGATTCTTAGATACAGTGGGCCTTTTGTGTTACCTGCCTGGCATAATCTGCTTCACATGCCTGAAACTCAGTACTTATCTCAATTTTTTCCCCTCCATGTCTGCCTTTCATCCGGTTCAGTGCCTCTTCATCAATCATGACACAGCTTAGGCATTTCCTCTTCTGCTGTCCTTACGTGACTCACCCTTGATATAGGACCACATTTGCTTTGTGAATACCTCTCTCTTAATGATTATCTGACAGTGTTGGAATTAGGTGTTTACATGTGTTTCTTCCCTTATATATGTATGTAGCTCCGTGAGGACAAAAATTTCTTTTCCACATATTACCTTCTTTCCTGTAGGATTATTAGGGTAGAAATACACAGATCTTTTTTAAATGTGTGTGTATGTATGTGTTTGTGTTTAATTTTCACCTGACAGATAAGGTAATATAGCTCTACACAACCATATGCATGTTTTTGGAAATATTTTCTCCATTGATTTATGTAAAATAAATCTAACATATAATTTTGTCATTTAAATGTCAGCCAACATATACTATATTTTATCTCTCCTTATTTACCTTTGAAATTTTTATGGTTTTATGCTTATAATTTTATCTATAATAAAACCTCAATCTGAGCATATGAGGAGTGAATTACTGGAGTTTCTGATTCAACCCTTATTGATTAGAAGGCTTTCAAAATATTTGGCTCAAAGACCCAATCAGTTGAAACGATTTATGATTCACCTTGCTGGTTAATAGAGGATGTCTAAAATGTATTTTGCTTTCTGTTTTTTCACAATTTAGCAAGTTTTCTCATAATAAATGGGTAAATAAATGAAAGTAAAATGACAATATATGATGGTCAGTTAGAAAATATTTTAGTCAACTCAGGTTTGTTTTTGGATGATTGTTTATAACATAGCTTTTAAGTCAGATATTAATCACTTCAGGAATAGGAGACTGGAAGTTCTACATAATTTCCTTTCTCTAAGCTTTATTACTAGATGGATTTAATGTCGTTGCCTTTATGTTTTGTACACAGATTCCAGGTTCAAAACAAATAGGTAAAACAATGAAAACTATATTTTCTCTTACTCAGAAGTTGAAAAATAGACTTCAGGGTACTGCATCAGTCAATATAGGCTGCAGTTACTCTAAAACATAAGTATTTTAGAAAGACCAAGTTTAATTTCTTTCCTACATTCTGTAGATGTCTGTCTGGAACTGCCTCCTAAGTGTTTCTGCCTGCAAGTACAGTATGTCACTGTCACTCAGGTTGCATTGGGCAGATCGTGTAATTTGACCACTCCTTATCCAGGTCACCATAATGGAATGTTCCAGTAAGCTCAGAATGGAGGAGAGCCTGACGTTGGCACACAGTGGTAATACCTACTGCAGCTATCAAGATGGCAGGGAAAGATATTTGTGCTTACTCTTAGGTTGGTCCTATTAGATTTATTTTACAATTTTTGGTATTTCCATAGTTTTCTTTTCTAACGTATTTTTCCTTTCTAAAATATTGTTAATCTGTTATTTCATGTACTGTTGCAGATCCATTTCTTCCCCAATTTTGGACTGCTTGGTACTTATTGAAGACCTAGGAGAAGCCCAGGAGTGTTACATATAGGGGATTTTACATAGGAAATAGGGGATTTTATTTGACTTAAAAATATTTTGAAAAGATTATTTGGTGCTCAGTAAGAATTGAAATCTTTTCAATTAAAATTTTCTTCAATGGAAATTATTTGCTGTTAATTATTAAGGAAGAGATGTTAGAGATTAGAAAATAGCTAAAAATGTCTAGCAGTATAAAACAGATGATACATCTCAAGACTGCCTAAGGGTCCTGACAATGGGAAGAAACAAATAAAAGATGAAAAGATGTTGAAAACAATAAAGTAAATTCCTTGCTAAAGTTAAATCTTGAGGTTAAAAAGGAAGGAAAAAAAAATCCTGGAAGTGTCAAATAGTATACAAAACAAACGAGGCGCATTTAACCATCCTCTTGCTCTCAGCACATTCCCTCTGGACCCTGAGACCTGAGGCTTTTATGTTTTATTGCTTTTGTATTGCTCTGAGATAAACCAAAATCTGTATGAATATCAAATGAAGTCTTAAATCAAGCTGCTTCACTGTTACATCAGATACAAGGGCTGAAAAAATTAATCCAGTTCTATTAAGAGCATTGCACATTATTTCAAATAAATCAAATCACCGTATTGCTGTTAATAATGAGGCCCGTGATGGTGCACTCTTTCAAAGGTGTATAATGGACTTACTGTTGTATAAGATCCTGAGGTTCACTCTTGTCCAACTAGAGCTGTGTTTTCACATGATGCTGAATTGCTACAAACTAGAGGCAACAAAAAGATAAAATAAACCATCAGTTCTAAGAAGATACATATAAATGCCCTTATGAGGCTCTTAAACACATTCACCATTGCAAATGTTTTTGTCTCATTCCCTCTACAATATGAATATTATATTAATAGCTATAGGGTTGTAAATATATTATGCAGGGCCAAGAATACACGCTCAAAATAATGAAAAATGCAAGAATTAAAGAAAACAACATATTTAAATATTTTTTGTATTACAGTATTGCTTTAATTTCATTAAAACTCAAGCCGAGCTTCTAGCTATAGGCTGAAGGCAGTATTACTATTTATTTAAATATAGTATATCATTTAATTTATATTAAAGAATTAAGGCATACCTTGACCTATTCACAATAATTAGTTTTCTTCTGAGCTATAGTTATAGGCCTAGTAGGTGCAAAAGACAGTGCTTTATAAATTAAAATGTATTAGAATGTTGTAGAACATTATTAATAAGGAAAGTGACCACATATGTATCCATATGTAAGCCTTAATAGGAAATTTTATTTTAGAGTTCATGTTATAGATTTCAAGTATTACTATGAATACCTGTAATAATTATATTGGATGTTTTAGGACATTTATCACCTTACACAGACCCATACTTACCTTTTTTTATTGAAGTATCTGGAGTGTGGAGTGTTAAAATAATGATATACTGTATTTAGATAACAGGTGATTGCCATTTAAAAATAATTGCCAAATAGTAAATACAAAGAACAACTTAAATATATATATATATTTTCAAGATTTCTATTTCTGGTGTGGATATTTATCTTTAGGCTAGTCTCCTTTTTTCAAAGTGTTTGAAAACATATGGTGACATATGGTGAAAAACAAGTTCCTGAAGATTTCAAATAACTTTTAAGTTGAAGTTCATGAGTTCTCATTAACTATCAGAGCTACAGTACCATATGGATTGCCTCTGTCAGTTTCATGTCCCTCGTGCCCTAACCAGTAGGGTTATTTCTTAATGTTTATCTAAAATAAATTTAATAGATCTAATATCTGAATTCAGCAAAGTTGCAGAATACAAAATTAACACATAGAAATCTGTTGCATTCCTATACACTAATGATGAAGTAGCAGACAGAAAAATCAGGAAAACCCATTCACGATTGCATCAAAAAGATAAAATACCTAGGAATAAACCTAACAGAGGAAGTGAAAGACCTATACCCTGAAAACTATAAGACACTCATGAGAGAAATTAAAGAAGATGTCAATAAATGGGAACACATCCCGTGCTCATAGATAGGAAGAATTAATATTGTCAAAATGGCAATCCTGCCTAAAGCAATCTATAGATTCAATGCAATCTCTATCAAAATACCAATAGCATTCTTCAATGAACTAGGGAAAATAATTCTAAAATGCATATGGAACCACAAAAGACCCCAAACAGCCAAAGCAATCCTGAGAAAGAAGAATAAAGCCAGTGGGATTATGCTCCATGACTTCAAGCTCTACTACAAAGCCACAGTAATCAAGGCAATTTGGTACTGGCACAAGAACAGACCCATAGACCAATGGAACAGACTAGAGAGCCCAGATATAAAACCAAGCATATATGGTCTGGTCAATTAATATACAATAAAGGAGCCATGGATACACAATAGTTAAATGACAGCCTCTTCAACAACTGGTGTTGGTGAAACTGGACAGCTACATGTAAGAGAATAAAACTGGATTATTCTCTAACTCCATAAAGAAAAGTAAACTCAAAGTGAATCAAAGACCTGATCTAAGTAATGAAACCATAAAACTCTTAGAAGAGAACAGGCAAAAGTCTCTCAAATATAAACATGAGCAACTTTTTCCTGAATGCATCTCCTCGAGCAAGGGAAACAAAAGCAAAAATGAACAAATGGGACTACATCATGCTAAAAAGCTTCTGTACAGCAAAGGACACCATCAGCAGAACAAAAAGGCATCCTACAGTTTGGGAGAATATATTCATAAATGACATATCCAACAAGGGGTTAACATCCAATATATATAAAGAACTTAGATGCCTCAACACCCAAAAAGCAAATAACCCAATTAAAAAATGGGCGGAGGATATGAACAGACAATTCTCCAAAGAAGAAATTCATATGGCCAACAGGTACTTGAAAAGATGCTCCACATCACTAATTATCAGGGAAATGCAAATTAAACCACAACGAGATATCACCTCACATCAGTTAGGATGGCCAACACCTAAAGACTAGGAACAACAAATGCTGGCGAGGATGTGGAGAAAGGGGAACCCTTCTACACTGCTGGTGGGAATGTAAACTAGTTCAACCATTGTGGAAAGCAATATGGAGGTTCCTCAAAAAAAATTAAAAATAGAAATACCATTTGACCCAGGAATTCGACTCCTGAGAAATTACCCAAAGAATACAACTTCTCAGATTCAAAAAGACATATGCACCCCTATGTTTATTGCACCACTATTTACAATAGCCAAGATACGGAAACAACCTAAGTATCCATCAGTAGATGAATGGATAAAGAAGATGTGGTCCATATACACAATGGAATACTATTCAGCCATAAGAAAGAAAGAAATCCTACCATTTGCAACAACATGGATGAAGCTAGAGGGTATTATGCTCAGTGAAATAAGTCAGGCAGAGAAAGGCAAGTACCAAATGATTTCCCTCATTTGTGGAGTAAAAGAGCAAAGCAAAACTGAAGGAACAGAATAGCAGCAGACTCCCAGACTAGTGAGGGGACTAGTGATTACCAAGAAGAGGGGTGGGGGAGAGGAAGTGGAGAAAGAGGGAGAAGGGGATTGAGGGGTATTATGATTAGGGCACATTGTGTGTGGGGGGTCATTGGGAAGACAATTTAGCACAGTGAAGACACTTAGGGACTCTGTGGCATCTTAGTACACTGATAAACAGTGACTGCAATGGTGCATGAGGGGGGAGTCGATAATAAGGGTGAATGTAGTAACCACATTGTTTTTCTTGTGAAACCTTCGTAAGAGTGTATATCAATGGTACCTTAATAATAAAATAATAAAATAAAATAATGAAAAGAAAAAATAAATAAATTTAAGACATTTAGTTCCTCTAACAGGTTTCATGAGCACCTTAATTTACTAATGAAAGTTTTATTGATAAAAAAAGGCACACATTTTAAAAGTTAATAAGTATAATACTAATTTTGGGTTAAAAATAAAAAAAAACAGATATGAAAACAACCCAGAAAAGCCATCTTACCAAAATCGACTTAATTTTTTATGTTGGAAAAATTGCATTTCCTCTTTTATAGTCTAATTACTTCTGTCCAGAGAGATTATTCAAGATAAAATGGTATGGGTGTGAAACTGAGCGTTAAAGTAATCTAAAGTGTTGATATGAAAGAACACTGATTCTGAGAAAAATGCTACATTTGTGGAATACAAAGTTGTATTCTTTGGGTAATTTCTTAGTAGTTAGTTCCTTCAGTTTTGCTGAAAATATATTGTCAGAGTAAGACAATATATTTAGATAAAATACATAATCCAGGTAATTACCTAAAATATGTACATTGTATGTTTTTCACCACAATACTGGGACCATTTATTTTAAGTTCTTCAGTATTTATCTTGTCTGTTTTGGCTGGAAAATGCCATTTTCTCAGAATGAAGCAAAAGCCAAGATGGCTGAGAATCCATGCCTTGGAGTTCAGTAACAAAAACTAAAGGATTCTGTACAACAGTGCAGCTGAGGCTTTAGTTACTTCTGAGGGCAAAATGGCAACCAAATAGGTGCAAGAAGGTACTTCCCATTAGGGAAGTAAATGTCCCAGAGAAAGATTATAGTAGAAGGTTGTCCTATCTGAAGAGAAAATTATCCAGAAGACTTGACTCTTTTTTCCAGGTAAGGCCATTTTTTAAATGCCGTCTTCAGTTGATTTTAAAGTTTTCCTCTCCAATATGTCTCACTTGAAAATAGTGCTATGAAAGGTTTAGATGACTTACTAAATTTGATACTTTCCTCAAAATCACCCTCTTGTTCCATGTAACTAATTCCTTTTGTGGTCTCCAAGTTAGCGTTACAAACTGGGCTCCGACTGCAGAGCTGCGGCGGCCAGGGACCATGTGAGCATCGTCATATTGCGGCCACTGAGAACCGTGGATGGCACATCTCAGGGTCCTGGGCAGCCCGTACCAAATGGTAGCAACACTAAGATGCTTCACTTTTGTTCCTACCTATTCAACAGGGATTTTCCATTTTATTATATTCTAAGTTATATTTAGAGTCCCCAGAAGGTCACAGATGCTCCAATATAGCCTATCTGCTAAACTGGGGTGGTCCCATTCCACTTTTGTTGGGTACTGTCATTTCAGTGATGAACTACTCTATATTGCCATCTACTAAGATGTCATTTCCATTACTTGAATAAGACCAGAATGTCCCCTTAGGCACCTGATCACCACCAGTATTTCCACTAGATATCTGATAACTACCAGATATTGCCACCAATGATAGTAAAAACCTTACCTAGAAATGCCAAAGCAGACAGAGGCTTAAATAAGTTACAACTATTATTCTTATTAACCAGATGACCCCATTGTTCAGATTGTTCCCTCACTATAAAACCCATAACCTCTAATAAATAATAGGCTATTAAAAATGGCATGAGGAATAGTCATCCAACCATTTCCAAAACATGAACATGATCAATTTCGGGTAACATTCCTAATGTATTATCATCTTCTGAAAGTTTATCTTCTTATATTGTGTAGTATTCACAAATTAAATTAGTCTAGAAAATGCCTTCTGACAGTTTGGAAAGAGGGAGGAAAATTAGATCAGCATTTTCAAAACTGGTGTTGATTTGATACATGATAATAGTTGCTAGACATTCATTTGATATAAGGTAATAGCTGTTATAAAAAATACTTTGGTGAAATAACTTTGTGAAGACTATATTATTATCTACTTTCCTCCTGAAAATTCAAAGTGTGTATCAATATCATAATGGTTCTAAGATTTCCTACAGTAAAACCATTTTTGATTTTTAACACATTTCTGAAACTAACTAGAGTATGGAAACACTTATGAATCATTGTTTCATGGAACAGGTAATGACAAATTTTGGCTTAAAATGGTGATGTATGTACTCAACAACAGCCAGTATCAATAGATAATATGAAATCAAAATTACAGTTCCTACAAATAACCCAAGATTATTTCATGGGAAGATTCCCATGAAAATGTTCTACTTTGCAAATATAACCAAAGGGCTCTCTCGATAAAATTGATGAACGATGGAGAACTATATGTGCCTTCTGGAAGAAAAAAGCAGCAAGAGAAATAAAAGCCAACACACATTTAATACAGGTCTTTGCCCTATGTGTATTTACAAACATATACATTTCATCTGAATATATTTTTTCTAGAGATGAGTACAAGGTACTGAAAAGGAGGTAAATTAACTATGTTAACATTTATAGTGGGATAAGTAGAATATATAAAATTTATCAGATCCTTAAAAAAATTTTTTTTCGAGTAACACTGAAGATGAATTGCAAAGTATGAACAAAGACCAAAGGCCAAGAAAGAAGAGAAATTATTTGGCTTTCTACAAAAGAGTGTGACAGAAAATGGATCAGTAGTAGATACCTGGAGAGTTACTGAGGCTCAGATCATATAAAGTCTTCTTTACCATCCAAAGGTGTTTTTCCTTGAAGCCATGGGAAAAAGCTCAGGGGATCAGTAGAAGGGTATGATACCAGTTTGTGGAAGGATCACGCTGAAAGCATCAGTGACTGCAATACATGAAGGGATCTGTGGAAGCAGGAATTGTGGTTTGGGAGTGCACTGCAATCGTGGCCCTGAAGTCCACTTGGAGTGAGCAGCTGTGGAGCTTGAGTGAGTAGAAGTCCTAGGTCTGGGTTAGTGACTGACGGATGGTTGTACTGTTGATGAAAACAGTTAGGATGTGGGACAGATTTAAAATGTGGAGGAATAGTGATACCCAGTAGGGTCAGGTTCAACTTTTAGTATCTGGTAAAAAATACAGATACGACTTGCCATTATACATGTATATATGTCTTGGAAGCAAGGTGGGAAATATAGGGGAGAGATACAAAATTAAAAATCATTTATGCATAGGCAGCATATCAGTGCATAGATGAAATGCTAGTGGAGACAGATAGTGATATTGAGAAGGAACCATCACAGAAAGAGAACCACAGTAGGAAGATACCAAGAATAGAGAAATGTTAAGAGAAAATGTGTTGTGAAGCCACCACAAGAGTAGGATCACTGGTAAACTCAGAAAGGGTTAGTTGAATCTGTCAATTAGGAACTCATTACTTTGCATAAAGAGTTCTGGTTTTGAAATAAAGAAAATTCTAAGTCTCAGTAAATTTAGGTCTTGATCTTCCACACTAAGTACTTTTCATGGAAAGATTTCTTTGAGATTTCTGTAGAATTAACTAACATTTAATTTCTAGGAATATAAACTCTTCTGACAGAAAAATTCAGAAGACATATATTTCATTTATTTCTTTATTGGTATTTTGGGAAACAAAACTGGAATTATGCAAAATTGGACATCTGAATTTAGAAGAAAATTACTGAAGAAAACTTCTTCAAGCCTTTGTTTTACAGATTAGGAAACTGATGGGTTGGATTTGGAGGAAATGAAAATCAATCTTAAATTGTCTTATTTAGATAACCCTTCTGAACTAATAATTTAATATATTTTGTAAAAGGCTATAATCTAATATTAAAATATGAAAGAAATATATGTGTTCTTAATTTTGTTCACTGACAGAGATTTGCTTCAACTCTGTAATGAAAGTTGGATTTAATTATGGCAGTTCATTGACATTTACCAAGATGTCATCAAATAGGTAATTGAACTTAGTTTTTTCATGCTTTAATGCCATGCTGACATAGCCTCAGTTGCACAATCAGTAATAAAAATTAGAGATTATCATCATTTCTCAAAATTTGTTTCTTCCAGCTAAATGATACAAAGATAAGTTAAAAAAGTAAAAATCATTGTTACTGACATGATAAATCTGGGCTTTATTTTTTTGTATTACTTTCTATATGGAGTAATTTTTCTTTAATGGAAACAAGAAATAATAAAAAAAAATAGACAGTCTTCCCCTGGAGTAGCCAAAAAAGAGCAATTCACTAGTGACCACTGTAAATTGCTTTAGAAAAATAAAGAATGTTGATTCATTGGTGCTGTACACCAAAAACAGAGGACTTACAGCAGTAAAATGCCAGGAAGAGCAGGGTGATATGATATAAGGAGAAAGAGTTCAGCAGTAAAGTAGAGTGAGGGAAAGCACTAATAGAATATTCTGTGGTGTAAAACCTCAGACTTGAGGCAATGTTTAAAAAGTAACATGATTAAAAAAATTCACTCTAGGTACAAAAAGCAGAACAGTAAGCCAAAAACAAAGGGAGAAAAACCATCTCAAAACAGCAGACCAAAAACAGAGGAGCATTACAGTTATGGGAATTGAGAATGAACAAAGAAGCTGAACAAGACTGACAGCAAAAGGATAATGAGAGGTAAAAGGGTTGTGATGCAGTGAAGAGGAAAAGCAACAGAAGGGAGAAAGCTCGTTGCAAAGTCATCAGAGTAGCAGCTCTGTGATGACAGGAGAGACTGACAGTAAATCACACAAAAGGCAAGGGGGAAACCATCAGCAGAAGACACTAGTTAGCATAGGAGGGGGAAATGTTGGATTTGTTTAAAAGAAACTAATCTTTCTTCTAGCAGTAGAGGGAAAACTATCATGTATTTATTGAGGGTTTTCTTCATTTATACAATAAACTTATCAAATGTCAGTGAAATGCACATTTAGAAAATACACTGATGAGCCTATATGGCATTTGTGTGTGTGTGTGTGTGTGTGTGTTTGTGTGCGTGCATATGGGAGATTTTGATGTGTTTATTACTAAGCTTTACTAAGAAAACCATGCATTTCAATGTAGTGTAATGGAGAATTTAAAATTTGTAAGCATGCAGAAATGATTCGGTTCAGTAGATAATGCACACTTAATCAGTTAAATTTCCCCAAAGTAAAATAGTTCTCATGGAGCTCCTGAAATAAATCTGAACCAAAGAGGTCAATTCAATCAGATTAGTCTGCCTCTGATTCAGAGAAGAGGTGAGAGAAGGGTAAAGACGATGCTTTCAGACCTTAGATGGTTCCAATTCATTTGATGGAGTTGACTACTTTCTCCTTGTGGGAATTCTCTTTCCATGGTTTGCATGGCATTTTTTAAGTTTCTTTTATTCCTTTCCACTCTTCTACGTTTTTATCTCCTTATTCTACTCTTCAAAGCAGTGACACACTCTTATACTCTCTGCCCCTCAAACTCATTTGCTTCGGGGATGTGATACTTCACCTTGGAAAATAACTCCCAAAGTCCTATCTCTATCTGTGAACTTCCTCTAGATTTTCCCACACACTGGTGGAAAGTTTCACTTTTGTACTTTGTTATCTTCTTGGCACAGTACAGCTAGTTCTGAACTTACTTCCTTTGAATTTTTTTCTATTTATTCTATTTTCTATTTTTACTCTCTTTTTCTCTTCTGTTAAAAATAACAGCATCATCTCACTTGATCAGACTTGAAACCTTGGAAAACTTTTCCCTTCTCTTTGGCTTGGTTTTAAAGCCTTCACGACTCCCCTGTATTGTTCCATGTAATTTATTCATGCCTTCATTCAGCGGAGTACTGTCTGCTGTTTTCCAGGTACTGTTGCAGCACCTGGGATATGGCAGTAAGTGTATGCTCCATAGCCATTACATCATAGGTTTTCTAGTGACAGAAAATAAAGAATAAGCTAGAGCAGTTTAAATAGCACAGCTGACCTTTGAACAACATGGAGGTTATGGGCACTGAACCCCCACACAATCAAAAATATCAGTATAATTTTTGACTCCCCAAAAACTGTACTAATAGCCTACTGTTGACCAGAAGCCTTACTGATAACATAGCACATATTTTGTAAACATATGTATTATATACTGTGTTCTTACAATAAAGTAAACTAGAGAAAAACACTTAAGAAAATTAGAAGGAACACAAAATACATTTATAATACCATACAGTATTTATTGAAGAAAATCCACACAAAAGTGGACCTGCACAGTTCAAATCTGTGTTGTTCAAGGGTCAACTGGTATGTGTTTCTCTTGGATAAAATCTAAAGGTAAACACATTTCTTTCCTTAGTTTCAATAAAAAGCCTTTCATTTCAAAACTTCATTTATAGAAAATTCTAACTAAAAACAAATTTTACCTAGAGGTCCAATCCATTAAGTTTCTTGAATGTATTGAATGGCACCACTTAAAAATATTCCATCAATCATCACATATGACTACTACTTGAAGTGCAGACCTTATGAACTGTCCTGTATGGCAGGGCTGAGGGGTGATCAAGTTTAGAGGTCTACTTTATTCTCCCAGATTCCTAAAGTGAGATTTTTATAGTATCCTTGTAACATGGTTTTATGTGAATGGTACTTACAGTTAAGTATGCTTTCTAAGTATTGTATTACGTACTGTATACTTTTTCATTTTCTCAGTAAAAAAGAAAAAAATGCAAAGCACTATTCGCAACCTCAGGGAGGCATTTTGAGTTTTGGATGAGTCATGGTTTAGATTAAACACTGTAGGTCCATTAGCCTTTCTGTGTGACAGTGTTTTTGAACCTGCATATTTGTTTTCCTAATTCCCGTCTTTCCTCTTATGAGTCTTTCTACTCACATGCTTTGTGGACACTGAAATGGGACACAGTAGTCTAATATAGTTCTGCCCTTCTCAACTTTGTGAACTGCCATTATAACCTTCTCATATTTCCTTCTGGCAGTATTTGTTCCAACTCTTTATCTAATCCAGGCTTGTAGTTGCTCTGGATTTATAATATTACACAAGTACAATTTATGCAATAGCTATTTGGAATGTATAATAAGTGAATAACTAAATGCTCAGATGTTATTATAATTGTTTTATTGATATCAGGAACATTTTATAGATACATCCTATAAATAAGTATAACTTAAGTATTTACTAGAAGGGGGTTTTCATTAAATATATTAATAACTGGACAGCAGTTTTCTATATTATTTTTATCTAGTGGAAAACACTGGCTATAATTATTACTTAGGATGCCTGTTTTAGTGCTCCAAACAACTTAGTTATTTTCTGTCACTCCTGCAATCATTCCCTGTTGACATCAGGTGAAAACACAAGAGTAAATTCAAAGATCAAATGAGATTACAGTGTTAGTATAATCTATTTCTCTTCTGTCACCAAATGTTAACATCTCTGATTTATAAGATTTCTTCAGTTTTTCACTTGGCAAGTTTATTTTCCTCCTTTCTTGCTCTCTCCCTGTCTTTATCTTCTCTGTCTCTGTCTCTCTGGTTCTCTTTCATCACACAGAAGCATGCATTCACATAAACACACACCTTTTCCCAGAGAGTAACTAGCTTCTATTTGTCTGACCAAATTGGTATGTGTCAGAACAAACATTAGATTTTTGAATGAGACTCATGGAAATCAAGTGAGACTTACCCCAAACCAAAACTTATTATATAATTATAAGTGTGTATAATTATATACTTATATAATTCTTAGTGTGGGCAATCACCCTCTATGCACATTTAATAAAGAAATCTGAGACCTACAGATATAGCTTCTAATTAAGGAAAAAAAGTATTTTTATCTCTCACTTCAGGACAAGGTTTTGTTGTGAGTTAACACAAAGGATTCTTAGTGCCGGCGGAAACACTCATGCAGAAGAAGCCATTTCAGTTGTTATCTCCATGTCATATTTCATTGATTATGCAGATTAGATTACATTTTCCAGCAACCTATGGCCCCTTTAATACATAATTCCACCCTTACTTAGGATATACAATGGTATAAAAGCATAAAGTCTCCTTGGTAATATTTTACATAACCATAGATAATACCAAGGAAGCTATGCAGATTCAGTACCTTTGACCAGCACAGCCTGATCCAAAAGCTCCCAGTCGGAAAGCACTTAGGAGGGTCATACTTGCTCCTGTTTCCCACAGTCCCACCTCCCACATGGTCTTAAGCATGGCTACTTCCCGCTTGCAAGTTAACTCCCTGAATTCTGAAGTCATATCCACTTGAGACTCTTAAAGAAAACAACAGAAAAACTTCTCTTTTCCAAATCTGTTCCTTCTGCTTGTGCTCAGGATATGACTCTACCTCTCTTTGTTCTGAAAAGAGCCTGCTTTGCGTTCATCATTCCCCTTGGCCTAAAAGCTGATTACTCAAGCCTTGCTTATTTTAAACAGTCATCCCTTAAAACAGAGCAAAACAAACAGCTGAGAGCAAGGGGAAAGGCAGTAAAGCCAACTAATTAATGTTCATAATTAGGATCTAAGTCTTCAAGAAATGTTTAATGGCTATCCAATACACAGTTTTTAGGAAAGCACACACTGTTTCTATTTAAAGTAGTAAAATAAATGAATGCTTAGCAATTTAAAATACAATTAAACAAAAATACATTTCTGTAAAACTTAACTCCTTGTATAAACATAAAATTTTAGTGCTTGAAAAGAACATTAGTCAATTTTTTCTTAATAGTAGCAAAGAAACTGAGGCCCATAATGGAACAACAGATTGCTCAACTCTGCAATCTAGAAGGTAGCAGAGCAATAATAAGCAGCCGTGTCTTCTTCTCAATGATTAATAAGGTTTTTTTGAGTACTTACTGTTTCAGGCGTAGGCGGCAGAGTAGAATACTCCCAACAAAGCCAGCCTGATGAGTTCTTTCCTCCATTGATACAGCCAGCCTGCCCTAAATACTGAAACAAACTGGTTCAGTACTCACTTTCTATTTCCTACTGTTCAGTCTCATTGTTCAGGTGGGGACTGCTTTAATATTGTCCTTCCTTCTAACATTTTTTAATGGTAAAAACCAAAAATTAAATATGGATACATTTAGATTAATGCAGCAGTACCATCGCTGCATTTGCTTCATAAAAATCAGATCTTTTTCAAAAGTATGTTCTTACAAAAAAAAAAGGTGTTTAGGCATACTGTGCCCTACTATGTTGTGCAAACTGCATTTTAGTGTGAAGGCTTAATAAGTAATATAATTTTAATAGCTTAAGTGTGTAAAGAGTGCCCGAATGGAATTATGATTCACTTAAGCCTTTTATTATAAATACCATAGGTTTGCATTTTTTTAATTTATAGAAAAAGCATCTTTTGTTCATCCAGTGTTTTCTCACTTAACACAAATTTAATGTTAATATAAACTGAAGAGTCTAGCTTATTCTTTATTTAAAATTACTAAGTACTTATAACCAATAAACTTTCATTGATGGTATATTTCCTAATAAATCTATATCTATCTATCTATCTATCTATCTATCTATCTATCTATCTATCTATCTATCATCTATCTCTCTGTCGCGTGCCCTGTCCTCGCCGGCAAGAACAACATGCAACAACAGCAGGATTCTTCTGCAGAAAGCTTTATTCTTCAGCTCTTTGTGAAACAAATGAGTTGGGCAGGACCCAGAGGGGAAGGAGAGGCTTGCTTATATAGTTCTCATGCTCTGACCTGGTTGGTGCGGCTCCATATGCCTTATTAGCATAACCATTTGGTGGGTCTCATTGGTCCTTATGCCAAGGCGCAATTAGCATGTAGTTTAGTGGTGTGGGATGATTTGTCATTAGGAAGTTCGGGGCCTTCCGGCTGCCCTGCATTGGGCGCTATTTTCTGAGCGCGGCTGCCAACATCTCCCCCTTTTTTGTCTAACAGAAGCTCAAGGCGGAACTTGCCAGCAGAGGCGGAGACAGAGGCCTGACCTCCATCATACTTCCTGATGCCCCCTTTTTGGAGAGGGGTTCTGGGCATCTACCCCTATGCAGTCAGGCATGCCTCTCAGAGGGGTCCAAGACCTCTTGCAGTGCTTTGCCTCGCATCCTCTGGCTGGCGTTGGGACCACTTGGTACAAAGGGTTTGGACCCTTTTTCTCAACCCTCTTGCACCATGAGCTTCTTAAAGAAAGCTGTGATTAAGCATTGAGGTACTCGGGCCTGGTGCAGTGCCACATGGGCTCAGGGTGCAAGAGCTACCTCAAGCTAAAGCCGGGCTTCCTTCTTAAGCATGTTGAGCCACACTTGGGGAGAGGCGCCAACGTCTATCGCCATTAGGGCTTGAGCAAGGATCACCTTGTCCTGCTTATGTTGGTTGCGGAGTCTGCATAACAACCAGAGTAAGAGCATGAGACCTCCAAGCAGGAACACGCCCATCCCAGCCATGCCCGCCCACTCCTTGACGTGGGAGAGAGCTCTGAGGAACCAGGAAGAGAGTCCTTCCGCTACGGAGATATCTAGACAGGTGGAGTTGATGTGGATAATTTCTCGCCGCAGCTCTTCTAGTGTCCCATCGAAGTCTTGGGACCAGTTTCCTGAAAGATACTGGGACAGGTCTCGTGACAGATTAGCTGCCCATGTAAAATTTTTATATTGAATGCTAGTGATGCAGAGGGCACGATATTTCCGCTCACATCCCAATTGGGCCATTTGCCAGAGCACCTCTATTTGTTCCTCCACGAGATCTATGCGTTGATTGAGGATCATTATTCCTCCTTTCAGTTTGCCATCAAGTGTGGACTGTTGGTCCAGGGCAGAAGCTACTGAGGCTGCAAGGTTATTGAGCTCTGTAGCCGATTTGATGGAGGTGTCTAAAGCTATACCAGCGGTGGTGGCTGCGACCGCGGTCGCGGAGATCAGGAGCACTATGGCGGCTGTAACACCGAAATCGCGCCTTTCTCGAAACAGAGTCATGGTGTTAGGGGCGTCTACGGGAACAGGGACCCAACGGGGGATGCGGACTACCAAAGCATTGGTAAAGTTACGCGCATCCCAACACTGAGACAGAAAGCAGGTTTCATTGGAGCAGGAGTCAAAGCTACTATTGGATAAGATAAACAGAAATGGGGGGTATACGCATACTGGAGAAGGTGGAAAAAGGGAATTAGGTGACTCTGGACCTGATTTTGCTGAACACGTGTAGTTCTCGTTGTTATGGGTCATGATCATGTTCCAGTGTGCGCGCATGTGGTTATTCTCGCACCAAAAGGTGATATTTTTTACACCGATTCCCCCACCCTGGAGGGCGGAAAAGGGGGAGAGGTCGGTACACGAGCCATTGACTCCACACAGCATCCATTTATGGAAGGGGTTCATGCTCAGCTGCTGACGAAACTCGCCTTCGAGCACCTTTACTGGCCACCAAGCCTCATTGGCTGGCCGTCCCTCCATATCTGGGGAGATGGTAAACTCCTGCCTCTCAGTTGCCCACGTTACTACAGTTGACTGACAGTCAGTCCAGGGCCACAGCTCTCCCTCATAGTCGCCCACACAATGGGAGGCATATTTGGGTTGACGAGGCCTGTCGGTGGAATTGTTCCTGGGAGAGTGTACAAATGTGCCATTGATCCAGAGAACCATCTGGTGGATAGTCATGTTCTTATAGGGCGGGCTCCCTTCCTTATTAGGCCCTTCAAATTTAGCTGACATAACGGGGAGGCTACTGGCCTCTAGAATTATGTCACTGAACCATCCGTATTTCCTCCGTTTCAGGGAGATACAGCCAGCTAGATTCTGAGTGGTGAAGCATAATGACCCATTAGTTACGAAGGATCGGTTTTCTCCCAGGGGAGCTACTAGGGTGTCTTTAACTAAGTAGGGCAAGTTCATACTAGCATTGGTAGTGAAAAAGCGTGGAAAAACGGCTGCATTGAAACGGACAGGCATAGGCTTAGGAAAGGCAGACAGGATTCCCCATCTCAATACTCCCTGAGTCGGGGTCTCCAGTGTCAGGAGCAGGGTCAGGAGGTATAGCGAAGTCATCTCCTTTGTTTAGGACTTTCCTCGTTAGGCGCTCCGGGATCCAGAAGGGATTTTCTTCACCCTGGGGGAAAACACACACAGCTCCCCTGGATCTGATTATGATTGGATCCGGGCCCTTCCATTGGTTAGATAACACGTCCTTCCATTTTACTAGTTCTTGTGGGTCTTTTGGCCACTGATTATGGCGATCCGCTGCTGTATGGCCTTGAGCATCCAGATTCAAAAAATTTATAGTGAAAAGTGCTAGGGCTATGGCAGTTTTTGGTGTGGGGGGTATATCTTCAATTCCCCCTTTTTGTTTAAGTAAATAGGATTTGAGCGTGCGGTTCGCGCATTCCACAATCCCTTGACCCTGTGGGTTGTAGGGAAGGCCAGTGATATGTTTTATCCCCATGTGATGACAAAATTGAGCAAATTTTGTAGAGGTATAGGCTGGGCCATTGTCTGTTTTCAGAATGTGTGGTAACCCCCATGCGCTCCAAGCCTCAAGGCAGTGCTGGATGACATGGGAAGCTTTCTCTCCTGACAATGGGGAGGCAAAGATGACTCCTGAACACGTATCCACGGATACATGTACATATTTCAGTTTCCCAAAAGACGAAATATGCGTCACATCCATTTGCCAAACTTGTAAAGGCCTAATACCTCTGGGGTTGATCCCAACATGAGATGTGGGAAGGAAGCTGCAGCAATGTTGGCAGCTAAGGACAATGTTCCTAGCTTCGGCCCTGGTTATGCTAAACCGCTTGCGCAGTGTTTCGGCAGTGACATGAAATTGTGTATGGAATTTTGAAGCTGTGGTGATAGGGTCTAGCAGGGGAAAAGCTATATTTCTGGTTGCAAGGTCTGCCAGGTGGTTGCCTTGGGTCATAGGCCCGGGAAGGCCTGAATGTGCTCTGATATGAGTTATATACAAAGGAGATTGCCTATGAAGTAGTGCTGATTGTATCTGTTTGAACAAAGTGGCTACTGGGCTGGATGCTTTGATTAGCCCGGCCACTTCTAGAGATTTGACTGCATTAACTACATAACAGGAGTCAGACACAATATTTAAAGGTTCAGGAAAGATTTGTAGGACCTCTAAGACTATGCGACATTCCACTATTTGTGGAGTGTCAGGCGTGTAGCCTTTTGTCACAACTTTGCCATCATGGACATAGGCATCTGTGCCTGTCTTAGACCCGTCCGTGTAAACTGTTTTTCCATGAGGCAGCGGGGTTAGGCTAGTGACCCGAGGAAATACTAGGAGATGATTTTTGGCGAAGTTGATGAGGGGATGTTTAGGGAAATGATTATCAAAGGTTCCTGAGAAACTGTAAGCAAGTATGGCCCAATCATCGTTCATAGCACATAATACTTGTATTTGTTCTACGCTGTAAGGGGTTATAATTTTAGCTGGAGCCTCTCCGAAATGTGTCATGGAGGTTTTTACTCCTCTCAAAGCAAGTTTGGCCACGGCTGCCGGATAGTACTCTATTGTCCTAGCCTGAGAGGCTTGGGGATGGATCCAGATCAGTGGGCCGTGCTGCCATAAAACTGCTGTTGGCAGCTCCGGGGTGGGAAGCACACACAACTCAAAGGGTTCATTCGATTGCACTCTATTTAATTGTGCTGTCATCAAAGCCTGTTCTACTTTGCGAATGGCTTGTAATGCCTCAGGTGTGAGGGAGCGCGGTGACGTTAGTTGTGGGTCTCCTTCTAGGGTTTTAAATAGTGGAGTCAATTCAGTGGTGGGTATCTTTAAGTATGGGCGCAACCAATTAATATCCCCTAGGAGTTTTTGGAAGTCATTCAAATTTCGCAATTGATTATGTCTTATCTCAAGCTTTTGGGGGCAAATTACATCTGTGTAAATGGTTGCTCCTAGGAATTTGCTAACACTAGATTTTTGGACCTTCTCGCTTGCTATATTCAGTCTCCAATTTTCTAGGGATCTAGTGAGATCTATATATGCTTCTTCTATTTCCGCTGGTTGTGGGGAGCAAAGAAGGATGTCATCCATGTAATGGATGATCTTTAGCTTGGGATAGGTCTTACGAATTGGGTCTAGCGCTCGCCGAACGTACAGTTGACATATGGTGGGGCTATTTGCCATTCCTTGAGGGAGGACCTTCCACTGAAATCTGGCATCGGGTTGTTCATGGTTAATAGCTGGCAAAGTAAAAGCAAATCTTTCCCTGTCCTTGGAGCTTAGAGGTATAGAAAAGAAACAATCTTTAATATCTATTATGAGCACTTTCCATTCTTTGGGTAAGGCAGAGAGGAGTGGCAGTCCCCGTTGTACGGGTCCAAGCATTCTCATTTGAGCATTTACTGCTCTCAGATCATGAAGCAACCTCCATGATCCTGACTTTTTCCTGATTACAAATATGGGTGTGTTCCATGGGGACACAGAGGGTTCTAGGTGTCCCACTTGGAGCTGCTCTTGCACTAAGCAATGAGCTGCTTCTAATTTTTCAGAGGATAGGGGCCACTGAGGAACCCATACGGCCTCCTCTGTGAGCCAAGGTATGGGCATGGCATCTTCAATGGCCCCTATGAAAAACCCAGGCCGTGACGGTCATTCTTTACTTTGGGCAGGATGGGCTCTATGTGTCCCTGTTGGTGTTTCCCCAGCCCCTTGCCAGGGATGTATCCCATGTCCATCATTATGCCTTGGGCGGGGGTGGAGTATTCATTAATGAGTTTGAGGCCTAAGTCTCTCATGACATCCCTCCCCCATAAATTGACCGGTAGAGGGAGTACATAAGGGGTGACTGTACCCTCTTGTCCTTCAGGGGCTCGCCATTTCAATGGTTTGGCACTAATTGAAGGGCTTGACTCATATCCTAAACCTTGTAATGAATGTGAGGATTGGGTCACAGGCCACTTGGAGGGCCACCAGGTTGCAGAGATAATACTTTTATCTGCTCCAGTGTCTAGGATTCCCTCAAAGCTCTTTCCCTCTATTTGAAGAGTTAATTTTGGTCTGTCTGCTAAATCTAATACTATGAAGGCTGAATCCCAGTCAGAGGAGC
This sequence comes from Manis javanica, assembly GCF_040802235.1. Classification (NCBI taxonomy): domain Eukaryota; kingdom Metazoa; phylum Chordata; class Mammalia; order Pholidota; family Manidae; genus Manis; species Manis javanica. The sequence continues at coordinate 24,740,835 of NC_133164.1, forward strand.
CGAAGCCCCTTTCTCCCCTCTCCGTGTTGGTAGCAGGATAATTGGCGTGGAGACTAGGTAAAACTAAGAGCTGGGCTATGCGGTCTCCCGGGGATATAGGATAGATTCCTCTGGGAGCCGAACACATGATTTTTACCTGTCCTTCATAATCTTGATCTATAACTCCGGGATGAACTACCAGGCCTTTCAATGCAGCAGAAGAGCGCCCTAGGAGTAACCCAATGGTATTTGGTGGTAGGGGGCCTTTAAAGTCTGAAGGGATAGGCTGAACTCCCATCTGTGGAGTCAACACTATTCTGGTGGTGGCACGGATGTCCAATCCCGCGGAACCTGAAGTGGCTCTCCTTGGGGGGCCTGGTTGTTCCCGAATGACACTTGCGTGCTGGTTGCCCCATATATTTGCGGGCCCTGGTGACGGGGGCCCCTCTGGGCGTTTTTTGGCAGTTCTAAGGGTTTCCCTTCTATATCTTTAATAGACCGGCACTCATTGGCCCAATGCCTGCCTTTCTTACACTTAGGGCACAACCCAGGGGTCTTTTGGGTTGTTTGTTCTGAAGCTGGGCTCCTACACTCTCTCTTTATATGTCCTAATTTCCCGCATTGAAAGCATGATACTTCTGTTAGTGATCCTGGCTTGTTTGTGGCTCTGTAATATGGCCGCGGCTAGGCCCGCATTGGTGAGTGGCCCTCCTATTTCTCTACAGGCTTTCAACCAGGCATGTATCCCTTTTTGTTTCCAGGGTGTTATCGCCTGTCTGCATTCCTTGGTACATTGTTCAAATACTAATTGCTCCACTAGGGGCATTGCTTGTTCCTGATCTCCAAATATTCTGCCTGCGGCCTCCATCATACGAGCGACAAAGTCAGAAAATGGCTCGCTCAGCCCCTGAATAATTTTTGTCAAATTGCCTGATACTTCTCCTTTGTTGGTGAGGGCTTTCCATGCCTTGGCGGCGCACGTGTTTATTTGTGCGTATACCTGTAAGGGGAAGGCGGTCTGGTTGGCTACCCACTGTCCTTGGCCCGTCAGCATATCATATGACCATGCAGGCTGTCCTTCGGCCGCGTTTGCGCGTGCCTGGGTCATGCTGATATCATGCCACAATGCCTTCCATTCTATGTATTGCCCCATACTAGAAAGGCATGCCTTAGTTACATATTGCCAGTCTGCGGGTGTCATGGCTGTCTCTGTTAATCTCTCAACTTGTGCTATGGTATAGTTAGCACTGACTCCATAAGCCCGAACGGATTCTGCTAACTCCTTAACTTGTTTATGGCTCAGGGGCTGGTGAGAGCGTGCGCCATTATCCTCAAATACAGGAAACATTTGTCTAATTGCCTGAAGAGTATCTGGGTGGCAAAAGGAGAGTGCGCCACTCACGTAAGGTGGTGGGGCAACGGGCGTCGGGGGACACCCTGCTTTCATTTTTTCCTTGGTCCGCTTTTCAACTTTGCTGGTTCCCTTACTTCTGCACTCTGCGGTTTTATTCTCTTCCCCTTCCTCTGCGGACGTTAATTCCTCCTCAGATTCCCTATTGGAGAGTTGGAGGTCCCTCAACTCTTTCCAGGGGTATTTACTATTTTCTCCGAGGCGATCGTCACTTGCTTCTCGGGGCTCTTTTGCTTTTTCCCTAGGCGGGCTTTCTCCCTCACTCTGAGGTTTCTTTACCTTCGTTTTTGTGGCCTTTTTTCGGCCGCGCGCACTCTCTGTTTCCCGTTCCGTTTCTGACATGCTCTCTTGGATATCTGTCAATGCTCTCTGACCTTCTTTTATTACCTTTTCACATCTCTCATCTTGCAGACAAGCTCTAATCAGTTTCCAGAGGGGCCTGGTGCCTCCCCTCAGGCTACCCTCCTCCTCCTCTCTATCAAGATCTTTCCCCAGTTTGTCCCAGCTCGGGATTGAGAGGGACCCTGAACAAATGAACCAGGGGGCCACACGGTCAATCTCCTTCACAAAAGATCCTAAGACTTTGCTGGAGACCTTCAAGTTTCGCTCTTTGAGAGCTGTCTGCAGCGCCGTGACTAATGACGGTGCATTCCCCATGGTGCCTCCTTATTTACAGAGAACCATCAACCATCATCCTAAAAAGCAGGGGCCTCTCGGAACTTACCCCTCCAGGCTTTCTTCTGACCTGCAGTTCTGAATCCTCTCCAGATGTCTGAAGGGTCCTCCCTGTGCCGGTGATGTTCTGGTTCCCAGGATTCGGCACCACTTGTCGCGTGCCCTGTCCTCGCCAGCAAGAACAGCATGCAACAACAGCAGGATTCTTCTGCAGAAAGCTTTATTCTTCAGCTCTTTGTGAAACAAATGAGTTGGGCAGGACCCAGAGGGGAAGGAGAGGCTTGCTTATATAGTTCTCATGCTCTGACCTGGTTGGTGCGGCTCCATATGCCTTATTAGCATAACCATTTGGTGGGTCTCATTGGTCCTTATGCCAAGGCGCAATTAGCATATAGTTTAGTGGTGTGGGATGATTTGTCATTAGGAAGTTCGGGGCCTTCCGGCTGCCCTGCATTGGGCGCTATTTTCTGAGCGCGGCTGCCAACATCTCTCCAGTAAGATGAACTGATACTATGAAGGTATCTTGAAAAGATCAAGAAGAGAACAGTTTATCATTAAACGGTCCATATAAAGGACAAAGTCTTGGAGTTCTTCCCTGTAGCATTAGTCTTTTCTGATTAATTTAGTTGGCTTGTAGTAAATGGCTTGAAGGCTGACCTAATCTCTAAATGTACTCTGTGAAATGTTGTGTATTTTGTGTTTCTGTGGAGTCAATATTTCTCTACTCAATTGCAAACCTAGTTTTGTATTCCCTTGTTACTGTCCTCAGCAGAGTAAACACTGTATTATTATTTTTTTAACTGTAATAGTTGACTGCTGCCCCGCAGCCCCTAACCACCTCAATTCTCCTTGGTTTTTCAAACAAAAAGATTGGAAATGCAAAGAACTGCAACTTTCACAAATCCACTGAACCTGAAAAGCTAAGAAAACCCTGTTAAATACTGGAGCAGTACACATGAAAAAGTTTAAAGCAATTCAGGAATATAACACAAAATTAATGTTCTCACTTCTCCACACAGAGTCAAATGGAAGAAAAGAAAAAAGATACCTAAAATAGAGGGGAAAGTGGGAAATAAATGCATTTTATAATTGCAAATTAAAATATAATTCTAACCAGTTCAAAAATAATATATATATTTATACATGTGTGTATATATATGTGTGGAAATGCTTCTTAAAAATATATTTTTAAGCTATGGAATGCATTAGACTAGGTTTTAGTTTTTCAGTAATCTTCATTTACCATGATTTCAAATATGACAATTTATTTCCAAATAACTCATTTACTTTATTTTACTTTTTGGAAATTCCATGAGCAAGTGGGATTTCAGAAATTCCCTACTAAGCAGGGAAGACAGCTTAATAATTTTTTTAAGAAAAAGTGTTTCAAACTTGAAAGAGTGGAAGATGAATTGTGAAGTGAATTCTGAATGGAGCATAAACATTTGAAATTGGTTGAACAACAAGGAAATGCTTTATTTAGAAATCCTAATACAATATGTGTGATTCTTTTATTCCATGTGTCTTGTATACTATTACTTTGTGTCTTAACTCCAAAATCTGAACTCTTTGAGTGGAGGATTAATGCTTAGTTTTGTTTCTTCTCACTGTAGCATTTAGCATGATGCTTTACTCTTACTGTGCTGAATAGAATGAGAAAAGAAAGGGAAAAAGTGGAAGGGGATCATGTTTATTTACTTATATTGAAAGTATACTGAAAGAGAGGTTGGGTATAGTACATAAATCAGGACAGGAACAATAGGAATATTTGATAAGAACAGGTGGAATCCAAGCATATATCCTATTTCTGGGATGGTTTAAAACATAGTTTTCGTTACTTCACAAACTTAATTCTTAAAAAAGACTTAAGTTGATCACATGCCAAACCCTTCAGAAAACTTACCAAGCTATAAATCAGAACTGAATCCAGGTGGCAGTATATGTGTTAATCCCTGCATATTATGGCCAGGACTTCCAAATTGTTAGTAATAATTGGAATAAAATTGTTAGGTTTTTCCTTCAGGCCCACTGTGGAACATAATTTGTGACTAAAGACAAGTTATGCTCCACTTTTATGATGTGGACTTAACCTTGAAATAACAAGTGTAACACTGCTTTTTAATGATAAATCAGGGTAATTTTTTATTGTAAAACCTAGTAGTTACTTGAAGAGAAGCCACTTATAGTGTTTTTTCCTCACTTTGAAAATTGAGTGGATACATACACATAACAACAAAGGAAGGATATTATGTAGAACCATACTGTGAAATATATACATATTAGTGTATATAAATATATTGATATATCCAACATTGTATGCAATAACCGCTATTTGTTATGGGGGGAGAAAAGGTATTTTAACATGGGCAATCACAGATTAATGAAATAACATAAGTGTGTTGTTATAAAAGGACTTTAAAATGAGTTATGCTATGTAAGTAATATTCAATATTTTAAAGATTTAAGTTTGTAAGGAGTGTGTTGAACTGAGTTATAACTCAACTGAGCCTTTTACTGTACATCTCCTATATCAATAATAGGACATAATACTAGGAAGGTATTCTCTGAAGGGTAAAGAAGAAAAGAGTGTTTTTTCACTAAATCATCCATCTACAGCATGACATATTGAGTTCTTTACTACAAAAAGGTGGTCAGTAAAATGGAACAATTCTCTTATGCCAAAGGTTAGTATTAAAATATTGCCTTATAGGGCAATAAAAGCAATTTTTCTTTATAAATAGATTTTATTTTTTAGAGAAGCATTAGGTTTACAGACAAATCGTGCAGAAAGTACAGAGAGTTCCCATATGCCTATCACCCCACTGCACAGTCTCTCCTACTTTAAAGTCTCGAATTAGTGTGGTACAATTGTTACAATTGATGAACCGAAATAAATACATTATTATTAACTGAAGTCCATAGTTTAGGGTTTACTCTCTGTGTTTATGGTTCTGTAGATTTTGACAAATTCCTGTCATCTATCCACTATGACAGGGTGATAGAATAATTTCACTGCCCTCAATATCCTCTTTACCCATTCATCTCTGTCTTCTTCCCTGTCATCCCCCTCCCTGCAACCTTGAGCAACCACTATTCTTACTTATCTCTGTAGTTTTACATTTTCCAAGGTGTCATATAGTTGGAATCATACAGTAGAGAGCCTTCTTGGATTGGCTTCCTTTAGTTAGTCATCTGTATTTAAGGTTCCTTCAAGTTGTTTTATGGCTTGATAGCTCCTTTCTTTTTTTTTTTTCTTTTGGTATCATTAGTCTACAATTACATGAGGAACATATGGTTACTAGACTTCCACCATCACCAAGTCCCTCCCACATACCCCATTACAGCCACTGTCCATCAGTGTAGTAAGATGCTATAGAATCATTATTTCTCTCTCTGTGCTATGCTGCCCTCCCTGTGCCCCACCTACATTATGTCTGCTAATAGTAATGCCACCCACTTTTTCCCCCTCTTTATCTCTCCCTTCCCACCCATCTTCCCCAGTCCCTTTCCCTTTGGTAACCGTTAGTCCATTCTTGGGTTCTGTGAGTCTGCTGCTGCTTAGTTCCTTCAGTTTTTTTCTTTGTTCTTATGCTCCACAGATGAGTGAAATGATTTGGTACTTGTCTTTCTCTGCCTGCTTATTTCACTGAGCATAATACCCTCTAGCTCCATCCATGTTGTGGCAAATGTTAGGATTTGTTTTCTTCTTATGCCTGAGTAATATTCCATTGTGTATATGAACCACATCTTCTTTATCCATTCACCTACTGATGGACACTTAGGTTGCTTTCATTTCTTGGCTATTGTAAATAATGCTGCGATAAACATAGGAGTGCATGTGTCTTTTTCAAACTGGGCTGCTGCATTCTTAGGGTAAATTCCTAGCAGTGGAATTCCTGGGTCAAATGGTATTTCTATTTTTAGTTTTTTGAGGAACTTCCATACTGCTTTCCACAATGGTTGAACTAGTTTACATTCCCACCAGCAGTGTAGGAGGGTTCCCCTTTCTCTACAACCTTGCCAACATTTGTTGTTTATCGTTTGGATGGTGGCGATCCTTACTGGTGTGAGGTGACATCTCATTGTGGTTTTAATTTGCATTTCTCTGATGATTAGCGATGTGGAGCATCTTTTCATGTGTCTGTTGGCCATCTGAATTTCTTCTTTGGAATAGCTCCTTTCTTTTTATTGCTGAATAATATGGCATTGTACAGATATATCACAGTTTGTTTATTCTATTGCAGGACACCTTGATTGCTTCCAAGTTTTGGCAATTGTGAATAAAACTGGTAACAAACACTCATGTGCAGGTTTTATGTGGTTTGACCTAGAAAAGCTTTTACCCTGAAAAATTTGGGTAAATTTTGAGATTGCTAGAGCATATGGTAAGTCTCTGTTTAGCTTCCTAAGTAACTGCCAAATTATCTTCTAAAGTGACTGAATCATTTCACTAGCATTGTATGTGAGTTCATCCTCACCAGCACATGGTGTTGACAGTGTTCTGGATTTTGGCCATTCTAGTAGGTGTGTGGTGGTATCTCATTTTTAATTTGCAATACTAAAAGGGTACATAATGTTACACATCCTTTTATATACTAATTTGCTGAATATATTATTTGGTGTGATGTCTATTTGTATTTTTTCTATTTTTTAATGACGTTTGTTTTCTTACTGTTGAATTTTAAGTGTTCTTTGTATATTTTTAGATAAGTGTTTTGTAAACACTTTCTTCCACTAATTTTCCTATCTTTTCATTTTCTTACTAACACCTTTTGCACTTTTAATTAAGTCCAATTTATAATTTTTTTCCTTAATGTATCATTCTTTTGGTATCTAAAAAGTCATCACCAAACCCCAACCAGCTAGTTTGTCTCATGTCATGTTTTAGAAGTTTCATAATTTGGTGTTTTATATTTAGCCTTTTATCGATTTTGAGTTAAGTTTTGTAAAAGGCATAGCTCTGAATCTGGATTCATCTTTTTGCATGTGGATATCCCATTGTACTAGTGACATTTGTTGAAAAGACTATTCTCTCTCCTTTAAATTACCTTTATTCCTGTATCAAAAACCAGTTGACTGTTTTACATGAGTCTATCTATTTCTGAGTTATCTGTTCTCTTCCATTGATCTCTTTGTTCTTTCACCAATACCATACTCTATTCATTACTGGAGCTTTATAGTAAGTCTTAATGTTGAGTAACTTAAAAAGCATTTTAATTAGTAAAAAATTTAAAGGATGAATACCGTCATGTCCTTTTATACAAAATGGAAAAAAAGATCACAGAAAAAAAGATCTATCTCATAATTTAGGCTATGTAATGGTTAAATTCACTGACTGACACATTAGTATTGCAACTTTATATTCTGTGACTTTTCCTCTCTTGGGTAATTCACTTGCCCATTAATGCTCCAATATCTTTTTGCTCTGGTGGTTTTACTAGCTTTTGTTTGGTCTCATTTGTAAAGTATTATTTGTATAGTCTTACTTTGTAAGAAGGAAAAGCAATGGCCAGATGTAACAAAACCACCTATAACCATAGATAGATAGATAGATAGATAGATAGATAGATAGATAGATAGATAGATATAGATATGTAATTTTGAGTTTACTCTTTAAAGAGACTAATGTGTGTTTGAATTAATACCATGTTGGGGTGAGACATACAAATTATACATGTACATACACATATGTTTTTACCCAGAGCAAACAAAGTGGAGTTAGGAAAGAAGAAAAATTGATGAAATGAGAGAGATCTATCGCTGCTGTTTCAAAGTCAGCTCAATGACCCCTTAGAAATGTGATGATGAAAAGTGAGTCAAAGGTCATGCGCTATTTTCTTGAACAAAATGACGATATACACAGTGAAACAAAGTAAAGTTTTAATGGATCGTTTGGAACGTAAAATGCAGTGACTGGTTATGTTTTAAGTAAAGGGGTGGTTTATAGTAGAGGATTATATGTGAAAAGTAGAGGCAATTGAAGAGATATAAATAAAAAAAAAACAGAACAAACAAAAAAACCTTCCATGGACTTATCAGAGTTAAGGGCTTCAGCCTCATGGTTATATCACTATTCAGACTATCTCTGCTTTTTCTCACAGAGTCATGCTCTCCACTACTTTCCACATTGCATGGCATGTTAATAAAATCATTTTAAAAATACAAAACAGATTTTCCGGTCTTACTAAAACATATATGATTAAATTGGAAAATATGATTTGTCAAAGACATAATTTGTTGAAAACCTGTAACCAGTTTTTCTGCTATAATAGTCTGTAGTGTTAGGCCTAGTAGCAGATATGATAAAATATCCTTTACTCTCAGGCCTTTTCATTGTCTTCAAGTTATTTGTCAAAACTTCCCACATTTGGAAAAAATTTAATAGGCAATTATCACTAAAAGTAACCTTGTCTTCAGGGGAAAAATGCCTAGTAATTGTACATATTTTATATATTTCCTAAGGACAAAAGATTTATATGCATAGAAGTGCCTGTGATATAAATACAAAACAAAAAGTTTTATAAACATTCATAACTCCCCCAACACATAACAGAATAAGGCTATGAATAAAGGCACAGCATGCATTAAGTATTAGAATATAGTGTTGGACAGTACACTGTAGTGTTAGAAGTGAGTCTTTCTCCTCTTTCCTCTAGGAAGTGGTATATGACCTTGAGAAAGTCATTTAAATCTTGCAACCTTAATTCCGTTTTCTATGACATGAGAAGTTTAGCATTGACAATTTCAGTCTCTTAGAGTCTTAAAAAGTTGCCCACCATTGGAAGTCTACACTTACAGCGGGAACATGTGTTTACAGATTTGTTTCATCCTGAAACAAAATAACCTAGCACTTTAAAAAATTATTTCTTTTTTAGGGACTGTATCGTGGGGTGATCATTTTATGGATGAAATCAGTTAATGTTCATTTTAAATTCTGAAAAAAACTCCCATGTTAATACCCCTTTACTGACTGGTAACCTGTGATGACTGATGTTAATAATGGTAGAAATTCCTTGGCATTGCTTTATGTGTGGTGGCTTTTACTGAGAAAAACAGTGTAACAATTATATTTATAAAGTTATGAAAAAAGGCAATTATTGTTTTTTCCCTTTTACCTCATAGGATTTTATGGACTTTACCTCACAAAAGATAATCTGTGCCCCAGGGAATTAGAATCATTCACTTGCCTATTAATTCTCCTAATATCTGTATGCTCTGATTGTTTTAGTAGCTTTTATTTGGTCTCATTTTTATATGTCTTATTTGTATAGTCTTATTTTATGAGAGACAAAAGCAATAGATAGAAAAAAATATGTAATTGGTTTGATCTGTGATAGTTAAAAGCTGCTAAAATAACATGAGAAAATTCCAATCTTTTCATAAATTAATCTACCGTGAGCATCAGTTTCATAATTTATCTTATTTTTTTATCTAATTTTTAAAAATAATTTTCAAAAGTTTTATTTAAATGTAACCAAATGATACAATTTCATTATATTTGGCCCATCTTTTTCTTGTTCCAGAAAATATGTAACTGTTTAACCTGTCATCAAGATTACATTAACTGATTAGCTCTTAAAATTATGTTTTATTATATTTTAGCAAGATTTTGCAGTCTATTATATAATTTAAGCTAATACTCTCTCTTCTCTGTAAGTTTTTCATGCTGCTCATCCAAAAATCCAAGAGAATTTATTTGTATTGGATATATGAATATTACTTTTGTTCTTCATAAACAGATTGGAACCAAAATGATAAACAACAGTGTTATATGTGACTCTTACAATTTCTCACTAAAAGGCAGACCTTCTGACTGGCTTAAATGCCTCAGGTTTTAAACAAGACAATGCTGGAGATTGTATTTATGTTTTCAGGATACACGGGCAGTGACCCATGGGATTAAATTATACCCTGTGACTACTCAGGCTGCTCAAAAAATGTTATTCATTATTTACAAAGGATGCTTGATGGTTTTGTTGATTTACTTAAACTCTGTATATATTTTAAGGAGATTTGCTTAAAACGTATACATAGAGCTTTTATTCTAAGTACATGATAATACAGAAGTTATAGTCATACAGTATACATGACATACATGTTTTTGGGAAGGGTGATTTGTCATTTTAGCTTTAAATTACAAAAAATGAAAACTATTTTCTCATAATTATCTGTTAAACCAATCATATAAAAGGAGCTATCAAAATATAGCAGAATCTAATAATTAGCTGGCATAGAAAACTCTGTTGTAAATAAGTCTGTGATTTCTATTTAAATATCTAATTCAGTTTCTACAGTAAGCCAGAAATTAAAGACTAAGTGATATTTATTGATGAACAAAAGCAGAGAAAGCTTTCTTCAGTTCTAGCTGTGTTTCTGATAGTATTCTACGTATTCCTCATGGAGAATGATTTGTGACCCCAGCTCAGACTATTTGCACTTGTTTGTTTTTCTGGAACATTCTCCCTCTAGGTCGCTATACCAGAGCAACAGGATGACTGACCAATGTTGAGATCAGAGGGATAACCAAGTGGAAATCACGTAAGTTCTTGTAGGCTAGTTCATGGACTTTTACTGAGTGAGATATAGGATGCTATTAGTTTTAGAATTATTATGTGACTTTAAAGAAATCACCACTTGGAAAACAGACTTAGGTGAATGCAGAGCAAGGAAGAAATAAGAGAGAAAGGTTGGAAGGTATTCAATAATCCAGCTGAAGGACAGAGGTGGATTTGTGCAAGTGGTTAGTAATAGAGATGATAAGTGGTCAGATTATGGATAAACTGTGAAGTTAGATCCAACAGGATAAATTTTGATCAAATGATGCTAGACAGAAAGCAAAGGTGCTCTTAAAGCTTTGGTTCTGAACTAATACAACAATTACTTACAATTTATTGAGAAGGGGAAGGTTTCAGAAAAAAAAGACTTCAGAGGAGTGAAGATGTAAATCAAGATTTTGATTTGGTATTTTTTCAATTTGTGATACCACACATTTACTGTAGATGTCATTTAAGCAGTTATGAGTCTAGAGTTCAGTTATAAGCAGTTCTTGGAGGTATGAATGTGAGAGTCATCAGAAGAATAAATAAAATTTAAAGTGTACATTCTCAGTAGGGGTTTTATCTCCCTCAAGGAAGTGAAAATTGATTCTTGGAGGGTGGGAAAATCTTTGATATTATAGTGGTCTGTAGTCTTCTATAGTTCTAAACTATCTGACAAATTCTTCTTCTTAATATTTATTATCTCTCATTAGGGAGAATGTAAATTCAATTTAATGTTTCTCTTTAGGGAGGTATTAATGGAAAAAAGAGGTTTTAGAGATGCATTTAAATTTATAAGACTAGATCTGATTATATAATATATGAGTTCAGATAAAGAATAGCAAATTCTGAAGAATGATCCCAGGGACGCCAGAAATCATAGAAGTTGGAGAAAAAATAAAGAACCAGTAAATGAAATGGAGAAGGATTGGCCAGGGAAGTAGCAAGAAGTAGTGCTGTCTTCTGTCTCAGGTGAAACTGTTTTTCATGAAAGAAGAAATAATATTCTCTGTCAACTGCTATAGAAAAAATGTTCAGGAAAACATTATCAGCAGTTCTTTTTAGTGTTTTATTAGAAAGAAAAAGAGAAAGAGATGCAGGAAATGGATGATCTTTGTTATCCAGGAATGAACTATTACTTCATATCTGCTAACAGTAATAATGCAGTAGAGAGAGTAAACTGATATGGATCAATAAATTGGAGTAAGTAAGAAATGGTTGGTTGTACTGAACACAAAGGGTTTGCACAATCAAAACATCATCAGTTATGGGTGAGATGACAGAAATACAGTCACAGAGGAAGGTATGTTGGCATGTGGCAGTGAGAGTCCTCAGAACCCTTTTCTCATTGCTTTTAGGTTCTCTACATAATAAAAACAAAGTCATTAAGTGAAAGTGAAGAGGAAAAAGAGTGTGTTGGAATTTGGAAGGCATGAAATAAACTTCAAGGAGAATAGAAAAATTAACGAGGCAAATATGGTATGATTTCAGGTAGTTTTGGTGGCCTATCTGAGATCAAGGATCATTAATCTAAAGGGTGCTAAAAATTAGTGTGATTTTATGTTTTCCTTTAGCTGCATTAAGGTGCTTACGCAGAGGCTAAGGATATGTGGAATTTTGTAAGTTTTTGCTTTTATTTTCAGAGAAAAAACATGTTGAGAGTTGAGGGCTATGTGAGAAAATGATGTAATAAATTTAGAAGGGGATCTAGGAAGCAGAAAGAAGAAATGACAATAAAGAAACTGGGCTAGGAAAATTGGGAAGACCAATGGATGACACATAATGGAGGAACTGAGAAGTTATTGGAAATCCGTTGTAGTGTTGACGTGGAAAAATAAAACCTGAGAGAGATTAGGATATTTGAAATTTAGATCATAAAATGGTGTTTATTGGTCATGTCAAATTCTAGAACACTATCATGTATATCAGATACCAAATTAAGGGGGAAGACACGTTCATAGGAGGGGGGATGTTCATGGTGCTGATAAAAATCATTATTGAAAGATTACATGCTTGATTATTAAAGAATGAAGAACCATAACAGAGGAGTGTTGTTACCAGTAAAATCTTAAAAGAATGAGAGGAGTTATAACAAAAGCCTGTAGGTGATCGCAGAAAGAAGTGGTAGTGAATAACATATGATGTGCTGGCATGATCTGTAACACTGGGGATTTTGAGAAAGAAGGGTTTATAATGGCCTACTAACATCAATGTGGTGCATTTCATCCTCCAGTTAATTTCTTACATCTAGCATAGTTCCTGACATTTAGTAAAATCTCCTCAAACATTTCTTAAATGAATAAAACTATGAATGTATCTGTAAAATGAAGGGAATTGATAGTGCTTTGTAAAAGTAATTCCCAGTTCAAAAATTTCAACATTTACACATGCGTATTATATTATTCAGTATGTGCTATACTTAGGGGTGGTTATAATGAAATGATGCTGAACAATTTGTACCAATTCTAGCTTTACCTCACTCCAGTCCAATTATTACTTTAATTAAGCCCTGTGCCATTATTTCTACTTCAGTAGGTACTAGACTCAGCAGTAAGTCATTTTTAATGCTCTATTGTTAGATAACTCTGAAACTACAATGGGAGATTTTTAAGTCTTTGAACATCAGGCTTGAAGACAGAGTCTCTAAAATCTCTTGTTGGTCTTATATGCCTTATTATTCTAATTTTCACTGAACAGAATCCTACTGGCAGCCTACCACATCTCTCCCCAGTGGACTCTCAGAATCTCAGTTTGTTCAAAATGATCTAACTGTATGTCCCTATAGTATGCCCACTTCTACTTTCAACAAATATTGACCTGCATGTGTTGAATGCTTTTTATTTTTGTAATCATATCTCTGCTTGCTAATCTCCAGATACAAAAATTTAGCTTGCCTTTCTAAGTCTATGTGAAACCCTGACTTTATCTACATTCTAATCTGCCTTACTTATGCCTCTGTGTCCTATGTCATAGTATCCATGATCACGACAAACATGAAGATTTCTTTAGGGAATATTTTGTATGACACAAAAGAAACTGTGTGATGTGTTTCATTCAGCAACTGCCCAAATAAATTTATAGTGCCTTAACACACCACATAACAACAGTATGCAGTGATGTATAAATGGCACAAGGAAATCAGTCCAGGTCTCAGAATTGACAGAAGTATTCCATGAGAAGAAATTGTGTACTAACTCTCTTTAACACTGTGTAGGTAGCAGAAGATCTCTATGCCACAAAAGTTTCAGGCTGTAAAAGAATAGAGTAGATACCTAGTTTAGTTTTAGTCATCTAGTTTACTAGGCAGGAAATATTGAAGCTCAAGGTACCATGTATTAGCGGGAAGACTCATTCCTTACTCTTGAGGATTTCTTCAGTGTGGGAGGGATGTACCTCAGCTCTAAACTCCTGTTCTCCTTAGACACTCTACTTTCTATTCTAGATGAGTTAAAACTCAAATGGGTGTGATTTTTTCAACCCCTTCCTCTCTCCTCACTTTTGGAATCTGACTTTTCACTAGAAGGATATTTTCTCCTGTGTTTGTTAATGTGGAAATTGCACAATGTCTTTAATTGTTAAAGCCAGTCCCTTATAGTACATCTTGAAATGTCCTTCTTGCATACTTGCAACCTTTTGCTAACCACTTTCCTAAATTTGGTTTCTCCTTTTCTTCTTTCCTCGTTAGCATCAATTACATAAATTTGGGTCTTAGTTTCCCTCTGTTTTCCCTTAAACATCCATGTTCCCTAAAATGTCATTATATTGTAGAAGTTAGGGATACAGTCTCTTCACTTGTAAGCTTCAAGTTTAGCATGTTAAATAACTGCTGTTGTTACATTTTTGTTGCATTTCCACATCTGCAGCATGAGCCTAATAAAGGCAAAAATACTGCAGCACAATTTATTCCTCATCATTCTGCCTAAGAGAGTTTATGGTTCCCTCCATGGCCTCTATAACACTGGCAAATGGATATTCTCAGGATCTTTCTAATATTTTTCTTTACCCTACGCCAAGGATGTTGATTATTCATACGATCCTAGGGAATTGAACCAAATAAATAACCTTATTTTTACAGTGAAGCATGTATTCCACAAAAGGTTCTAATAGTATGGCCAAAAGACAAAATTAACCTGCTTTTCCACACTTCATGGAAAACACAATGGCACAGTAAAAAATTACTGTGCAGGAATATTTTTTATTGTTCATGTATAAAAATAGCAATTTTCAAAAAATGAAGTTTTTCATTTATAAGAGGAGTATTCATATGTATCATATTGGCAATATTTTCCTTCCAATTTGTTCATTTAGTCACATATATGTGCTATAACAGCTTTGACATGGCAATAGTATGTCTTTGTAGGGCACCCATTTATTCACTGTTCCATATGGAACGAGTAATATTTGTGCATTAATTTTCTCTAATGAGTATATCTCTCTGGGATCAAAAGGAAATTAAAAGATTACAGTTTTTTTGGTCAAGGATAATGTTGATATAGAGAACCCAATAAGTGTGTGAGGCATTTTTTTCATAAAAATGACCATAATTATTTGTTGTTTATGTATACTCCTTTGATCCTTTTGGTTAACTAGAGTTATGAATTAATTATTTTGAACACAGTCAAATCAACTTTACTGTTCTTTATATTAGTAAAATTAAATGAAAGTTATGACAGGAACATTATTTTCGTTCTTTAGGAGTAATCATAAGGATACATTTTAGAGATATATTTATATAAAACATGAATTTTTAGCTATTAATTTAAATATTTGCTAATCACATTAGTATAGATATAAGCTTAATGGTATAAAATATAATTTAAAGAGAAAAATCCTTTCTGGCATTTCACTCTGAAAATAAAATTTTCAGTATCTTCTCAGTATAATTAGAGCCATCTGATAATGAGGTCCAGCTATGTGCTATAATCGATCAGCAGCCTGGCAGTAATGGTGTCTGTAAGAAATACATCAAACTAATGAGCAGCTAAGAGACACGAGAATAACTCTTGGTGCTTCAGATCTAGACTTTCAGTGGTTGTCTGAAATACTTCAAAGACTAGGAGGATTAATTTTTTTGAATACATCCTTGAAATAAATGCCTCAACTTTTTTTTTCTTTGCAGTTGAAAATCAAATCAAAGCATTTTATTCTAAAAACAAATCATTGTGCCTACTTGAAAGTGAGTATATGAAAATGAGCACCATTTATTCCCTTCTCTCAGTGACTTGCTAGATGAATACACTTTGGCTGGAATAGGGGCTTAAAGACTTCCCTAACCTTTCTCTTTGGCACAATTTATATAAAAACAAAAAAATAGATAGTTAATAGCACTTACAGTTTATAATTTTCAAACATATTATAATTTATCAAATTTTTGTGTAGAAACACTTCTCTAATATGCATTGTGTTCTATAAATCTGTTAGTTTGTTCTTTTCCATTTTTTTTTTTTTTTGCTTAGGGATAATGTTACATTGAAGGTTTAAGCTGATAATTTATACCAGAGAAGCCCTTGACTTAATAATGTGAATTATAGTCACTATTCTCATTTAACATGTATAGTAACTATAAAATAATAATACAAATTATTTTGGCTAACAGTTTTTTAAGAATTGCTATGTTCCCAAAAGTATTTGACATGAATTAAATTATAACAACCCTATATCATAACTTCTATTAGTATTTCCACTTCTCAGTGAGAAAACTGACATATATAGTGTGGTAAAGTAACTTGGAAAACTTGTTGAGTCAGTGAATGAAAGTCTGGTTTATGCCTATGTAGTCTAGGTCCAATTGACACTGTTCATAATGAGGCTGTGCCACCTCTTATTAGGAGTGCTTTAGGGGAAACTTATGAGTTACCATTTGAGAAGCCTAAAAGATAATATCTTGCCATTCTTTTTTATTCAGAACAAATCATACCCAAGACTGAGATTGTCTTTGCCAACATGTTATTTAACACAGGTTCAATGTGGGAATTATATCATAAGCTAATAGGATGTAGGATAATATCTTAATAAATGGTTAAATAAATAACATACTCCAAACCAATAAAAGAGTAATTTAGCTATTGTTAACAGGAAAAGGGGCAATGAAAGAAATAAAGTCCAAGCCTTGGTGCAGTGCACCTGTCTATGAGTTGGTCCTTGGTCATTGGACTAGCTGACTGAGAGCTAATGTCCAGCTGCCACCTCAAAGCCAAAGTCTGTTACTGCTAAAGCACATTGCTAGGGGTACAAAGGTGCCAGTGGAGTGGCCAGGGTGATCTCTGCAGGGTCGCTGCCCAGTTTCCACCCCTGCTGGAAAAGACATGCCTCACCGCAGCAGGAGCTAATGCTCCAAAGTCTATGGAGAACTTTTTAGATCTGCAAAGGATAGCTTTACCCAGATGGAACATTCTTGGTAAGGCCTCACAAATTCTTGGCATTTAAAATTCAAATGTCCAATATGTCATGGCCAGTCTTCCATATACTCTTATTGAGAAGTGCCCAGTGCTTCCAGTCAACCTCTGAGCTACTGAGTGGTTACTGACATAGATGTCAGTGACAATATCCTGACATGGCTTCCTGAACGTAAACAAATTCACCTTTAGACCAAAATGATTTCACTTAAGTCATGAACAAGTGGGTTTGAGATCACAACAAACCTATACACGATATAGTCTTGGAACCCACTTCTGTTGTTTCCCTTTCAAAAATCATGAGGTACAGATCTGCACTACCCAGTGGCACTTTCTGCAGTGATGCACAGGTTCTATAATGTGCACTCTCTAATATGGTGGTTACTAGCCCCATGTGGCTATTGATCAGTTAAAAGGTAACTAGTCCTTGTGAGAAACTATATTTAAAATGTTATTTAATTTTAATATAAAATCAAATGTAAGTAAGTTTTCAGTGTTTTCATAGGTTGTCAGTGGCTGCTGAATTGGAGAGGACTAGCCTAGATTTCATAGTGTAGACAGGTTAACCGTCATACGTTTACGTCATAGTGTAAATAGGGTCTGAGCTAACTTGCCTTGAAAGTCATGCTCCTAATCCTACTGACAAATTTGGTGCTTATTGCAGAAATCCATCGTAATTGCAGCTCTGATCTTTCCTGGATTCCCTTATCCACAAACCTGAAAATGATGTCATCAATATAGTGAAAAAAGGTGAAAATTGCATTCAGTAATTATGGAGTACAGATAAAGATGGGTCAGATAAAAGGACAGTTTAGATAAGCTATCTTAAAACATGAGGATTAGGAAATGTAAGTGCCAGATTCTTCAGTCAGTGTGACTGCACAGAAGGTTATTTCTTCCATCTCTTCACGAATGCTTTCTTCTCTTTTTCTTTTCGGTGCTTGTGGACACTTCTGTAGAATAACTTCAGTTTCATTAACTTGAACCTATTTTGCTTTGGAGTTAACACATCTTTTTGAAATGTCTTAATGTGGTTGCTGTTAAGGAAAGAAAAACTAATTGAAGAAAAACACTTCCTTTTATACCACCTTTTCTATTTTTATTTTCACATAAAAAGAGCCAACTTTGCTATATATACTAATTACGACTTTTTGTATACACACAATCTGAAAAAATTGTCTATATTTCATGGGAACACAAGCCTCAAGGTATAGCAGAGGTTAAGGCAGGAAAACATTTGAGAATAATTGGAAAAATATATATAATACACTTGAAAATAAAGCTGATGATAAAAGCAGTGGATGAAAAGGAAGAAAAGAGGTAAAATAAGTATTTTCATGACATTAGTGACTTGACCCCTCATACTTAAGATCAGAAGCACTATTCTTTGGGACAAGATTTTAAGACAGCAGACATTTACCAGGGGAGAATCAAATAGGAGACTATGATGCAATGCATTTGAGGTGTTTCAGCAAATCTGCCATCTTGGCTGAGTTGAAATCTGCCAACTCAGTGATTTTTAAACATTGTTTCTCTTATGTCAGAATATTAGTAACATCCAAAATCTCTGTTTCCTAAATGATGGTCAGCAGAGTAATAACTTACAAAATCATAAATGTTTTTCACTCTGCATAACATAGCTTATTTATAATAAGTAAATAATGAAATATGTATAGACTATAGGTAGAATATTAAAGCTTTGACAGAACAATAGACAACAAATCAAATCTGTCTAGGGTTCAGAATTGCAAATATAGAAATCTGTGGAATTTGAAAGGGAAAAGGACAAAGCTTAGTCTGGAAATCTAGGTTTCTGATGTTTCTCTTTCTCTACCTGCTTTCAACTACTTAAGCTTAGAAATTTACCTCAGTGTCATTCTTGTAACTGATGCAAGATGGGGGAGGTACACCCTAGGCTCTTGTGAATAAGAATTTCCCTACCAATAAGAGCTGAATGTGTTGTGAAATTTCAAAGCATTGGGTTTCATTTTATATACTCTGTTTGAATCCAAGGACATTTTCAGTTGATAAACTGCAGTGCATTTGTATAAAAACTGAAAGCATCTTTGAAGGTGAGAGGGTTCTGCTCTGGTTGTGCTGCTGTCTGAGAAAACAGTCTTACTACATTATGATCTCAGTTGCATTGCTTCCCTAAATTTAGTTTCAAAACTTTCCACAAAGTTAAGAAAAAAACAGAAAATTAAATAAAGAATTAAAAGCAGGAATTAAATATACTTCTAGGAATTTACCCCAAGACAACAAAATCTCTGACTTGAAAAGATACAGGCACCAATATGTTTATTATCACATTATTTACAATATCCAAGATATTGAAGCAACCAAAGTGTCCATGAATAGATGAAGAGAGGAAGAAGACGTACATACATGCAATGGTATATTATTCAGTCATGAAAAATAAATCCTGCTTCTTACAACAACATGGATGAATTTAAAGGATATTATGTTAAGTGGAATAAGTCAGGTAGAGAAAGACAAGTACCATATAATTTCAGTTATTTTTGGAATCTAAAAACAAAACAAACAAAATAGCAATAGACTCAGCACTGAGAAGTGACAGGTAGTTACCATGGGTGGTGAGGGGTTGGGGTAGGTGGGTGAAGTAGGTGAAGGGAATAAAGATACACAAAATCTAAATTATAATATAAATTATTCTTGGGGATTAAAGTACAGCATCAAGAATATAGTGAATAGTGCTGTAACATTTTTCTATATTCACAGTAAATACACTACTTGGGGTGAGCATTTATGTAACTGTCAAATCACCATGTTGTGTACTTGAAACTAATATTGTATAACAACAGCACTTCAATAAATAATATATATTAATTAACGAGTAAATAAATAAATGGGAAAAAAGCAGGAATTGAATGGACAATAAGATTCAAAATAGAAAGAGAGCAAGAACACCAGCATTTGGGAGCCTAAAATTTCTTGTTTCTGTATTTTTAGTATTCTCTTTTTCTTTATTTCTCAGTCTTTCCTTCTCACAATATGTTTATCTATTTTAGAAATAAAAAGGACATCCAAAACAGAAAATCCCTTTGCTAATTAATTAAAATTATCAAATCAAAGACAATATAGATTTCTGTATAAATAAATTGAACAGATTAATAATCAGAATTCACACACTTGTGCCAGATTATGTGTTTGCTGACTTTTTATTGTATTTTAAAAATGGAATGGAAAAAAATCTTGGAAGCTTGGTGATATGTGTAAATTTCCATAGAAGCCCTGTAACATTATTCCTATTTAAAGAAATAATGAATTAATCAAATGGGAAAACAAAACTACTTTGCACAAAAATTAAATAGGAAGGGTATTGTGAGGATTCTCTATTTAAAGAAATAATGAATTAATCAAATGGGAAAACAAAACTACTTTGCACAAAAATTAAATAGGAGGAGTATTGTGAGGATTCTTAAACTTTGTTTAAATTATATATCAATATAAACAAGTCCAGAAATAACAAGAAATACACAAGTAACATGCAAGAAAAGTAGATAAAACCTGAACATAATTGAAGATATAGAAAGACTGAAATCAAATATCTGGAAATGAGAAATATACTGATAGGATGTTATCGTAAACCACCAGCACATCAGAATACAACAAAAATAAATATTGCTTCATGAGTTACAGTAAGTTATATAAATTTTGTTTTATTATGTAGTTATTTTGAATAGAGTTCAAGATAAATTATTCCTTACATTTATTTTTTAAAGTTCATTTTTCCTTTGTTGATAATCAAATCCTGTATCTTCTTAGCTCATGGTATATTTCCTACAAATTAGAAAATTTTCAGTACAATCAGCAACCATTCTTCTTCTTAACGTCCTAAACTTCTTAAGGTATTTCAGAGCAACATTTAACCTAGAGCTACTTTGTTTGCACCATGGATGGCAAAACTTCTGAGGAATCTGTTACAAAGACTTTCTGTTTTAAGTTGTTGGAACACAAATGATTCTTCACCATACGTATCTCCGCAGTTTGTTTCCAGATATTCTTTCTTGATTTTGGGTAAAACTCCCACAATCATGTACAAGTTAGTGTTCAATAAATTCTTGAGGGACCCTTTTGCAGATCTGTATTGGCTCACCTGCTCACTCTCTCAATCTGTCTCTCATTGTAGCTGTTTCTTTTCAAGTGTATCGCTGTGCAAACTCTACTTGCCTTGGCAAACCCAAACTTTGAAATTAGTCTTCTCTACTCAGTGATGCTCTGCACTCGAGCTGGATACTCTTTGCAGGCAGAAAACTGGTAAAATCATAAAGTTCACCTTGCTTGTTTTTATTCAGTAATCCCTAATCCATAGTGTTGTGTTTCCCTTTAATGAAAAACATTGTTTCATCTATTTTTTTATGGTTTTCTAGTTGTTTTGGTAAAAATTTAAATACAGTGCCTATTCCTTCATCATATCTAGATATGAAAACTTTGGGTTAATAATTTCATAAGTTTAAATCTAAGTAGTGGCTCAATATAAGCACAATTGATAAAGCATAATTGGTGTCAATTATAGTACAAGCATAATTGGTACAGTATAATTGATACCAAGTACACATTTATTTATTGTGATAAAATAGAAGCTATGAAAGGGTTAATTTTTAGAATGAAGGATATAATTACGGTATAATACATCTCATAAGGTATCTTATAAGCTCTTACGTATTTGTGTATTTCCTGTACATATCTAAATGTAAAATTTTCACTATATTTAAATGATCTGTTTAATGTCTGTCTCTTCTAAACAATAATCATCATACTTATGACTGTATTCCTATCTACACATTTAGCACTTTACAATGTTAGGCAGCAAGTAAATAAATAAATAAGGGACAATTAATAAGTTAATTATAGTCATACCACATTGTAAATAATAAATTAATAGCAAAAACTCACCCACAAGCAAGTCGAAACATAATATTCCATAACCAATGGATCAATGACCAAATAAAAACAGAGATCAAACACTATATGGATACAAATGATATCTCCAGTATATTTCACAAAGAAAGAATAATATATCTAATTCAGAATATAAAGGCCAGAAAGGATTAGGAGGATTAAAGATGGTGGTGCGAGAGGTGAGACAAAGGCTTCCTCCTAAAACTGCATATAATATGAAAATATAACTAATACAACTAATCCTAACAGAGCAACAGGAAAGAAGACTGCACCAGACTGCATACACCTGGGGAAAAGAGAAGACCTCACAGAACGGGTTAACATACCAAAGCTGTGGCCCGGTGAGACCCAAGCCCTTCCCCCACCCCAGCTCACCTCAGGGAGGAAGAGAAATGGAGCAGGGAGGGAGTGGAGGCCTGGAACTACTGAATACCTAACTCTGAAAATCTGCTCTGGGAGCACAAACCTACATTTCATGGTGTTTTCATGATACTCTCGTGATTAGGGGATAGGAAAGCTAAGACAGGCAGAATTCCTGGAGAGACTGAGATTCCAGCATGGAAAGCAGGGATCCATATCGGGCAGTTCTGGGACAAAAGAAATGAGGGCAGTGTGAGAGACTTCCTAACAAGGAAGCCCTTAGCAAGAGGGCTGCTAAAGGGGCAAGGATTGCACAGAGCTTACTGCTCAGGAGAAAGGACAGGTAGACAAAATTGTCTGGGTGCACTCTGCCCAGCAGGTTGGGAGCTTTCAGGATTTCCAGGTGCTCCAGCTCCCTGACTGGCTACACAGCTCCAAGGACCCCCTCTGTGATATGCAGCCCACTGTGTCTTTCTCCTGGACAGCCCCACCTGGCTCACAAACCAGCAAACCCAACCCTGGCATTAGCCCAGCCAGAGGAAAGATCTGTCTACAGCAACTACAAAGGCAAAGCATAAAGGCTTATACCTGTGTGCTCAGCCCACTGGTTCAGGCAATGGAGACAGGCATAGCAGCCGGCAAGCAGAAAACAGCTCTTTCCTCCCCCAAGGCACCAATACCACTCCTTTGCAACCCCCAATATTGCTTCAGAGGCTGAGCACCTCCAGAGTTTAGAGCTTCTGGACACTAGAGAGCACCACATACAAATATGAAGCACCAAAGGAACCTGGTTCAAAGTAAAATTATTAATACAACTACTGAGAAAGATGACATCGACCTCTTGAATCTTCCTGAAAGAGAATTCAAAATAAAAATCATTAACATGCTCATGGAGGTATGGAAAGATATTCAAGAACTCAGGAATGAATTCTGGTCAGAGATCCAATCATTGAAGAGCACACTGGAGGGTCTTAAGAGCAGATTAGATATGGGGGAGGAGATGATAAATGAAACAGAAACTAGAGAAGAGAAATACAAAGAAGCTGAGGCACAGACAGAAAAAAGGATCTCTAAGAATGAAAGAATGTTGAGAGAACTGTGTGACCAATCCAAACAGAACAATATTCACATTATAGGGGTACCAGAGGAAGAAGAGAGAGAAAAAGGGATAGAAAGTGTCTTTGAGGCGGTAACTGCTGAAAACTTCCCCAATCTGGGGAAGGAGTTAGGCCATGGATGTGCATAGATCTCCCAACACAAGTGACCCAAAGAAGACAACACCCAGACATATAGTAATTAAAATGGCAAATATCAAGAATAAGGAAAGACTACTAAAAGCAGCCAGAGAGAGAAATAAGAAAGATCACATAGAAAGGAAAGCCCATAAGGATATCATAAGACTTCTCATAAGAAACCTTACAGGTCAGAAGGGAGTGGCATGATGTATTTAATGCAATGAAGCAGAAGGCCCTGGAACCATGATCACTTTATCCAGCAAGATTATCATTTAAATTTGAAGGAGGGATTAAACAATTTCCAGATAAGCAAAAGCTGAGAGAATTTACCTCCCACAAACCATCTTTGCAATGTATTTTGGAGGGACTGCTTTAGATGGAAGTGCTCCTAAGATTTAATAGCTGTCAACAGAGGTAAAAACATCATAGTAAATAAAGTAGAAAATCTAATTACTAAGCAAATACACAATTAAATGAACTATCCCCAAAGTCAATCAAGGGATAGACAAAGAGTACAGAATAAGATACCTAATATATAAAGAATGGAGTAGGAGGGAAAAGCAAGAGAAAAAGAAAAGAACCTTTAGATTGTGTTTGTAATAGCATATTAAGTAGTTAAGTTAGACTCTTAGATAGTAAGGAAGTTAACCTTGAATGTTTGGTAACCACAAATCTAAAGCCTGCAATTGCAATAAGTAGATACCTATTGATAATCACCCTAAATGTAAATGGACTGAATGAACCAATCAAAGACATAGAGTCACTGAATGGATAAAAAAATAAGACCCATCTATATGCTGCCTACAAGAGACTCACTTTAAACCCAAAGACATGCACAGACTAAAAGTGAAGGGACGGAAAAAGATATTTCATGCAACTAATAGGGATTAAAAAGCAGGAGTTGCAGTACTTCTAGCAGACAAAATAGACTTCAAAACAAAGAAAGTCACAAAAGACAAAAGAAGGATATTACATATGTTAAAAGGGTCAGTCCAACAAGAAGATATAACTGTTATAAAAATCTATGTGTCCAACATGGGAGCACCTACATATGTGAAACAAATACTAACAAAATTAAAAGGTGAAATAGAATGCAATGCATTCATTCTAGGAGACTTCAACACTCCACTCACTTGGAGGGATACATCAAACAGACAGAAAATAAGTTAGGAGACAGAGGCAATGAACAACACATTAGAACAGATGGACCTAACAGACATATATACAGAACTCTACACCCAAAAGCAATAGAATACACATTCTCCTCAAGTACACATGGAACATTTTCAAGAATAGATCATATACTAGGCCACAAAAAGAGCCTCAGTAAATTCAAAAAGACTGAAACTTTACCAACAAGGGTATGAAACTAGAAATAAATTATGCAAAGAAAATGAAAAATCCCACAAACACACAGAGGCTTCACAACATTCTCCTAAATAACCAATGGATCAATGACCAAATAAAAACAGAGATCAAACAATATATGGAGACAAATGACAACAATAATTCAACATCACAAAATCTGTGGGATGCAGCGAAGGCCGTGCTGAGAGGAAAGTATATTGCAATACAGGCTTACATCACGAAAGAAGAACAATCCCATATGAGCAGTTTAACTCACAATTAATGAATCTAGAAAAAGTACAACAAAGGAGGCCCAAAGTCAGTAGAAGGAGGGACATAATAAAGATTAGAGCAGAAATACATAAAATCAAGAAGAATAAGACAATAGAAACAATCAGTGAAAGCAAGAGCTGGTTCTTTGAGAAAGTAAACAAAATAGATAAACCCCTAGCCAGACTTATCAAGAAAAAAAGAGAGTCTACTCACATAAACAGAATCAGAAATGAGAAAGGAAAAATCACTAGAGACACCACAGAAATATAAAGAATTATGAAAGAATACTATGAAAAATTATATGCTAACAAATTGGATAACCTAGAAGAAATGGACAACTTTCTAGAAAAATACAACATTCCAAGGCAGACTGAGAAAGAAATAGAAAATCTGAACAGACCAATTACCAGCAATGAAATTGAACTGGTAATCAAAAACCTACTTAAGAAAAATCCCCTGGACCAGATGGCTTCACCGCTGAATTTTATCACACATTTAGTGAAGACCTAATACACATCCTCCTTGAAGTTTTCCAAAGAGTTGAAGAAGGGGGAATATTTCCAAACTCATTCTATGAGGCCAGCATCACTCTAATACCAAAACCAGGCAAAGAGACCACAAAAAAAGAAAACTACAGACCAATATCCCTGATGAACATGAACATAGATGCAGAAACACTCAACAAAATATTAGCAAACTGAATTCAAAAATACTTCAAAAAGATCATCCATCATGATCAAGTATAATTTATTCCAGGGATGCAAGGATGGTACAGCATTAAAAAATCCATCAATATCATCCACCATATCAACAAAAAGAAACATAAAAACCACATGACCATCTCCATAGATGCTGAAAAACCATTTGACAAAATTCAACATCCAATCATGATAAAAACCCTCAACAAAATGTGTATAGAGGGAAAGTACCTCAACATAATAAAGGCTATATATGACAAACCCACAGCCAACATTATACTTAACATCGAGAAGCTGAAAGCTTTTCCTTTAAGATCAGGAACAAGACAACGATGCCCACTATCCCCACTTTTATTCAACATAGTACTGGTTGTCCTAGCCACAACAATCAGACAACACAAAGAAATAAAAGGCATCCAGATTGGCAAGGACAAAGTTAAACTATCCCTGTTTGCAGATGATATGATACTGTACATAAAAAACCCAATAAACTCTGAATAGCCAAAGCAATTCTGAGAAGGAAGAATAAAGCTGGTAGGATTATGCTTCCCAACTTCAAGCTCTACTACAAAGCCACAGTAATAAAGACAATTTGGTACTGGCACAAGAACAGACCCATAGATCAATGGAACAGACTAGAGAGCCCACATATAAAACCAAGCATATATAGTCAATTAGTATACTATAAAGGAGCCATAGATATACAATGGGGAACTGACAGCCTCTTCAACAGCTAGTTTTGGCAAAACTGGACAACTACATGCAAGAGAATGAAACTGGATTATTGTTTAACCGTATACGTAAAAGTAAACTCAAAATGGATCAAAGACCTGAATGTAAGTCACAAAACCATAAAACTCTTATAAGACAACATAGGCAAAAATCTCCTGAATATAAGCATGAGCAACTTCTTCCTGAACGCATCTCCTTAAGAAAGGGAAACAAGAGCAAAAATGAACTCATGGACTGCATCAATCTAAAAATTTTCTGTATGGCAAAGGACACAATCAACAGAACAAAAAGGCATCCTACAGTATGGGAGAATATATTTGTAAATAACATATCCAACAGGGGGTTAACATCCAAAATAGATGAAGAACTTAGATGCCTCAACACCCAAAAAGCAAATAACCCTATTAAAAAATGGGCAGAGGATATGAAGAGACAGTTCTCCAAAGAATTCAGATGGCCAACAGACACATGAAAAGATGCTCCACATCACTAATTATCAGGGAAATGCAAATTAAAACCACAAAGAGATATCACCTCATACCAGTAAGGATGGTCAGCATTGAAAAGACTAAGAACAACACGTGCTGGTGAGGATGCAGAAAAAGGGAAACCCTCCTACACTGCTGGTGGGAATATAAGCTAGTTCAACCATTGTGGAAAGCAATATGGAGGTTCCTCAAAAAACTAAAAATAGAAATACCATTTGACCCAGGAATCCCACTACTTGGAATTTACCCAAAGAATACAACTTCTCAGATTCAAAAGGACATATGCACCCCTAAGTTTATCGCAGCACTTTTTACAATAGCCAAGATATGGAAGCAACCTAAGTGTCCATCAGTAGATGAATGGATAAGGAAGATGTGGTCCATGTACACAATGGAATACTATTCAGCCATAAGAAAGAAACAAATCCTACCATTTGCAACAACATGGGTGGAGCTGGAGGATATTATGCCCAGTGAAATAAGCCAGACAGAGAAATACAAGTGCCAAATGATTTCCCTCATTTGTGGAGTATAACAATGAAGCAAAACTCAAGGAACAAAATACCAGCAGACTCAGAGGCTCCTAGAAGGAACTAGTGGTTACCAAATGGAGGGGTGTGGGAGGGTGGGTGGGGAGGGACGTAGCAGGGGATTGAGGCATATTATGTTTAGTACATACACATGGTGTGGGGGATCACGGGGAGAAGAGTGTAGCACAGAGAAGGCATGTAGTGAATCTATGGCATCTTACTGCACTGATGGGCAGTGACTGCATTGGGGTATGCATGGGGATTTGATAATATGGGTATATGTAATAACCACATTGTTTTTTCATGTGAAACATTCATAAGAGTGTATATCAATATTACCTTAATAAAAAATTTAAAAAATAATAATATAAAATAAAGGCCAGAAAGCACATACTAAATAGGTAAAATACTAGTAAACTAGTCTCAGAAAAATAAATACAGACAAGTCTTTAAAATATAAAAAGATGCTTATAATATATATATATATTGCATATTTAACAAGACAAGTAAAAACAAAAGTATGATTTCTTATCTGTCAGAGTCTCAAAGTTTCTCATTTGACAGTATTTCTAATAAATCACTGATGAATATGCAAAATGCCACAACTCCTGTGGAGACAAACTTGGTGATATCTAGGGAAATGACATGAATCTGAATTTTAGTACAGCAACCCCACTTCTAAAAGTCTGTTCTAAAGATTTAGAATGGCTTGCAGATTTAGAACACTTGAAAAATGGTTTATGAACAAAGTTAATTGCTCTTTTATTATTTGTAAAACAGTGTTTTAAACAGTCAAAATGCCCATCCACAAAGGACTGGATGAAATGAAAAACAAAATTAAAAATTGGAGTCCTAGGCGATTGTAAATTCATATGAACAAGAGTTCTAGGTGGTCGAGCCAAGATGGCAGCATGAGTAGGAGAGTGGGAATCTCCTCCCAAAAACATATATATTTTTGAAAATACAACAAATACAACTAATCCTAAAAGAGAGACCAGAAGATACAGGACAACAGCCAGACTACATCCACACATGCGAGAGCCCAGCGCCTGGTGAAAGCAGTAAGATAGAAGCTGTAGCCTGGCGGGACCCGAGCGCCCCTCCCCCCAGCTCCTGGAGGGAGGAGAGGAGTTGGAGTGGGGAGGAAGAGGGAGCCCAGGACTGCTAAACACCCAGCCCTAGCCATCCGCACCAGAGCGCAGACACAGTGCATGCGTGGGGAGCTGGAAACTAGGCAAATAAGACAGTAAGACCTTTCAGCGGGTCCGGAAACCAGCGCCCCTGTGACAAAGAAAAGCGAGTGCTTTTTGAAAGTCTTAAAGGGACAGGGACACCACCACTGGACGGAAGCTTCCCGGGTCACAGTCCAGCACCTGAAAATTCCAGGGAACTCTGGGTGCACTAACCCCCTGGGCAACAGCTCTGAGAATCCTCACAGAGGTAAACAGCCAAACAGCCCCCCATCCATTACCCCTCCGGGGCCCCGCCATAGCATAGAAGCAGCCTGAGGCTGGCCATGCCCACAGCAAGGGAGCTTCCTACATACCGGCCGGGCAAGATATAGAGACCCAGTTTACACGCAATTGCACAACACAAGTCACTAGGTGTTGCAGTTGTCCCAGTAAAGAAAGTCCAGGAGCCAAGTAGAAAGAGGGTTGAATCTCCCAGCTGATAGAAACGTCAAAAGCACTCCACTGCACCTATCAACATGAAAAGGCAAAAAAATTTGATACAGACAAGACTAACCAGAGAGCTTTGACCATCTTCTACATCTTCCACTGAGAAGGGACCTGGGGAGATAGATTTAACCAGTCTTCCTGAAAAAGAATTCAAAACAAAAGTCATAAACATCCTGATGGACTTGCAGAGAAATATGCAAGAACTAAGGAAGGAGAATACAGAAATGAATCAAGCTCTGGAAAGACTTCTAAACAGAATGGATGACATGCAAGAGACCATTAATGGACTAGAAAACAGAGAACAGTAATGCAGAGAAGCTCATGCAGAGAGAGATAAAAGGATCTCCAGGAATTGAAGAATTTTAAGAGAAATGTGTGACCAATCGAAACGCCACAATATCCGCATTATAGGGGTACTAGAAGAAGAGAGAGAAAAAGGGATAGAAAGTTTCTTTGAAGACATAATTGCTGAAAACTTCCCAAAACTAGGGGGAGGAAATGGCCTCTCAGACCACAGAGGTACACAGAACTCCCATGACAAAGGATCCAAGGAGGGCAACACCAAGACACATAATAATTAAAATGGCAAAGATCAAAGACAAGGACAAAGTATTAAAGGCAGCCAGAGAGTAAAGAAAGGTCACCTACAAAGGAAAACCCATCAGGCTATCATCAGACTTTTCAACAGAAACCCTACAGGCCAGAAGAGAATGGCATGATATACTTAATGCAATGAAACAGAAGGGCCTTGAACCAAGACTACTGTATCCAGCATGATTATCATTTAAATATGAAGGAGGGATTAAACAATTCCCAGACAAGCAAAAGTTGAGGTAATTTGCCTCCCACAAACCACCTCTACAGGGCATCTTACAGGGACTGCTCTAGATGGGAGCACTCCTAAAAAGAGCACGGAACAAAACACCCAACATATGAAGAAGGGAGGAGAAGGAATAAGAAGGAAGAGAAATAAAGAATCATAAGACCGTGTTTATAATAGCTCAATAAGCGAGTTAAGTTAGACAGTAAGATAGTAAAGAAGTTAACTTTGAACTTTTGGTAACCACAAACTTAAAGCCTGCAATGGCAATAAGTACATACCTTTCAAAAATCACCCTAAATGTAAATGGGCTGAATACACCAATCAAAAGACACAGAGTAATAGAATGGATAAAAAAGCAAGACCCATCCATATGCTGCTTACAAGAGACTCACCTCAAACCCAAAGACATGCACAAACTTAAAGTCAAGGGATGGAAAAAGGTATTTCATGCAAACAACAGAGAGAAAAAAGCAGGTGTTGCAATCCTAGTATCAGACAAAACAGACTTCAAAATAAAGAAAGTAACAAAAGATAAAGAAGGACATTACATAATGATAAAGGGCTCAGTCCAACAAGAGGATATAATCATTATAAATATATATGCACCCAGTACAGGAGCACCAACATAGGTGAAACAAATACTAACAGAATTAAAGGAGGAAATAGAATGCAATGCATTCATTCTGGGAGACTTCAACACACCACTCACTCCAAAGGACAGATCCACCAGACAGAAAATAAGTAAGGACACAGAGGCACTGAACAACACACTAGAACAGATGGACCTAATAGACATCTACAGAACTCTACATCCAAAAGCAACAGGATACACATTCTTCTCAAGTGCACATGGAACATTCTCCAGAATAGACCACATACTATGTCACAAAAAGAGCCTCAGTAAATTCCAAAGGATTGAAACCCTACCAAGCAACTTTTCAGACCACAAAGGCATAAAACTAGAAATAAACTGTACAAAGAAAAGCAAAAAGGCTCACAAACACATGGAGGCTTAACAACACGCTCCTAAATAATCAATGGATCAATGACCAAATCAAAATGGAGATGCAGCAAAATATATGGAAACAAACGACAACAACAACACAAAGCCACAACTACTGTGGGATACAGCAAAAGCAGTCTTAAGAGGAAAGTATATAGCAATCCAGGCATATTTAAGGAAGGAAAAACAATCCCAAATGAATGGTCTAATGTCACAATTATCGACATTGGAAAAAGAAGAACAAATGAGGCCTAAGGTCAGCAGAAGGAGGGACGTAATAAAGATCAGAGAGGAAATAAATAAAATGGAGAAGAAGAAAACAATAGCAAAAATCAATGAAACCAAGAGCTGGTTCTTTGAAAAAATGAACAAAATAGATAAGCCTCCAGCCAGAGTTATTAAGAGGAAAAGAGAGTCAACCAAATCAACAGAATCAGAAATGAGAAATGAAAAATCATGACAGACCCCACAGAAATACAAAGAATTATTAGAGAGTACTATGAAAACCTATATGCTAACAAGCTGCGAAACCTAGGAGAAATGGACAACTTCCTAGAAAAATACAACCTTCCAAGACTGACCCAGAAAGAAACAGAAAATATAAACAGACCAATTACCAGCAATGAAATTGAAGCATTAATCAAAAAACTACCAAAGAACAAAACCCCTGGGCCAGATGGATTTACCTCGGAATTTTATCAGACATACAGAGAACACATAATACCCATTCTCCTTAATGTTTTCCAAAAATAGAAGAGGAATAAATACTCCTAAACTCATCCTATGAAGCCAACATAACCCTAGTACCAAAACCAGGCAAAGACCCCAACAAAAAAGAAAATTACAGACCAATATACCTGATGAACATAGATGCAAAAATACTCAACAAAATATTAGCAAACCGAATTCAAAAATACATCAAGAGGATCATACACCATGACCAAGTGGGATTCATCCCAGGGATGCAAGGATGGTACAACATTCGAAAACCCATCAACATCATCCACCACATCAACAAAATGAAAGACAAAACCACATGATCATCTCTGTAGATGCTGAAAAAGCATTTGACAAAAGTCAACATCCATTCATGATAAAAATTCTCAACAAAATGGGTATAGAGGGAAAGTACCTCAACATAATAAAGGCCATATATGATAAAACCACAGCCAGCATCACACTGAACAGAGAGAAGCTGAAACCTTTTCCTCTGCGATCGGAAACAAGACAGGGATGCCCTCACTCTCCACTGTTATTCAACATAGTACTGGAGGTCCTAGCCATGGCAATTAGACAAAACAAAGAAATACAAGTAATCCAGATTGGTAAAGATGATGTTAAACTGTCACTATTTGCAGATGACATGATATTGTACATAAAAAAACCCTAAAGACTCCACTCCGAAACTACTAGAGCTTATATCGGAATTCAGCAAAGTTGCAGGATACAAAATTAACACACAGAAATCTGTGGCTTTCCTATACACTAACAATCAACTAATAGAAAGAGAAATTAGGAAGACAATTCCATTCACAAAGCATCAAAAAGAATAAAATACCTAGGAATAAACCTAACCAAGGAAGTGAAAGACCTCTACCCTGAAAACTCTAAGACACTCTTAAGAGAAATTAAAGAGGTCACTAACAAATGGAAACTCATCCCATGCTCCTGGCTAGGAAGAATTAATATCGCTAAAATGGCCATCCTGCCCAAAGCAATATACAGATTCTATGCAATCCCTATCAAACTACCATTGAAGCATTCTTCAATGAACTGGAACAAATAGTTCAAAACTTCATATGGAAACACCAAAGACCCCGAATAGCTAAAGCAATCCTGAGAAGGAAGAATAAAGTAGGGAGGGATCTCACTCCCCAACTTCAAGCTCTACTACAAAGCTACAGTAATCAAGACAATTTGATACTGGCACAAGAACAGAGCCACAGACCAGTGAAACAGAATAGAGACTCCAAACATTAACCCAAACATATATGGTCAACTAATATTCGATAAAGGGGCCATGGACATACAATGGGGAAATGACAGTCTCTTCAACAGATGGTGCTGGCAAAACTGGACAGCTACATGTAAGAGCATGAAACTGGATCACTGTCTAACCCCATTCACAAAAGTAAATTCGAAATGGATCGAAGACGAGTGTAAGTCATGAAACCATAAAACTCTCAGAAAAAAACATAGGCAAAAATCTCTTAGACATAAACATGAGTGACCTCTTCTTGAACATATCTCCCTGGGCAAGAGAAACAAAAGCAAAAATGAACAAATGGGACTATATCAAGCTGAAAAGCTTCTGTACAGCAAAGGACACCGTCAATAGAACAAAAAGGTATCCTGCAGTATGGGAGAATATATTCATAAATGACAGATCCAATAAAGCGTTGACATCCAAAATATATAAAGAGCTCACACACCTCAAGAAACAAAAAGCAAATAATCCAATTTAAAAATGGGCAGAGGAGCTGAATAGACAGTTCTCTAAAGAAGAAATCCAGATGGCCAACAGACACATGAAAAGATGCTCCACATAGCTTGTCATCAGAGAAATGCAAATTAAAACCACAATAAGATATCATCTCACACCAGTAAGGATGGCTACCATCCAAAAGACAAACAACAACAGATGTTGGTGAGGTTGTGGAGAAAGGGGAACCCTCCTACACTGCTGGTGGGAATGTAAATAAGTTCAACCATTGTGGAAAGCAGTATGGAGGTTCCTCAAAATGCTCAAAATAGACTTACCATTTGACCCAGGAATTCCACTTGTAGGAATTTACCCTAAGAATGCAGCACTCCAGTTTGAAAAAGACAGATGCACCCCTATGTTTATCGCTGCACTATTTACAATAGCCAAGATATGGAAGCAACCTAAATGTCCATCAGTAGATGAATGGATAAAGAATATGTGGTACATATACACAATGGAATATTACTCAGCCATAAGAAAAAACAGATCCTACCATTCACAACAACATGGATGGAGCTTGAGGGTATTATGCTCAGTGAAATAAGCCAGGCGGAGAAAGACAAGTACCAAATGATTTCACTCATATTTGTAGTATAAGAACAATAGAAAACTGAAGGAACAAAACAGCAGCAGAAGCACAGAACCCTAGAATGGACTAATAGTTACCAAAGGGAAAGGGACTGGGGAGGACGGTGGGAATGGAAGGATAAGGGCGGAGAAGAAAAGATAGGGGGCATTACGATTAGCATGTATAGTGGGGGAGGCACGGGGAGGGCTGTGCAACACAGAGAAGACAAGTAGTGATTTTAACCGCATCTTACTATGTTGATGGACAGTGACTGTGAATGGGGTGTGGGGGGGATTTGGTGAAGGGGGGAGCCTAGTAAACATAATATCCTTCATGTAACTGTAGATTAATAATAACAAAATAAAAAATAAAAAAAATAAATGATGTTTCTAATCTCTCGATGTCCCAATGCTAAAATGTCATAGGCTTGTTAAAGCTATGTTTTATTTCAGTGTGGTTGAAATGTGGGAAAAAAATGTGAATTAAAATCTGTCCAATAAAAACACTCCATAGGAAAAAAAAAGAAAAAGAGTTCTACATACTGATATAGAATGATCTCTG
Source organism: Manis javanica (assembly GCF_040802235.1). Classification (NCBI taxonomy): domain Eukaryota; kingdom Metazoa; phylum Chordata; class Mammalia; order Pholidota; family Manidae; genus Manis; species Manis javanica. The sequence goes on from NC_133164.1 coordinate 24,775,537, forward strand.
TAGTACATTGTTAAATGAAAAAAGCAAGGTACAAAACAATATATATGTTATGCTGCCTTTTGAAGAAGAAAGTGGAGAAAATGAACACACACACATCATAATTACATGTGCAAAAGACTAATGAAAGCAGAAACTACTAAAAAACAGTTATTACTTGTAAAAAGGCAGGGAACAGAATGGAAGGAACAGGGAAGAAAAGAATTTCTGTGAATATTCTTATAACTTTAATATTTGAATCAGGTGAATGTTCTCTATAATCAAAAACTAAGATGAAATCATGAAGAAAAATCTCAACTAGAATTAATTGCACAAATACAGCCAATTGTATATACTTTTGCAAAATAATGTTATAGAGGAAAAAAGTCAATCCAATTATTTGTACATTCTCAAAGCAATATATGAAAGAAAAAAATGCAAATACTTCTCAAACTTTATTTTATTGTCTTACTGTAATTGTGTGCATATTCCACATATAATTTTGGGTATTGTTGGATAAAGAAAATAAGAATTATGTTAATATTGTGAAGAAGATAGCTTTTCAGCATGAAAGATAAAATAATATAAATCTTATATTTGATTTGAGTAAAGCAATGAAAGATGTTTTTATTTTTGAATTTATGTTCCAGCATTATCCATTGAAAAGATTTAAGGTCAGTAGCAACTAGCACCCCCATAGCAATAAACACTTCTAGCAGCCTGATTTGGTTCCTTAAATACTTTTCAGCAATAGATGTAGCTAGAATCCACAGAGATAAAGCTCTCTGAGGTGCTTAGCACAAAATGTACAAGACAAGTTTGGGACATATTGTCGAATATAAGGAAAGGAAGCTGCAAAATAAGTAAGAAGTGTATCCAAAAGGAACATGAGCCAGCTTGAAGGTACACTTGCTGCATTAAGTTGGAATCATTTATGATTTGAAAAGAATAGTTACTAAAATATATTGAAAACAAAAAGTATATAAATCCCAGAGTTAATAGATAGGTAGACAGATACTTAGATATATATGTAATCATAGAGAATAAAACAATGCTCATTTAGGGAATAATGGTATTTTTCAGGGCATCTGGCATTATGGTGAAAAGTGATAGATAACTGATAGTTATATGAGAAAATAGTTACAATAAGACTTTTTTGTACTTCCTGTATGAACTATAATTCAGGATTAATAAAACACTACTAGATGGGGAGGAAGGTTTAAAATACAGAATAATTGCTGGGAACTCTACTCCTAGGAATTTACCCAAAAAATACAACTTCTCAGATTCAAAAAGACATATGCATCCCTGTGTTTATCACAGCACCATTTACAGTAGCCAAGATATGGAAGCAACCTAAGGATCTATCAGTAGATGAATGGAAAAAGAAGAGGTGGTACATATACACAATGGAATACTATTCAGCCATAAGAAAGAAACAAATCCTACCATTTGCAGCAACATGGATAGAACTAGAAGGTGTTATGCTTGGTGAAAGAAGTCAGGCAGAGAAAGACAAATACAAATGATTTCCCTCATTTGTGGAGTATAACATTGAAGCAAAACTGAAGGAACAAAATAGCAGCAGACTTCCAGACTCCAAGAAGGGACTAGTAGTTACCAAAGGGGAGGGGTGTTGGAGGACAGGTGGGGAGGGAGGGAGAAGGGGATTGTGGGGTATTATGATTGGTGCACATGGTGTGTGGGGGCTCATATGGAAGACAGTGTAGCACAGAGAAGACAAATAGGGACTCTGTGGCATCTCACTACACTGATGGACAGTGACTGCAATGGGGTATGAACGGGGGACTTGATAATAAGGGTGAATGTAGTAACCACATTGTTTTTCTTGTGAAACCTTCATAAGTGTGTATCAATGATACTTTAATAAAAAAGAATAAAGAATAATTGCATCAGTAAATGTGGAATGACTGAAAGATCTTGAAAGTTACAATTTTGTAATTCCGAATAAGATAATTGCTTTAGGCAGTGGTGTGATTTGTATTCCTTATTCCTCCAAATGATAAAGCAACAAGGTCAAAAAATGCATGCAAGTTTACAAACTTGGTGACAAGTAGTAATTTGAAAGGAAGCATTTCCATTGCATAAGGAGTAAAGCAAGATAGTAAAGACAGAAAGCAAGAAAGAGTTAATTGTATTCCATCCCAAAGGGTTTTAATATTTTTGGATCTAAAATTAAATTCCTTTGCTTGTATAAAGTTCTGTGCTCAGCTAGGAGGCTGCTATGAAACATTAAACACTGTCAATTCTTACTGTGATACTTCATTAATACTGCATAACATCAATATTTTATATTAAGAATATTAATTATCCCTGAGATTCTGGAATGCCTACCAGTGCTAAAGTACTATAGCACTAATTTTATTTTTAATTCATTTTCATTTTTCTATTGGCTGTTCTCTCTGGTCCTGATTCTTCTCCCTGCAGTGAGAAATGCGTTAAATCAGCTCTCACTGTCAACTGCAACAGCCTTGGAGCTGAGTTAATTCATCACCTACTGACAAAAGGTTAAAAATATTGAATATCAATATCCAGAATGTTTTCCAACCCACAGCAATTGTTTGGCAGTACTGATGTCTGAGCTCTGGGAATAAAGTACAAGGTTTTGGCATTTTTTGTGTCCATGAAGTTACTCTATTAATGTGCTTTATATATGACTACAATGTAAGTTTTCACTTTCACTTTTCTTTTAGCATAGCTGATACTGCAGATTCAGAAATTTTGAAATGAAAAACTAATCCAACAGTAAAATGTGTACATTTGCTTTCACAGGCAAACATTGACAACTGACTTGCAGAATTACCAGTTGGATCTGTACTCTACAGATTCATGCTTATTCATGCTGATCTGATCACACCATCAGACTCCAGTCACCTACAAAGATTCAACAATAGAGTCATTTTTTAAATGACTTTAACTCAATTGATATGTGCAAAGAACTCTGTTAGGCACTAAGAGAAGTAATGCATAAACTTCTTTTCCTGAACTACAGAGAATCAGCATACACAAAAAGAAATACATATGGAGAAAGCATATTAGAAAAATGTGATACTTTAGAAGAAATAGATTATTTTGACCAGTGGCTATGTCCACAGTAGTGATTTCATTGACATTTGAAATTAGATAAAGTAATAATCTAGTCTTAAAAATAGGTAAAGCTTTGTCAGTGGAGATGGTGGCTATCTCGTGCATTTCCTGCATTCTTATCGAGAGAAATGTGTTTAAGGGAATGGATGAAGTTCCAGTTTGACTTTTCAAAATATAGTCTGCATGAATGGAGAGGCAACACAGTCTTGATCACAGATTTGTGAATGATAACAAGAGCAGCAATAGTCATTAATTCTGCAGAAGCTAAGAAAGAGACTTAACTTGGGGATGATTTAAACCAGAAACAGTTTCAGAGACCTTTAGAGATAGGAACCTGCCATGTAGTGAAAGCCATGTTACATACAATTAATGAGATTTTATAAGTAATGAGCAATTATAGAATTCTGGTGAGGAATAATGGGCGTCAGATTTAGGGTTGTATCATGCCAAATTGACAATGGGAAAGAAAGGTAATACAGACTTGGAGACAAAACTCATCTGATTGAACTTGGGAGCTAGAGGGAAGAAAGGGTGAGATATAATTGTGGTATTTCAGGCTTCAGTGACTTGTAGCATATGAATGACTATGATGCTACCTGAAATGTGAGAGAGAAAAACACATATATGAGATCTATGCATATTTATATGTGTGTGTTTTATAGACGAATGCACCCATGTGCACACACACTTCATTGTTATTTGTAAAGGAATATATCTCTATGGCTCAATATTAAATTAATAGTTTCACAGAGCATTTGAAAGGTAATTGTGTGGCCTGAAGCTGTGGTTAGAAATTAGAGTCATCAACATAGAAAAATTAGTGTATATTTTAGTTGTTGAAAATTGAAATCTCATGTTAAAATATGAATTAATTTGTATTTTCAGGAAGAGTCGTAAGGTCCATGTCATTTAACACTTTCTCCGGAGTTATATTAATTTTACTCTGGACCAGGTTCCTTTGGCGTTTCATGTTTGTATATGGCGCCCTCTAGTGTCCAGAAGCTCTATTCTGGAGCTGCTCAGCCCCTGAAGCAATGTCAGGGGTCGCAGGGGAGAGGTATTGGTGCCCCGGGGGAGGAAAGAGCTGTTCCCTGCTTTCCAGCTTCTGTGCCTGTCTCCACTGCCTGAACCAGTGGGCCGAGCACACAGATACAAGCTTTTGTCCCAGAGCAGCCGGATGGATCCCTGCTTTCCACAATTGGCCAGAATCCCAGTCTCCCCAGGAACTCCGCCTGTCTAAGCTTTCCAACCCCATAATCAGAAGAGTATGATGAAAGCACCATGAAATGTAGGTTTGTGCTCCCAGCGCAGATTTCCGGAGCTAGGTATTCAGCAATCTCAAGCCTTCCACTCCCTCCGTGCTCCGTTTCTCTTCCTCCCGCCGGTGAGCTGGCGTGGGGGAAGGGCTTGGGCCCCGCGGAGCCACAGCTCTGGTACGTTACCCCGTTCGCTGAGGTCTGCTCTTTTCTCCAGGTGTGTGCAGTCTGACGCGTCCTCTTTCCTGTTGCTCTCTCAGGATTAGTTGTGCCAACTATATTTTCTAATTGTATCCAGTAGGAGGAAGCCTCTGTCTCTCCTCTCACGCCGCCATCTCAAACCAATCAAATTAATTTGTATTTTATGGATTTTTTCCTCAAGACTTTATGAAAATTTGGATAGAAAATATTTATTAACTTTATCTTCTCTTATTACATACAAATATCCACTACTTGTGGTTTGTTTTTTAACTGGACAAACTTCTGTTGATTTTATGACCAGGTGTCTGATACCAGAGGTTCTTGTAACATACGGTAACTTGTAATTATTAGATCCGTGACACAACCACAAAACTGAATTTCGTATTTTTCATTTATATATAGGATCCTGCAAATTGGTTCTAGTATTGTATAGGATATGAAATGGTATCGGTATGGTACTTTAAATATATATGGGGCCTTAATATGTTTAAAACCAAAATAAATATATAATTTATTCTAGGGAGGATGCGAATTAAGGTTTAAAATTTTTTGCTATTGCAGTATACTTTGCAATGTATAATGTTTCTTTGGATGCACATACCAGGGTTTCTAGGTCATATTCTGTGAGCATAATTTATTGGTTATACATATTATCAACTATCTTTTAAAAAGTTAAATTGCTCCTGAGGTTATAAGAGAGGGACATAATGTGTACCTGTTCCTTGCTGTTACAGCCTTTTGCAATTGACTCATCCATTATGTGTTTAAAGAATTCATAGCAGTAATGACTATTAGAGGTCTATAAAGGATGTCAGATTGTCATAAATACTGTTATTCAGCAGGGCAAAAATTAAAATGCAATACTTCTATTTGTCAGTTTACTTCATCTCACATCTGTATTTATTTCAACAACTCTCTGACTTCCTCTTCTAATGAAGAAAGAGAAATTATGATAAATGAAGAAAATGAGTGCAGAAAAATGAGACATCTTATAGGAGTGTTACACTTTGGCAAAACAAATGTAAGAGTTGTTAATATTTGAGAATTCACTAATGTTCTGCCCACCAACCTGGGAATAAAAGGTTGACTCTGAGAATTAAACTACAAATGTAGCACTTACTTGATCATAACAGAGAAACACAAAATGATCTTAGTTGGACTTCTATAGTGGTAGCATTTGGCTGTGTCTTCAGTAAATTATATGTTATATGTTTAAGACATCATTCATCAATAAAGAATAGTAGTATTGCCACTGAAGCATAGGATATCTAAACTCTTTTGTGTTGTATAGAAGCCCTGTCAATGAAGGAAAGCCTTAGAGCTTTATTAAACAAAACAGTAACAACTAACCATACGTGGCAATTAAAACTTTATTTTAATTTAATTTAATGAAACTCAGTTATGCTGTTAATATTCCAAGCACTCAATAGCCAAAAGTGACTAGTAGTTACAATGATGAACAACAGCATGTAGAAAATTTCTATGTTCACAGAGAATTCTATTAGACAATTCTCATGTAGAAAATAGATGTCAAGTATTTAGATATCATTGTAGAAATGATACACTAAGTTGTAGCCTATCAGCTTGCGGTATTCTAATTACATTTCTAGAATTAGTCTCGCTATGAGATAAATTCATAATGATATCTTAGCATGATACCATTTCCTCTTAGAGCCACTTGGTTGTTCTTGCTTTAAACTACGTCACTAAACAGTACTTACCTTGTTAACATTCCCATGTTTAAGTTTGCCTATCAGGATATATATGGGCTGTCCATGAACAGTGAATTTTGCTAACCATTATTAAGCTATTTTTCTTGAAAATGAATAAATTGAGTATATGATTTGACTTGATGTTGTAGGTAACTTTATAGAGATATAATATGTTGGTCATTCCATAAATTCCATCCCAAGCATCAGTTCTGTTGTTTCTTGAAAATTAATAGATCGTTTTTCTGGCTTAATGCATCAGCATCATATGCTTGGTTATTGCTAAATGTGCTCAAGATACTGTGTCAACTCTTAACATTTATAATATGTAGTCATTAAAAATTTGACAGCTATTGCAGGTGATTAGGTGCGGAATTATATATTATTATGCAGTCACAAACATCAACAAGATATACACATGTATACACACAAATCCAGGTCTCCTGAGAGAAGCCCAGACCTTACAGCTGTAATTTGGTTCCCTTTTGTAAAAAACAAATCACATTTTCAGAATTACAATACTAACTCAATTAATTATTCAAACTATTGAAGTACGAATATCACAGTGTAGCACAATGATTAAAAACAAAGTAAACAAAACATAAACTTAAGTGTCCAAGAAACAATTGTGCTCTTCCATTTATTCCTGGATAACTCATAACAAGTTATTGAACCTCTATAATTGTTTAATTATTTGTAAAATGGAAAATCTAGTATCCCACCTCATAGGATTAGCTTCAGAATTATTTGAAGTAATGTTTATAAGCACCTACAGTATTAGCAGGATCACAGTAATCATTCAACAAACAATGGTTATTATCAGCATATATTAAAACATCATAAGCCATCAAAAATTTTGCTTAATTTTAGGAGACTCTAAACAGATGAATATTGAAGTTTATAAAAACTTCTAATAAATTAACAATATAATAACAGGAATTCACTACAGTCCTGGATTGTTAGAAAAAATAATTCTCAATGTCTGTCAAATCTGAAGTAGATGGAATACTTGAATGACAAGTATCTTAAAAATGAAATTCCTAGTAAAAATCTATCAAAAAAACTTATTTCATAATGAGTCATATAATTTTAAATGCAATAATACTTTATGATTCTTTACCAGAAGATAATTAGGTGAAACATAAGCCTACATATTTTTTAAAAATACAAATGTAGCAAGTGGGTATTTCTGATGAAGTGGTTGAAATAATTTGTCACAGACAAGTCCTTCACTTATTCCATTATTTCACTTTTGCAGATTTTCCCTGTCTTACTCCTGGAATGCTCCTCCTTTATCCTCGAGGCACTTAATGGAGCCCTGGTTGTTCAGTCATCATAACTCAGTGCTTTGAATATGCTGCTTTCTTCATCAGACGCACAGGCCACCTAAGCTATGTACCTGTTCAAGTCATCTCAACTCTTCAAAGACTAAGCATAACCCCATCAAGAGTCATCCTTGACCATTTCCTTTCCCTCAATTTGGGTAATTTCTCTACTTTGTCTTTCCTGTGTGTATTTTTGTCACATTTATTTCACATTAGTTCAGTTTTGTTAGGTTTTACTTAAAATTTCCCTTATTTACTTATTAATCATTATTGTAGTTATGCATCTGAACAATTCTGTCATTTCATCAAGGTCGGTGGTTTTAGCTCAAGCCTTACCTCCCTCTGACTTATACCCAGTAGGCACATAATACATATGTGTTAAATGCTTTAATGAGACAGGAAAGAACTAGAATCTCCAAGGAATAATGACAGTATTTGTAAACTCAGTGACGATGAAACAGCAGAACTCAGATTATTTGGAGTTTTCTATTAATTTATTATTTTATGCAACTGAAATGCTTTCTTGTATTTTATTCCCTAAAGTTACATTGCTTTACATTGACTTTCTTTAGATACTCTTGAACTTGATATTTTTTCTACAATATTTTTTCTCAGTTTTGATCACATGACTTTTAATTTTGTTTTTGTTGAATCACTAGCCAGTGATGTGCCTTCTTTCTAATTAAAAAAAATAGTGTTTTTATATAAACTATAAATTTGTCAATTAAGAGACATTTTCCAAATCCTTGTAACATCCACCAAACAAAAACAACATTAGCCAGAAATGAAAGATTAAAAAATTTCCTGCATTTGAAGAAAACACTATCCAGTTCTCATCCATGAAACCAAAGCTGGGCAACAGATTGCATTGACGAGGCTAGAGGAGGCACTGCGTCCAGTCTGCATGAAACCTGGCATGACAGAAGGCACTATAGCTCTCTTAGTACTGGGACTGAGTGTGCTAATACAGGTTATAGACTATCATCCAGTTTTTTTTTTAATGAACCTGTGTGTGTGACTTAAACACTTTATTGAGCATTACTGACATATCAAAAACTGTATGTATTATGCTTACAACATGATGAATTTGGAGATTAGTGTACATTCCTGAAACTTAGCACAATCAATGTGTTAGCCATATCCAGCACCTCCAAAAGTATTTTCCCACCCAATTAATATATATACTTATATATATATATATATTTACATATTTGCTGTGGTGAGAGGATGTAACATAAGACCTAGACTCTCTTAGCAAGCTTTTGAGTATACAATATTGTTGACCATAGGCACTTGCTACAGTAGGTCTCTAGGATTTATTCATCTTGCATGACTGAAACTGTACCATTTGTACAACACCTGTCTGTCTCCTCCTCCCCCAGCCCTTGGTGACTACCTTTCTACTCTCTGCTTCAGGAATTGACTATTTTAGATTCCCCATATAAGTGAGCTCACGTAGTATTTGTTCTTCTGCATCTGGCTTATTTCATTTAGCATAATGTCCTCCAGATTCATCCATGTGGTCACAAATAGCAGGATGTCCTTCCTTTTTATTTTTAAGGCTGAATAATATTACACTGTATATAAATTGGTGCAGCTACTGTGGAAAAAAGTATGGAGGTTCCTCAAAAAATTAAAAATAAAATTATCATATGATCCAGCAATCTCACTTCTGGGCATGTATCCAAAGCAATTGAAATCAGGATCTCCAAGAAATAGCTGTTCTCCCATGTTCATTTCAGTGTTACTCACAGTTAACTTTTAGTTTATATGCGGAGTTCCTTAATTTAAAATTGGAATGAAATTTTGAGCATGGAAAGAAACTATCAGCCTTATAGAAAAAAATCCTGCTTTTGTAGCTTTAATACATTTTCTAAGGAATATCATTTATGTCTCTTTGTGCTAATTATAAAGCATTCATAGAAAAGAAGTATAAATCCAAAATGACTTTTAAAGATTCAAATATACTCCTCTGACCTAATTTTTATTACTGAAGCATCTCTTTCAAGGTCATAGTCATTCTTATTCCTTGATTTTTTATTTTACAGTATTATAAGATAACAATGCAGCTGCAGGGAGAGTCACATTAAACAAAGGGTCTCTTACAAAATATATAATACTTGGAAAGAAAGTTATGTGAGATGGGAGTTTGTACGTGCATGTGACTGACCAAGTCTCAGTGGCATATAGGCATAGTTGACACACAGATTATTTTCTAACATCCCCCTCCTGTACATGACAAAATTATCGTTAGTTATAATTTTGTAATGTAGCAAAAAATATATATGGTCAGAAAAAGTGCAGGCAAAGAAAATTTTCTTGTATTGGCCACTGAATATGTATAATCAAGGCAGTTAAACATAAAAATAAATGAAATGCAGTAGTACAGTAAAAAAGGAAAAAAGATAGTTTATTAATATATGCCAATTAACCTGATGTATTTTTTGAAAAGGGACAATTCTTAGGCATTATAAGATTTGTTTCTGAATCTAAACATTTCCAAATACACCAATGACATTTTTAGTATTGGCCTTCTTAACAAAATCATTTTCAAAAGATGATATATCCAGGTTTGTTAATCTGTATTCACTCACTATTGATTGAAGAGTCTTTTTTTGTTTCATTTTAAACACAAAGCTTTCTGGAAATTAAAATTAATAAAATTATAGCAATTGATAACAAATTGGAAAAGGAAATAATTATATAATTAATTTAGCCAAGATTCATAGAAATGTCATTCCATTTTGTAATGCATTTCAAAAATGGAAATACCAAGGTTTTTTTATGTTTGATATTATTTTGAGTGGCTTTCAAATATGTTCACGGTTGTATTAGTTTTCTGTGGCTGCTGTAACAAATTAACACAAGCTTTGGTGGCTTAAAATAACACAGATGTGTTACTTTATAGTTCTGGAGATTAGTAGCCTGAAATGGGGCACACCTAAAATCACAGCTTTGGCAAGGCTGTGTTTATGCCTGGAGGCTCAAGGAGAGAAACAGTTTCCTTTGCTTCTACAGGCCGTACACATTTCTGTGCTAGTGGTCGCCCTTCCTCTTCAAAGTCGGCAATGCAACATGCCTCAGACCATTCAGTTCTTCCTTTGATCTCAGCGAGAAAAGGTTTTCCTTTCAAAAACACATGTCATTAGATTCATTCCACTCAACTAATGTCAGATAATCCATTTCAGGACCTTAATTTAATCATACCCGCAAAGTCCTTTTGTCGTATAAAGTAACATTTTCACAAGTTCCAGAAATTAGGTTGTGGATATCTTTGGAAGCCATTATTTTGCCTACCACAACGATTAAACATTAATAATAGGTAGCTACACTGAATGATATAGTTCAAGTAACTTAAATTCTGTTTCTTGGTCTTTAAAATCAGGGTGCAATCGTTATTTATTTCAAAGTTGCTTTTTGCAATAATATGTGAGGAGATGATTATGTTAGTAATAGTTATTTCACTATCTATGTGTACACCTAAACTTGCACATTAAATATGTAGAATTGTTATTCAAAAATAAGAGAAAAAATGTAATAATATGGATACATAATAAATAGACTCAGGAACTGTACACTTGAAGTGAGGTCAAATTATTCTGAATGAGCTTGAGTTTATTCTCAAAAGAATTGCATATAGCTGAGTCTTCCTCTTTGGAGGGTGACTACATAAACGGAAGTCCTCAAAATTAGTATGCAGAACACAATGATATTGACAGATAAATAATAAAATGGTTCATTTGAATTTTACATTATAAAAACAGTAATACCAGCAATTGCTCAGAATTTAAAAGTATTTTTAAACACGTATTTTACCATTGACATTCCTTAAATTGATGTACTATGATGGTGATCAAACAGAAATCTAATTTTTGGACAGCTTTATTATTGCTTTTAAATTCTCTGTAGGCAATCCTTTTTAATGCCTGCATGTATATTGGAAGACTCCTGCCCACCCTGTGCTCCACTGCCTTGACTTTGAGACACTATTTGAGTGAAAAGTCATAGAGAATGCACAAATGAAAAAGACAGAAGCTTTATTAGAAATTCCTAATGAATTCTGGTCAAATGAGTGAAGAAACTCTAACAGATCTAGGGCAAAACTAAAAGGAGATTTTATTCTGCTGGTAAGACATGCATTGCATAGTTCTGCACTGGTCACTGGATACAGAAAATGTGGCAGTATTAAGGAATGCCAAAGACTTCTGTAACTTGCCAAAGATCAACTACTTGATCTAGCAAAAGGAACTAAAGATAACTATAATTTTTCATGGTATCTTCTGAAGTGCAAAAATTTTAATGTTGATTTTCTCTCCCCAGTGAAAGTTGCTGTTCTTGCTGGTTCTTCTTGTTTGCTATTTCTTTGTTTAGTAATTTGCCCAGACTAGACTTGTGAAATCAGCTTCCTCTGCTGTGTTTGGCAGCTGATGTTTTTCCTTAGCTTTTTGTTTTTGTGCTTTGTTGATACTGTTTTTAAGCCTGTCTTCCCAGGGTTTACCTCTGTGTTCGTATCACTTGGTGGTCTGCTAGTGATTGGACAGACACTGTTCTTAGAAGCTGTGATCTAAAAGGCATCTGTTATTTTGATGGTCTCTGGAGAGTAGGGAAGGTGTTCATGGCTTCCCTGGCTTGTTCTCCCTTTTTGCCTCTGCGATGAGCATAAGCACAGCTGCAGTGTTGGCCAGGATTGTTGGTTTAATTTGAGCTCTCTCTGGTCTCCCTTAGACAAGTGTATAACTTTAGCCAGGTGTATGTTTCCCCTAATCAAGACAGAAACCTCAGGCACAGCTGGTGGCTTTCCCCACTCACCTACCTCTGAGACCATCACTTCCAGGGACACTTCGATCATCCAATGCTTAAAAGAGAGAGAACTTCTTAGACCGCAGCAGAGAAAAGGGCCGGTTCCTAAGGTCTAATCGCCCTGGTAGGACCTGCTAATGCTTCATGCCTACTAATGGAGCATGGGCTGCTGGGGGTGGAGAGGTTGATGAGAACCACACATTCTCTGTGTTCTTACCCCAAGTTTGGCACTTTTATTCAAGAATAAATTCATTTGTGACTATTATATGTTTTTGGGCCATTAGCAGAACACTGAAATGTTTACTTTTTGTCAATTTTATCCAGCTTCCTAGTTAACTCTTACAGAGATGTTCTGATCAGCTGGGGTAAATGGCAGAATTTCCAGAATCTCCTGCCTACCCTTAGTCCATTTGCACATCAATGGGTGTTTACTGCTGCAGAGCCTTGCGGTCAATCCATTCTCTCCTCCCCTCCGTTCCTCCTACATAATTGGTCTGGTGTTTACCAGTCACCAAAGAACCCCCTTCCGCCATGGAGTTCCTACCAGAAAGGATGGGTGGAGAGGAGAGTGCACGTCCAGGCTGGAGAGAATGGATAGAGCCAGGCCTGGCTATAGAATTTAGGCAAGCTGTGAACAGTAAAAATGGTTTCTCCCAACTGCCTTACTTCAGTTTTACTGGTCATGGAGCTCTCACCCCAGGCCGGAACACCCTTTCCTCTGGAGATACATCAGTTCACTTGACGATGGCAGTTATACTCCTTGTCTTCCTGGAATACCTCACACATGCTTTTGCCTGGGTCCTAGCAAATACTCTTCTCTCTGCCTGGATGTTTGTCACTGATACAGGTACTTGTCTTACTCCTTCAGTCGATTCAGGCTTCACCTTCAGTATCATCCTATTGAGGAATCCATTCCGACCTATACAAATAGCTCCTGCTCTGCATCACCCTCCCCTTGACTTTGCCTCATCGACTTACCACCTCTTATACTAGACTCTTACTACGGATACCCTACTCCTGACAGGATTCCTTTGCCAGAGGAACTTTTCCTCTTTTGAGTTAAGTGCTGAGACTACTAAAAGGAAGAAATGGTACTCTCTAAGCCTGAGTCACCGTTGTGTTTTCCATTTCATTTCCTAGAAGTGTTTCATCACTTTATAAGCAGTCTCTGAAGAATTCTGTTTTCCTTTCTATGACTTAAGATGAGTTGAGAGAATTTCTACAAGGAATTACCGTTTTTTTAAAGTCTGTGACTGAGGGTCCCAGTGTCAGAGTGACTTTATTGAACTAGCATTTAAAAAAAAACATCTTTCACTTTTAAAGACCTATGGAGTGCATAATTGCTTTACTGGTTTAAAAGTATTATATATAGGAAGCATTTTCTGTAACATAATCACATGACAACATTGGTATTCACATTGGCTGCTGAAAACCAAGAACCAAGTGATAGTGTTTCATATTTATAATTGTCTGAAGGTGTTTATCAAATAGGGAAATGTCAGGAACACAAAAGAGTAACTTGTGGGCAGGCATGAAACAGGCGGCCAAACAATTGAAAATGGAATGAAACAAATGATGAAGGGGCTGTATCAGATAAATCAGATGTCAGGGACTGGAAGCGACAAGGAGGAAAAACTAACAGGGGTGTTGGAAAGGTTCAGAAGTGGTGCAGATGAGATGGGTTTTCTCTGTTATGTGCCCTTACCAAAGCATGAAGTAAATTCTTACCAGTATACTAAATTGAACATTTAGTGATAAAGTGATCAGCAGTCAATCAACAGACAATTCAGGGGGAAAAAGAGTGGGATTAGACTGTTAATGTTTTTTGAGTAAGAGTGTGTTAATCCTTATATAACAGTATGCAACACAATTTAGTTTTAAAATTAATTCTCTGAATTAGAAAAAAAACTCTGTATTCTGAGATGAGATGTTTCTATAACTTGTAAACAACTTGAGTGGTTGACTCATTTTACTTAAGTGGCCATGGTGGGATTTTTCAGTGCTCCTTTGGGGATTTGTTTTTCCCTCTAGGGTGTCCCTGAATTTATTCAATCAGTTTGAAGCCATGGAATCTTTTCTTCCGCATGACAGAAAAGAATACTTCAAACACATGTAACATATTTCAAAAGAACCCTCCAGTGCATCAAAATTTGCAATTTGTTGCTGTTCTTGAAAGCAGTAATTTAGAGGAATACTTAACAATTTCATTCAATTACCTCAGATAAAATGTGCTCCATTTTAGGAAAATAAAGTGGCCCAAAATGTACTCTATTAATCCATACAAATGCAAAGAGAAAAATGTAATTGGTTATTGGATGCTGCATCCTAATAATATGGGAAATCCATTTATTTAGAAATATTAGTTTCTTTACATGATGTAGATAAACTCTGCAAGTAAGGTATTTTCAATCTATCTGGGATATTTTGCATATTTAATTTAAATTCTGTCACAGTGGATACTTGTTTACCATACTTGTTCACTATCAAATATACATATAAAAGATTGTTTAGAGGTTCTGCCTTCACAAGTGAGTAGAATAAAAAGCAAGGATAAGAAATATCCTTTGCCAAGAACTGTATAGATCTCTGGAAAGGTAAGCTATTTATAGAGCTCTGAGCCAAGCACTGGAGCCTTACATATTTCACAGGCTAATCACTCAAAACACAGTCCAGGTGAAAAATATAATTCTTTCACTCCCTATGCACTATTTTTGTGCATTTCATCACTTGAAACCTGCTAACCACAAAGCAAAACATTTGTTTGCATATTTTCTCTTTTGCCTTCATACAAAATAATACCAGTTCAAGTTTATTGGGACCCAGGGACTAGGAACATTATGCTAAAGTCTCATTTCACCAATATAACATTTCAGAATTCATTCCTCAATTCCCCTAAACATTTATCATAAAGCAATATATTCAGATTCTATTTTTTATATGAGAGAGATTTCTGCCCATAAATGAATTTCCATTTTACAGAGACATTCTAATTAGTTTAGCAAAGTATGTGTATGTGATGTGGTTACTTTGATCTGGATTTTGTGTTGATTTAAAAATCAACTTCGTTGTCAAACTAAAATGTAAAATATAACAGTTAATGTCATTCCTAATATACTAGCCTGGTAGTGACTTTGTTTATTCCAAACAAGTTTCTTTTGATAATTTTTGCATTTATTAAATAAAGTTAAAACAAGCATGAATTCCTATGATCAGCACATTGTCAGATTTATGTAAATGAAGAATTAGAGTCCTCAAAGGCTATTTGTTTTATCCACCCTTCTCTTTGTGAGCAAGGAGATCTGAAAAATCCTCCCTAAACATGTTTTCTTACTTTCCATGTAGAATAATCAGGTGGCCAAATGGGACAATATCAGTGACGTCATGGTAACCTGTGGTTTGTCTCTCCTGATATTTCCCAGAGGAAGTGCCTGTGATCCCATGAAAACAAATGGGGCCAATTCCTGTTTATGTAGCCTGCTGATATGAAACTGACAGGTTAAATAAACAAACTTCAGCTGTCTCTTGCCCTTACTCTTTGTCATGTCTCTAGCCAAATGGAACTGGGTAATCTGTTTGGGTGTTATTCACTCTGACACTGGGCTCTACTTCAAACCACAGTGCTGTTTTACTCAACATATTGGGCACTGCCGACTTACACATGACTCTGAGAAAAGGAGCTTCCTACAATCACATTTTAACATTCTGTTCATAATCATGATCTCCCTCCCCCACATATCCCACTTGATAATATACACACTTAAGAATTTAGGTTTGCCATATTATGGACTATGCTAATAATTTTTGAGTATTTATTCTGACCTAGGCACAATATGGAAACCCTTGCATGCAACATTTCAATTAATCACCTAACCAAATTAGATACAATGTTATTCTGAGACCATAGCTCTGATTGCAGAAAAAGCTAGTCTGTGATTATGCAAGAGCCCCACATGTATTTCATGTTTTAGTATTATATAAAAGCCAGTAGCCGAGTGACTTATGCATCATTAAAATTCCACAGATAACGGGTATTAATGGGACAGTCGTGGAGGCCAATGAGTCCTATCAAGCTATATAAAATGACTTAAGTAATTCTACTCCATACCTCTTTTTATGTAGTTCTGGATGGCACAGCATAGAAATTCTAAGTCTTTACAATACTGTTTCCTACAATTTTGTAATAATCTTCAAGCTTTCATTTGTAGGCATTGTTTGTCTGAATGTTAGGGGAAGAGTTTGGGTATAAGAGCCAGGTTGAAATTAATTTAGGTAAAGAAATATGGCTTCTCAGTTTATAAAAATGTTCTGCATTCAACTAGGGACCTAAACAAAGTGTAGCAGGAAAAAAGAAAAACAGAGCATGTATGATAAAACATGAGACAGAGTAAAAAATAGATACCATTTTTCTAGCCGTTATAAATGGACTGTTTTAAAAATAACTCTTTCAAACTCACTAGACTTAGAGGACATCCACTTCTCCATAAGCACTAATGATGTCTGAGTATTTATTCTGACTAAGGCACAATATGGAGATCCTTGCATGCAACGTTTCAGTTAATCACCTAACCACATTAGGTACCAATGTTCTCTTTTCACAGTTTAAGAACTGGGGCTTAAATTATATAAATTGTACAGTCATAAAGGTGATTAAAACTCAAACAAGTTTTCAAATATAGACATGTTTGGCACCATACCCCAGATCTTCACCCCCCCTCATATTTACACATCATAGTTAATATATAAATATATACTTACTATTCCAGGTTCTTGACATTACCACTCTAACAATTGTAAAAAATAACTTAAAATTGTTAACTACCTATGTATTTGTTTGAAAAAAATAAGTCCTCCACCCATTCATGATAAGAAGTCTCAGTAAATAGGAATAGTGGGAAACTTCCTCAACGTGATTAAAAATGTCTATAAATAACACACAGCTAACATCATGCTTAATGGTGAGAAATTCAAACCTTTCCTGTTAAGATCAGATATAAAACAATGATGTTCCCTCTTACCACTCCTTTCAGTATTTGATTGGAAATACCAGCTAATGCAGTAATACAAGAAAAATAAATAAAAGATATACAAATTGACAAGGAAAAAAACTCTTGTTGAGGATAGCATCATCTATGTAGAAAATTCTAAAGAATCAACAAAAGATGAAACAACTCTTAAAACTAATAAATGACAATAGTAGGGTTGTATGATTTTAATACAAAGTGTTGACATACAGAAGTCAGTTTATTTCCTATACTGTCAATGAACAAGTGGAGTTTGAAGTTAAAACTAAATACCATTTATATTAGCTCCAAAAAATGAAATACATAGGTATAAAATGAACACAGTATATACTAGATCTATATGTGGATAACCACAACATTCTGATGAAGTAAAAGAAGAACTAAATGGAGAGACATAGCATGTTCACAGATAGGGACACTCAATGTTGTCAAGATGCTAGTTCTTCCCAATTTGATCTATAGATTCAGTACAATCCCAATCAAAATGTCAGCACTTATTTTTTCAGTATTGACAACTCTTCATAAATTTTATGTGTAGAGGCAAATGGCTTAGAATAGTTAACACGTAAGAAAGAGAACAAAGTTGGAGGACGGACACTACCTAACTTGAAGACTTACTATAAACTACTATAATGAATACAGTGTGGTGCTGATGAAAGAATAGACAGACAGAAAATGGAGCAGAACAGAGAGAGCCCTAAAATAGACCCATATATATATATATATATATATAATAGACCAAATATTAGTTGACTATATATATATATATATATATATATATAGTCAACTAATATTTGACAAAAAAGCAAAGGCAATGCAAGGGAGCAATGATGGTCTTTTTAACAAATGCAAAAAAGAAATCTAGACATACATCTTATACATGACACAAAAATTAATTCAAAATGAATCACAGACCTAAATGTAAAATTCAGAACTATAAAACTCCTGAAAGATAATATAGGAGAAACCTAGATGACCTTAGTTATGTCTATGATTTTTTAGATACAACACCAAAGCCATGACCCAGGAAAGTAGTAAAGAATTATCTGGGCTTCATTCAAGTTAAAAATTTTTCTTCTGTGAAAGACAATGTCAAGATAATTAGAAGATAAGCCACAGACTGGGAGACAGTATATGCTCAAGACACATCTGATAATGAACTGTTATCAAAAATATACAAAGCACTCTTGAAACTCAACAATAAGAAAGCAACTTGATTAAAATTTAGCCAAAGACTCTGATACCTCATCAAAGAAGATATACATATGGAAAATAAGCATATGAAAAGATGCTCCACCTAATAATGTCCTCAGAGAAATGCAAATTCAAGAATCACATAGTACTACACACCAATTAGAATGACCAAAATCTGGAACACTAACCACATCAAATGCTGACAAAGATGTGGAGCCACGGGAATGCTCATTTGTTGCTAGTTGGAATGCAGTGGTACAGCTGCTCCAGAGGACAGTTTGGCAGTTTCTTATAAAACTAAACATATGCTTACAATACAATCCAGTGATTTCACTCTTTAGTATTAACCCAAAAGAATAGAAAGCTTAATGTCCACACAAAAGTCTGAACATGGATGTTTATTATAGCAATTTTATTCACAAATGCCAAAATGTAAAAGCCATGAAGGTGTCCTTCAATAGGTGGATGAATAAATGGTGTTGTATCCATACAATGGAATATTATTCAGAGTTAAAAAGAAATCAGATATTAAGCTATGAAAAATATGGAGAAACCTTAAATACACATTACTAAGTGAAAGAAGCTAATCTGAAAAGGCTGAATACTATTTGATTCCAACTATATGACGTTTTAGAAAAGGCAAAACTATGAAGATAGTAAACAGATCAGTGGTTACCAGGGGTGGGAGGGGAAATAGGGTAAAATAGGTAGAATGTAGAGGCTCTTTAGGTCAGTGAAAATGATGGTAACATATCATACATTTATCCAAACCCATAGAATGCATAACATCGAAAGTAAAACAATTGGACTTTGGGTGGTTATGATGTGTCAGTGAGGGCTCATTAATTGTAACAAGTGTACCAGTCGCATCTGGAGGGGAATGTTGATAATATGCCTCTGTGTGTGTCCAGGCAGGGAGTACATGAAAAATCTCTGTACCTTCCTCTTATTTTGCTATGATTTTAAACTACTTTAAAAAATAAAGTTAAAAATTAAAGTCATACTGAATTATTAATATCATACAATTCTACTTAGATTGCAAAATATATGGATCAAAGTAAGGAAAATTAGACGAGGAAATCTGAAACTTTTTGTTTCACATCTAACTATAAGGTAATAAAATCCCAAGGCCTTCAGCCCCGGGCAAGTTCTCTATGGATTCAGTGTGCCCAAAGAAATTGACAGCAAAACGTTCTCAGGGTGAAAGGGTTATACCCAGGTTTATTTCCAGGTGGCAGGTCAGTCACTAGAACCCCATTCACTCAGAGCAAGTCTGCAGGCAGCAAGCCATTCTCTGCTTCTGGGCCCCTCTGTCCACACAGCCATCCTCTGGGCCTCTGTCCTCGGTGCTGCCACCACTCCAGCCTCTGCTCTGCTTTCCTGCAGCCTTGCAGCCCTGCCACTGTGTCGTGCCCAGAGCACTGGGAGGAGCTCTTTTCATAGTCAAATTGTCCACAGGTGTGCAGTGGGCTAGTCAACCAGGGCCAGCTGAGAATCCTGGCCACAGGAACTCTCATTTTATCCACACTCCACCCATCTAGGATTCTCTCCTCTCAATCTATGTGTGCTTAGTTCTCTGCAATGGTCCCTATGCAAGGAAGTTTGAACATTGTTCTCCAGCCTCTCCAGCAAAACATCTTGCAGACACACAGGCCAGACTCGTGGCTCTGTCTCTGACCTCTGCCTCTTTGGTTTTAATGGCTGGAACTGCTGCTCTGATTTCAGTTGTTGCCATAACTAGTAAGATACTATTTGGCTTCCCATCTAATTTCCTTCCATCTACTCCTGCCCGTATCAAATCAACCCACATCTGGCTCCTTATAACCCTCATGGGGCCCTGTAAATTCTTCTTGTGAGTAACAGGTCTTATTTCTTTCCTAATTCTCGTTGCTTCTGCCTCTCCTAAGTCTGCTACTGTATGTGTCACCTCGCTTACGGGCTGCCCCAAGTGAGGAGAAAGAATGGCCACTAAAGACCCAAAGAGGGATGTAGGAGCTGTTTGAAGTACAGTATTTCTCATCCCAGTAGTGAAAAGCTCTTCATTTGGGTTATAATTCTCTGGACTATAGATGGCATTTCTCATGCCTAGCTCTCGTAGCACCTGTTGGAGCTCAGTATATGTCTTCCATCTAACAGGAGAGGATGGTAGATCACCCAGATTGGGCCACACAGCATGAAGTGCAGCCATAAGCCAATTGAGGAGGGAGTGACTCCCTGGGGTCTGATGTGCATTTTGTAATCAGTGCCTCAAGGCAGGCTGCACTGTCAGGGAAGACAGCTTTCCCATCTCTGATCCCGACAGAGCAATTCCATCGACCCCTAAGTCCCACAGACGCAGGAGCCAAGCTGATATGGTCTCAGAGGGCTTCTGCCTAAACCAGGAGCCCAAATCCACCAGCTCAGCCTGAGTTTAGGGGCGGACCATAGAGTGCGCCACAACCTGGGGAGGGGGCTGCTCCTCTCCTTGGGGAACTTTCAGCTGCTGGGTTATTTTCTTTGCAACTATTGAGTGTGCTTTTAATACAGGAGGGGTCAGTGCCTCTGGCACCACCCCTTTATCCCTCCCCAGCTCCTCCATTTCTGGAACTGATGGCACCTTTCTCTCCCCTCCCTCGAGTGCCTCCTCTGCTATAATCTTTACCTTTTCTACTGTGCCTCGCAGCAATGCTACCTCTGTCTTCAGAAGGTCTCTTACCTTCAGCTCAATGCTTCGCAGTTAATGTTCTCATGCCACCTCTGCCTGTGCTTCCCTCAGGAGTTCGTCCTTTTCCTTGATGGCCTCTTCCTCCTTCAGAACACCTGGCAGTGCTGCCATCTCGTCTCCAATGGCTCCTTGTTGCTGGTGCTCTTGTGCTGCCTCCTCCGGCATCCAGGCCATCTTCTTCCTCAGGGAATCCACAGAGGTTTGCAGTTTGCGTTCTCGTGCCACCTCCTCCGGCACCAATACCATTTCCCTCCTCAGGGAATTCACAGAACTCTGCAGCTCACGTTCTCGTGCTGCCTCTTGCAACAATGCCACTTCCCTCCTCAGGGAATCTACTAAAGTCTTCAGCTTGTGTTCTCATGCCGCCATTCCTTGGGTCTCCTCTGTATACCTTTTTAAGACTGTGAGAAGCAGCCAACCCACAGTCCCCGCTGCCTCACAGGCACTCTGCCTCTCAAAGATCTGCTCACTCTACCAAGAGCCACCCCTGCTGCCTCAGGTGCCACCTCTACTTGCCTCCAATCCTGGGGTAGGGCCCAGTTCTCTAGGAGGCAAGCCACCTCAGACAACATACCCATTGGGGGACAATCTACTGTTTCCCCATTCACAGGGGCAGCCCACTGAAGTAACCCTCCCATAAGGGCAGCCTGTCTTTTTCCTTGGTCAACAGTGAATCCTGCCGACTCTCACCAATTGTCTTGCCAGTGGGTTTCAGCCCTGGGTAAGTTCCCTATGAATTCAGTGTGACCAAAGAAATTGACAGGAAAAAGTTCTTGGGGTGAAAGTGTTATACCCAGGTTTATTTCCAGGTAGCAGGTCAGTGACTAGAATCCTGTTCACTCAGAGCGAGTCTGCAGGCAGCAAGCCAGTCTCGACCTCTGGGCCCCTCTGTCCACAGAGCTGTCCTCTGGACCTCTCTGCACATCCGTCCTGCACAGCCATCCTCTGGGCCTCTGTCTTCAATGTTGCCACCACTCCAGCCTCTGCTCTGCTCTCCTGCAGCCTTGCAGCCCTGACACTGTGTTGTGCCCAGAGCACTGGGTGGATCTCTTTTTATAGAGTTAAATTGCCCACAGGTGTGCAGTGGGCTAGTCAACCAGGGCCAGGTGAGAATCCTGGCCATAGGAACTCTCATTTATCCACAGCAAGCTTTCTTAAAATACAGCATATCAGTTAGTTATAAATGACAAAACATCTCGTTTAAAAAATTTATTAATTTGTATTCCTAATTATATCTTAAATAAAAATGGTTTAACATATCATAAAACATGATGAGGGATTCAAAGGCCACCTAATCCTCAATGGAAATTAGCAAAAGCCTTAAGAAATCCAGGAATTTATAAAAACCAATAAAAACAATTCTAATGAGAATCTGATAGCAGGCTTGGGTCCTTCCAATCTGTCAACAGTTGGGAGCAATAGAGGGTAGTCAAAAGTCATTTATCTTCGATTCTCCATTTTATTTCTTTTTAGGATTGACAAAACAGACATAATTAATATCATGGGCTTCAATCAGACATACAGTAGAAATTTCTGCTCTTCTATTTACATATCAGGTTACATAAATAAAATAATTTAATGCAGTACTTCACTGAGCACTCCACAGAAATTAGCTATTATTTTTCTAATCACCTCTGTGTTAGAGCAAACACTGCGTTTGTTATGTATATGCATAAATATATCAATTCATGTTAGTAAATATTTATTGTGTACTTAGTATGCCAGCAGTGGAAGTAAACTCTCTATAGCAGAAATCCCTAGTATTGCTGACAGATGTGGTTGTATTTGATTCTCTGAAACCCTGAGATAACAAATATCTGAGCAAGGAACAAAAGAAAAAATACAATGTTTTGCTCTGATAGGGAAGGATATGCTAATAAATAGATTTCTTCTTTGCTGAGTATCCTGATAGTAGCAAGACCCTGGGCTGTTCAACAATTTTGTTATAGGAGATTGTGATGTCCTGGTTTGAGACTAGAGAGAATCCAGAAAAATCTAATTTATACTAAAATTAAATTTTATTACACTGGTCTAGTTTAAAATAGACTTCTGCTTTCTGCTGAAAGGGTTATGCAATTCTTAGATTTAATGCATTTTAAAATTTTGTTTCAGGGATGATTTTTGTCCCTTTTAGATATAAAACTGTAAAATGAAATCCTCTGCTTTTGTCATGGGAGTCATTTTGTCTTTTTCAAGGGCTTCCTGAGCCCTTTGAAAAGAAAACTAAACTTATATATTATTTTCCCTCAATTGAAGTAAGTAGAAATTTAAAACTGGATTCATATTGCAAATGTTCACCTCTAGTAGTACTTCCCACAGCTCAGCATGTGACTTGGTGTAATATAAATTATTCATTAAGAAGAGACATTCTGACCCAGCAAGCTTTAGTGTTGTTATGAGAGCTACCGTTGAAAACCTGCTTGGACTACGGATCATAATAACTACAAATCAGTGTATCCTACTAAGGCTGAGGGTAAGTACACATGGTAAAATTCCCTGCAACTAAAAGTCTGAATTTGAGAGCTCGTCTAAGGCAGCCTTTGACATGAGTGCCCAACTACAACATATTCATTCTAAATGCATGGATATAGTGGTCCTCCCAGCTGATTTATTTTCTTCTCACAGTTCATGATTTCCTTGCTACTCTCTCCAAGATTTTCTGTAATGTTATTTTTTCCCTACCTCCAGAACCTTGCATTATTTCTGTATTTTCACCTCGTGCTTTCCTTCACAAGTCATTTACACCCTCTTGTAAAGCAAAACAAACAAATGAAAACAAAACAACAGAAAAGAAGCTTCTTTGGAAAATACTTTTAAATTAGCCTGTGATAACATTTTTTCATGATGTAATATTCAGTGACACTTCAGCACTGACTCAGCCTTGATATTGGGCACATCTGTATGAAAGATGTGTTCTTAAATAGAGTAAGTGTTCTATTATTTGAAGGTCAGTTTCTTCATGGTGGAATATTCTCACACTACTTTCTTTTCAAATCATCATCTTAACAAAGTTTTCCCTTAACAAGAATTTTCCAAATTGAGTGTTTTGTTTGACATCAAGCAGTTTCTTAACGTTTTCTTATTTCTAACATCTGCATCAATAAAAATGTCTTCATACAAGGGTTTTAAAGGAAATAATGTAAAAAATAATTTTCACTGTGGATGTGAAGACTTACCGAAGGTTTGAGGGGTAAAATATATGGACACTGGACATGACAGTTGGTTGTATACTTTCCTTACTAGCTAGGGCTTTAGTACCAAATATTTTATGTGGCTGCCCTCAATTTTATCTGTAGTCTCATAGACACACACACATATACTGTGTGTGTGTATGTGTGTATATAGATGTACAAGTATTAATAACTGCTATGCAGGAAAAACAAGCAATAATAGTGGTGAAATAGAAAGATAGGAGCAGGAATGGGGGTGCGCTATGTTACCTTGAGTTGACGTGGAACTGACAAGGTAATTTACCTGGAGGTCTAAAAGAAGGGCAAGTTCTTACCAATGCAAGCTCTTTGAGGCAGGGTGAAATCACACATACAAAGGTCTAGGGCCAGAGCCTGTGGATAATGGGAGTAATATGGGACAAGCACAGTCAAATGATAAATGAGTGAGGGAGTGGTATGTAAAGCCAAAGGAGTTGTATATTGAAGTAAAGAGCTTTGGTTTTATTGTTAGTGTAATGGACAGCCATTTAAGAGTTTCAAACAGAGGAATGACCTTATCTAAATTTTTTAAATATTGCTCTTGCTACTGCATGAGAAATACTCTGTAAATAAGTGAAAGTAGATGCACAGATGTTGGAAAGAAGAGTATTGCAGTTACCAAATTAAAGAATGAATGTGGTCTGGCTTTGATGAGTATCTAGGAAGATAGATGTGGATGGGTACTCGATATATTTTGGATGCATATACAAATAGAATTACTGATGCATAGACTTGAGAGATGAAAGAGAAAAAACCTTATAGACTTGAGAGATGAAAGAGAAAAAACCTTAGTTTTGCTGTAGGGTGGGTGATAGGTTCATTTTCTAATATAGAGAAGAGGGTGGAATATTTAATATCTGGGTGAAATAATAAAAGTTTCTGCTTCTAGTTTTATCAAGATAGAGGTGAGAATTAGGAGAATAGAGATCTTTTAATTGTGTTCGGAATTCTTTACCAACCTTGTTCAAGTGTCTGCTATGCATGTGCGTCTCCATCAACCCCTGCAGTGTCCTTTCACTCCCTTCCTCCCTGGCTCGCTGCACATGGCCCTGCAAATCTTAACTTGGATGTTCTCATCTTCAGAAAGCCTTACAGATTTCAGCCATTCTTTCACCTGCTTACTTGCCTTTCTTTTCTCAATATAGCAAATTTAACAAGGGGAGGTCATGCCTTTTTTATCTTGTTTTCCCAAACACTAGCTCAGATATACAATAACCTTTGTTTTGTTTTGTTTTGTTTTCTGAAGACTTTCCCATTTTGTACAAACCAAACAAGGATTATGGAGGGAGCCCTCCCGTGAGTGCTGAAGGCCACTCAGTAGGCAAGACAGGTCAGTGCACCAATAAAGAACATACAGGGATTGTGATCTTTTTCACAAACCAAGCCAAGCATTGTGGTGGTACATGCAGCTGTGTTAATGTCTGCACATTTTTTATATCTCTGAGAGGCAGAAAGAATAAGTAGGTATTTTGGTTATTTTGGCCTCCCTAAATTTAGGGCCAACTAATATCTTGATATAAAGATCTGATGGATAAATGCATGTCTGGAAACCATGATAGACAATGCATATTTTGGAAAAAAAAAAGTGACACAATAAGGCCTATGTAAATCTTTTTACCTTAATGCACCAGGAGCAAGTAATGGCATTCTAAGGAATTCTGAGTGCCAGCGTATCATGACAGTCACTGATTTCCTGAGGAGTGTGTGACTGGAACACATTATCTTCACACTTACGTGAATTGGACATGATTGTTTCAGAACAAGTTCTTTCCTTTTAAAGAGAACTTTCCCTCTCTACATTACAAAGGACTTACTGAAGGACCACTAAGAATGGAGGGATGATGGTGTAAGTGGGAAAAAGGCAAATGGTTTACTCCATCAGAATTCTAATGACTAACAAAATATATTCCATATTCAATCTGTGAAATCAGACTTCTTTTTTTGTTTTAAATGGATCCTTCCATTCAAATTTCAATTAATTTATTATGAAGTGACTTTTTAAAAAGCAGTGACTACTGTTTGCTCATACTATCACATCAATTAGGTTAGGTAAAGATGACTTTTTAATTATTTTAATCCATGGGAGAAGGAAATAGTTCCAGGAGACAGATATGTCTGCCAAAAAAAGTAAGATAAACTGTGATGGATTCACCTTCGGAGTGTTTATGTGATTCAAATGTGCAACCTGAAAATAGACTTAATCCTAAATGTGAGGTATTCTCACCGATAATATTGCATCTTTTTTTTTCTTTTTTAAAAAAAATTATTTAAAGTAGAATGACTGTCTTCTGGAGCCCCTAGGTTTTCCTTTTTTTCTCTTCTCCCCACTACAGTTCTCATAATTTAGATTTGCCCTTTCTAGTAACTACAAAAATTCTGGGAATTCAAAGGAAGAATTTTCTTTTTAATATTCCTTTTGAAAAATAAAAGGGGCACTTTAAGTTTTCTATCATTACAAGACAATGTTTAAGTGCAGCTCACCTTTCTTGAATCCTAATAGCTTGATCTAAGGCTTTAATAAAGTATGATAAAAGTGGAAAAAACATCGTGTTTGCTAATCTCAGCAAACATTCGGCACAGTACTTTAAATATATGTATTTATGTATGTATGTACATGTATAATATGTATTTGTACTTGTATGCATGTATCCTGATATATCTTAGAGATGTAAATGAATCATCCAGTAAATTTTTATCAAATACAAAAACATTATTCAGAGTTAATAAGATTAGCATTTCTTGCAAACTATTCTAATCTGTCTGCATTTATTCTCTAATCACGGAAAGTTTTCAAAGACGAATTTATTAACATTTATCTTCATCAATCTTGGCAGCAGTGTTTCACTCTTGTAGTCTTTATAAGATCAATATATATTTTCTTCATGTAGATAATTATAATGGATCTTCGACTGTGTATCCTGTGTTTATGTCCATTTAGTGGCTTATAATTAAATATAGGGAACTGTATTTTTAAAACTTTGAAAATGTAGCTTTTGGTTGGAAAATAGTCATGTCTATAAAAACTAATCTATACGTTAATTAAATTTTGAAATAAGATTAAATATAAACTTAAATTCACAATATAAAAAACAGATATAATTTATATCTTTTAAAATTTCTTTGTGTGTGGTGGGGGAGGAGGTTACATTATGGCTACATAATCATTATTAAAACTTGTTTTCCCCAGTGATGAAACAAAACCCTATTTATCCAATTCTTCTCCTCCTTTTTCTATTCCTTTGCAGAGCTTTTCAGACTAGTTATTTTAATTTGTTTTGCATTTTCATTTTTTAAAATTCCTCTACACACTCTAATTTGAATTCCACACACATACAATTAATAGCTTTCATAACCCTGGTTGTCACTTCCGTGTCATTCAACAGTCTTATCTTTATTCTGTCAATGTTCTCTCTCCTCTTGAATTTCATAACCACACTCAACTTATTCTCAGTTTTTCATGGATTTGGCTTCTAACCACCCTGAAATGTTGAAAATTTTATACTATATTCTGCTGCAATCTGTTTTTGTAACTCTTACCATTTTATACACTCCCTCAGATTTTATACCAGCCCCAGCCTTCCACTGTACACTAATGAGTCATAGGTTTATGTAACTCTACCACAGTCTGTTTCCAGAATTCCAAATCTGTGTTTTTTTTGGCATTGTACCTTCACTTTTTTCTGATAGGAATTTTGTGGTTTCAGCCTTATATTTAAGACTTTAATCCAATTTAAGTTAATTTTTATGAGTAGTATGAGATAAGGGTCTATTTTCACTCTTTTACATGTGAATATCCAATTTTCCCAGAACCACCTATTAAAGAGACTGTCTTTTCTCCATTGAGTATTTTTGGTTCTTTTGTCAAATATTAGTTGATTGTATATATATGGATTTATCTTTGAGTTCTCAATTCTGTTTTACCTGTTAATATGTATTTATTTTATAATTGACAATGACAATTGGACATAGAAATGGAAAAGTAATGAAAGATCAAGATTCTAAATAATTTTGTTTATAAATAATGCGTGTTTCAGGATATTAGTTTTCATCAAAATAAGAATCTCAAGCGAAACCAATAAAAATTGTAAAGTACTTAAAGACCATACACTGTATTAAATGCACAAATATTTAATTAGATGCTTTCTACCTCAAATTATTAAAAAATACAGAGAAGACAGGGACGAGGGGTGAGCCAAGATGTAATGTGAGCTATTATGAACTGCAAATGCATAAATTCTACTACCACTGAGAAGTAAATCTATGTCCCTTCCTCTTGAAGTCTTCTGATCTACGATCCTCATTGTTAAAGTACAGTGAAAATGACACACTGCCGGTCATTGGCCTAGCTTTTAAGAGGACTGACATCCTCTGCTTCCTTCTTTTGGAGCTTACGCCTTTGTATATAGAGGCTGACTACCTTCCTTCCTGGATAGAGAACTTGGAGGAGCCCTGACATTAGGGCCTTGCAGAGGGAGAGAGTCTCAGCTGATCCAGCCTTGCAGATGCCCTTCCCAAAGCAGTACGTAGGCAAGAAAAGATTTCTTGAACACTCCATGCCAGCTCAGTTACAACTGAATAAAACTCAGGTATCCCCTTTGGCAGTGCTACATGGGGCAGAATTGCTCAGTCAAACCCTGCCCAAATTTCTGACCTACAAAACTGAGAAAATAATAACATGATTTTTGTTATGAGACACTGTGTTTTGGAGTCATCCATTACAGAGCCATAGGTAAAGGAAATGATGGCATCATGCTTTACATAATATTACATCAATGTGTATGTTGTAGCTGTTGCATTGTTTTACTCATTTAATTTTTTCTGAGTGTGGAATTTATTTCCTTTAGTCAAGTTCTATAGGATTATAATGTGTGTCTTTCTCAAAATAATTTTGGGTATTTAAAAATATTTTTCAGTAAATTTAAGACTTCAGGACTCTTTTTAGCTGTGATTAATCTATAGCAGTTGTGAAATGAAAGTTTAGTGTGATGTCAACATTAAAATACATTAATATGTTATATAACATTTTACTTTGAAATCCCAAATAATCTGCTCTCTTCCAGTTTCTTTATATGACCCATTTTCCTCTTAGTTTTCAGTATTTTTTATTCAAACTGAGTTTAGATATTTTCTTGAGTCAATGTTGTTATGACACATTGGATAAAGCAGTAAATAGAAAATAGTAGTGTAATAGTAGGTTGAACTGATTACATGAAACTATCAGACAATAGGAAAAAAAATGCTCCCAATAGCCTGTTTTAAAAATAGAACAGATGCATAAACAATTCTGTAAAAAATTTAAAAATGGAGTAACAAAAGAGGGCAAACCAAAGGCAAAAAAATCCATTAATCAAAATATAAAACATGTAGTTTTGTGAAGCAGTTTTGTAAAATTGTAAATTTAGCTCTTATATTTGGGTAAAATATGTTTCTGTCTCAATTGCAACAAAGCAAAACCAGCTTAATATCCCTCATCTGCCATTTCATTTAGTTACAAAAGCAGAAAACAGGCTTATTTAAAAATATTTACTAAGGCTTGGCTACTTCCCTAGATTTTCATTTTTCTGAGCTCTTTTCTCTTTGTGATGATGAAATGCGGAAGTGTTTTTTCCTTATTTACAATAACAGGCATATTTTCCTCTCTAGGAAAAAAACATAGGCAAACTTACTTGTGGGGTTAGGAAAGATATAAAAAAGAAAGAAAGAAAAGGAAATAAGTGCATTTCAACATTTTTAAACAATGCATGTTCTTTAATTTGTTGCATATGCTTCCTGACAAGGATGTAAACATCTCTAAGAACCAGTCATACCAGGAGCAAGATTAACAGCAACTAGATTAATCACATTTCCCTGAAGGGGGGATTTTTCTACATTTTATTATCTTTGGTAATAATGATTAGTGTTTAGACACTTTCTTTTTGTTATTATCATTATTATTTACTTGATTATAACATAACAAAGCAGTTATTGCCAATGCTTACAGAAGGTTTGTTTAGATTGTTTAGAACACAGTATCAAAGCCAAAATACAATATTAGTAAAATACCTACGTGCATGCTTTTTTTAAGGCATGTTACTTTCTGGCAGAAGTAATGAAATTATATTTTGCTGTCTGTCTTTCTGATTTACCACCATTATTAATGAGAGTATTTTGATACTATTTAATATTTTCTTAATAAATCTCCATCATCCATATGGCACTGCTTCTGCTAAGTCTCAGAATACTGTCAGAATTGAGGAATCATCTACTGTGTAATTTTTTGTCAGCCATCATGTTTTTATGGGTTGATTTTTATCAATGGCCTCACTGTTTTTAATCAGTAATTATCATTTTTTGAATAATATACTCAAGAATAATGCACTTGTATAATCTTTCACATTTTATGTTTTATGGAGCTTGAAATATTTCCAGAGAGAAATAGAAATTCTTATATGGTCATTGGTCTCTTATATAAGCAACTCAAGCTACATTTAGAGTCCAACATGCAAATGTTAGGAAGAGATACATGAAAATTCACAGAAGCTCTCTCTGTACTTAGTCATTCAGAGTGACATATAGGATTTCTCTAGAGTAAGGTGTAAGGCCAGAGGGGTGCATGGTGCTGAGTAAGAAGTCATTGCCAGCATGAAAGAACAAATGGATATTCATTCTCCAGTTGTTCCAAATATTTATTTAATCCCAGTATTGTACAAATGCACAATATAATTTTCCATGCTTTACAGTTCTGTAAGTTTTATGAAATCTGCATAAGATATCATCCCTCCCTCAAGAACCTCATTGCTATGGCAAACAAGATTAAATGCAGTAAAGGTCATACTACTGGGATGTAAAATGTGTAACATGGGCAAAGGAAGGAATTTCTGCACCTGATGAGGGCAGTTTTGGAAAACTTCAGAGAAGAATTTTTTAACCTGTGGCATGCATTTTGGGTAGGAGCTAAACAGTTACTAAACTGAAGAACAAGTGACAGAGGAATGAAAATGCAAATATGTAACTGGGAAAACCTGAATAGTAAGAAAGGGCTTAAAGTTGCGGACAACATATGGTACTCACCTGAGGAGACCACAACTAGAGAGAGAAATTCTGTTTAATTGGTGCCTATAGTCTTGGCAGTGCGTGCTGCACTTCCTTCAGCACCAAGTCAGCTCTCTCTGATCCATAAACTGAACTCTACCCTGTCAGGCAGCTTAATCCTGGTAATAGCAAAGGAAGTGTCCAGTTGTAATTAGCAAGAGATCGTGGCTAACTAACAAAATGGTCTCAATAACTTCCTAGGTCTAGATTACATGCTTACGAACAACCATCTTATTAAACATTATTTTGCTTGTAAAGAAAGTGACTATGCTCATTCCTTACTAAGCTTTACCAGCATCTTTACATTCTGAATGATCTTTTTAAAGAAGGCAGATAAACGTGGTCATCACTCCCCCCAGTATTTGGGGTAAAAGCCGAAGTTCTTAAATGGTCCAAAGCCCTCACACTATTTTTCCCCTGCATGTTTCCCCCTGGCCCCTTCCTTGTGCTCTTCATGTCTTCTGATGTCATAGCTACACTGCCTCTGACATATTCCTGCTTTAGGACATTCGTCTGGGCTGTTCTCTCTGCCTGAGAAATTCCTCCACCTTTACTTTACTCCTGACCTGACTTTATATTTTGTTGTAATATTTTACCATATTGTGATGTTTAATGTGTGGCCCTTATATTGTTCTAATTAATAGAGCATTTAGATTGGGTATTAGATAAGTGTGCATCCTGCTAACCCCCAGCTGTCCTGTTATCCCCCATCTGTTTATTATCAGCCAGTGCCACATAGGCTGCTACAGAATATGGGTGTACCTGAGGGTGCTTGGAGAAAGACTCCATAACTGGTTAGGGCCAGGTGGTGAGTGAGGCTGAGAGAGCATGTTAGATTTTTTTAGTTTACAATGAATGTAAATTAATCCAGGCATTTATGTTAATGTGACAATTAGGAATGCTGTAGTAGGAAAAGATAAATGTGATGGCTATGTACTTGTTCTGAAATTGAGTTTGCGAACTAAAATTTGTATCACAACTGTAGCAAGACAGGAATCTTGATAAACTGGACAGAACTTAGGGGAACCTGGGAAAAAGGCTTAAGGTAAACCTTTTGGAAAACCCAGATATCACAACAGAGCTGACCCTTAAGAAGTCTAGAATGTAACTCTGAAACTTTTTCACATTTCTAGGAACTCACTTAATCTGCCCTTCTCCATCCACCCCACAGTCAGAAAGTATTTCCTTA
This sequence comes from Manis javanica, assembly GCF_040802235.1. Classification (NCBI taxonomy): domain Eukaryota; kingdom Metazoa; phylum Chordata; class Mammalia; order Pholidota; family Manidae; genus Manis; species Manis javanica. The sequence goes on from NC_133164.1 coordinate 24,808,300, forward strand.
AGTACTAATTAGCATTCTGGCAGCTTTTCCCACTATCTGGCTTTTCTGGGGCAGTGTCAGCTCACTGCATGTCCTGTACCTCTGTATCCTCTGGCTTGTGATTTTTCAGAGAATTCTTCTAGTGATCATTTCTGAGGCCTTGTGGATTCTTCAGCCTGCTCCTTTCCTGTCAGCTGTGCTCTCATCAGCTGGCACTCTCTCTCTTAACCTCTAACATTTAAATTCTCCAAGCATGAGATCCTCACTGGTTCTCTTAATCTCTGTATCTTATTAGGAAAACATCCTGCATCTGACCACCAGGCAGTCGTAACTGGCCTCATCTTAACTGGGTGCCCCCCACTAGCAGAGCATCCAAGGCTCCCCTTGGATCAGGGCTTCAGGGGACCTGCAGGACTGGTTCCATGGCCAGCAGCAGCACTGCTTGGAAACTTGATAAAAATGGGAATCTTTAGGCCCCACTCCAAACCTGCAGAATTAAGAACTCCCGGAGCGAGGTCCAGCAGACTGTTTAACAAGCCTTCGCATACTCGCATTTCAGAACAACTTAGAAGTAGGTAGGGATAAAAGTGCACAGCATTCTATTCAGTACATTATAACACTCATGTTTGGAGGCTGTTAGTACCATTGTTTCTACATTTCTACCAATATAGAAAAATCTCAGGGGGATCATGGTGCAAAATAAGCAAAAAAGTCATTTGGGCTCCTGTGGGATTCTGGTTTCCTGTGGGAATCCCAGATGGAGGTGTACATACAAGAGCCGGTTTGATGGCTTATATCTAACTTACCATCTTTCATATATAGGTATATTTTGCCATAAAATGGTTTGAAAATATCACTACATTAACCAATTACAGTTGAAATTAAACATGGATAAATAACTTAGGTGGGGAGGCAGTAGGCAGCATAATATATTCATCTGGCACCAGGCAGGTGAAAATGAAGGCAAAATGAAGGGATATTTGGGATATAATCAAGGTCGCATCTCAGCTGATTTGAGTAAAAACAAAAGAAGCCATGAATCTGCATGGGCCTGACCTAATAAGGTGAACGCCCTTAAAAGAGGGCCGAGGTTCCAGCTGTGGTTAGAGGTCTTGCTTGCTGACTGATTGGAGCTGCCATGCTGGAAAAGCCTGCTTGGCTGGGAACTGTGAATCTGCTCTAAAAACTTCATGTGGCTCCCGGATCTGAGAGGTAGTCTCTTGCCAACATCTACTAAAACGTCAGGGCCCTTAGTCAAATAGTTGCAAGAAATCAAGCCAGCCAACCACCGAAATAAGCTCACCTCGAGATGAGACAGCGGTCCAGCTGACACCGGCAGAGGAATGGGTAGGTGGTGCCCAGACTTGACCCACAGACAATGTGAGATAATGAACGGGTATTATTTTTAAGCTGCCCTTATCTATTATTTTGAAGAAATATAAAAGTGATATAGCAGCTCCTCACTGCATGTGATGATGTACATGTATTTTTAAGTGCAATCAATGTGTGTACATTTGGAAATGGGGAAAAAAAATGTTGGTATTGTCTATAGTTTTCATCTTCCCTCTCTTCTTTCCATCCTCCCTCATTTCCTCTTTGTCACCATGGGGGAAGGGAAACCTTGCAAAATAGCTTTGTATTTTAAAGTGTGTTAGGATACCAATTGGCTGAGGGAACCAATAAAAGAGAAAAAAAAAACCCTGGATTTCCAGGAAAACCTGCTTTCTTAAGCCTTCATAACACTTAGAAAACCTTTAGGCTGAAACAAATACTTTCTGTTGCCACAGAGAGACCCTTATGAAAGGTGAATACACAGCTGTCAGGTTGAATTCATACCTAATCAGTTCTGTATTAGAGGAATAAAAATAATCTCACACTAAAAAGAACGGGTGTGAAAGGAGACTGAAGGAAGAGCATACTCATTCATTTTATACGTTCTGACCCTTACTTCATCCTGGAGTCTAAAAGAACAAAAACAGGGAAACTACCTTTTAAAATAGTATTTTTTAAATGTTTGTTTTGTGCTTTAAGATCCCTCTCATCTCAAAATTATCTTTGGGGAAGAAAAATTCCTTAAATATGCCTTTCCTACTTTTCTAATGAGGGAGTGAGTTTGCCTGCAATTACTTTTAAGAGGTTTTACTGCTAATTGTGCAAGGAAACTGACAGTCCATGGTGGAAAAAAAATGCATGTGAAAAAGTAATACAATTTTCAGAATCTTAAAAATGCCTTGTAAATCCCTGTTACTGATCTGTAGTTTACTGTATATGCTCTTCTAAATACTGGTATCCTAGTCTGTCTACTCCTGGCTATAAACCTAGGTCTGTGCCATTTATTACTCTTTTTCCCTTATGTTGATTGTGTGTGTGTGTTCCTCTTTATAACCTGAATTGTGTCACTCTCCTGAAACCCTCCGGAGCAGATAGGTCTATACCCCAACATTTGAAGATGGTTAAAATTGAGCCCACATCTCTTCTCTAGCTCCTGAGCACATAAATTGGGAAAATTGTTAAATATTCTGTGATAAAGAGCCTTTGGCCTGGAAACACAGAGTGGTATCAGTTTGGGACCCAGTTAAAATATCCTGTAACTTACACATTGGTCACCTTTAAAGTTACATTTCCCTTTCAGAGTTTCCAAAAATTCGGTCTTAGAGCTGCCAAAATATTTCCATCTATGCATTCAGGAGCAACAAAACATTCCAGATGTCTAAAACTGAAATCATCATTCTCAACTACTTGTACCAATCACCCAGTTGCCCAAGCCAGAAACCTGTTGCTCACCCTGGCAGTCCTGTACATCTCAAACTCCTCAGTCTCCTTCTTTCATGTTCTGTCCACCACGGGTCCTGTCTATTTGCCCCTTAAATAGGTCACAACTTTACCCTCCTCTCACAGTTCCTCACTGCTCTCATTGGGTTCAACTTTGGAAAAAGCCTATTTGGCATTTTTCTCTGAAAGAATCTATAATTAACACACAGACAAAGGGGCAGAATCAAGTCCTAAAAATAGGTATGATTTTGTCAAGCATCACTGACAATGTCAATGGCATTTTATTCTAGAGATGCTATATGAATCTGAAACTAATACTATTTCATTTTGCACATCATTAAAAATGATACAAACATTAGAGATAACAGTTCAGAATTCTAATTACTAATAACAAAAAGAATATTCATTGAACAATTACTATATGCAATGTAGATGCATTATTTTACCACACCTCACTAAAAGGCAGTATAGCTGTGGTTTAGGACACAGACCTTGGAGTCAAACTGGCTGAGGCTGAGTTGCAGCTTTGCTACTTAAAACCTTATGTGATTGTAGATTAAAAAACAATAATAACAACAACAACAAAAAGCACCTTATGTTATTGTAGACAAATGTTTAATTATTGGGTGTCTCAGTTTCTTCATCGACAAAATAGGGATGATAGTAATTGCACCCCTTGAAAGAGTCTTTCCCTGGATGTAGTATACACTGAATGGATATTAGATCTTTTTATTACCATTTTAACATGATCTTTGGAGACTCAGATATTAAGTAACATGTCCAAAGTTTTACAGTTAGTAAAGTGGTATAAAATAGATTAAAATAAATTCTACTCTAGAATATATAATGATAATCTCATTGCTTTACTGCCTCCCTACTTCTATAAAGGCTTGGAAGTGCAATTATGAAACTGGCTTTCCCTTTGCAGTAATATATATTTTTTCATGTTGACTTTTTTGTCAAATCTATCTTTGTCATAAAGTTTATGACATATTTGAGATTCTTAAGCATTACATTAACATTTTAGAAAACTAAAATAAAATGTAGAGTGACATTTTCCTTTATTTCTGCCACCTGGAGAAAAACATGTGAAAAAGTATTTAGCATCTACCCTGTCCATTAATCAAGTCCAAATAATTAATTCTCTCCTGGGAATTCATTTAGAGTTGGTACATTTAGACATTCCCATTTTATAGCTAAAGAAGTGGTAACTTCAGTATATTTAGAATAAAATGTGTAGCCTTCACTTTGATTGAATAGGTGCACATATGAATAAAAAGTGAATTTGTTTTATAGATTATTTTATATTTAAATTTTAAAACAAATGACATCTTAAATTTCCATCCTCTTTATTGATAATTCATTTTATTTTAAATGTCCTTATCTTATCAATACCTATTTTTTTGAAGTTACAATGAAAGAAATTAAGACTTATTTTGTTGTTTCATATAATTTTGACAATCACTGTGTTCATATGAAATACATTGTCTGTGTTGATTGGGATCCATGAGAGTAAGGATGATTTATTGAGGAAACCTAGAGACAGGGGATCAAAGGAATGCATTCAGTTCCTTATACTTTCATCATCTCACTGTGCAGTGCATTTAAATCAGTCACATGGGTAGTCCTAGGGCGGGGCATCCCCCTTCCCTGCCATGCCTCCTCTGGTAGCAGGCAAGAGAGTAGCCAAGTCATTCTGTAATAAAGGAAATGTTCATTCTTGGAGAGTGACTGGTTTCAGAAATTAATGTATATATATATATATATATATATATATATGTATGTATGTCTTTTTATGTCTTGGAAAGTAATTCATATATGTAGCTTAAGAAAAAAAATAAGTGCAAGGTCTGTTTAATGGATTCATTTTCTTGGTTGAAAACAGTAAAATCCAGCAGGTTAAACCACCTTACAACACTTATTCAAGGCAGATCCAGAAAGCCATACAGTCAGGAAAATTACCCAATCATCCTGCAGGGAATGATCCAAAAAAAAAAAAAAAACTCTAGCCAAGGCAGGTAACGGAGGAATCTTTAGATGAGGGACACTCAGTAACTTTAGATAAAAAAATGTCTTACTTTGCATATGCTCATATTCCATTGGCAAGTATGTAACCTCACATGACTTCAAGAAATGCTGGGAAATGAATTCAAGTAGAGAAATGATGTTACTATAAGAAAAGAGCATAGATTTAGTGGATAGACAGTATTCTCTACCATGATCTTTAAGTTCCTTAAGCTACATTTCTCCATGGTAATAAATTTTATATTTTTAAATAGTACATTTATATTGTTATTTCTTGATTTATCTGGTTTAGATAATATATAGTCTATTCCTATAATAATCAAGATACTGCAAATATTTGCACTGTCTATGATCTCTCCTTCCTCCAATAGTGTCAGATCATTATATCTAATTCCATAAATGGATGATTATATCATTATGACTATGTAAATACTACCATGCAGGGCCAATAAATAAAAAAATTTTATTGAAGAGCTGATATGAATGAACAATTTTCCCAGTTTTTATTTCATCATTAGTGTTATTGGTCATATACATATGCATATACTTTCTATCTAGGTACTTCTTACCATTAATTATAATATTTTTCCCCTTTGTGGAGTCTACCAGTTACCCATATAATTCTTGCCTATTTATTGAGGTAAACACACTTGGTTCTTAACACACCCACTAATATTTTTCAGGTTTTGCATTTCATAGATTTAATTCCAAGTCTAGCAATTAGATATTGATTCACTATTGATTACCAATCATAGTACTTCTATTCTCTTTGCCAGTGATTGTTTCAGTTTATGGTAAGCACTCTCGGCTAATACAGAGAGGGGGAGATGGTGCAAGAGGAAAATATCCTAAATAGCTATAAAACAGCAACTCACCCCCCTTTTGCTTTCCTACTACACACCAAAGGAGTAAAAACTAAACAAGTGAACTAAGAAGCATTCATGAAGGTCACAGTCCAGGGCTCATCCTTGAGTGAACTTAGCCCTCTACATGCCCAACATAGGCCCTGACAGTATACTTGTGACTTTACCATCACAATTAGAATGGAGAGTCAAAAGACACACTAAGTGGATACTGTCCATATTCCTCAATCCCACTCTATCACAGGAAGCCTGCCTCAGGCCAGTGATCAGAACTCTTTCTCCCTGACTGGTAGATAGCTTTCTCCTGACTGTTGGTGTCTTGGCACAAAAGATTGAAATGAATGGGCAGGGAACAGTCTTAATTTGAGGATTAATGGAATTCTTGCTATGGTACCTGGTAGAAGAATTTCTCTTCTAGGAATCAGAATTTCTGAGCCTATGGAGCCCAGAATTTGAAAGCATAAATTTGCCAAGTGGGTCTCTGAGCATTGTTGCAAATGTAAGTCACAAGGTTGCATTTCACAGAAATTGAACTAAGATTTTGCTATTTGCATGCATAAACTTTACTGAAAAGTGCTCTTGGCTTCAGCAGCTATGGGGAATTTAAGGTAATAGGATGCAGCTGAGGAAGAATTAGGTCATGCTACAATCACAATGAAGGCTTTAGTTAATATCACTGGGACTTCTAAAGTTGTCTGAAATGAAGGTGGACTGGAATAGACTATGACGTGTGTTGTCCAGATTTGCTCTGCAGAACTCAAGCTTTAGCTTCTCAGCTGTGGAGGGTCAGCAGCTAGCCATCTCAGCTAAGTCCCTCTCCCTCTTGTCTCAGCTAAAAGCAATTCACTTTCCTAGCCTGCAACAGCCCTCAACCTACACAGTGGATAATGCCTGGATATGAAGATCAGAGATCCAGGAACATTAGAGAGTTAGCTCAGGCCTTTGCTGTAACTGAACTGAAGTTCAACATTTCCCTCTGCTCAATTCTGCTTCCTTCTTATCCCCCAGTTATTGATCGTGAGAGCACTCCCCAATAAATTTCATTCATGTCAATCCTAATGGCAGATTCAGCATCCCAGGGAATCTCTGGTGAAAGTAAGGTTTCCTTACCACCCATCTCAACACTTCATGAAGCAAGTGGGTGCAAATGTGAAAGAAATCTTTGACAATTATGTTTTTTGAGGTCCTTCTGTTTTTCCATAGATGAAACTGCAAGGCCCCCTAGCATTCTCTCTGGGTAGTTCTCAGTCTGCACATTTGATGAGGAAACCAAGGTAAGTGCTCCATTATATGCAGATTTTTACTTCATTCTTATTTTTGACTTTACTTCTTATCCTGCCCTATACTGTTATTTCCAGATTCCACTGAGTTTCCTGAAAAAAGTGTTTCCAGAGAGTAAATCTCTGGTCTTCTAGCAAATGTTCTGCTTTCTATCATTTTCTGCTTAGAAATAAGGAAAGGTATCACCTGTTCCTGTAAGACAGATTTTAAAACAATTCTACCCACATGTTACTCTGTGTATGTTCCTTCTTAGTCTTTGTTGTTCAGCAAAACTGATTCTCTTCTTGTTTCCTCTCTGAAACCTGAAATCTCCTCTGTTTACTCAGACAAAACTGTGATATAAATTCTAAATACAGATTCCTCAAATGTTATAAATTTTTACCTAAAAATAATTCTAAGCACATTGTCTATCCAACATGGAGTAATAAATGTATATGAAAATGAATTTGAATACTGGCTGTGGATTTTAAAAAGGGTTTTGGAAATAGGAATGAGTAGGAGACAAGGGAAGCAAAAAATGCTTTATGGACAATTTTAATTATTTTATTAAACATCAAAACAAGGAATAGCATATAATTAAAATTAAAGAAATTAAGTTCTGAACAATTTGGTGCCGTGGAGACTTTGCTATTATGTCGACTATCTTGAAGGTTTAAAAAAATAACTTTCAAAAACTACACTGACTCTTCTCAGATGTTCAAGATTCATTTTAGGACTGTAATCTGAAGAAATTTATGTAGAGTTTTCTAATCAGTAACTACAAGAATTTTTTTGGGGGGCCAACTTTTGTTTAATGAGATTTTTTATATTTAGCTATGGGAGCTTAAGTTTCACAAAGATAGTTTCTCCTATGAAGTTGGAAGATGACATGAGGCTGGCTCAATCTATATTTTAATATTCAAAGCACTTAAAAAATCTAAAATTTATATAATCTAAAAGTTTCAATTTGGTAATAACAATTGTTCTATAACAGGTTTCTGATACCCAGAAGCATTTAATTTTCAAGCCATTTTGTGTCTGCTCACTTCAAACAAGGACTTTATAAGTGTAATCATTTCCTAAGAATTTATCTCTTACAGGAATTCTTTGTGCGTATGGTGGTGATAGAGCAGTGATTTGGCCATTTTAAATAACATTTGAATGTGAGAATGTGATAGATAGTCATGAAATCTCTTTTTCCTTAGAGATTCACATTGATTTACAAAGTATACAGAAATGACTGAACCAATTGATTAGATTACCTTTAGTTTCAATTTTCACTGGTCATTTTACAAACTAAATCAATTATTAAGAAAGTGAAACAAGATTGCTCATAAGAACAGATAAGTTAGGTTTGAATACATAGTGTGGAAGATATACTGAGTATGCTCTCAATAGGTAGAAAATATTTTATTTTCTGTTATTTGAATCCCTTTCTTCCTTCATCATAACTCCTACCTATACAATAATTGAGGACACTAAAATATACTATCACATTTCTCTAAAATTTTGAACTTTCAAGTTAAGGAATATGCCATTCAAATATAAATGTTCAAAATATTCAGTCGTAAAATGAGAAAACTATGCTATAGGTCTCTTTTTGAAGTATTTCATTCTGTAGCCATATGTCTTAGACTTGAGTTTTTTTTTCCCCACTAACATTCATTTTAAAGTATTATTTCCTAACAATTTCTCTCTAATGTCTTCCTCACATGAAATCAAATTGATTTTAGCTTACATTTAACAGTTTCATGAGTTGCTTTTCGAAAGTAAGGTTTTATTTTTAAACTAAATCCACTCTCAGCTTGATCCTTTTTCAATAGTAAAGTGTTGCATTCTGACTCTTCATTCTGTCTTTAAGGGAAATCACCTCTGCACAATTTACTTCCTAGGGTATTAATAACTAGCAATGCTGGAAGTCCTCTGGAAAACTAGAAACTTTTGGTAGTTTTTATCACTCCTTATAATTTAAATAATATCAGAATTAATTTTCAAATGTCTGTTCTTTAATAAAATTTATTAATTACAATAATAGAGTGGCAAAAATAGAGAAATCAGGTCCATTATGTAATTCTACAAAAGATAATCTCACTTCTTTCCTTGCTTAATACCAAAAGATCTGTGTGTGTATGTTCAAACATGCATGTGAAAAGATCTTCCACATTTACTGATATCACTTTACTGGCAGATCAGAGTTAGCACCGCATTCCAATTATCCCATCACATCCTGGAGCAGGGCACCTCCTTGGAAAATTCTTTACCCAGCGAAATTAGGATAACTGAAAAAAAATTAAAAATTACTGGGAAAATGAACAGGTGTTTAATTAGAAAATTTATTTATAGATTCATCAGCTGAGATATTATAAAGAGGACAATTAGTTTCCATTTCAGATGCTATAGTATGAAACTGTATCGCGATATCTTCTCTTCCTTTGTTTCTTTCTGCAGACAGGACACAAAGAACCAGAATCAATCTCCACAATAAAACGGAATGTAATTTAGAAGGAAGGCAATGTAATTTAGTAGGAAAAAGTGGTGATGCAAAGTCTAGAGTAGTAGGAAGCAGACAGGCAGAGGATAGTAGATAGAATAAGAAGAATAAAATTGGAAGTTGATAGAGACTTTATGGGATTGTTTCCTCTGCTATGTAGAAGCTTTGTGTTTTGATATAGTCCCACTTGTCTAATTTTGCTTTTATTGCCAGCATTTTTGGCATCAGATCATCATAAAGTTTCCTGGACTTCTTTTGGGTGATGGTTATTTAAAAAGAAGATGCTGTGTTTCGTAATGAGGGACCCTTTGTCAATATTACAAAGATTCACAGTATAGCTAATAAGTTATAAACTGGACAGATAAATATTTACCCTTTTTCTAATTTGTGTACTTTAATGATACATTTTGCAATAATTTTATAATGGAATTTCAAAAGTTACCAAGAAAACCCAGAAACCTCAACACCTTTAAAGTACTGTATCTTTACTTTGTTTTATCTTAAATATTCTGCAAGTTATTCTAAAGTCTAAATGATTCAGCTAATGGCTGACAGATGTAACATTGCTACTGCTCTTTTGTGTGGAGGGCTGTGCTGGCCTGACACTCCTCCTGTCCAGCTAGAGTGTGCTTCCCTAGATGACTTCTGCAGTCTTTATCCTTGCTCCAGTGAAGCTGGCATGTAAATCAAGTCTTGGTCTTTTTCCCTTTCACATTGTGCTTTTAATTCATTGTGATAGATTTGGTCTTTCAAGTCATGCCAGACCTGCTGGGATTGATGTGCTTCTCATCTGTCACTCTCTTCACACTGTTTGATTAAATTGGTTCGACTGCTTTCAGGGAGACAAGCTAAAAAGCCTAAGTGACCATTTCTAACTCAATTGTGTAATTCAACTTTTTTTACTATCCAAATTCTAGTCATTAGCCTGGGTTTGGATACAAAGAAATCACTACAGTCTGTAAATTTGTCCTCTAACTCCCTTTGAAGACAAGCATTTTAAATAAAATGTTAGAGTTTATATTCACAGCAGTTCTACACAGATTGTGAAAAATACATTTTTGAGAACAGATTTTTCAATTTATCATGTATCTTTTGAACTAAGACAAAATACCATATTAAAAATGAAATAAATATAAATATACTTCATCAAGAAAAAGGACTTATTATAATAGTACTCCTTCTTATTCCCCTGATATGTAACTGAAAAGTAACTTGATTTGATTAAAAAACCTATGATATTAATGTCATGTTCTAAATTAAGCTTTAAAAAACGCTTTAAGAGCTAGAGTGTCTGGTTCTGCTGTTTTAGAGTTAAGGGCAAGCTCTGACTTTCTGTGCTTCACTTAATCTGTAAAATGAGAGGTTGAACTAGAAAAAAAACTTCATGATTTTTAGCTCCTCAAAATCTGTATTCAGTTTATTATGTGTCCCCGTGTACAGTGTATATGTGTGCATGTTTCTGTATATACATTACCATTCTGGATAGGAAGTTCAATGGAGATAAAATTTTAAGTTCTTTTCATGAAATGCTCTACTGCAAAGATTTACACTGCCATTTCCTTATCAAATGTATATATCTGTTTTAAATTTTACAGTATAATCCTTATTCAGGTATCTTGAAGTTTTGGCAAAACAACAAAATTCCTAGTTCCAGGTATTTTTGCTATGTGATATTGAAACATTTTCTGTGCGTGTACCCACTTCTCTGGATACATGTTTATATATATTTGTATATCTACATATGAAAAAATGATTAGTGTTTGTAGAGTTGATACAAGTTTCTTAGTGCATTATGTAGGACACAGTAAATGTCCAGTAGATTGTGGTTACATTAAAAATCATGGAGGTTTGATGATATGTCATCTATAAATTACTTTTAATACTCTAAATTATTTAGAAGTTTAATGTATGCTATTCTTGTCTTTATATACAATGCCTGCTTCATGTCATTTACTTTTACCTTATTGATAAAGCAATATACACTAGTTATGACACTAGGAGATTTGTCCTGATGGAAAACACTATGTACTCATTGTTGTTCAGGTTGAATTATTAGGAATGTGGGTAATGTTTTATATTGCTTTCAAGTTTAGTGAGAGGAACTTTCTGGTGATTACTTGATATATTTAATATGTAATATGTAATGCATTTTCTTTGGGGGAGACAAAAGGCTAGTTTGTGATTTCTACTTATGAAACCTAAAGCTTAAGAGACATGCAGTTTAACCTTTCTAATTGACAACAGTAAAGGTGAAGTTCCTTGAATATTAGCATCTACCTGCATTCTCAGGATTTTTGGTGCAAAGGACCTATGAGTATTTCCAGTGAATCAGGTAACTGATTTCATTCACAGAGACCTGGCATTTATGTCCTTGTCTTAAGTCCTTAGGTCTTAGGAGTGAGCAACTGAATTCTTAAGGCATTTGGAAGGAATAAATCATCAGCCAGAATATGCATAGAAATGTATCCAGTGATGTGCTGGTAATGTATAACCACTGGTTCTCTGGAAAGAATAAATCTGTATGTATATATATGCACATCAATTTATTACAAATTTTGTTGATCTATAGGATATGTAGCATAATTTTACAAACAGTAAGCAGTATTTCTTGTTATAAATGACATGTAGTTCACTATGAGTTCTCATATGATGCTTTTATTGATTTTATCTAATTCTGTATTTGTAGCCAAAACATAGTTGTAATTGGTGAAATAGTGTACATTCAATGTAAATGTTGGTTGATATTTTCACTTATGTTAGTAACTAAGATGAAAGTGAAACAATCAGAATATATGTCAGAACTTCAGTGGTTCCACAAGCATTGAATGGCTTATTTGCTGCATCTTACAATACTTTGAATATTGGGGAAAAAAAAATTTCCTCAGTTTTTTTGTTCTTCACAAAGTAATAGGTATAGGCATGACACACACTTTATAGTTTTACCTGCCTTTTTCATCCATTACTGTGTTAAATCTAGATAATTAAAAAATCCCTGGTTTATATAGTGTGTTCTGACTTCTATGATATAAATATTCCTACCCTGTTAGATCTTAAGCTACTCAATTGACATTATTGTGAACAAATAGCTGTAGCACTCTACTCTATGATGTTTTTGTCAAACAGAAATATCATGAATAAACTCAAGAGCATAAAAAAATAGTAAGCTACAGAAAAATAAGTAGGAAATAATGAGTATTTATGTTTACCTTTGTAAAATAGTTATATTTACCTATTTTAATTTTTAATAATGGCAGTGTTTAGCAAACCATTCATAAAATACTTGAAAACATAACTAAGGTCTCTCATGGGCTGACAAACGCTAGCTCCCACCTCATTGGCTACGCCTAACCATTTTAAGATAACTAAGTGAGAATTCTCTTAGGATGTGTATGTGTGAGAAGAGGTCTGCAAAGCAAAGAAGAAATCAGCACTAAACACAAGCGGATTCCAAAAGCAGACATATGTCTTAACAATACCAGGCATTTAAGTACTCGCCAGCCCCCTTGATTCTCCTCTCGCTCCAACCATGTACACCTGCCGAGTGACCCAAGACCAAACGGGAAGAGCAGAAACTCTGGTAGGCCAGGAAAGGAAAGAGGAGCCCATCACTGTACTTTTTCACCTACTGCAGACTCTCCCTGCCACGCACTGAACCTGGGCTAGGGGCAAGTGTTAGCATCAAATCACTTTCAGGGTTTCGATTGTTCACATAGGACTGGGCATAGAAATTCCTAACATTACAAAGTGTTTTCCACTCAAAGTGAAATTCCTAATTAATATTTTCTAAGAGAAATCTGAAGAGTAAGTTTCTTCTTAAACCGAATTTTAAAAGGCTAGCCTTAAAACAGTAAAAAAGAATCAGTAAATATGTTGTGATTAGATACCACAAGTATTACCTATATAGTTACACTTTTTATTTACCCAGATGATCATTGATTTAACTCAGCAAATATATTTTCAAAATCGGATATTAAGCATATTTCATATTAAAAGTAATTTCTGTGGTAATTATACCAAAAATAAAGACAAAGAAATCACATCATTTTTTTGTTCTTTCAAATGGAAAAATACTGACTGTATGAAATATTTTGAAAGCCTTTTAAACTGTTATGATTGATTTAAAATTATAAATTTAGATGGCTCATTACTTATGCTCATCAGTAATAAGGCATAACGTTGAGATAGTATTGAATCAAGAATCAATACCATCTTGATTCAAATAAGAGTCAAGAGGTAGTTGTGAGAAGGAAAAAGGCCTTGTACTGCATGCAGTTGTTATCTCTATGTAATCTGGGTGCATGATTTTCTTCATAGTTTTCCTCTGAGTACGGTAATTGAGTTGAAAGCTCAATACCAACTGAATAGGTGATCACTAGAAATCTCTGTATGCCTTAGGACACTTATTGAAAGGGAAATAAAACTAATTAAATAAATAAAAGAAGACTAATCCATTTGTAACCACCAACTAGCATGAATGTGTATAACTAGCATGAATGAGCATAACTTTCATGTGTAGCTCAATGATTCAAGTAAAAATAGTTTTCTGTTATAACATTCTGGTATTTATTAAAAATCAATCATCAAGTCAGTAGTTGTGAATTCCAGTTGCATATTCTCTCAACAAAATAAGAAGTTTTTATTCCAAAAAATATCCCAAAAACTTAACAATAATTATAATAAATTTTAAAATAATATCTTTATAATCTTTGTACATAAGGATCAATTTGAGAAGTATTATTTTACTGACAATTTTCCTGGGATTTTTTGAGACCTTCTTCCTCAAACCTCAAAGTATATTTTTGATTCACCTGGGTAAGATAATGGACACTTCTTAAATGATAATTTTTGTATGGCTAGGTATGTATTTTTGTGTGTGGGAAAGTGTTTATAGTGATTATGTATAAAACTATATAAATTATAATGTGATTTAAGATATAACTGCCTAAGTATATCAATATAAACAGCTCTATGTATTGATAATATTTTAGATGTATTTTTGTTTTTGTTAAAATATTTTGTATTCCAAATGTAAATTTTCTTAATTATCACTATGTATTGAAATTTTGCCAAACATTTCAGTACAACAAATTGTTATTATACTTTGGGGCATTATAAACATTTGTTACATAATTTAGTAGACTATGGAAAACAACAAGAAATGAAAATTATCTGTTATGATCATTATTAAATTAGTTTATATGAGCTTCTAAAACCTCAAAACTCATAGAAGACTAAGATCTATAACTTGAAATAAAGCATCTGTTATAAAAACTTCAATTAAATTGATTGGAATTTAGCATGTTTACCAGTTGAGACAAATGGAATGCTATAGTTTGCTGTTTTCTTGATGAGGTTTTTGAAATATTAATATAATAAATTATGAATTTAATAGCATAAAGAAAGGGTATGCAAACAAGTCAAAATGACAGTATTATGGTTTCCTACAGTTTAGTGATACCTTTTTTCCTTATATTAATTCATAATAATACTTTTCAACTCTCATTACTTAGAGATTGTTTAACATACAAAGTGGAAAACCTTGAGGCATTGGGCAATGCAATGGCATATGCCAGGTGGTCCTCACCTATGCATTATTATTTATATAGATTAATGTAGGGATTAAATAAATTTGTATACGTATATAATTTCCATAGTATACACTAATCATAGCCCCATGAATACAGGTATTATAATGTTATATAGTTATATATTATATAGTGTTAAGAATTAAATGATGCATATAAGTAGTTTATCGTAATATCTTCCTTATGACTCAAATGTGTTTTATTTCTCTTCATCTGCCCTTTCAGTTGTCGATGTATTCACATAGAATCATGGAATAAGAAACACCATGTTCATGTCTTAAGATAATTTGATAATAGTTAAATAATATGATGGGTATGAAGTTGGATTAGTTAGGAAGGGCTGAAATCTTGGCTCCTCAACTTCTCTGGTGTGTGGCATTGAACAGTTCCTTCAAATACTCTGTGCTTCATTTCCTTATCTTTAAAACTAGTATAATAGTTCCTTCCTCAGTCACTACATTTTGTAAGTAATTAACATTAACTGGTAAATACTAAACTCCCAGTAAACGTTTGCTCTTGTTATCAGGTGGGCTCCTTTGGCAAAAGAAGGAAAATTATTTTACCCTCTAAACGTGGACAGGATTTCTTTGTGGCTGATGGATGAGATTCTTTTCCCTTAAGCCTTAAAGGACATTCTTGAATTACCAACTCTGTAAGTAAAGTAGCAAATAGTAAATTGTTCAGATATTTCCCTTGGGTAGATACCTTTGATGAAAAGTTTGTCTCAATAGAGGGAGAGAAACGTATAAAAATAAATGCTTGATCCTAATATAAAATATGAAGGAAATAATGCAATTTTAAAGGTCCAGCACACACCATGCATCTTTCCTTATCTAAACTGGATGTTAGGTGTGGAAGAACAGGACCTGTCAGGCGCTGCTGATGGGAATGTAAAATGGTGCAGCCACTCGGGAAAGCAGGGTGGCGGTTCCTCAAGTGATTAAACATACTTATCCTGTGACTCTGCTATTCCCAACGAGTTATATACCCAAGAGAAATGAAAACATATGCTCACAGACTCACACAAGTATTTGCACAAGAATGTTTGTATCAGCATTACTGGTAACTCACATGGTTGAAACAACACAAATGTCCATCAGTGGATGGGTAGACAAACAAATACTGGTATATCCATAGAATGTAATTTGTTCAACCCTAGAAATGGAAGAAAGCACTGATATATGCTATAATTTGAAAGACTCTCAAAATCATTATGAGAGAAGCTCTTCAAGTAAAGTTCATATATGATTCCATTCTCATGAAAGTCTAGAATAAGAAACTATTGAGACAAAGTAAATTAAGGGTAGCTTAGGGCTGGAGGTGAGGAAGGCTGGAGGAGAGAGAATAAGACTCTGATAGCTCAAATGTACGGTTTCTTTTTGAAATGATAGAAATGTAAAATTACCTGTGGAGATGGTTGCACATATTTGTAAACACACTAAAAAATAATTGAATTGTGTTCTTTAAATGAGTGAATTGTGTGATATTTGAATTATGTCTCAATAGAATTCTCTCTGTCAAGAAATTTGAGGCCCTGTTAAGGCATTTTAAAATTTCACATTGTTAAAAAAAATTAAAAATGTCAAAAAATAAAAATAAAGGAAATTAGAGAGTGGGTTCAGTTAAGAGTGTGTAATTAGTGAGATAGGTGTTTTTGTGAAAGATTCATGAAAATTGTAGCATTTGTGGTAATATTTTTTACAGCCATGGAAGACATGAATGTTTAGGCAGTTTAGTTTATGAGAACAATATATTCAGGGAAGAAGCAAGTCATCCCTTTTGTCAGAAATAGAGGGCAACTTTATATGCTGTGGTACGTAAGTCATGAAGGTTGCATTGCACTAGACTAGAGAAGAAATGTAGCCCATAATAGCATTAGTGTACTCTCATATCATATACTATAATGTAATAGCATTGTAACACTGAATGGGTAAGGCAGGAAAAAGAATACTTCAAAAGTCTGTTGCATATAACTTCTGTACTTGACTGAAACCTAGTGATACAAATTGAATCTCTATAATGAAAAAATATGAAGACTCTTTTAATCTGTTTAAATTTGCTGAAGTTTCATTGCATGGGTACACTCCATATCAGAGTACACAAACTTGATGATTTATATGTGACTGGAAAATGCAATGAATGTGTAAAATATGTTTGGACTTCATGGTGATACCCTGAAACACATATTCCCCATTTAAAAGAAGTCAGCTACAAAGCAGGTCCAGTCTATTATTTCATGCAATTCTGACAGGTTGTCTACTTTACAGGAAAATATGGACATCTGAAATATTTATATAAAACATTTGATATTTACATTTGGGGCACTAATTAAGTTTTGTAAAACACCATGTGCAAAAAACTCATTGTTAGAAACATATGTCCCTTGTGCTGCTAATTGGCATCCTCCCACTGAGTACTAATATGGTGGCTGATTCTATTCTATACCAGTTCACATATGTAGGCTTAAATGATCACAGATGCTACCTGTATTTGTGATGGTCTTGTGTCACCACAAATTTCCTTATACTTAAATAATTTTGGCACATACATTCACAGATATAGATATGGGAATATAGTATAAATCCTGCAAATATTTTTCTGCAGGACCTTTTAAGATTATTTCAAAACATTTGTCACTTCACAATATTTATCATTTATTAACTTTATTGACTTCATCATTCAAAATCTTTATCATTTATTACTTCAAAATGCACTAACATATTCACAATTTATGTTGGCTGTAGAGCACAGGTCAACCTTGTCATATAGTTATTTATCTATAATTTAATTCAAAATCTTAAATGTTTAAAAAAAATCTTTCTATTTTCATCAGTTTCCTCTTCTGTAGAAATATAGGAGTTTTAATCCTAAGAACAATGAAACATTTAAGTAATTGGGAACATTGAATAATGTATGACTGAATCTTAATTTAAATCACTTTTCAGAAACATTGGACTCTCTCCTCCCTGACCACCACCACCATAACCCATGTACCTGTGCAAAAGCAAGCAGATAGATTATCTGAAGAAATCTGTGTGTATTGTAATTGCTTGAAGAGAATATAGCTTTTAAAATTCCTCCTTCTTCTTTTCCTAGAGTCCCAATCAAGCTTTGCCACACAATCTGTTCCCCTGGGTCAAAGAATAGTATCATGACATCCAACATGTCATTATGCTCAGCAAGATAACAGATAATTTGGATATGCATAGAGATATATTTTTACTGCTTTCTCTGCTGTTTACAATCTTGTTATTTATTTGCTCTTAAGATGTAGCAAAATCCACAGTAATAGAAACTCTTTATAGTAATAGTAGTAGCTATCCACAAGGTATTCATGCATTCCAAGTATATCAAGGTGAATGAGAGAATATAGCATAAAACAGAATGTAGGGTTCCATTCTTCCCTAACACATAGAATGTACCTTATAGTGCACATCCAGCCACTTTGCCAAAATGGTTTTCTCTAAAGAAGACTGAAAAAAGTGATTTAAATTATGCAGGCAGAGAATCTTCTAGTTTTAATTTCTACATGTAAAGATTTTTTGTTTAGTTGAAATGAAGTTTATATATGATATTATATGTATATGGGTTTCAGGTGTACAACATAGTGATTCAGCAATTATGTATGTTACAAAATGCTCATCATGGTAAATGTGCTCACCACCTGCCGCCATGCAAAGACGATATGGTATTATTGACTATATTCCTTATGCTGTGCATTTCATCCTCATGACTTATTTTATAATTGGAACTTCATGCCTTTCCCTTTCACCTATTTTGTCTTACCCCCCCACCTCCCACCCCTATGACAACAGCCAGTCTGTATTTATAAGGCTGTGTCTCTTTTATTAATTGGTCAGTTGTTTTTTTTTTAATTTTACAAATAAGTGAAATCATATGGTATTTGTCTTTCTCTGACTTATTTCATTTAGCATAATAACTTATAGTCCATCCACGTCATCACAAATGGCAAGATTTCATTCTTTTTCATGGCCAACATTCGCATTCCATGTGTATATGTACCATATCTTCACCCATTCATTCATGGATGGACACTTAAATTGCTTCCGTATCTTGACTATTGTAATTAATGCTGCAATAAACATAAGGATTCATATATCTTTTTGAATTAGTGATTTTGTTTTCTCTAGGTAAATACCCAGAAGTGGAATCTTTGGGTTGTGCAGTATTTCTATTTTTTAATTTTTTGAGGAACTTCCATACTGTTTTGCATAGTGGCTGCACCAATTTATCTCTCAACAACAGTGCACAAGGATACACTTTTCTCCATATTCTTATCAACATGTTATTTCTTGTCTTTTTGATACTAGTCATTCTGAGTGGTGTGAGACAATGCCTCATTGTTATTTTGATATGCATTTCCCTGATTAGTGATGTTGAACATTTTTCATGTGTCTATTGGCTATCTGTATGTCTGTTCAGGCCCTCTGCCCGTTTCTTTTTCTTTCTTACTTTTTTTTTACTACTGAGTTGTATGCATTTTTTCTGTATTTTTGATGTGAATCTCTTACTGATCTAGCATTTGAAAATATCTTTTTCTATTCAGTAGATTGCCTTTTTGTTGATGCAGAAGCCTTTCAGTTTGATGTAGCCCCACTGTTTATTTTTGCTTTTGTTTCCCTTGCCTGGAGAGACACATTCTGGGGGAAAAAAAAATTTGCTAATGCCCATGTTCAAGAGTTCATTGCCTATGGTTTCTTTTAGGAGTTTTGTTGTTTCAGGTCTTATATTTAGGTCTTCAATCCATTTTGAGGTTATTTTTGTGTATGGTGTAAGACAGTGTTCCAGTTTCCCAACAGAATTTACTGAAGACACTGATTTTCCCTGTTTTATATTCTTGCCTTCTTTGTCATGTATTAACTGGTCATATATGCATTAGTTTGTTTCTGAGCTCTCTGTTCTGTTCCATTTATCTGTGTGTCTTTTCTTGTGCCAGTATCATAGTGTTTTGATTATTATAGTTTTGGAGTATAGTTTGAAATCAGGGAGCATGATACCTCCAGCTTTGTTATTTCTCAAGACATTTTGCTTCTTCAGAGTGCTTTTTGGTTTTATACTAAATTTTAGGATTATTTTTTCTAGTTTGTGAAAAATGCCATGGGTATTTTTATAGGGATTGCAATAAATCTGTAGATTGCTTTGGGTAGTATGGCTGTTTTACCAATATTAATTCTTCCAATCCATGAGTATGGAATATTTTTCCATTTATTTTTATTGTCTTCAGTTGCTTTAATTGTGTTATTAGACTTTTCAGAGTACATAAAGATCTTGTAAATTATCACTGTTGTCTTTTTAACAAGAAATGGCTGATAAACTAAAAATCTTTTTGAACCCAATTAGGGAATCCAAAAATAACCCCCTAAATCTGAAAAGTCATGCAATTACAGAGAGTCACATCTGAGATCAGCTTACCTAGGGAAGTAACTTTAGGAGTTTTACAGTGATAGGAACACTCCAATTGCTAGAAGCTGAGAATGGACAATTGTGAGTGAGAAATGCCTGACATGGCAAAGATTCAGAACCTGCCCCTCAGTAATCTTTCTGGACTTTTCCTCTAGAAACACTACACAGTTAGGATTCAAACAAGATCTCTTCATGGCCTTTGTGGGGATGGTAGGAGTAAGCTTTGTGGGACACAACCAGAGACTCTTTTAACAAATGCTTACTTTCCAGACTAAAACAACTTTGTCAGAAAACTTACCTCACCAAGGGAAAGGTAATTCCTTACCACTTGAATCCTCTCCAGCATGTCTCCCCTAGTGAGGTAAAAACACAGTCAGCAGCAGTTCAAAGTAATAGACTGAAAAAAACTATACCAGGGACAGAAGATCATAGAATGCTCTTTCCCTATATCTTATTACCACATCAACAAAGCTGTAGTATAACAATAGTAGGTTACAGGTGTAAGACAAGACATAGAATCGCTCTAAGGAGCAGTGTATAGGGAACCCAAAGACAAGAGGGAGGACAAAAATAAGTATATTGAATAATTGAAAACTTCTTGCACCTATATCTATAGCAAACATTAAAACAGTCCAACTCCTATCCAGTTGAACAAATCCTCCCATTTTATGCCCATTCTGTTATATAATACATGTACAGCAGTCAACAAATTTTAAAGGCATACCACAAGGCAAGAGAAAAATACTTACTTTTCTTGAAGACTTAAAATATTTTGTGATTGCTTGTTTTCAGCTGACTAATCATGCAAATCACAGCCTGAATATCCTCTGTAAATCTGTGCTATCACTAATTTTTAGAGTATATTTACATGATACTGAATTATAACTAGGATAAAATGAGCAGTAAAGACATCATCTTGGTGAAGCCAAGATGGCGGCATGAGTATGACAGTGGGAATCTCCTCCCAAAAACATATATATTTTTGAAAATACAACAAATACAACTATCCCTAAAAGAGAGACCAGAAGACACAGGACAACAGCTAGACTACATCCACACCTGTGAGAACCCAGTGCCTGGTGAAAGGGGTAAGATACAAGCGCCAGCCCAGGGGGACCCGAGGCCCCTCACCCCAGTTCCTGGCGGGAGGAGAGGAGTAGGAGTCAGGAAGGAGAGGGAGCCCAGGACTGCTAAACACCCAGCCCTAGTCATCCGCACCAGAGCACAGACACACAGTGCATGCATGGGGTGCCAGAAATTAGGGAAGCAGGACAGTAAGACCTGTGAGCAGGTCCTGCAGCCTGTGATCCTGGGACAACGAAAAGCAAGTGGTTTTTGAAAGTCTTAAAGGGACAAGGACCCAACAATTGGACGGAAGCATCCTGGGTAACAGTCCAGCAGCTGGAAATTCCAGGGAACCTGGGGTGCACTAACCCCCTGGGCAAGAGCTCTGAGACCCCTCATGGAGGTAAACAGCCAAACAGCCCCCCCCCCCAAATTACCCCTCTGGGGACCCACCATAGCAGAGCGGCAGCCTGAGGATGGCCATGCCCACAGCAAGGGAGATTCCTCCATACCACTGGGGCAAGATACAGAGACCCAGTCTACACGCAATTGCCGAACACAAGCCACTAGGGGTCGCAGTTGTCCCAGTAAAGAAAGGCCAGGAGCAATTGGAAAAAGTCTAGGCTCTCCCAGCTGACAGATGTGTCTATAGCATACAACTGCACCTATCAACAAAGAAAGGCAAAAAAGTTTGATCCAGACAGGACTAACCCAGACAGCTTCAACATCTATATCTTCCCCTGAGAAGGAACCTGGGGAGATAGATTTAACCAGTCTTCCTGAAAAAGAAATCAAAACAAAAGTCATAACCATGCTGATGGACTTGCAGAGAAATATGCAAGAACTAAGGAGGGAGAACACAGAAATAAAACAATCTCTGGAAGGACTTCAAAGCAAAATGGATGAGATGCAAGAGATCATTAATGGACTAGAAAACAGAGAACAGGAATGCAGAGAAGCTGATGCAGAGAGAGATAAAAGGATCTCCAGGAATGAAAGAATTTTAAGAGAACTGTGTGACCAAAGTGGAACAATATCCGCATTACAGGGGTACCAGAAGAAGAAGAAGAGAAAAAGGGATAGAAAGTGTCTTTGAAGAAATAATTGCTGAAAACTTCCCCAAACTAGGGGAGGAAATGGCCTCTCAGACCACAGAGGTACACAGAACTCCCATGACAAGGGATCCAAGGAGGGCAACACCAAGACACATAATAATTAAAATGACAAAGATCAAAGACAAGGACAAAGTATTGAAGGCAGCCAGAGAGAAAAAAAAGGTCACATACAAAGGACATCAGGCTATCATCAGACTTCTCAACAGAAACCTTCCAGACACAAGAGAATGGCATGATCTACTTAATGCAATGAAACAGAAGGGCCTCGAACCAAGAATACTATATCCAGCACGATTATCATTTAAATATGAAGGAGGGATTAAACAATTCCCAGACAAGCAAAAGTTGAGGGAATTTGCCTCCCACAAACCAACTCTACAGGTTCTTACAGGGACTGCTCTAGATGGGAGCACTCCTAAAAAGAGCACAGAACAAAACACCCAACATATGAAGAGAGGAGGAATAAGAAGGGAGAGAAATGAAGAATCATCAGACCATGTTTATAATAGCTCAATAATCGAGTTAAGTTAGACAGTAAGATAGTAAAGAAGCTAACCTGGAACCTTTGGTAACCACAAACTTAAAGCCTGTAATGGCAATAAGTACATACTTTTCAATAGTCATCCTAAATGTAAATGGACTAAATGCACCAATCAAAAGACACAGAGTAATAGAATGGATAAAAAAGCAAGACCCATCCATATGCTGCTTACAAGAGACTCACCTCAAACCCAAAGACATGCACAAACTTAAACTCAAGGGATGGAAAAAGATATTTCATGCAAACAAAAGAGAGAAAAAAGCAGGTATTTCAATGCTAGTATCAGACAAAATAGACTTCAAAATAAAGAAAGTAACAAAAGATAAAGAAGGACATTACATAATTATAAAGGGCTCAGTCCAATAAGAGGATATAACCATTCTAAATATATATGCTCCCAATACCGGAGCACCAACATATGTGAAACAAATACTAACAGAATAAAAGGAGGAAATAGAATGCAATGCATTCATTCTGGGTGACTTCAACACACCACTCACTCCAAAGGATAGATCCACCAGACAGAAAATAAGTAAGGACACAGAGGCACTGAACAACACACTAGAACAGAAGGACCTAATAGACATCTACAGAACTCTACATCCAAAAGCAACAGGATACACATTTGTCTCAAGTGCACATGGAACATTCTCCAGAATAGACCACATACTAGGCCACAAAAAGAGCCTCAGTAAATTCCAAAAGATTGAAATCCTACCAACTTTTCAGACCACAAAGGCATAAAATTAGAAATAAATTATACAAGGAAAGTAAAAAGGCTCACAAACACATGAAGACTGAACAACACGCTCCTAAATAATCAATGGATCAATGACCAAATCAAAATGGAGATCCAGCAATATATGGAAACAAATAACAATAATAACACAAAGCCCCAACTACTGTGGGATGCAGCAAAAGCAGTCTTAAGAGGAAAGTATATAGCAATCCAGGCATATTTAAAGAAGGAAGAACAATCCCAAATGAATGGTCTAATGTGACAATTATTGAAATTGGAAAAAGAATAACAAATGAGGCCTAAGGTCAGCAGAAGGATGGACATAATAAAGATCAGAGAAGGAATAAATAAAATTGAGAAGAATAAAATAAAAGCAAAAATCAATGAAACCAAGAGCTATTTCTTGAAGAAAATAAAGACAAAATAGATAAGCCTATAGCAAGACATATTAAGAGGAAAAGAGAGTCAACACACATCAACAGAAACAGAAACGAGAAAGGAAAAATCTCGATGGACCCCACAGAAATACAAAGAATTATTAGAGAGTACTATGAAAACCTATATGCTAACAGGCTGGGAAACCTCGAAGAGATGGACAACTTCCTAGAAAAATACAACCTTCCAAGACTGACCCAGAAAGAAACAGAAAATCTAAACAGAAAAATTACCAGCAACAAAATTGAAGTGTTAATCAAAAAACTACCAAAGAACAAAACCTCTGGACCAGATGGATTTACCTCGGAATTTTATCAGACATACAGAGAAGACATAATACCCATTCTCCTGAAAGTTTTCCAAAAATAGAAGAGTAGGGAATACTCCCAAACTCATTCTATGAAGACATCACCCTAATACCAAACCAGGCATAGACCTCACCAAAAAAGAAAACTGCACACCAATATCCCTGATGAACGTAGATGCAAAAAATACTCAACAAAATATTAGCAAACCGAATTCAAAAATACATCAAGAGGATCATACACCATGACCAAGTGGGATTCATCCCAGGGATGCAAGGATGGTACAACATTCAAAAATCCATCAACATCATCCACCACATCAACAAAAAGAAAGACAAAAACCACATGATCATCTCCATAGATGCTGAAAAAGCACTTGACAAAGTTCAACATCCATTCATGATAAAAACTCTCAACAAAATGGGTATAGAGGGCAAGTACCTCAACATAATAAAGGCCATATATGATAAAACCACAGCCAGCATCATACTGAACAGTGAGAAGCTGAAACTTTTTCCTCTGCAATTGGAAACAAGATAGGGATGCCCACAGTCTCCACTGTTATTCAACATAGTACTGGAGGTCCTAGGCACCGCAATTAGACAAAACAAAGAAATACAGGGAATCCAGATTGGTAAAGAAGAAGTTAAACAGTCACTATTTGCAGATGACATGATATTGTACATAAAAAAACCCTAAAGACTCCACTCCGAAACTACTAGAGCTAATATTGGAATTCATCAAAGTTGCAAAATACAAAATTAACAGTCAGAAATCCATGGCTTTCCTATACACTAACAATGAACTAATAGAAAGAGAAATCAGGAAGACAATTCCATTCCCAATAGTATCAAAAAGAATAAAATACCTAGGAATAAACCTAACCAAGGAAGTGAAAGACCTATACCCTGAAAACTATAAGACACTCTTAAGAGAAATTAAAGAGGTCAATAACAAATGGAAACTCATCCCATGCTCCTGGCTAGGAAGAATTAATATCGCCAAAATGGCCATTCTGCCCAAAGCAATATACAGATTCGATGCAATCCCTATCAAACTACCAACAGCATTCCTCAATGAACTGTAACAAATAGTTCAAAAATTCATATGGAAACACCAAAGACCCCGAATAGCTAAAGCAATCCTTAGAAGGAAGAATAAAGTGGGGGGAATCTCATTTCCCAACTTCAAGCTCTACTACAAAGCTACAATAATCAAGACAATTTGGTACTTGCACAAGAACAGAGCCACAGACCAGTGAAACAGAATAGAGACTCCAAACATTAACCCAAACATATATGGTCAACTAATATTCCATAAAGGGGCCATGGACATACAATGGGGAAATGACAGTCTCTTCAACAGATGGTGCTGGCAAAACTGGACAGCTACATGTAGGAGAATGAATCTGGATCACTGTCTAACTCCATGCACAAAAGTAAATTCGAAATGGATCGAAGACCTGAGTGTAAGTCATGAAACCATAAAACTCTCAGAAAAAACAAAGGCAAAAATCTCTTAGACATATACATGAGTGACCTCTTCTTGAACATATCTCCCTGGACAAGAGAAACAAAAGCAAAAATGAACAAATGGGAGTATATCAAGCTGAAAAGCTTCTGTACAGCAAAGGACACCGTCAATAGAACAAAAAGGTATCCTACAGTATGGGAGAATATATTCATAAATGACAGATCCAATAAAGGGTTGACATCCAAAATATATAAAGAGCTCACACACCTCAACAAACAAAAAGCAAATAATCCAATTTAAAAATGGGCAGAGGAACTGAACAGACAGTTCTCTAAAGAAGAAATTCAAATGGCCAACAGACACATGAAAAGATGCTCCACATCGCTTGTCATCAGAGAAATGCAAATTAAAACCACAATGAGATATCATCTCACACCAGTAAGGATGGCTGCCATCCAGAAGACAAACAACAACAGGTGCTGGCGAAGTTGTGGAGAAAGGGGAACCCTCCTACACTGCTGGTGGGAATGTAAATTAGTTCAACCATTGTGGAAAGCAGTATGGAGGTTCCTCAAAATGCTCAGAATAGAAATACCATTTGACCCAGGAATTCCACTTGTAGGTTACCCTAAGAATGCAGCACTCCAGTTTGAAAAAGACAGATGCACCCCTATGTTTATCGCTGCACTATTTACAATAGCCAAGATATGGAAGCAACCTAAATGTCCATCAGTAGATGAATGGATAAAGAAGATGTGCTACATATACACAATGGAATATTACTCAGCTATAAGAAAATAACAGATCCTACCATTTGCAACAACATACAACATGGATGGAGCTAGAGGGTATTATGCTCATTGAAATAAGCCAGGCAGAGAAAGACAAGTACCAAATGATTTCACTCATATGTGGAGTATAAGAACAAAAGAAAACTGAAGAAACAAAACAGCAGCAGAAGCACAGAACCCAAGAATGGAGTAACAGTTACCAAAGGGAAAGGGACCGGGAGGGCGGGTGGGAAGGGAGGGATAAAGATGGGAAAAAAAGGGGGGGGCATTACAATTAACATGTATAGTGTGGTGGAGGGCACGGGGAGGGCTGTGCAACACAGAGAAGACAAGTAGTGATTTTACAGCATCTTACTATGTTGATGGACAGTGACTGTGAACGGGGATGTGGGGGGACTTGGTGAAGGGAAGAACCTAGTAAACATAATGTCCTTCATGTAATTGTAGATTAATGATACCAAAATAAATTTAATTAAAAAAAACATCATCTTTATTGTTAAGAGACCTAAAGACTAGTGGGAAGGACTGATAAAGATGAAGTAGTTTCAAGGATTAGAGAGGATATGAAAAAGAAATTATAAGGTTCTTTGGGAGGGCATCATAAGGGCAATCAGATTAAAAAGATGTCCTTTAAGAAGTGTTATAATATTGTAATATGCTCCATTATGTCATTGTAACATGTGAGTATTCAGAACATTTATTTGAATAATTATTACAAAGTATTTTGGCATCTTTTGGCTTACTAGTTAAATGAATCACATTACGTAAGAACCACGGACACATGGAACTATATGATGCAGATTAAAAACATAATCAGTCTCCCTCTTCCTCTTTCAGTAAGTAAATGTAGATAGGTATGAATAGTTATAGATATAGATGTAGTCGTCAAACCACCATAACAATCAGGTACCTGTTTTACTACACCAGTTTTTTGGGAAAAACTGATAGGTGTTGAGCAAATAAAATACTATCTTACTAACTTAAATATATGCTTTTTATATCATCAAAACTTTAATTTGGATCTTTCAATGTGCTTTTCATTCTGTATGGTCTGCAAAGATAAATCAGGCATGGTACTCTTCAGGAAGAAACTCTTAACATCCTATTTTGAGTACGTTAGTATGAAATAAAAATATATTTTAAACATATCATAATAGGTCTTCACTTGTAATATGATTTGTTGCTACATCTATTTTATTTTACATTATTCCATCCAAGATTTGAGTTAGAAAATTTTCACATAAAGCTCAACAGATGGTATCCTTAAATTTTATTCAGCAAGCAATAATCTACTATAAGTGCTCCAGCGTTTTATTCTAACATGTTGAACAGATTTAATTTGTTCCAGTACATCTGTTCCAAAGTGGAAGAGCCCTTTCAAATTTGATGTTTTGTTTTTTCTTGAAATGAAAAATAATAGTTTGAAAATGGCTGTCAGTCATTTTAAAGTAAAAAAGCAAATAAACTTTTGTTCTATGCTTTTCTGAAATGTATAGGATACATATTTACTATCTATAGAAAATTTAAATAGAGAAAAAAGTTACTTAAAAGCCTGCTGCACAATTTTAGAACAAATAGTTTAGTGCTATAAATTAGTGATTTTCCAAATGAAAAATAATTTTGCTTGAATTGGCAAAATTAATCATCTTTGTGTTAAATGTTTGTCTAAAAGTAAAAAGTGTAATTTGCCTTACCTTTCAGTGCCTTCAGATATCATAGTTCTATTTGTGTATCTACTTCAAATTTTTATGAATATATTTTCTGCCTAATTACATCATTGTACCAGTTGGCTTATTTTAATGTAACATAATTATTGCAAAGAGAAAAAAAAAACTAACATCACCAGCAGTCTCTTTGAATTACTACCACTGTTGGTAAATTAATTGAAACATTTTTTCTTTATACATGAAATGCATATGGGAAAGCTGGGGTTTTAACTCATTAAAGTTCAATAAACTATATATGACTTATACATGCACCATTTTCTCATAATTTTCAGTTTTCAAGGACAAATTATCCATACTTATTGGAAAACATGCGTGTATTTCTCAATATTATTCAGACAAGCAATTTAATTTATAAGAACAGAGTTATTATGGAAATTGAAGTTTTAAATTACTTTAAAATCATTTAATGTTATAATAATATAGTACTATAAATAACCAATTTTTCCCTCTTAAAATTCATACCAGGACACAGAAACTCCTTTGAAGTTGAGAATAAATTATTCTGATTAATCTTCTTTATCAATGATTCCTTAATAGGTACTAGTTATTTTCATAGGTAACATTTCTCTTGTTTCCCCTTTCTTTGCCAAATGAAGGTAGAGTGACAGACTGAAGAAAAAGATTTAGCCTCTAAATATGTTTATTTAAAAAGTTTGACTGTTTTAACCAAACTTCATCATTGGCCAGTTTTAAGATAAACTATGTCTGTGTCTGTTGAAGGAAGAAAGAGCAATATGAAATAAGTAGGAGAAAAGCCAATTTATGTATAAGAGCAAAAAAGAAAAGTTTGAGTACACATTTATTTTCTCTTCTCATATGTTCCACTGTTAAATACTGAGTTCTGTTGTAAACAATCCAAGAGAGGAGAAAAAATAGCATTGTATTTTTCTATGAAAAACCCCTATATTTTAATTTAGAAGAAAAATTGTGTGTATGTGTGCAATGTGTTTATACAAAGTATGTGTGTACATAATGTATATTCTTAAGTTGCTCCATTTTATTTTTCCTGCCTCTTCCATGAAGTCATTGATATTTTAAAGGTCACAATGAATGTCCAATTTCTGGTTTGTTTGCTGATTCAAGGTAGAAAAAAGAATACTAAGATTGATAATTCTTTGATGACTGAAAACGTTTATTTTACTCCTCTCATATGATAGTAGAAAACAATATGTTATTGGGTCTATATGAAATTAACTTTTTAAATTAATTTGGTTGCTTCCAAATGATCAACAAAACATGATATTCCAGTAATTTTGTTTTTTAACATAATTAAATGCCATACATTAACAAAATATTTTTTCAATGCAAAAATATACCATCAATAATTATATATGACAGTGCATATTTGTATGGTTGCTATGTTAAAGAAAATTCATTTTAACTTTTCATTTTACTTATTCTACATTTTCCTTCATCTAGTTGCATTCTTATGGAATGCAGTGATTGCATGATCAGAAATCTACTTTGGATTACAAAAAATATAAAGAAAATCGCAACTCTGCTCCCAATATACATGGGTATATGCATGGTTAAAAGGTGCATGAGATTCTGAAGATTTCATAGAACCTCTGAAAATTATGTATGGATTCTGGTCCTTCAGCAATAAATAGAGGCTATTTTTAAAAACTACCATCCTTCAAACAGATCTATTCATTTCTGTCCTTTATAATGCTTACTCTTTTAGATAGAGAAAATTCCTTTAGTTAATGATGAATAATATACATATTTTATCAGTCACAGTAATGATGTAGTTTATTTACTGCCTTGTCAAAAATGTGACCTTCTGAATGGAGATTCTGTAACTTCCTTTAAAGTTGTATTTCAGTTCTCATTAGTTTTCTCCATTGGGAAACACAGATAGCCTCCTACTGACATGCAATTCAGTTTTACATTTATAATAAATTACCAGTGGAATTAGATTGTTTAAACACATTAAGGAGCAAAGCAAAGAGAAACAACCTTTAACATTAAATTTATTTTCTAGTGACTTGGAAACCACTGAACAATGTTCTCCCAGTCAGGCTTAAGTGTAATTGTCTTGTGATCAAATAAGTTCTGTGTATCTCACTGTATTTCTTAAATGTTTACTTCAGCAACACCTCTGTACTGAGTAACTTCATCCACCCTGTGATAGCTTCTTCTGCACTGTGTCCTGTACTTTTTTAAGAGCAAGGGACAAACATGAAAGAAATACATACACCATTACAAAAAAAAAAAAGCAGGAAAAATAGGGTTTTTGGATTTACAAAAAGTGCATGATTCAGAATGTGTTGATGTGGCTGGCAGATATCAAAATAGAATGCTCCCTCACATACATATGGTTGAAAAGCAATGAAGGAAATAATTCAGCTATCTGTGGGTTTGTCTTTCACATCTGTAATAAAAACACAAAATTAAGTAGATGAACAATAATAAAACATGGATGCATTTTGAAATACATTATTTGGATTGAAATGTGTGAATAATAGTGACAACAATTCCAGTTACTTTTGTGTAATATTTAGCACATATATTTTGAAGCTTTATTATTTAGTTTTGCATTTAATTGTTTATGTGCACTATATGTTAGGCTGTGATCTATACAAATCACACTAAAACAGATATTTTCATTTTTAACATTGCTATTTATGTTTGGTCAACAATGAGTACATTTTTTTTTAAATTTTGGTATCATGAATCTACAATTACATGAAGGACATTATGATTACTAGGCTTCCCCCTTCACCAAGTCCCCCCAACATACCCCTTCACAGTCACTGTCCATCAGCATAGTAAGATGCTGTAGAATCACTACTTGTCTCCTCTGTGTTGCACAGCCCTCCCCGTGCCCCCCCCTCCACTATACATGTTAATAGTAATGCCCTCTTTCTTTTTCCCTGCCCTTATCCCTCCCTTCCCACCCATCCTTCCCAGTCCCTTTCCCTTTGGTAAATGTTAGTCCATTCTTGGGTTCTGTGCTTCAGCTGCTGTTTTGTTCCTACTATGGCTTTGTAGTAGAGCTTGAAGTTGGGGAGTGAGATCCCCCCCACTTTATTCTTCCTTCTCAGAATTGCTTTGGCTATTCAGGGTCTTTGGTGTTTCCAAATGAATTTTTTAACTATTTGTTCCAGTTCATTGAATAATGCTGTTGGTAATTTGATAGGGATTGCATTAAATCTGTATATTGCTTCGGGCAGGATCACCATTTTGACGATATTAATTCTTCCTAGCCAGGAGCATGGGATGAGTTTCCATTTGTTAGTATCCTCTTTAATTTCTCTTAATAGTGTCTTGTAGGTTTCAGGGTATAGCTCTTTCACTTCTTTGGTGAGGTTTATTCCTAGGTATTTTATTCTTTTGGTTGCTATTGTGAATGGAATTGTTTTCTTGATTTCTCTTTCTATTAGTTCATTGTTAGTGTATAGGAAAGCCACAGATTTCTGTGTGTTAATTTTGTATCCTCCAACTTTGCTGAATTCCGATATTAGCTCTAGTAGTTTCGGAGTGGAGTCTTTAGGGTTTTTTTATGTACAATATCGTGTCATCTGCAAATAGTGACAGTTTAACTTCTTCTTTACCAATCTGGATTCCTTGTATTTCTTTGTTTTGTCTAATTGTGGTGCCTAGAACCTCCAGTACTATGTTGAATAACAGTGGGGAGTGTGGGCATTCCTGAGTTGTTCCCGATCTTAGAGGAAAAGGTTTCAGCCTCTCGCTGTTCAGTATGATGTTAGCTGTCGTTTTATCGTATATGACCTTTATTATGTTGAGGTACTTGCTCTCTATGCCCATTTTGTAGAGAGTTTTTATCATGAATGGATGTTGAATTTTGTCGATTGCTTTTTCAGCATCTATGCTCATGTGGTTTTTGTCCTTTTTGTTTATCTGGTGAAAGATGTTGATGTATTTTTGAATGTTGTACCATCCTTGCATCCCTGGGATGAATCCCACTTGGTCATGGTGTGTGATCCTTTTGATGTATTTTTGTATTTGGTTTGCTAATATTTTGTTGAGCATTTTTGCATCTACGTTCATCAGGGATATTGGTGTGTAGTTTTCTTTTTTGGTGGGGTCTTTGCCTGGTTTTGGTATTAGGGTGATGTTGGCTTCATAGAATGAGTTTGGGAGTATTCCCTTATCTTCTATTTTCTGGAAAACTTTCAGGAGAATGGTTATTATGTCTTCTCTGTATGTCTGATAAAATTCCGAGGTAAATCCATCTGGCCCGGGGGTTTTATTGTTGGGTAGTTTTTTGATTACTGCTTCAATTTCATTGCTGATAATTGGTCTGTTTAGATTTTCTGTTTCTTTCTGATCAGTTTTGGAAGGTTGTATTTTTCTAGAAAGTTGTGCATTTCTCCTAGGTTTTCCAGCTTGTTAGCATATAGGTTTTCATAGTATTCTCTAATAATTCTTTGTATTTCTGTGGGGTCCGTCGTGATTTTTCCTTTCTCGTTTCTGATTCTTTTGATGTGTGTTGACTCTCTTTTTCTCTTAATAAGTCTGGCTAGATGCTTGTCTATTTTGTTTATTTTCTCAAAGAACCAGCTCTTGGTTTCATTGATTTTTTTCTATTATTTTATTCTTCTCAATTTTATTTATTTCTTCTCTGATTTTTATTATGTCCCTCTGCTTACCTTAGGCCTCATTTGTTCTTCTTTTCCCAATTTCTATAATTGTGACATTAGACTATTCATTTGGGATTGTTCTTCCTTCTTTAAATATGTTTGGATTGCTATATACTTTCCTCTTAAGACTACTTTTGCTGCGTCCCACAGAATTTGAGGCTTTGTGTTATTGTTGTCGTTTGTTTCCATATATTGCTGCATCTCCATTTTGATTTGGTCATTGATCCATAGATTATTTAGGAGCATGTTGTTAAGCCTCCATGTGTTTGTTAGCCTTTTTGCTTTCTTTGTACAGTTTATTTCTAGTTTTATACCTTTGTGGTCTGAAAAGTTGGTTGGTAGGGTTTCAGTCCTTTGGAATTTACTGAGGCTCTTTTTGTGGCGTAGTATGTGGTCTATTCTGGAGAATGTTCCATGTGCACTTGAGAAGAATGTGTATCCTGTTGCTTTTGGATGTAGAGTTCTGTAGATGTCTATTAGGTCCTTCTGTTCTAGTGTGTTGTTCAGTGCCTCTGTGTCCTTACTTATTTTCTGTCTGATGGATCTGTCCTTTGGAGTGAGTGGTGTGTTGAAGTCTCCCAGAATGAATGCATTGCATTCTATTTCCTCCTTTAATTCTGTTAGTATTTGTTTCACATATATTGGTGCTCTTGTATTGGGTGCATATATGTTTATATTGGTTATATCCTCTTGTTGGACTGAGCCCTTTATCATTACGTAGTGTCCTTCTTTATCTCTTGTTACTCTCTTTGTTTTGAAGTCTATACTAGTATTGCAACACCTGCTCTTTTCTCTCTGTTGTTTGCATGAAATATCTTTTTCCATCCCTTGACTTTTAGTCTGTGCATGTCTTTGGGTTTGAGGTGAGTTTCTTGTAAGCAGCATATAGATGGGTCTTGCTTTTTTATCCATTCTGTTACTCTGTGTCTTTTGATTGGTGCATTCAGTCCATTTACATTTAGGGTGACTATTGAAAGATATGTACTTACTGCCATTGCAGGCTTTAGATTCATGGTTACCAAAGGTTCAAAGTTAGCTTCTTTACTACCTTACTGTCTAACTTAACTCACTTATTGAGCTATTATAAACACAGTCTCATGATTATTTCTCTCCCTTCTTATTCCTCCTCCTCCATTCTTCATATGTTGGGCATTTTGTTCTGTGCTCTTTTTAAGAGTGCTCCCATCTAGAGCAGTCCCTGTAAGATGCCCTGCAGAGGTGGTTTGTGGGAGGCAAATTCCCTCAACATTTGCTTATCTGGGAATTGTTTAATCTCTCCTTCATATTTAAATGATAATTGTGCTGGATACAGTATCCTTGGTTCAAGCCGTTCTATTTCATTGCATTAAATATATCATGCCATTTTCTTCTGGCCTGTAAGGTTTCTGTTGAGAAGTCTGATGATAGCCTGATGAGTTTTCCTTTGTAGGTGACCTATTTTCTCTCTCTGACTGCCTTTAATACTCTGTCCTTGTCCTTGATCTTTGCCATTGTAATTATTATGTGTCTTGATGTTGTCCTCCTTGGGTCTTTTCTGTTGGGAGTTCTATGTATTTCCATGGTCTGTTCGATTATTTCCTCTCCCAGTTTGGGGAAGTTTTCAGCAATTATTTCTTCAAAGACACTTTCTATCCCTATTTCTCTCTCTTCTTCTTCTGGTACCCCTATAATGCAGATATTGTTCCTTTTGGATTGGTCACACAGTTCTCTTAATATTGTTTCATTCCTAGAAATCCTTTTATCTCTCTCTGCATCAGCTTCTATGTATTCCTGTTCTCTAGTTTCTATTCCATCCATGGCCTCTTGCATCTTATCCATTCTGCTTATAAATCCTTCCAGAGATCGTTTCACTTCTGTAATCTCCCTCCAGACGTCATCCCTTAGCTCTTGTATATTTCTGTGCAGCTCCCTCAGCATGTTTATGATTTTTATTTTGAATTCTTTTTCAGGAAGACTGGTTAGGTCTATCTCCTTCTCAGGTGTTGTGATTTTGGTCTGTATCAAATTTTTCTGCCTTTTCAAGGCACTAGCGATAGTTTGCGGAGCTGGCGCAAGTGGTTGCTGGGAGAATGTCCCTTCTTGTTGGTTTGTGGCCTTCCTCTCCTTGGAGAACAGCGACCTCTAGCGACTGTGCTGGGCAGCTGTGCGCAGATGGGGCTTCTCATTCTTGCCCAGCTGCTATGGAGTTTGACTCCATGTTTGCTGTGGGCGTGCCCTGCCTCGGGCTGCTGCTCTGAAATGGTGGAGCCGCATCAGAGGGGAAACCACCAGGAGGCTCTTTATCTCCATAAGGCGCCTCCAAGCTGCCCTGCTTCCCAGGGGGTTAGAGTGCCCAGAGTTCCCCAGGATTCCCATCCACTGGGCTAAGTGTCCCAGGATGCTTCCGTCCAGCTGAGGGGTCCCTGTCCCTTTAAGACTTTCAAGAAGTCTTTGCTTTACTTTGTCCCTGGGGTGCCAGCTGTGGGGACCTGCTCACAGGTCTTACTGTCCTGTTTCCCTAGTTTCCAGCACCCCACACATGCACTGTGTCTGCAGTCTGGTACGGATGGCTAGGGCTGGGTGTTTAGCAGTCCTGGGATCCCTCTCCCTCCCGCCCAGAGCTGGGGTGTGGGGGCACTTGGGTCCCACTAGCCGCGGCTTTTATCTTACCTCCTCCGCGAGGCATTGGGTTCTCGCAGGTGTGAATGTAGTCTGGCTGTTGTTCTGTGTCTTCTGGTCTCTCTTAGGAAGAGTTGTATTTTTTGTATTTTCAAAAATATATGTGGTTTGGGAGGAGATTTCCACTGCTCTACTCACGCCGCCATCTTGGCTCCCAGCCATCAATGAGTACATTTAAAATATGAAATTTATAATTTTATCTCAGCCCAGTACTATGTATTAATTTGTAAGAGAATATGATTCTTTTTAATTTGAATCTTTTCAAGGCTTTTCTATGCATCATCAAATACACACTCTTTCTCTCCCCCTCACTTTTTCTTTCTCCAATCAGACATCCCACAATATTAATCATTGATTTACATTGTTCAAGGTTTAGTAGGAAATTCTTGAATTTTTTTCTTCTTTTAATATTTTACTTTGTTTCAATTTACTTTTATTTTTCTTTTTTGTGCTTCTTGAAGATTTAATTCATTTTTCAGTATTACATTTTCAATGTATACTTTAAGGCTATACAAAATCCTAAGTAACATTGATTTGCATCTCAGGGCTCATGAAATTTGTGTTATTGCCAATAGTTACAAGTATTTCATAAAATTCCTTATGAATCCTTCTTTTACTTATGAATTATTTGAAAGAAATAATTTTTTTGTCCATACACGTTTTTCTTTTGAAATACACAATTCAATACTGCCATGAAGCAGGAAAAATAAACTATAGGTACATGCATAGAAATGGATAAATTTCACAATGTAATTGAAATCAAAAGGCAATAATAGAATACATTAGAATACCACTAATATTAATGAAGGTATAGTCTATGCTCCAGCAACAAAAAAGACATAATTACATTAATCTAAGCTATGTATTTCTCTCTCACTACTAGTGCAAAGAGAGGAGGTGCACCTTACAGTTCTACTCCTAGGTGGTTAGCAACCATAACCTATACTCTCTAGTCTGTCTTCATTCAAAAAAGGAAAAGAGAGTGAGAAGAAAGAAGGCAGCTTTTTCTTAAGTAGTCTTGTAAGTCACACACACTAATTCAGTCACGTTTCACTGGTGAGAAGCCATTTTCATGGTCACTGGTCACTTAGGGGACAAATCACAAACATGTTCTCTGTAATCTACTTGTGCTCAGTAAGGTATAGTGTGTGTACATCCCATGATGGGGGGCTATTTCTAAAAGAAAGAAAGGGTCAATTAGTTTCTGTTACATCACTTAAACAATGCTAAAATTCAAAATTGAATAATTAAGGATTTATAGGTATATGGTAAAACCATGATGAAACAAAAAATATTTTTTTTTAAATTAGAGGAGATGTGCTGTCACCATTTTCATTTACTTATTGTTTATAGCTAATACCTACATGGTTTTAAATATAAATATAAAAGGTATACTTAAAATATCTGCCTCCTTAAATTTTACCTACCCAGTCATCTTTTAAAGGTCTTTTATACTTTTCTATGCAAACATGTACATGGATATAGTCTTTCTTAAGCTGCTTTCTTTTTTACTGTATTACTATAGTATTTTGGAGATTATTCATATCAACATGAAGGTCTTTCATTTATTTTCACTGTTGTTTGATATCCATTATTGATACAAATTTGAGATTTTTTTCCTTTTTTTGCCTCTAAGCATCAGTTTATCCCTTCTGTTTGAGAATAAAAATACTACCGAATTTGTAGACACATACAGATGTGCTAGTTCTTTGCAGCAAAATCAGAGTCTAGCAGTTAATAAAAATGTCCAGTATGTATTAGTTATTAGTATTTCTATATCAAGACTTATACATTTGTATTTTGATATGCACTGTTGAAGTCCTCATTTGTCCTGTCATCATATATATATATATATATGACTGTATATATATGACTATATATGACTGTGCCTATTTGCACAAGCAGAAAGCAAACATCAATTTTATTTTTTTCCATATGATAGATTGATTATTTTATTTTATTAGTGTAGATTTAATTTATATTTCTTACTATACATGAAAACAAAAATATTTTTTATAAAAATATGACACCTTTATTTTTATCCCTTCAGTTTTTTCTTTTTGATTTCAATGATTATATTTTATTTCCAAATTTTTTAATTAGATCTTCTTATCTGAGACTATTAATGATCCATTTAGTATCACATATAGTGAGATTTTTACCTTTTGCATAGCTGCTCCAGAACTCGTGATGCATCTATCCATGAAAGGATTTGTTACCAGATTATTCAAGCAGATGAGGAATTACCCAAGTGGTAGGATGTACCAAAGTACTAGTCTGGATATATACAAATATTTAGTACAATATATCAGAAATAGCTACTATTTTTATTCTATAATTGAATGTTTCTCTTTTGTCATTGTTTTAAATTGAAATATAATTCAAAGAAAACATTGTATTTGTTTCAGGTGTATGCCATAATGATTTGATATTTGTATATACTGCATGATCACCACAATAAGCCTAGTTAACATTCATCATCTTACATAGTTACATATTTTTTTCTTGTGGTGAAACTTTGAAGGTCTGTTCTTCTAGCAACTTTCAGCTATACAATACAATATTATTAATTATAGTCACCATACTATACTTTACCATGACTTATTGTATAACAGGAAATTTGTTTCTTTGACCCCTTCACCTATTTCACCAACCTGTCTCTGGCAATTACCAGTCTGTTCATTTTTTTTTTGGTCCTTTTTGTTTTGTTTTAGATTAAATGTAAGATCATATAGTATGTATATTTCTCTTCCAACTTATTTCTCTCAGCATAATGCCTTCAAGATCCATCCATGTTTATGCAAGTGACAAAATTTTCTCATTTTTTGTGGCTGAATAATATCCCCTTACTATTCACATACATACCATGTTTTCTTAATCAGTTCATCTATCGATGGACACAGGTTAGCTGTTTTAAATAACCCTGCAATGAGTACATGAAGAAGAAAATTAATTACTCTATAAAATCTTACTATGATGATAGACAATGACTACAATAGAGGGGGTAGGGACTTGATAATATAGGTGAATGTTGAAACCACTGTGTTATTTATGTGAAAACATAAGATTGTATATCAATGATACTTTAATTAAAATAATAATAATACTGCAATGAACATGGTGGTGTATATATCTTTTTTAGTTAGTGTTTTCATTTTTCTCAAATAAATACCTAGAAGTGAAATTGCTACATGAGATGGTAGTTCTATTTTTAAATTTTTGAGGAACTTCCATACTGTTGTCCATAATAACTGCACCAATTTACATATCATTGACAATGCGCAAGAATTTGTTTTGTATCACATCCATGTAAATGCTTGCTATATCTTGTGTTTTTATACTAGCCATTCTAATAGATGTGAGGTGGTATCTCACTATGGTTTTTGACTTGCATTTCCTTGATGATTACTGATGTTGAGCACATCTCATGGATCTGTTGATGTTCTGTATGACTTCTTTGAAAAAGTGCCTATTCAGATCCTTTGCCCGTTTTTTAATTAGATTTTTTTGCTGTTAACTTGTATGACTTATTTATATATTTTGGATATTAATCCCTTATCAGATATATGATTTACATTTTCTGCCATTTAGTAAGTTGTCTCCATTGCTATGCAGAAGCTTCTTACTTTGATGTAGTCCTGCTTGCTCTGTTTTGCATTTGTTGCCTTTGTTTTTTGATATCAAATCCAAAAATTCAGAGCCAAGATCGAAGTCAAGGAGCTTACCTCCCATGTTTTCATCTAAGGTTTTTATGATTTTAGGTGTTATGTTCAAGTTTTCAATCCATTTTGAATTAGTTTTTTTGTATGATATTAGTTTCATTCTTTTACATGCTGTCCAATTTCCCCAGCACCATTTATTGAAGAGACTGTCCTTTCCTCATTGTATATTTTTGGCTTCTTTGTCAAAAATTAATTCATCAGATATGCATGGGTTTATTTCTGGGCTCTCTATTCAGTTCCATTGATCTATGTGACTGTTTTTAAGCCAATACCATACTGTTTTAATTGCTATAGCATGTTGTTTAATATACATATTTTAGTGAATTTTATAGTTCTTATAACTGATTTCCAGTTTCATACCATTGTGATCAGAAAAGATGCTTGGTATGTATTCAGTCTTCTTAAATTTATTACAACTTGTTGTCTAACTTATGATCTGTCCTGGAGAATGTTCCATGTGTACTTGAAAAGAGTGTGCATTCTTTTACATTTGGACGGATTGTTCTGTATATGTCTGTATAATATGCATGCCATAATTGAAATTTGCCATTTAATATAATATCTTCTGAGTATATACATCTTTCAGTTTTATTTACTATCACTATATACTGTTTGGCCCTAGTTTTAAAAATAAATAACTATAACTTTTCAAATAACGACAGGATGTGATATGAACATACCAACTATTTAACAATGCTTTTATAGAAATAACAGCTTTGATATATTTTTCACTTAGTTTATGTCTGAGTTATGAGTGTGCTCACAGTTACATTTTTCAGGAGCCTGAAGATCTTGGGAAAGTTGGAAGGGCTCTGCTCTTGGCCCTGCTGTGAAAAAATTGCATGGTGAGGTTTGTTTTGGTGGTGTTTTTGTTCACTGTCCTTCTGATCTTTGTTAGCATCTCTGTATGTCAGTGGCTCTGAAGTGTGAGAGACTGCCAGGATATAAAGAAGCAGCTGACAGGATTCTCTTCACTGCCTTCTTTATGTATCTGAATTTCTTTTTGCAAAAGGTTGCTTGGTCCTGTGATGGCTTATCCTATGCAAACAGATCGTTAAGGCCTACACCTCATCAGCCCCATCTACTTCATAATCTGATTTTCTTGAATTTCCCCAAACACCTTTGAAATTTAGCATTCTATTCCTCTTTCAAAAATCACTCTGAAAATGTAAGTATAAATACTTTTCTTTCTGTTTTTCTTTCCTTCTTCCCTTCCCTCCCTCCTTCTCTTCTTTTCTCCTTCCTTCCTTCCTTACTTACTGACACAACATGTTAGGCCTTATTTCTGTATCTAATTATTTATCTCTTATTTTTTTCTATTTTCTCTGTGGCATCTGTCTGCCTACCTTTGGTGGCAAAAGAATAAATGTTATTTCTTTCCATGAGAGAAGGCTTTTAAAAATCAGAATACACATTTATATTTAGAAAACTCAAACAAGGTAACTATTTACATTAGCATTCTATAATTAGTGGTTATGAGCCTACTTAGGGATCATAAGCTCAACACGACTTCTCAATGTCCTCAAAATTCTCATGTTGATATATAACACCACTCAGGGAGTATATTTATAAAACTCACCATATTATTTTTGATAATGATTAAAACTACATTCTGGACTGAACCATAAAGAATGTACTACATTCTGGACTGAACTATAAAGAAAGACAGACAATTATAGTGAGTATTAAAACAAGTCTGCACATAAAATTATATGTATATAAAACTAACAGTGACTGCAAGTTATTCAAATAAAGTATGATTTTCTATAAAGGATATGAGTAATAACTAGTCAACGTTATTCTTAATTTGTTATGTAGCAATTTAAAGAATCCAGTTTTTACCCTGATGAGCACTGAAACATTAAAATGGTAGCCAGCTACATAGATCACGCCATTTTTGTCTTTATATTTTCCCCTTTAAATTGTATATTAACTTAGAAGTTATCAATGTATGTGTGTGTGTGAAAGAGAGAGAATTTGATCCTTATACCTAAAGACTTTCAAGTTTGTAGATTGAATTGAAATAATTTTTAAAGGGAGGATGTATGTCATACTACCCATGACAATGGTGACATAAACATACCAATATGAGAATTTCCCCAATTGATAATGGATCAGATGAAAGAGAAGAACATCTATTTGCATAGTTTAAATATAAGGAGGCAAGGGATTACTTGCTATTTTTTAGAGGTCTACTCAGTTAATGATATGTCCACAAATACAAAATTTTAAAGCTTCCTTGTAACCCAAATGTGATCTTAAATCTAATCAAGAATAGCACCTAATTACATTATTAAATTAGAATTTATTCCAATGAAGAGATTTTTAAGCTAAATGCAAATATTAGAATATTATTCCAGTACTTTGCCACTTGAGGATAAATACCACTTTTTTCTAGATTTTCCTTAGCAGTTTATGTCATTGCATTTTTGGCCTATTTTAACCATTTCCTTGTTCAGCTGTATCATTTATCCTATTCCTTGGCATTGAGATCCATCTTCATTTTATCTATTGCCATGAGACTTGTTGTAATTGTCCATTTGGGCAATAAACTCATGTTTGGATAACCAATGACTGAGGTTGCCTTTGGTTTCTTACTTCCCTCCACCCCCAGGACTTCCTAAGGGTGAAGTTCCAGTGCCCCCACAGGAGCCCAGCAACAGTGAGGCACAGAGATTGTGGATAGCACTTCGGAATCTTTAATTGGAGATTCATGAGTCTGTCAGGTCACACTGTGGCCAACTGATCCGGGCATTTCACTCCATGCTGCTTCTCTGCTGTTCAGTTGCCTTGGACAGTTACACTGGGCAGTATATGGAAAGTCCCAAATGGAAAGATGCTTGTCTCACCACTCCCTTGCATTCTGATTTCTACCAAGTAAATGAGACTTTCTAAAATCTCACTACTCTTCCCAAGCCTTAGTCAAAGGAATCGGGGCAGTGTATCCTTCATAGGGTTCCCCCTTGAGATCTCTTTGTGATACTTCCTATTTAAAGATTTATAGTCTTTTGTCATACTAATTATAATGACAAAATTTTTGATAATCAGCCTAAAAACCTTATTTTTTGTTATGAAATACAAAGACAATATAAACACAAATTGTGGTTCAAATCATTGTTAAGACAAACTTTTTATGTAGAGATATTTTGAAGTCTATTTTCTTGTATAGGTGTGCTCTTTGTAGGTTCTGAGTGATTTGCTAGATCATGATTTTTAAAAGGTAACTCTGCTCTGGGTCATGCCAAAACTCTTTGACATTTTTTTCAAACAGAATTTACAATAAAAAGAGAATCATTAAAAATACATGGATGTGGTAGGAGGAAACTTGGGACAAGGGCATTAGTGTCTCTTCAGTTCCTTAGGAAAGATGATAAAAGATAACTATCATGTCAGTATATATAATGTTTACTCTAAAAATTTGTAGCTAGCTTTTCATGTGAAATGTATTTCATTTGATTGATTTCAGGCAGTCTTGAGAAACAAAATGATTCGAGGAAATCACTACATGAATTTTCATGAATAAGGTCCTAATTGGAGCTTATCATCATACCTTTGTTAAATAATTAAGTCCATAAGATAAAATCAAAATGATTGCTCATGAAGAAAGTCCTACATTGCTCAGAAAATGAAAACATCAAGAAGATGATCCAAAAATGGAAAGTTTATGGATATACATGTGTATATTATTTTTCTTAAACAGTAGAGTGCCTCTATATTTAATTTCCTGATTCTATTACTCATTATTTTTTTTAATTTACATTTTTGAAGTTTAAATCATGTAACTTTATCAAGAGAAGCTACAATATATGGAACAATTTAGAGTATGGAAATTATTAACTATGTTTATTAAAATCAATTGATTTGACACCTCTAACATTTAAATGTTGTACACTTAAGGAGTATTAA
This sequence comes from Manis javanica, assembly GCF_040802235.1. Lineage (NCBI taxonomy): Eukaryota > Metazoa > Chordata > Mammalia > Pholidota > Manidae > Manis > Manis javanica. The sequence continues at coordinate 24,851,783 of NC_133164.1, forward strand.
TTGCATGATTATTACTGACTATAGAAGTTATAAAGAAATTAAAATAAAATGTCAAAAAATACAAAAATGTCAGTTTAATTTGATAATCTTTCTCAATTTGTGTTTCATTCTTATATGACATTCTGTAAATCTGTTAATAGCATATGTCTTATCAGTCTTCAACTTGTTGTTAGCTGTAGACTTAGTACACAATTTGTAATTTTCTGTATAAATTATAAACCACAAAAATACTGCCCCTAGGATAGGTTCAATTTGAGGCTCAAATGATTATAACACAAATCCAAAGAAAGGTATTATAACACAAATCATTTTTTAATATTTCAGAGTAGAATAAATTTCTAGTATGAAGCATGAGTAATAGATATTCTAAAAAAGATGTTTAATTACAATATAATAGCATAATTAACAGAAATCCCTTGCATCCTCTGTCAGAGAAAGGAAAGAGTTGGTAGGTATTCATGAAATGATAGTCTCTGAGCTGGAGTCCCACTGACAATGGGAATGCCTTTTGCCCCTGTCTCAATTGACTTTTGCCTTAACGTCCTTGTGTTGGACAATCAAGATAAGCTACAATTTATCCTGTCTAATAAAGAAGATCAAGAAATGCTAAATATAAGTGCTATTATGTGACACAGACATTAAAACACTGGGTAAGGTATTTTATTTTGTCTTTCTTTTGTTGATAGTAAATAAACACAGGAAGCATTTTCCAGCAAAGAAAACTATACCTCTTACAAAACACAGAGCAGAAAATAAAACAAGGATTCTGCCAGAAACACAAGAAATTTAAAATATTAGGATGTAAAATTCTTGCTGACTTAGTTTGGAACCAGTTTGTGAAGGTACTGGCTGGCCTGTTAATGATTTTGGCTGTTCAAAGAGTAGAATCCAAAAACAGAGTTCTAAGCAGAGGATTAACATGAATAGATTTGTTTGTTTTGTTTTGTTTTTTTCTCAAAGAGCAAAAAGATGGGTAGAAATAGAGATACACTGCTGGAAGAGAAGCAAGTCATTAGTCTGGTATAATTAGATAATGAGGGTCTGCATTAAAAAAACAAATTCAGAAGGGAAAACAGCCAGGTTTGGGGGACATTTCTGCTTAATCTTTCTACCAGATAGGATAAATATTTTGTTTACAATATTTTCTGAAAGAATCAGAAACTGAATATTTCCCCAAATTTGGATATTTCTAAATCTACAGTGGAATGCTTGTGCTAAAATGATTTCACAGGTCAGTGTTATGACAGTATCTTAACACTGTAGCCTCTTGGTTTACCCAGAGAGAATTCTTTCTATAATGAAAATGAAAAACAGTCAAGACAAGAATAGAGAGGGAAAAAAAATGCCTTTTAATTTGGAACCAATGTAACTTGAGTTGGCATATGATTTTTTAAAGTAACCTCATTGCCATTTTTTTATCTCCTTTTTAATGGTTAAGAAAAGAAAACAGCAGAACAAATTAACTTAGAAGCAATTTTAACAACTTTATTGAAGTATGTTTGATATACAGAAACTACATATTTAATGTTTGCAATTTTATGAGTTTGGATGTATGCAAACACCTGTGACCCATCCCATCACCATAAAGGATAGACATATCCAACACTTTCCAAAGATTTCTTGTGTTACCCTTTTTTTTACTAGTAAAAACAGTTAACATGAGATTTACCTTCTCAACAAATTTTGAAATGTACAGTATTGTGTTAACAATAGACACAATGCTGTAAAGCAGATCTCTAGAATTTATTCATCTAAAATGGAAACTTTATGCCCATTGAACAACTCACTATCACAGCAATTAAGGTAATAAAAATATCCATCACTTCCAAAAGTTTTCTTATACCCTCTACACTTTTTTGTTGGTAAGAATACTTAATGTAATGTGACACTTACATTCTTAACAAAATTTTAAATGCAAAATATATTTAGCTATAGCTTCTATGTTGTAGAATGTATTTATAGAACTCAGTCATCTTAAAGATGAACTTTCATCTTCAACTGAAAGTTTATGCCTATTGAACAGCAACTCCTCATTTCCCCCACCCCGCAGTCCTTGGGAAAACACTATTCTATCCTCTACTTCTGTGGATTTTACTGTTTAAGATACTTCATATAAGTGAGTTTTCTCATGCAGTGTTTTTCCTGTTGTGACTGACATTTCAGTTAGCATAACGACCTCCACATTCTTCATGTTGTCACAGACAAGAGGATTTCCTTATTTTTTGAGATGAAATGTTATTCCATTATATGAATATACCGTATTTTCTTTATCCATTTGTTTGCCCATGGACATTTTCAGTTGTTTCTCTATCTTGGCTTTGTGAATAAAGTGCAATGAACATGAGGGTGCAGATATCTCTTTGAGTTCTTGCCTTCAGTTACTTTAATATGGACCCAGAAGTGGGAAACCTGAATCTATGGTGGTTCTAGTTTTATTTTTTTTAATCTATTTATGGACATTTGCATTGGTAACATATTTTGGCTATTGTAAATAATGAATGCTGCAATGAATATGGGAGTAAAAATATCTCCTCAAGAACTTAATTTATATTATTTTTTAATATACACCCAGAATTTGGATTGCTGGACCTAATGTTATTTTTCTATTTTAATTTCTTGAAACCTCTATACTGTTTTCCATAGCTGCTGCTCCATTTTACATTCCTAGCAGTGCATACAAAGGTTCTAATTTCTTCATGACTTTACCAACGCTATTTGTTTTGTTTTTGTTTTTGTTTTGTAGTAGCCATTCTAACAGGTATGAGGTGATATATCATTGTAATTTTGATTTCCATTTCTCCTTATTTAATGATGTTGAACATCTTTTCATATATGTATTGGCTATTTGTCTTCTTTGAAGAAATGTTTGCTCAAGTCCTTAGCCCATTTTTAAATCAGAGTATTTTTTTTCTGCTCTTGAGTTATGGGAGTTTCTTAAGTATTTTGGATATTAACCCCTAATCAGATATGTGGTTTACCAACAGTTTCTCCCATTCCATATGTTGCCTATTCATTCTTTTTCATACACCGTTTGCCTTATTTGTCTCGGTTGACCTCTAGTTACTGTTATTGCTTAAACTTCTGGTGTTACATCCAAGAAATGGTTGCCAAGACCATTACCAGGAAGATTTTCTTCTATGTTTTGTTCCAGGAGTTTATTGTTTTAGGTCTTACATTTAAGTATTTAATTCATCTTGGATAGATTTTTACATAAGGTAGTGGGCTAGTTTAATCATTTTGCATTTGGAGATCTAGTTTTCCCAACATCATTTGTTGAAGAGACTATCCTTTCTCCACTGTGTATTCTTGGCACACTAAATAAAAAGTTAATTGTACAAGCATATAAAAATAATTCATTTACAATAAAGCAAGAAGGAAACAAAAGAGAACATTGGTGAGACAAAGACACATAATTCTAGATTGAAATAGAATATGTGAGAAATTTCATAGCACAAAAACAGGTAAAATCCAGTTCAAATAGCATGTTTAGTCTAAATAAAAACTGTTCAGCTCTCAAGAAAAATACCTTAAATATAAATCTAAAGGAAGTAAAATTATTGAAATAATATTCTCTATACCTACTTACAAAATATATTTTTTACCTTGTTAAACCTTTATTTTTTTCTTGCAGTATAGTTGATGTACAATATTATATTGGTATTAGGTGTACAACATGATGATTAACATTTATATATATTATCAAATCCTCACCCCCAGCTATTATAGTTACTATCTTTCAACAGAAAAAGAAGTTACAGAACTATTGACTATATTCTCTATGGTATACTTTCATCCCAGTGTCTAATTTATATTATGATTGAGATTCTGTTCCTCTTTATCTCCTTCACCTATTTCACCCACCCATTCCAACACCTGCCACCAACCCATGGTAACCACCAGTCACTTTATAGTATCTATGAGTCCACTGCTATTTTGTTCATTTTGTTTTGTTTCATTTTTAGATTCCACTAATAAGTGAAATTATATGGTATTTGTCTTTCTCCACTTGGCTTATTTCACTTAGCATAATAGGTCCATCCATGTTGTTGTAAATGGCAGAATTTCTTTTTTATGGCTGAATAATATTTCACTGTGTATATGTACCACTTCTTTATTCACTTATTGATGGACACTTTGGTTGCTTACACATCTTGGCTATTACAAATAATGTGGCAATATGCACAGGGGTACCTATATCTTTTTGAATCAGAGATTTTGTTTTCTTTGGGAAAATTCCTAGGAGTGGAGTTACTGGGTCATATAGTACTTCTACTTGAAATATTTTGAGGAACTTCTATACTGCATTCCATAGTGGCTGCACCAATTTACCTTCCCACCAGCAGTGTAGGAGGGCTCCCTTTTACTCCATACCCTCGCCAACACTTGTTATTTCTTGTCTTTTGGATAGTGGCCATTCTGATTGATGTGAGGTGATATCTCATTGGGGTTTTGATTTGCATTTCCCTGATGATTAGCTATGTAGAGCATCTTTCCATGTGCCTATTGGCCATCTGTATTTCTTCTTTGGAAAAATGTCTATTCAGATTCTCTGCCCATTTTTTAACTGTGTTATTTGTTTTCAGGTGTTGAGGCATATGAATTCTTTATATGTTTTGGATGTTAACCCCTTATTGGATAAATTATTTATAAATATATTCTCCCATACTGTAGGTTGCCTTTTTGTTTCGTTGATGGCCTCTTTTGTTTTGCAGAAGCTTTTTAATTGGATGTACTCCCAGTTTTTTATTTTTGCTTTTGTTTCCCTTGCCTGAGGAAATGTGTCCAGAAAAAAATTTGTTGTGCTTATGTTAAATAAATTTTTGCCTATGTGTTCTTATAAGAATTGTATGGCTTCATTTTTATTTAGGTCTTAAATTCATTTCAAGTTTACTTTTGTTTATAGAGTTAGACAGTAATCTAGTTTCATTCTCTTGCATGTTGCTGTCCAGTATTCCCAATACTATTTATTGAAGAGACTGTCTTTTCATGTGTAGTCATGGCTCCTTCATCATATATTAATTGACCATATATGTGTAGGATTATATCTGGGCTCTCTATTTTGTTTCATTGATCTGTGAGTCTGTTCTTGTGTCAGTACCATAATGTTTTGATAACCATAGTTTTGTAGTGTAACTTGAAGTCAGGGATTGTAAAACCCTGGCTTTGTTCTTCTTTCTCAAGATTGCTTTGGCTATTCAGGGTCTTTTGTGGTTTCACATGTATTTTCAGACTTGTTCTACCTCATTGAAAAATACTGTTGGTATTTTGATACGGATTGCACTGAATCTGTAATTACTCTGGGCTAGATGGTGATAGCAATATTAATCTTGCTCTCCATTCATAACAATATTAATTCTTGCTATCCATGAGCATGGAATAGATTTCCATGTATTTGTTTCTTTGATTTCTCTCATAAGTGTCTTATAATTTACACTGTACAGGTCTTTTACCCCTTTGCTTAAGTTTTTTCCTATGTATTTTATTATTTTCAATGCAACTGAAAATGGAATTGTTTTTCTGATTCCTCTTTCTGCTTGTTCTTTGTTAGCATATAGTAATGCAACAGAATTTTGTATCCCACAACTTTGCTGAATCCAGTAATCATTTCTAATAGTTTTTTTGGTAGAATTTTTAGGGTTTTCTATATATACTATCATGTCATCTGCAAATAATGTCGGTTTTACCTCTTCACTTACAATTTGATACCTTTTATCTCTTTGTATGGTCTGATTGCTTGTAGCTAGGACCTCCAATACTATTTTGATTAAAAGTGGTGAGAGTGGACATCTTTGTCTTGTTCCTGATCTTAGAGAAAAAGCTTTCATCTTTTTGCCATTGTGTATAATGTTGGCAATGGGTTTGTCATATATGACCTGTATTATATTGAAGCATGTACCCTCTATACCCATTTTATTGAGAGTTTTCATGAATGGGTATTGAATTTTGTAAACTGCTTTTTTAGCATCTATTGAGATGATCATGTGGCTTTTCGTCTTCTTTTTGTTAACGTGGCATATGAATGTGATTGATTTATAAATATTATGCCATCCTTGCATCTCTGGAATAAATCCCACTTGGTCATAATGGATGATCCTTTTGATGTATTTTTTAACTCAGTTTGATAATATTTTGATGAGGTTTTTGCATCTATATTCATCAAGGATATTGGTCTATCATTTTCTCTTTTTTTTGGTGCCTCACTCTGGTTTTGGTATTAGAGTGATGTTGGCCTCATGGGATGAGTTTGGAAGTATTCCCTCCTCTTCAGTATATTGGAATACCTTAAGAAGGCTAGATATTAGCTCTTCTTTAAATGTTTGTTAGAATTCAGCTGTGAAACCATCTGATCATGGACCTTTATTTATTGAGAGTTTTTTTATTACCAGTTCAATTTCATTACTGGTAATTGGTCTGTTCAGATTTTCTGTTCCTTCCTGGGTCAGTCTTGGAAGATTGTTCTTTTCTAGGAATTTTTCCATTTTTCTAGGCTGTCTAATATTTAAGCATATAATTTTTCATAGAATTCTCTAATACTGCATTGTATTTTTGTGGTGTCAGTTTGGCATCTCTATTTTCAATTCTGATTTTGTTTATTTGTGCCCTCTCTCTGTTTTTCTTGTTAAGTCTGGCTAGGTGTTTGTCTCTTTGTTTATCTTCTTGAAGAATCACCTCTTGTTTTCATTGATTTTTTTCTATTTTATCCTCCATTTCATTTATTATTGCTCTGATGTCTCTTATGTTCTTCCTTATACTAACCTTGAGTTTCATTTGTTTGTCTTCTAGTTTCTCTGGTTGTGCATTTAGAGTGTTTGTTTGGGATTGCTCTTGTTTCTTGAGGTAGGCCTGTTATGTTATGTACTTCCCTCTTAGAACCACTTTTGCAGCACCCCACATATTTTGAACCACTTTCTCTTTTCATTTATCTCCATGTATTGGTTTCCCCTTTGATTTGGTCTTTAATCCATTGATTATCTAGAAGCATGTTTAGCCTCCATGTGTTTTTGGGTTTTCTTTTTTTTCTTCATGTAATTGATTTCTAGTGTCATATCATTGTGATGTGAAAGATGCTTCATACAATTTCAATCTTTTTGAATTTCTCAAGACTTCTTTTATGCCCTAATATGTGATCTATTCTGAAGAATGTTCCATGTGCACTTGAGAAAAATGTGTATCTTGTTGCTTTTGGGTGGGATGTTCTACATATATCTGTTAAGTCCATCTGGTCTAATGTGTTATTCAGTGGCTCTGTTTCCTTATTTTCTGTCTGGTTGATCTGTGCTCTGATGTAAGTCGGTGTTAAAATGCTCTCCTTTATGTTTTTAGTATTTGTTTTGTATATTTATGTGCTTCTATGTTGGGTGCCCAGATATTTACAATTGTTACATCACCTTGTTGTACTGGTCCCTTTATCACTATGTAATGCCTTTGTCTCTTGTTATTTACTTTGTTTTGAAGGATATTTTGTCTTATATAAGTACTGCTACTCCTGCCCACACTTTTATATTTGTTTGAAATACTTTTTTCCATCCCTTTGCTTTTGGTCAATGTACGTGTTTATATTTTAAATGAGTCTCTTGTAGTCAGCATATAGATGGGTCTTGTTTCTTTATCCATTCTGCTATGTCTTTTGATTGGTTCATTTAGTCCATTTACATTTAAGGTAATTATTGATGGATGTGTACTTACTGACATTTTATTAATTGTTTTCTGGTTGTTTTTCTAGTTGTTCTCTGTTCCTTTCTTCTTCTCCTCATATACTCCTGTCTTGTTATTTTATGGTTTCCTCTAGTGTTGTGCTTGGACTTATTTTTTTAGTTATTTTTTTGTGAATCTATTATGGGCTTTAAGTTCATGGTTACTATAAGGTTCATAGTTTCCTAAATATATAGCAGTCTATATTAAGTTAAGGGTTGTTCTTTTTAAAACATAATCTAAAAGTACTTATTTTTTATTCTTATTCCTTCTTTACACTTTAAGATGTCATAATCTACTTCTTTACATCTTTGTTTAACCCTTTATTGATATTGTATATAATTGATCTTATTGCCATTTTTTAATACTTGTTTAGTAAGTAATGGTTTACTACCTTTAATATAGGTTATTTTCACTGATGAAAATGTTTAAGCTGAAGAATATTTCCAACTACTGAAGTCCCTTTAACGTATCCTGTAAGGTATGTTTTTGTGGAGAATTATTTGATCCCATGTTTATCTGGAAAACTTTTAATCTCTCCTTCAATTCTGAAGTAGAGGAATCTTGGTTGTAGGTTCTTCCCTCTCAATACATTAAATATTTCATGCCAGTCCATTCTGTCCTGTAAAGTTTCTGCTGAGAAGTCTGCTGATAGCCTTATGGAGTTTTCCTCATAGGTAACTGTCTGCCTCTCTCCACTGTTAAGATTCTCTCTTTGTCTTTCATATTTTCCATTTTAATTGCTATATGTCTTGGTGTTGCCTTCTCAGGTTCCTTTTGTTAGGGGCTCTCCATGCTTCCAGGATTTTGTTTCCTTCCTCAGATGTTGGAAGTTCTCTGAAATTATTTCTTTAAAGAGACTGTCTACTCCTTTGTCTCTCTCTTCTCCTTCTGGGACCCTATGATATGAATATTGTTTCCTTTACAGTTCTCACAAAGCTCTTTTAATGTCTTCTCATTTTTAGAAATTATTTTTTCTTTCTCTTCCTCAGCTTGGTTGTTTCCCTGTTCTTCATTTCCCATATCATTGATTCTTTCCTCTACTTACAGCAGCCTATTATTCAGTCCCTCTATTGTACTTTTCTTTCTAGTTATTGCATTTCTTATCTCTGAGTAGCTGTTTTTCAAATCTCTGTCCCTCTGTTATTCTCACTGAGTTTAATTATTTTCCCCAGATCAGTGAGCATCTTTATGACTGTTACTTTGAAATCTTTAACAAGAAGATTGGTGATCTCTGTTTCATTTAGCCCTTTTTCAGGTGTCTTGTTCTTTTGTCTGGAATATAATCTTTTCCGTCCTCATTTCATCTGGGTTTCTGAGTTTCTTCCTTTGTATTAAATAGATCAGCTATGCCTGCTGGTCTAAAGAGTAATGGCTGTATGAAGAAGGCATCCTGTGGTGCCCAGAAGCTCAGGACTCTGCTTACCAGTGTCTGTTTCTCCTTTGTGGTGGGGCATCAGTTGCTGTTGGTGAGCTGTGAGTAGGGCCACCTTTCTGCCTGCATAGTAGTGACTGATCTCCATAAGAAGAGGCTGATAGCTCCTACTCTGCATGCCCTTTGTATGCCCTGTGGTGTTTCTGCTGGGATTCATTATGGGTTGGGCGATCATCTGCCTTCCTGGCCACAGTGGAATCTGCTGGGCCTGGTGGGGTCATGAACATGGGAGTAGTGCTATGGGACTGAGCCACCAATGAAAGAGATGGAGCATTTGGAACTGGCTCCCACAAGTGCCCCACCAGTTAGGCTGAGGTTGGGCTGAGAAAGCTGGGACAGTCAGTCTCCCTCCACCTCCCAGGCAGTGAAGTCTGACCACTGCTGGGCTGTGTAGCTTGTCCAGGACTGGTGCGTAAAGAAGCTAGCCAGGGTGCTGTGCCACTGGTGATGGAGATGGATGAAGTCTTGGGAACTGGCTCCCATAAGCTCCTTACCGGTTGGGCTGAGGGAGGTTTCAGAAGCATTGTCCACCTGCCCTTTCTTCTCTGGAGGGAGCTCCTTCCAACCTCGAGCCCTCTGGCATACTTCCACTGCTGGTAAATCTTTCAAACTGCTATCTGCGTATTGGATCCCACTAAGACCTAAGCAGCAGGCCTGTCCTCTACAAGCAATAGGAGTCTCAGTCTCCCAGAGTTTTCTAGCTGTCCCTGGTGTGTAGCTCCATTAATGCACAGTGAACTTGTGTTCCCGAGCAGATCTCCAGGGCCAGGTGTGCAGGATTCCTGCACACTTATCCTCTCCCTGCTCTGTTCCTCTCCCCCTCACTTGTCAGCTCTGATGGGGGAAGGTTTTGGGTCCCAATCAATTGCAGCTCTGCCACTTTTCCCTTCTCTATGTAGTCTTCTCTTCTTCACTAGGTGTAGGTGGTCTTTTCTACAGTCTTCAAGTCACTTTCTGGGTTAGTTGTAATTGCTGTAGTTGCTACCTTGGTGTGTATGTAGGAGGTTTCTGCCTTGTCTTCCTACTCTGACATTTTTTCCCCCTTCCTGAAAGGATGTTAATGTGACTTTAAAAAATTAAACTGTGTAATTCACCACATTAACAGGAGAATATATGAAGCAAGTGCATTTGTTAGTATTTAACACCCACTCATTTAGAATAGAGAAATCTTATTAGACAATGAAAATTAAGAGAATGACCTTAATCTTATAAAGAATAGGTACTAAATTACTATATTTACATTTGTGAAGTATTGAATGTTCTTCTCCCTGAAAGTGGGAATGAGACAAAGATATCTTCTCGTTACTTCATTTTTATATTTGCCATAGAAATCCTAATGAGTACAAAATATTAGGAAAAAAGTTTTAAATTACAAAATAAGACTTGAAGAGATAAATCTCATTTTTTGCAAGTGGCACAATTGTGCATAAAATGTGAAAAAAAATATTTAAAATCAAGAAGAGAACTTAACAGATTTTCAGAATTTAAGACTATAGGTGAGAGTCAAAGGATAAAAGAATGATTCATTAATTGGTTTCCATTCAAACTTAAAGCTCTCTTTGTCAAAACATACCCTTAAGTGAGGTAAAATTCAAGTCATGAAGTGAAGGAATCTAATTTTAACACATAATTGATATTCAGAATGTGTAAAGTATCCTATGATCAATGGGAGAAAAAACAACAGTTGTTTTTTAAAAAAATAAGACAAGTGTGAAATAGGCACTTTGTAAAAGATACTGTTTAAATGACTAATAAATATGTGAAAAGGTGCTCTACTTCACCCATCCTAGGGGAAAAACAAAGTAAAACATCAATAAGATTCAAGTACACATCCACCTAAATGACTGTGGTTAAGCATTTGGCAGTCTAACATTCTGTTCGTAGGAGTATAAATTGGCACCATATTGGAAAACTACAAATAATTACTAAAGCTAAACATATACATCTCCTGTGACTCAAATCCTATTCTGACATATATTCAACAGAAATGTCTACAAATATGCAAAAAAAATATGTATAAAGAAAGTTGATATATTTTTTGTAATAGTCAAAACTGGGAAACAAATGTCCATCAAAAATAACAGAAATGAGAAGTGAATTAAGATATATGTATACAGCTATTACTCTATAGCAATAAAAATGATAAACTACTGTTATAAATAATACATGAATCTGACAAGGATGTTGCACAATAGAAGGCAGGCACAAAATAGTACTTTATGACACTATTTTTTTATTAAAGTTTTACTGATATACACTCGTATGAAGGTTTCACATGAAAAAACAATGTGGTTACTACATTTACACATATTATCAAGTCCCCACCCATACCCCAAAGCAGTCACTGTCCATCAGTGTAGTAAGTTGCCACAGATTCACTGTTTGCCTTCTCTGTGCTACAGTGCTTTCCCTGTAACCCCCCACACCATGTGTACTAAACATAATACTCTTCAATCCCCATCTCCCTCCCTTCTAACCCACCCTCCCACACCACTCCCCTTTGGTAAACACTAGTCACTTCTTGGAGTCTGTCAATATGCTGCTATTTTGTACCTTCAGTTTTGCTTCGTTGTTATACTCCACAAATGAGGGAAATCATTTGGAACTTGTCTTTCTCCACCTGGCTTATTTCACTGAGCATAATATCCTCCAGCTCCATCCATATTGTTGCAAATGGGAGGATTTGTTTCTTTTTATGGCTGAATAGTATTCCATTGTGTATATGTACCACCTCTTTATCTGTTCATCTACTGATGGACACTTAGGTTGCTTCCATATCTTGGCTATTGTAAATAGTGCTGCAATAAACAGAGGGGTGCATATGTATTTTGGAGTCAGAGAAGTTGTATTCTTTGGGTAAATTCCAAGGAGTGGGATTCCCTGCTCAAATGGCATTTCTATTTTTATTTTTTTGAGGAACCTCCATATTGTTTTCCACAATGGTTGAACTAGCTTATATTCCCACCAGCAGTGTAGGAGGGTTCCTCTTTCTCTGCATCTTTGCCAGCATTTGTTGTTCTTAGTCTTTTCGATGCTGGCCATCATTACTGGTGTGAGGTGATATCTCTTTGTGGTTTTAATTTGTATTTCCCTGGTAATTAGTGATGTGGAACATCTTTTCATGTGTCTGTTGGCCATCTGAATTTCTTCTTTGGAGAAGTGTCTCTTTATATCCTCTCCCCATTTTTTAATTGGGTTATTTGCTTTTTGGGTTTTGAGATATATGTGAATTCTTTATATATTTTGGATGTTAACCCCTTGTCAGATATGTCATTTACAAATATATTCTCCCATACTGTACAATGCCTTTTTGTTCTGTTGATTGTGTCCTTTGCTGTACAGACACTTTTTAGTTTGATGTAGTCCCATGTGTTCATTTTTGCCTTTGTTTCCCTTGCTCAAGGAGATGTGTTCAGGAAGAAGTTGCTCATGCTTATATTCAGGAGATTTTTGCCTATGTTGTCTTATAAGAGTTTTATGGTTTCATGACTTACATTCAGGTCTTTGATCTATTTCGAGTTTACTTTTGTGTATGGGCTCAAACAATAATCCAGTTTCATTCTCTTGCATGTAGCTGTCCAGTTTTGCCAACACCAGCTGTTGAAGAGGCTGTCATTTCCCCATTGTATGTCCATGACTCCTTTATCATATATTAATTGACCATATATGGTTGGGTTTATAACTGGGCTTTCTAGTCTGTTCCATTGGTCTATAGTTCTGTTCTTGTGCCAGTACCAAATCATCTTGATTACTGTGGCTTTGTAGTAGAGCTTGAAGTTGGTGAGCCTAATTCCCCCCAGCTTTATTCTTCCTTCTCAGGATTGCTTTGGCTATTCGGGGTCTTTTGTGGTTCCATATGAATTTTAGAATGACTTGCTCTACTTCGTTGAAGAATACTCTTGGTATTTTGATAGGGATTGCATTGAATCTGTAGATTACTTTAGGCAGGATGGTTACTTTGGCAATATTAATTCTTCCTATCCATGAGCATGGGATGTGTTTCCATTTATTGCTATCTTTAATTTCTCTCATGAGTGTCTTGTAGTTTTCAGAGTATAGGTCTTTCACTTCCTTGGTTAGGTTTATTCCTAGGTATTTATTATTTTTGATGCAACTGTGAATGGAATTGTTTTCCTGATTTCTCTCTCTGCTAGTTCATCATTAGTGTATAGAAATGCAACATATTTCTTTGTATTAATTTTGTATCCTGCAACTTTGCTGAATTCAGATATTAGATCCAATAGTTTTGGAGTGAATTATTTAGGGTTTTTTATGTACAATATCATGTCATCTGCAAACAGGGGCAGTTTAACTTCTTCCTTACAAATCTGTATGCCTTGTATTTCTTTGTGTTGTCTGATTGCCATGGCTAGGACCTCCAGTACTATTTATGTCACTACTTTTATATGTAATTTGTAAATTTAAAAATTAGTTATCATTTACCTTTGGGATGATATGTATGTGACAGAAAAGGGAAGCATAGAATCCCTTGGATCTAAGTTCTAAATATCCATCTGTATATTGCTTGTATATACACAGGTGGTAATACTTTGTGAAGTGTCTTTGAGCTCAATTTATTTTTGATACTTTTTTGAAATTTATGAAGTTATGCATCAAACTATAAGGCTAGTTGTATAATATTTATATCACCTGAAAAATATTCCACCTGCATCCCTTCCATAAGAAACATTAATCTTCTGTCTCTAATATTTGTCTTTTTGGAAATTTAATATAAATAAAATTATACATATGATCTTGTGATTGACTTCCTTTGCTTAGCATAATACTTTTGCACATCATCTGTTTTGTATTATATATCAATACTTTATTATTTAAAGTTATTAACAGTATTCTGTTGCATAGATATACCACATTTTGTTTATCCGTCTAACAGTCAGTGGACATTTAAATTGTTTTTGAAATAATCAATAGTGCTGCTTTGAACTGCTTATCTGTGCTTCTTTGTGAACAAATGATTCCATTTCTCTTGGATAGATTCCCAGGAGTAGAACTGCCATGTTATCATTTAAGTTAATGTGCAACATTTTAAGGAACTGTCAAACTGCTTTTCAAAGTGGCTGCATCATTTTACATTTTCATAAGCAGTGCATGAGGGCTTCAGTTTCTCCATATGCTCATAAACATTTTTTATAATTTCTTTGATTATAAACATTCTAGTGGTCGTATAGTGGTATCTTACTGAAAGTGTTTACTTAGAGCTGGTGATTGTGCACTTGTTTTGTTAACCATGAATTCAAGTTGTATCTAATACTTTTTCTGTATTTATTATATTATGTTTTCCCCTTCTGATCTATAACTATTCTTTGTTTGTTTGTTTTATTTTTTATTTTTAGGTCTTCCTTCATTGCTATGGGTATTTTGCTGTGTCATATCTTGCATAATTGTCTGATTTGTTGGCTAACCTTTCTATTGTTACATCATTTCACCTTTCTTTTTTAATCTATTGTCTTCTCATTAATTGTATAATATGTCTTTCCCTTTATACTGCTTTCAAGTGGGTATATCAGTTTTACAGTTTGAAGCTTTATTCTGTTTCTTTCTAATCTTAAATTGTTTACTTAGCCTGTTTTGACCTTGTTCAGAGCTTTTTTTCTCTCTCAGCTTTCCATCTAGTTCTTTGCTTTGGCTTCTCATCTTGCCTTGATGCTCTTGTTGTATTGAAGCCAGTTGCCAGTCCTTATAGCATGAAGAATTCTAATGTACTTGTTTGTCTACTTCGGTTACATTTAATTTCAAACAAGGGTCTTTTTTTCTTTGTTTCATTCATTTTTTTTTCATTATGTTTACCTAGTTGCTATGCTCTCTTTTTTTTTTTCCTATTGCTCTTGTTTAATTGGGGATTTCCATTCTCACTCAGCCTGCTGTATTTTACTACTGGTGAATTTACTCTGAAACTCTGTATTTGTCTTGGTGTGGGAGCTGAGAAAATCTCTCTCCACTCACCCCCTTGGAAAATAAGTCAATCTCCTCATCCCTGGAACCTGTGAATATGTTACTGCAAGTGTCAAACCTTTTTAGATGGGATTTATCTAAAGATTTTGAAAGGGGAAGATTATCCTGGATTACCTGTGTGGGGATGATGTAATCACAAGAGTCCCTATGGGGGAGGTGAGAGGGGAGGAGAGAGAGAAAGAGAGAGAGAGGCCATGTGACTGTGGAAGTGGATGTTGGAGTGATGTGTTCTAAAGATGAAGGCAATGAAGGTGAGCCATCAATGCAGGCAGCCTCTAGAACCCGGAAAAGGGAACAGATTCACCCCTACACCCTCCAGATGGGACCAATCCTGCTAACATCTTGATTTTAGGCAGTAAGACTCATAATGGACTTCAGATCTCCAGAACTGTAAGATAATAAATTTGTATTTTAAGCCACTAAGGCAGTGGTAATTTGCTGTAACAGCAATAGGAAGTTAATAATATAGGGTATCTTTAGAATAATCCTTTCTCTTAGTTCTAGACCTAATGTGAACCATTTTACTTTTAGGAAAGATTTTCTTTTTCCCTCTTTAATGTTTATTGACTACTAACTTAATAATTCTCTGTAGTCACTAGCTTTTGGTTATTTCATTGATTAATATTTTCTTTTTGTTTCTGATCTCCAGTTCCCTTCTGATGCCCTGCCCTATAGGCATACAGTTTAACAGGCTTGGCTTCTATTCTTGGTAATGTATTCTGTTGTATATACCAGACACACATTGCTTATCCATTCTTCTTGAGTTAGAAACTAAAATGCCACCTCCCTGCTAGTATAAATAATGCTGTGAATATCCCCCTTGTAAAGATCCCATTATGGAATGAGATTATAGGCTCATAGGTTATATCCTTATTTAATTTCATAAAATGTTGGCTAATTGTTCTCCAACACAGCTACATAGATCAGTACTTCATTTTATATCACGAAGGTTCTTTTTTTTACCCATCTCCTTACAATCATTTGTATAGGTTGATCTAATTTTTACCAATTTGGTATTAGTAAAATAGTATCTAATTTTTGGTTTGAGTTTTTCCAATAGCTGACAAGGCTGAGGATATCTTGGGAAATGTGCCTACCATTTAGTGGCTGCAAGAGGCCGAGCCCATTTGGGGGGAACACCGTGAGGGAGGACCTACTGTAGGTAAAGAAGGCTGAAGCTGGCTGGATCATGGCCTGGCTCTAGAGCAACTGCTCAGTTTGAAGGAAATACATATTGCCCCTCAGGGAGAAGCCAGTCAGTGGGAAGTTGGAAGTAGAATGGAGCTAACTAGAATTCAAACCCTATGCAGAGCCCATTTGTTTCCAGGAGAATGGGGCCTAGAATAGAAGCCGAGGAATGAAGACTTCATGCTCGACAAGCCCAGGATTCATGATGAGGACCATGGGCTGTAAAGCCAGGGGCTTCCTCTTTCCCTGAAGGCTTTGGGGAAGCAACAGAAAAGAGAGTTTCAAAAGAGACAATGGGTTGTTAAAACACATGAGCTTGTTCCCTATAATGGGGAAAATTCAATAAATGTTGAAGATGTATGGTATCACAATGTGTTTGCAAACCCACTACACACATGCACCTCCCATATAACTTACATGTGAGGATAAGTTATATGGTCCTGCTAAGATGTGACAGTTATCATGTTCTATGGGGCAAGCATGGTTCTAGGCCTGGTTCTTTCAGGTAATGCCTTATCCTCACCCTTGGGGAGATTTAGTAATGTGGTTACCCTAGATACATAAAGTAATTGTCTTTTGTTTAATCCATGCCATTGGTTCTCAAGTTTTGATATGAAGTGCAAGATAAAAATTCAAGTTGATGGTAGAGTTTGTGTTGGGTAAAAGGGCCCTCCCCCATCAGTAGTTTGCTCTGATGCATGTGTCAGAATGCTGTGGAACTCTGTCTCACTTCCATCATAATGGCCCTACTGGTGTACTTAAGCATCAGCCAGGCCAGTGAGTGAGTGAGTGTGGAGAGAGCCTCTCCAGTCGCTTGTTGTTCTTGGATATACTGACTTGATTCTTAGCTGTCATCACTTGAACCTCTGGCAGCAGAGTACTTCAGAGTCACTGAAGTACTGAGCCATGAAGCACAAATGAAAAAGAAAACATCTTGAAACCACACGTGCCCCCAAAGCTGCCAGGATGTCAGGAGGTTTGTGTCAGTGATATTCTCTGAGCATTGGGGAGCTAGAAACCATCTTCTAAAGTAAAAAGGAGCAAAGATTCCTACTTATGGGAGAGAAAGGGCAGGAAGGCTGGAGGGAGGAAAAGCTGTGGGTGTGCCAGTCATTCTCAGGTCCTTGTCTCTGTGGCTCAGGAACTGTGTTCCCCACATCATGCTGCTTTGGGTTCCTTCATGGCATGGATTTCTCCAAGCAATCGTTGTGCTCGTCTCTGACTTTTTCACAGTGCATCTTCAGTACCCCTCGTTATTGAGGTTCAGAGTCCCTGGCTGAGCCATGAGAGGTCTAGAAGGGTCTGCTGCCGCCGCTGCCGGCACGTGAACTGCGTTGGCCCGATGGCCGCCTCTGTAACTATTCTTAAGCGTTTTTATTCCCTAATAATATATTTTACATTTCTGGGCTATACAGTGTTACCAAAAATGTTTGAGCACTGTAGGGGTTGGTTAATAAATACTCTGTAGTAATATTCATCACTTCTTTTATAATATTGTGCTATACTTTTATGTACTATACAGTAATTTTTAATCAGGATAATACCACAGTCTGAATGGTAAGCTGTCAACTGACTTTTCTATTTCCTCTTGAAACAATTAGGTATAGGTGCGTTTTTTTTTTGAGAAAGTTGTCTAATTTATCAACATTCTCAAATGCATTCATATAAATTATACTCTATGGTTTCCATTATTATTAAATCTTGTTAATGCTGCCCCCATTCTTATTCCTCACAGTACATGGATTTTAGAAATGTTTGTTTCCTAATGCCTTTTCATATTATACATGTTGCTTTTCTCCAGTATTCTAATTCAAACTTTTTATTCACCAAAATTATTCATTATTTGTATTCTTGTTTATGCTGTCAATGATAGTTTTTCCTTTTACTTACTTAATTTTTTGTTCAAGTTTCTTTCTTTACTCTGATCTTGAATTAACTTTCTTTGTTTCTAAAGATTTTTCTTAGACATTTGTTTGCTGAGAACTTGCCATATTAGTCTATAACTTTTTGCCCTTAATTGTGAATTGTCATTTATTGTTTATTTATTTATTTTTGGTTATTTGAGTAGTTGAGTTCCCGGGAGTATCTTTAAAACCACAATTTTAGTGCAAGAGAGTTTTAGGGAACACAGGTTGAGGAGGCAGAGGAAAGGTAGGAAAGTGCATTGGGCAAAGGAATATGTCAGAGTCGGGTACAGTTTCAAATAAAGCAGCCAAAACTCAGGAAGTGATGAAGCTAGGATAGCCCTTCAGTTATTCTGAGTTGAGGGAGGAAACTGAGCCTTGCTCTTCAAGGCTCTGTCTTTGGACACCTGTTGCCCCAAAAAGGGGAAGCAATTTTGGTGGAGGCAACTCTCCTCAGTAGAGGGTAATCTTGAGAAAGACTGGCAGTTGTGCGACCTGACTTCTGTGGTATAAAAAGCTTCCATTCTTAAAGTGGGATCTGGATGGAATACGTAATGTCCCCTATAAGTTGACAGTTGCTTCCTTCAAAAGTTGAAGATACTTTTTCATTGTCCTGTGGTTTCAGTATTTGGTATGAGCTATCAACCTGTTTTAATTTAAAATAGTGTTACTTTTCTGTGATTGCATTTTTTTGTTTTCCAATTCTGTATATGATTCCTTCCTTCCTTTCCTATTTCCTTTTATTTCATTCTAATTCTACTTGTTCTTAGTTTTGCTTCCTGTATTCAAAAAATGCTTTTATTTTTCTTAAAAATAATTCTTGTACATTACCTCTACTCTGTTACTTATTTTTTTCTGATAACTCTATTAGATATATACTGGATTTACTAATTTTATCTCTAGATATCTTTAATTTCCTTTGATATACCCATTATTTTTTCTCCATGTACAAGTTCTTGATTGATTAATATATCTTCCAGTTAGCTAGTATTTCCTTTAGAAGAATTTAATCCCATTTAATCCATACAATTACATTTTTATTCCACTCTTTATATATTTATTATTTCCAGAAATTCTGTTTTTATGTTAATCTTTCTAATTTTTTAATAGAATCTTTTTACTTCCTAATGATTATTATTTTAAAAAATTACTTGACCCTGTTACAGTTATATCTTAGTGTACCATTTCTGGGTTTCGGGAGTCCTAAATCCACAGATTATTTTTCCTCCTGATTCTCACTCAGGTTGGCTTATTTCTTTATATATAATTTAAAAATCTGATGAGGTTGTGATCAATGCTGTGTTATCTCTGGAAATGTAATTTATCTTGGATTTAGGGTGACTACCTTCAAGTATTTTTGTTTCTTGTTTGGGCCATTTCAGGATTACTATTACCCAGAAAATAATGTTAGTTTCCATGGTTTATGTTTTCCTGGGCCATTCAAGAATTTTAAACTCAGATTCTTTTGAAGATGGGCCTCTGCTTATAAATTGCCAGTGTAGAATTTCACACCTCCTGAGCTCAAGCCAAGCTGGAGAAATACCCTTATTTCTTCCCCTGTCAATGGGGATCTTTCTTTCTGGTCCACTCAGTTTCTGAGGTACAGCTCTTTATATTCCAGTTTTATTTTTGTGCTAGGGGTAGGAGATGTGTCTAGGTCCAATTCCCATAATGAGACCTGTTCAAGGTCCTCCTTTCTATTTTGCTGACTCAGTCAAATAAAAGCTCCAGGTAAGATTCCCTCAGGACAGCTAAAGGGGTCATTATCCTCTTGTTATTCTGCTTTTCAGCTTCTCTTCATTGATTTCCTGAGGGTATTTTTATATTCACTTACATAATTTAACCAGTTCTTCTAGCTGTTTTTGTTGCAGGAGGTTTTTAAAAAATATCTAGTTCATTGTTTATAGTTCCAGAAATAGAAGTCGGAATACTTTGTAAGTGACAATGCTTAATGCTCCTGAGGTTATGGGATGCCAGGCACTTTCAGTTTCAGCTAAAGGTATCATTTAGTATTTTTCCTGAAAAGTCATTTCCATCAAAAATCTTAAAACATTTCATGAATTTTGCCAAAAATAACTTTTGAGAAAATATATCCTGAGTGATTAATCATATATGGTAATACACTTCACCCCTAAGAATACTACTTTTTGCTATTTTGTTAAAAGAATGATTGCCAGCTACCAAGATTTTAAGTGAAAACCTATATGCTGTTTTAATTCATTTAGTTACATGAATTGTATTTTCTTGTTATCTGTTAGATTTTTATTAGTTCAGTTACATAGTTTAGCCAGTTTAGCTCTTTTGTTGCAGGAGGCGTTTTGAAAATCTAGTTTATTATTTATAATTTCAGAAATAGAAATCCCTATATTTTGTCAGTGACAGTGCTTAATGTATTGTCAGTTCTAAGCTCACTGATGCCTCACCGAACGCCACACACAGAACTAGAAGCGGTGAGTGTTAATGTTATCCTTAGATTCCTGTCAGAGTTCCGTTACCATGCTGACAGTTGAGTGTGGTCCTCAACTTTCTTTTAAAGACCAAGACCCCTGATAATCTGCATCCTCATCAGGAAAGCACAGCCCAGCACATGCCAGCGGACCCTGTGGAGCCGCTCCTTAACAGAGGTAGTAGCACTAAGGAATAACAATAGAAACAGCTAGGTTATGTTCTTTCTACTTATTCACTACTTAATGCATTAAGTACCCAACAATTTTTAATTATTGAAAGGGACAATATAGAATTCCAAGAGAGAAATATTTGTCTTCTTATCTGTCAAGAAGTGATAAAACCTGCTTACTTTGAGAGGAAAGAAATGAGATGTGGTGATTTTTGTACCTGATTTCAGTGTCCATGGCTTTACTTTTTATTGTCATATTCATTTTGCCAAATTATTCCAAAAAATTGTTCGTGTCCAAGTTCTTTAAGTGTTGGAAGCACTTTAGGCTGTCTTAATTTGATATATCATAATGTAAAAAGAGAAAATTGTCTCATACTTTTCTCTATTACATATGTCAAATTTATTGTCACTTTTAAAGGAAAAAGTTGCTTTCATTAATAATTCACCATGGATGATATAGAAAGCGTTTTAGTTCTATAGGTTAAGAAAATAAAATTGATGTGACATCATGAGAAAAATATTGTTCTGTAATGGAATTAATCAATCATGCATTCCCAAGAAGATCATTTCCATATTATGTCTAGTCACTCTAGTCTGTAAGGTTTCATACAACTTTGAAAGTGTATGAGTTGTAATACCCCATAGTAGTACAGTCCTGTGAAATTCAAAGGTTAGTGTCCCAGGTGTGCGTTTATTCTCTTTACCAAATTTTTAATCACTTTGTAGAGTAACAAAATTAGTCATGCTATAAAATAATGGATTATGATTAAATTTCAATATTATAAGGAAAACTAACAATGATGAAAATGCAGTTTCAAAAGCAGAACTGTCAAATTGAGAATAAGTATAAAATTTTCATATAATTTATTCATAATTTTATTTTGTGGCTTTACATGAGTCAGACCTGACAATAACTGGCAATTTCAATTAAATATATAGTTTGAATTATTGTTAAAAGAGTTTTGGGGATGAGATAAACTGGCTTCATATTATTAAAACTCACATAAGCCCATAAAAATGCTAAAATTACAACTGGCAAAAATACTGCCACCTTTACTAGTTGTTGGGAAAAAAATCACACACTTACTCAAAAGACAAAATTGAAATACCCAAATAAATAATTATCAGAAGGATGATAGGAAGAAAGAATATAATATTTTTTATTATAATTAGTTCAATTGATGTAATATATATCATTCATTATAAAAAATTATATCACAAGACACACTAATGCTGAGAGAGATGATTACTCCTTCCTCATGGGCTCTGGGAAACCCTGCATTTCTGCCTCACTGGGCACTCCTCAGTTTACTTTGTTGGCTCTTTTTAAATTCACAGATCCTGAGCATTTGAGTGACTCAAGACGCTGTCCTCAGGTCTGCTGATCTCAGTGTGATCTCTCACAGTTCCGCGTTCTGAATACTTTTCACTGTGCTGATAACTATCCCATTGTACCTCTAGCCCCCAGTACTCACCAAATCTTCTATTTATTCATGGCTCAGCAATCTAATAGGAACAAGAACAAAATAACACTTTTTATTATCCTTCACAATTGTCTATCTCAGAATGTAGAATAACTCATAATTCACTCCCCTGCTCCAGAACACTTCTCTCTCTCTCTCACCACACGCACACAGACATGCTCACGCATATATCTACATCATCATTGCTTGACAAACTGCAAAAAAAAATCCCTGATACCCCTACTGGATTTGCCTATAGCTCTCTATCTCTTGTCATCTGCCACCCTAGTTTCTTCATTTATTCTCTAACAATTTAATCAACATCTTTATTGTTCTTCCAACTTGCCGGCGTACTTAACAGTTTAGACACTTTCTACTTGCTGTTGACTAAAGCTGGAATGTAGTTCTCTCAGATATTTTATGATGCAGCTTTTCACATTATTCAAGTCTCTGATCCAACAGTCAGCTCCTTCTAAGATGGCTTCTCTGTGCTATCCAGAGTAACCCTCTTGTCATGATTTTACTTAATGTTACTACTACTGTTACCAGGGTGAGTGCTGTGAAGCACTGATAACTCTGACATTTTATTGTATTTGTCCTTTTTTGTCTGTTGGTTTTGTTTCTGTATCTTCTATTAGAATGTAAGCTCTAAGAGCAAGAACTGTTCTTTGATTGTTTCAGTGTTGTCAATTGCCAGAAAAGTGTCTTGTGTATACAGTTGCTCCATTGATGTTTGTTGAGTGAATAAATGAATGAATAGTAGCAGAGACAGTGGTATAAAATGAAAAGGGAATTCGCTTATGAATGTATAAAATTGACTGTAGCTTCTTTAATTGGGTATAGGTAAAGATACATCATAATAAACAAAGAATTGTTACTATTTATTTATGAATAAGTGGGGGAATTTTCCACAGTTTGCATTTAAACAGGCCTGTACTCAATTATTCATCATTCTCTTATACTTGCTGATTTGTAAAACTTCATGATATATAAAAGAAATAGCTTTTCAGTAGTCATAGGTATTGTGCATTAATCAGTTTGTCTTTTACATTTTTTTATATTTTTTTCTATTTGTAAAAATGTAAGAATCAAATGCATCTTCTTTTCTTTAGCGGTTTGTGGTCTTTATGAGTTTAGAAAAGCTCTTCCCACCAAAAGATTGTTATCATTTATCATTTTTTACCTCAGTATTTTTTCTTGTAATTTTTTGGTTTATGTTAATGATATGATCCATTTGGTTTTATTTTTAATATAGGGAACAAAGTAGTGCTCCTTATTTTTCCAGTTATCTAGACACTTTTCCCCCAACAGTTTGCCTTAATTCTTTACATATTTTTAATTTCTGGATTCTGGACTGTGGAATTCTTTCTATTAACATCTGTCCATTGTATTAGAAATGAGAATGGTAACTTTAAATCACAGCTTAAGAAATAGGTAGGACTTGAAGTGGGTTATCAAAATTCACTTTAGGATGCAAGGAAAAAGAAAGGTATAAAATATAAAATACTGTGCTTAAAGTTTTGAATCCTGTATAATTAGCTTAGCATTTAATATTTACAGCTGGAATGGGAGAAGACATATTGTAATTCCTTTACTAGTAGAATTTATTACTTCATGTTGTCTGACATGAAAATATTTACACACTTTTACACAAAAATATTCATTTAGGGTTCTATATGAGTTCCAAATCTACACCTAAATCACTCCCTTCCTCTGTCCTTTGCAGGCATTCACTGAGAACTGTTCACTAGATGTGAATTTGATGTCTGTTATAAAAGTATGAGAAATGTTATTGGAGGATATGACAGATCCACTTAGCTCTGAAACCTGGATTGCAAATAATATTACTGAAAACAACTTCCCCAGTGGCTTACTTTACATGATTTGCCTTGTTTTCTGTTAGAATGTTTTTGAGAGAAAAGGAAGCCTGAATTTCAGGATGATATGGAGAAAGAATCAAATGAAGAAATGTCCAGTGAATGGGGCTGCTTGTCATGGAAAGAAGATCATGATATTCTGACAGGAATACAGAAAAGATGATAGAATATTTATTGGAAAAATGTGCTAGCTTTATACATTTTATCCTGAAATGCATTCTGCTCTTTTTTGATAGGAATACAAATTTCCTCATGTCTTCTCCATAAAATAAAAAAATATACATTAAACAAGTACATTTGATGAAGATGAGTTTGCATTATTTTAGTGTGGAGGAATGCCTTCATGAGCCTTAGAGACTTTGCCTAAAACATACCCTTATCCTTTCTAATTTATTTTATTTAAAAAAGTAAGAATAGAATCAATTGTGAATGCCTAGCCATTTCTCCATGTGTATTTTTTGGTTGATGTATTCATTTCTCCCACCGTGATAGGGTAATAACTTTATTTACTTTATTTGATTTTATTCCCATTTTTTTGAGGTGGATCAACAATGCCTACATGAGTTTTCTATTCCTAAGGAGGTATTGTGTGTGGCTAAATCTGATACCTACTCTACAACTCTTATAACTAGAAGGCAAGCCAGGTTTGAAATACTAATGTATAATAAATTAATATGCACATGAATGGTTGAATTTATTTTAAAACTTTATAATAACTAGGAATTATGAATACTGGTGGTATTTTGCAGTACAGGGAAAGAGATTAAAGAAGGAGAACAAAGGACTATAATAAGAGAAACCACCCAAAGAATATGGATGGTTTTATGATCTTGGGTGCAGCAGTCTTCAATATGTTCACCACAAACTATTCCTTTTTAGAAAGTAAAGTCCTCCTGCTTGCTGACCCAGTGTCAGAAAACTCACCATTCACCTAATAAACAGCAGTTCCCCATCTGAAAACTTATTTAAAATCTTACTGAGGCAAATACCTTTAATGATCTCAAATCACTCTTTTTTGGAACTCTATATAAACTCTAATTAGCATAAAATACTGAGATGAGAACTATTTTATAAATCCCATGGATGAACTACCTTATCTTGATATTTTTATATAAACTGACTTCATATATAAAATGCTTACACTTGTTAGCATTAACAAAATTTTAATTAACAACAAAAAAAAAGTGCATCATTCACCTGGCTTTTCAATTGTGATTTGTTTGTTGTTTTTTTCTTTTATCTTTCATATATATATATATATGAAATATATATATATATGAACATATATATATATATATGTTAGAGGGTTACAATATTTTAAGTTCTTCAGTTTTCTCAATATTATCATATTTCTTGAATTTCTAAATGTTATTCATTTCCTATAAAATACAGTAACTATTTACTCATCATTACTGTTTCATATGAGTCACCACTTTATAATAGTTACCTGTACATGAAAAATAATAAGAAGTTCAAAGTTCAGGATTCTGACACATTACTGGGTAACTCAGGTAGAAACTAAAATCAAGAAAATATATTTCCACTATATATAGCACCAGTTTATGTAAAATGCTAGTACTGTAAACATGTTATTCCTCGGTAATTTTTGAAATTATACTAATATATATTAAGATAATTGGACTCACACCACATGTGCACACATATATGCACACATAGACATTACAAACACATAGCCGCATGTGTATTTAATGTCTGACCTAAAGCAGTGCCCACGATCATTGCTGCAACTGTGCATGTAAGAGATTTCCTTTAGAAATAACATAGTTGTCAGTTTGCGTGTGTGCGTGTGTGTGTGTGTGTATATATATATATATATATATATATATATATATATATATATATATATATATATGTATGTCTGTCTGTCTGTCTGTCTTTAAATATAAGTGCATGGATATGTATGACTACTTGTGTGTAGTAGGTGAGAATAGGTCATAAGGACCAGGTACATTCAGTACATTATCTGTCTTTACCCAGTGTCAGTTCTTTTATGACTTTCATGTGGGTAAAATATATTCACAAAAGTGGTCCCAGGACTGGTTTAATTCTGAAACTTTTATGGCACCACATTTTCTCTGAAATGGAGTGAGTAAAGGCTGCCATGGAGTTTTATTCCTGGGGTTTATCCACAGTTTTGGTGACTGCAGTAGTAGCACCGAAAAGAACCTAACTCAGTTGCTTAACCTTCGTCTGTTTAAATAGGCATTCCATCACCAATCTTCAAATCAAGCTTAGCTGTGGGTGAAAAAGCCATCTCCTTTTCATACACTTCAGTTAGAATTACTCATTTTGCATACATTTTAAATGAATCTATGTACCAAAAAATCTTGCATGTTTACCTCAATACAAATGAGTGTCTGTTTTCCAACGTTATGGTGATTAGAACTTAATAGAATATTAAAGAAAGTATTCAATGTAGGTAGAGCCTTTGTATTATATTATCTTACACATATTTGTAAATTATAAGATTTATAAAATTTATTTTTAAATGTAATACTAATACTCCTATATATTAGAGATGATCAGAACACGTATCTAAAAATGAAAGTGTAACTGCTCAGTGTTTTCTTATTTGGTGGATAGGAGATGCTGGCATTAAAATAGTCATGATTTGAAATCATGATTTGTATTACAGATATATTTACAAGACCTAAACTTTAATGCATCTTTATTGCTCTCTATATTACATATATACACAGCCACACACATACACATACAAATTTTGTTTTTCAAAATAATGGTGATCGTTTTCTGCAAAATAAAGTCATATTATAGACATTAGTCTGAAATTAATTTGCTTCACCTGACAATATATACTTGATATTCTTGAAACTAGTCTTAACTCTATTGATTGAGAAAAATATATTAAGAATTTGTTAAACACACATAATATACAAATTCTTTGTATATTTCGTGTGTATGTATACACATATGTATATACATGACTTTAGGTAAATACGATTATACTATGTAACTATATACTGCATTTTTCACAGAAAATGTTTTCCTCCTCCTATTAATCTGTTTCCCATTTGTTCCTCTTTCCTTAATTACCCCCTTACTTACTGTTTCCTACCCCCACCCCTCAAAACATTGGTGGTGTTTATTATTCTCTTTCTATGCATGTATACTGCTGACTCCAGGGTAGAAGCTGAGAACTATAGTTATCATATGGGTTCTGGATGACAGATTACCAGTGAGAGGTTCGTAGATCATATTTGGATGATTGAAGAAAAGTAGAGGCCATTATTCTTTGGTTAGAGAGATAGAAGAAAGTGTAGAAACACATAAAATGCAGAGCTGCTTCCTCCAGAGCTTTTGTGGGCCATCGACATGGGGATTCAGGCTCGTAAAGTTAAAGCCGCTTCTCAGATGGTGTAAGCCTCTTACTGTGTTTATTGTAACACTTCATACATGGAATCTACAGACAGTATTGTCTTTAACTTACATGCAAACACACACACATAGGAATTTTATCATTGTTAGTTTTACAAAAATAGTTCCAAATAGTTATAGATAATTCTTTCTCTTCATCTTATTTTTCTCACCCAGCCATTCTTCATAAAAATTATACAAAATAATACAAGCTTTAATATGCGTTATAGTGTACAGTGTGGTTGTACCATAGTAAAGTCACCCATTCCTGTATTAATATGCATTTTTTCATTCATTTTTTAAAACAAATAAAAAATGTATATTAAGTATTAATGTTCCTGTGTACTTGCATCCTTAGCTTCTATGAATATGTTTCCAATAATGGACTCACAGTCTATAGATAAGTGTGTGAGCTTTAAGTTTGAATACATGTTGTCAGATTGTTTTTCTAAAAGTATTTCACATGTCCACCAGCTGTAGGTAAGAGTATCCATGTTCCTTCATTCTCACATTCACTAATAGTTATCTTTTTCTGTTTTAACTTTTCCTAGCCTAATGGTGTGACTGATATCACTTTCATTTATGTCTGTGACTATAGCATTGGACTATCAATTCAAATTTGCTGTTGAATGAGTTTTATATATATTTTCTTGGGGAATTTTTTTTTCATGAATATATAAGTTGTTTTGCTATAGTTTAGATCTAGTCCTTTCATTTGTCATTTGCACTGCAGTTTTCAATTAAGTTGGTTATTGATTTTTGCCATCATCTTTGGAAAACTATGTATAGTTAAATATATAAAAATATAATAATAAAATTAATGTATAATAAATATATATAATATAGTCAAGTTTTTTCTCTTCTAGCTCTGGATTGTCACAGTTAAGATCTTCCCTCTTCTAGGGTTGGGTAAGTAGTGCCTTTAAGCATTTTGGTGTTTAATTTTATAATTGTTTGTGGCTTTATAAATATGTCTTCTGGAAAGTATAAATAAATTAATGCTGAAATAATATTGAAACAAGATTTATAAAATGCTGTTCATGGAGTGACTCCATAATTTCAGCTCTTCATGCATAGAATTAGATGTTATGCTTCTGCTTAGAATCATAAAAATATAAGCATTGCTGCTGGCTGCAGAGGAACACACATTGTTTTGGCTCAGATATGTACCTAAATGACCAACTGCAAAGGCAGTATGAGACAAGTTTCATGGGTAAAATCAGTGTAGAGAAAAATGGATACATTTCTGACTGGGGAAAATAGCAGATTTTATTTTAAATGATATTAAGTTATACTTATAAAAACAGTTACAGGAACAAGAGTGCGGTGTGGGCTTAGATAATGACCATTCACTTATAGTTGCTAATTACACAAAAAAATCAAGTAGATGGAAATTTTGATAATCTGTTACACAGGTATTACACAGATGCTCCAAATAAATTTCTCTTACCTCCTTCTCTCTGAGAACAATATTTTAGGCTAAAACTTTTGCTTTTCCAGCTTTAAAATTGGTATCACCCATGACCCTCAGTTTCACATGATTTGGAAAATATTTGCTTTTGGACACAATTATGAACATAATTCTATTTAAATATTACTTAAACAATTAAGCCTTAAAGAGTATTATTTATATTGATGTAATCAAAGTAGACCTTTATTTTTTTTTAAATGTCTAATCATCGTTTCAAACATTGAAAATAATAATTTTTACTCATTTGTTCCACATTCTAAATGTGAATGGGAAAACTTGTAAATTTCATATTGGCACTTAAGGAAATAATTGACATGTATTTTTCAAACTATAGCCATGCAATCACTATTTTAAATAGATGATACAATTTAAATCTGATTTGATTTATTAATATCAAAGACAAATATATGTATATTGCACTTCAGTTATTTGCATACAGAATTAAGTTTATGGTATTAGTTTTTCAAATAGTAATTTCATGTAATTAATTTAATGATAAAATTAACATTTGGCAAATTAAATTGATGTACTTTAAAATATTAAGAAGAAACAGTGCAGAAAATTTATATATTTAAACATATATACTGAAGAAAATGTTATTTTCCCTCAAGTGATAACTCCCTTTATTTGTAGCCATATTTTTATTTTGTATGTTAAAAAAGTAAGTATAAAACTCTTCAGTAAGTGTTAAATGTTACTTGCAAGCAACAGAAACTATTCTAGCCTACTTAAGTAGGAAATAAATGTATTAAAGGACATTAAGTGAAGTGAAGAACCTTTGGGAGTACAGGGAATCAGTTTGTAGAATACATGGAGAGACACATGGTAAAACATTTTGAACTCCTTTCTATGATGCATGTTATTTGGTACAAAGATGTTGGTATGGAAGAATACTAAAATATTTTTCATAATTGTTTGGCACAATTGCAATTTACTATGATATATATGTGAATGAAAAATGAATTAAATTGATCTGTTCTCCAAACCTAGTTATGCCATACATATACACTGGGGTAGATTTATTTATTCTTGGTGCTTTCTGAACCTCTGGAATATGTAGTTTGGTATCTGGTATTAATTTTGCAGAATTCTCTGATATTATTTCTTTAAATATTTCTTCATTCTCTCTTTATTATCCTTTGGTATTCCAATTATGCATACTTTACACCCTTTGATATTGTCCCATGGTCTTTTATCCTCTGCTTTTTTTTTCTTTTTCGTTATTCATTCTCTTTCTATTTTA
The DNA here is from genome assembly GCF_040802235.1 of Manis javanica. Taxonomy (NCBI): domain Eukaryota; kingdom Metazoa; phylum Chordata; class Mammalia; order Pholidota; family Manidae; genus Manis; species Manis javanica. The sequence continues at coordinate 24,882,042 of NC_133164.1, forward strand.
GTTTGTGAGTTTGTATTGGCCTGTATTCAAGTTCAGTGATACTTTTGTTGGTCATGTTGAAACAAGTCTATTGAAGGCATTCTTCACCTCTGTTACTTTTTAAAAAATTCGAATGTTTTCTCTTGTGTATTTCTTAGAGTTTATAACTCTCCCCTTAGATATGCTGTCCACTTTTCCCTTAGAGCCATAACATATTAATCAGTTATTTGACGTTTCCTTTCCTCCTTCACTTCTCATCTCAAATATTTTCTCAAACAGGCCATCCAAAATAATCAATCTAATGTCATTGATCTCTCCAAGCCCTCCTCCCTGGTAAATGTCACTTCATCCCATTTATTTTCCTCATAATGCTTATGAAGTTTGTATTTATATTGTTTCTGTATGTTTACTCACCCATTATTTTGTTTTGCTTTGTTGTAATTTAAGATCCAATAACATTATTTAATTAATGAATATATGAAAGAATACATTTACTTAAGATCAGGATGACAGTAAACTAGCTTGAACACTTTATTTTTTAAGTTAAGAAACTGAGACTTAAAGTATTTAATGGATTTTAACAGACTAAAAAAACAAATTTGTTTTAGAGTCAAAACTACAAAAAAGGTTTCCTACTAAACTGATAAACTCATTTTTCTCTACATTCCTCCAGTATTTTTATATCATCACATAATTGTAGTTCTGACAAACTGTACTCAAATATCACTTTTTATAATAGCTATAAACTAAATATCTCCTTCTCATTACATTATGTTATTCTTCAAACATTTTCTACAATTTCAATTCCCGTATAAATATGTGATACCTTGCTATACTTTAAAAAGTATTGCATATTATTTTCTTTTATGAAACTAAAATCTTATGTTTTCTACATAAGTATTGACTACCTTATATCATTACCAAAAAATACGTCTTTTGCGTTTTTCTTGTTCTTCGTTTTCCTAATTGTCATTAACTTGTTCTTATGTCTAATAACAATGTATAGGGGACATTCGTAGTATAGTTTCCGCACTACAAAAACTGAAATTATTTTTACATACAGTCCAGGAAGTGATTTCAAGACACACTGTCATGTTGCCTAATCTTGTAAACTTTAACACACAAAAAGGGAATCATAATTGTAAAGATCGTCAATGGAGAGAATCATGTTTATATTCCATGGAAGTTCTTTGCATTACCTAATAGCAATTTTTCATATGAGAGATGAGAGCAGCTTTTACTGGTGTTTGGCATTGAAGAAAAGATCAGTCAAGTATATTGTGAGCTTGCCAATTAATAGGAAAATTACCTCTTAATAACAAACTTTGCACTTCTTTGTTCTTTAGTTTCCTTGCTTCTTCAATTAGTCATGATTTATTGGATACCTAAAAGCAAAGCATTGTGCTATTCTTTTTACTGCAATGTCCTTAAGTATAAATAAGAGCAGAGTATGTTTTATTATTATAAACTATGAATTACAAAACTAAGTCTCAGAGCAGTTGAGTAACTTATCCAAGGAAGTCACAGAGCTAGTGTATAGCAGAGTAGGGGCTTATGGAGGTCAGGTGATCGACGGACTTTTAACTCTGGTTCTCCTCCCAGTTGGTCCAGTAGGTCCCCAAACTTATCCTGTGGCTACTGCTCCAGTTCTGGAGTGGAAATATGTGAGAATAAGTTATAACAGATTCTGGGCTAGAGAGCTTATACGTATTTCCTGTAATCATAAAGGGCTAACAAATATCAAAGGCATTATTTACAATCAATGAGTAAATCCTCAACCACTAAACTAGAGATCATATCTCAAGATAGATTTCATGGCACAGTCTAGACTTTATGAAGTTAAAGGTTTACTGAAATGTTGAGATCTGGACTTCAATTTATCAATGCTGTTGACTTCAACAGAACTACGGCCTTTCTTTAACTTTGATTACATGCTTCTTAGTAAAAGAACATATACTCATGAAATTTTAAACCAGGACCCCTTAAAGATACTTTATTATATGATTCTTTGATTTAATATATTCTCAGAAGTAGAGAATCTCTTGGTTTGATGTAGGCTAAGCACCAACTATCACTAGTGAATATTAGATTCCATGAGTGACTGGCAAACCATGGTTACTATATTGCTGCTGGAAACAATATATCAAATACACACAGTAGTTACAATGGCCACAAATAAAATAATGAACCGTGATTAAACATGTTCAGTAAGCAAAAGTAAAAAAAATTTAAATAAGTTAAAATGACCATAATATGTTAATAAAGGACTTTCTTGCTTTATTTCTGTCATTTACATACATATTTATGTAAGGCTTATGCAAGCCTTTTTGTGGCTTTCTGGGAAATACTGCTATGAAAACTTAAGAAGTCCTCGAAGCCAGAGTAGAAATCTTAAAATGAATGTTATATAAAGCTTTAACAGTCCTATAATTTTCTGTAGTCATAAAAATTGAAAGTAATATTCCTATGTAGTCAAAGTCACAAAAAGCTATTCAGTCAATGGTCAATGTTCTTGGAAGTATTAACAAAGCAGAATCTTTTCTTTTCTGAAATACATCATTAAGATTTATTTAAAATGGAATATTCACTTCAGATTTAATTTACTTCAAGAGACTGACAAGAAGCCTAATTAGATTTTAATATATAATTTCAATTTGAACTAACCCATTATCTTCCGAAGGTTATAATAGGGGAAAAGGTTTAAGGTGGGAGTGTTTCTTATAGCAAATTCTACAGACTAACCACTTCTGTTATACTAGACATAATAATCAGTCTGTGTGTTTTAATTTATTTAATCTTTGCAAAAGCTTTGTGAAGTAATTGTTAATTTGTAGGCTCAAGTACTGGCTTTCCATCTTTGCTGGCTGACTCCAGAGACCTCGTGGTCAACCATCCCCCTGTCCAGAAAAACCCCACAAGTTCTTGTTTCCTTATACACCACCTATCTCTATGAGACTAAAATCCATTTAAGAACTTAAAATTGACTATAATTCAATAAATATACTACATACGACGTACTTGCCAAGAATAAGGAGTCCACATTTCTCCTTCTCAATAACAAAAAAATTATGTGGATTTACAAATTTTTGCTAATGCATTTTTTTTTGAAAGGGCATCTCATATTTATTGATCAAATGGTTGTTAACAACAATAAAATTCTGTACAGGGGACTCAATGCACAATCATTAATCAACCCCAAGCCTAACTCTCAAGTCTCCAATCTTCTGAAGCATAACGAACAAGTTCTTGCATGGTGAACAAGTTCTACATAGTGAATAAGTTCTTACATGGTGAACAGTGCAGGGCAGTCATATCACATGGTGAACAGTGCAGGGCAGTCATATCACAGAAACTTTCGGTTTTGATCACACACCATGAACTATAAACAATCAAGTCAGATATGATTTTCCTGGTTTCACTGGATATGGCCGGTAATTGTAGGTCTGCTTTTGTTATGTATCTGTATTCCTATTCTGTTAATGTGTGCGTGCAATTTAATTAGTAGTTTGTTAAAACCTATACATGCTGATGTTACTCTACAAGAAGTTATGTCAAAGAAATAATCTTCCCGTGTTTTCTTCCATCTGCTACTTCTAGCTAATGCATTTTTAATCAGCCTACTGATTGATTACTATTTCATTTAGTGTATATTCATGTTTTGAAACTATGGAATGTGTCATGTGTAGCAGAATATCTTTGCTCAGTGTCATGAAAGGTAATGTTCATAAATTCCTTAATGTTAATGAAAGCTAATGTTTAAGAAATTGCTCTTACCCAAACCTTTATAAAGTTTGAAATGAATTTCTAATTAATACTTGAAAGGTCAGAGAACTCCACTGACTTTTCATTCTCAGGTTAAACATTGACTGAAAAGAAAAGAATCTTTGAAATTAACTTAAATATACAATTCCAGTTTACTTTATTACTCTTAACAGATTAAAGCCATATCCTGAAAATGTTACTAAATCTCATTTTAAAAACCTTCATTTTTACTTCTTAAGTGCAATAAGTAGATGGAAAGGTGGTGTTTTTAAAACATGAAAGTGTAACACAATTTTAAAATGTCATATCAGATGATTATTAGTGAAACATATATAAGTTTAAACTAATAATGTTACTTTTAAAAGAATACAGTGAGATTCTTGAATTTGACAACATTGCAAGGAACAAGTGGCCCAGTTCAATTGCTACAGAAAAACTGGAGGCATAAAGTTAAGCTAAGCCTTTGGCAGTATCTAGTATGTTGCTTCCCAACAATAAGGAGATGAATCAGTTAAAATTTTGGAAATGAAGTTTTCCTATTCATCTCCTAACAGTGCTGGACAGATTCTCTCCCCTGAGAGTCAAAGAACCAGGAGAGACAAATTAAGCAGCAGACTGACATGGTTTCTGCCTGAAGCCAAATCCTCAACATAGCAGAGCAGGAGAGTGACTTCCACAGTATCCCAGGACTAGAGTTGCCTTCCATGGAGCTAATCTAGCAGGTAGACTAGGTGTAGCAATTGGGACACACAATCTCCAGTTTATTGCCATGGATGGTGGCCACATCCCACTAAGATACAGCAGTTCAGATGTTCCCAAGAAATCCTTGAACAGTGTAATTCCTGTTATTTGCAACCTAAAATGGTTCTTTACACATTTCACCTTTTGACAACTGGACAATTTTTTCCAAACTTCTGTACTGTTCTTTCCTAAAATAGAGGTAACTATTCCACGTTTGCTCTCTCTAAAGACCACTTACTCTACTTGAATGCATTTTAATAATTCCATCTTAATAATACTAATGTTTAGAGAGGCTCTTATAACCAAGGCAAAAGGAGATGACATTTTTAAACACTCTGTCTTTATTAAAACCTTTCCCTTATTAGCCCACTTTAGCTGTATTCTAGCTGATCTTATTTTAATCTGTTATCTGTATCTTCTCTATAGTATAATTATGACCTGTAAAAGTCTCCATGATTTAACTTATGTAATACATACTAAAACTCATACAATTAATTCTCCCAACAAATTTATTTCTCTTATGATAAAACATTCAAATACTTCTAGCTTTCACAGATATTATCTGGTTTCTACAAATAACTACATCACAGCCTTAAAGCACCTTGATCTTAACATACAATTTAGCACACAGTAGAGCACATGGGTACAAAACACATTCTTGGGACTCCAAGACTTGTATCTTTGTCCTTGTTTTCACTCAACTGGGAAGCGACTGTATAACACAACTGAGAGTCTCTACTTATCAGTGCCAATTTATTTCTAGAAATTAATATCAACAAAAAGTACATTTTAAAAGATATTATGTAATATTTATCTTTCATAAACATTCTGAGGTACTTATATATTGAAAATAATAAGTTAATATATTTTATTTTGAGGTACCTCATATAATTGATCCTATAATTTTATCCTTCCATTTCATTAGAATTTCTAAATCTTATTTTTTTATCATGTTATCTTTATAACTCCTCTAAAAGAGTAGTCTTGTCTTTTCACTTCATACTCTGGTGAAAGTACAGATTATTACTCATTTTTTTCATGCATTAGCAAGTATATACAGACACGAAAGCTTTCTCTTTTATTTGAAATCATAGGCTTACCTGGAATTTTAAATACACAATATTTTAAATCACTTCCCAGTTAGGACTGATGATTTATTTTGACCTTGGTTTGATAGCCACACTACCAATTACCCTATGTACACATACATCTGTCTCAAGAAGTGATGGTTCTTCCAGTGGTTTGCCCCACTATTGAAGTTTAGAAATTCACTGTTAGCTTTACCTCAGTCCTTACAGACTAAATACCCACTGACTTCACACTGCAGGTGAAATATTCCATGTGTGATTGCTGGTATCAACCTGTTCTGAGAGCCACAAGCTATCCAGCAGTGTCTTTGCAAGTATCTTGTGAGTGACTCAGTTATAAATTCAATTTATTTCACAGGTATATGATTATACATGTTATGATTTATTTTTTGAGCATCATTTGTAGTGTGTGACTTCTAAGCAATTTATCCTTTCATCTAAGTCGTCCAGTTCATTACTATGAAGTGTTTTACAGAATTCTCTAAGCATCCTTAAATGTCTGTAGGATGTGTAAAATGTCTCTTCTTTTTTAAAATATAAATATTCAAAACTGTAATTTTACTTCATTCCACCCAGTACTTTACATATAAAAAAATGTATAAGATACTGATACTTTATCAATATGTCAATAAAATACCAAAACATTAAAATACCTTTTAACTTCCATATTTTTTAGAGGTGTAAGTTTAATTTCCAAATATATAGTGATATCCCAGATGCATTACTTTCATTGAATTTTAGTTTATGTGGAGGTCAAAAAATATATCTTAGTTTATAAAATTTAAAAAACATTATTCAAACCTGCTTTACAGTAACAGTATAAGTAAAGGTTCTGTGTACACTTGAAGATAATGTTTATTTTGCTACTATCTGGTAAAGTGTCCTATAAATTTCAGTTAGGTCACTTCATAGTGTGGTTCAGATAATTAAAAAACAAATCTTTCTAAAAAGTTTCTTCAGTGATTCTGTTGTACAGCCAATTTGGATAACCAACTGAACCAGAGAGAAGGCAGAGACAAAATTAAAGTTCAAATTAAAAGAGATTTCAGATTATCAGCACAGTTTTTATATATATGATAGATGTAGAAATCTAAAGGCCTAAGAAGAATAAATATTCCATCAAACAGTTTCAACTGCAGCCACTTTAAAAGATGCTCACCACATCTGGTGCTTCAAGGAACCCTGCTTCCTTTCAGAATATGAAATCCTTCAGGTGATTAAAACCTCTTCTCTCATAAACTTCTTGTCTATTCATTTAGATGACCAGGTTGCAAAATCAATGATTCTTGGGAACTGGCAATCTGAGGGTGGGATATGGCCCTTGGATAAATTTTGTTTGGCCTATTTCATATGGCTTGTATTTTAATTCTCACCAATTGACCAAAAGATTTACACTCACAAAATATGTAAATATGAATTGATACCTTTCTTGTGACACCACTGTTTATCATCTTGATTATTGAGGTAATTTATCTTCTTTAATTCCCTTCAATTAATTCCTTTAATTATTTACTGTTTACTCATTTCTTAATAAGTGGGACAACAGAAATTTGATGAAACTAAACACCACTTATTTACCATTAATTAAATTGTGGGTGATTTACTTAGCTTTCAGAGCCTGATATTCTTCACCTGTAATATAGGAATAATAATAATATACATCATATAGTATAGTGAGGAATATAATACTAATTATAATTAATAAATGTGTTAAGCATTTCAACTAGTGCCGTGTCTAGTTTAGACATAATTCAGTATTTTGCTGTTATTGATGTAACACTTATAATAAATTTTATCAAGCTGGAATCATATGCTGTGTGAACACAGTAGGTTCTACATGTACATTTTCAAGATATTGGGGTTCTCACAATTTTTTTCATATCTGCACCTTTTCCTTTATGTAGCCTTAATTAAGATTATTACCAATTCATTTGCTTGACAATAATGTCTAAACTCTCTTTAGATAATCTTCTATTTCAGCCCCCAAGAAATGGACTCCCTGGGAGGCTGTGCACCTCTGCGGTTGTGTTCAGTGTGTGAAGCTCTTGCACTGAGAGCGCATTAACAATATTCAGGTTGGCCCAGGTTTCAGTGATTTTCACAAGCTAGGCCAACATCATCTCATCTGTCATGACTCTTTGAACATCCCATGTTCTAACCACTCTCGAATTCTCAGTTTTCCAAAAATCATATGTACTTTCTCATCTATCAGCTGTTCATTTCCATTTCTAAAACTGCTCTTCCCTCCCTCTTCTGCCTGCTGAAACTATCATCCTGAAAACAACTAATATTCTGCTGCTTATTTCTCCTTCATTCAGAATTAATCATTCTTCCATGCACAAATAGCATTGTTTGTATTTCTAATAGCATTTATCATATTACCAGGATCAGATATATAATTAAAAGCACCTGACCTCTTAGGGAACCAGTATACTTTATAATAATTGAAAGATCTGATTATGGTTAGGCAGAAAAAGCATCTAAGAGTTTGTGGCAGATGCTATGCCAAGCTTATGGATCTGGTGGGTAAATGACTCGTCAATGGAACTGGTATATCTAGGTGAATATTCTATTTACGCCTGAAAAGAATGTTTTCCTAATATTTGGTGAAGTGCTCTATAAATTTCAGTTAGATTAGTTGACAATGTTATTTACGGGGACTTAGATATAAATATTTTTAAAGGCACCTTAGGTGATTCTTTTGCACAGGGAGTCTTAGGAAGTAATAAATAAACTACTCCAGGAGGCAACTTTGGGCTTTGGGAGGACAGAGAATTGATGGAATACATATCATCAGGGCATGCTGGAGACATCTTCTGATTGTGAGATTAATTACTCAACTGGTTATTTCCAGTCCCCTGATTTGGGAGTGGCGAAGCAGTGGTTGTGTAGTGGTGTTTGGAGACAGAGGCCTGTCTATTGTATAAGACAACTGATTTCAGCAGGAAAGGTTCCCAGGAGATGCTAAACTCAAATGGCTGACAAAAATACTGAGTAGCTATCCCATATAAACATATGGATATTAGCTGAATAGCAGAATGGAAACTGCATGTTATTTATTTAAACTATTAAGATTTAAAATGTATCAGGATTTATCTGGGAATATTATTCAACACAAAATAAGGAATATCTGCAAGTATAAATAAGGAATGGAGATGAGGTGGCCACTTATAGAAGACTGTCCAGAACTGGAAAACAATCCGTGAATTTCTAAGTCAAAGATAAGCAGTTACATGGCTGAAAATGAGTGAATAAAAGGATGGCAAGGTCTAGGCCTCTCTAGACATTTTGGAGACCAAGAGCTGAGCTCTTTTGCGGTAGTGGGGAAATGCCTCAAGATCTTACCAACAGGTGTCAGTGTAAGTCCATCCTAGGTTTAAAAAAGCTGTGACTTAAACTTAGAAAAATTGCACGTGAAGAAACGTGAACTATCAAACAGTGGACTAGAAATATGGTTTATTTGATAATAAGAAAGGCAAAGAGTATTTAGTTTTTTGTCCCAATGTTGGTCTGTGAAAAAAAAGGTTACCTATTTCTGTTGTTCCCATTATGCTTCCTTAAAATTTTGTGTTTGGAAATTTAAATAATAAATTAATGTATTGATAATATATTAAATAATGTATTAAGTTAAGTAATAATAAATAACGTATTAAATGACTCTTAAAATAATTGAAAATATTTATTTAATTGATTTCTCACAAGCAACCAAAAGGAAAGTATTTTAACAAGTTCATGGATTCAGCAAATAGTATGAAATTTGTCATCTCTTCCTCAATCCCATAATGAATTCAAGTACTTAGAGCCAATATCTGTATATGTGAAATCATTTTCTGGTGTGTGGTGAATAGGCACATTTTTTGGATTTCAAAGGATTATCTATATTTTCTTATAATGCAAGAGTTTACAGTAGATAAATCATTAAATCATTTATATGCATAGTAAAGAACATGATTTTTTAAAATGAATTCTGACTGCCTAGACATAAAAGGATTTCAGTATAGTTAAAGACCTGACATCTCTTTTCTCATTGCAGATGTTATTAGAGGTGTATTTGGGTTCTTTTTGATACAGTTCCCATGCCACCACTTGTCAAGATAATTGGCCAGGAAGACTTATCTTCATAAAAAATGAGTGAATTATAGTAAAACAAATTTAGAAGAATGAAACACTTTATAAAGTATTACTGCAGATAAAATTGGCTAATCTTTAATAGAAATTTGACCTTTGTTTTATTCAAAACCTTACCCCAGGGTATGATTTTTAAAAATTTTAAATGTTTAATTCAGTTTGCCCTAAGAATATGACTCATTGCTTTAGCAGAAAACATTACTTATATATTAAAAGTTCCCATATATTTTCTGTGTGTTAAATATGAATTTTTAATATTACTAAATAAGAGAGAGCAACACTTTGACGGTTGTTTTTCTAGATAGCTGTTGAGGAATTTACATGATATATTGGTTTATGTTGGATTTCTTTTTATAATTTACAACTAATTTCCTAGAGTTATTGGTTACTCCTAGTAACTAGAGTTACTCCTCCTCCTTGGATATTCTATCTATATGACTTTTCTTTTGTAATTCTATATGACTCTGAATATAGAAAATTGGAATATGGACCACAGTTATTCACTAATATACTTGGCTAACAAAATTACTATCAATTCAGTTCAAATCTATGAAAGTTTTGGCTAGAGCTAAGTGTAAAAGGTGAAGTTCAGCTGGATATAGACGATTTTCCTGTAATATATAGGAAATAGTGGGTAGAAAGTTTCTTAAGAGAGGGAAAAATCTTGATACTGAAGATATAAATCTTCTGAGAAAATTAGACACAGAAAGCTTGTTTCAGACTTTTAACCAGAAGAAGTAGATAAAGCAAACATATTTTGTTTTCCTTCCAAAGTTCTGCCAAAAGAAAGAATAGGAACAAAGAAGAAAACATATTTCATGAGCAAATGATTTCCCTAAAGTATAATGATGAAATAGAAATTTTAGGGATAATCAAATGTGTTGAAAGCAGAAGGATTTTACTGGTATTTTAGCAAACAAAACACTTTTATAGGCTGACTAAGCACAAGTGAACAAAAGAAGGAAAAAGTAGTATCCAAAGGAAGAGAGTCAACACCTTTCACTGGAATCAAATATGCAATAGCATCAAAATAAAAGGAGGCAAGCCCAAGACAAAATGTTTGCTAAAATCAGAAATACAGCAGCCTAGTAGTTGTGCAAAGTCACTGAGAATGTACTAATTAGAAAATGAACTCCAAAGAACAAAAATAATCTGATTTTCAAAAAAATACAAATGTTTTTCTCATTCTACACATATTTTAATTAAAACAAATGACTAAGATAATGCAGAGTTTTTTTCTAACTAAAATCTATTGTATATAGCTAGAGGTTTTGTGTGTCCGTACGTATAAGAAAAAAAAATGTTAATTGTATTTTCAAACTCCATCTCAAGTCTACCAGTTTATTTTTCTTTCCGTCTACACTCTAACCACTGATGTTAATTTTACAATCATTATGGCACACAGTATGCATAGAAAGTTGGCGGAAAAATCTGTATCTCCCTACCTACTGACTCGCCTGCTTCTCTCTCTCACCTGTCCCTGGAGAGGGAGATCACTGACGTATATCAGAGCTGACGGGGAGGTCTGTCTGCTCGCAGATGTCCAGGCCCCACCTTTGGGAATCGGATGCAGGACCGCAGTGGGCTTGGCATCCGTGCCTTTCACAAGCTCTCTAAATGCTGGTGCTGTTGCCTCCTGCTCCTCCTCCTCCTGCTCCTCCTCCTCCTGCTCCTCCTCCTCCTGCTCCTCCTCCTCCTGCTCCTGCGCCTCCTGCTCCTCCTCCTCCTGCTCCTCCTCCTCCTGCTCCTCCTCCTCCTGCTCCTCCTCCTCCTGCTCCTGCGCCTCCTTCTTCTCTTCCACCCGCTCCCTCTTCCTGCTCCTGCTGCTCATCCTGCTGCTCCTGCCCCTGCTCATCCTCTTCCTCCTCCTGCTCCTCCTCCTCCTGCTCTTCTTCCTGCTTCTCCTCCTCCTCCTGCTCCTCCCCCTTTTCTTATATAATTCACATCTCCTAAAACTCATACTTTCACACTGTACAATTCAGTAGTTTTAGTATATTCACAAAGTTGTGCACAATCACCATTATCTACTTCCAAGGCATTTTTATTACTCCAAAGGAAACATTCCATCCATTGGCAGTCACCCCCCATTTCCTCCTCCCCCATCTCTGCAGTCCTTTTACCCTCTCAGTCTCTCTGTCTCTCTGCCTCTCTGTGCAGCTTTGCATATTTGGACATTTCATATGAGTATAAATACATAGTATGAGGTCTCTTGTTTCTGGATTCTTTTTCTTAGGCTATTCTTTTCCAAGTTAATTGATATTGTAGCATGAATTAGTATTTCATTTCTCTTTATAACTCAATAATATTGAATTGTAGGGATATTCTACATTGTGTTTATCCATTCATCAATTGATGGATGCTTGTTTTTTTTCATTTTTGGTTGTTACAAAAAATTCTACTTTAATTGAAGGATACTTTTATGATGCCAGTTATTTTAAGTATGTTGGGACTTCTTTTACAGCCTTATATGTGATTTATCATAGAAAAGTCCCACATATACACAAGAATAATGTGTGTTCTGCAATTGCTGACCACACTGTTTCATAGATGTCTGTTAGGTTCAATCAATTTACAGTGTTGTAATAATACTCTCTCTATATATACATACACACACAAACACACATGCATACATACATATACATAGATATATAAAGATTTGAAAATAGTAAAGGAATTTCACTATGTTAAATTCATGTGGTTATCATTAGTTACTAGATTCATTGACCATTTGTTCTAATTGATTTCACAAATTAAGACACTAAGGAAAGGAGGCAAATGTGAGTACAGTTACTTAATTATAGTGTTACATGTAATGTTAAATATAATATTTAAGTATAACTTAAAAACAATTTTGTATTTAAACAACAAAAAACACAGATAAAACATAGTTTTAGGGCAAAGATTAAACTCAAAGTCTTGTTACTTATATGAAAGAAAATTTTCAGAATAATCTTAGATTAATTTTTCCCAGCAACTTCATTCATCCATTTCCAAGATATCCTACAAAAATAAAACAGAATAAAGTTGGGAAATAAGCAAAATTCAAAATATAATTGTTGAGTGCACAGCAACAAGAATACTATGACTTTTTTTATGTACCATTGGGACAAAAGCAAGAATAAAATTTCTCTTATGCTTGCAGATTCCTTTTAAAGCATCACATAACTTTCTGCGTACCTTGTCTGAATGCCAGTCTTTCTTCATCCTCTGTAGTTTTTATTCTTGGGTATGCTCCTTTAATAGTGAATTACATATTGATTGCCTAAAATTGAGAACAGTCTAAAAACTGAGAAACCAAGTAACCAAATAGTGAAAAGCAACATTCCCTCTATTTCTACAGAAATAAATTTCTGTTAGATGTATATTTCTGGTTTATATGAATCCACTTAACAGATTTGAATGAGAAATAGGAGTCTGCTCATATAGGAAATTAGATTTAAAAATGAATGCTTTTGGAGTTATAAATCCAAGAGTTATGGGCATTGTACAAAAATAACATAAATTTGAAATATAATGCTTTCCATAAGCCAATTGATGGCTTGCATAAGCCAGTTTAGGAAATACCATATTTATCATCCCAACATAGATGAATGCAAGCATAATTTTTAGAAAATAATTAGACTAAAGTAACATATATTGTAAATAACATTTCTAGGATTGAAACATGGGTCAATCTAACTTAAAAATGCTATTTTTAGTTATGGTGTACTCATATCTAAACTTCAAGTTTAGTGTAATGTTCATATAAAGCCACCCCTTCAATTAAGTCATGCACAAATTTTATTTTTTAGAGAATATATATTGGAAGTTTCAGAAGTCATGCTTTATGTTAAAGTATTTGGAAACCTACACTTAACTTAGCTATTCAATATTAATTTAAAAAATAGTTTTGCCTAAATCTTGCTATGGTGTCTTTTAGCATTTACCCTTAATATTCCATTCAGGCTATTATTATGTGATCTTTTAGATACAGGTTTCTGATTTTTAGGAATTTCCTACATATTAATTGTGTTATACTTTTGATACACTTTCCCATTATTTAGCTTTATTGTTTGATTGATTGATCTCCTAGGATAATGTATATTATAGTACAGTTTTCTAGAAAAAAAACTCATTTTTCCCATTGACTTAACTTGGCTCCTTTATTGAGAATCAGCCATTGAGTATGGTGTATTTCTTGACTCTATTGAATTTACTTGTCTATCTTAATGCTAACACCACATGACCTTGATTGCAGTATCACTATAGAAGTCTTTAAGTAAATTAAAGTCAATTTGAACATCTTCAGAATTCTTTTGTCTATTTTAGGTCCTTTACAATTCCATATAAATTGTTGAATAAGGTGTCAGTTTCTTCAAAATGCCTGCTGAAATTGTAATTAGAGTTGCTTTAATTCTGTATGTCATTTTGGGGAAAATTAATTCCTTACCACAATTTATTTAGTCTTCTCATCTGCAAATATGACTGACTTTTCCATTTAATTAGGTATCCTTTAATTTCTTTCAGTAATAGTCTGTTATTTTCAGGGTAAAGGTCTCATATTTGTTTTGTTAAATTATCCCTAAGTGTTTCATAATTTTGATTATAACTATGAGTGGTTTTTTTCTTTTAATTAAGTATGGTGCAAGTGCAAGCTCTAAGATCTTCATAGATATTTTTTATCAAGATGCAGAAGTTTTCTTTTATTCCCAGGGTATTTTTAATAGTATTATCATTATGAATGAGTAGTGGATTTTATCACCTGTTTTTCCTATGATTATCATGATTTTATTTTTAATTCATTTAGGTGATGAATTTTATTGATTAATTTTCAAATAGTTGGCCATTCTTGCAATCAAGCATCACCCCACTTTTCAGACAATCATGCCCTTGCTTGATTGCTTTTAAACTAATTTTTTTACTTATTTATCAGTTTTTTATTTTTACACTTGATCTACTTTTTAAAGATATTTTCATTGGTATGCTTGGTCTGATACAAGGTAATCTGCATAAGCGGAAACAGTAGTGCTCCAATTTGTAGTTCTGTCTATTGCAAAAAGCTCCTCTCCATGTAACTATCCATTGATGTATTCAGGATGGTATACTATAATCATGTAATTAGCAACAGCTTTATTTCCAATTTATTCTTCTTATCGCCTCAATAATTGCATTATTAAAAACTCTGATTTTGATCTTTCCTCCCATCAAAAACATTTGTACACGCAGAGGAATCCACTCATTTCTATCAATAATTTAATAATTTCTGCAGATTACTGAAATCCCAAAGAATTGTAGGGTCGTGTCTGTGTTATTATCAACCTCCCTTTTAGCATGACCTGGCAGAGTGCTGAATTCCTACCTTTACTTATAAATCAATTTCAGGGGCTGCCATTCATAAAACTAGATATCTAGACCTACTCTTAACTTACCTAATTTTACTTTGGAACAACCTATATTGGATACTTACTGTCTCTTGAATTTATTTAAAGAGTCTAAAAATGGCTTATTGTTAATACTTTGTAGCACCTTATCTGATTGCCAATTTTATTTCCTTAAGGCTACTCTTTTTGCCAAAGCTTTCTAAGTTTCGTAACTATATTTCTCATAGTTCAAGGTGGCTATCACCGTTAAATTTATTTTTCCTATACGGTAACTAAACTCTGTATGTACTATAATATTCTGTTCTACACTATACTCATTATACTACACATGTCCTTGGTGACTGATGCTATTCACAGCTATATCACTTATATTTTCCATGCTTCCTGGAACTCCCATTTAATTTTAGTTCATTCGTAAGAAATACATTTGTTGTTCATAACTTTTCAATTTTTCTTTTGCTAAAACTCTGCTATTGGGCAGCGACAGCACTTTGCTTGGGTCACAGGGCCCAACTCAGTGGGGAGGGAGAGGAGGCAAACCTTTTTTTCTATAATGAAGTCGGTGGCCCATTTTAGTATACCTTAATTCCAGAAATACTACCTAATATTTTACTTACTTTTTTAACATGAACAATTCTTCCCCTTTATTAAATATTCTAAGAATGGAAGTCAAATCTCATTTCCTTTCTTTTTTCAGAATTCTTTTAGTTTTTAACTATAGCCTGGGAAGAAGCCTTTACTTTGCCACTTTTTGATATTATTTCCTATTTTGAGTTTTTGCCCTTTAAAATTTTCTGTTGTCTCAGGATCCAGCTCTATCTAGGGGAATTGGCACTGGTAGAACCCTCGAGAGTTTATCAGCCCTTAGGCTGGTAAAAAACCATCATCCCTTGAGCAGTTTATCACACAGACTTTCTTAAATGGCTCTATTAATCATTTATTGTGTTTTTTTTAATTGGAGTGAGTGTATATTTGAAAAGACTATAGGGTTAACCATGACCATATTCCTTTGATTGAAATTTCTTACCCTTTTTTATACAAATTAATAAAATGTCAACAAATCAGTATCCACTTCTTATTAAACCAGCTTTCAGTACCCTAATGTTTAAGTTTTGCTGCCAACGAGTATCTTCCATCTTTTTAAAAGTGGTCCTTAGGTTTTATTCCACTCATTCCCCAACTTTTACAAAACAAAACAATTTAGACAGGGACATGGTAACATGCTTCTATTAACTCATCAAATTTTAAAATAAAGGATTGTTCTATGCTTTCATTTATTATGATTTAGGTAAACCTTACCATGACAATTGCTGCAAAATTTTTTGAGTGTTCTAAGGCAATTTAACCTATTCAACAATTAAAAGGTGTTTTTTCTTCCTTATTAATATTGGGCAAACCCATGGGTATACCTTTTCTTTCACATAACCTCAGGCAATGAAGGCAAGTCCTACAGAGAATTATGCTAAGGGCACAAATACTTATTAGCAAGAAGGAACTAAAAAACACCTACAGATGCTACAGCTCAGGGTAAGTCTCACTCTACCTTTAGGCACAACAGCTAGCAAGCTTCAGGAAAAGTTAACTATGCAACAGATGCAAGAATGTTCTGTCAACAGGATCAGCCATCTTTCTCGGCTGGTAAACAGGCAGTAGGTTGTCTCCTTAGGACAGAGGACCAACAGAACAATAGATGCAAAGCTATACTGAAATTATTATCCTGTCTTAGTTGCTATACAGTCTTCCTAACCACCTACATATATATTTTTAATGTTCATACTTCCTCAATATGCTCTGTGGTAAATTTTAATGAATATGTTGAAAATGTAATTTTCTTTGAAGTGTTAATTCCTGATTAGACTATTTCAAATGTTAACTCATCTCTCCTGTTGGGTAAATTAAAGATAATTTGCATATACTTTTATGCCATACTGTTTATACTAAAGTATTTTAAAAGAAAAACCTTACAGTCAGCTAAAAAAAAAAAGACAATAAAGAGTTTCATCCACTCACTCACTCATTCAACAAACATGCCAAGAATTTTCTAAACACTGGGAATACAGATCAACTAAGCAATGAAAACTTTGATTGCTAAAGAAGAGATACAGTAAAATAGGATAAAAAAAGAGGAAAGATGTCTTTTTGTAGAGAAATCAATGTAGTCTTAGTGAAAAGGGAATATTTTAACTGTAATAAAAAGAATACAATTGACAAAGTCAATTAGTGTTACAAAGTCTTTTTGTCCAAACTTCAATTTTGTACTTAAATTTCTGGGTCCTTCCTTTCCTTAACATGAAACATTCTTTGGAACAATCTTATTGATAACTCATGATCCTCACTGATGTATTTTTTTATGTTTAATCTAAGAAGCTTATTAGTAACTTTTTTTATTAAGGTATGATTGATATATACTCTTCTGAAGGTTTCACATGAAAAAACAATGTGGTTACTACATTTACCCGTATTATCAAGTCCCTACCCATACTCCAAAGCAGTCACTGTCCATCAGTGTAGTAAGACGCTACAGATACACTACGTGCCTTCTCTGTGCTACAGTGTTTTCCCCGTAACCCCCTACTCCATGTGTACTAAACATAATACCCCTCAATCCCCTTCACGCACCCTCCACACCTGCCTTCCCACACCCCTCCGTTTGGTAACCAGTAGTTCATTCTTGGAGTCTCTGAGTCTGCTGCGATTTTGTTCCTTGAGTTTTGCTTCATTGTTATACTCCACAAATGAGGGAAATCATTTGGCATTTGTCTTTCTCCGCCTGGTTTATTTCACTGAGCATAATGTCTTCCAGATCCATCCATGTTGTTACAAATGGTAGAATTTGTTTCTTTCTTATGGCTGAATAATATTCCATTGTGTATATGTACCACATCTTCTTTATCCATTCATCTACTGATGGACACTTAAGTTGCTTCCATATCTTGGCTATTGTAAAAAGTGCTGCGATAAATTTAGGGGTGCATATGTCTTTTTGAATCTGAGAAGTTGTATCCTTAGGGTAAATTCCAAGAAGTGGGATTCCCTGGTCAAATGGCATTTCTATTTTTAGTTTTTTGCTTTCCACAATGGTTGAACTAGCTTACATTCTCACCAGCAGTGTAGGAGGGTTCCCCTTTCTCAGCATCCTTGACAGCATTTGTTGTTCTTAGTCTTTTCTATGCTGGCCATCCTTAATGGTGTGAAGTGATAACTCTTCGTGGTTTTAATTTGTATTTCCATGATGATTAGTGATGTGGAACATCTTTTCATGTGACTGTTGGCCATCTGAATTTCTTCTTTGGAGAACTGTCTCTTCATATCCTCTGCCCATTTGTTAATTGGGTTATTTGCTTTCGGGGTGTTGAGGTGTGTAAGTTCTTTATATATTTTGGATGTTAACTCCTTGTTGGATATGTCATTTAAAAATATATTCTCCCATACTGGAGGGTGCCTTTTTGTTATGTTCATGGTGTCCTTTGCCATACAGAAACTTTTTAGTTTGATGTAGTCCCATGTGTTCATTTTTGCTTTTGTTTCCCTTGCTCAAGGAGATGCATTCAGAAGAAGCTGCTGATGCTTATATTCAGGAGATTTTTGCCTATGTTGTCTTCTAAGAGATTTATGGTTTCATGACTTACATTCAAGTCTTCGATCCATTTCGAGTTTACTTATGTGTATGGGGTTAAACAATAATTCAGTTTCATTCTTTTGCATGCAGTTGTCCAGTTTTGCCAACACCAGCTGTTGAAGAGGCTGTAATTTCCCCATTATATGTCCATGGCTTCTTTATCTTATATTAATTGACCACATATGGTTGGGTTTTTATCAGGGCTCTCTAGTCTGTTCCATTGGTCTATGGGTCTGTTCTTGTGCCAGTACCAAATTGTCTTGATTACTGTGGCTTTGTAGTAGAGCTTGAAGTTGGGGAGCATAAGCCCCCAGCTTTATTCTTCCTTCTCAGAATTGCTTTGGCTATTTGAGGTGGTTTGTGGTTCCATATGAATTTTAGGATGATTTTCACTAGTTTGTTGAAGAATGCTGTTGGTATTTTGATAGGAATTGCGTTGAATCTATAGATTGTTTTAGGCAGGATTGCCATTTTGACAATATTAATTCTTCCTATCCATGAGCATGGGATGTTTTTCCATTTATTGGTATCTTCTTTAATTTCTCTTAAGAGTGTCTTGTAGTTTTCAGAGTATAGGTCTTTCACTTCCTCGGTTAGGCTTATTCTTAGGTATTTTATTCTTTTTGATGCAATTCTGAATGGAATTGTTTTCCTGATAGATCTCTCTGGAAGTTCATAGTTAGTATATAGGAATGCCACAGATTTCTGTGTATTAATTTTGTATCCTGCAACTTTGTTGAATTCAGATATTAGATCTAGTAGTTTTGGAGTGGATTCTTTAGGGTTTTTTATGTTCAATATCATATCATCTGCAAACAGGGACAGTTTAACTTCTTCCTTGCCAATATGGATGTCTTTTATTTCTTTGTGTTTTCTTATTGCTGTGGCTAGGACCTCCAGTACTATGTTGAATAGAAGTGGGGAAAGTGGGCATCCTTGTCTTGTTCCCGATCTTAAAGAAAAAGCTTTTAGCTTCTCACTGTTAAGTATGGTGTTCACTGTGGGTTTGTCATATATAACCTTCATTATATTGAGGTACTTGCCCTCTATACCCATTTTGTTGAGAGTTTTTATCATGAATGGATGTTTAATTTTGTCAAATGCATTTTCATCATCTATAGAGATGATCATGTGGTTTTTGTCTTTCTTTTTGTTGATGTGGTGGATGATGTTGATGGATTTTCGAATGTTGTACCATCCTTGCATCCCTGGAATAAATCCTAGTTGATGATGATGGATGATATTTTTTATATATTTTTGAATTCAGTTCGCTAATATTTGGTTGAGTATTTTTACATCATCTTCATCAGGGATATTGGTCTGTAATTTTCTTTTTTTGTGGTGTCTTTGCCTGGTTTTGATATTAGAGTGATGTTGGCCTCATAGAATGAGTTTAGAAGTATTCCCTCTTCTTCTACTCTTTGGAAAACTTTAAGGAGAATGGGTATTAGGTCTTCACTAAATGTTTGATAAAATTCAGCAGTGAAGCCATCTGGTCCAGGAGTGTTGTTCTTAGGTTGGTTTTTGCTTACCAATTCAATTTTGTTGCTGGTAATTGGTCTGTTCTCCTTTTCTGTTTCTTCCTTCGTCAGCCTTGGAAGGTTGTATTTTTCTAGAAAGTTGTCCATTCCTTCTAGGTAATCAAGTTTGTTAGCATATAATTTTTTATAATATTCTCTAATAATTCTTTGTATTTCTGTGGTGTCTATAGTAATTTTTCCTTTCTCATTTCTGATTCTGTTTATGTGTGT
This sequence comes from Manis javanica, assembly GCF_040802235.1. Classification (NCBI taxonomy): domain Eukaryota; kingdom Metazoa; phylum Chordata; class Mammalia; order Pholidota; family Manidae; genus Manis; species Manis javanica. The sequence goes on from NC_133164.1 coordinate 24,902,470, forward strand.
AGAGTCCCTTTTTTCTTGATAAGTCTGGCTAGGGGTTAATCTATTTTGTTTATTTTCTCAAAGAACCATCTCTTTGCTTTCATTGATTCTATTGTTTTATTCTTCTCAATTTTATTTATTTCTTCTCTAATCTTTATTATGTCCCTCCTTCTACTGACTTTGGGCCTCCTTTGTTCTTCTTTTTCTAGTTTCATTAATTGTGAGTTTAGACTGCTTATATAGGATTGTTCTTCTTTCCTGAGGTAGGCCTGTATTGCAATATGCTTTCCTCTTAGCACAGCCTTGGCTGTGTCCCACAAATATTGTGGTGTTTGAACTATTGTTATCATTTGTCTCCATATATTGCTTAATCCCTGTTTCTATTTGGTCATTGATCCATTGCTTATTTAGGAGCATGTTGCGAAGCCTCCATGTGTTTGTGGCATTTTTCATTTTCTTTGCATAATTTATTTCTAGTTTCATACCTTTGTGGTCTGAGAAACTGGTTGGTACAATTTCAATCTTTTTGAATTTACTGAGAATCTTTTTATGGCCTATTATATGATCTATTCTTGAAAATGTTCCGTGTGCACTTGAAAAGAATGTGTATTCTGCTGCTTTTGGGTGTAGAGTTCTATAGATGTCTGTTAGGTCCATCTGTTCTATTGTGTTGTTCAGTGCCTCTGTCTCCTTACTTATTTTCTGTCTGGTTGATCTGTCCTTCAAAGTGAGTCGAGTGTTGAAGTCTCATAGAACAAATGCATTGCATTCTATTTCCCCTTTTAATTCTGTTAGTATTTGTTTCACATATGTACATGTTTCTGTGTTGGGAACATAGATATTTATAATGGTTATATCTTCTTGTTGGACTGACCCCTTTATCATTATGTAATGTCCTTCTTTGTCTCTTGTGATTTTCTTTGTTTTGAAGTCTATTTTGTCTGATACAAGTATTGCAACTCCTGCTTTTTTCTCCTTATAAGTTACATGAAATATCTTTTTCCATTCCTTCACTTTTAATCTGTGTATGTCTTTGGGTTTAAAGGGAGTCTCTTGTAGGCAGCATATACATGGGTCTTGTTTTTTTATCCATACAGTGACTCTATGTCTTTTGATTGGTGCATTCATTCCATTTGCATTTAGGGTGATTATCGATAGGTATGTACTTATTGCCATTGCAGGCTTTAGACTTGTGGTTACCAAAGGTTCAAGGTTAACTTCCTTACTATCTAAAAGTCTAACTTAACTCACTTAATATGCTATTACAAACACAGTCGAAGGTTTCTTTTCTTTTCCTCCTCCTTTTTCTTTCTCCTCCAGTCGTTACATATTAGGCGTCATATTCTGTACTCTTTGTCTATCCATTGATTGTCTTTGGGGATAGTTAATTTAATTTTGCATTTGCTTAGTAATTAGCTGGTCTACTTTCTTTACTGTGGTTTTATTACCTCTGGTGACAGCTATTAAACCTTAGGAACACTTTCATCTATAGCAGTCCTTCCAAAATACACTGTAGAGATGTTTTGAGGGAGGTTAATTCTCTCAGCTTTTGCTTATCTGGGAATTGTTTAATCCCTCCTTCAAATTTAAATGATAATCTTGCCAGATAAAGTAATCTTAGTTCCAGGCCCTTCTGCTTCATTGTATTGAACACATCATGCCACTCCCTTCTGGCCTGTAAGGTTTCTTCTGAGAAGTCTGATATTAGCCTGATGGGCTTTCCTTTGTATGTGATTTTATCTCTCTCTCTGGCTGCTTTTAAGTTTGTCCTTTTCCTTGATCTTTGCCATTTTAATTGCTATATGTCTTGGTGTTGTCTTCCCTCCATCCCTTATACTGGGAAATCTCTGGATCTCCATGGCCTGAGAGAGTATTTCCTTCCCCAGATTGGGGATGTTTTCAGCAACTACCTCCTCAAAGACGCTTTCCATCCATTTCTCTCTCTTCTTCTTCTGGTACCCCTATAATGCAAATATTATTCCGTTTGGATTGGCCACACAGTTCTCTCAATATTCTTTCATTCTTAGAGATCCTTTTTTCTGTCTGTGACTCAGCTTCTTTGTATTCCTCTTCTCGTTTGTATTTCACTTATCGTGTCCTACACCATATCCAGTCTGCTTTTAATACCCTCCATTGTTCTCTGCAACAATTGGATCTCCAACTGGAATTAATTCCTGAGTTCTTGAATATGTTTCTGTACCTCCATTAGCATGTTAATGATTTTTATTTTGAACTCCCTTTCAGGAAGATTCATGATGTACATGTCATCTTTCTCAGGGGTTATATTAATTTTACTCTGTACCAGGTTCCTTTGAGGTTTCATATTTGTGTATATGGCACCCTCTAGTTTCCAGAAACTCTACTCTCTGGAGCTGCTCAGCCCCTGAAGTAACGTCGGGGGTCACAGGAGATTGAGATTGGTGCCTGGGGGAAGGAAATAGTTGTTTCCTGCTTACCTGCTGCTATGCCTGTTTCCACTCCCTGAACCGGTGGGACCAGCATACAGGTATAAGTTTTTATCCGAGAGCAGCCGGATATGGATCCCTGCTTTACACAAGTGGCTGGAATCTCAGTCTGTTGAGGAATTCTGCCTGTCTTAGCTTTCCAACCCTGTAATCACAAGAGTATCATGAAAGCACCATGCAATGTAGTTTTGTGCTCCCAGATCAGATATCTGGAGTTAGGTATTCAGCAGTCCCAAGCTTTCCACTCCCTCCCTGCTCAGTTTCTCTTCCTCCTGCTGGTGAGCTGTGGTGAGGGAAGGGCTTAGGTCCTGCTGGGGCACAGCTTTGGTACATTCCCCTGTTCCGTGAGGTCTGCTCTTTTCTCCAGGTATGTGCAGTCTGGTGCAGTCCTCTTTCCTGTTGCTCTCTCGGGATTAGTTATATTAATTATATTTTCATATTATATGTGGTTTTAGTAGGAAGCCTCTGTCTCACCTCTCATGCCACCATCTTCAATCCTCCAAGTTTATCAGTAATTTATCTTTAACTTTTGTTCAAGCATTACAACTAAAATTAACTTATAATAGTTTTCTCTAAATGCTGTCAGGACCCAGTTGTGAGGCCCTGGTTAATGACTGTTAAATTCCATTTCTCTAGCAGCTGATTAAGTCTACATCCCAACCTCTTCCCTTACCAGTCTCTGGGTCTCTCAAGACCAGGTACCAGACTGTGCCCTGGAGCCTGAAATCATTCAGATTAGCTAACCCTCAGGGAGCCTGGCGGACATAGCTAACCCCACCCTACTTGCAATAAATAATCTGCTTTCTACAGCTTCAGTTTACCCCTCTGTACAGGTTTCATTCCTTTACATGGCCCTCCCTGGCCACCTTCACACATTTAGAGCTCAAAGTAACAGAGTTCTAAATGTTAATGTCCTTTGTTTCACCATCAAAAGAATGTTTAATCTTATAAAACAACTGGCGCTGTGAGCAGGATGGCTGACTCTTGGATTGCTTTGTGAGTAGGCTGCTCTTGACTTAGTCCTTAGTTCCAAACCACCTCAAGAGTGACATGAGATTTTTTTTTTTTTTTTTGCCAGTTTTCACTACTTTCCTTTTTACCCAAATTTCCTAGGTGGGGGTATATTAAAAATAAATGGTGCTAATTGGCTGCTCCCCAGGGGCTAAATGCTAGCCCAGATGGCGGCCCAGCCCACTACAATAGGAGTGATAGGTCACCAGAGCCACTAACTTGTGCTTTTGATCATAGATGTTGTCTGCTTGAGGCCTATAGCAAGGGCGGTGGTATCTTTGGCATTGTTTATTTATTATTATTTGGGGCAGAACTCTTATTTTCTCATTTGTCTGTGTTATTTCAGGCAAGGCAGCCCCTCTGGAAGAATGGGTTCACTGGGATCTTTCAAGTTAAAGAGATTGCATTCTGGTCTCCTTGTCCATGTTGCTCCGGTGGGGATAGTGACCTGTCTTTTTCTTTGCTGCTGCATTCTTTACTGGTGATGCCATTGATCTTCTTGCTGCTCATATACTCAGAGGTATTGGGGGTTGAGCTCTTGGAGACCAGTGTTTAATCAAATGAAGGGAAGGGACTAGATATCTCATCACTGCACCCCCTTAAGGACACCTGACAAAGATACCCTATTGTTTAGGTAACACATGACTACCTAGCCAAGGAGCTTGAGCTTTTGTATGTGCCCCCACATATCAACACACAAAAGAACTAATAGTTCCAACACAGGGGCTTTCTGCACTGTCCCAAGGATAGTGTGCTATTACTCTCCAAGGGCAAATCCCAAACCCTGGGATGTTGACTAGGAAGCTTTGTAACAAAATGGCTGCCTATGAGGCAATTCTAGCAATCTGAAGTTTGCCAAGGTGGCTGTACTGACTTTTCCTCCCCATGTTGATAGCTGAGATACTATGGAAGGAAGAGGGTTAGTAGGAGATCTAGCAGGACATAGGATTAATACCTGTGAGGTGCTTCAGTCCAAAATTATTTCTGAATTCTGTACTACATACTCCCTGTCTCAGAATCAAATAATTTATTCACATTTAAGAAACCCTTTCATACTGATCCAAACCTGTGGAGGCTACATAGCCTAATTTCATGTTTTAAATTGTCTGAAGTCAGAAACCAAGGTAGAGAACATTAAATTGATATCTAAATGGTAAGGTAGATTACTAAAAACAATGGCTAGCAAATAAAAATTTGCAAATTTGCCCAAAGATTATGATTTGAGACATCTGACTGTATTTCCAAGGTTCTAGAGTTTAGTGAGATGAAATTTATTAACAAACTAGTAAGAATTTAAGGAAGTTATGTTGTATAATCACTGAAACAGAAATGTCTGTGAAAGCACTGAGATAATTCGCAAGCACCAAAAAAACCCCGAAATCACAAAATGAGATAATAAAGATTTGCTGTTTTCAGAATTGGCATTTTGTTTAATATACATCTCAGATGTCACTTTGAATTGTAACAGTAAAGGTTATCCCCAGTGAGAGGAGAAATCTGAGATGCAGAAGACACAGTGATGAGTCTGTGTCTTTATTTTCCAGTTTCCTCTTTACCAGATCTCTGTGTGTTATACCTGCTAGCAATCTCCACCATGGTACATGCTGTTTTTTCTTTAACCACATGTTTAAAACCTGCCTCCTATGTAATTACTAACTCATGATGAGCTATGCCCAGACCTGCCTTAGTACGTTACACACTCTTCGGTTGGTTCCTGCTCTTTCATGCACCCTTCTTTGGCACCAATTTCTGGTTTTCATCTTGAGATTTCTCTTCTGTTGTTAAAGTACTTGATTTTTCATGAACTTTACTAGTGAATAAAATGTTCTTATTTTCACTGCAAAATACTTTCACCTAGAGACCAATCATAAAGCAGCAGGTAGTTTCTGTATCAATAATTACTTATGATACAAATGAATTCACATAACTTGAATCATACATTTAGGTTATAGAGTTTTAAAGATAAATATATATGTTAACATATTTATTATAATACAGTTTTATCAATGAAAGTTGTATCTAAGTAAAGATCAAAATTATTACCAATAAGTAATATCTAAGTCAAAAGGATGAAAATCAACAGAGATTAAAAAATTATCTTCATTTAATTTAGACATGATTGAATTGCATAAGTACAGATGGAAAAAACATCTACCTCATATGATGTGAAAAGGAATTTTCACTGAATTTTAAGTTCAGTTGTCAAAATAGTAGTGGGTTTTCTCTTGTTTTAATACTGCAAGGTTTGCCTTTAAAAAGATTATGCTAAACAAAAGAAAATAAAACTATGATTTATGTTCAAAGGTAATAGAAAACCAGTTGTTTGCATATATATAGATAGATAGATAGATAGATTTCTGAATATCCATACAGAACTACAAATATCCAATATAGAGTTTGAATGAACATCAGCCAAAGGATGCATAACAATCATATTTGTATTTGGTAGGGAATTCAACAAGTTTATTTTAAGGTCCCATTCATCTTTCCATCTAAATGCAGCAAGGTGTGAACTGAATTTTCATTAAGATTTAGTTATATAATCATCAGAAGAAGCACACTAAAATTCCATATTAATAAGTCATGATGCAGTTCCCCGGCATAAATTAGGCTTGATCCTGTGGACTCTTTCATATACAAAGTTGTAAATTTTCATGCAGTTAATAATAGTTTTAATAAATATATTTATTAGTCATATTGATTTTGTGAATATGTTGGTATTAAAATTAATGCAGCAATGGCTAATAATCTTTTGAGAAATTCTGTTAGTATTAACACTGAAAATATTGTGAATATAAATTATCAAAAGTCCAAATTGAAAATAGAAACTTGACCAAAGAGAAAGTGTGATATTAAGAAGACATGGAATATCAAAATGCCCTGAGATAAAGACTCCTAATTGAAATAAGATGGTGATTGAGGTGGTTAATTTCTGATGTTTCAGGAAAAAAGAATATAGCAGCTTAGACAGTGAGTCTTTAATAGAAGTAGATTTTAACAAGTCTATCCCAACTAGTAAAGTGCCTGACTCTGGTAGGTGAGCAATGTTTATTTACTGTATAAATAAGCCCTTATTTCTCTTTTGAATTCCACTTAAAATACATGTTTTGAGCAGGCAGTCCATCAAGCTAGAGTTTAGCTCAACTATAGGTCAGTTACTTTAAGTAAACTACTTCCATTAACCTCTAAATAAGTGAATACGTGTATGTGATGGGAAGTGTGGAGGCAAATGTGACACTCCAGATTAATGCATATATATTCCTGACCACCAACAATGATTCCTGGCTTAAATTCTTTTGATTGTGATTTCTTATTAATAAAAAACCTCTTATACATTTTGTGCTGGTTGAAAATAATTTTCTGTTCTTTCATTTGTAGAGTCTATCTTGAGTTCTCACAACAGAGGTGCCATGCCTTCACTCATAATAACACTGCTATTTTGTAGGCTTCATTTTAAAAAGCCCATTTCTCTGTATCTGAGAAAAATTCAGCAGTACTTGGGATACTATTTTTTCCATCCTTAAAGCACAAGATATTCATTATCATTGCTCTGAGGAGAATTAGGCATGTCACCAAATTGTCCTGTTTTCTTTCCTACACAATTTCAGTGGTAGTTATTCTGTGTTTGTAGCAATCTTCAAAAAAGCTTCACAAGGGATAGTTTTTAGCTTTATTAAAAATAACAAAATGATTATTTTGGATATAATCTTTTTTTTAAATTTGTTTTTCTAGTAAAGAATAATGTACCAGCTGCAGGTTGAACTATAGCAATTCTGGGCATGCACTAATGAACCTGAGTTTCATAAAGTGCCATAGTATGTATTTCAGTAATTAATCCTATATGTATAGAGAACCCATTTTACTTGTGAACTAGTTTTTTATGAGATGAAAATAGCTCAAGTATCAATGAATTTCAGCAATGCACCTTCACATGGTCCTATGAGGATACTCTCATTCAAAATGGTATCTATCAACTGGCTACTTCATGGCTATATCTCTTCATCCACATGGGAAATTGCAAATAATTTAAAGATGGCCCTTTAATTTATGAAATAGAGTAAAAAAAGCAAAGCGAATATTGTCCCGTGATAAAATATGCATTTAAATATGGAACTGAATTAAGCGACAGCTCAGAGGAAAAAAGTGATCTTGAAATTAAAACAGGAAAACATTTAACTATGCAGCTGTAATGAAGAGATAAAATTAGAGAATCTTAGGCTTTCTCAGTACTAACATTTTTCTTTCTCAAAAATAATATTTAAACTTGGTGTAGGAAAACTGGAAACATAAATTATGAAGATATCCTGGCCTTCAAATCTTAAGTGATTTCTGCAAAAATCTGAACATGTTGAAAAATAGTGTTCTTAGTACTATGAAAGAAATATTTTATACCATTTTATATTCTATGAATTACCATATCTATTATTAAAATTGTTTACTAAAATCTTACCAGATGATATATTTGCAAAATTACCAGTAAAGGTTTCATTAACTCCAATGTAAGGCATAAATAATATATGATAATTTAATTTTATTTTGATTATCACTTACTATTTTTAAAACTGGAAGAAAAGGAGGAAAAAAAGGTTAGAGAATTAACAGCACCCCCTAATTTGCCCATATGTCTATTTCTAGTCACTTTGTTTTCCTAAGGTATCTGCCATTGTGATTTCTAATATTATATACTCAATTTGTTTTTATTTTAAGTTTTATAAAAGTGGTATAATATAGTATATGCTTTTTTATACCTGGCTTCTTTTACCTAACAGATTTGTGAGATTCTTCCATATTTTTCCTTAGAATGGTCATTGTTCTTGCTCATTGCTAATAGTTCGTTGTGGGAATACACTGTATTTATTCATCCTTTCTATTCTTGGTAGTCAGTAATATTTAGATTTTGTATTTTGAAAATAATATTGGTATATACATACTTGTGCATTTATTTTAGAGAGCATATGTTTGCCTTTTTGGTAGGAATATTCTTAGAAGTGGAATTAGTGGGTATTAATTAGTTCAGCTTCGGTAAATGCAGTAAAAAAAGTGCTCACAGTGGTTTTCACCAATTTTAATTCCCAGCAGCAGTAACTGAGAATTCCATTTGCTGCTCAGCCTCATTAACATTTGATGTTATCTTTGAGGCCTGTCCTAAGTTGTGAAGCTACTCTGTTTTCTTTGAAGACTTTTTTTTTTTGTATAGTCATCTTAGTACACTTTTTGCCACATCTTGAACACTTTGTAAATCTTAGTTTTATTTTTTGTGGTAAGGATTTTAGTAAAAAGTAGATGAAAATTAGTCCTAACAAGATGGTGGTTGGGGCTTATCTCCTACAAATCAAGCAATCGATCAATCATAAACAGAGAAAGTAATTCATAATTGTTTTAAGGAATACAAGAAGTCTTGTTTAAAAATGTTCCTAATTTCTAAATGTGAACATTGACAAGAAATATATTCTATAGTGTCCCAACCTTTCTCTGCTTCTGATTTTTTTATGTGTGTTGCAAATTAGGAATATTTTCAAAATCCTTATATTTATTATGTATTCTTTATCATGATCCTCATTCCATATTTATTTTGTAAAGGAATATTTAGTTCTTAGAATGATATATTCTTTATATTAAAAACTAAAAGCAAAATGAAACTTTTATTTAAGAAGTGGGAAAATCCTGATATTAAGATTCAGAAGGAATCACTTAATTTTGTAAGAATATTGAGAAAAAAATACCAACATTAAATATCAAATATGTTTGAGTTCATTTAAATGGGTACTTGTAAATCCAATGCTCTGTATTTTCAATAATTGCTACTGCATTTATTATAAGCTAATGCATGATACCTCAGAAGGAAAAAAATTTAAAGGATAAGACTCATACATCAATACCTTCTTTATGCCCATGAACTTGAGAGACTAAAAATATTACAATTGGCTTACCAGAAATTCTTCTCAATATTGAGATTGAATTCCCTTGGAAAATAGTTGCAATCAATTTTCATTTGATACATTCAGCTGCTCAATGAGATTAGATGTTAGGATTTATGGTACAACTTCTTGCGAAGATTATAGCTCTTGCAAGGGTGAAGATATGGAAGGAGTATGCAGTATATTTCCCATTGATGGTGTTCAGCTCTTAACTTGATACATAAACTAGCAGTGATCTGATAAGAAAGAAAATAGGAGCAACATTTTAATTTGAAAGGAAGCTGTAATGATATGAAATACTCTTCTTTTAGTTCACTTAAATTCTGCTAAAGCTTTAGAAGTGAAAATCTAACAAGGGAAAGAAACACTTCAGGTGCAGTGAATTCTTCCATTGGAAACTGAAGTTCATTCTTACATGACTTTAGGGACACCATTTACATCTTGTTTATGAAAGTACAGTTATTGTGTAATAAAACATCTGATATTTAAGAAGTGGCTACTGGTAAAAGAGAGAGGTAAAAATAAAAGTTAATTACAAATACATGTTATGCATTAAAAAGGAAAAAGTAAACCCTAATTTAAAATAAAAATATTAAAATGTTGAGTTTGAAATTTAATTCTACCACTTTCTCTGTCAGTGTACATTGCTAAAATCTGAAATATCTAAGCCCTAACCACTGCTTTCTGTTATACATGATTAACACTCATTCTGTATAATCTCAATGTCAGAATAATACATCAAATATAAATTGTTGTTTCCTCCTCATATTCACAAAATCCCTTTCCATTTTCTAACCTTCTCCCTTTCCACAGTGATATGCTTATATGACTATTATAAATCCAATTTCCAAAATAATTTAATGTCTTTTTCTATTTAACTAACTGTTAAGGTCACAATTGATTAAACTGAGACTACAAAATTATATATGTTTACTGAAAGCTCCCACTAAAGGTCAGTGGGAAAATTAAAGCAAGGCTTTATAGTAATATAAATATTAATATTTTATTATAATGAAAACACTTTGATATGCTCAGAATTTCTTATTCCATTTAATAGCATATATTTAAGACTATTCACTAAATTGAGGATTGTTTGACACAGGAAAAGATACCCACTTTTTAATAAAAACATATGTTGTCCTCATGGCACACATTATTATAATTGTTAATCATCACTAGCAGCAGCCTCAGCAGCATCTAATAACATAGTATCAATTGTTTGAAACTGTCCTGAAGATTCAAACTACATCCACCAACTTAATCCTTATAACATTTGAAATCAATACTGTTATTTTCCCCACATGCTGAAAAACTAAGTAAAATGCTGATTGAGGTACTTACTAAAATTTCCAAAAGGTGATAAGCTATGTTGTGAGAGGAGCACTAGATGGGAAATCAGGAATCCAATGTTACTATTTTTTTTCTACCTATTTCTAAACTCAGATAAAAATATAGGTGACTTAGGTATTCTGTTTCCAGGAAATAGAGAAAGACTGATTTCTTACAGTCCAGGCATCATATTGTAGTGGATACTTTAAAAATTCACTTCTGCAGTGTTGGATTTTTACCTTTTGTGTAGATAAGCAAACTGAGGTGTGAGAGGTTGAATGGTTTTCCCCAAAAATATGTTAATAGTGGATATAGTAATTAAACCAAAACCCACAGTTTTATATCATAAAGTAATTCTATACTATACATATTTAAAGTTGTACTCTAGCATCAAAAATTCTGCACAGACATTGGGTAGTTTTAATGGTTTTAATAAATGACTTGTGTTCCGAATAATCAAATCCAGTGCAATCTGTGGTTTATTGCCCTACCTGATTTCTCATCAGTGGTTGATGCTGTAGCTCAGCCTTCTCCTAGCTCGGCTTGCCTGCTTCCAGTAAGCATGCTGTGGTTTGTGTACAACTCCTGGCCACTTCTCAAGCTTCCTCATTAACTCTTAAAAAGGTGATCTTTCCACAGACAGGTTCAGTCACTAGAGATGGTCAAGTTTTCCAAGTAAACAGAGACATGGGGTCTGTTTTATCTTTATGACAATTTTTGTACTCTATGTGAGTTACTATTTATGCATTATTTTTATTAAAGATAAAATCACTCTATTATTTAAAAATATTTTCATGTGATTGTCTCACATTCTCAGGCAGTTACATCATCTTCACATGATTGGACATAATATTTTGTTGGACATATTATTTATACTTCAATATAACAGAAGGCTTACTTGGGGAATTGAAATACATTAGTTGTGTGCAACTCTTTATAGAATTGTCATTTAGGTGGGACTGTGATTCTTAGGATACCAGTATTGGTAATGAGGTGGTCCAGAGAGTAAATCCAGGGCCACATATGTATAAATATCATGCATAAAGTCAAAGTGATTTGAGGCTGATAAAAATATTTACACTGCCAGTATATTTCTTGTTTAGGAACTTAGTTGTTGTTCTTTATCATTATAGAAATAATACAATATACTTCAGTGTTCAATGGATAGTATGGGTTCTGGGAATCTAATGAACAACATACAGTAAATTCAATCATGTTACATATTTACAAAAAAATATACATTTACTATAAGAAGAGACAGAAAATTTTTTTATCAGGTAATTTTCTACCAATAATAAATACCAATACCAAAGAGAGTATAAATATTATCAAGGGAGAGGTAGTATAAAATAGGGGTTAATCATTTGGACTATGGAGGCATCCTTTAGGTTAATGTCCCAGCTCCATCATTTACTAGAGATAGGTCCTTGGTCAGGTTGCTTAATAAATATTTCTACATTATACTTCCTCATCGATAAAATGGAAATAATTTTATCTATTTTATAGACTTAGTATTAAGATTAAATTTTGTAATAAATGTCAATTTCTTATGACAGTGTTTGGTGTATCTTGTATACTTTGCAAATGTTGGCTATTGTTAGTAGGATAAAGGCAGGACTGTGTATGAAAGCACTTCTGAATTAGAGACCAAGACCTAAGCTTGAATCTGTGTCCTCAAAAACTGCAGTCAAGGAGTAGTGTTGCTGACTGTAACATACAAAGATTTGTGCATACTCTGTCTATATTAAGAGGTTGTTGCTAGTCTTAATTAGAATACCATATGAAAAGTAGTACTGTAAACTAAATTATTACAGTAATGCTCTTAATTTACCTTCAGACTCATTTCCTGTGTCATTTAACTACAGTGATCCTTATTTAGAGTTTCTCATACAGAATTAAATTCACATCTTCACATACTGGGGAACAAATTCTCAGTATGTTTCCTTCTAATGTGGCCTCTGTTTATCTGACCTGGATCACATCTTATTCTCTCTTGTATATACAGCACTTAAATTACATAGCAGTATTTACCATTTCCCCAAACACATATTCAGACTCACGTAATATTCTTTCTGGAATACATATATTTCCAAATGATTTTCTCTCTATCAGAAGTACCTGCCTTCTCCCTATTTGAGGTGCACAACACGAGTGTAAAAGTGACATTTGAAAGCATTCGTAATCCAAATGTGCCACAATTCTTTCCTTAGTTGTGTGTGTGCTCCAATGTCTGCCATTGGCTGGAATTTTAGAGAAGTATGAGAATAAACAGGTAATAAATCAGTAACAAGGCAAATATCACATAATTAAAACTTAGATTAACTAAGGTGGGAGGAAGGGTTGTAAATATTCTGGCTAGAAAATTACCATAAAGGGTAAGGAGCATAGTGGTGTGGTAAATAAGTAGGAGAGAAGGGTTTGTTAAACTAATACAAAGAACAATAACCTTGCAGAGACAAATGCCAGAGATTATAAACTGACCAAGCTGTCACTATAACTTCTCTATGCACAGCCCTGAACAAGTATACAAAATACTGACTCTCCCCCAAGGATTAGACCTCAAGGATATAATGACTCAAGAAAACTGAGAATGGTGGGGCTTCTAACTGCCCCAAAACCCCATCCTTCATTGCCTCTGTGGGCACTTCCTTCTGGGGCACTCAGATGGCCAGAACTGATTTATGGGAGCATGACATTCATGTTTTCAAAGACCCAGAAAAGCCTATGGAGGTCTGTACATAAAGAACAGGCTATCTTTGTAAACGAAATGTGAGGGGGTAAAACGGTAGTGCTGTGTAAATCTCTAGTGAATATTATTTATTTTGTAGATTATGGATAAAAAGTATCTTAATTTAGTCTCACACTATTTAGAAAAGGAATGACTGTATCAAATACCTGCTATTTACTCTTGCTTCCTTTCTTCTTGTTCTAAACATAATTTTTTATATATAAACATAAAAGGGGATACATGGAATAATGAAAAAGCTAAATTTTTTTAAATCACATTTATAGTGAATAAACATGAATGGAAATGCTATTTATTTATATCTATCTGGTATTTTCAAGTACATAATCACTTGAGAGATTAAAAAATACTGCATGTGATGTGATACACTATACACTAGAAGTATAAACAAAGGTGAGTTCCTCATAGTAAATTTCCACTTACAGAATTTTTTCTGGCTCTGTATAACTGGCCATAAGCACATTTATCCGCATCTTCCAGTGTAATTGTATTGTTAGGTTTCAAAATTGATGGCTGACATGCTAACATTTGTCAGAAACTATTTCCAAGTATGTCACGCTTTACCCAACACTGTTGAGATGTCAGTAAAATCAGCAAAGGAAGTGGCATTTCTGAATTGTTGATTTATTGATATGTTTATGCTTCTTCTCTAGTTCTTAATATGTAAATGCTGAGTGAAATGTAAGGTTCAGAAGTTTAAAGACTAGTAGAGTGGAAGTAGCTGCTTATATGAGGAAAACCTTGACTCAGGTTGTGAGATAAATAGAATATTTACATAGATTGAGATTTAAGAGTACCTTGATAGACGGTCATGAGTTTCTGTGGGTCACTGGCTGAAAAGGAACAATATAAAGGCTCATATGGTGGGCATAACCACTGTTGTGGGGGTGGGGATGAGCATCGTGACACAGTACTACATAACATTATATGTCTTTTCAGAGTAGGTGCATGCACAATTCAGTGGATTTGAGGATCATGAGATATCTGATTTTTCTAAATTACAGGCTAATATTTGGTCTAGACCTCTCAGAGACTATTTTTAAAGGATATATATATAGTAAGACTACTTTGGGAAGGTATGAGATGAGGCTAGAAAACATGATTTACTCTACATGTGTGGGACTGGCACCTCTACAAAGTGTTACAGTAGGCCCTTAGATCCTTATGAAACCTTGTTATGTGATCTTACATAACACAGGACTGAGTATGGCTCTTCATCTTTATACACAGAAGGATAGGGACAGGGGGCATACAGGAATGATCCTAATTGAAAATGCAGTATACTGTAAAAAAAAATCTATGTTAAGTACCCAAAACTTAACATAAAGTATTATTAATGACCTATCAACTAAGAAAAGAAAGAAAATGGAATTAAAACTCATTCATACATACATATGAAAAGTAGACCAGATCTATCAACATATCAACTTTAATTCCACATAAAATTTGCCAGTTAAGGAAATTATAAAATTCTGAAGACTGGTTTGTGTCACCCTGTTTCTAATTTTGTAATCTTTTCTTCTGTTAGTACAGGAAATAACATGGAGATCTAGAAATGAATCTGTGGCCAAAACCCATTCTATCCATTCAGGTGCTAAATATAGTATGTTTAAGTTCTCTTTGCTTTTGATGTATAAGGGATAATTGTTACATACTCCTTCATTAGTAACTATTTTCACAGCTCACTTTGGCATTGAAAGTTGCAGAGACACAAATGGACAATAGAAGTTTTCCTATAAAAGAACAAAGGGACACTGAGCTACAAGACTGTATGTTGCTGGCAGAAGGTGTGAATTTAATTTGAACTAAAACTCTGAGGAAGTACCCATGATTAAATGCCCACATTCTTGAAATCTTGTTTAATTTACCTGCACAGAAGCAATATTTTTTTTTATTTTACAATGTCATTGTTGCCTTATTTTCCTATACACTGTTAGCACACAATGATCAATTATAGCTCATACAATGGCACTCAGCTACAGTCGATAACATTTCTCCAAAAAAAATGAGAATCTCTTTTTCCACTTAAAATATCTGTATTTCTCTCTAGGTACATAATATTATAAAGAGAAACAAGCTCTCATACATACCCAAAACAACAAGAACGGGGTTACAATAAAAATAATTTCCATTCATAAAGCTTAATAATGCATACTTTAAAATTAGATAACCACTTAAGGAGCACTGTAGATTTTTTGAATTCTTCTTCGTGATTATGCTTCTGAAATCTTCCCAATGTGACATTATATTATAATTTACATTTTAACCTAGAAACTGGTCTCATTAGGCAACTGTCAGTAAATGTCAAGGACGGCCACTGCTCATTCGATTGCCAAAAATTTATAATTTTTTATTTGTATATCTAATTCTGATATTTTGACTGATGTTATGGCAGTGACATTGCAAATAATTTGCTTTCATTGTGAAAAAGCTTAATCTATTGTGAATCAAGGACAAATAATTAGATTTTAACGTTCAAAGACATATAAATATTGTATATCCTAATACAAAAACAGAGTTGTCATGGTTATTAACATCCTCTGGCAAAGATATTCAAGATATTATTGCCTGCAATTACTTAGGGGTAATATGTGAGTCAAAAACAGCTCTCATCTGTAAAGTTATTTTGTATGTATAAATATGTATGTATTTATTTAAGTAAGTAAAAATCTGAAGGGACAATGGTCAATGAGTTGAGGATTTATTGTTAAATTTCATTTGACTCACAGTTCTATTGGTTTGGTTAAAGCACATGGGCAATGTCACCCAGTTATGGCAGCCTAGAATCACACTTTGCTTAATTCAAGGTTGCTCAAGTGTCAGAGGAAGTATAGAAATTTGAAACAGTCACTTTGAGGCAAGATTATGCTGTGTTTGTGCAAGTATGAAACGTGAACTGACAGCTATGTGATGAACATAGATTAGAGGAGGGGAAAAAACTGGCCCTAGCCGTCTTTTTAGAATCACTCTTATTTTATTCCTCTATTTTCTGTCCAGGGGCCTCAAAACACTGTTACCCTTAGGTAAAGAAAGTTTTATTTCTTTCTTTTTGCTCTGTGTTTTTGTGTCCTATCTACATTTCCATCTCAGGCCCTACTGAATTACAGATTTTTCTTTAAAGTATATGGTTTCTTGTTCATTTTTTTAATTGAAATGTAGTTTATATACAATATTATATTGGTTTCAAGTATAAAACACAGTGATTCATCAGTTACACCCATTATTAAATCCTCATTCCAACTAGTTTAGTTACACTGTCATCATAGAAAGATGTTATAAAACTGTCGGTTATATTCTTCATGCTGCATTTCCATCCCCATGACCAACTTACATTACTGAGATTTTGTGCCAATTTATCCTGCTCACCCTGCCCACTCACTTGCCATCCCTCCCTAACTCCTCCCCAGTGGTAACCACTAGTCAATTCTGTGTCTGTGAGTCTACTGCTGTTTTGTTTTACTTTTAGGTTCCACATATAAGGGAAATCATATGGTATTTATCTATGTATATTTCCTCCCAAATCTGAACTCACCGTTTGCTAACTATAACCTTGTGCAGACTTCTTTACTTCTCTCTTTTCTATGAGACAGTCTCCTCATCAGCAAAATTGAGATAATAATAATGTTTATAATGACAAGTTAGTATTTTCACAGTGTTTGCAATATACTGCTACATGTTTAGGGCAATTTTCATGTGTTACTTAATTCTTCATAACAAACTTATGAGAGATACAGAGGAGGGAACAGAGAAATAAAAAATTGTGGTAACATGCACAAGCTCCTATACCAGTAAGTGGCAAGTCTAAGTATTTTGTCTTAAAACCTTTCTTGCCCTTAATCAAAATAACACCTATGTCATAGGATTTTTGTGTTAAATGAATAAATATATAAATTTTGGTTAGAATTGCTCCTGACACATGTTAATGCCTCAATTACTGCTAGCTACTATAATCATTATTATTCAGATACTCCTTATATATAGGAAATGTATGATGTCTACTTATTATTTTAATTTTTCATTCTGAAGCAAATTTACAAGATATATTTCTGAATTCCATTATATACTGACATCTATTACATGCTCGTATTTCTGACACCTACTATATGCTCATTTTTTCCTCTTGTTTACTTGGGTTACTCTCTAGACAGTATTTGTTCGTTATTGAGTCAAACCTCACTTTATTTCAGGAACTTTATGTCAATCTTTCATTGCTATTTTTACTTCACTACTTTCTCTACTTTTCTGACGGCTCTAATACATGTACATGTTACATCCTAGATTAATCCTAAGTGCCTGTAATATTTTTTCAGGATTGTAGAGCTTTGTGTTTTTCTTCCTAATTCTGTGGTATTCTTGACTTTTCCTAATTAAATGCTTCATATTTTGATATGTAAATTATTTTTTCTGTGGTTCTGTGACATTTCTAAAGTTCAGGGATTATTGAAACTCAAAAAGGTTTTGATCTCTGATGTTGATTTTTGTATTTCTTTTATAAATATAATTTCCATAGGTCTCTCCCTGGGAATATTGAGTAATCGATTATATGTTTCTTTCTCTTTCTTCCTCAGTAAGTAAATACTTGAATTTCATCCTCTTCTGTAGAATAAATTTTTTTTGTGATTTGTGTGTCCCCTGAATTGAAGAGATGAAATGAGTTCTGACATAGATTTAACGGACTTTGTCAACATGTATACGCCTGTATAAACAATGAAGAGTGAAAGTGAGGGTTATTTTAATTTTGAACTGCCAAGTTTAGAGATTTTCTAGTCCACGGCAAGTAAAACAAGAGGCGTAGCTAATGCAATCCTGGCTGAAAAATTGCTGTTGCCCAGAATGACTTGTGGTGAATCACTGCTCCTGAGATGGCATGCGTGCCTTCATGATGTAGCAGCTTTTCATCATGGATTTTGTGGCAGTGAAAACAATTATTTGATATTATAGCAAATGGCATGCATTTCTTCAGGGAAGGGTAGTTATGAAGATTCATATTTGGTTCCTTAAATTGTCTCACCATCAGACCTGACAGGCATAACCTATCATTGCAGATTGTGGAATATTACTGTTATCTCTCTACCTATCCATTCATTGATTCATTCCAGGGATCCTTTAACATTCAAACAGTGTATTACTCTGAGCAATGAACTTCTGGTTAGTATCAAATCTTCTTAACTGGTCATTATAAGCAAAACATCCTATAAAATTTCAATGAAGTTTCTGAAGTGAATATCATACATGATTTCCACATTCACATATGAATATGTGTGAGTTGTATGTGTGTGTGTGTATATATATATATACATGTACACCAAGGCTTACATGTATAACTTTTTTAATTGTAATGAAGAAAGAAATTTAGGAGAAGTGAGTTGTAATCAACTGTTTATACTACAAACTCAAATAGTGAAATTTAAATTTTTTGTAAAAGCAATATAATTTTATAATAAATAAGTATACATGTCACATGCCATTTTGAAACAAAATATTTGGAAAGCTTATCATTAAAAATTATTCAAGTGAATACTCAAACATCAAAAAGTTCACAATAGGGATAGGCAATCTTAGGACATATTATGGAGGGTTCAAATGAGTCATAAACAAAGATATAAAGAACTTAAGGTCTTTGTTTTTTTTAAGAGTAGAGCAAAGATCTTTTTAATGAATAATTTGGGGACATATATACTTCCTTTCATTCTCACTACCTACATCCATTTAATTAAGATTTTACTGAAATTTTATAGACACGTGGAAATTGTGTTCAGTAGTTAATGGTTTGGAAATAGTAAAATAAATATGAACATTTTTCTAATTTTTAAAAAATTGTGATACTTGCAAATATTTTCATTTAGTTTAAAGTACATATATAAATACTATATAAATTTTTTCTATTAGAACATATGTTTTTTGAAAAAGCAGCTCTTCAATTTAAGCGTTAGTTATATATGATGCACTGGCAGTCGCTGAGAACTGATTTTTTTATGGGGAATAATAATGACACATTATCCAAAAACATTAGAAAGCATAAACAGTTTGGAAATAAATTATTTCTACATGCATTTGTGGTAATTATTATGTATTAATTATATATATATATACACATATATGTAATTTATTAATCTGATATAACTAGCCAACAAAATTAAGAAGTTTACCACAGTTACAGAACAGAAGTAAGGAATATCTCTAAGAAAAATTGCACGTAGTTTTGTGGACAGCTCTATTTTAATAATAGATGTATTTTTCTTTTTAATTTTGGCTATAATAACATTTAAATTTGGCATTGTTTTAATGTGAGTTTACTAGAAAAATGAACAAATATACAAAACTGTATTTTACCCAAACTAATATCTGTCATTTATTTATCACTTCAGTTGGTTAATTGCTTTTTTAATTTGGAATTTTTGTTTTACTATAATAGTAACGCTTTTATTTTAGTCAAGAGCATAAATTAGGTCTAGCACATCAAACTCATGATGTCATCACCATTACAGTTTAACATAATGCTGGCTTAAACAAGAGCTGATTTTAAAAATACTTAGGAATTATTTATAAGTAGTAGCCCTATTGCAGTACTATATGCAAATAACTGAAGAAACAGAAATAACGAAGATATTACAATCATTTTCAACAGTGTTCCTGGCATGCATGAGAAACTCCGCAGTATGTGAGGAAGTTAATGAAGAATCACAAAACTTTGTCATAGATCACTTTATTTATTTTTGAAGAAAACATATTGGTTTATGTACCCAACCTTATTTTTCTGAACTCACCTTCTGTATAGACACAGGTTTAACATGTATCTTTTGTTAAGGATTAAATATCTAGATATGGACAGAATTAATATTCCATTCAAGTTACCCTGAGATTCAGTTGTGTGTTCTTTCTATGGGACTAAATATGCACGATTTTAAGACCCATAGCATAATGAAGTTTTAGAAGCAGAAGGAAACTTAGAAATGTTTCTGCCACAAACTCTTTATGTAAGGTCACTTATGTATGGGGGACTGCTCAGTGCCTCTTGGCTAGTGGTTGTATCATTGCTTCTACAAGCTCAGTATCCCGATTGCACTAGATGCTTTAAAAAATTACTTAAGATTTCTCACTTTGCCTTGCAGGATTTATCAAAACATTCTATGAGTACGTATCAAGAGTCCAAATGTCAGTGACTATAGTTGTTGACTCAATTCGCAAAGATTAAAATTGTAAATATTTGAAATTGTCTATCACTATGATATGTTTCTTTTAAAAACGTTTTATTCTTCAATATGAAGATATAATGACAGGAACAAAATTAATGGCTAAAGTTTCTTTCACATTTTTTTCTTCTATTTGATTCTTCTCTCCATCATCTCCCTGAAAAACTATAGCTTCTGCCAAATTTAAATTGGAATAACATTGGGAATACAAATATACAAAAACGCAGGAATGTTTCCCTAGTTAATATCTAGCATAAAAGCACATTTTATTTCTTTTGCAAAAAAAAAAGGAAAGAAAGGAAAACTATTAAATTCACTTAACTATCATATTTGATTTTATTATTTTTTGAAAAGTACTATATTTAGGTAAAATTTACTCCAATTATACACATGAAATTTTGAGTTCTTCAACTTGCCGATGTCACACACTTAGTAAACTAATATCCTAATAAGATAGAACAGAGATATCTATTATGTATGTGAACCACATAGTAAGACTTCACTATCAGTTATGGCAGCAGACAGTATTTGGTCTTTATTGGGCATATATAGTGATAGTAAACATAAAGGAATACTAAAAATCACTAATTCACCCCATTCAAAACTTAACAAATACTTATTGAGCACATAACTTTTTAAGACAATCATTTATTTTATTCTTTGTTTTACTAATGGGATAAATTACACAGTTTGATTTTTACAACATCTTGCATTCTTGGAATGAAACGACTCATTTATGTTGTATTATCTGTTTAAAATGTTGGATCTGATTTACTTATATTTTGCTTGGGGTATTTTTGGGGGGCTGTTTTTTAAAATATTTAGAATTTTTTTTCTTGATGTATAGATGATGTACAATCTTATATTAGTTTCAAGTATACAACACAGTGGTTCAACAATTACGCACATTATTAAATCCTCACCCCCACTAGTGCAGTTGCTATTTGTCAACGTAGGGAGATGTTATATCATTGGCTATATTCTCCATGCTGTACTGTTATCCCTGGGACCAACTTATATCATGATTGAGAATTTTTGTGCCCTTTTATCCCCATCACACTCCCTGACCTTTCCCCCATACCTCCCCAATTGTAACCATCAGTCACTTCTCAGTGTCTGTGAGTCTACTGCCATTTTGTTCATTTTGTTTTGTTTTGCTTTTAGATTCCACTAATAAGTGAAATCATATGGTATTTGTCCTTCACTGCCTTGCTTATTTCACTTAGTATAACATCCTCTAGGTCCATCCATGTTGTAGCAAATGGCAGGATTTCTTTCTTTTTTATGTCTGAATAATATTCTATTATGTATATTGTATATGTACCACTTTCATCTATTGATGAACACTTTGATTCCTTCCAATTTTGACTATTGTAAATAATGTGGCAATAAACATAGAGATTCATATATCTTTTTGAATCAGAGATTTTGGTTTCTTCGGGTAAATTCTTAGAAGTAGAATTACTGAGTCTTGTGGTATTTCTATTTTTAGTTTTTTGAGGAAACTCCACAATGCTTTCCTAGTGGCTGCACCAATTGACATTCCCACCAACAGTGTAGGAGGGTTTCCTTTTCTCCACATCCTCACCAACACTTGTTATTTCTTATCTTTTGGATAGTGGCCATTTTGACTGGTGTGAAGTGATACCTCATTATGGTTTTGACTTATATTCCTCTGATGATTGTGATGCAAAGCATCTTTTCATGTGCCTGCTGGCCATCATATTTCTTGTTTGGAAAAATGTTTAGGTTCTTCACCCATTTTCTAATATGTTTTTTTTTAATGTTGAATCGTGTGTTCTTTAAATATTTTGGATGTTAACTCCTTATTGGATAAATCTTTTATGAATATATTCTCCCATATATTGCAATCTTACCACTTTAAATAATAATAAAAAAATATTTGGATTTCTGTTATTCAGTACTTTAAAAATTATGTGCTCAAATCTATATCAAAATACCAATAGTATTTTTCAATAAACTAGAGCAAATAAGCCTAAAATTCATATGAAACCACAAAAGACCTAAGTAATCAAAAAAATCCTGAGAAAGAATGAAGCCAGGGGGTATTACACTCCCTGACTTCAAGCTATACTACAAAGCTACTCCCATACTCTAAGTTGTCTTTTTGTTCTGCTGCTGGTATTCTTTGCTGTACAGAAGCTTTTCAGTTTGAGGTACTCCCATTTGTTCATTTTTAATTTTGTTCGCCTTGCCCAAGGAGATGTGTCCAGGAAAATATTGCTCATACTCGATATTTATGTCTGTTTTTTTTCTAAGAGTTTAATGGTTTCATGTCTTACATTTAGGTTTTTGATGCATTTCAAGTCTACTTTTATATATGGAGTTAGGCAGTAATCCAGTTTCTTTCTCTTTCATGTAGCTGTCCAGTTTACCCAATACCAGTTATTAAGGAGACTATCTTTTCCCCATTGTATATTATGGCTCCTTATCATATATTAATTGCCATATATGTATGATATGTATGGGTTTATATCAGGGCTCTATTCTTTTCCATTGATTAATGGGTCTGTTTTTGTGTCAGTACCATACTGTTTTGATTACTGTAGCTTTGTATTATAGCTTGAAGTCAGGGAGTATAATACCCCCTGGCTTCATTCTTTCTCAGGATTTTTTTGATTACTCAGGTATTTTGTGGTTTCATATGAATTTTAGGCTTATTTGCTCTAGTTTATTGAAAAATGCTATTGGTGTTTTGATACAGATTTGAGCACATAATTTTTAAAGTAGTGAATAACAGAAATCCAAACAAATATTTTTTTATTATTATTTAAAGTTGTAAGATTGCAATATTATTATATCCCTATGGAAACTAAGTAAATGAAGGTATATTTTATGTTGTGAACTTCTTTTTCTTCCTTGGGTAAGAAATTTTTAATTCACTAGTGGAGTTGAGTATCCAAAACAGAGACCCAGCAGCAAGAAATAAAAATAAATTACTAGATACATAGACTGTGGTCCTTAAGGATTATATACTCAGCCATAAAGAAGCTTTGGAGCTTGAGATTTGGATAATTTATCATTCTGGAGCAGATAAATTTTTCAATCATTTGGTTATACATTTTGGCAGAAGGAACATGAGATTAAGAGTTTCAATCCTAATTCTCCTTATTCTACTACTTTAGAGAAGTACCTGAAATATGATGGTCATTAGTTTTCATAGCTGTGGGAATATTGATATTGACTCCATAAAGTTGTATTTAAATTAAATATAAAAATATGTATATAACACAACTACATTTTCTTGATTCAGTAAAGGTTTATTTACTCTAATCATCAATACATTTTATTGAAGGAAATCAAAAACATTTTAGATTTAGTGCTGGTTTTCCTAAAGTTTATCATATATATTTTTTGAGGAAAAAGACCTTTTAAATCTTTTGAATTATGGTATAATATTGTATGAGAAGTATATAAAGTAAGTGGTAATGTAGTGAATGCTGTAAGCATTTTTGTTTAGCTGTGATATTCAACTAAGGTTTAAAATACATTGTGTTTCCCTGCTCTTATAGTAGTATAAAGGAAGTTAATGCATAAATCTTAGAACTTAAAAGATAGTTTCAAAGGGGGTTCATGAAAGGTTTTCAGCGGGTGCTTTGGGATCATGACAGGGAAGGTGAATGTAAATGCAATAAGATAATACTATGTTCTAGAGTCTTTGGAAATGTTATGTTCAGGAATTGAACTTTTCTTTTGGCTGGTTCTTTCCAGGCTTTTGTATATGCCTGCTTTACATATTACACTAAAATAGGAATCTCATTTTGGTTGAAGTGAAAAAGCTTTTTATCATCTAAGAATACTTATGTTTTCAAGCATTCTAAAATTCTATTTATCATTTAGATTCATTTTAAAAGCATACAGTTTGCATTAGTAATGTCAAAAGTAGATTTTACTGCTTTGGCATTTGAATACATTAAAACAAAAATAATAATTCCTTTAGTAGATAAAAATAATAATGTTTATGTATGTACACATTACTGCAAAAATAGCTACAAATGCAAAATAATTAAGTATCATACAGTTTTTAAGGATAAATTGTTTACATTAAAATAAAACAGAATTTTGGTTAGTAGAATTAACTTGTTATTTTCTACCATATTAAACACAAAGATAAAACATGATACGCATTCAGTTTAATATAATAGATGACATGTACACCTTTTAGTGATCCTTGTGATTGATAGAAAGGAAGTACTATTTTTTACATTTATCCAAATCATTGATTGCTTTACTTTGCCAACAGAATATACTGGGCCCATTAAGATCCTCTGTGATGCCAATGTAAAATACTCATTTCTCTTTTTGTTAACTCATTTATTTGGGCTAGAGAAATTTATTCAATAATGTGAATGACACACAGAAGTGATTATTTACAATGATTTTTTTTTCCACATAAAGAGGTAAGACAAGACTGAATGCCAAGAAATCAATGAAGACACTGCTGTGCCAGTGAGTTAGAGGAAGAAGGAAAGGAGAAAAGGATATTCACATAATAAAAAGGAATAATAATGTGATTAGGAAACCCAGCTAGATATAAGAGATAAGAGAAAGTGAGGAGAAAATTTGTTTATGTTCCAAATATACTCATACAAAAATGCCAAGTCATCACTCATTTATCCGTAATCCTCTGTTGTCCAATCTAGACTTGTTTTACCTCCCTGGCTTTCCTCAGTACCTCACCTTCTTGTTCTCTAATAATTTGCAATCTGAACTAGTCAGTCTGTAGAAATGAAAACACACTCTAACAGTTTAAAGGAGACAAATAAATTATTAAAAAGAAAGTCAGAGTCTTAGAGAACACATTTCAAAGCACAAAGCCGAAAACATCGGACGTCCCTGGGAATAGTCCTCTGCCTCAGCCACCTGACAGAGATGGTGCAGTTTGCTGTCTCCAAACCTTTTTCATTACTGCTTTTACCAATCAGAGCTGCCATTGCCAGACCTGGAATCCAAGCAGTCTCCATGCCTTCATGTGTGGTGTAAATGATTATTATCTGTGTTAATATGATCCTGACTTCTGTCTTGGGAAGTTAGACCCAGTGTGGCAAACACCTCTCGTTAATAATGTGTTCTCAAAGTTCTGTTAGCAGGCAGAAAACACGGGAATAATCCAGTTCCATACTGAACTCTGTTCATTCTTCATTAATCACAACATAGCCCGACTTTTACAAAATATTTTCTACAAAACTTCACAAAATAGTGAAATACTAATACTGACAATAAGCTAAGAAAACCAGTTTAACATGGGTAGGTATGATGTTAAAATACATGGATTAACATGTACTTATTATGACAGTTCCATTTAGGTTCTAAGTTAATATAAACACAAATAATTTTTTGAAAATGACTGTACTTATCGAACATGAACATTGTATGTTAATTTCCTACTTTTAATGAGGTAGATTTCTTCTGTTGTGTGTGTCTGTGTGTTGGGAAAAGAGTAGAAAATTGCCCTTAAATAAACAAGTCTATTGAAAGTAGAGGAGTTGGTTTCTGTTTCCTTTATATTTCCCCAGAGTACGTGTATAAGTTTACTAAAGTTACCATAATGCATTATGACCTTGGCAGCTTAAATTAACAGAAGTGCATTTTCCCACGGTTCTCAAGGCCGGAAGTCCAAAATCAGTGTGTCAACAATGCAGTACATTCTCCATGGAGAACGCAGGAGAGAATTCTTCCTTTCCTTTTCCAACTTAAGCATTTCTAGGCTTCCTTGGTTTGCAGCCCTGTAATTCCAGTGTCTGCCCTGCCTTCACATCACCTTGTCCTCTGTTTCCCCTTCTCTTCTGTCTCTTATAGGAAAGTTTGTCATTGGATCTAAGGCCTACAGGGTATCCAAAATGTTCTCATCTCAAGATACTTAATTGTATCTGCAAATATCCATTTTCCACAAAAGGTTTGCAGTTTCACAGGTGCCAGGGAGTTAGTTGATCATGAACTTATCTTGGACGGACCACCCATTTTATGTTGGGTGGCCACCATTTAAACCGCTGAAGCACTATGTGGGATAAATTACAATATCATTAATTTTACATCCATTCATTTGTTTATTATTGATTCCACCAATCGCTCAGCAAACATGACAGGGTAGCCCTATAAATGTTCCAACTTTAAGAGAAAGCTCTGGTGAAACAAAAATAAACAAGTAAAACTCCTGGCCTCCAAAGAGCTCATAATATGCTAACCTAAAAAAAGTTTAAAAAAAAATAAACTATTTATCTAATACCAATATCTAAATGTCCATCGGTGGATATGGGCAGCCTGACAATTTTACTTCTTAAAAAGTAGAGGGATGTTATGAGAAGAAGTATGGATGAAATGACACCTGAGTTGAGATCGAAAACTGAGTGGGAAGGTATTTGGGATACAAATGAGAAAACAGTTACATAACTAAAGCTCATATGTGAATGTTTATGAATGCTTTTGTCACATTATTTAAATCCAGTGCATTTGAGTATAACAATAATTATGCTGAGTTTAATAAGTAACTTGTAGCTTGTCATATGCTGCCAATACAGCTAATTAAAACTTGAAGTTAGTATATCTATAAGTGTAAACATACTTCAAAACAATTTTCAAAAGGATAATTGGAAGAATTGACCAAATTATATTTAAATGTCAGTATTATTCATAGGAAAAATACAATAATATTAGAAACATAAGTAAGATCCCATGTTATGGTACTATCACTTAACATATATTATTCAAATTGGAAGTAATTTTCCTAAACTAGCTAAGATACTCAATTAATGTAGGTCATGCACTCATAACTATGTAGAGCGCTGTTTCTCTGAGATTTTGTAGCTCTCTGGTGTATTATCTTTTGCTTAGATGATAATATACCCTTCTAAACACTCAGAATTAAAATGCAAGTAGAAAAAAAAGATTGTACAGGAGTTACTAATGGAAAGTCATTATTTTATTAATATATTTGTGTATCACATAATAGGTAATATTATTGGCATCACAATGTGATTGCTGGAAGGAGTCTACACCCCAAGGAATGTGGGCAGCTTCTAGAATCTAGGAAAGGCAGGGAACAAATTCTCTCCTAGGAGGAAAGACACACCGAAGGAGTGCAGCATGGCAGACACTTTGATTATAGCTCTAAGACATAATTTGTTCTTCTGACCTCCAGACATGTGCTTTAATAAATCTGCATGGTTTTAAGCAAAACAAACTGTGGAAATTTGTTCCTGTAGCAACAGGAAACTAACTCAGATTTTAGTTATTATGTGTAAAGGTTTTCTTGTCACCGATTGTTTTCCTATAGAAGTGGGAGACTGAGTTAATTATCAGCACCTAACTTTCAAGGGATTATTATACATTCAGTGTTTAATTCCATAGACACTCCCTGCTCTGCCAGGGAAAAGCTCCTGGAGTATCACCAACCACGTCTCAGGGATTTACCCGACTATTCTTCCTCTTTACTGGGTTTTCCGTGATAAACAAGTACACATTTGAGTAGAGCCCTAGAGTGGATAGTTTCTCTAAATCCAGTCACCATCATCAATTTAAACATGTTTTCAGCTATTTGTTTCCATCTTACCATGGCAAGACAATATGAAATAATTGTTATTCTGTTTGCAAAATAAAGATGATGAAAACTAAAGATTGTATTATATCCTGTTGAAAGCAGTATTCTTATTAGTGACTTATATTACCTACTCTTGTCAGTGAAAGCATAATGTCTGTTTTGAGAAAATAGCCTGTGTGCTTTGCACAGTATGGATTAGTTCACAGTGTTCAGTTGTCTCTTATGAGTGGTCACAATGTCATGATAATTAAATGTTAATTTAATAGCAGCATTCTAAATTAGAGTAAGTAAAATATGGCAAGTCATGAAAAGCATTTGGACTATAGCATTAGGGAATGTTTTAAAATGCTCTCTCATCCCCTTTGAAATAATAATTCAGTTTTACACTCTGGTGGTTAGGGGCTTGATGATCTAAGAGTTCTGCCCAATATAAATTACATAAATCACACAAAATGTCCCAGAACATCATGCCCTGTAGCTGATGACAACTGTATTGTTCTGTGTTTTTCAAAAAGAAATTGAGTCCCAGCTATTTAATCAAAGAATATCTCTGATAATTCCTTGCTATCTACTATTTTCACATGTATTATAGCTGATGCTGTAGTTGATAAATTATCACTGTTATAATGTATTTTAAATTTCATCTGACCTTGGTAAGACAGACTTTTTTCTATTGAAATTAGCATGCCTCTCACAGCTGCACCTTTTATCTTGCATTAAAAAGTACTTGACAAAACACAATTGCACTTTGAACAAACCCATGTTTTTAAATAGCCTGTGTCCTATGTGTTGATCTTGGGCAATGATAAAGTGGAGACTGAGTACCCATTTGTCAGGAAATTTTCCATTCAAGAGTTTCTTGTAAAAAATAATTTGTTCTTTATGTGTTCTCTCTCCCCAAATTTTTAGTATCAAGGATCCATTTTTCACCCTAATCTACTCAATTCTCCCTCTTTTTTCAAAGGAAGTAGGATGGCTACTGCTACATAAATTTTCTTCCCTGGGCCCAACATCTAATTAATTCCAGAAGAAAACTTCTTTCTATTAAGTAATGGCCTATATGTGGGCAGCATATTTTTAGGCTGCCCTGCAGGAGGAAAGAACTGGTAAGGATAAGTTCCTAGGAAGCCTCGTTGAATTCACAGGCGAGAGGTGTGTCTTCCTGTCCCAGGTAGGAAGGTGTCAGCCCTCAAATACATATTCAGTGAGAATATTTGATATAGGAGAACACGTCTCCTTCTAATTTATTAAATGTGGAATCAAGGTATTATTTAATAAGTTGCACAAAATAATGTTTCCCTAAAGATAACACCGTGCAGTATCTGAGGAACAAGGTATTTCCTGACTTCAAAGGAATTCTGAGAATGAGAAACAATAAGTGAGATAGGAAAAGTAAAAGACATAATAAAAAGGTATAAATGACAATATAATGTCACATTTCTCTCCTCTTCTGTCTTTAGTTCTATCCACTACCACCCTCTATACACTTTTAGATTATTTTCCACACTCAGTCTCTGTAACTTATCTCAAAATAAAACAATGATATTGTTATAACAATTTTTCAAAGGACTGTTACCTGTTTGTATTTTTTGACTAACCTTAAAGTGTGGTGGATGAAATAAGTGATAAGAAAATTTTTAGCAGATAAAAATAAACACTCCCTAAGTGAATATATAATTTTAAATATACTTAAAATTGATTTCTATGATTTTTTTTAAAATAGACCCTTTTTTGAGCAGTTTTAAGTTCACAGAAAAATCAAGTAAAATGTACAAAGACTTCCCTTACCTCCCCTGCACCCACCGCACAGCTTCACTCACTATCAACATCCCTCAGCAGAGTCACACATTATCACCACTGATGAACTTATGCTGGTATGTCATTATCACCCAGAGTCCTTAGGATTCATGAGGGTCCACTCTTGGTGATGTAATGTTTTGTGTGATTTTGAGCATGTTATTTAATATATTTAAGCCTCAATGAACTCTTTTTATAGTGAGATGAATGATTATACTTTATATGGTTGCTTCTGTATTAAATATCTGACCTAAGTTCTCTACATGCTTTACCCTACTCATTGCTCACAGCAGTCTATGAACATCATAGATCCACAAGTTAAGTGATTTAATAAATGCAAAGTACTTGCATAATAACTGGAAATTAGAAATTATCCAAAATATGTCACCCATGAATATTATGGAGGCCAACATTTTCATGAGGAAAATATCTATCAAATTATGGACAAAAATGTATTATATACATTTTTATAAATGACTTATAAAATGAATGGATGATCCAGTGCCTGTCAGCTGTATAGTAGGCATTTGTTGATTTAATAAAAAGTGATATTTACATTTATGTTTTCATTTCAAAGCTTTATCCTCAAGCAAATTTCATTCAAGGAAAAGCAACCATTTTAGTTTGTATAAATATCAACTCACCTCTTCAAATTTTTTACTTTAATGACAAAAGAACATTGGAAACATTTTAAAGTTTGCCCAGAGAAACTATCAATGCCAGACAACACAGTTCATTGCTGATCATTTCACTGACAGTTGAGACAGTTCAGGGAACCTGTGGATAGGAAAAGAACTTACCTAAGTCAGCATGTGTTTCAAAGCAAGATCCCTAAAGACAGCTGTCCTGCCTTCAAACCCCAGCTCCATCCTGTCTCACTTCATTAACTCCATCAGCTTCAGAAAGTTGCTTGTTCTTTATCAGCCCTCATTGCAAGAGCACCATTTTTATTCTTGCCTGATAGAAAGTCTCCAAGTTACCACCTACATCTGTTGCCATTTATTCTTAGTATCCTCTGGTTACTCATCATTTCCTTCCAAACTTGAAATGGAGGAAATCTACACTACAGCTTAATGGCTTTTTCAGTGTTCTCTCCTTAATTAACCAAATTTATAAACATGTGCTCAGTTTTCAAACATGCATTAATAAATGTCAAAGTATATTCCCTGTCCAGTTCTTTTTTCTGAGGTTCACACCGTACTGTCTCATTGCCTTCTAGAAACATTCACTTGTTTCCTGAACTGGTAATTCAAATCAACATGTTGAAAATTTTATTTATTATATATTTTTTTCCAAATATGGATTTTCTTGGTCATTTATTCATTTTCCACATTTCTGGCAGTATGAATTTCTAAATTTCTAAATTTAAGTCTAAGTTTGTTATCTCCTGAAAAAAATCAGTGACCATTTCCCATCATTTAGGCAATTGACCACATGTAATTGAAATGTAACTGGTGGTGTGCACAGGAAAAAGAGCAAATGAGTGATCAGTGTTTGCATACTATCAGCATACATTATTAGCCATAGGCCTGGCATTTGAATGTCTGTTAAATACTAGACAATCTGCTGTGAAATTTACATGTGCGGTAAGGTTAATTTTTTTTGTTTTGACTTTGGTAGGAGAATCATCAGAATAGATAACTTATATCTTAGTGGTTTTAGGAAGTCCAGTCATGATGAGGTCTAGGAATCATAATGGTCAAGAATTTTCATGAAGGTAGCAAGAGAGCTTCCTTATCCAGTGAAGTGAAAGAAATGAGAAATTTTGTGTTGAGAGTGCTTTAAAAGTATTTCTCCACCTTTGGGATGCAGGAATTGAGAGACTCTGAGTCCATGAGGGAAGAGGCGACAAGCATGCTTGACTATTTCGTAGTTTTACGGAGTCACACCGTGTACTCCTGTACTCCACTGTTCATTCGGGTTTCAGTAGCTGAAATGGTATTTCCTTCTAGGAGAAAATTACTCAATTTTGCCTGTTAATTCTGACTTCCTATTTCTTCTACAGGCAGATCTGAGTAACAGAATAGTATGAATCCATGATATTACATTATGATAACTGTTGTTTTTAATATTTGCTTTTTAAGAATTTGCCAGTGTTTTATCAATACTCTGGGTTCCAGGTGGGCAGCTTTCTGACAAGTGGCTACATACTGAATAAAAAATTATACAATAAGGGCTTTAATCTAGAAAATGATGATGATGATGATTTTAAAGCCATCCAATGATAGCACATTGTCTGCAGTATTTCTGGCACTGTTTCCTCTCCTTCAAAGTTTAGTGCAGAAATCATCTGTTCTCACTAGCTTTTTGTAATCAGACTTGCCTCTCTCCACCATTACCTTCCTATCCATAAAACTGATCTTGTCAATGTCATCAGCGGCCTCCAGGTGTCCCCCTTATAGCAACAAAATTCCACACCTAGGGTGACACTCCTGTAAACTCTCCAGCATCACACACCCTTGGTGGTGTTATCTATGGTCTGTACTTTTCAGCTTTCTTCTCCATGCCCCTCTTCTCTTCTTCCCAGTGTCTAAATGTTGGAAATACTAATACTTGGTCCTCTTCTCCACTTACTAGCCTGACTATATCTTTACCTGCTCAACTGAAAAGAAGACAAAAACAAAATAAAAAACATGAATATTAGAAATACCTGATTTGTAATATTGTCATGAAAATTAAGTGGTTAATACATCTAGAACATTTAAAATGGCTTTTGGCAAATTGTAAACAATCATGGAATGTTTGGCTCTAATTTTGAGAAGTCAATAAATGGATTTTGCTTCTAACTTACAATCTATGAAGTATGTGCAGAAATAGCTAGTCATTTAAAAAATTTGAGGAAATTGCTTTATATCTGTTTAAGGAATATATTATGCATGCTAATATGTATGTATTAGGTTCTAGGTGGTTTGTTAGTATTCATAATAATTAACTCTTTTACATTTGTTATCAAGGTGAATTGAACCATTTCAGTTCCTGAGTCACTGATTTTTTTCATTTGCTGAAACAGTGTTACCTACTAGGAGAAAATAATTTTACCTGAATTCATTACGTCTTTACAGGTCGATTTAAGTTGACAAAATATGATGAATCCTTACTAGTATATTGGGATTATTTTCTTCTAGTATTTGTCATTTTTGAGATTGTCTATTAGCTATTTCTCTGTCAACTATTTTTTTGATCTAGTTACTATATTAATCTATTTAAAATAGTTTTCCTTTCCTCTATATGTCAAATGTAAACCCTCTATTCTTGGCCTTATTACCAAATGCTAGCTTTACTCTTACCAGTAGCTTGCTGATTTATCTGATAATCTGTAGCTTCCCTTTAAAAATATTTTAACTGCATGTGTACATAATAATTATAAGGGTAGGAAAAATTTTAAAGGCTGAGATGTCACAATTCCTATTGTCATTCTCCATCCCATAGATAAGCATCCTTATTTGTTTTGATTTGTAGGCCTTTAAAATGTATTTTCATATTTCTATATGTAAATGTGTGTTATATTGTCCAGTATAATGGAACCATGGAATATTTTTTGCAACTTGAGTTTTAAATTGTTTGAATATATTTCTATATTTGTAGCAGACATTTTAGTTTTAAAATTAAATTATTTTTAATTTTCCAGCTATTTTTTCTTGTATACTTTTGTAAATCCTTCACATTGCTATATCTAATATTTAAACAAGTCCTTTAAATCATTTTGAGTCTACACAGTACATCACCAGCTTAAAAAACTGATAGGGATATTGGCCTGTATAACTAGGCATTCTAGAGGGTGAGGCATGGTTCTGTTAGAAAACCAGCTTTATTTATTTGAAGGACTTTGAAATTCTCTGACATCATCTGTGTGTCAACTTTATAAGGCTAATAATAGAATGTTTTTAGCCATTCTGTGTCTTACTTACATACGACATCCAAGAAAGCAAATTTTCTATAGTTTTCATTTAAGGTTAATAAATTTTCTTCACCAAAGGACTTTGGCAAATTTCACTCTATGTTTTGTAAGGCAGAACTGGGAGAGTGCCTATTACCCACCGTTTTTTATGTCTAGGTGATGCTATATACTAAATGGTTAGAGCTGAGGACCCTGGAACATTGTCTGACATGGGGGATGTCTGGCTCACCCCTAGACTGAGTTGGTGCAAACTATTAGATGACAAAAGGCTGCATGGGAGATAGATTGTTAACAATGCATGGTTGAATTACTCTGACAGTAAGGAAATTAGGTCCTGGGTTGAAAACTAATAGTTTGTGTCCTTTATAGAGAGGTTTTAAATAATAAAATGGATACACACAAATGCAGTAAACTTATAATTGAAACAGATTATCATTTCCCTTGAAATAGTAAACTTTTTAAATTAGTTGTAGTCAATTAAAACTTCCTCATTGGTCTTAACATTTAACTTTTATAAAATTGTCTATCCCTATATTACAAATGGGGTTGCAGTAGCATTGCAAGTGAAATTTTTATTTACCATGGTTAAAACTCTGTTTGACTGAATAAATACAAAATGAGTAATTAAGTGAACTTTGGATTTTATAAATCATTCCAATTCATAAGAAACTGTTACATCTTTGTGACATACAAATATATGAAGGGTTTTCCCTTTCTCATCATTCAAAGTACCTAAAAAGCAAAGAGATTGTACAAAGTCAAAACAAGACATTGCACCCTGATACTTTATATCTCCCTTTATCTGGATATCTATTAATCAACATTTTAATAATTGCTAAACTAGGTAAAAAAAAAATTTGTCATGTGTTATTATTAAACCCCAAACCATCTCTTCTTGTAATAGATATTTACCAAGAACATTGTATACAGATGTTGACATATGGAGCTTCTGAAATAAGAAATGGAAAGTACCTCACCCTTGTCATTGGGAAGCCTATAATCTAACATCAAAGGCTTTTGAATTAAAAAATAAATAAAACAAAATTCAATATGATTAGTATTTTAAAAGTTGTATGAATACATAGTACATTATAGAGGAAAGGTAGAAATTTTGTTTGGAGTACAGCAACACAGATGCATATTTCAGGATAAATACACATTTGATATCAGAGAATAAAAGGCAACAAATACAATAAAAAATCTAAAAAATATGGACTCATCAAAGAGATTGAAAACTGAAGGGAACTCTGAAACACCACTTGAATCTGAAAATAAGTAAGCTTGCAGGGACGGAGAAGAGGGGTTAAGGGGCATTCTGAGCTGAGCAGGCGGCTCAGTGATGACTTAGAAATATAAGGGAAAAAAACGAAATTTAACATTACCTTAACAGAAATATAAAGCACACAAAGAGTATCATAATCAGGCATGTGCCTAAAATTAGATTTCTGTAATTAGTGAAGAATGAGCTTGAGTGAGGAAATTACTGACAAGGAGACAAAACAGTAAATTAAAAATCAGTATAAAATACAGATGGTTAGGGTGTGAACTAAAGAAATGGTGGTACTGGAGAGAAGGGCTCATTAAGGATATACTTCTAAGTTTATTAAAAAATTAAATCAACCACTATTGTTGAAGACATATATAACAGGTCCTGTTCCACATTTTGCAGTATAAATCCTTTCGCTGACAGTACTTTCTAGGCTCCAGGACAAACTGGCAACACTGGAGTCTCTGAATTCACCTCCTCCCATGGACACACTGAGTGTGCAGCTGCACGCTCTGCAAATGCTCTGAAAGGAACTCCGAAACTGAGTGACTCCTACATACTGGGCAGATGAGAAGCTAAACTTATTACCCACATTGAAATGTGGAGAAAAGTCTGAGACACACTCCTGCCAAAACCCCATCCCCGGCACAGCACTGCGCTTTTGGGAGGGAACTCACAACTCCCACCTATGTTCTGAGGAGAGAGGGTTTGGACCCCACACCTAGTGGTCCAACTTTGAAGATTCCCACCTTACGGAGAGGCCCCCAAATCAAATCACCTGGCTCTGAAAGCCAGCAGGGCTTGTGTCCATGAGACCCACATGACTATGACAAGCCAACCAACCATTTTTAATGGGTTCGCTAGGACTCACTGTGGCTGCCCCCACCCTACCCCACCTTCAATCCAGGGTTTAGTAAAGAGAGAGCAAGCAAAAAAAAATGACCATATCTCCCAGTCTTTCCCTGAAAAAATCCATTTGCATACTTTAAAAGCTGCTGCCTGAGCATCAGTCTTCTAATTTATCAGACACGTAGGGGCTGACTGTGATCCTGACTGAAAGCCAGCAGACATCACCTCCATCCTTTTTCTCTAGCCCACTGCAGATTGCAAGTATCTTCCCAGGAGATTTTATGCTTGTCTGGTGCCCCAGCTTTTGCAGTTGCCACCCAAGAGATACCTGGATTGCCTGCTTCTGATAGCTAACGGGGTTTGCAGTCGTAAGTAATGCAGGACTACAGCAGTCAAGGAAGAAGTTTTGAACAGTCACAAGAATGTTCCCATCCCAGTAGCTATAAATGCATTATGAATGATTTGAATAAAACAGTAGTTTCAAAATCATGGAAAGTCAGAAGTCTATGAATTGGTCGTAAGCGAATGAAGAAAAATTTAAGCCGAGTAGGTGGATAAAGAGTGAATAGGAGTGTCAGGTTGTTTCAAGTAGAGCAGGTAAAGAAAATGTGGGGAAGCTGGGGTTCCTGTGGCCAGGATCCTCACTGAACGTAAACCACCTGATGATGTCACTGGCCTGCTGCTAGGCTACCGCTTCCACACCGTTAGGCAATAAGCTATTATTGCGCTATATAGAGAGCTCCGCCCAGTGCTCTGGGCGAACGCAGAGAAGCTAGTGCTCGACCTGCGCCGGGAGAACAAGCCAGGTAATCAACCCTTTCACCCCAAAGAACGTTTTGCTGTCAATTTCTTTGTTCACATTGAACCCATGGCGAACTTCCCCAGGGCTGAAACCCATTGGCAAGACAAAAAGGAGACACTTTTAGAGAGATCTGAGGACGTAAAGGAGTGAACCACATGTCTGTCTGAGAGGAGGAGCATTTTGTTCTATGCAAAACAAATTGCAAAAGGTCTGAGGAGGGATTATGTAATTACAATAAGATTGCTCAGAAAGGCAGTTCTGCTTAGACAAACCCTTGCATGGTAGGAGTGTGGATTGACTTTGTACCTGGAGGTAAAGCACCTTGTTTGAGTTCTCGCTCCTTGTTCCAGGTGTGATGTGCCCTTCTTTGTTCTGCTCACGTGTGTGTCGTAGGCACCTGGCTGCCTCCACTGATGCAGCTGTTCCCAGTTGGGAGGGAATGAGTACTTCACCTGTGGCATAAGGGGTCAAGCTGACCCCTGGGCCGGGGGGCACTGTTGCTGATTATTGAAGTAGATCTTTCTCTGTCTCTTCTCTGTGTGTGTTAAGCACTGTCCGTTCCAGTGCTACTGTCAGTTGTGTCTTTCTTGGCCACCTGACATCTGCAGGCCATCCAGTGTGCGTCCATCCTGGGACCACCTCCTCTGGTGGCCGGCACTGTTATGCTCCTAACTAATGAATTTATGCTCAGGGACTCCTTCCCTGAGAGCTGGTATCAGCTGGCACCTGCTTGACAGAAATGATCATGGAGAAGAGGGTGGATAACCAAGTAAAAGGGTTAGTAGAAGTCATTCTGCTAGTGTTTTGTAAGTCATCCAGGCATAATGTACCTTATTCTGAGTTATATAGAAAACAAAGGGGAGTTTTGATCAATGCTGTTAAATCATCATCTGCCTTACCTCTCAAGAATATTTATCTTATACCTATCTGGAAAATGAAACATAAGGTGACAGGATACAAACTTACAGACAGGTTAATAGGCCATTGCAAAAGTCTAAGAGAGAGATGAC
The DNA here is from genome assembly GCF_040802235.1 of Manis javanica. Taxonomy (NCBI): domain Eukaryota; kingdom Metazoa; phylum Chordata; class Mammalia; order Pholidota; family Manidae; genus Manis; species Manis javanica. The sequence continues at coordinate 24,940,292 of NC_133164.1, forward strand.
CATACTCGAACTAAGAAGGTGAAGACAAGAGGTTGAGTTATGCATATGAACTGACGATAGATCCAATAAGATTTAATGATATTGATAGATGTTCACTGTGCAAGAATACTTGAGGAGACTGATGAACAATATGTGAATAATGATGGAGGGAAGTCGGGATGTGGAGCAGCTTTGGAAAGGTAAACCAGGTATTTATTTTGGAACATATGTAGTGGAAATACTAATTAGCTATCTTAGTGGGGATCTTATGTTGTCAATTGATATTTCCAATGAATCAATGAACAATCAACTAGGACTGGTATTAGGTATCTTGGAGTCATCAGTATATTGATGTTTTTTAAGCCATTTGATGAGATAACCTAGGAGAGAGTTTGTAGAATAGAAGATATGTTTAATGTTAGGCTAACGTAAAGAGTAAGAGATTATTCTAGCATGACTATTAAGCTTTCAAATTTTGGAGATTTAGAGAGATTTATATTAATATTCTTCTAAGAACTTTTTGAATGTCATAATGAAGAGTCACTGAGTTCAACCTTAGGCTTATAAAACATAAGGCAGTACAGTAAGGGTCCAACAAATGAAGTGTTCATTTCTGTGATATATTTTTATGCATCAATTTTCAACATGAGCATGATTTAAAAGACAGCAGTATCCTAAAATATTATTATTATTATTATTATTATCTTTTAACTATGTTAACTTTTTCTCCAACATTTTTTTTTGAAACTTACTAGTAAATTTTAATTTAGAGGATTTTTTTCCATTTTCAATTTTGTTATCCAATATATTATTTCAAAAAGCAATTTAATAATAAAATTACATATGCTACTTCCATGGAAAAGCCTTTGATCTTATGTTTCCTATTTAAATTTTACCCCTAACTAATTAAGCTCAGCATTTGATACAGAGGGTTCAAAGAATCTGTCCTTTAGATGTTTTCTCAAAGGTAAATTAATACAATTTATAAGTAAGAATTTTACTTAATGAACTTATTTGGTGTCAATTTTAGGATTATGAAAATCAGCATAGCAATGAATGAGAATCTAGATGACTAAAATATTTTAAGATGAACATATTATCAACTTCAACAACATTCCTTTTCTAAGGGATAGCAAAATTTAAGTCAGAAAGCATATGTAATTGTACCTGCTTTGACTTTCTGTACTATATATCTCTCTCTCATTCAGAGAGAGATTACACAAAAGCAGTAATCCCAGATATTTAAAGGTGTGTTTTATCTGTGACAAAGGTAGCAATATAAATAAATACACGCCTAAATGTTCTAAGACAATTGACTACCATGACCAATTTCTCAGACTCTAAATACATTGTGAAACATGAAAGCCCTCCCCCAGGGTACTTAGTGTTTGGCTGCTGTGCTTAATTGTGCATAAGATTAAGTGCAGTTCTTCCATGACCACTGGTTTCCTGGGAAAGCAGTGCTCCTGCAGCTTTCATTATGTTTTCTGACACGATTCATTGACTAGTCATGCCAAACCTCAGACTATGGAATAAAGACCAATGCAAAACAATTGGGCAAAATAATTTCACTATCATGAGGCAGTCAAACAATTCTTAGCCTGATTCAGCTCATTTCCTTAATATTTCAAACTTTAGAAATTGGGGACATCCCATTTCTTCAGACATAGGGTCCATATGCTCTCACCGTATGCCTAAGCAGTACAAAATGAATAATATCTATTTTCCCTTATGTCACTATTATTTTCTTTTCTAACAGCTAATATTATATTAACACTAAAGCATTAGATATTTATTAATAATTTAATAATTGCATTGTACACATGTTCAAAAAGATTAGTTAAAAATACATATTTTTTTAACTTTGGAGACCAGAAATTCCATAGACTTTATGCAGAATATTGTTTCCAAAATTAGAAAAGACAAATGTGTACAAGGAAAATAGGCACTTATTTTACCTACCTTTAAGACAATACTTCTAGATTAAAATAACTTGCTCTCTGTATTTGTGTGTGTAGTACATGTATATGATGGATATTTGAATGTATATGTGTGTACATATGAATATGTGTTTGAAGAATATATATTTTTAAAGGAAAAGAAAAAGTATTTTTAGAAGCATAAATAAAGTTAGCAAAAAAAAGGATATGTTGAATGTAAACTATTTATTTTAAAAAATAGTCTCTGTAGAAATTAAGTGGATATTAGAACTGTGAACTTATTTGAAAAAGTGAAATGTATATTTATGTAATTATAGATCTTTTCTATAACCATAGAGAACTTGCATGCTCTATAATTAAAAGTGAATCTATAATCATATTTAATATCTGCACATAAGAAAATAGTCATCTTTAAATTTGAAGCCACCAGGAAGACTGTACATTATTAGCATATAATAGACCTGAAAGGGTGAGGATAGGAAGTGATAAGTAGGAAGAAAAGCTAGAGGTCTGATTTTTCTTGACATTTTATTTCACTTTATTGTTACAATTTATATGATCTTTGATCATTGACTTTTTCATACATTTATTAAGGTACAATTGACAAATTACACATACTCATAGTGTAAAATTTAATATGCTTCGATATATCCATATGTATATCAAACAACAACCACATAATTAACATTTCCATCATGATGAAGTTTCCTTGTGCCCCTTTATAATCTGAATTTTTGTGGATTATTACAATAAAAACTGACAAGATTTCAAGCATATTTAAATTACAAATTTTAACTTTACCTATGCTTTATTCAGAAAAGGCTGTTATAAACAGTTATGGCACAATAGCTTATTCAAGAAAAACTATCTCCCAGTATTTTTCAAATTAAATCATAAGATTTAAAAGTTTTGTGAATAGTATTTAAGGAATTAAAGGTAAAATACTGTTTTCAACAAAGTTATGGAGGACCAATTCTCTATAAGTGACTTTGGCAGGAGCTAGAATACATGTACACACAATGAGAAAAAAATTTAAGAAATGTGCATAAAATTTGGATAGTACAACAATGCATTTAATGTATTTTAAGGAATATTTATAAATGTAGGGAATTCTAGAATTTTATATAGAGAGAAATTTTTAAAGTTATCAATTGCATCTCTAAAAAATTAATTTCATTATCATATTTCTGACATTTTTACTAATGAATAAAAAAATGTAGGGGAAAGATTCATTCCATCATTATTTTATTATGTTTATCTGTAGCCCTAATTCAGTGGTCTGGAATTGGTAAAAGAAAATTATAGCTATAGTACCGTGGTAGTAAGTGTCACATTGGAAAGACAATGATAGCTCTGTGCGTTCATTTGCATTCCTGACTAAGCATTCTAGAACTCAGGGGAGACATTCTTTGTTTAGCAAAATAAGCTTATTGGTTTGGTTTGTTAAATTAGTGTTGTAGTGTAAGAAATTTTACTTCCTTGACCGAGAAGTTAAGAACTCCATTAAAATCACTTAAAATTGACCAGACTATAATTTCTGCACTAAGCAATATTTTAATTTGCATTTCCTGCCAAAAGAATGTCCCAGTTAAAAATATATAAACCAATGAATTGAGTGAGTGAATTAATGAGTGAATGAATGAATGATAGCAGTGTGCAATACTGAGGGGACATACTAGTAAGTCTTATTTTCAGAGGTACTTTTCTCACCATATACTTTAGAAGAATTGTAGCAATACACAATGTAATTTACCTCACTGGATTTGAATAATTTGAAATATATATTATTAATTGTTGCGCCCCTTCAGGGACCGAAGCAACACGCCCAAGGTCTTGATTCTTCTCTAGGCTTTATTGTCTAATCTCTCGTGGCGTTTACAGCAGTTGTCGGGAAGCTCCTCTCCCTCCCGGCCGGCTCCCTTATATTCAGTCACCCAACCAATCCGGGACAGTATCATGTGTGACCTTTAAGCGGATAGGTGTCACGCGCCACTCTAAGCGGGCAGCACGAGCTGTGCACGGGTACGGAAGTCTGCTGGGCCAATCCCCAACAGGGAAGCAGGCGCCATCTTTAGGGCATTGTCCAGCTGGAGTGGGGCTCAGCCTCGGCCGTAGACCGGGCCCCCACAATTAATGATAAAATGGATTCAACAAAAATTATGTAATGACATTTTCTGCTTGTGGTCTTAAATTGTTTTGCAAAATAGTCTCATAATCATAAGTAGTTCACTGCTATATATGGAATAAAGAAACTGGGTTAGTTTACTGTTGTAAAACTTTAAATGACTACAGCATTTTTATTTCCTATAATTTCTGCTACATATAAAAGTAGATACAGATATAGATCTCTGGTTTAATCATTTTTATGTTGAAAATTAAAGGTTTTCTCATTTGTTTTTTGCCTTTCAATTCAAGTTAATATTTTCTTACAGATTTCCTCCCTTATTACATTTTCTCCCTCTCTCATATATCTTAAAAACCTTAAATCCTAAATATACAAACCTTAAATCATAAAGGGAATTAATTTTTCCACAGTTGATCTACTTCTGACTCAGAATATTTACTTTTGCTTATGACTAAATTTATATTATCAACATGATTTTGGTTTGAAATTAATTTTAGTAAGTTTTTCATGATGAGTAATCAATTACAAATGCATTTTATTGATGTTGGATTCAAATAGCACACTCATTAAGCATTTACTTTATACCAGGCTTACTCCGTGTCACTTTGTAATTCAATAATTGCTCAGGTGGTTACCAGGAATCAAAGCTCCACATTAGTACAGGACATTAGCCTAAAATTAGGTTAGCTATCAGGTGAGGTTGTTTAGAAATATGAATATCCTGGCAACACAGTTATGCTTCATAATAGAGGAAAAACATACCAATTACCAGAGCTACTTTAAAGCTCTATGTATTAGATGAAGGATTGTTTTTCATAACTTGTATTTGAAGTGGGTTTATGCTTGAGCCAGAATCTGTTGATGCATCCTCATTGTCTGCAGACTCTAAAGTAAATCCTTAGTTTTCAAGCAATATTTGCTTTTGAACGTTAGTTGCCACAAAAGAAAAAGGAGGCTTTTATAAAATAGTGTTCAAACCTTCAGTGTCCTTGTGTCATGTAAAAGTTCCATAGGAATTTCCATTACAAACAGTTTTTGAAGGCTTTAGATCTTGGTAGCTGAAATTTGGAACAAAAGTCTTCAGTCTCAAACAGTTGTCATTTCCTTAAACAAGAAAGCAAGAAGTCTGTATCATTTTTCAGTGGCAACAACAATAGAAAATACATCATTAAGAAATGGGATTTGAAATAGAGAGCACAAAAGTCTAAAACACACTGTTTAGTACAAATGCTGGAAAACATGAAATGACAGGAATTACAATATTTTGTGATATTCAAGTACAATACAGAATTCTCATTCTCATCATTCATCTTCCCATTTTTGTGCAAGTTTTACTTAATCTTTGGAGATATCCCTATTTACTAACATCCTAAAATGTGCAGCAGTGGCCCAGATATGCCACATATCTATTTGTAATAGTATGTTTAAATCACATTAAAATCTGAGTGTATTATCTGAGATTTGAAGTCTTAGGTTACCTAACTGTTTTATAGTAAGACCTATTTTATATCCATGTATGCAGTATCATGATCCAGAGTGAATAGATGAATATGTGATGTCAGAATAGTATTTATGAGCCAGCATACAATTAATTAGGACATGTGTTCCTTACCTCCATAGCTCACTGGCAATCCATTCCCTGTATAGAGAGACTTCCAACCTTCTTCAGGGACCCGAAGCTGTCACAAAATCTAGCTTTGCCTGTGGCATCCAGTTTACCTTAAAATGGATTACTTCTTTACCCACCATCATTGTTTAAAAGATAGTAGACATTGGGGTCATACTTACTAAAGAAAAATTGAGTTGGTAAGAGTGCCTAACAGCAGGTCAGTTGTTAAGATCATTCCCACATAAGGATTTTGCTTTCTGAGGCTACTCTTAATGGATCTACCTTTTACTTTTCAGTAAGGGCTTTTGCCAGTGATGGCTGAAGAGGTTTCTCTACTATATATTGGTTACTTTTTAACATTTTTGTGCTAATTTAAAGTAATTTCAGTAACTAAGGAAGAAGTTTATTATTAGTTTGGTAATCTTATTTATTCATTCATTGACTTGAAAACAATTTTTAAGAATCAAATTGTTGAATCCTATTTGAGATACTAAACATAAAGAGAGAAGGAAAACAGTGCTTGCCTTTAAGTAGTTTATAAAGAAGGAGGCACATATCAAATAGTTTAAATGCTATATGAATTAAATTAATCATTACTTTATTCAGTAAGCATCTATGGAATGCTTTTTATGTTAGGTGCTGGGCTTTGCGTTAGGTATGCAAATAACAGATTTCATATAGTTTATAGTTTCATAAAGAAGATAAGCTCATGGACAATAATTACAGCACAAAGGGGTTAGTGCCTTGATGGAGTTAGGCAGAATGTTGCAGACTCAGTAATTCAGTAAATGTAGCAGTTGAGGTGGATGCCCGTATGCATCTTACAGGATAATAGACCCTTGACAAGCACATAATGAGAGGAAAGGTGAAATTCTAGGTGAGGGTTGGATATGAAGTTACACTGAACATTATGCGAACTGTGAATAATTCAGTTCAACTGTAGCATAGTTTGTTATGAGCCAGCCGGATATGAGATAGGAGATACTGGTCCAGTTTATGAAGGGCTTCCAATCCTATGTTTTGGCTTGCAGATAATGAGAAATTATACTAACAAGACCATGAGGGCTTCATAGTTAGACTCCTTCCTTCCCTCCTTCCTTCCCTCCTTCCTTCCCTCCTTCCTTCCCTCCCTCCTTCCCTCCTTCCTTCCCTCCTTCCCTCCTTCCCTCCTTCCCTCCTTCCCTCCTTCTTTCCCTCCTTCCCTCCTTCCCTCCTTCCCTCCCTCATTCCTTCCTTCCAATGGAATGACTCGAATAGGCAACAGCAGAAGGTAGGAAATATCATCTCAAAGTCATGTTGTTATTTGCCAGAAATCCAGTTCTTCTTCCTCATAGACATATGATAAAATTCCAGGTCTTTATTCATTGTGGTTCATTAGTGCTTTTGACTAATTCTGGCCAGTTAGCTGTGAGAGAAAGTAACGTGTTTCACTTGTAGGTTGGTACATTTAATTGCTGATGAGAAATACTACTAGAATATTTTCCTTCTTCCCTGGTCTAAGAGTAAGGATGACAAACTGAAACAGGGTACGCAAGCAGCTTATATAGATACATATCATGTGCAGGAAAGAAACCTCTGTGTTCTTTGTTTTCAGACTCTGAGATTTTTTTTTGTGTTTATGGTAATTAGTTACTGCAGCATAATTTATCCTGTCCTGATTCACAAAGGTGCAATCACTGTGTCTCACAACTGTGGCAAACATTCCCCGTAACTAAAGCAAAACAGACTTCTGGGATTTATTACATGGATTTTATTGAATTGAATAGTTCTTGAAACCTGAAAACTATCCAGCACCACTGGATTGTTTCTGAGTTGTCAGAGCAAATTGGAGAGAAGTCTCGATAACAGAAGCATTTTGGATGGCAGGCTGTTACAAGTGCAGGGGGCTCAGAGGAGTCTCTTATTTGGAATTGGGACAAATTTCTCCCCATACTTTGTACCTTGATTGTTGGAAGTTTAGTTTTAGGAGGTTCAGACATACCCTTCTCAGGTCTTGTTCCTTGTTTGTCACAAGTGGATCATGTCAGTGAGAAAATTTAATTACAGTTCAAAATCCTCCAGCCCCTCATTTCTGACAGGTGATTCTCTATGAATGATCATCTTTCCTCTAAGTTTTTCATCTATTTACAATTCCAAAACCACTTCCTACCTTGTCCCACTATAATCACCAGCATGCCACTGAGTCTGCTATGGTAATGATCTTGTTTGCCACTTACCTTTTAATCTTTCTTTTTTTTGGTAAGGTCTGTGTTATTTTCCAACACCACCAGCTAATTTTCTGATTGTCCAGACACTATCTGAGTGTTCAACAGTTCAATTCAATTCTGATTTTAATACAAAGTCAGCATAGACAGCACAGGTTAAGGGCTCAATTCCTCAGCTGACCCCCAGCACTTCAGATGCCAGTCAAAAGTCCTGGACCTCTTGTGCTTCTGACCAAACTACTGTAAACTGAAAGTTACACGGTCTCCTCCTCAGGTTCAATAATTTGCTAGAAGGCTCATGAAAGTCAGGGACACAGTTTATTTACATTCACCAGCTTATTATAAAGGGTACAGATAAACAGCCAGATCATTAGGCACAACAGTGTCCTGAGCACAGGAGCTTCTGTCCCCACAGAGTTGGGGTGTGCCATCTATCTGGCATGTCTGTGCATGCATCAATCCAGAATCTCTCATAACCCTGTTGTTTAGGGGTTTTTATGGAAGTTGCGTTATGTAGGCATGATTGATAATTAACTTAATCTCCACCTTTCACCACTCCTTAAAGTTAGGGGGTGGGGTGGGGTTGAAAGTTCCAACATTTTAATCAAGGCTTTGCCTTTCCGGTGACCAGCTCCCTTTAGGAAGCACACTGTGGGCTGGCTGGGCATCACCACATGGGAGCGACTGATGCTTCTAGTACGCTTATCACTCTAAAAATTACAGGAGTTTTAGGAGCACTGTATCAGGAACAGGAGACAAATACCAAACATGAAACACGTATTTCTTATTAAGACTCAAAAAGGTTCCAAATTTACAGGGAATAAAAAAAAGTACCCATAAAAGCAGTTTCCAACTAGCCAGTGTTAGACATCCTTTGATAAACTCATATGTAAAATGAGGAAAACAATAGTAACTTCTCATTAGGTTCAAAATGTTAAGATATAAGAATTTTCCTTTTGTAGTCTTTTTCTTTATCCTTCTTTTAATATTAACCATTTAATTACTAGTACAAAGCCTAATATGAGTACTCTTGGGTAAGTGGGCAACTGTAATACTATCTCATAGAGTAATTAAGTTTGAATTTGTTAATATAAGTGTTTAAGCCAAGGATGATAATATGTTTTTTGTGATGATGTTAAGAGTCATTTTATTTCCTGCCACATTGAGTTTATATTTAAATTTACTGCACAATCCTTTTCTATGACTCATGACCACAAAGAATCAAGTCCTAAACACCTTTCAGTTTCTATCTTTATTAGAAGAACTAAAGGTAGGGTTGTAAGCTCATATGAGTTTGGAAGGTCTGTTGTAAGGTTAGGTCACCTTAATGATTTACTTTGCATGACATTCATTTTTCTGAAAATAGTAAGGACTGTCCCATATAAAATCCAGCAGTTAAATCATCTAGTGTCAAAGTGAAAAGCAGTGATGATACAGAGAGCAGGAAATGACTCTGCATTTATCTGTAGATGTGCCATTTTTCTTTATCTGGACTTGACTCTCCTTGCTAGGGAAAATTAGTCCTAGTTTACATTCCATTAGATCTGAATATTTTGGCACAAGCAGCAGGCATGCAAATATAAATAAAAAATAATATTTTTTGGTCTGGGGTCTGGGAAAATATCAGTCATGGGAGTTTTCTCTTCCTAGTCACCTTGAGCTTTAACACTTGATTTTTAAATTAAACTTATCTGCTGGATATATTTTCCTTCCCATCAACAAATCCCTATAATAAAAAAAAAAAATTTGTGTCTGTAGAGAACAGGATCCTATGGGAAATAAAGAGCTCAAATGAACTATTTCTCATGTTAGTAATCTAAAGAGATACACAAGTCAGTATTTTTCAAGGCATGATATATGGGTTTGGGATTGTTATTCCCTTTTGGGTAAAATAGTCTACTGTTAAAATCTACAACTAATTTTAACTTGATACCAATAACCAAAACTAGCCTAGAAACTTACTCTGGGGGATTTATTTTCTCAAGCAGGGTAGACTGTATTTTTCCTTGTCACTTTTATCAAAGGTTAGATATGGAAAACATAGCTTCTGGGATCATGGGATTTGATAATATCCTTTGCTTAGAATCTTTTTGATACATCCTTTTTTTGGCATTTGCCAGGCTCATTTTTAGAAAATTGATAATAATAATTTATTTCCTCAGTCATTAACTTTGAATACGTTTACCATGGTAAAAGAAATGAGAACGAATATTTAAGGAACTTACATGTAAACTTAATAAACATAGGAGCCTATTTGAATGAAGCAAGTAAATTAAAAAAAAAAAAAGAAACCTTCCTCAATAGTGTGAATCATGCTTATACTTATCTCCAATATGCCTCAAACTTGGATAGGTGCACACCTATATAGCTATGTGTGATCATGTAACAATGTCTGTTTAGCTCATATTCCTAATCATGGAAGGAATAAAATGCCTTTTCTATGTCTACTAGAAATAAGATGATAGATTTGAATGAAGTAAGTGGCTACAAAATCTGAAAAGTTATTAAGTGGAGTAATAAGTATGATTTTTGCTACATTTAACCAGCTTCAATTTTATCACTCTCAAAATTTGCTATTTTTGTATAGAGCTATTTTCTAAGCTTCTCCAGTTTCCCCATCTCCTGCCTGCTGCATTTTATCATTTTACCTCCATATATTTTTTTCAAAATTTGGCGAAGTTTCTGGTTCATCAGCTCTAGATTCACTTTTCACTTACACTACAGTGCTGAACATTCATTTGGCTTGTGTGACACTCCTGTGGGATAAAAATTTTCAGTGTGTTTATTCTTCTGAATAATATGTTAAGTACCCAAAGTCAAACTGTGTCATTAATTTTATTTCTACTTTAAAACTTGATATTCGCTTTGCACATAATAGGTAATCAATAATTATTTTAAATTAATTTAATGCTAATTTGTGTAACAGTACTTTGACAAATTATAGTAGACAAATATGCAACAATTTGTATTATATCCCCTTACTTTGGAAAAGCATTCTACTTTCTTCATTAGCAGTAAAACATTTTATACTGACATGAAATTGGTACAAAACAACTGAGTTTTTAAAATATTTCAATGCATTTTTAAATAGTGTATTTTTGTGTCATTCTTTGGGTCAGTAATTTTGTATTTCCCACTTGTTCTTTTCAGCCTAATATAGAGTATCATTCCTAATATTAGTATTGGAGTTTGACATCCCTAGAGTAGTTTTGTAAACAGCAAGTTAATTTGGAGACAGTTTTGTATTTAGAGAACACTTTCTAATTTACAGAATGTAAAGTAGAAGCCAACCTTAATACTTTTCTGTTTACACATTCTTAACAAACATCACAATTATTATTGTGGACAGTCTGAATAGGGATAAATGTAAGTCCTATTAAGAATTTCTCACAAAAAAAAAAGTTAACCTGAAGTAGAGCTTAATTATTTTGTTGCCTTTTTAAAAAATTCTGTCCCTTGAGTATTTTAATGAAAAGTAGCTGTACCCATATTTATAGATTGAAGCTGTTGAAAAAGTGCTTGAATATTGGATGCAATTACTAGAAGGTGCTTTTCTTAAGATTAAAATTTCCATTAGTGCATTATGAATTTGGAGTCAATAACCATGCTTTGCTGTATATTCTTGTATGTAGGATCATTCAATGAAATGGCCTTAAGCTACTAATTTAAAACATTATATGACTCAAAAGAGCCGAGGCAACATCTAGAAAATAAATGAAAATGAATTAGCATACATCCAAATCAATACGAGGAATATGTAAATAAATAAATTATGTGATGCATTTAGAAAACTGAAGTACATGGCAATAGCAGCTACTCAATATATTACATTGTTGGTCTTCCTAGACAGATGGTGATAATAAACTTCTGATCTGATTTGGATTTAGTCATAATCATTAGTGAATACAGTGATGTATTAAATTTATGTTATCAGGAATAACGTGAGATGGTGCTTAAAAGTGAAATATTCAGTAAGGAAAATGCATTAGAAAAGAATATTACTTGCCTTCATTTTGGAAAATATTTGCACATATCACAGGACATTTACACAGTTTTATTAAAAATGCTCTTCAAACAAATATGTACACATTTTAAGTAGCTATTATTCTGGTTATTGAACCAATGGATAGAAATCTTTGGAAAGAATATATTTTAAGGGAAATTGTTTTCTAAAATAAAACTTTTGATCTGTAACTCGAGATGAAGTATGCTATTCTGGTATTTAATACTGAAGACAATAATGCTAAAGCAAATATATTTATTTAATAACTTTTAAACATAGGAAAGAACTATTTGGTTTGTTAATGATCATTTCTCATTAATATTCTGTTTGGAGTTCTTCTCTATAGTGGTCATCAACTTTGAAAGTTCTACTTTTTAAGGTCAGAACAAATTTCAAACAAAGCAATAGAGAATAATGGACCATTACATCCTCATAAACTTGCTGATTATAAAAAAAACCTTGAAAACCATAGCTACTCTGAAAATCTTTGATGCAAATTGTAAGGTGACAGCAAAGTTAATGACACCGTTTAAGGAAAGATGTGGGAATAGGTTGTAACCCAGATTGATAAATTGCTTAAGGAAATGTATTATAAATCCATGTAAAACCCTCCTAAATGTAATACAGTGGGCTAGTTTTTAAAAGTAATCACAATTGAATATAGTTTATAAGTTAAGTATGTATTTGGAAGAATCATCACTAACACTGCTAAAGAAGTTTGTGGCACATGTACTTGGAACACTGCTCTGAGGCATGGTTTTATTATATATATTATGTATAATATCATATTAGTTGGAAATATCCCTTCGTCACTTGTGAATAAGAAATTTACCTGTCAAACTGGTAATGAAGTTCTTTGATATTCTCTTTAAATGTGTGCTTCTATAGCCTCAGAAGGAAGGCGTTAGGAAGGGTCAGTGCTGTGTCTGTTTGGTCTAAGGAGTAATGTATTGTGCACCTATTCAGAATAAGATATTTTATCCAAATGAAGAGCAAGAAGAACTGACATCACCATCATTATCGCTATCACCATGAGCAGCAGCAGCTCATCGATATAATCATCACGAATCGGGGTCTTCCTGGATGTAGTGTCCTTTGCTAAGTGCTTGAAGTGCATTTTTTTCTTTTAATCCTCATGCTAGACCTATACTGTAGCCCCCTAACATTCAAAGTAAAAGATGAGGAAAATTAGGCTCTGAAAAGTTAATTTTTATATGATGATCTAGTAAACTGCAGCTAAGGGGACTAGATAATCTGGTGTCAATCTGTGTTCTTAAACACACTGACAGGTCATAGCTCACATTTTGAAATGAGTGCCAGATGTTGGGGAAGGTATTAGCATTCATCCCAGTAAGTTCCAAACATACCTTCCAACCATCACTTAACTCACGTAATCATAAGACCCAATTTACTTCTTCCTGATTCACTTCTATGGGGTCACAGGAATCCCTGTATCTTTATGACATCGTCGCCAAAGGGGCCTTGCAGCCCGCTTCTAACGGTGCCAATCACTGTGGTCTAGAATCTGTTAGAGAGTTGACATTCCGTTTATCCCAATTTCACCCCTCAGGTATGGATTTTGTTGGCTTGTTTTTCAACACTTCCCTGGATGTTCATTTTTGTTATAGATGTGTTTTAGGAAATATATTTTTTTCTTAAATAGGCTATTTTAAAAATCTCAAGATTTATTCCCAGTATTAATTTAGGTTTCCATGTAGCCTTATCCACTAGCCTGTTTTCCTGAAACATTACTCTTCTCATTTTGGTGTTCTAGGCCAAAATCCCTAAGGCTAACTAGCTCCCCGGTAGCAGGCCAAGCCGAAGAGCGAACCCAAAGCCCTTGCCATTCCTTTAGGGGTTTCCAGTTTCCTCAGCCTTGTATCCTGGACTCCAGCTAATCTGGTTCACTCAGTGCATTTGCCAGATATGACATGATCTTCTGAATTCACACTTTATGTGTTTTTTTCATCTTTTGCTTTTTCAGGGCTCCTCCCATTTCTGGTTTTCAAAGTCTAAGTTATATAACCTTCTTCCCCACCCCACAAAAGATTCGCAGTGAAATTTTTACAAAAATTAAAAAAGTTAAGTCCTACGCACTTGTACAAAACTGGGCTTTGTGCTCACATTTCAGAATAGGTGAAGATTTTATATTCGGCATGATGCACCCAGGAAAAAATTACAGGAAGGTTTTCTGGCCTTAGTCGTAACATTCTTTTAGATGAAAAATACATGTCCACAGGGCATTCCAAATAAATTTCATTATTACCACCTAATTTAGAGACAGCAAAGGCAAGTGATAGATGTGAGAAGTGGGATATATTGGGAACAATACACCCTCTTCCTGCTGTGGTCAGTAGCCACTTAAAACAATGAGAGAGAGACTTCAAGATCTTCCTGGTGGCTCTGGAAAAGAGAAACCCTGAGTTGATGGGTGGTAATGTCCTGAAGGAGTAAACTGGGCTATACCACAGCTGGACAGAGCAAGCAGGTCATTCAGGATATTGGCTAAGCTGATTGCCAGAAAGTAAGTTCATACACATGTACACGTTTGCCAATACACACACACACATCCCACACGTAGTTCAAAGACAAAATATACAGGGTATCCATTGGCCCATTTCTCTATTCAAACCCCTCAGGTTGTAAATTGGCCTGTTAAATGAATTTACCATATCCATTTATCCTCTTAAAATCAAAGGCAAATATTCTAGTATCCTTCATCGAGGCATCAAGAAAAAAATATCTCCTCCAGAAATGAACCCTTAGACGAGGATGCTAATGTAAGTATTTTATTTGTGAGGTACACGTAACACTAAGATGGGAGTGAGGAAGGGTGAAGGATGGGAAAGCATCCAATAATGGGTGTGTTATCAAGTCAGCTATACCTGTGCATGACTGGAGCCTAATCCCACTTAAGAATGGTTTAAAACACATAGCTGGGTGTTACTTGACCATGGCAGCTGGAAGTCAATGTGATCACACATCAGCTGTTAGTCCTGGTTTCAGACCAGGGGGTAGTGAGTATTAATTTCTTGGCTTGGTTTTTTGAATGTGTGATCTTGGTGGATAAGCATGAAAGTTTGGAGAAAGCCTTCAGGAAGAGGGAAACAATTCCTGACAGTTTGGATTTTCCTGCAAACACCGAGGTATAAGGCTGCTACCCTACAGGTGTAGCATCCACAGTCTCTCCTGCATACAGGAGACTTGCAAAAGTATTCTGCAGCAGAAAAAAAAAGACTACCCATAAGGCAAAAGAGAACAGTTTATTTGGAACATTAACTGAAGCAAAGTAAAATCTGCACCTAATTTAAATTTGTTTTTAATAAATTATAAGAAATACAGGATTTCTATCAAAAAATAAGGGAAGCACACTGCAAGTGTTTTTCAGAATAAATAGGGAATTTGATGAAGTAAAGGTATATTAATAAACCCCCAAAAATAGGAAACAGGAAAGAGAAAACTGATTTTCTCCTTTTCTTTTTCACATCATAAATTGCTCCCTCTGTTTTATCCTTCTCATCAGCATCGCAATTTGCTTGAGCCTCTTTCTTTTACAAAAACAAGTAAATAAAAACACTTTATTTAGTCTGTTGCTCTCTTCAGGCACCTTTCTATTCTCTCTTTACTGCTAGGCTTCAGGATAGGGCTATATACCCAGTCAGTATATCCATTTCCTCAATGTAATTCACTTAAAAAATTAGCTCAAGGTGAAGTCTACTTCAGTCGCACTAAAAAATGCAAGTCACAAGGAGAAAGTCCTTAAATAAACCCACAGGACACTTTTCAGTCTTAAAGCTTTCTGGCCTCTGTGTGGCACCCAGCGCTGCTTAAATTCCCCTTTCTTCTAGAAACAGTATTCTCTTCCTTGGTGTAATGCTGATTTTTGTTGTTTGCTTAATTGCTTTTTCCCTGCCCCTGCGTCTACTCATTTCCAGCCCCATTAGTTAAAATGACTGAATCTTTTGCCAGGTGGGCAAGGAGAATCTGACTGATAACTTGGGATGACGTCAGAAATCTAGGGGTCTGCTGGCTTTTCGTGGAACTTCAGCTTTAGAGTATTATTTGTTTCTACACCTTCAGCAGAAATTTGAATCTCAAACTTCTTAAAGCTTTCCAGCCTAACAATATTCAAAATATCTTTCTTCTTTGTGTCCCTTGGGGCAAGTTCTTAGCTTTCCATTTCCTGAGTCCCTTGCTGTTCATTGATCTATTTTCCACCTTCCAGATGATGAGTTTCTCTCTGAGTTTCTTTGTGTATGTGGATTTAGACCTCTGTGTTTCTTTACTGTCATATTTTATAAGGTATCAGGAATATGCAGAGGTGTGTCAGTCAACATTTGCTGTGTAACAGCCATGCCAATTGCATATTTTGATAAATGAACCTTTATTTCTTAGCATGCGGCTGTTGGTCAGCTGGAGGCTCTTTAGTCTGAGGGCTGACTCTGCTCTATGAACCTCACAGTCTCCCTCAGACTTGATGGTGGCAGATGTGCATGAAAGCAAGTCAAACGCTGCTCATGCCAAACATATTAACATCCCTTTGGCAAAGTCAATTCCATGGCTATGAAACCATATGTCAGGAGGGCTGGGCACTAGTACAGGAGAATAAAAATCTGGAATTCTAGCTTCCATAAAAATTAAATACTTGTGTTCAGTGGATCATATATAGATGAATATCCCAAAGGAATTGTGTATGCATGTATTTATATTTTAGCACAAATTCAATCATTTTAATGCTCCATTTAAAACACCTCAGAGGCTTTGTATTGTCTCAAAGATAAAATCTGTTCTTGATAACCCATAGAAGGCCTTTCATTGGCCTCTGCTTACTCTTCCAGTTCACTCTCCCTCCCTCCATTCCATATCCCCCAATATGTGCACCATAAAATCAGCTCCACAGCCACTCTTAACCATCAGGATTCCCAGCATATGGTAAATTGAATCTATTTGTGGAATCCAAGGAAAATTCCCTTTTGCAGTTTCTGAGACTATTTGTAAGTCCATTTTTCACAAGTAGCCAAAAGTAGCAAAGACTTAAAGCTTCCATAGCTCAGCAGGATCCCCAACAAGTGATGTTAGTTACTGAGTCTTTGAAAGCTTCCCAATCAAGTATTATCTTCCCTCTTTGTTGATATATGTTCATCTGAACATTTGTTATTTTTCAAAAAAAATGCTAGTATTAGCATGTTATTTTCCTTTATAGAAAAACAAAACAAAACCTTTTACAATCTATACTTCTACTAAAATTCAAAGTTTCCCACATCATTGGCAATTTGAACTCAGTGTTCACAGGCATATCCTTCCTCTGTTCATATATATTGGCATTTTCCTGCCCTTGGGTTTTTTCTAATTATTCTCCCTGGCTGTAGTACTCTTAACCTCTTCATTACCCATAATTTTTTTAAACATCAACTTCAAATCCATGTATTTATGAAGTCATCTCAGTATTATAGCCAACCATTTCTCTTCCTTCTCCAAATTCTTTTTGTATTTATTGAATATAACAGTACTTGTTTCATTTTCATTCTTAGTGACCCTTTAGTCAGGGTTTTCCAAAGAAACAGAACCAGTAGTGTGCATTTGTGTGTGTGTGTGTGTGTGTGTGTGTGTGTATAAAATATCAGGTAAGCCAATTCTTTATAATATATAGTTATATAAGTCATGTAATGGAGGATGAGAAGTCCCACGTCTACCATCTGCAAACTGGACACCCAGTAAATTTGGTGGTGTAACTCAGTCTGAGCCCAAAGGCCTGAGTACCAGGGATCCAGTGGTACAAATAAAGTCCTAGGGCTTCACCAGATAAGGTGAGTGGTACCATCTCAAATATGTAGGCAGGAAGCAAAACTGGGTGAATTCCTCCTCTGTTAGCTTTTTTCCTATTGGAGCCCTCAGTGGATTGCATGACACTTACCTGCATTGGGAAGGACAATCTACTTTACTGAGTTCACTATTTCAGTAATCTCATTTAGCTGTTGTCACACAGACACACCCTTGCAGACACACCTAGAAATAAAGTTTCATCTGGGCTTTCTGTCAAATTGACACATAAAATCACAAGTCACCCATTATCAACCTTACACCCATACACATCTCCTTAAACCATACTTAATCTTCAAAGGAAGACAGTGACAAAGTCTTCATTCTAACATAATAAAACACCATGCATTTCATCTATTCTGCCTAACATGATTCAGACTATCCTGTATAAACCAAAAATGCGCCAACATCTTTCCCAGAAGAGGAGGTAAAATCCTTAAGACACCTTAACTTTTTTCCTCGATACCCAGTAATTTAAAAACTATGATGTAAAATTAACAATACTTACATACTGTGATATAAAAATCAATAATCTTATAAGGGGATGAGGGAAGACATAAAACAAAGATACACATATATATATTTATAGCAAAGGGAGAAGGAATATTTGTGAGAATTGCAGTCCTCATATCTGTAACTGGTCACAAGGCCATAGTTGGTATTTATTACTCAACATTCCCTTTTCCCTTTGCCTTGGGAAGCTCCTCAGCTGGTTTTCCTTCACCTGCTGGCATGACCCACATCTCCATTCCTGAAGCAGTGTGGGCCAACAGCCCTGCCTAGATTGAGTTGTAGTTTTTTCCCTGACCTTAATCACAGAATATGGTGATAGTAAAAGACATCCTGAGGCATGTCCGTTGTTCCAGACATGCTCTTCGTCACCTCCACTGTGGCAAAGCAGTCAGCTTACTCACTCCAGCAACACTGTAACTCCCTTCGGAGGGCTGAGGAAGCCAAAGGGCTGTTTTCACTCACGAGCTGCGCTTGTACCTAGCACATTTGCTTACACTCATAAACGTTTGAAATATGAGTTGTTCTTAACAAGGTTTTTTACTTTGTGCTTGGAGATGCTCTGACCTTTAGAGATTTTCCCTACAGTGAAATTTATTATAAATGTACACTTTTTCAGAACTGCAGTTTAAGAAAACAAAACACTGCATGTACAAATTGAAATATGAGCCACTCTAAGAGGCAGCATCAGTTGATATAAAAATAACCAAATCTACTTTATCAGACTTAGAGTCCTTGGGACTTGAATGCTATCCGGTGAATTTGACCAAGCAGGACTCATCAAGGTAATATTTTAAATGAAGTACACGCAGTCGCACTTCCTTTCTGTTTGTACTGCGATTTTAAAAACTGAATATGGTGCTAATGCTCATTTCAGTAGACATAATGAACAAACTGAAAATACTAACCTCTGGCCCTTTTACCCTCTCCAATTACAAGGAGAGTTTGCAGTTTATGGAGATTGATAGTGGAAACAATACCTGTCTACTCTATGTCTTGTATAGTCTCTGCAAACAAGTAAGATCTTAGGACAAAAAAAATATCCTTCAACTTCAATTTGATAGAAAGTTACTGACTGCTGAGAAACTACACATCTATCAACGTCATAATCAGTGCTAGATCATTACCAATATCATGAAAAAAGATTCATAATCATCACATTGAAAGAGAAGCTCACCCTCTGTGATGTGCATTTGTATTTGGGGAAAATTCAAATGCAGTGTATGCATGGCATTTACATCATCAAGGAAAGCTAACAATATTCATATTCAATACTGTCACGATTTATATACATATACACACATATACCAAACACTAAATAAAAATGCTCTTTATAAAAGTCTTCCTTTTTATTTATTCCCAGTGACATTTCCTAAAATTATTTTTTCAAATATTTATTTTTTGTTCTTGTATATTGAGTAAACCTGGGAAAAGAAAGATACCTTCATTTATACTTGTATTTAATTTCCATTCTCAGAAGTAGAATGTATAAATGTTTTATGTGATGCATATTTTCATTTGAATTATTCCTCTATATATAGCTATATTACTCCAAAAATATACAGTAAATATTTTCTAAGTCAGCACTTCCTTGGAGACATATGGAAAAATTAAGTTCCCTGTGGTGAACTGTTATAGTCACCACCTTTTCCTGCACTAGTTAAAAATATCTAACAGTTCAGCCTCACTTCTCTCTCAGTGTGTTCCCGCTGCTGTTAAAAGGGATGAAAACTAGGCAATATCACAGGTTATTCTGAGGATTAAATGAGATAGTGCATATTGATATAAACCTAAATCATATTTGTACAAAATGTAGTTTAATATTATAAGTCATTTTTGAAATCTGAGCTGTCTTTTTGTGCTTTGAGGTTTACTATTAACTACTGCCACTGTCAGAGGACGAACAGCCTATATGGGCTCTGACCTCTGGGTGTGAGCGCATTTTGCTTTGTGAATACCCCCAGGTGAGCAGATCAGATCTCACTTTTTAAAATCTTATGGATAACCCTACTACTTTCTCACTTCTTACCTGTCCTGATGAGGGGAAGAAATGGGGAGTTCTACCCTAGAAAGACCTTTATATAATCCAAATAATAAAGTTTGGATTTGGCCCAAAACAAAAATACTAGAAATAGTTTCATGTAGAAATGGTGCCAGAAGTTTGGTTACAGATTTTCTCCTGGTAGTTTCCCTTAGTTATCTATTGGAAAGTTTACTACCCCTGAGTTTTTTCAACAAAGTAAGTGACATTCACTTTGAGAGTTTTCTTCCCTCATAAATAAAACTCCCTTATATCTCCCTTTTCTGCTGTTAAAGAATACAATTTGATAAGTTAAAAGTAACAGAAATTGAGCTCAAATTGGAGTAAGCAAATATAGTCATTATTTATTTTTTTAGGTAGAATTAATATATAACTATATTAGCTTAAGTTATACAATGTAATCATTTGATATTTGTATATACTACAGAGCGCTTACCACATTGTCTAGTTACCACCTGTCACCATACAGCTGACCGCCTTCACCCTTCTTTTCCATCCCAGGCCCCTTCCCCATTGATAACCACCAATCTGCTCTCTGTATCTATGAGCTTTGTTTGGTTTGGTTTGTTCGTTTGCTTTGTTTTTTGGATTCTACATATAAGTGAAATCATACCGTATTTGCCTTTCATTGTCTGACTTATCTCCCTTAGCATAATACCTGCAAGGTCCATTCATGTTGTCACAAGTGGTAAAATTTTCCTCTTTTTTATGGCTGACTGGTATTCCATTGTGCATATATACAACCTCCTCTTTATCTATACATCTATCAGAAGATGCTTAGGTGTTTCCATATTTTGGTTACTGTAAATAATGCTGCTGTGGATATGGGGTGAATATATCTTCAAAAGAGTATGTTTGTTTTCTTTCCAGAAACACCCAGAAGTGGAATAGCTAATTCATATAATAGATGTATTTTTAATTTTTTGAGGAACCTCCATACTGCTTTCCATACCACACCAACAGTGCGCAAGTGTCCCCTTTTCTCCACATCCTCTCCAATCTCTGTTATTTCTTGTCTTTTCATGTGTCTCTTTTTATGCCAGTGCCATTCTCCAGCTTTGTTCTTTCTCAAGATTGCTTTGGCTATTTGGGACCTTTGGTAGTTCCATGCACATTTTAGAATTTTTTTGTTCTAGTTCTCTTAAAAATGCCATTGGAATTTTGATAGGGATTGCACTGAATCTGTAGATTGCTTTGGGTAGTATGGACATTTTAACAATGTTAATATTCTCAATCTGTGAGCTCAGAATATCTTTCCTTTTATTTGTATCTTCAGTTTCATTTATCAGTGTCTTATAGTTTTCAGTGTACAGGTCTTCCCTCCTTGGTTAAATTTATC
Organism: Manis javanica; assembly: GCF_040802235.1. NCBI lineage: Eukaryota > Metazoa > Chordata > Mammalia > Pholidota > Manidae > Manis > Manis javanica. The sequence continues at coordinate 24,961,862 of NC_133164.1, forward strand.
TTACCCTTCTTGGTGCAATTGCAAATGTGTTTTCTTAATTTCTTTTTCTGGCAGCTTGTTGCTAGTGTATAGACAGCTAACAGATTTCTGTATATTGATTTTGTATCCTGCAACTTTACTGAATTCATTATTTAATTGCAATCATTTTTTGGTGGCATTTTTAGGGTTTTCTCTATGTAGTATCATGTCATCTGCAAACAGGAATGGTTTTGCTCGCTCCTTTCTGGTTCAGATGCCCTTTTATGCCTTCTTCTTGCCTACTTGCCAGGGTTAGGACTTCTGATACATGTTGAGTAAAAGTAGTGTGACTGGGCATCATGTCTTGCTCTTGATCTTAGAAGAAAACCTTTTAGCTTTTCCCTGTTGAGTATATTAGAGTGGGCTTGTCATATATGGCCTTTCTTATGTTGAGGTGCATTCCCTCTATACCTATTCTGTTGAGAGTTTTCATAAAAAATGGACGTTGATTTTGTCAAATGCTTTTTCTGCATCTTTTGAGGTGATCATGTGCTATTTACCTTTCATTTTGTTAATGTGGTGTATCACCTTGATTCATTTGTGGAATTTGCATCATCTTTTTATCCCTTGATCCCAATAGATCATGGTGTTTTAATGTAATGTTGAATTAAATTGTTAATTTTTTTAAAGATATTTGCATCTATGTTCATCAGAGATATTGGCCTGTAAGTTTCTTTTCTTATGGCATCTTTTCCTAGTTTAAGTATGAGGGTATGCTAGCCTCATACAATTAATTTGGAAGTGTTCCCTCCTCTTCAGTTTTTTGGAAGGGGTGGAGAAGATGTAAAATCTTTGAATGTTTGCTGGAATTCCAAGAGAAACCACCTGGTCTTGGACTTTCATTGATTACTCATTTGATTACTGGTTCAATTGCCTTACTTGTAATCCATTTATTCAATTTTCAGTTTCTTCATGGATCAGTCTTTAAAGATTGTATGTTTCTAGGAATTTATACATCTCTTCTATATTGTCCAGTTTTTTGGCTTTTATTTGTTTAATAGTAGTCTCATGATGCTTTGCATTTCTGCGGTATCAGTTGTTACTTGTCTTTCATTTCTGATTTTATTTATATGAACCATCTGTCTTTTTTATTGGTGAATCTACTTAAAAGTTTTTAAATTTTGTCTATCTTTTCAAAGAACCCACTCTTAATTTCTATTGATCTTATTTGTGTTTTGTGTCTATTTCACTCTGATCTTTATTATTTCCTTCCTCCCACTAACTTTGGGCTTTGTTTTACTTTTCTAGTTTTTTCTTATTTTCCTAGGTCCTTTAGGTGTAAAGTTAGATTGTTTAAGATTGTTGTGAACTTGACTCTTAGAATTGCTTTTGGTGTATCCCATAGATTTTAGATCCTTGCATTTCCAGTTTCATTTGTCTCAAGATACTTTTTATTTTCACCTTGATTTCTTTTTGACCCATTGGTTTTCAGTAGTCTGGTGACTTAAACTCCTCATATTTGTGATCTCTCCAGTTTTCTTCCTATAATTACTTTGTAATTTCATACCATTGTTATCAGAAAAAAATGCTTGACATGATTTCAGTCTTTTAGTTTATTGAGGCTCATGTGCTTTAGCATGCTATCTATACTGGAAAATGTTCAATGGGCACTTGAGAAGAATATGTGTATTGGGGTTTTTGTATGGAATGTTCTGTATATATCTATTAATTGATATTGTTTCCTTATTGATTGTATGCATTGATGTAAGTGGGGTATTAAAGTCTCCTACTATTACTCTGTTGCTGTCAATTTCTCATTTTACATCTGTTAATATTTGCTTTGTGTATGTAGGTGTTCTGTTTGGTACATTAATATTTACAAATGCTTTCTCTTCTTGTTGGATTGACCTCTTTGTTACTGCATAATGAACTTCTTTCTCTTTTATTATAGTATATAGTATTTGTTTTAAAGTCTATTTTGTATGATATAACTATAGCTACACAGCATTCTTTTCACTTCCATTTACATGGGAAATCTTTCCACCCACTTTCAGTTTGTGTGTGACCTTAGATCTGAAGAGTATCTTTTGTAGGCAAAAAAGAGATGAGTCTCATTTTTTAATTCATTCACCTATTCTGTCTTTTGATTAGGGAAGTTAGTCCATTTACTTTAAATGTAATTGTTAATTGTTTACTCAGGTGTTTTTTCTTTAATTCCTGTATGTTCTTTTCTTCTTCTCTTGCTCTATTCCCTTGTGGTTTGTTGGCTTACTTTTTGTTATACTTAGATTTTTATTATCCTTTGTGTATCTACTATAGGATTTTGCTTTACAGTTACCATGAGGATCACATAAAGCAGCCTAGATATGTATATGTAAATTCTATTTTAAGTTCTTGGCAACAATTATTGTAGCTATAATTAATTTTACTAATGTTTTCTTTTAACCTTCATGGTACTTTTACAAGCAGTTGATCCACTACCTTTACTGTGTATTCAACTGTACCAGAGTGGTTTTTACTTTCTGGTTATTAGTACCACTTCTTTTCAACTCAAAGAAGTAACTTTCACATTTCTTCTAATGTCACTTTAGTGTTGATGAATTCCTTTAGCTTTTCCTTGTCTGCAAAACTCTTTTTTTCTCCTTCAATTCAGAATGTTTGCCTTGCTGGTTAGAGTATTGTTGACTGGAAGATTTTTTTTTTTTCCTTTTAAGCACTTTGAATAATCATGCTACTGCCTGCTAGCCTCCAAAGTTTTGCAGAAAAATCTGCCAATAGGTCTTGGAGGTTCCATTGTACATAACAAGTTGTTTTTTTTTCCTGTTGCTTTTAAGATTCCATTTAACTTTTGAAATTTTAATTATAATGTGTCTTGGTAGTGTAGACCACTTTGGGCTCACATTTGGAACTCTGTGTTTTTCATGAATCTAAAAGTCCTTTTTCTTCCCCAGGAGAGGGAAATTTTCAGCTATTATTTCTCCAAGTAACCCCTGCATTGTGAATGTTAGTGGAAATTTGATGATGTCCCATATGTCACTTGGATATTTTCTCTTTTTAAAATGCCTTTTCTTTGTATTGCTTTGTTTGGGTGAGTTCCACTGCCCTGTCTTCCAGGTCACTGACCCATTCTTCTGATTCATCTAGTCTGCTGTTAAACCCATCTAGTGTAGTTTTCAGTACAATTACTATATTCTTCAACTCTGTGACTTCTGTTTGAACTTTCTTATATTCCCTGTCTTTTTGTTGAAATTCTTACTGTTTTATCCATTCCTCTCCCAAATTTGTTGAACATCTTTACAACCATCACTTTGAACTCCTTATCAGGTAGATTAAATATCTCTGTTTCATTAAGGTCTTTTTCTGTGGTTTTATCTTGTTCTTTTGTTTGAAACATATTCATCTGTTTCCTCATTTTGCTTTACTTTGGGTTTATGTTTATGCATTAAGCAAAACAACTACCTCTCTTGAAGGAGTGGCCTAGTTCAGGACATGAGGCTTATCATTAACCTTGCCCTAGCTCTTGTTTGTCTATTGAACTTGTGTGATCGTCTGTGTAGCCTCATTTATTCTTGATAGATGCCAGTTGTTGAGTTTGTGCCAGGACCTGTCAGTGTTCCAAAGGGAGTGATCTCAGTTAGCACCTAGTTTCAGGATGATTAGAAGTCCGATCCTTAGGCTGCAGTATAAAAATGTAAACAGTTCCGTGGAACTGTAGTCATAGACACTGCTGGCCTCTAGACTGGAAGATTAATAGATATCCCTTGTGTTGACTATGCTAAGATTGTAGAAGAATTATGTTTTTTGTTAAGGTATTATTGATATACAATCTTATGAAAGTTTCACATGAGCAGCATTGTGGTTACAGCATTCACCCATGTTACCAAGTCCCCCCACACACCCCATTGCAGGCACTGTCCATCAGTGTGGTAAGATGCTATAGAGTCACTCCTTGTCTTCTCTGTGCTGCCTTCCCCGTGATCCCCCTACATTATGTGTGCTAATCATACTGCCCCTTAGTCTTCTTCTCCCTCCCTTCCCACCCACCCTCCCCAACCCCTTCCCTTTGGTAACCTCTAGTCCATTCTTGGAGACTGTGAGTCTGCTGTTGTTTTGTTCCTTCAGTTTTGCTTTGTTGTTATACTCCACAAATAAGTGAAATCATTTGGTACTTGTCTTTCTCCACCTGGCTGATTTCATTGAGCATAATACCCTCTAGCTCCATCCATGTTGTTGCAAATGATAGGATTTGTTTTTTTCTTGAGGCTGAATAACATTCCATTGTATATATGTACCACATATTCTTTATCCATTCATCTAGATTATAGAAGAATTTTGAGGGCAAAGCATGTCCATGGATTTAGCATGACAGGAAGAGAGCACTGGGGACAGGCATGCCCATGGCTCTGAACAGGCTGTGTCTTTATACACCCACCTGCCTGCTTAGGAAGGTAAAGGTAGGCTGTAAAAGTGGTGGTCATAGCACCACGATCCCCAAGGGAAGCCCCGACTGGTCTCTGCCCCTCCAGCAGACACTTTAAGATTAGCAAACAAATCTCCTTCACATACAACCCAGTCACCTCTCAAACTGCTGGCCTTTGCAACGGGTCCAGGATGAGCAAGTCTGCATGTGAGCCCCTCAAAAGAACTATGTCAAATCACCACAGCTCCCAGGTTCCCTGGACTAGTTTCCAAAGCCAGATGTTTTGGGAGCTTCATTTCTCCAGTGCAGTTACCAAAGATTGGGGTGTCCAAAGTGGGGCACAAACCCATTGTTCCTTAAGCAGAAGGTCCGGACCCATGTGATCCCTCTCTATTATGTGTTGCTATAATAGAATGGTGGTGTTCTGGGAAAGACCATGTCTCTGCCTCTCCTACGTGTTTTGATGTGGCCCTTTTATCCCTTGTTGTAGAGGGAGCTGTTCGGCTAGTTTTCAGTTCTTTTTCAGTGGGAATTATTCCGTATATGCCTTTAGATTTCATATGTCCATGGGAGGAGGTGAGTTCAGGGTCTTCTGAAGTCTCTGTTTTGGACCACCCCCTCCACATATAGTAATGATTTTACAGATTAATGAAAGGAAAATAGAAATGAAAAGAACCTAAAGTTCGGTGTCACCAGTACTCTCACTTTACATTCTCAGACCTCCTTCCTTCCTCCCTCCCTTTCTCTCTTTTCTCCTTCTTTCCTTTTTTTCCCATTTTTTTCTCCTGCTTGACATCTCTCCTCCAATGTGACTTCCTTCCCTTTCTTACTTTAGTTGACATGTTCCAAGCACAATTTTAAGAACAAGTAATATTACTATCCCCACTTTACAGACAAAGATATTGAGGCACAGAGAGGTTATAAAGTTTTCCAATGGTCATACAGTTGGTGCCTGCATTTAAATGTAGATACAGGTATCCCATACTTTCCAAAAGTTTATATTATGCCACACCACTTCACTTTTACAAAATATCTATATTATTAGTCCCTTTATTCACTAACAAAAGGAAATGTAAAGAAGATTTTCACTTTTACAAAAAAGAGTCAAAACAGTGTTCAGTGGTTTATTTTGCAGTGAGCAATTACAGAGGCAGATTGCACCCCGAGCAGTGAGAACAGCCCCCACCCAGCTCCTTTTCTGGAAACTGTACTCAGCATCTTAGCATCAGGCTGTCATATCCTTGAACTGTGTCTGTGAGCATCACAATTTATTTTGTGTATCATTAGCAAGCTGTGTCCTAAGGTACCAGAAAAGCCTAAGAGATTATTTTTTTGGGGTATAGGAATGCTCAAAAAGTTTGCTGTATAAATTAATGGTAATTGCTTCTTTGCTTTACACAATTTCTATTTTTATGGAGGGTAGAGACATAAATAAATTATGCAACTTTGTTTTTTTAGAGGCTGTTATTCTATTCTGGTTTCCCAGTCATATATTAGTGTAACCTATTGAATTATCATAAAATTTTATATGAAAATTATTGCTTATTTTAAAGAGGGTAGGTCTGAGAGAAATCATTTTGCATGGGATAACTTTGTTTTTAAGAAGACTTTAGAAACTAAAATTAGTCTACTTAATATGAATATACTTTACTAAAATAAATATCAATATATGAGTAAGTTCTATTTGTTTTCATAATATAAAGCATTATTTTAGTATTAAGAAACATTAGTTTATCTATCAATCATTTATCTACTTGTCTATCCACATATAAGTGTCAGGCAATAATATCTTGAATTTAACTTTAAGAAGTAAATGAAACAAGGCTCCCTAAAGTTAAAAACAACAAATGACTTTCCACATGACTCAGAATAAAAGTCAAAATTATCTCTCAGTTTGTGTCTCTCCCACCTATTTGCCCTCATCTGCTTTTACTCTTGCTGACTTTGATTCTTTTGCCTTTCCATCCTGACCAGTTCACTGTCCTTGAATTCACATATTGCACCCTTACTTATGAGCCTTTGCACTATTTTGTCCGGAATGCTCTTCTCCAGTACGTCTGCAAGGCTCACTCCCTCACCTGCAGGCTCAAACAGTACATTCTCATGCAAGCCCTCCCTCATAACCTTATTTCAATTTGCAACCCTCTGTTAGCATTCCTGATTCTCCTTTTCCTGATTTAATTTTGCCTTACCACCTATCACCAACTTAGATGCTATATTTTATTTCTGCATATTATATAATGTTTACTTGCTGTCTAACTCCTCAATAGAGTATAAACGTTATAAAGGCCATGACTGCATTTATTTTGTTCACTACTGTGTCCCCTGACATGACTTAGTTATTAAAAAATATTTGTAAAATTGATGAGTAAGTAAATAAAACTACAAGGCTCAGGGGGAGGCATGATTTCATTGCTAATTGTCTTTATAAGTCTGCCCACATAATATAATTTAAGAAAGCATATGGGTCATGAGCGTTTTTTTAAAAAGAATTTTAAATAGTTCGATCAATATTAATCATACTAGGTTGGGATAAATTAATTAGATTATAATGTTTTAAATAATATGCCAATTGACTTACGGACTTCATTTCTCATGAGTGATAATTGTTTTGGATTTTGATCAGATTTCATTTTTGTTCCTCTTCTATTTTCATTTGCTTTTTAAGTGATACTAGGCAAGAAATATGGGGAAGTCTGATTTGTGGATAGTTAGCTGTCCCTGGAATACCATAAGCAATTGAAGTATAGTAAACTCTTGAACAGCATGGGTCCACTTCTATGCAGATTATGTTAGTAAACATACTGGAAAAATTTTTGGAGGTAGAAAATTAAAAGAACTCACAAACTGCATAGCGTAGAAATGTCAGAAACACTTAGAGAAACTAGGTATGTTATTACTTCATAAAATATATGTTGATACTATATATTTTATCATTTACTACCAGAAAATCAATAATAGGCTATCGGTAGTTAAGTTATTGAGGAGTCAAATGTTATACACAAAATTCTGATGCACAGGTGGGTCAGTGGCCCTTACCCTTGTATTAATCAGGAGTCAACTGTACAATGGATATCTGGTCTTTTCTCCTTGGTTCTGATCTGCTTTTTCTGAATTTGAGTACGTCAGAAGGCTAAGTTGCTTTAGGGAAACAGCTGACAATTTAAATCTAGAAGAATTTAGTCACATCTGATTCATCCTTGGTTGTAGAAAAGTTATAAGGAACTCCCAAGGGACTTAATGAGCACAAGTTGATTGAATTCATATTAATAAAAATAACATGGAAAATAGATATCATGCAGTGGTTTTAGAATAAGTTTAATATTTAAAACACTTTTCTGGGTTTGAAAATTTTCCTTTAAAGTTTTCAAAATGTCGTTGTGAAAGGTGACTACTTCCTGCCATGAGAGTAATAAAGTCTTATTTTAGTTCAATGGCTGATGAAGCCCTTAGGGGTTTTCTCTGCTAGGTGTTCCAAAGGTCATCAGATGCCTCCAAGTTACCTAAGAGAGACTCAACCAGAACTTGACTAATGCCACTTCCAGCATGCTGGTGCCCTGACCCTTGAATCTCCCTGGTATCTCTCTTGGGGGCTTGGGCCCATTCCTGGTGTCACTCATAGGAAACCTGACAACTCATGGACCCGTGACAGTCTTTCCTGTGAGTCCATCACCTGACGATTGTCTGATTAATGGATTCGATCTTGAGCTCAAATTCCTTCCTGGCTTCTGGTGTGTTGATCTTCGGCAGTAATTCCCAAAAGCCGACTGCTCATCAAGTCATTGTTGGCCTCGTTGTCAATTTTCTAATCTGAAAAAACGGAAAAGAAAACATAGAAAAGTGGAACTGACTGTCACTTGACGGATGACTGCCCAGCTGTCTGTCAAATGATACTCTGGGATAAAGCTAGTATATATGTGGGATTCCAAGTGGGAACATTATGAAATGGCTGTCCCTTTATATTTCCAGGTGCATACTGGGAATATCAGAGATCAGAATGTCTACCTTCTAGCATATTTTCTATGTTGGATTCTTCTTTGAATTTTTGTCAAGCTTTTACATACTTTGTAATTTGGCTTTTAGATGTACAATTTTTTAATACATGAGGTCTGCATTGAAATCATCATCTTCTGGCCAGCCATGACTCTCTGATAAATATTTGCCACGAGCCATCTTTGTAATGCATTGACCAGGTGAATCTAGGTTTACATTATCTGAGATTTGTTACTTTATTGAACCATATCTGCACAAAGTTATAAATGAATAATTTTCATGGAAATTAGTGATTAACTCATACAAAGACCTAAGTTTTCAAATATTAATAAGTCACAACAAATCTTGTTGCACAAACCACCTGTTAAGTATTTTAGTCTGATTCCCTGATTGAAATAATTTATCAGAATTGATTATAAATATTTTTTGAAAATAGATATAAATTTATCTTTGAAATTTGGCATTTTAAAATGATTACATTTCTTGAAGCTCTATGTAAAATTTGAATCGAATTATCATAACTTTGATATCCATGAATGTACATAGATAAATTGGGTAAACGACTAGTAATGTTCACAAAAGGAGATACATATCCCATAGGACTCAATAATAGAGTTCAAGTATAGCATTTATATAGTTTTATTTAAAATATGGCATATGAATCATTTACATTATAGCTGTGTTTACAGAAAATGCTGTGGAATAGCACCAACTAATTAATGGGGTCAACATTAGGTTTTAATAGTCTTCATGTATTAGGATTGCAGTCAGGGAACAAGACACATTTACATTAATAGGTTCAGAAAGAATTTTATCCTATATATATTTATTTCTTTTAGATCTTAGGATCAGTTCAGAAAGATGACTCTCTGTATTATACTTCAACTTAATATATTCTTAATGAATAATAAAGTAAGCATTTTCCCTCATTTAAAAGTTGGGATGATTAATTTTGATTTTGAGAAAATTACAGGAATATTTTACTATTATATTTCATGTGTTCATACTATGCTAATTGAATACCTTTGCTGTGTGAGTAGCAAAAAAGGATAAGAGGAAGAATTTTCTGGCCATTAGATGGACATAATTTTACTAGGATAAGAGCATAAATAATGGGGAAGGTGGGCTTAGTGTGTGGAAAATTTAATAATAGCAGTAGTAACATGCTGGATGAATTTGTGAAGATTTGTCTCATTCTGAGGAAGCAGTCACTGTCTAAAACTTAGTAATTGTTTTCTGCATAATAGCAAAATCCTCTTTCAAGATGGAATGCTTTAACAACCAGAGAGCTATAAAGTTATACAGATAGCACATAATGAAATGAAATCATATATAATATGTTTAAAAAGCGATTGCTTACCACCAAATTAATTATGAAAATATCCAATGTCATGCTTGATATTTCAGAGAGAATCATCATTTCAGCTGTCTTCAGTTAAAAAGTCTTAAAAAATTTAATAAGTTCATGGTATTTCTTCTTAGAAGTAAATATGTAAATGTTGTATTTGTTTTCAGAAAGGTGAAATGTCCTGTTTTACAAGAAACTTAGAAAAACAATTTTATTTCCATCAAACTCTACAAAAAGAAGGGATTATTTTATTCATTTGGCAAAATGATATATACAGTCACATTAGATCTGAATAACATGTTGTGAAATAAGTAAATAAAATAGGAAACAGATATACCTACTCTGATTTTGAATTCACATGGTCCCCATGAGGCAGGCTGAGTGATCCATAATTGTATCTTAAATTAGACTTTTTGAAGTGATTAACTTCTTTAGCCTTGCTTGTTTCATGAATGTAAAGTTTTCATATTATCAAAACAGTCTTTTCTTTTGAGCAATGTTTAAGACCCATTATTATTTTTCTAGTTTATGGAAGTGCTTAAAATAATTTATAAGTACACCAAGAAATGGCTAATAGAAATGTCAAGTTTTACCCAAATGAGCACAGCTCATAGAGAAGCAGATGCTTTAACAATAGGGGTAGGAAACCTGTAGTTTGCATGTAAAGGATCGTAATGGGGCACACTAACTGAAGGCATCCCCTCTGATCCTCCAGTGCAGAAAGAAAAGGTGAGAATTAAAAGGTCAAAGAATGAAAGCTGAGCCGTGAATTTAATGACTCCCCATGTTTACATTCAAAGAGCTATGAAAAGCATAACTTGGAAATTAACTTTTACTCTAGACCACATTTCCTTCTTGTAAAAATGATGAATTGTTTAATGTTAAGTCGTAGGCTTTGAAATTATGAGGGGTTGAAAGAGCAGTGATTGCTTCATTATTATGATTATAAAGAAACGGTGTTTTAAGAAAATATCACATCATTATTACGTTTTTTTTTAATGAAAATTGCTTTCTGCTTTTTACATTGAGTCTCATCCTGTTAAGTAGAATTATCATTACAGATGAAAAGCGAAGCTAGTGTTGGTACAGATGAGGGAAAAATTCTTTCCTCAAATACCCTTTCCCCAGCTGCCAATACTTCTCTATTTTGTTCACAATACTATTAGAGATGTGTTGGCATTTCAGTTGTTATAAATACCAGGTTTAAAAATAGATCAAAAAGAACGAATGCAGTAGTTAAAATTACTTGCTTATGAAAAGAAATACTTGAAGTGGGTTCATATTTAGTTAAAATTAAATAAAGAGGAAAATAGGCAAAAATGGTGGTACTTAAAAGATGAGAGAGAAAAAGAAACAACAACCAGGAGCTGCCAAAAACAAGGCGTGAGATTAGTTGCTTGAGTTTGGTCCACCTTCCAAACAATATCTCCCAATGAAGCAGGGAATTGGGAACCATCTTTTTTGTCATTGCTCTTCCAGTCGTGTCCAGAAATTCATATCTGTGGGGAGGGGCTATCACTGCAAATCAGGAAAGTTACTGATTTTGTCTTGAAATAATTAGATATGTGTGATATGGTAAAATACATGAATGCATCCACATCCAACTGGATAATTAATACTTGTTAGAATACTTATAACCGTGAATATTAATTTCCTCAAAATAGATATTTTATAGAAGCCCTACTAGTTATAATAATAAATAATAAACATGTTTAGCAAAATCAAAGTATACATCGACATTAAACTAAGAGAAAATACATAAGAAAAGAGTAGTTCTTAATTATTGTTAATGACTTTGAAGTGAATTTTCTTTAATGCTAAAATTTTCTAATGTTAATATAGTTCAAAACTATAGATAAGAAAGAAAGGAAATGTGTATGTATGTGTGTATGTGTGTATATAGAAATATATACATATGCATGCATACATACATACAAATATATATGTATGTGAGAGGTATTTCCCTCTTAAGAACATAATACATTTATTTATTTATTTATTTATTTATTTATTTAATTGTATTTTGGTATCATTAATCTACAATTACATGAAGAACATTATGTTTACTAGGCTACCCCTTCACTAAGTCCCCCCCACATCCCCGTTCACAGTCACTGTCCATCAACATAGTAAGATGCTGTAAAATCACTACTTGTCTTCTCTGTGTTGCACAGACCTCCCCGTGCACCTCCCCCCACACTATACATGCTTATCGTAATGCCCCCTTTCTTTTTTTCCTGCCCTTATCCCTCCCTTCCCACCCATCCTCCCCAGTCCCTTTCCCTTTGGTAAGTTTTAGTCCATTCTTGGGTTCTGTGCTTCTGCTGCTGTTTTGTTCCTTCAGTTTCCTTTGTTCTTATACTCCACATATGAGTGAAACCATTTGGTACTTGTCTTTCTCTGCCTGGCTTATTTCACTGAGCATAATACCCTCTAGCTCCATCCATGTTCTTACAAATGGTAGGATTTGATTTTTTCTTATGCCTGAACAATATTCCATTGTGTATATGTACCACTTCTTTATCCATTCATCTACTGATGGACATTTAGGTTGCTTCCATTTCTTCGCTATTGTAAATAGTGCAGTGATAAACATAGGGGTGCATCTGTCTTTTTCAAACTGGAGTACTGCATTCTTAGGGTAAATTCCTACAAGTGGAATTCCTGGGTCAAATGGTAAGTCTATTTTGAGCATTTTGAGGAACCTCCATACTGCTTTCCACAATGGTTGAACTAATTTACATTCCCACCAGCAGTGTAGGAGGGTTCCCCTTTCTCCACAACCTCACCAACATCTGTTGTTGTTTGTCTTTTGGATGGTAGCCATCCTTACTGGTGTGAGGTGATATCTCATTGTGGTTTTAATTTGCATTTCTCTGATGACAAGCGATGTGGATCATCTTTTAATGTGTCTGTTGGCCATCTGAATTTCTTCTTTAGAGAACTGTCTATTCAGCTCCCCTGCCCATTTTTTATTTGTATTATTTGCTTTTTGTTTGTTGAGGTGTGTGAGCTCTTTATATATTTTGGATGTCAACCCTTTATCGGATCTGTCATTTACAAATATGTTCTCCCATACTGTAGGATATTTTTTGTTTTATTGATGGTGTCCTTTGCTGTACAGAAGCTTTTCAGCTTGATATAGTCCCATTTGTTCATTTTTGCATTTGTTTCCCTTGCCTGGGGAGATATGTTCAAGAAGAGGTCACTCATGTTTATGTCTAAGAGATTTTTGCCTATCTTTTTTTCTAAGAGTTTTATGGTTTCATGACTTACATTCAAGTCTTTGATCCATTTCGAATTTACTTTTGTGTATGGGGTTAGATAGTGATCCAGTTTCATTCTCTTACATGTAGCTGTCCAGTTTTGCACCATCATCTGTTGAAGAAACTGTCATTTCCCCATTGTATGTCCATGGCCCCTTTATCGAATATTAGTTGACCATATATATGTTTGGGTTAATGTTTGGAGTCTCTATTCTGTTCCATTGGTCTGTGGCTCTGTTCTTGTGCCAGTACCAAATTGTCTTGATTACTGTGGCTTTGTAGTAGAGCTTGAAGTTGAGGAGTGAGATCCCCCCCACTTTATTCTTCCTTCTCAGAATTGCTTTAGCTATTCAGGGTCTTTGGCATTTCCATATGAATTTTTGAACTATTTATTCCAGTTCATTGAAGAATGCTGTTGGTAGTTTGATAGGGATTGCATCAAATCTGTATATTGCTTTGGGCAGGATGGCCATTTTGGCGATATTAATTCTTCCTAGCCGGGAGCATGGGATGAGTTTCCATTTGTTAGTGACCTCTTTAATTTCTCTTAAGAGTGTCTTATAGTTTTCAGGGTATAGGTCATTCACTTCTTTGGTTAGGTTTACTCCTAGGTATTTTATTCTTTTTGATGCTTTTGTGAATGGAATTGTCTTCCTGATTTCTCTTCCTAGTAGTTTGTTAGTGTATAGTAAAGCCACAGTTGTTGGGACTTGGTGTTGTTGTTGTCGTTTGTTTCCATATATTGCTGAATCTCCATTTTGATTTGGTCATTGATCCATTGATTATTTAAGAGCGTGTTGTTAAGCCTCCATGTGTTTGTGAGCCTTTTTGCTTTCTTTGTACAGTTTATTTCTAGATTTATGCCTTTGTGGTCTGAAAAGTTGGTTGGTAGGATTTCAATCTTTTGGAATTTACTGAGGCTCTTTTTGTGAGCTAGTATGTGGTCTATTCTGGAGAATGTTCCATGTGCACTTGAGAAGAATGTGTATCCTGTTGCTTTTGAATGTAGAGTTCTGTAGATGTCTATTAGGTCCATCTGTTCTAGTGTGTTGTTCACTGCTTCTGTGTCCTCACTTATTTTCTGTCTGGTGGATCTGTCCTTTGGAGTGAGTGGTGTGTTGAGGTCTCCCAAAATGAATGCATTGCATTCTATTTCCTCCTTTAGTTCTGTTAGTATTTGTTTCACATATGTTGGTGCTCCTGTTTTGGGTGCATATATATTTATCATGGTTATATCCTCTTGTTGGACTGAGCCCTTTATCATATGTAATGTCCTTCTTTATCTTTTGTTACTTTCTTTATTTTGAAGTCTATTTTGTCTGATACTAGTATTGCAACACCTGCTTTTTTCTCTCTGTTTTTTTCATGAAATATCTTTTTCCAACCCTTGACTTTAAGTCTGTGAATGTCTTTGGGTTTGAAGTAAGTCTCTTGTAAGTAGCATAGGGATGGGTCTTGCTTTTTTATCCATTCTATTACTCTCTGTCTTTTGATTGGTGCATTCAGACCATTTACATTTAGGGTGATTATTGATAGGGATGTACTTATTGCCATTGCAGGCTTTAAGTTTGTGGTTACCAAAGGTTCAAGGTTAGCTTCTTTACTATCTTACTGTCTAACTTAACTCGCTTATTGAGCTATTATAAATACAATCTGATGATTCTTTATTTCTCTCCCTTCTTATTCCTTCTCCTCCCTTCTTCATATGTTGGGTGTTTTGTTCTGTGCTCTTTTTAGGAGTGCTCCCATCTAGAGCAGTCCCTGTAAGTTGCCCTGTAGAGGTGGTTTGTGGGAGGCAAATTCTCTCAATTTTGTTTGTCTGGGAATTGTTTAATCTCTCCTTCATATTTAAATGATAATCGTGCTGGATACAGTATTCTTGGTTTGAGGCCCTTTTGTTTCATTGCATTAAGCATATTGTGCCATTCTCTTCTGACCTGTAGGGTTTCTGTTGAGAAGTCTGATGGTAGCCTGGTAAGTTTTCCTTTGTAGGTGACCTTTTTTTTCTCTCTGGCTGCCTTTAATACTTCATCCTTGTCTTTGGTCTTTGCCATTTGAATTATTATGTGTCTTGGTGTTGCCCTCCTTGGATCCCTTGTCATGGGAGTTCTGTGTACCTCTGTGGTCTGAGAGGCCATTTCCTCCTCTAGTTTGGGGAAGTTTTCAGCAGTTATTTCTTCAAAGACACTTTTTTTCCCTTTTTCTCTCTCTTCTTCTTCTGGTACCCCTATAATGCGGATATTGTTCCATTTCTATTGGTCACACAGTTCTCTCAAAATTCTTTCATTCCTGGAGATCCTTTTATCTCTCTCTGCATCTGCTTCTCTGTGTTCTTGTTCTCTGTTTTCTAGTCCATTAATGGTCTCCTGCATTTGTCCATTCTGTTTTGAAGTCCTTCCAGAGCTTGTTTTATTTCTGTATTCTCCCTCCTTAGTTCTTGCTTATTTCTCTGCAAGTCCATCAGCATGGTTATGACTTTTGTTTTGAATTCTTTTTCAGGAAGACTGGTTAAATTTATCTCCCCAGGTTCCTTCTCAGGGGAAGATATAGAAGATGTTGAAGCTGTCTGGGTTAGTCTTGTCTGGATCAAATTTTTTTGCCTTTTCATGTTGATAGGTGCAGTGGTGAGCTATTGACTTGTCTGTCAGCTGGGAGAGCCAAGACTTTCCACTTATTCCTGGCCTTTCTTTACTGGGACAACTGTGAACCCTAGTGGCTTTTGTTGGGCAATTGTGTGTAGACTGGGTCTCTGTATCTTGCCAGGCCAGTATGGAGGAAGCTCCTTTGCTGTGAGCGTTGCCAGCCTCAGACTGCTGCTCTGCTATGGGGGGCAATGGAGGAGTAATGGACGGAGGGCTGTTTGGCTGTTTACCTCCATGAGGGGTCTCAGAGCTGTTGCCCCGGGGTTTAGTGTGCCCAGAGTTCCCTGGAATTTCCAGCTGGTGTACTGTCACCCAGGATGCTTCCATCCAGCGGTGGGGTCCCTGTCCCTTTAAGACTTTCAAAAAGCACTCGCTTTTCTTTGTCACAGGGGCGCCGGCTTCGGGACCTGCTCACAGGTCTTACTGTCCTGCTTCCCTAGTATTCAGGACCCCATGCATACACTGTGTGTGCTCTCTGGTGCGGATGGCTGGGGCTGGGTGTTTAGCAGTCCTGAGCTCCCTCTCCCGCCTTGCTCTGACTCCTCTCCTCACACCGGGAGCTGGGGTGAGGGGCCTCAGGTCCCACCAGGCCGGGGCTTGTATCCTACCCCTTTCACCAGGTGCTGGGGTTCTCGCAGGTGTGGATGTAGTCTGGAGGTTGTCCTGTATCTTCTAGTCTCTCTTTTAGGATTAGTTTTATTTGTTGTATTTTCAAAAATATATATGTTTTTGGGAGGAGATTCCTACTGTCCTACTCATGCCACCATCTTGGCTCCCATAATAAATTTATTTTAATAATTTTTTTATATATGTAAAAATTTTTTTAAACTTTAGCAACTCAAAGTCTCACATACAATCAAGGCTAGAAATTGAGTCCAAATATATTGGAATTTATAACAAATGAATATAGTATTCCTTAAGTTAAAAATGTTAAAACCCATATTTAAAAGTGTCCTTCCAAAGGACATTCTCTAAAAGTTGTTATTCTTATACAATTCTGTCAAAATGTTCATTTAGTCCAATTCTTACTAATATTTCAGATGTACAGATTTCATTAACATTGTTAGCAGTTGTAAGAAAAGATAAAAAAGTTGTCTTCCATATATGCAACTCTGGAAATATATTTTAACTCATTTTTTATAAATATAAACGTTGAAAAAATAAAAAGACTAGTAGAACAAAACAGATGTGAAATCTTAAAGTAGAATTTAGACTGAAATGATATCAGGTATATCTGGTCCTTTCATATTTAATAGCAGCAGAGTAGAAATCGGTGCATGAGACAAGTGAATTATTACATTAAAAGAGAATATAATTCAACATTAAAAAAAGTACAAGACTTAAAATAAGCGCTGATGAAAGTATCCTCACTGTCATCATATCAATCAGTGTCCATGCACACAGTATCCTTACCGTCATCATATCGATCAGTGTACATGCGCACAGTAGAGTCGACCCCCAGCACAGAAAAGGGAGTTTTCCTGCTAGGCTTTCAAGAACAATGACCAGCTGACAAAGATCATTCAGGGAGGAAACTATATTAGTTTCTACCAAGGTAAGTGATTATGTTAATGGGGATACACACACACAAGAAGTTTATAAAAAATCTGACAAGATTTTTTCAAGGTTTCAAAATCTTATGTTTCAAAAACTCTATGCCTTTTGCCACATTGTTCCTTTCAGTAGGGACAGAGGACCCTCTCTGGGCTAAAAGTGGACCCAATGTATTTTGTCTAATGAAATGTTTCACTGTGTGATTGTTTTTTCTACAACATTTAAATGTAGAGCTAGTTTATTCACAATCCTTTGGCCCAGCAACTTTATAGGTACAGGAGGAGGAAAAAAGTCATAAGTGATACAATGTTTGGTTTTATTCTTTGTCATCAATACATAGAGGTATGTTCTATCACAATTATTTCACTCAATGATTCTGGAATTTCTTACAGTTTTACTAGTTGATCTTGTAAAAAATATATATTTAATTAGTGCTTTAAAACCAAAAAGTGTAGCTCAGCACAATCTTTGATGGGCATTCATTATCACAAATGGGTTATATTTATATTTGAGAGCTGGACCCATCAAGTTATAAGGGATGAATGTTAAAATGTGCTTATTATCAATGACGTTCTATCAGTTTCCTCTTAAACTTCTAAAAATTTGGATTTTGTTTTACTCATGCTATTTAATCCATGATTTTTACCATTGTCATTATGGTTTACATTCAGTGAAAACATACACTACCTTCTTTGAATAAGTTAAAAATTTTGCTCTAAGTTTTACTTTAGAGGCTATTAAGTGTTTTTTTTATTCCATTTAATTGATACATTCCCCGCAACCTCTACCCCACTGCCCCTTTTAAACTTTCTGAGCAGATTTGTTATGCATCTGTCTTCTTTATCTGACTGGATGTGTTATTAATTTGATATGCAGAGAGTGCATGGAACCCAAGTTAGAAATTCCAGATTTATCAAACAGAGCATTCTTGCCCAAAACCATAACAGTGGGATGGCAGCAGTTCTTACTTTACTGTAAAGCATTTACTTTATTGTAAAACTGATGATCACATACTAGCTTGGTTTCTCCATTCTATTGCACATGTGCATGTGTTTATTCTTGCACAAATACCATACTGCATATATTATTGAAACTTTATCTTGATATCTAGCATCATGTCTTCATCTTTGTCCTCAAAACTATCTTGGCTATCCTTAGTCATTATCAATTTTACATAAATTTTAGCAATATTGGAAAAATCTATTGTTTTGATGGGGCTTTCTTCAGATCAGTTGTGATTGAAAAAGACTTGACAATATACATTTTAAGACTGTAAACACAGTATATTCATCCTTTGTGTATATTTTCAAAATTCTCTCAATGGCGTTATGTAGTTTTCCATGTAAATGACATTATATTAGATTGGTGTAAAGATACCTACATCTTTTTTCAGGTTAATTAATTAATGGGGATTTCATGTTTCTGCTGCTTTGGTCAGTGGTTTGATTCATTTTCCAGAAACTCGGTGTTAAAATTTTAAAAAATACAATGATTTTTGTATACTGGTTTTGATTCTAATGAATGGTAACTTTATTTTAAATTCTTATAGATTTTATGTAATTTCCATTGGGACCTTTAATTTATTCAATTTCAATACTTAGGTTTTATTTCATCTGCTGGCACAATCACACTGTCATGGACTTACAGTCCACTAATGAAGAGAAATGGCGGTAGTGGACATGTTTGTCATTAATCTCAGAGGGAAAGTTTGCACTTTTTAATGATTAATGATGTATTTGCTGAATTCCCTTATCATTTATCTGATTAAAAATATTCCATTTTATTCTATTGATCTGTTCCATAGAGTGATAGGCAGAATGACAGATATGAGTGGGATGAAAAGAGAGTGGGGCCCACCAAGAATTCAGGGAGATAATCTGATAAAGCCAGAGAGCCAGAAAGAACTCACAGAGTTAACGCCCCTTGTAATGTGAGTTCATTCCATGTGCTCTGAGTCTGGGATGACATTGAAATGTGCTCTAGCTGATGCAGGTGAGATAGGGCAGTGACATGGGATAAGCATCATGATTCCTGACCATTGTGAAAAATGCCAAAATATGAACAGCATAATAAGAACAGGAGGGACTTATCTTAAGACTATGAGTCCATTCAAAGAGAACTGGAAGTTAGATTCCTGACATATTATTTGGTAATCAGCCAACAACCTGTCTTAAGGCAAAGCAAGCAGTGTTAACTGATATGTTTCCAGAGCTTGAGGGCAGCCACTATCTTGGGGAAGAACAGGAAGTTTATCTTACATCTGGAGGGCTGACTGTGGGTAGTGATATAACGTCTCTCACTGGAGAGATACTTCATGAGACCACATGCCATGCCTACACCCAGCAACCCCCACACCTACCCCTGCCTTTTGCCACATTCTTGAGGGCCTTAAAAGACACAATCCTAAGTGCTTAAGAGGGTCTCCTCTCTGAGGCTTCCCACACTCCCCTTTCTTGGAGTGTGTGTTCTTAAGAGACTTCTTACTAACCAAAGCACGTTTGTCTCTGTGCTCTTCTAGTGGTATCTTTGTCAGTTTGCTATTTCATTCTGTTTTCCAGACTTTAAGCACAGTCTTCACTCTCTCTGTCCTGCTTCACCTAAGTAGGGAGGGACTACTGAGAGCTCTGATCTGAGCGTACAAGTTCCCATCATTGAGCTTCCCTTCCTCTGCTTTATTCCAGTAAACCTGCCTTTGTCTGCCCTGACTCTGGCCTTTTCCTCCCTTGGAGTGTATTCAAATAAAACGTCTGCTCTCCTTTGCTACTGTGTCTCTGCCCTTCAGTTCTTTGTTGCGAGGGGACCAAGAACCAAGGAGAACAGACTCAACCCCCCAACAGAGTATCTGCATAAGACTGGTGCTAATTATTTCTTAAATGTTTAAAGTATAACTGGTTAAAAGATCTGTTTGGAGTTTTCTTTATGGAGGCATATTCCATTATTAACTCAAATTCTGAAATAAATATAAGGCTATTCATATTTTCTATTTTTGCTTCTGTCAGTTTGAGTAGGCTAGCCTTACTCTCACAGTTCGGAATCTTCCTGAACAAAGCCTGGTGTCCTTGGAACACTCTAACACCAATGTCTGGCTCCTAGTTCTGACAAAAGTTTTGTATGTCCAAACTACCATTTTCCTCTTATAAATGAGTTTAAAAGACAATTTCAGTTATATGTGTGAGTTTAAAAACAAAACAAAACAAAACCAAAGCAGCTTACCCAAAGGAAAAATAAGGGGAAAAAAGGTCAGAAAGGAAAGCTCACAGTAGTGAATTTCACTTTTCTATGTTGTTGATTGCCAAAGTCAGCTTGTCTTGATTTTATTATGATATGTTTGAGCTGTTGTATTTATGTTCTTGAATCCAGATTTTGTAGTTAGTTCAGTAGGAGATTATAAGATGAAAGTTACTCAAAAGGCCTGGAATTTGAAGCCCCCAAATTGGTTTTAATGTATTGTTATTACAATGATGGCTTCTATTCCCTAACTTATTTTCTATTCTTGTTACTCATTAAATATTTATGGCTATCAACATGAAAGATTTTCTGTGCAAAAGCAATTAAATGCATTGCTTATTTTTAAAGCCCTTATCCAAGATCTCCTTTTTTCACAACCCAAGGAAGTAGAAACAATAAATTAAGCACTTAGTCTGCTCTTATTTTAGCATCTTGCCAACATCAACAAATGGCTGTAGAACTAGCTCTATCAGTATATACACACCTCACTAAAATTATCTCTTCCTCACCCATATTTTTCAACATGTCTGAGAGTCCTACGTACTATGAATTTTTATGAACAAGGAAAACAGAACTATTTATTGAGTTTAGTGTACAAAAGAAGGGAGAAAAAAGTAGTAGCAATAATTGCTATCTTCCTAATGCCGTATCAGTATTCAAAAGATAGTGCTCTCATGACTTGTGAATTATTTCTCAAAATGTATATGTCTGGTTTCTGGGCTATTAATATATAATTTGAATTGTGACTTGTTAGTGCTGGGCCCATTTTTGTTGTTGTTACTACTATTAAGCTAACATTTTTCCTTTCTTTATGACAGATTATTTTAGGATCAATTTAGACTGAAAGCATCATTAAAACATGCAAGATGAAAACTGTAGTGGCTCAACCCTCTCCATTTGACATTCATACCCTTGTAATGTGCACTAGCTGTTACTCCCCAAACTTGCAGCTGCTAGAAGGTATATGGTTGTGACTGGGCAATCGTTTGCCAGTCTGTTACGTACAATGCATGAACTATTCTCCAGGGCATTGAAAATTAATATGCATATCTGTGGGCAAAGCTTTATGATCAAGTGCTAAGTTATGTCTGATAAATGAAATATTTTAAAAGAGATAGTTTGTGTACTTATCCTTGAAATGTAAGTTTAAAAAGTCATACCTATTCTCTGAGGATTTTCTTAACACTTTCTGTAACAGCGACTACATTAATCTCTCATTTGCTGTGCATCACAGCAGAACACATTTTATTAGTGTTATGAACATGTAGTTGCTTCCATTATATATTTACCTACCTGAAAAAGTAACTCTTTTTTATTCACCCTCACGTCCAATAATATCACACAAAGAAGAGTCCCAGAGTCAAAACAGCAAGAATCAATGAATGCAAATGCTAGTCATAAAGTTATTAATTTATTCATGAAAACCTTTTCAACTGCCTTAAAAAGAGTACTTCACTAAAAATAACTGACCCAAACATTTGAATGTAAAACTCTGTGTAAACATAACTTCAGTCTAACAATATAGTGTGTCAATTCTCTTTGGTATCTAAACTTTTTAATATAAAATTTAGATTGTCAACAGTAATCTCATTCAGTGTAGAATGTAAGTTAGGATATTTACAGAAATATTACTGGACAGTTAAACTTAAATAGAATCAGCAGAGAGGAAAAATACAGATCAAATCACAGAGTATTAATTAGAAGCAAAAAAAATGTAGACAACATTTCAAAGAAACCTCAGATTACTTTTTTTGATATGTAGAAGAGGATAATTACAAGGAGATAATCATTGGCTGGTTAAAAATATTCCAGAGAAAACATACTTTTAAAACCAGATGTGTACATTTTACAACATGCAAAATTTAGCACAATTGAATAAGCAAGTAAAGTCTTATTACAAGTAAATTCCAAAATTTGTATTGAAATAGGAAATATTTCTTCAAATCTTCAGTTTTACTACTGTTATTAGTTCTATAAGAAAAAATGTCCTCTTTGCAGATTATACAGTAATGGTATATTCAATATAAATGCTGCACATAAAAGTAAAATTAATAAATTTTCACAGATGTTTCCAAATATTTATATGGATTTCACACATATTGTGGGCATTTAATGAAACACATATTACACATTTCAGGGATTTCATCATTCTTATATATATATGGCATGGTTTGTATTAACAAACACCCTACCATCTCTCCTTGCATAGACTTTTTTATTTGCTTATCATTTTGTCCAAGTAATGAAATGAAAAGCTTTATGACAACATTTGTTAACACATTTGTTTCCATTAACATCTAAAATTTGCATTGATGTAAATTAGCAATTGAAATAATAAATGCATATTGCCACATTTGATTATTATATGCTTCTATCTTCTTTTGATTTTAAAGTATGGTTCATTTATTAGGATAATCAATGTAAAAATAAACTTAGATAAAATAACATATTCATAAAAAATAGAAATATCCATAATCTGTCTAGTAAATATCTGCTATTTGGATGCATTTATTTATACCCCAGTAGTTTGCTTAGTAAATACAATTTTATGTATCTCTGAATTTTAGAGAATTTTTCCTTGAAGCTTTGCCAAACAGTTTGTATGTAGGCAGTAACGTCATTGGGATGCTGAATAAATAATTCATTTTTCTCATCAGAGGATTATAAACTTGATAAAGCAATTTGTAAATATAGTCTTAAACTGTATAGCTTAATCATGTTCTGGACAAGTGGCATCCCTTTGCAAATTATGAAATGAAAATAAGGTATAATGTTGTGATTTTAGCAAAGTGCATAAATGCCGACTGAATTGCAGACTAATTTTGGCAAATTGCTTCCATTCTGTTGTTTATATCTGGGGAGATATTTTGAATACACATTTTGGACTTCATGCTAAAATATATTTTAGTTTCATTAATCATTTTTATTTGTGCAGAAGTTTCATACTGTTTTTTTATTGAAATTTTGCTTTACTAAAATGACACCTGTTTGAAATGCTCATGAATGACCATTTTATTGAAGAAATTGTACTCCTTTCTGTCTTCATGTTTTCAACTCCTTAAATGCCTGAATATGTTAACTGATTCTGACTTTTTAAGGGAGAGTTCTATCCCCCATAACATAGTTGTAAATGAGTTACTCATGTGATGGAACATTTAAAGATTCTGGTAGATATTTTAAAAAAATACATGTATTTTAAATTATCATATGCTTCCAAAAATTAAATTTTCTACAAAACATAGATATTTCTTATCCCAGTAAACATGGAATATATGTTTATCCAAAAATGACCAAAAACAATCATATTTCTAAACTGTTACTTTGGAGAACGTCCACCCAATACTAATTATCATTTAGGAAAAATGTCCACTTAATCAGCAGCATGCAATGAATAATTTAGTTGTACCAGAAATTATTTTGGCACCAGAGCAGATATCCACTTGACAATGGTTGTTGACCATTGTTAACAAAACAGTGTTCTGCCTTCATATAGCTCCCAGCACATCAAAGTGCTTTTAAAAATTTACAACCATAAAATAAGTACTGTAACAATGATTTGTAAAGTACAATGGAAGCAAATAGAAAAGTGCAAATATCTTTGCCTAGAAACGAGAAATGAAATGTGAGGATGCATAATAATACACCAGTTAGAAAGTGGGAGGGAATGGCATTCTAGACAAAAGATCTGGCATATTTAAAAGCAGTGACATTTAAAAGCAATAGACATACTCATGAAATGGGACATATTTTGTGAGACAAGCTTCCATAGCGTTACCGGTTGCAATGTACAGTGAATACTAACAATTTAGCACAAATTGTAGCAGGTTTCTACAGTAAATAGAATGTTACTGTGTTTCAGTAATAGTATTGTATGAATAGAAATAAAAACAGGTCTTACCTTTCAAGAAAGTCTGAGGTGTTTCGTCAGTCTTGTGGTCAAATGTTTTTCCAAAATTAACAATAAATTTATATTCAAAACCATATACTTCTATCTATTAAATGGTTGTCCCTTCCCTTCCCACATATAGTATCTTGATAAAATCTAAAATCTATTAACAGCTTTTATCATTTGTAAGATTCTTTTAATTCCCTTTTAAAAGATAGTGAATCTTTCACTATTTTCACTCTTCAAAGCCACAACATAAGGAGGAATGGAAGAAAAACACAAAGTTTAAGAAAGAGGGACATTCTAGAATTGGGAGTTTAGGATGTACCAGAAATAAGTTTTGAGTATTTGCAACTATTTCTAACAATTTTAGAAATTGATTAATAAAGTATTAATTTTAAAAGATTTAAAGCTATTTTATACATAGAAAACTACAAAATACCAATCTTATCTTTTATTTTTTACTATCACCATTTTCAATTATTTCTATGCAGTCAGCCCTATGGGACACTCATGAATAAAATCAATAAATGCAATTTACTTTAATTCTCTGCTCTTCTAGATATTCACCAAACTTAGGAATAATTTAAGTGATAACACTAGAATTTACATAAAGAATTGTTAGTTCCCAGGATTCTTCAGACAATGAATAAATGTATTACTTCTGCACTGTTTGAATAACAGGAAGTTTAATTTTTTTCAAAGATTATCATCCTCAAATAGTGCTGAAAATCACCAAAAGCTGATAAAAGGGTTTGATTTATTCATTTACTTATCTTTTATTTATTTGAAGATTCCCTGTGGAGTGAAAGGGTGTGCGTGTGTGCGTAGTCATAGCTCCTGGCCGTGGGAAGCCCAGTATTCGATCTTATAACAGGTACTTTCTTCAAAAAAGGGTATTCTTTTTTCAGAGTTCTTTGAGCCTCTGGTAACACATTTCTATTCTTTTTACCACAGCTCTCTTCCTGTCTTCTTGTCAGACACTATTTGTCTGCCTGTGTCAGTATCACATTTTCCTGATGCATATGGCCTTTCATTTAGTCTTGAGACCAGGTAGCATTAATCCTCCAACTTTATTTTGCTTTTTCAAGTTGTTCAGCTCTTTAAATTCCTTTGAATTTCTCTGTAAATTTTAGAATTACTCAGTGAATTTCCATGCCAAAAAAAAAAAAATAAGTGTGTTGAGCTTCTGATTAGGATTGTATTGAGTTATAGACATATATAAGGACAACTGATTTCTTAACATCAATGAGTTTTCACATTACTCATTAACTGGGTTTACCTCGCCATTTATTTAGGTTATATTTATGTCTTCTAAATTACGTTTTCTACTTTTCAGTATACATATCTTTCGCATTATTTGTTGCATTTAGCCTGAAGTATTTAATTTTTGTATACTATTGCATATGCTTTTTTTCCCAATTGTACAGCTAGTACAAAGAAATACAAATTATATTTATGTTTTGATCTTTTTTCCTGTATCCTTGCTAAATTTACTAACTGCTGGTTGTTTATCTGTAGACCTACTGGATTTTATGCACAGATGATCACGGCTGCAAATTAAGAAAAATTTACTCACACATTTTAATTTTTATCTCTGGAAGTATGATTTGGGTCTTTACACAGACCCATACACACACACACACACATCATCATCATCCATATCACTACTGGGCTTTTTGAACATGTGGAATAAAATTACAGTAACTGTTTTACTATCTTTTTCTGCCTTTTCTAACATTTACATTAGTCTTCAGTTTACCTGAGGGATTTTTCTCTTTCTTACAAGTCTTATTTTCCTGCTTCTTTGCATGCATGATCATTTTTTATAGGATACCACACATTGTGAATCTTAACCTAATTGGGCCCTTGGTATTTTTGTATTCCTGTGAATATTCTTCAGCTTTATTCTGAGATTAAGTAAAGTTATGTGAAATGATTTGATCTTGGCTATTTCTTTTAAGATTTTTTAGGTGAGAATGGAGCAGTACTCTGTCTAGGGATATTCATTGTTCCCCACTGCATAAGCTGACCCCTTCTCTCACTCTACCCAGTGCCCTAGGAATCTTGAGGTTTTCCAGACCGGTTGCTGGGAACAGGCTCTGCTCCTGGCCCCATGGGACCACCAGGGTCTATAACCCTCAATCCTTCCAACGTGGTTCTCTCCCTGCTCTCAGGAAGGTTCTTTCCAAGCATGCACTGGTCATTATGCAGCTAAATAATTAAGGGAAGCTCTCTCATATTTCAAAATATTTTTCTCTCTATAGTTCTTTCTTCTTTGATATTCTGTCCTGTGAATTTTAACTGCCCTGGGTTCCCCATACTCTCCAGTCTATGTGGTGTGTATTTCCTGGGCTTGTCATCTCCTAGCGTGGCCTGCAAACTGTCTCAGGGCAGTAAGATTTGGCACACTTGGGCACCTCCTTTGTTTATCTACTGTTTTCTGTTTGTTCATCAGTCTGACACATATTCTGGACAAATTTCATGTGAATATTGGCCTTAGACACCCTAGGAAACAACCAAAAGTGTCCTTAAAAAGGGGCTGTTTAGATCAGAGACTCCAGACATTAACCCAAACATATATGGTCAATTAATATATGACAAAGGAGCCATGGACATACAATGGGGAAATAACAGTCTCTTCAACAGATGGTGCTGGCAAAACTGGACAGCTACATGTAAGAGAATGAAACTGGATCACTGTCTAACCCCATACACAAAAATAAATTCAAAATGGATCAAAGATCTGAATGTAAGTCATGAAACCATAAGACTCTTTGAAAAAAACGTAGGCAAAAATCTCTTAGACATAAACATTAGTGACTTCTTCACAAACATATCTCCCCAGGCAAGGAAAACAAAAGCAAAAATGAACAAGTGGGACTACATCAAGCTGAGAAGTTCTGTACAGCAAAGGACACCATCAATAGAACAAAAAGGCACCCTACAGTATGGGAGAATATATTCGTAAATGACAGATCTAATAAGGCTTGACATCCAAAATATATAAAGAGCTCACACACCTCAACAAACAAAAAGCAAATAATCCAATTTAAAAATGGGCAGAGGAGCTGAATAGACAGTTCTCTAAAGAAGAAATTCAGATGGCCAACAGACACATGAAAAGATGCTCTACATCGCTTGTCATCAGAGAAATGGAAATTAAAATCACAATGAGATATCATCTCACACCAGTAAGGATGGCTTCCATCCAAAAGACAAACAACAACAAATGTTGGCGAAGTTGTGGAGAAAGGGGAACCCTCCTACACTGCTGGTGGGAATGTAAATTAGTTCAACCATTGTGGAAAGCAGTATGGAGGTTCCTCAAAATGCTCAAAATAGAAATACCATTTGACCCAGGAATTCCACTTGTAGGTTACCCTAAGAATGCAGCACTCCAGTTTGAAAAAGACAGATGCACCCCTATGTTTATCGCTGCACTATTTACAATAGCCAAGATATGGAAGCAACCTAAGTGTCCATCAGTAGATGAATGGATAAAGAAGATGTGGTACATATACACAATGGAATATTATTCAGGCATAAGAAGAAAACAAATCCTACCATTTGCAACAACATGGATGGAGCTAGAGGGTATTATGCTTAGTGAAATAAGCCAAGCAGAGAAAGACTAATACCAAATGATTTCACTCATGTGGAGTATTAGAACAAAGAAAAACTGAAGGAACAAAACAGCAGCAGAATCACAGAACCCAAGAATGGACTAACAGTTACCAAAGGGAAAGGGACTGGGGAGAATGGGAGGGTAAGGAGGGATAAGGGTGGGGAAGAAGAAAAGGGGTATGATGATTAGCATGTATAATGTGGGGGTTGGGGGAAAGGGGAGGGCTGTGCAACACAGAGAAGACAAGTAGTGATTCTACAGCATCTTATTACACTGATGGACAATGACTGTAATGGGGTTTGTTGGGGGGACTTGGTGAAGGGAGAGCCTAGGAAACAATGTTCTTCATGTAATTGTAGATTAATGGTAACAAAATTTTTTTTTAAAAAGGCTGTTTAACTATATTAATCACTTAAATATAGTATAATAAGTCCCAGAATTGTCTTCCATAAATCATGAGACAATTGAGATGTAAACAAGTATAAGAATAGTTTAGTTTTTCCCATAATTTAACAATGTTTTAGTGACTGTGCCACAGTCTTCAATGAAGGATCTTATTTCAAGCCTTTTCATATCTTCTAATAACACTAAGATTTCAGTTGCTATGTAGCTTCTTTTGTGTCAGTAATGGGTTTCCTACATATATATCAAGTTATCCAAAAGAGAAAACTAACTATGTGGTTAGAACATAGGAGAGTGGAGGTGTGTAGGCATAGAGTGATGGGAAGGGGTCATAGGGCAGCTTCTGGGACACTTTTCATGCTCTAGCTCTTATTCTTGGTGGTAGTTACATTGATTTATTATATTTGTGCTGTTTTATTGGGCCTGCTTACAATGTACACAATTGGGTACACTGATGTAATAGAAATTAGGTAATTTATTGAGGTCATTCAATAATAAACTCTTGATATTTCCTATATATGATATTTTCAGCATGTCTATAGGTACATACAATATGTAAGTATATGCTGATATAATGCATGTAAGTCTGTAGCTATATATGCCAATATACTTTAGGAAGTCATTTTGCTCCTACTCTGATTTTTTTTCTAATTGATTGGCAAATATATTTCCATTGCATAATTTTTAGAATATGTGACTTTAGGAAGGGAAAAGACATGGCAGAGTAGGAAGGTAAGGCAGAAACTGTGCTCACATGCACACCAAGGAAGCAACTACAGCAAATACAACAAACCCTGAAAATGACCTGAAGACTGCAGAGCAGACCCCCTGTACCTGAGGAAGAAGAGAGGACCCCACAAAGAAGGGTAAAGTGGGAGAGCCAAGATGGAGTGGGACTCAAGCCCTTTCCCCAGCCCAGCCCACAGGCGAGAGGAAGAAGAGCAGAGCGGGGATGGGGTAGACGCTCAGAACTCTGCATATCTGGCCCTGGAGATCTGCTCTGGGAATGTGAGTGCACATTGCATTGGGTTCTGGTGATTAACCGGCTCTCCAGGGAGAGTCGGAGCACTCTGGGCGGCTGAGTCTCCTGCCACTTGTGGAGGACAGGCAAGCCTGTCTTCCTGCTGAGACCCTGGTCTCCGTTTGAAAGATTTACCAACAGTGGGAAGGGTGCCAGAGAGGCGAGGGTTAGACGGAACTCTCACCACCGGAGGAAGGGCAGGTGGGCAACACTTCATCAGTCTTCCCTCAGCCCAATTTGTTGGGCACTGGAGGGAGCCCCAAATACTCCATCCCCTTTGCTGGAGGCTCAGCCCTGAGCTGTTTCCCTGTGCACCTGCCTGTCCAGCCCGCCAGGACCAGCAGTGTCAGACTTTGCTGCTTGGCAGGCAGGGGAAGGCTTTCCCAACTTACTCAGCCCTGTCTCAGCCCAGCTGGAGAGGTACCTTTGGGAACCACATCCAAGCACTCCTTCCTCCTCGTGGGTGGCCCAACCTGGCAACCCACACACAGTGGTCTGGCACCCTGCCTCCATGAAACCCGACGTGTAACCTCACAGCTGCACGCCCTTGCATCCCACCATGCACGTGCATGCCATTGCGTTCCACCCCAGAGCCATGCAAACACCCTGCACACCCCATCAGTCAGGCATTACCACCATCACTGCAGGATAGGCAGAGGGCAGACCCGCCGTCAGCGCTCCAGCAGAAGCTACCATGCTCCAGTTCACAGAGCCTGCTGAGACGAACTGCCATCTGCAGCAGGCTGACACAGATTGCTATTGGCAGACAGAAAGGCAGCTAACCCATAGCCCACCAACAGCAGCTGAGGCTCCACCACAAAGGAGAACAAGGCACTGGAGAAGAAAGAGCATTTGGGCACCACAGATACAGCCATTAGTCTCCAGCCCAGAAAGCAGAGTGGATCTATCCAGTACAAAGGAAGAAACACACCACATTTTAAAAGAGAAGGATAAAAACTATGCAATCATCTCAATAGATGCTGAAAAATCATTTGACAAAAATCAAGATCCATTCATGATAAAAACTCTCAACCAAATGAGCATAGAGGGTACATACCTCAACATAATAACTTCCATAAAAAACAAACCGACAGTTAACATACTCAATGGCAAAAAGCTGAAAGCATTTCCTCTAATATCAGGAACAAGACGAGGATGCCCACTCTCATCCCTTTTATTCAGCATAGTGCTGGAGGTCCCAGCCATGGCTATCAGACAAGATAAAGGGATAAAATCCACCCAAGTTGGTAAGGAAGAAGTAAAATTGTCACTATTTGTAGATGACATTATATTATATATAGAAAACCCTAAAGACTCTACCAAAAATCTATTAGGAGGATACAACTTTTTTGCTTTTCCCAATAAGCTCATCCAATGATATTTACATTTTGTATTGATCTGTAAATCTAATTTTCATGTTAAAAGCATTCACACCTGTCTGTTATGAGTCTAATATTTTTTAAATTTGTTAGCCTCTTGTATTTATATTTATTCAGAAGTTTTTATTTTCACATTAAATTTTAATTACTCTGTATTTATTTTTTCCCTTAAAGCTTACAAATGATTTTACCTTTTAGAAATGTTATATTTTAATTATTTATTTTAATTGTGTGATTAAGTCTACAAAGTTTAAGATAACTATTTGCCTCAGAATAGCATATTGAATAATCCAAGAAACAAGACCACTATAAATGACAAAGAATAAGAGTTTTATTTTAGGGATCTGATGTCAGGTAATCGTGGGGACTGGCTGTCCAGTTTGTGTATGGCTATTGCTTCTGCAGCTGACGCCAGGGCTAAAATCAATAAACAGGTAGTCCAAAAGGAAGGATGGGCCCAAAATAAGGGAGAGCGAAGCAAACTGGAACCTACATTAATGAACTGAAGCCTATTTAAGTATGGCACTCCTACCAAACCTCCAACCTTAGGAGGTTTGAGATTTGCAGAAGAAACTGGCATCTTATATCATGGAGCTCAATACACACCTAACCTTGGAGTCAGGGCACCAAGATTAAGGAATCTGGCAGGAGCTAAATAAGCTATAGGCCCATTTACTGCAGCAGCAGCTGAAGTGCTTGTGCATGATTCAGGGAAAGGTGAAGAAGCTCTGGCTGACACTCAGTGTTAACCATGGGCCTGGATGCTGCATGCAACATGAGTCAGCATGTCAGTGATGATAAGCGGCACCTGATGCCTTGCACCAGTGTTCCAAGTGTAAAGAGAAATAGATGCTTATTAAGTTTACTTTCCAAATTGCATTGCATGCAGACTATCCCTTGTGCCCACTCTAACCTAGAATACTGCAGGGAAAGGAATTATGGGTAGTATAGTTCTGTACTCTGAAGTAAGTGTTTGATACTATTTTTCCATTACCATTTTCAGTATAGAGCACATAATGACTATGAAAAAATCCCCCTCAGATTTTCAAGGGGACATCTTTAAAGCCTTCCTGCCTCTCACCAGTCATATTGAATCATTCTCCAAATTCCTTTACATATCCTTTGCTTTGTTTTATTTTCTTTTTCTTTTACCTGTCCCCATTCTACTTAAAATTCTGAGAACATCTGATGTAAAACTTGTATACCATTTCTTCTCACACGATCACCTCCAATCTGTCTGGTTGATATTTCTAACTTTTGTGTGTCTTCCAATCCTATACCTCCTATAGCTGCAACAAACCAATTTTCTTAAAATCATTTCCCTGAACAAAATATTGAATAATTTTCCATTCCCTTCTGGAGATGTTTTAACTTCCTAAACTGGCATTCAAAACTTGCAAATTGACTCTATTTTGTAATCCCTTCCATTTCAGTGCCATTATTTTCTTCAAAAGGTCCTCCTTGGTCCAGGTTTAATCATTTCAGTGGTGGAAAGATGGGGGAGCAAATATGTATATTCCATAGAAATACAAACTTGGCCAAGCAAACATTGAGAAAAATGTAGCACAAAAATATATACATGTGTGTGTACATACCTAAGAAAAGACTGGAAAATATAAAAACATACTTTGCAATAAATATTTCGGCATATATACCTTCTGCTTTTCTCCTTTTAGTTGATTAAGTCATCCAAAATAGAGATGGGACTTTTAGTTGTAGAACAGCATTATTAGATTTGTATCAATTGTTCTCAGGGATACAATGCTCATTTAGTCTGGGAAACCTAGGACATATTTGATAATCTAAGTTACCAAAAGATAAATGAATTCAGGAAAAAATAAAAAAGAGGTTCCCAGTGACACTGTCACTTCCTTTGTGTTAAAATCTTTGGAAAGCAACATGCCGGAAAGGATACAGAAAGCAGAAAAATCTTAGTTGCCCTGACCTACATTTCCAGACTAATTCTTAAATGCTTATCCAATCTAGGTCTAGACTCCTATCATTTGATAAGTAAGTGCCTCGAGAGGCATCTTAAATTTTTATTCAGAG
The DNA here is from genome assembly GCF_040802235.1 of Manis javanica. NCBI lineage: Eukaryota > Metazoa > Chordata > Mammalia > Pholidota > Manidae > Manis > Manis javanica. The sequence continues at coordinate 24,994,636 of NC_133164.1, forward strand.
TAGGAAATGTAGCAGTATAATTGAAAAGCCAAATCAGAGACTTGCAGCATATAAAAAAGGAAGAGAGAAGGTGCTATAAAAGCATAGAAAATATTGCCAAAGTAAAATTTAAAAAGCTGCTCTTTGGGTAACTAAGAAAGTAGAATATAATAGCAGATGGCACTAAGTAGGCAGTAACTTTTAATTTTCTTTTTTCTTTCCATCATTTCCAAACTGTCAACTCATCAGAAAACCCAAATAAGAGAGATAAGGGATTAGAAAGCAAAACTTTAGAGAAGAACAAGGAAAAAATAAGCAATGTATCATTTAAACTATTTGGATATGCTTAAATTCTCAGCTCCAGTTGTTTGAAGGCTATAATATATACAGTTACCTGAAGTTAATACAAAGTTATGAACAATCATTCCTTATAAATCAAGAAATAATAGAGGAGGGCACCAAACCTGGAAATGCCAATGAAGCGTTTTTGTGTTTGATGAAACAAAATCACGTCTTTTTTAATAACTTTATATTTAACAGACATTCACAACACCTATCCTATTCTAGGCTCTGACCTAGAAAATAAAGATAAAAATAAAAATATATGGGGCTGAGCTAAAAAGACAATAAATGTGTAGTGGATGTAGGTTTGTGAGATTGAGAGTAAATGGGAGGAAAGACTCCATATAGAGATAAGTAGAAAGTGCTACACAAAAGATAAAGGAATCCATCCTCCTGGTAGGGGGCATACAAATAAGATGCAAGAAATAACATCATAATGGGTAACAGCATATCTGAAGGGCAGAGGGAATAGCAGTGAATGAACACTGCATATTCATCGCTTACTTAAGAATAAGGAGTGCATTAGAGTGACCAAGGGACAGACAAAATAAAGGAAGGGAAAGTGGCAGGAAGTAAGGTTTTTAAGTTAATTTAAGACAACATTCCACAAGGCACAGGAGTTGGTTTTTAACCCTTGAAAGCCTTGAAAATACCCTTTTCTTTGTGGAATAAAATGATTGAAACACCCTTTTCCTTGGTGCAATAGCAATAAATATAATTTATTTGGTACATCTGTTATCCACCAACACATGGCCACAGGGGCTTCCAAAGCGGGTGGTGGAGCCAAACAGTTGGCCCTTGGTGTGGCGCCTGAAAAATATGGGTAGATACATATACAAGGATTGGACCCACAGCAGCAGTGCCTTCCTTGCCCCCTATAAAGAGGAGGGTTGGGTGAGAGGAGAGCCCTCTGACTCTATGTCTCCTGAGACCCACAGGGGCATGGAACAGCAGGCTTTAAGCTGGGTCCTGGTTGAAGAACCAGGTGGGCTTCTCTATGCTGTGATAAAATGAGTTGAAAGTTTTACCCTTAACAGTAATAAATCATTGCATTTTCTTAAGCTGATGAGTAATGAGTTTACAGAAGATAACTTTCCTTGTATGAGGTGGAAAGAATTGTTTGAACCAAAGGGAGACCCTTAAAGACATCAGTTTAGATAACATTAGCATTTAGATAACAGTTGTGTTAATGAAGAAAGAATTGTGCCCGTGAAGAGAAGGTGGAAAGCAAGGAAATGCCACTGGTCAGTATGTTTAGTAGAGTTTAGTCAGGAAGTGAGGAACTGTAAGAATAGGGAGAGGAGGAGGCAGATGGTAGGTATGTGTAATGCTTATTACATTACAAAATGATTTTTGAGTTATATAATCCTTACTTTTTTTTCTGCTTACAGGAGAAACTAAAATTCAGAAAATTAAAGTGATTCAAATCAAATTTAATAAGTAGAAAAACCAGAGTGTGAAACTCATTTTAATTTTAGATTTAGCATTCTTTCAGTACAATACAGGAAAAACAAGAGCAAACAAAAAAAATTTAAAACTCACAAATTCACAAAAAAACTCCAGTTTCCCAAGTGGCAAGTCATTTTCCCAATTTTATGTTTCTTGTTAGTAACCAAGAAGAGATTTTTCCACACTAATGCTGATTCTCTACCAGTTATTAACAAACTTTGAGACTAGGCTGGCCACTTCTTTTTGTAAATAGAATTTTGTTGGGACTTGGCCATGTCTGTTCATTCTCTTATTAACTATGGCTGCTCTGGAGCTCTAATGCAGAGATTTATAACCTGCAGAGCATAAAATATTTACTCTCTGAATAACTTAAAAATATTGTTGATGCGTGGTTTTGACAGTTGACTCTATGACCTAAGAAGCTGTACTTAATATAACCAGGTTTTAAATGTATTGGAATGTAATCAAGTATCATTGACTGTGTATTATGGGAGTAGAATTTACAAAACGTGATAAAAAATGTAGGACATTTTATATTTATTTAGAGAGAGAGAGATAAAATATTTTCAGATTTGCAAATTCTATTGCAGTTTTATTATTTGTCCTCCTTCAACCCTCCATTCCAGTGCTTTACTTTTCAATTTTGATGAAATGCAATTTACCATTTTTTCTTTGATTAATTCTGCTGGTGGTGTTATACTAAAAAGTCTTTATCATACCTGAAGCAACAAAGACTTTCTGTTTTCTTTTTTTCTAGAAGTTTTATTATTTTTAAAATTTTAAGTATAGGTCTAGGACCCACAGTGCATTATTTTAATTTAGTGGCCAGTGCAATCAGCATCTCTCTCTCTCTCTGTGTGTGTCTTGCATGTGACTATCTAACTGTTCATACATCATCTTTTCAAAGTCCATCTTTTCTCCATTTGCCACCTCTTACAGATTGAACTGTGCCCCTCCCCCTGAATTCATATGTTGAAGCCCTAGCTCCCAAGGTGACTGTATTTGGAGATAGGCCCTTTAAGGTGATAATGAGATTAAATGAAATTGTTATCCTGAGACCCTAATCAAGTAGGAGTGGTATCCTTACAAGAAGAGGAAGAGACACCAGGGGCCTCTCTTTCATTCCACACTTGCACCATGAGAAAGCCATGTCAGGAAACAACAAGCCTGCCTTCTGCAAGCCAGAAAGAGTCCTCATCAGACACCACGTCTGCCAGCACCTTGATATTACACTTCCAGCCTCCAGAACTGTGGCAGGGGCTGGAAATCATGTGTTTAAGCCACCCAGTCTGTTAAGGCAGCCCAAACAGACTACAACATCAACTTTGTCTAAAACCAATTGGCCACATATATGTGAATGTAGTTCTACTCTGCATCACTAATCTGTTTACCAGTCCTTACAATAAAGGCCATTGTCTGCTGATTATTGTGACTTTATAGTAAACCTTAAAATTAAGTCATCCAACCTTGGTCAATTTTAAAAGTTGATTTTTATTCTTCATCTTTTTCCTTTCCGTATGAGTTTTAGATTCAACTTATATATTTCATCAAAATCCCTTCTAGAATTTTAATTCTGATTGTGTTTAATCTGTACATCAGTTTGGCAGGATTTACAGTGTAACGATATTAAATCATCTGATCTCTGAACACATGCTCTCTCCCCATTTATTTAGGTCTTCTTTGATTTCTTTCATCATTATTTTATAATTATTAGCACACATCATTACACATTTGACTACTTGCACCCCAATAACTCATGTTTTTGATATGCTTTAAAAATTATAAATGATACTTCAGTATTAATTTAAATTTCCTATTGTTCATTAAGAATATATAGATTTTTTTTGTTCTTTTTATATTGACCTTTTATCTACTTTGGATTTTTGCATTAAACATTCCATTTAGAAGAGTCACTGAAGTTTTATTAAGTTACACATTTTAGTTTTTAATAAAACAGCATAATAGGTATATGAGACCATGTCTTAGTAATATCACAGTATATTAGTATGATATATTAGCCTTAAAACTATTTCCATTTGTCCATTTGACATAATTATGCTAAAAAATTATGTTGGTGGTTTCCTAGATACTGCTTCTATCTGGGAACTTAGAAATACAAAGAAGACTGTGATATAACAACTGCCCAGGATGGAATTGTAACTCAAAATTGGATATTCAATAATTCGTGTAATAGAATGTAGGGGGCAGGAAAGCTGCTGAGAGGAGGTGAGCACTTGGAAAGAGCCCTAAAATTAGGTGAGGCAGAATCAGCTCGCTCAATGACAGAAAAGAACAGAACTGTAAAGAGCAGACATAATATGCTCAATATCCTACAATCACGGGAACACTAGGTATTTTCCTGAAATTCCCAGTTATTCATTATATCTGAAGCATAAGGAATGGTTTTTGGGAAAACATTAGGATGATATACTTTAGATAGGACCAACTAATGGAGGGCTTTCCTTTCAAGCAATGGAATTTAAAATATATAAAACTGTAACAGAGGTAGTTTATTCTGAGGAAATTGTTGAATTGGAGAGGGAACTTGAAGGGAGCAGATTGGCTTGGAGCCAAACGGTAAGGTACTTAAGGGGAAAGATTATAATTACACAGATCGGGCAATAGAATGATTTATTTTAACTTGTGTCAGTAGGCACAGAAAAATTTCTACGCTATTTCAATGATAATGTAAATAAAGTTTTGTTATTTATTTTTTTCACTTAGCAGTGTATATTCCAAACAATTTGAGTTCCTGTTATTACTATATTACTATAATGTTACCTCCTAGTCCATTAAGTGGCTACGCTGTATTTAGTTAATCTGTTCTTTACTACTGATCATTTAGATTTAGTTGTTCCTCTTTAAAAAATTTGCTAAACATCATTACTTTTTCCTCATTTTATACTTTCCTTAACCCAAGAGTGAAAAGCGTAGGGATGGGAAAATAGCTCTGAATAGTTTAAGATTCTTAAATTTCCATGTTACTTTCCTATAGTAATGTATAAAAATTCCAGTTATCTCACACTCCCAAGCTTTTTATTTGTACTGTACTCTTTTTAAATTAAAATGATTAGTAGAAAATCACTTTTGTTTACTTAGTGTTCATATAAGATCATAGACTAGCACAAGTGTATATAATAATAGTTATAATTATGCATAACTTTAATTCTATTTTTGCAAATGATTATTTAAAAGATTAGAATTTGAGCTCTCAGCATATAAGCCACTTTTTTAAAGTAAAAATTAAGTAGAATTTAGACAAATTCATCACACCAAAATTGAACTGAACTTTCCCACCCCAACTCCAGATAAATCCATAGGGTCACAAAACCAAGAAGAGGTTAATTAGTGCTTGTTTAAGCCCACAAGAAATACCCTTTTGTAATGACTTTTATGGGGATATCTATGATCTATTCAGTGGTTTTTGTCTTAGACTCTGAAGAGATTTAATACCCTTCATTTTTTTCTTAATATGCAGTAAATATATAACAGGAAATACAGCCTTGGGTATGTCTTTATACATATTTACCTGTGTCAGAGAGATTTGTGTGGTTTATCATTAGAGTAAAAGAATAAAAAAACTTTGATAAAATATATTGAGTTCCTTAGAGTAATTGAGCAATAAAAATGCAAATAATAAATATAGATGATTTTATAAGGCTGCTCTACAAAAATGAAGTATATTTATCCTACTGTGTACAGATAAATGAAATATATCATGATGAAATAGCAATGTATGTCATTTCATGTATCTGGGTTCCTAAATATCTATGGCAGATAAGTCTACATATTATGGGACCTAATATGAATACATTTAAACTCTGAAGCTTCACTTTATCATAACTTTAAGGGTAGAGTTTAAAGAAAAATTAAGATTCTTAAAGTGAAAAGTATCTTCTTGAGAATTCTGAATTATGATCTTTACATATAAATAGAGAATAGAGAATACTGAATGATCTATAGTTCATTCAGTCCATTTTTCTTTCAACAAGCATTATTAGATACCAACTTCATTCCAGGCATGATACACGTTACTAACATTTATCTGTAAATGCTTGCTAAACATTATTTATTGCATACAATGCTGTTTTAAAACACATACTGCTTATATTTCTAAGTGTTAAGACTCTTCTTAAAATTCAAAGGTTGATGTCTCATGGCAAACCCTTCAAGAAGAGATATTTGTGTACTGAGCATAATGAGAATTTCTGAAGCAGATAACTGGTCATCACAGAGCTATCTACCAAAATCAGAGAAAAGTCTGAGTAAAAAGTCACATTACTCCAGTGAAACCAGATTGCTGTGTGGGAGTGACTGCAAATAAAGGAGAATTCTCCATTGTACCACAAACATAATAATTGTTGAATGCTCTGCAAGGCGGTAGATGAGGGCCCTACTGTTCAACAGCAAGTAGAGCAGAAAAGGGTGGAGACTAATTGACTCAGAACCAAAATCTCCTGTGTTTTCCCAAACAATTTAATCACCAGTAAAGTAATTAACATACTTTTTAAAAATAAAAAAGTACTCTCAATTTATTACAGGGAAGGAAAAAATAAAGTGAAGACAGAAATCAAATTAGATCCTTTAGAGCTTTGATAGCCAGACCATAGACACACAGACGGGATCAGAGAAGAGACATGGAAGAATGCATGTTTGATCTTTATCAAATAGCCTTCTATGGAATATCATTATTATAACCATGGGAAAGTTATATTTTTAGCTTATCCTATATCTCAGTGAATTGCTATAATAAAATAATTTACCTGTGTCATACCTTGATAAATAATATGTGAAAGTGATTAAAGAAAAATTAATAAAAAATTTGATTTATCTCCTTTATTAGTGAATCTGATGCTAAAAGCTTATAATCATTTCATTCCCAGTGAGATCAGAACAAAAGAAAAATCATTCAGAAAATACAGATTATTACATGTAAGTTCCAAAGAGTTTTATGTACACAATTAATGCTGCTTTTAAAACGTTTAAATTCTAAGTGTAAAATTAATGTTGTAAAAATATTCTATAAAAATAATCCTGAAAATCAGTTATATTTTAGAGCTTTACATAATGTATTATCATTATGTATCACTATGTATATATCTTATCATTATATAGACTAATTGCATAGGTACATGCATGCATGTACATAACATATATTGTCACTGAGATGTGTCAAAATTACTTTTTTCAAAGAACAAATGAATAACTGAAAGAACTGCTGATACAAATTAGCAGCAATAACCAGTGTGTTCTCAAGTTGCATTAGTAGTAAAGTGATTATCTACATTATGCATATTTTACCTCGATAACAAACTTGATCTGTCCTATTTGGATTTGTATTCTCAAAGGGGGTCTATTTGTTTTCATGTGTTTATGAAGCTTTGGGATATTTTGCAATTATAGACAGTTGTAAAAATCAAATAGAATAACAATGAGGGTGACTCATTTCTAATAGAAAAGTGAAAATTACCAAGTTATATTACAGTCTATTATATACATAAGTATACCAACATACATGTAAGTGAATGCATATAAAAAGAATTATTGAAATACCTCATTTCCTTTTTAAAGACGTGTGGTATTATCTGGCAAACCTGTTTAAATTTTACATTCAAAATAATACAAGTAGCGAGATGTCTATTACACCCATAATATCTTTGGTGATCTGCAAGGTAGCTGCTAGGTGGCATCAAAGTCTTGATCCTTGACCTTGTAGCTCAAGGTGTAATACTAGAAACCATATAATTGCTAGGAAAACAACAAACAAACATAGGGGAAAAGCTCCTTGACATGTGGTCTTGACATTGATTTTTATGGAAATGACATCAAAAGGAGAAACAAAGTTATAAACAAATGAGACTACATCAAAATTTTTAGCTTTTTAGCCCCTGCATAGCAAAGGAAACAATCAACAAAATAGGCAACCTACATAATGGGGAAAAATATTAACAAACCATACATACAGTAAGAGGTTAATATCCAAAATATATAAGGAACTCATATAAATCAACTGTGAAAAATAGAAATGAACTGAAAGAGGTTGGGCAAAGGATCTGAATAGAGTTTTTTCAAATAAAAGAAAACCATGCATATGGCCAACAGGTATATGAAAATGTTCTGAACATCACTAATCATTGGGAAAATACAAATCAAAACCACAATGAGATAGCATCTCATACCTATTAAGATGACTATTATCAAAAGGACATAAGACAATAGACACGGGCAAGGATGTGAAGTAAATGGACTCCTGCTGCATTGTTCCTGGGAAAATAAATTGGTGCATCAATATGAAAAACCATATGGAGTCTCCTGAAAAAATTAAAAACAGAACTTCCATATGACCCAGAAATCTCACTTCTGTGTGTGTGCACACACACACACACACACATACATATATATATATACCCAAAGGGAATGTAATCAGCATCCCAAAGAGATAGCCACACTCCATGGTCACTGTACTATTATTTGCAATATCCATGATAGGGCAACAACCTAAGTATTTGTGTGTAGATGAGTGGATAAAGAAGATGTGGTGACACACACAAAAATAACTTTTGTCATTTGTGATAACATAGATGAACCTAGAGAATATTATGCTAAGTGAAATAAGCCAGACACAGGAAGAAAAATACTGTATGATCTCACTTATATGTGGAACCAAAAAGTTGAACTCGTAAGACCAGAGAGTAGAGTGGTGGTTGCCAGGAGTTGGGGGATAGGGGAAATGATGCTGTTAGCCAAAGAGTACCAATTTTCAGTTATAAAATGAATGAATTCTGGGTCTAAATTGCAACATGGTGACTATAGTTACTTGAAAGTTCCTAATAAAGTAAATCTTAAGTGTTCTCAACCATAATCACACATGTACACACATGTGCTCCCACACACACAAATGTTAACTCTGTGAGGTAATGGATATGTTAATTAGATGGATTGTGCTTATCATTTCACAGTGTGTTTTTATGTCAAATCATCAAGTTGTACACTTTATATATGATTTTTATTTGCCAATTAAACCTCTATAAAGCTGGGAGGAAAAAATATGTAAGGATGCTAGAGAAGTGATTGGTTTGTGTCATATCATCTTAATCTGCTCAAAAATTTAGAAAGACCTGTCTTAACTGACTTCAAAATATGTGGAATGGTATAAAATGTAAAGCTCGAACTACTTTAGGTGGTTATTTTTTAATATGAATAGATTTTAGTGATAGATTTTAATGATATAATTGTTCTGTTTTCATGATTATAAAAACATACTCATTTGCATTAGGAAGAGGAACACAGTGTTACCTAAAAAGATTTCACCCTCAAATATAAAATACCTTTGGGCAGTATGAAGAGCTATGGAGACTTGAAGTGGCCTTCCATTCTCATGACGTGGTTTTCCCCTCTTAATGGGAAAGGCTGTACCAGCTGTTTCCAAGTAAAGTTGACCCTTGAATGACACAGGCCCACCTACATGCAGATCTTCTTTCAATAAATATTTTGGAAAATTATATAGAGATTTGTGACTATTTGAAAAAAAATTGTTTTCCCTACTTTGTTTTAAGAATACGGAATTAAATGCTTATAAGAATATGTGTTAACTGTTTAGGTTATCAGTTAACAGGCTTTGAGCAGTTAAATTTGGGGGGAGTCAAAAGTTACAGTTTTTTGACTGCAGAAGGGATTGGAACACCTAACTCCTATACTGTTAAAGAGTCAACTGTATTGATATTAAATATAGGCTCATGGGAACATCCTTCCCAATGTAAGCTGACATCATGATCAAATATCTAACAGGTGGTACCAGGGGACTGTAATACCTGGTATAGAAGTAAATGACTTTTTAAAAGAGATTGTGAATCCAAAATCAGCTAGTTACTTTGAATCCATCTTTGACTTTCTAAATTTCTTTGTATGTGAGATGAGACATTTCCAGTTTTCTGAAGCCAGCTGATTTTGTGTATATGTGTTGCAGCCCAAAGCACACTAAAAAATAGTGTCCAAAGTTTTGCTTTTCATATAGAAAATTACTATTTTTAGAGTATATATGTGTTGTGAGCTATAGCATTAAATCACATCTTAACAATAATGCAAATAAGGTCTAAGCATTATCTAGGCATTAATTTATAATGCAAATAAAGTCTAAGCATTGTCTAGGGATTAATTTATTTGTCTTTTCCTAAATTGGGGACTTTTTAGGGAAAAGCTAAAAATCCAAATCCAGTATGTCTGACTATGGAGTCAAAGCTATAAACCAATGTATAATCTTCTTCAAATCTTAGACTTCATATGACTTTTACCAGTGCACACAATTTTTTCATCTTTTTTGTTGTTTTTCAATGGAGCGTCCTATATCTGTTAAAATATTTCCTATGACAAAGCACCTATGTTTCACAAGAAAGATTTTTCTGCTGTTGGGTAGTTTTAGTTCTGAAAGGGGGAGAGTATCTCTTCATTATATTGAACTTGAATTCAATTCTTAACCTTTATTTACTAGGTCTAATTTTATAACCATGAGCAACACAGGACAAGTGTACCTTTAATGCACACAACTCAAATATTTGAAAACATTTTTCAGGTCCTCCTGAATCTTTCCTTCTCTTAATTTATACCACCAAATGCTGAATTTTTATACAATTGTCCACACCCATGTACAGAAGAACTTAGGGAACTAAGAGATCCATAGTTTCAGAAGATCCAAATGGTAGAGTATTGCAAGAGATTATGTTCAGTTGTCTGAGATAGATATGGTTTGGACTGCAGATTACATGGTCACCCTTTTTTTTTTTTTTTTTGCTTACCTTTAGAAATAACTGTCTTAATACTGATGGTGATTTTGAAAGTTAAAGCAGTACATATACGAAAACTTTTCAAGTTATTGAGGAAGATTTTAGTGTGTATTAATACAGACAATAACTAATTAATTATCCACATTTTCAAGCCTAAAGTGTATTATAATTTAGCGAATCTCTTTAAGAGTAATGTAACACATAATTATAAAATTAGTTATAAAAGTAAGTTAATACAGAAAGGGGCCTAGTAAGTGAAGGGACCTGTAGCTTAAAATGCATTAATTTCACGTTAAATCTACTTCTGAGCATAAATGTTGCCATTGGAACCAGCAAGGAAAAACTACAAACTCATTAATGGAAATATGCTATTTGATTTTATCTAGTGTCTTCAGGTAGAAGTGCTAACATGTTCCCATCCATAGGTGATTTTCCCTGACATGTAAAATAAACAAAAAATATAATCCTTGGAAATATGTTGGTTAAAATGAAGCCTAAGAGATAAGAGAAGTATTTATATTGAATTTTAATAAGTATGCCTAATATGACCAAAGGTTACTTACAACTTTTCTGTATTGCTAAAATTAATATATTAGCTATTTTAGACATTTTATAATTTATAATAGGCATCATTTTATTTGCTAGCTTTAATTATTTTTTTTTGAAAGGGCATCTCTCACATTTATTGATCATATGGTTGTTAACAACAATAAAATTCTGTATAGGGGACTCAATGCACAATCATTAATCAACCCCAAGCCTAATTCTCAAGAGTCTCCAATTTTCTGAAGCATAACGAACAAGTTTTTACATGGTGAACAAGGTCTTACATAGTGAATAAGTTCCTACATGGTGAACAGTGCAAGGGCAGTCATCACAGAAACTTTTGGTTGTGATCACGCATCATGAACTATAAACAATCAGGTCACATATGAATATTCGTTTGATTTTTATACTTGATTTATATGTGGATCCCATATCCACATATAAATCACACATTAACATAATAGGAATACAGCTACATAACCAAAGCAGACCTACAATTACTAGCCATATCCAGTGAAACCAAGAAAACCAGTTAGGCACCCTAGGCATTTGTGAAAAACTTATCAATGATATGATGGATATTGTCTAACTGAATTTGAATATTTTGAAAAAAATCAAACAAATTAAAACAACACATTCCTGGGAACTGTTCACATCCCATACATTCTTTTAACAGTAGATAGTCTATAGTCACATGATTTTGGAGCACTGTAACTTGCACTTCTCCTAATTCTTGGTTGAGTTCTGACATTATAGATCCAGTCAAATTTGTTGTTTTACTGTATGCACAGGCCAGCTTAGATATCTCCTTCCTCATTCCAATGGCAAGTCCAGGAACTGGTGGGATGAATGCAGCTACAATTGCAACAGCACCAGGATCTTTGTCAAAGTTTTTTGATGATTATCTTCTGGAATGACTCTTCCAAAGAATGTTGATGTTGGAAGTTCTTCTTCATATTGTATCTTAATTCATTTCTGGGTAGCCAAATTATGCTTTGATCCTCTGTATAAACACAAACAAACCCTTTGCCCACACTTTGATATGTCTTTTATACCATTGTGAAGAACTTATTGGAGTTCACCACACAGGAAGTGCTTTTTTTTTTTAAGAGAAAGGAATATTATCAGAAAAATGTACTTCCATAGCTGATCATCTGATACCCTTTAAATGATCAAAATGAAGGATATTTAAAGCATGCATTAATCAATGATTTGCAGTTAATTTTATTCTATCAGGGAGTAATCCCCCTTTTCTTTCTTTCTTTTTTTTATCATTAATCTACAATTACATGAAGAACATTATGTTTACTAGGCTCTCCCCTATACCAGGTTCCCCCCCACAAACCCCCTTACAGTCACTGTCCATCAGCATATATTTGCTAGCTTTTAAAAGCAAAGTTTAAAGAAAAGATCATCAGTTATTTGTATAGAAAGAATGAAAGAAAGAAGGGAGTGGGGGAGGAATGGAGGATGGCACTTTAATAAATCAGCATTAGAAATTCTCATATAGTTTAACTGTATGGATTATTGAAACTCTTGGGACTTCAGTTTCGTTATGTTTGAATGGAGAAGCTAAGGAATATATATGTATTATATGAAACTGATTATGCGAAGTAACTAACGTATCTATGTACAAAAGGAAGGTGCTAACTTGAACCTTCTCAATGTTACATAAATGGAAAGCTCAGAATAGAACTCCAGCTGACTCAGAATCATCTGACGTAACCTGTGGACCACTCCAGTCAGTACTGAGGCCTCCTCAGCTTGGCAGAGAGCGTTAAAGGTAATTTGTAAAGGGAATTGTCAATATTACCTCAACTGGAGTGATAAATGATGAATGTTCATAATAGCTTGTCTAAAGGAAGCACATTCAGTACTCTACTTAGTATAAAACTCACTTTTTTCTTTGTGCTTTAAATTAATAAGATTTTAAATATCCTTTTTAGCTCCTCTAATAGGAGCATTCAGGACACATTTTGCCACAGTTGAGGGATCTTTGACAATTCCCTCTGTCACTTACCTTTAAAGGTTACCAGGCAGGTGCATTATAAACTCAAGATTTTAAAGGTTCCTACAATTCCTATTATTTATCTCATCTAAAGGATCATTTATTTAAAGAAATGAAATCACAACTAATTATTCCTACATTGTGGTTAGTGCTTTTGGTATTTTGAAAGAATTTTTTGAGCAGATGGGGTTTTTGCTTAGGGAGAACTTGCATTTGCTAGGTTTTTTTTTTTTAACATATTTTCCAGATTGTCAAAACATTACCAAATCATTAGGAGACTCCCATGTTAGAGTCTTGTCAGACATTTCATTATAAACTTACATTAGAATTCCAGCTATTTTAAATCAACAACAGCTTCAGCCAAGCACAGTCTGTTAGTGCACTTGAAATTTGGGGAATGTTATAAACGAATTGCTATAGTTATAGCTCAGAAGTGTCAAAATGAGTTTGCTGATAGAGCTCTGTGCAGTTAGACTGGGACTGTAAATCAAAGAGAGTTACTCATTTTCTGAGATTCAGTGACTTAGTATTGGAAATAATATAGCTTGTGGTCAGTTCTTATAAGGTACCCCAACAAAGTAAAATAAGAGGAAGTTAAGTATAACCAAATTTGTTGTCAAATCCTCAAGTTCATTTCATTTTTTTTAATGTGTGTACATTATCTAAAGAAAAATGTGCAAATCTTCTCTTGCTTTCCGAATGAGGACATTAATTAGAAATTAATTTTGTCACTAAACTGAGTCAAAGGAATGAATGGGCATACATGCAATCAAATAAATATAAATTCATATAAACATGAATAAGCTTAGGCTAAGTCATGCAAATGTTTAAAAAAAAAGCACCACATTTTAGTGGCTTTATAACAAAAATTTAATTTCTCTTGTTAAATGTGTTTTTATTATTCAGCATAAGCTGTGTCCAAAACACTCCAGAACTTGAAGAAACAACTGCTAACTTAGCACCTACTTAGGGTTTTGGAGTTAAAGGGAAAATTGCAATGGTAACCTGTATGAGAGCTCTTAAAGTTTATTTTGTGTTGGGCGGAGCATGCAGCCTGAAGAGCCTGAAGTCAATGTGTGGGAAAGATACTTTTCCCTTCCAAAGGATGGCATAGACAGAGTTCTGGTAGGGCCATCCATAGGAATTTTGACCAAGTAATGCAAGCTATGACAAAATGTAGGGAGATAACAGATTTACTGGGGAAATTACAGCATTTCAGTTTTAAAGAATTTTTTTACAAGTTTTTGTATTAGTTAATAGACTAAGATTATGAGAAGTTCTTGTACTCCTGTAGAATTAATTTTTTCATTATGTTGTTGATTAGAGTTAGCTCAAGATGAGATCCTAGGATTAACAAAACAGTCATATATTGTCACATCTCTTCAACTCCTTTACAACTCTGCAAAATTCTTCAGACTAATAAATTATTCTGGACCAGAAAAACAATGTCGCAAGAAGTTTTATAAAAGATATTTCAGTAGTTAGAAAGTGCTGGAAAAGCACTTTCATTTCCAGCTGGTCTGGGTTGTAATTCTAATTTCAAATTCTTTTAAAGGGACCTAAAATATATCCACTTACGATAAGACATAACATTTGCACTACAAATATAACAATGTCAGTTAGTAATTTATAAAGTCATTTTATGTCACAAAAATTCTGCTAGCTATGAATTATAAATTCAGATTAATTGTACATGAATGTAGAGTTTATGGAGGCCATGTACCTGTGTTACATGATCAGGAGGAAGAAGAGAGATTTGTGATTTAACAGAACTGTATTTGAATTAGTTTTGATGTGAGGTGTTTAAAGTACGTCCTCTCAGTTGTGTTATTTGTAAAATGGAAATAATAAGGCTTTTTCAAGATTGTCTTGCAAGATACATGCTCAGGAAAAACTTCAGCTCACGCACTCCTTCATTTTCATGTGTGCCCCATCAGTAAAAGGTCTTTTTTGAAAAAATGAAGGTTATTTTTAGTGGGGAAGCATTTTTGTGTTGAAATTCATGTGAAGTCGGCAGAGAAGCATATCCCAAGGGTATAATTTGAATTTATGAATAAATTCATAGATGACAGTTTTCAAGGAAAATACAAAATAAGGAACATGTTTTGTACTTTGTCCCATGAGGTAATACTGTTCAACATGAGTGTGAAATGAATAGCAGGTAATTACATCTGAGCAAGTGTAATAGTTGGACAAATGTGCATTTGAGTTTTGTCAAATTAAGGAGTTAAATTTATTATTTCCATCTAATATGGAGTTTCAAAATTACACAAAAATAATGTTCAAAATTGCAATTTGAAGTCAAATGTAGTTGCATTATCCACAAATCTGCCGACTTAAATTAGCACCGGAGTGTACAATGTGTCATGTTAGGAGCTGGGATTCTAAGATTCTGTTTACCTTTGATTACAATACAAATTTAGAAAGATATATTTCAGCTCTCTGTAGTATGTTATCATTTTTATAGTCTGTTCTTAATCCCTTTAGGATCTTTTAATTGATCCTTTTAATAAATTACTAGAACTTGCACAATAGTATGAAATTTCTGGAAGGAAACACAATAAGAAGAAAATACAAATGACAGAATTTTATGAATTATCAACAGTGCCGAGTCATTGTTTTATAGGAGACATAAAAATAATATCATTTGGTTCATATCTTCATTGAACTTTTGGAAGTATAATCTGTTATTCAATTTTTTGCCCCTCAGAACGCATTGTCAAAGGTCTTTAAAAGCTTTCAATGCACGTAGAGAACTGGAAAAATAAATTCAAATGAAGCAATAGAAATCCACTAATGTTTCTTTCTAAGAACTAATTTAAAGAGGCCATTTATCATATTATTAGTTCCCAACAGTGACTAATTTCACATTATTAATCATTTTGCAGTAAAAGAAGTGTAAAGACCTAACAATGGTTGTACAACTGGGGATAGAGTTCAAATCTCCTAAATCTCTGTGCATCTCACACAAGGCTCAATAAATGATTTAATTTCCTTGAAGTGTAAGCAGATATCTAATATATACTTTAGTGACTTGCATTCCCCCTTCGTACTGTCACTGTTAATGATTGTCAAAGATAAACAAAGTCCACTCTGTATTTTCTACAAATTATGAGAATTAAATATGGAATATTTTAAAATTGAAAAGCTTAATAAAGAAAAACAGCAATACCTTTGCCTTTTCTTAAGTTCTCCATGAATGTCCATTGATTATTTGTATTTTAGAAGTTGCTATAGTACTTATTCTGTTTAGTGAACAATATTTTGTTAAATCTTGGGTTAAGAGAGAAGGGTACAGTTGTTTCACTGCTCTTAATATAGACAATATTCCTTTTGAAAATGACTACAAAATACAATACGCCTAAGAGTATATTTGTTTTCTTGATATTCTTCAAATTGGCAAGGCAAAATTTAACAATAAATTAAATTCTACAAAAAATTCAGAGTTAAGCAATGAAACATTGGGAAAGTATTTTTCTCTAAATGAAATGTAATTGCATCCTACCCTTAATCATTTAATAGCACATTTTGAGACATTCATGGATATTTCATAAAACACTTTATGAAAGCAAAAGGCAAACGTGTGAGATAGAATGTAAGTAATGATAAGATATATGAAAAAGAGAATGTAAAATGTGTTTGGATACTTGATCCCCAAATGTGGGGGGTCATAAGAGATGGGGTACTTCTGTAAAATTAGCATGTTACGCTCTGTACTCAACTGTCTCTAGTCCCAGCTCCAATACTGACTGACTTTCAAATGTTATATAAACCTTTTCATTACTGGAGCAAATTGGCTATAGATATTCTCTTTTAAAAAATATGTTGTGTTTATTTTGCTATACTTAGTAAAGATTCTGGGTCTATATTCCCAAATGATATGGGTCGATAGTTTTGTTTTTTTCATAGATGATATTTTAATGAAGTGAGACTTGTACAATTTTTGTGAGGTTTTGTAATTGAATTAACGGGGGCGTATACAATGTAATGTTGATTCTTTGTTTTGATGGCTTAAGTTATCGGGATAGCGTTGACTTCACAGAGTGAGAATCCAGCAAGAGAGGATTCTTGCTGATATCCTCTCCAGTTTTTGTATAAACTACCGTGGGAGAGAAGTGTATTCATATCCCCAACTATAAGTGTTGAGTTTTCCTTTTCTTGTTTAAATTTTGTTTTTGCTTCATATATTTTGTGAATCTGTGAATATATTTTCCCTCATCTATATAAGTCTGTGAAGAATTGCTTCTGTTTCCTTTAAATACTTGGTGAAATTACCGCTGTGGCCGTTTGAGTCTGGGCTTTCCTTTGTGGGAAGTTTCTGATTTATTAATGATATTTCCTTGTTGATTTTAGACCTATTAATATATTCTACTTCCTATTGATGAAGGTTTGGTAATTTCTGTTTTTAGAGACATTTTCCTGTTTTATACAATTTATATAATTTGTTGCCGTAAAGTTGTTCAAGGGATTTCATTATCCTTTTAATTTCTGTAGTGTCTGTAGTGATGCCTTCTTCTAAGGCCTCATTTTTGTAATTTGTGTCTTCTCTTTGGTGTTCTGGTCAGACTAGCCAAAAATTCGTGAATATTTTTCATATTCTGATTTCATTGATTATGTCTATTGTTAGATTTCTGTTTTGTACATTGATTTCTACTCTTATGTTTTTTGTTTTGTCCCTTCTGCTTCGTTTGGGTATGGATTTATCTTCTTAGTTTATTAAGATGGAGGCTTATATAATTAGTTTCAGATCATTTTTCTTATTTAATATGTGTGTTTATGATATAAATTTTATTTAAATATTGCTTTAGCTACATTCCATAAATTTGGATGTTCATTTTTCTTCTATTTACCTCAAAGTATTTTCTAATTTCTGATATGATTTCTTAATCAACATATGTTGACTCCTGTATTTATGGATTTCCTTTATTTATTTGTTGTTAATTTCTAAATTCCTTTCATTTTTAAAAACATTTTTATATGATTTTAATTATTTAAACATCACAGCTTGTTTGTGTCTGTTCTGTCTGAGAGGGTGGTAGATGTACCACTGAGAAATCATACGTATTGTGTTAGATAGAGTGCTGCTGAGATTTCAGTTAAGTCAAATTGACAAAGTTGTTCAAATCTTCCATATTCTTGCTGATATCCTCTCCAGTTTTTGTATAAACTACCGTGGGAGAGAAGTGTATTCATATCCCCAACTATAAGTGTTGAGTTTTCCTTTTCTTGTTTAAATTTTGTTTTTGCTTCATATATTTTGTGAATCTGTTGTTAGATGTGAATATGTTAACACTTGTTTTATCTTGATTAACTAACACGTGCTAGATAATTATAAAATGTCCCTGTTTTTCTCTAATAACACTTTCCTTTTTGGATTCTCTTGTCTTTTTTCTTTTCATTGATTTATCTTCTAATTGACTAATTCTTTAAAATTCTTCAGATCTTTGAACATATTTATAATAGCTGCATTAAAGTCTTTTCCTTCAAGACCCACAATATAATTATTGATTGAAAACTGGTTATTTTTTATATTATAGACATGGATCCCCCATCTCAGAGATGGTTGTTGCTATTTGTTCATTTAGTGATTTGCCTGGCTAATTTTATGTTATATGTTTACAACAAAGTGTGCAACTACTGATTCTTGCTCTGTCTCTGTGTTTTTTTTCTTGCTGCATTTTATGGCTAGACTCCTAAAGGCATCTGGATTATCATAGCTTGGAGGTAGCTCAGTGGTTGGTCTGATACCACTTCAGCCAGTAAGCCCTCCACTGTTTGCTGGTGGGCATGTATATGGGTTAGGAAATGAATTCAGATTATGGCTAATTAAAACCATGTCCCAGCTTTTACTTTCTTCCAGGATTTCTCATGTCTCATCTGTTCATGTGTAAGGCCTCACAACCAGCCAGAAATGGGTAGATAATTATGTCTTGATTAAAATGAGTAAAGCAGTACTTCTTAATAGAATAAAAAACCAGGATAATAAAATGATATGCTACAGAGGAGAAAACATGAAGCATCAATGAATGAGCTTGACAATCACAACATTTTACTATTTTGTGTAAACTTTCCTTTTTTTGATGGCTGAACAACTAGTACAGATTTTCAGCTGAGAACATATATGCTTTCATAACACCATGTACTTCTTCCTTGCATTTATTCGAGTTGTAAAGTAGTACTTATTTAATTATTTCTTTTTTTTATTTGCCTGCTGGACTGTAAGCTCAGTGAGGGCAAGAACTGTGTTTGCTCTTGTTCATTGTTTTACCTCCAGAGCTTAACTAAGTTGTGAGCCACATGTAGATATTTATAAATACTTAGTTAAGGAATGAATGATCCTCCCTGTGTACAATGGCATGTCTCAATTTCTAAATAAGAAAAGAGTGTGATGTAACAGCTACTGTCCACTCGTGTCCCCCCGCACCCTGAAGGTCCCCACATCATGTAATATTTCTAGACATTCTAGTCCAGATCCAGCTCACAGCGCTCACAGCTGCGTTTGAGGTTCTCCCTGGCCACCGATGTCTCTTCTACAAAGGTGAGAGCCTGAAGCCCTAGGGAAGGAATGTTCCCTCCAACGAACAGACCTCAACAGATGTTTGATGGTATGGTGGGTAGATCTGTAAGCTCCTTGGCTGTATGATGGTGTAATTCTGAAAACTGTGTTCTCTCTACCAGTAACAGAGTTTGCAACAGGATTAAACTCCCATTTGTCCACAGAGGGGAACTTGTTCAATTACTTCCCCTTTATTGGCTTCTCTTTTTCCTTATGTCAATTTCCCTCTTTTGTACTGAGACTTTCTGGGAACGAATCCCAGAGAAAGCAGTTGTATTGGAATCTTCATTTCAAAACTGATTCTGAAGAAACTCAAGTTAAATCAGACCAATTCTTAGAATTAGCAAAGAGAAAGATTTTATAGAATGAGATTGGTCATTATAATCTTTTTCTTGCCCTAGGGTTTTGGTTATGATATAGCTCCTGTCACTATTTTCTTAATTGAACAAATGAAACTTTCGGAGGTCGCATATATTCTTGATTATTTTTACACTAGCCATAAAAAGCAGTAACTCATATATTCTCAGAAAAAAAATTTCTTCAAGATTCATAGACTAAAAAAAGTTTGGATATTCCTTTCACTAATTTTTCACTAAAATCTAATGTTATTAAACTACTTATGTTTCTACTCACCAGTCCATCCATCCAATAATCCATCAGTCCATTGATCCATTCATCTATCCATCCTTCCAATGTTTTCTTAAGCAACTAATGTGGGCTAATGCATACATTTTCATAATAGTCCACAATGGCTTACTGCTAATAGAAAAGTAGAAATTTGTTGTTTATGTGTTATAGAAGCTACATGTACTGGTGTTATTTTAGGCCACAAATTATTTGTATTTTCATTTTAATGTAAATTTGCTAAATAAATGTGCATGATGTGTATCAGCATATTCCATTAGAATATGTCCCTCTTTCAAAGTATTATGGATTTTAGAATGCTGAAAAAATTATCTCCAAAAGCATGTCAAAGCTCATGTCTGAACCCGTAATTATAATTATTCATGAATTAGATGTGCCTTATTCATCAAAAAATTGTAAAAGGCCAAAAAGAACTGTAAAAAGCCAGCCATTTCCTTGTGAGTATCTGAACTCTTTCATAATGAATGGGTGCATGAGTTAGGATGACTATCACCTGCAATAAATTCACAGAGGATGCCATTGCTAAAGTGAGATGTATAGAGTATATTTCAAAATTTCTGTGTATCTCCATGTCATTCATTTCCCTGGAGAGCAGATTATATTTTTTAATGTTTTCTAGTTGGCTTTATGAAATAGCTAACATTAAATGTACTTCTTGCTTAGAAAATACTAAGGTATATAGACCATTTATAGTAACATTGAGGATACCTTCCAAACATCTGTTTCCAGGAGTATCAGATATTCTTTCTTGCCTTTTGTTTGTAAATTATAATAGTTAATCCATGAAGTGCCTTAATATGTTGTATCTGTGTATATGTGAATCACTAGAGATCAGTAATGATGATGAATATTACGATTCCACAAGTTGTTATAGACAACAAAAATGCCAGAAGGCAACTGAGAAAAAAAGATCAGAATTAGACTGGGCTTCCATTACACCTTATGGCTAAGTGTTTGTGTTTTCTTCTATCTGTTTTTAATAAAAGAATATTAATCCTAAGTCTCAGAAGAATTAAATGCAAGTGATCTGGGATAGTCTAAATTTTAATTATGGGAAACATGTTTCTAAAATAAAATTATGAGAATAAGTCTTTTATGCAGGATTTAGTGTCACCTACCCAAAGATAGATTAGTCAAGTCACTAGGAGATACTTTTCATGTTTGATAAATATGATCTTGTGGTAGTTATATTTCCATTTTTTTATTATTTTTTCTTATGTGAAGTTGTCAATAACTAAAATAAGCCCTGTCCCCACGAATGTCACACTTTTTCTAAGGTATAGCATAGATCTTCCAAAACATCTTTACCAAGTAAGAAAACAGGCAAGGACAGATGTGTAGAGATTTTCCATGGTCTGCCTGGAAGTTCTGCTTTCTTCCTCAGAAAGGAAGAGATCAAATAAAAGCTGCAGGGGTGGGTGGTGGAGGGTGGGGAGAGAATAAAAGAAGCATCTGTTACTTACAAGCAAACAGATTTGGACATGCTTCAGAATGTGTGGAGGGAGCTAAAAGAGTGACAGGTAATGGTTCGGCTTCCCAGATGTCAGTGTGTGATGTAATGTAGAATAAAAAGTTACTTCTTAAGATGTGAAAGAGGAAACTAAAACCAAAAAACAGTTTTGGTAGTTTTCTAGTTAATCCAGGATGGAGAGAGACAGGGAGAGAAATCTTCCTCAGAAAACAAGTGCTAAAGCAAAAGTTAATTGACTAGCTGAGCATCCCTTCTGAAGGCCGTTGTCTGAAATGGGTCTAATAATGATTAAAACAGTGAACCCTACCCAGTGTCAAGCATCCTAACCAGTGAAATTATCATGCAAACAATATAGGGAATGTGGAAGAAAAAATTGATAAGCATGTTGTTTGCCCCAAATGAGTCTTCTATTCACTTGTTTTTACATGCACTGGCTTCTTTAACAACTCTGTAAGCAAAGGATATTTATCCTGATCTATAGATGAGTAAACTAAACTTAGATGGTTTAAATAATTAAGCCAACGTGAGCTGTATTTTAATGAGTCTTGTCTAACCAAAATTCCTGTTTCTCCACTACTGTGTCCTCTTCCCATTTTTGGGAGGGAATATCAGTTGTTATTTATATTTTTTTGTTAGAGAAAATAATAATATTGAAAATATTAAAGTATCACAAAATAAAAATATGTATATCTTAGTTATGCAGAGTTTTCACATGACTTAGTAATGTCTGTTTGAAAACTAGGTATGTATAGCGCATGGCATCAAATATATTTTAATATGCAGTTCAGAAACCTGGAAAAGTATTTGTTGATGATCTTATGATTTAAGGAGAAATGTTGTAGGATGATATAGGACTCATGGGCTAGTGCCTGACATTGGCACGTGCCCATTAAGCCAGCTTGTCATAGAGTATGGAGATGGCTTTATCCTTCTGTGAGCCAGAGCAGTTAGCAGAGAGGACTGGCATGGGGGTCCAGGGCTTCTACTGGATAACTGAGATCCCTTTCCAATGACTCTGGGGAGAAGACATTCTCTAGGAGTGAAAAGCAATCACCCTGTAGCACACAGCTCCCCAACCACTCCATCTCAAGAGGAATTTTGAGGCATTGCTGGTAACAAATAGATCTCACTGGAATATTATTTAAAGTAAACCAGGGTTGAACTCTTAACTCATGGGAAACAGGAAGTCTCAGTGAAAGAGTTTATTCTTCACTCTGGGGAAAAGGGAATAGAATTGGAGTCCATTTGTGGCAATAGTAAACCCCAGGGCAGGCTCCAAACCTAGAGAACAGGTTCTTATCAACTATGAGTGAAACTGAATTATACTGCAAAAATTGAATTCTAAAATGTCAGAGTGCATATGGCTTTTCAGATATACCTCAAAGGCTACTTCAAAGCCTTGTCTGTGTTGTTAAATTGCTTCAGTCCCCTATGTGCTTATAAAATAGGCATTTTAGAAATAGGAATATAGTGGTCGTGTGTGCAATGTAATTGGAGTGACATCTCTCCCAAGTCATGTATATAATTTTGAATGTCTACCATTAGAAGGCAAGATTTTTTTTTAAAGATATTTACTTAGTGTAACTGCATTTTGCAATGCAAATATTCCGGTTAGGTAACACCTATTAAAAAGTCACCGCTGAAGCTTTGACATTTTATCCTGACAGGAGACCAGAAAATATTTCTTGGGATTACCTAGGAACACAGATAAGGAAAATCTGGAAGCATTGTGCCTATTGTGGTGAGGAAGGCAGGCAGCCATCAGGCCATCAGGGAACCTATGAGGGCTAAAAACAAACTACCAGATCACTCCAAAGTCTGCTCTTGCTTCTTCAGGTTCACATCAGAACCCTAACTTATTCAAACAGCCTATGCAGCACTTTGAGTAGGGGGTATATTCTCAACAGCTTAAATTCTAAATCTGTACTGAGTAATTCCAGTGGCTGTGAACAGGGATAGGCATGGTGAATAAAACAGTGATATGACGTGCACAAAAGTCTTGGTTATTATTTCAAAGTTTTTACTGTTTCAGAGAATGTTAGGAGCAATTTGTACTTGAACTGGTTTTCTTCTGATGCTTTTTTGAAATTTTACAAATACTGGGTCATATTCCTTACTTCTCCTTTCTCAGAATATAGTAAGAGTTCACAGAAATACTACAAATTAGAAACTCAAGCATCATGTGAAATCTTGACTGTAAATGGGAGAAAAGATGAATGACTAGACAATGAGTGTGGGGAGCAAATAATATGTGCATGTGATGAAAATGATATGCAGCTTGATTAGGCAATAAACATTGTTGAAACTTCCTGTCTGTATACAGGGGCTATTATTTCATATTAAAATATCATATTATTTTCTCTTAGACACTATGATGTATTAGTCCTAAATAAATTTACAATTTAACTAAAGAAAAGGAACTCCTTGTGACAAAAATATTATGTTCAGATCCCCAAAAGTCCAATTTTGCCAATATTTGTTAAAATTCTATTCTGCTAATACTGATTTAAAAATGCGAGAACAAATGTCCTTTGGCCCTCAGTGAAGATATCCCGACATATTTTAAGAGACTGTTTATGTCTTTATAAATGCAGACAAATAAAGGACTACCAAAGAATTATAGCTATGTACTTCACCATGGCTTATTTGCACAGAAAATTGTAGAACTTTGCGATCCTGGGCATAGAGGAAGTACCGATTAGCATTACATAAGCACCAAACACTTCAATCCAGAGATAATTGGCTATAATATTCTTGCCTAGATGCCAGTGTATACTCTTATAACACAATGAGCATAATAATAATTTTTAAAATGTATTTGTCAGATTCTAATTTATAAACATTCATTTTAAATGGTTGGCAGCTGTGTAATCATTCAGGAAAAAAATTATTTTGCCAATTTTATGTTCAAATCATCATTCATAATCAGCCTCCAATCCCAAATTTTCCACAAAATAAATTATTGTATGACTTTAGGAAGTTCAGCAAAAAAATAAGTATGACTTCATCTCATCATATCGGAAACAACTGGTTAATAATTGTTTTACATGAAGAGATGTATTGAGATAAATTGTAGTATTGGAAGGACATGCTAGTACCTTCCATTGAGAGCATTCCTTTAATAACTCAGTCAACAAAGTTTGGCAAAACTTCCTATGTGAAACTTGTTATGCAATTAGTTAAAACTAAAAACGTTCCCATAAACCTTTATAGTATCAAGAACTGTATTTCAGTGATTAATTAGCAAAGAATAAACATTTTTCCAAAGGAGGAAAAAACGATAGAGTACAGGTGTTCTTTTGCTACCGAATCTGTGCAGGCACAGATTATAGAATTCCACATACATGGGTATGGCAGTAGTAGGTGTTTATTTAGTGTCTCAGTGAAAATAGTTGAGTAAAATGGAGCTGTGACTTACCTTTCATGATTCATGTTTTATTTCAAAACTTCTACAAATTTCTACTATTTTCAACACATATTGCCAACTAACACACACACTTCCAATATATTAACTCACAAAATGTCAAGAATTGGTAGTTAAGAAACTGTTCTCTTTGCATGTTAAACAATGTCATATCATAAAGAAATCTATGCCCTTTTTCTTCTCTAAAGTGTTCTTATTATTTCTGTTTTTGCATTGCATCCACAACAGTTGACCAAGGGAGAATCTCCACAGTTGTGCTGTAGGCACCTCTAATACAGCCTCCAATGATCCCTGCCTCATCATATTAATACCTGTATAATCCTTTCCTCTTGGATATGGGCTGGATTTATTAATACTTCTGAGGAATGGAATATGGCAGAAGTTTGGGATGTCCCCACTACAGCTAGATTACTCAAAGACTACAGTATGTCTTAGTCCCGTCTTTCTCTCTCACACGCACTTTTCTAAGGGAAGCCAGCTGCTATATTTTGGGCCACCCTGTAGTCAGGCCCATGTGGCAAAGACTGTAGTAAACATCTGTCCACTAGTCAACAATGAAATTAGGCCCTCAGTCTAATCACTCACAAGGATGAAATGCCATGAACAGCCATGTGAGTGAGCCCTGAAATTAGTCCTCTTTCGGTCCAGCCCTCAGGTGACACTATAGCTCTCTGGCTGCTAGTTTGAGTGGGATCTTACATGAGAATGCGAGACAGACATTCTGCTAAGTTTTGCCCAGATTCCTCATACACAAGAACTGTGATAGAACAAATGTTCATTGCTTTCAACTGCCAGGTTTTAGGGTAACATATTATGTAGGAATACGTAACTAATGCAAGTTGCTTGTGGGATGCAAGTTTTAATTTTCCTGATGAGACTTATAAAATTGTGTAACTCCTGACACTTGCCTTCATTCTCACAACCTGTAACTTAAAAATATATTCAACATGATTGGATTCAGATTAACCAAACCAACAAGAAATCTCAAAATAATATTTTTTTAATTTTAATAAGAATTAAAACTGCTAAAAAATATAGAACTGTTAGGACTTTGGTATTATGTTTCCATATATACACTACAAACAAAATCATATTGACTTCAAATTTTCAATTTCATAAGAAAACACTTTGTGTTTTCCTCAATTTCAAAATTTGAGTATTAAATACTGTAGTGTAATTCCCAGAGATAATTATATATTCTACTTTTTCAAAATCTGCTTAATTCCAACAATTTATTTAAATCAGAGGCTTACCTTTCATGATTCATGTTTTATTTCAAAACTTCTACAAATTTCTACTATTTTCAACACTTATATTGCCAACTAACACACACACTTCCAATATATTGGAAACAAAAAAAACATTATTTTGAAAGAAATGTTATGAGTGCTGGTAGATAAGAAAGTATTCCCTGTGTTCACATTAGCCATATGGCTTCTGTATATTACAAGTTGTTATTCTTGTCTAAAATAAGAGACTGTTAGAATTAAATGACCAATAAAAAAAAAAAGAAAAGTGAAAAACCCATGAAGGCTTTTAATTGATTTTTAAGGTGCTAGTAAGGGGATATGGAGGATGGAAAATGGTCTTAGTAATCGAGATTTGATCTATAGCTAAAGCAAAAAGACCTAGCTAAATTCAAAGATACTAGAAAATAAAAGAGTAAAAGTAAATGCACATTTCAAGGGAGAAAGGACTTGGTGCTTAAAGAAGGCAGAGTGAAAAGATCCCACATTATTCAGCACCTTGCAGCAAACAAATAGGTTAGTTAAAGCTGCTAAAGGAAATAGCACATGGGAAGAGGACCAAGGGAAGTGACCATTCACACTCATACCTGAGATGTACAAGCAGCTCAGTCCATTGCCTCTTATGAGTATTTATGTGCATGAATATTATTCCATATGCTGGAATATGGAGGTCAAATAAAGGTCAAATTTTGATTGAATCTAATAAATTTCACGTTGAACTACAACCTTACATGCTTGTTGGAAAACCTGGAATTACCATTAGAGCTCCTTTGGGCAGTTATTCAGAAAGTACTGCTTCAGTGGGACAATTAAGCACAGATTTTTTGACTGATCCCATTATTTCTGAAGCTTCATGTCCCATCTGCTTGGATGCATTATGCAACCATTCACCTCTGAGGCCTTGCAACCTCCTTCCATATGAATATAACATAGACCATGAGTCAATGATACACAAGCCTATATTATCTCAATAACTTTTCAAGAAAAAGGAGGTAAGATAGAAATCTGACCTCTTGTCTTGATATTCTAAAAGGTGTTCTAAGGGAAAAAAGGTCTCTTATTTTGTGGATATGCCCCACCGAATGAGAATTATAGGGAAAAAAATAGGAAGGTAGATTATACAAAAACTTTAAAACTAGGTAAACATTAATAATTTCTGAGGTAAGAGAGCATCAGAGGCCTGGCTACCATATTTCAATGGGATGGAAAGAGAGGGATAAAGTACACAGAGGGAAACACAAATTAGCTTAAAAATAAACATGTATACTGTACTTTCATGAGACTGTAGTAGGTATGATAAGTACTAGGAAGGTGATACAGATATAATCCTTAGCTTTGATAAACTTTAGATACGGGATATGATATTAACATCATTTATAAATTGTTAAAGTAGATTCTGAAAAATATTTTGAAAGTGTAATACAAGTGATCAGTAGGGGAATGATTTAGGACCTTGAAGAACTGTTAGGAATATGACAAACAGATAGAATTTAAAGTATTCTAAATAGCTTAAGAGGGAAAAATAGAGGCACAATAAAGATCTACAAAATCTGAAAAAAATATATATGAGATGAATATTTACTCAGTAAGTGAACTGGCACACGGATATATGTTTGTCTTAGAATGGGTGTCCTTAGAAAATAGTCTGAGGAAAATCTTAGGAGTTAATAATTTATGAAGATACACAAACCCCAGAATGCAGTATGTATTGAAAAAGGTAATAAGACTGCCAAAGGGTAGTACTTTCAGAGGTGCATATTGAGCTAGCACTACGTCTTACGTAATTTATTACTCAGCTTCTAAGGAATTTTATCTGGGAAGCTATATGAATTTCTAAAAAATCTTTCCAGGTGAAGAAAGAGAAGTAATTTATCTTCAACTCCAGTATTACATCGATCAAAGCTGTTTCTCTGAGATACTAAATTCCCTGCACTTCTGGTTGC
The DNA here is from genome assembly GCF_040802235.1 of Manis javanica. Classification (NCBI taxonomy): domain Eukaryota; kingdom Metazoa; phylum Chordata; class Mammalia; order Pholidota; family Manidae; genus Manis; species Manis javanica. The sequence continues at coordinate 25,023,026 of NC_133164.1, forward strand.
ACATGCATGAGTCTAAGTCCCATGGTATCTCATGACTCTGTGTCAAAAAGAACACCTAGCACTGCAACCTAAGCTGTATGCAGTATGAACAAGAGACAAGCCACTGTGGCTGTGCACACATGACTCATTCTCCATAGCAACTGGATGACACAATTTGCAAAGTCTCCCAGTTCCAAAAAGGTCTGTGGTGGACATGAGAGTTACTCATATAGTTACACTGACTGCAGAGAGTGACCCTCATCCTCTTCTAGCAGCCACACTACAACATGGGTGTCTTTTTTGTGAAAACCACATATTTTCACTACTTTTCTGAGAGGCAAAGTACAAATCCATTTGTCTCAAAGTTTCTTTCAACATGCTATGGATTCCACTGTTGTAGCAATCTCAAGTCCATAATTGGTAAACCATAATTTTCTTCCCCAACCGTGTATCCTAAACCTTTTTCACCCGACCCTTAATTGTGTTATCTTGTTTAGGTCACATCTCCTGCAGTTGCCCATTTACAGTTATTACTGGAATTGAAAACCAAATCTTCACCCAGTAAACTCCATAGGTTTCAGGCCTACTCCTCCCTAACCCCATTGTATATCAGCATTCTTAGCCCTTTATGGCAATCAGTGTCAGTTGTCCCTGTTAATGTTATAATTCTTTTCTTTACCCTCTGATCCACAAGGATGAGAAGTTCAAAGTGTTAAGATGATAGTCACAGTCTATTTCACTGGAATCCTTTCTGTGTTCCTTGGCAGTGTGACCCCCAACTCTAAACCCCCAACTAAGTCTCTAGTGATACAGGACTTAACAACATAGGGAGAAGCAGCATGAAATGGCAAGAAGGTCACTGGTAATGAATGAAAGGGGCCCATCCTGTATTCACCCCTTTGTTTCCAGACATGGATATTCTAGATGTTAGGGACTCAGTAACCTATGCTGGCCATTTGGTCACAGCATGTACTGTATCCTGGAGGATGATGCCTCCATCCCTCATGGTGCCATCCTAAACAGGCAGTTTAGCGTGGGTCTTTCATAGGCCATGCCCACATTCTTTCTGCGTAGCTGTATCTGGGTGACAGAGTGTGTATCACCAGCACGATGTTCTTCATGTCAGGTTGATCAAGGTGAACAGTGATTTAAAGGGGCCCTGATAAAGCAGGGACAAGAAATTCATAAAACACCGCTGTCCTTTCCACACAAAAGCAAATTGATTTTGATCCTGATTACTAGAGGAGTTTGAAAAGAAGCCATTCACTAGATTAATAGCCGCATTACAATTGCTAGAGGCTGTGTGGATTTGTTTCAATAAAGATGCCACATCTGGCAAAACAAATGGAACTGAAACTGCTACTTGGTTAAATTTAGGATAATGTAGAATGATCTACCACACTCCACCTTTTGCTCCCCAAGAGAACCATACAAATAAACAAAAGCAGATACAATAGGACAAGGAATCCTATCTCCTTTAAGTATTTGAGAGTGTCCATGATCTCAGCTATTTCACCGCGTATTCATGGTATGACTTCTGGTTCATTGCCTTGGCTGATGAAGCAAAGGGAGATGAGGGGCTTTTCAAGAACTGCCACTTACTACTTCCTACCAAAAAAGCTCTTAAGCTACAAATTAGGGAAATTGTGTAATTTGCTCCTCCAGCTCCTTGGTGTAAGCATCCTAATTTTGTTTTCAAGTACTAGGAATAACCCAAGGGTAGAAAGGTAGTAAAATTCCAATTTAGCAAGGATGGGGTTCCCCCTGACCCCCTTCCCACACGCAATGCTCTGGTCATCAACTGGGTGTCCCACAATTCAACTCAACTCTGATACTATCTACCTGGAAATGTCATCAGATTCCATTAATCCAAGGTTCAGTCTTATAAGGACTGCCTCCCTCCACTTAAGATGCCAATCATAAGACCAGGCTGTTATACCTGTGCTTCTGACCAACTGGCTACAGATTGAGGCTTCCCAAGACCCTATCCTTGGATTTGAATTATTTGCTAGAATGACTCACAAAACTTAGGAAACCCAATTACTCACTAGTTTACTGATTATTACGAAGGATATTAAAGGATACAAATCAACAGCCAGATGAAGAGATGACTAGGGCAAGGTAGGGGGAACTGAGCACAGAACTTCCAGACCCTGTTCTAGTGGGACCTCTCCCTGAATCTCCACATGTTCACCAACAACCTGCCAGCTTTCTAGGTCCTGCCCTTTTGAGTTTTTAATGAAGGCCTCATTACATAGGCATCATTGATTAAATCGCAGGCTACTGGTGATTGGTCTCAGTCTTCAGCCTCTCTCTCCTCTCTAGGAGTCAGTCAGGAGACTGAAATTTCAAACCTTTTTGAAAGGTTTCAGTGGTTCCTCTGGTGATTAGCTCCCATGCTTCCTTGTGTTCCAAAAGTCACTTTATTAACATAAAAAGGAACTTCTATACTCTTATCCTTAGGAAATTCCAAGGTTTTAGGAGATCTATGTCAGAAACTTGAAGACCAAATATATATTATATAAGTCACAATACCACAGGTAGGTCTGTGAACTCACTGGAATGGTAATGAAATGGACTTGGGTCAAGATTTAATTTATCACTGACTCTTTATGTCCTCACTCTTGATTGAAGGACCATTGTGGCATCCCACATCCCCTATCACCAGTGTCACATTGCACCCTGTATCCAGTGGCCCTCATAATTTTCCCTAGTGTATATTTATGTGGATAAATGGATACCAGTCTTTTTAGGTAAAAGATTGGAATAATGTTTATTTTATATTCTTTCAGTGGCATTGAAGAATCTATTCTCAAGGGACCCAGATTCCCTTTAAGTTGGTAGACTCAGGATCTGAAAACTAGCTAATATTAGCAGATGAATAACCATGGCTTTTCATTTTTGAAGTTTATGCTGTTTGTTTTCTCTAAAATCTAGTATTTTTTTAATTTTGCAGAGAATCAAAAGTATTATTTGTAAAGGATGACATTACTAGATCAAAGAAAGGAAAATCCTAAGAGAATTTGAAGACTCACTGCTGTGCCAGATAAACATGTTTTGTGTAGAAAGTTGTCTTACTAAAGGAATTATAAAACATAGTGGAAATTCTGTTAGTCTTATATGACATCTTTGATGATTTTTTAAATTTAAGGCAGGAAAATAACTACTTGGGATAGTATTTCAATTTTTTGTAATAGCTGAAACATTTTGTCTTTGGTTAAAAATAGAAGACATGGGAATTGAATAGCTAGATAACAGGGAGAATAATTTTATTGTTTCTTTACTAAAACTATTCACCTCATGAGAAAACCACATCAAAGATATTAATCAGTAAAAGTACCAAATTAATCAAATTTATATTTGAAGTGGAAGGGGACCAAGGCTCCATTAGAAGTATAAAGTAGGTAATTAGGAAAGCAAATAAGGAAAAACATAAGCAAAACATATTATAGGGTTGTTGACACAAACCAACACTTCTGTGTCTTTTTGTTTATTGTTTTGCCTAAGATAATTTATATAACACTGTTCCTAATTAAGAAACGAAGTGTTCCAGAAATTATAGCATGGGAAACTGATTATAATTAAGTAAGTATCATTGAAATGTTATGGATTGAGAAGAGTGATTAGAACAAAGACATTTTTCAAAATAACATATGTACTTGAGAAATGGTGATCTAAGATGGCAATGAAAGAATGCCAATGTGATAATGTACGAACTCTGACAGGAAGGAAATGGTTACAGGTATTTTGGTCAGGAATAAAGCAGGGAGACCATAAATAATATCAATTCTGCTTTCCTAACCTAATGAAAAATCACACATAAGAAAAAGTAGTAACTAATACTAGAATATCGTTCATTTCATCATTAATTCATAAAATATTTATAAACTCCTTCTATGTACCAGAAGTTTCTTCCACAGTGAGGACTAGAGCACTGTGTTTGGTCTTCAGGATCTCATTCTAATGGAGGAGGTAGACCTGTAAACACTTAAGTGCTGTAGTACTACAGCAGAATTTTATGGAAATACCCAAGAGGAACTTTGTGGTACTGTGTCATCAGCAATTCGGAGGAATATTAGCAAATTAGGTCTAAGTTATATAAAGGGAAAAGTAAAGGTCAAAAACCATGTCATAGGATAAACTGGGGGAGTAAGTGGGCTTCGTGAGACTTAAATTATATATATATATATATATATAATATATATATAATATATATATAATATATATTATAAATAATATGTAATATATAAATAAATATATGCATATTCACAAAGTTCTTAAGGAGGAACTTTTAATAAAGGACTTATTAATACAAGTTCTTTGGAGAATAATAAACAACGGTTTTAGATGATAATCCTTCATTTAGAAAGAGATGGGAGATGTTTCGAGACTATTTGAGTACCAGTTACCACAAATTTCAAAGTTATTCTATAACCCGTTATCATAAAGTAAGTTTTGTTAAGGAGGTTTCCAAAAAGATAAATAACTTTCATGTGAATACTCAAGATTACTTTTGATAATGATCTCTCAAATGTTATTAACTTGTAAACTTGAGACTATTTGTTTTTAAATGTTTATTTCTAAAATATTTTCTCAAAAAACAGTGTTTTTAACCTGTATTTCTTAGAAAGCTTTACTTGCTCACCCATTTTCTTATGATTACACAAATTATTATGATGCTACTGATAGTTATAAATTAACTCAGTCTATAAAAACTACACATCCACTTAATGTTATTTGAACCCATTTCTTCTTGTAAAAGTTTGTGAGAAAATAAATAAAAATGTGACTATATTAAGTTTAAGAACAAAATTCAATACCTCAACATTATTTCAAAATTTACACTTATTTTAAAGAAGTAGAATGTATAGATAAAATACACATTACATGCATAAACAAAAATGCACATATTTGTTAATACTACACAAGCATGTACTTGTATAGATAAGTGCAAACTATACTGTTTTAACATCTGCTTTTACACTTAATAATTTATCATAAAATATTCCTATATTTATGAGTAGAGAAGAGGATAGTATAAATGCTAAAACATGGATTCCAAAGTTAAACTGGCTGGGCTGAATCCTGGCTCACAATTATTCACAAATTATTACCACAGTGTTGATTGCTTAACCTTTCTCCATCTAATAGTTGCATGCTTCCATATTTTGAATATAACTTTATTTATATATTCAATGCAATTCTCCAATATTAGAAGTAATAGACTGCTTTTATGGTTGGTATTATGAGCTATAAGTTTTCTAATAAACAATCTTGTGCACGTATGTTTATGTGCATAACTGTCCAGCTAATTCTCATAAATAATGTACAGAGGCAGATTTATAGATTAAAAATATGCATATACTACTTATAATTACTTTTTCATCTGCAAATAACAGAAAAACTTACTATACTGGATTTTAAGTAAGGCTTACTATTCTCAGATAAGAAGGGGGTTCAGTACCTCAGGAATGCCAGACCTGAAATTCCTGTAATTCTTATAAACTTTCCATGATGAATATATAATAACTCTTCCAACTCCTGGTTCCAAGCTTATGCATAAAGGAAGAAACAAGAAAGCCAGTGTTAAAGCAAGAGGGAAATTAATATTCTTAGGAACCCTCCCCAGTTTTTCTTACTTCTCATTAACCAAGAGCAGATTATAGGGCCATAGGCCACTTCTATGCAAGTCAGTGCAGGACAGGGCAGAGCAGTCAGTCATTGGAGAGGAGAGAGGGCATTATTTATGCAGTTCACAGGGACAGCTGTGCTTATTTGCTGCTGTTTAAGTAAGTGCTAACAAAATTACAAAATTACTTACAGTTCTTTGAACCAGTATACAATTCCAATCCCAATGTATTATTTAAAAAATAATAATAATTTTAGGTCTTTGAATTCTTGATGTGATAGCTTTTTGATATGTCAGTTTGCCTGAACTGAACTTACAGTCTGCAGAATACCGTTTTCAGTATTAGTCCTGTTAGGTCTGGCCCCCAGGCGCGTTGTTTTGGGAGAGCTGAAAGGCGACAGGGAGTAGCAGTCATTTTAGAATAGCTCCATCCCTTCTCCCAGTTGCTCAGTGCACACAGTGAGGTGCTGCTGTGAAGTGATTTTGCAGATGTGGTTAGAGCCCCTAATCAGTGGCTTTAAGTTAATCAACAGGGCGATTAATAACTGGAAGGGGCTGACGGAGCCAATAAGAAGGTCAATTTAAAAAGGCTTTGGACCTTCACTGAGGGAACAACGATAAATAGCCACTGGTTCTGCACAGGCTCTGCTTTCCTGTGAATCTTCCTTTCTGACTGCTGCCTGTGGGTGTCGGGGTTCACATCATGCTTTTGTAGGGGTCCAGCCTGCTTGTGGACTTTGGAAGTTTTTCGTCAACCCACGTATCTGTGTAAGGCAATTTCCAGGGAGTCTGTGATTCTGCTTCTCTTGTTTTTTCTACTGAAGCTAAAATTCAGTAATTGTGAAGCCGTCAGAACATGCATATAGCAGACTTTGGGGGGAGGGAGAGGAGAGCAAGAAGCAGCTGTAGCAGCGGGAAGAAGGTGAGTCTCTGTCACAGATGGCACACGATCCTCCTTCCTTGTGATACCGTTCTGGAGCAGGCCCTTAGGTTCCAATCATAAATTTCTCAAAAAAAAATAGATTTCTCAATTAAAGATTTGCCCAAATAAATTGTTCTAGGCAGATATCTGAACAAGGGAGAGCTTACCTGGTTCTAGTATTCAGAGGACGCAAGCCAGTGTGTGTGTATATAGGCAGGAACTGGGAAGTAAAGGAATACATTGACTTTAAGAAACTAGATTTTTTAAGTAGGTAGTAGGGTAAATCCAAATTCCAGCTGTGATTTTCTAGGAATGTAATCTTTGGCAAATTAATTGAACTCTCTAATTCCTCATGTTCTTATTTGAAAACAAGGTAGGTATAAAAATCACCACCAAACTTATAGGCCTGCTTTGTACAGGGCCAACAATATAGTAATAATGACCCTAATCTTAAGTACATGTTATTAATACATTCAGTATGTGTTTTCTTTTCTCTTGTTATCCTATTTTCTACTTTCTTCTAAATTTTCTTTTAATTCAGTTGTCATTTATAATCAGGAAGATTGACTTAATGTGTGTATATATGAACTACTTTGAAAAAAAGAGGTGTAGTACCGTAGAATATAGAGTGTATTTCATAGCAAAGCATTGTGAAGTGAGATCTGGAAGTATTTTGTAATGGGATAAAGACAAGTAAATCTTGGGTAAAATCTGGGAACAGAAGCTAGAGGCACATGAGCAGACGATCAGTCAGCTAACATAATTTCAGAAAATCAGCAGCAAAGACTGCAGATGTGGAGAGAGAAATTGCAGTTAATTCCCAAATCACTTTGGCTTTAGTTCTCTTCTTTTCTGCCAGACATCCCACAGCGCATTATTATTGTTACTTCTTTGCAAACATACCCACACTTCTGTGTTTCTCTTTCCTTCCACTATTTTCACAAAACCCCAATCTTGATGAACTCGAATACTTGGTCCCTTTTCCTGAAATTTGCTGGAGGAGAGAATACTCACATGTCTATTGGCTTCATTTACAAATATATGATCTCAACTTGACATCATGTATTTCACAGCAACTCTTCTGAGTATATTTTTTCAGTTACACTTGCTTCCACACTCTCCTAAAACCTATCTCCTAATTATCTGACCCTCCATTCTAAAAAATCCCCATAATCCTCCTTTTTCTTCTACCATGCTATGACAGCACTGAATTGCATAATTCACTTTGAAAATGGAGTCATAAGGCATGTCTCCTACCTTGCTACTACCAAATTCAGAGGCTTATGTACCCTTTAACCGTTTTCTCCTACCATCCCTTGTATTGGAGAAATTTCCACAACTCATTTCTTCTGTCAAAGGCCTCTCGCTCCCTCTACCTGCACTCTAAAATCTTAGCACTTCACAAACTAGTGTATAAAAGAATCACTTGAGAACTCCTTATAAATACAGATTCTTGTGTTGTTTCACCAGAGAATCTACATTTCTCTTCAGTCACATCTTTTGCCCTTCCAAGGTGGCCTATGTAATCACACACATGCACGCATGTGCATAAACACACACACACACACACACAGCATACACATATATTTGCCTCCTCATGCACTCTTATACCTACATATACATTCACATATTATATATATATATATATACACACACATCTATTTCCTCCAACATACGCAATACACATAAAGCCACACATGTAAACCTGTGTATGTACATAATATATGCATACCCACACAGACTATTCTGGCTGAATCATGTCCCTTCCAAATTCATATTTTGAAGTCGAACTCCAGTACCTAAGAATAATATGTGGCTGTATTTTAAGATAGGGCCTTTAAAGAGGTCATTAATGTAAAATGAGGTCATATGGATAGGTTGCAATGAAATATGACTGGTGTTCTTTTAAGAAGAGATTAAGACAGAAACACAAATCAGGAAGACCATATGAGGACCCAGGGAGATGATAGACATCTACAAGCTAAGGAGGGAGACCTCAGAGGAAAATCAGCCCTGCGGATACCTTGATATTGGACTTCCAGCTTCCAGCATTTTGAGGAAATAAATATGTGTTTTAAGCCACCCAGTTTGTGGTGTTCATAACAGCAGCCCTAGCAAATTAATATTCATACATACACCAACTGTCTTCCCCTGTACATGTACATGCATGTGCACCAACACACACATGCACTTCCATGTGGACAGTCACCAAGCACCAGCAGGACAAGTTTTATTTCAGGTTTGTTTTGTAACCTGACAAGCTTATACCTATGACAGGAGCTTCAGGCTTGCCTGCCCTTTTGTATGGAATTCTTCTTTCCCCCTCTTTTCATTTATTTTCACTTCTGAAGTTTCATCTTAGTTGTCATCTCTGCCAAAAGCCTCAGTTGTGGAGTGGCTGCCCTCTGTCATCCTGTCTCTGCCCTTTGTGTATTTTACTCAAAGAACTCGTTACACATGGAAATCTTATTATCTGCCTTTGTAATTCTCTTTTGCTTATTAGATCATGAAAGATATCCACTCTGTGGTGATAGAATCAGTCTTGTTTTATTAAAAGCTCATTTCTAGGATTAGCACAGTTCCTGGCACAGAGGAGGTATTCATATTTGTTGAGTGTATAAATATTAAACATCTCTAGCTGAAGTTCTCTTTCAGATAGTGAGTCTATGCAGCTGTGAGGGTGAACATATGTATGTGTTATTGTTCATGTGATATGTGCATCTGTGCATTTTCTACTTCAGGAGAAGATGCGAATAAGAGCAGGGAATAAATGAGTTGCCTGAATAACAGTCTTTCTTTTTTCTGTTGATGTTTCCTGGGACCATTTTAATTCTGGGTGCAACTGAGTAGTAATCACCCAGTTCACTACACTCTCCAGCATTCTATAAAATGTGAAAGCAGTTGTTACACACATTAAGACAGTGTAAGCATGAGGTAATAGATAGGACTTATAACTGAGTAGCCAAGGAGGGCTGGAGAGGGGACAGGCAGATACTACTTGGTTGTTTCAAAATTGTGTGACAGGTATAATAGTGTTAGCACCAACAGGGAAGGGAATTCAAAAGGAGAACTACTGGGGAGAGTAAATAATATAAGAACTTCAGTTGTATACATGTCACTTTTTACATTTGTTTTGGAATATCAAATTGAACGTTCCAGCTAGTTACACAAAATTTAAGTTTGGAACATGGGAAAGGTTCAGTGCTGAATGTACAGGCATGATAATTTAATACCTTGGTGTTTTCATTCAAACCGTGGAAGGAAACAGTCTTTATATCAGCTGAAGAAAGGCAGTGGCTAAAAAACAATGCCCTCTTCTGCCTTCCAATGAGTTTCTAGTAATGGATCAGGTTGTCATGACTCAACACTAACATTCTTTCTGGAAAGATACACAATTTCCTACTTTTTGTCATTAACTTCAGCTATAATGAAGTCCATATTGGTCATTAGTTGGTTTTAACCATTCATTGATTAGCAGACATATTTGTGCTTTGGTCACTGATAGTTAATTGATGTTATTGGTGTTATTATACAAGTATCCAAATTAGAGAGTCAAGGAAAAAGGTTATAACTCTTTGATCATGTCTTTATTTCTTCATGAAAAAAGAATTTTACAGAAGTCAGAAACAGTCTCCTTAATGAGACCGGGTTGATGAGAGAGAAGGCAATTGTATCCTCATTATCATGTACTGTTTGCAATTGATAGTGACTTGAGACAGAGTCCAAAATGTGAATTTTATAATATATGTTAATTTTCCATCCAGTAATTGACATAATTATTGTAAATAATTATTGATAATAATAAGTTAGTCATCTGTATATCCAATTTCAATGAGTTGTCAGACAAAAAATTCAGGTATGCAATGTGGTGTATACTTCGTTCTGTTTCTTAGGCTCATATAGATAGGTAAAACTATTTAAAAATAGGGCATTATAGTAAGAAGAGTTAAATATGGTATCCTTTATTGGTTGGGCTTGGAATTTAAAGCCTGTAAGGACACAGATCAAAATTCAACATGCTGTGATTTAAATTCTGTTTCTAAAATTTGATTTGTTACAAGACATCCCACTGTGTGTATAAAAATACCCTCTAATCTCCAGTAGTGATACCCTAAGATCAGCTGACATTTGAGAGTTATATACCAAAGCTATTTGAGATATAACCAGAGCATGTTTGGAGGTGTTTTAAGAAGGCACAGAATGTTTCATACATTGCAAATATTTTCTTCCAAATAAACTAATTGTTTTACTTCATTTTTTATGTTTAATTTTTAAAATGCCATTATTTGGGCTTGTCTCTCTTAATCTAGTGTCAAAGAGCATAACAAATCTGCAAAAGTCTGATTTGTATAAGTGGAAAGTTATATTACCAAAATATTCCCTCAGATACTTGAGTTCTTAAAAATAGATGATCAATTTCATAGTTTCTCCCTGTTATGAAATTTGTAAGTGTGCCCCTAAAACACATTTCATTTCCTTGCTTCCAGATTTTGGCAGAAACAAAAAAGTGAATACCTGACACCTGGCTACATGCTGCCAGCCAACCTTGCAATTTCTGCCTCTGTGGGAACAAAGTTTGAATCTTAGAAATTAAAGAAAAATGAACATTTTAAAGCTTTAATCTTGTTTCCTCAAATACAATGGCTTTATCCATGGAAAGAGAATTAAAAAAAGATAAAAGAATATATTGAAAAATTCAGCTTTAGTATTTTAATCCTAAAAGTAGAATAGAAATATGGCCAAAAAGTTAATAATTGCATTTGTCATGATCATAGTCATTAGCCATTGTAATTTAGTTTATTGACAGTTTTAGGTAAAATATATTAGAACTCATAACTCTGAACATCTTGACTGATGTGTAATGTTTTCCATATTTAATATCAGTCTTCTTGTATATGTTCAAAAACAGAGTGTGATCAATATTCATTCCATACCTTAATAGATTTGAGAAGACAATTCTAAGATTTTTAACTTTTTAAAATATGTTTTGTTTTTTTTAGAGCGGTTTTAGAATCACAGGAAAATTGAGCAAAAGTTGCAGAGATTTCCTATATACTCCTGGCCTGTAGTATCCCCCACCAGAGGGGTACATTTGCTAAAACTGACAAACCTACAATAATGTAGATTATCACTTGAAGTCCATAGTTTACATGAGAGCTCAGTCTTGCTTTTGCACCTTCGATGGGTTTGGAGAAATTTGTAGTGACAGGTATCCATCATACAGAATAATTTCACAGCCCTAAAAATTATCTATGCTCTGCCTACTCATTCCTCTTTCCTCACTAACACCTGGAAACCACTGATGTTTTTATTGCCACCATAGTTCCACCTTTCCCAATTTGTCATATAGTTGAAATCATACAGAATGTAGCCTTTTTGAATTGGCTTCTTTCGTTTAATAGTATGCATCTAAGATTCCTTTATGTCTTTCATGGCTTGATATCTCATTTCTTTTTTAGCACTGAGTAATACTCCTTTGTCCAGATGTACCACGGTTTATTTATCCATTTACTTATGGAAGGGCATCTTGGTTGTTTCCAGGTTTTGCCAATTATGAATAAAGTTGCTGTACACAACCATGTGCATGTTTTTGTGTAGACATGTTTTCAACTCATCTGGCTAAAATCATGGAATGCCATTGCTGGATTGTGTGGTCATGTTATGCTTAGTTTTATGAAAAACTGCCAAACTGTCTTCTACTGTAGCTGTGGTGTTGTCAGTGTTACAGATTTTGGCCATTCTAGTAGGTGTGCAGTGGTTTGTCTTTGGTATTTTAATTTGTATTTTCCTGACAACATATGATGTGAAACATCTTTTCATATGCTTATTTCCCATGTATATCTTCTTTGATGAGGTGTTTTTTAAGGTCTCTAGTAGGATTTAAATTTTATATTAACACTGTGAATTAGATTAGTTAATAGATTCATATTCCACTTTGGTATAAAATGGTATATACACAGAGTAGTTAAAATAAAATGAGACCTTATAGGATTTTACATTTTGTCATTAGTTGACCTGTAGGCCTTGCATTTTTCCAAGAACAGCAAAAAACTTGTCTCTTCAATCCAGTGAGTAAGAGAAAAAAATAGTGGAAAATGAAGTGAGGGAGATAATGAGGTAAACCAGGGAATTTGAGTAATTTGATTGAGTATTCTCATTTATATCTGAGTGAAATTAGAAGTTATTGTTGGATTTTGAGCTGACAAAACAATATTCCTAATACATATCAATACAGCCTGTCTAAACGTCTTCCAGTTCACACAGGCACTCAGTACACCAGTGTCCAGATGGCAAGCAGATCATCAAAAGAATTGTCTTAAAATTTGAGGGAGGGAAAGAGCAACCTGTATCAGTCTCATACTAAACATAAATACTTTAAGACAGTATTCAGGAGGTTAATACTTACGATTTTTATTCCTTTATACCTCACTTGATCATTATTTAATCCAATCCATCCTTCAAACTGTATGTCTAACTTTCAGGAACTCAAGTTTATTATATTGGTTGATATGCATCTCATTTCTCTTTATCCATCCCTTCTGCTTATGTGAAGCACCCACCACTTAAGCTGCTTTTATGGGCTTCCTTCTGGATATATCATGAAGCCTTTGATCTTGTTTAGCAGTGAACTCTTCTTCACCCTTCATCGCCCCAACACAGATACCCACTTTGGAATGTTCTGAAACACTTGGCACCTGATATACCGTTTTGACAAGCAGTCTGTTTTTCCTGTTGAAAAGTTTTTTCCCCTAATATTTTATTACGGAAACTTACAAAAATATAATAAAGATCAAGGAGTTTTGTAATGAAAGCCCATATAAGCACCTTCAAGATTCTAATGTTACTGTTTACTCAAGGCTTTATTTCACCTCTGTGGATCCATCCCTTGTCCATGGATCAACACAAGTCATTGCCCATTCCTCTATGGCCAATACTTGGGGTGTTGCCAGCTTTTTGGTTCTTTTGAATAGAATTACTTTGAATATTTTGTACAAAGTCTTTTTGTGAAGATGTGTTTTCTTTTTGTTTTTTTTAATTAAAGTATCATTGATATACAATTTTATAAAGGTTTCACATGAGCAACATTGTGGTTATTACATTCACCCCTATTAATCAAGTTCCCCCCACACACGTCATTGCAGTCACTATTCATCAGCGTAGGAAAATACTGTAGAGTCACTACTTCCCTTGTGAAGATATGTTTTTATTTCTGTTGGGTAAATACATAGGACTAGAATTTCTGGAATGTAGACTGTATATGTGATTAGTTTTAAAACAAATTGATAGAACTTTCTCCCAAAGAGGCTATGACGTTTTGCATGCCTACTAAATTCTTTGCATTATTCCAGGAAGAGCAGAGAGTCCCACTTCCTCCTTTATCTCATCAGCATGTAGTGTTGTCAGCATTTAGTCTTTTTAATTTTTTTCTGGTAAGTATGTACTGGTATTTTTTTGTGGCTCTAATTTGCATTTCCCTGATAGATAGAGATATCCAAACTTTTTCATGTGCCTCCTGACCTTTTGTGTATCTCCTTTTGTGAAGTGTATGTTTTCATCATTAGTATTTTTATTGGCTGTTTTGTCTTTTTATCATGGAGTTATAATATTTGTATATGTTATGAATATTCAGTTCTTTGTCAAATATATATTTTGTGAATATTTTCTTTCAGTTTGCATCTTGGACGTTCTTTTTCTTAATTGGTCCTATAATGAACGATATATTAGTTCTTTTATTTTTTATTATTACTGTCTATAACCAATCTGAGAACACTTTGCCTACTGCCTTGACAATAAGCTGTTCCCCTGTGTTTTCCTTTCCAATGCTTTTATCTTTTGCATTTGGGTCTATGATCATTTTGAATTAAATCTGGCATAAAAAGTTAGATAGGAGAGTTTTTTTCCTTTCATTTTTTCGTATGGGTACTGATGTATTCTATCACCATTGGTTGAAAAGCATGTTCTATTTCAATTTTTGTGACAGTCTCTTCTAGTTTCCTAATTTTTGTAGCTTCCAGTAAGTCTAGAAACCAGGCACTGTAATTTCTCCAAAATTGTGAGTCTCTTTGTAAAAGATTCTCCATCAGTGCCTCTTAAATATGACTATATTGGTATTGGTTCATTATTCACTTTCTCAAGGTAATTTATCTACTTATTACAAAGTAGATTATATTATCTTTTGTTCCTAGCATCTTTCTCATCCAAAAATTGATAAATGTTATTAGTTTATTGTACTCAGATGTTGTGATTACAGTATTGAAGTGAATAACATGCTGTAGCTACAGTGGCTACAGAAGACTCCTTACATACAACTCTAGTGCCATCTGTTTCTAGAAGCCACAGTGTTTTTATAATTTCAGCATAACTTAGAGGGCCACTGTAATCATTGTCATAATAATAACACCAGCCAATTTTAGATCCTTAGTAAATCTATTTTTTCTTTTTTTGAGAGGGCATCTCTCATATTTATCGATCAAATGGTTGTCAACAACAATAAAATTCTGTATAGGGGACTCAATGCACAATCATTAATCAACCCCAAGCCTAACTCTCAACAGTCTCCAATCCTCTGAAGCATAACGAACAAGTTCTTACCTGGACTTGCCGTTGGAATGCAGGAGATATCTAAGCTGGCCTGTGCGTACAGTAAAACAACAAATCTATTATTTTTTAATGTGTGATTTTTAATTTTTGCTTTCTCATTTAATCCTCATAAGCATGTACAAGTCATTATATATATTTTGCAAATTAAATGAAGTTTGGGAGAGATTATGTAATTTACAGAATAATATAAATATGCTGTTTAATTCCCACTGTATACTTGAGGAGACATCACGGTATCACTGGCTATCCCCTTAGGGCCCACAGAGCCTTCAGGCTCCTTTGCTTGGTATAATGCTGCAGAAAGTGACTAAAAGGAAGGAAGCAGAACTTCAGCTTTGAACTGGTCCAGAGGGTGCAGTTTACACTGTCGTCCACTTGGGGGTGCTCTCTTGAATTGTGTGGAGTGTGTAGTCTCAATTGGGATGTTTCCGTTTCCAAGTAACTGATTTTTTTCTAAAAGTTGCAACCATATATATGGAATTTTTATTGCCTAACAGTACAGGAAGGGAGAGAACAGAATTGATTATATTGATTTGATTCAGCATGTCATGGATACCATTAAGATACTGGTTTCTCAGCTCTTGAACTTCCACAGTGCGTCAAATTAATTTCAATGTAAAATTTCTACCAAGGACTTTCAGGACTGCAAGCACAAACAGGGAGAAATAGGCTGGTTTCCAGTAATGTATTCATTTTCTAGGACTGCTATAGGAAATCATGAGACTCTGGGTGATTTTAAATTACAGAAATTCATTCTCTCCCAGTTCAGATAGCCTGAAGTCCAAATCAAGGAGTCAGCAGTGCCATGACCTTCTGAGGGCTGTAGGGCAGTGTTCTCCCTTATCTGCTGGCTTCTGGTAGCTCCTGGCTTTCCTTAATTTGTGACTGTGTAACTACAACCTCTGCTTATCTTCACATGGCCTTCGATCAGTACAGCCTTAGGATTACCCTCAGCCTGAATTAAATTTTTGGCAGGCTTCTTCTTGCCTCTAAACCTCTGACTTCCCTCTCACCCTGGCCCTAACCACATCCACAAGGCCCTAACTACTAATGTCCGTCCTTTCCCTTTGCTTTAGAGCATTTACTTTAGAAAATTTGTAATTGCACATCGTTTCTCTGCTTCTTTGAAATGTACATCTCTTTCACAGCTTCTTGATAGTTTTACAACCCAGGACTTTCTCAAAAACCTGAGAGCCCTTTGAAACGTAATCGTCAAGGAAGATAAGAGCCCTCATCTCCCTGTCTTGTGAGAGGGTAAGAACCTAACTTCTGCTGGCACCTTGCTCCAAGTTGTAAAACTACCTTCTGTCAAGTGGTACTAGAAAGTCTTCTGCTTTGGGTGAGGCCAAGTAGTCAACACCTTGGGGACAGCCATCCCACCCCACTGCACCCCAGCTCATAATAACTCTCTTGCTGTTTGTTTCAGTAGAGTTGAGCTCAAACTGAGTTGTGGCCTCTCTCTCCTTTTGCAACGCCCTTTAATAATCTTCCTTGATTAGTTAACTTTAGCCAGTGCAGTCTTTGCTTTTCTGCCCTCTGGATGTCTCCTTGTCCTCTTCTCCTCTTGTAAAGACAGGAGTTACTGGATTTAAGGCCCACCCTTAGTACAGTAGGATTCTTCTTGGGTTCCTTAAGTAATTACATCAGCAAAGGCAGCATTTCCAAATAACTGAATAATTAGGCCACATTTGGAGGTTCCAGAATGACAGTAATTGTTGGGTGACACTCTTCAACTCACTACATGTTGCTTAAGGGCTATTTCCCATAAACCCTCAGCAAACCTCCCCTCTTGCCTCAATCTCTAAACTGGGCCACGTGCCCAGTTTCCGTCTTCGTAACAGCCCAGCAGAAGCACACTTCGTTTCTGTGTGTGGGCTTATACTCACTGTGTGAGTGTTGCTCCCTCGCTGTTAGAGCCATTAACAGTGTTCTCTCCTTCTGTAAAGAGAAGGTTTAATATAGTGGCTGAAAAATGCAGGCTCAGCAAGCAGGCCCACCTAACTTTCAATCCTGGCCTATACTAACTAGTGTTCTTGCATAATTTATTTTATTATGTGCACCTCAGTTTTCTGATAAATAAAATGGTGATTGTAATAGTACCAATCCCAGTGGGCAATTTCAATGATTTAAAGACTAAATTCATACTAAGCTGTTAGTACCAGAATGCTTGGTATACTGTAAGGTCTCAAAATGCCAGTTAATATTTGTATTACCATTTTATTTTTTTATTAATGAGAAATTTTTGAATCTCCCATTGCTTTTATGTGTCAAATCTAGGCTTCAAATCAAATCCTATAATACAAATTTGCATTTTTTTCTATCACTAAATGAAGAATTATCAAAACAGTTCAGTTTTAATATTTCAACCAACAATAAGATCTGTAATTCAGTCTTTGACAGTGTTGCTCATGGCAGAAATTTTCAAATTGCATGATAATTAAGAATTATAATTACCTAAAAGTTAAGTAATTAAATTGTATAGTAAACTTATAAAAAGAAATTAATTTTCCAAGACAAATTTGCATGTATTTTTCTGAAGTAAATCTATGCTTATTTGTAGACGAGCAGATTTTTTATTTTAAACATCAGGGCAGATAATTAAGTTAATTATTTAACTCAGTTCCCATTATGTAACTGGCCTGTGAAAGATTATATATTCATTTCCCTTCCCCCATAGGCAACCAATTTAATGTTTTAATATGCATGGTTTTGTGTTTATGCAATTTTAATTAACATAGATGGGACAATGGCAGAGATTGTTGTTTCTATACCAAAATTCATTATCCCCTTAATCAATAGTAATATAATACAGTACATATTCCAGGATCTCTGCAGTTTGGTGTGCCCATGTGTAATGTAAACAGAGATGGTACAGAACACTTCTAGGTCTGAGTCCTTAAATATTGTGTTTTCCTTTTCTCTTTTTGTGTTCTCTGCTCTCCAGACATGCGAATATTACAGTTTCAACCAGGCAAGTAACAATACTCAAAGGCATTGCTTCTCAACGTATTCTTCTCAGGGGATAGCATGAGCATCACCTCAGAAATTGTTGGTAATTTTAAGTATTCTCAGGCCCAAACTAGACCTACTATGTCAGAAACTTTGAAGAAAGGCCAAAAATATGTCTTAGCAAACTCCAAAGGCAGTCCTGATACATATTGCAATTTGAGAACCACAAACAATATGACAGAAAGGACCTGAGTCCACAGTACAGCATAACATTTTCTGCAAAGCTTCAGATTATTAATAATTCAGGTTCTTCTTGTTTTCATATTCTTTATTCTCCATCCACTTCTCCCCTTCTTCCTCCTCTTGCTTCTCCTACATCCTGTAAGAGTCATTTAAAAAAATTAAAAACCATGCTTAGCTAACACACAGGTTATGCAGAAATAGGCTGGTATACAGTAGAATGGCAATGGTGACCTTGGGCATATTATACAAGAGATAAAAATAAATTGTGTTTTCTACAGCACTATCTTTTTGGATCTCTGTTACAGAAGCTTCATCTACAGTAGAGTTATCTGCTTTTCATCTCACTATTTAGTCCATTTATATTCATGGATCTGTTTAGTCCACTGATTCTAACTGTAGCAAGGTACTACATGTTGTGCCCTTTCTGCATTTTGCCTGTGCTCTCCCCGGACATGAACACAGATAAATTACAACTCCCTAATACCACATACCATACGATCTTCTACATGTCCACTATTGGAACTTTGAAGAAATTTATTTGGTTAATATATCCAGGAGTTGAATGTTTGGATCATCTATTCATTGAACTAGGTTTAGCCATATTGATCTCCATATTGACTGCACTGGTCCACTGTCACACCAGAAGTAAGAGAGTATTCCTTATCTCCCATACCACCAACTCCTAGTATTACCCAGTTTTTGCAGGTATCTTATCCAAAAGGCATAGAAAATACTTTATTGCTTAATTTTCTAGGTGCCTGCAAACCAAAGCTAATTAGTACCTTCCATTCATTTAAAACATTGAAGATATATTATTTTTAATCCCTATAATATGTGATAAAAAATAGGTATTTGTATCTGAAGCACTGTGTTTTAATAAAAGTTTTAGGTACATATACAGATATGAAATTATAAATTCAACAAAAAATAGAACACACAGTAGGCATTATATATGACCCAGTATATAATAAATATATAAGCCTAGAAATACAAATAAGGAATGCTAATAATTTAAAGGAAACATCTTTTGGAGCAAGGTGTGCTATAAGAACTTTGGAGAGAATGTGAACCTTGAACTTGACAATATTGACATGCAGCATTATCTTATTGTTTATGTTAATGACACTATAATGACACTAATCCAGTATAAGGACATGCCATTATAAAACAATTGTTTCATCTAATTTTTACTATTATAAGGCATAATAGAAGGGGAAAAAATCAGCCTTATAACCAAACCTCTCTGAATATCTGTAACTATGTTCTTTGGAAAAGTCTGCAGACATGGTATTGCTCAGGCAAATAGTGTAAACATTTTTAAATGCTTTGCTACCTGCTGCAAAACTAGTTTTCAAGAAATTATTCCCACTTCTACTTCCATAAGCAGCAAATCAGAACTTTTACTAGTATATATATTTTAAATTGCTTTTACTTTCACTTAATTTTTATATTTAAATATTTCTTACATTTCATACATGAAAAGTATATGGTCTATATATGGCAATTAAATAATATTACTAATAATTTCAATTTTCAATGACTACATTCATAATTTGAGAATTGAATTTACCATTGAAATTCACTAGGTTTTCCTTGCTTTGCTGTCTAGAGGTCTTTAATATTTACTTATCATTGCCTTTCATTTATTTCTATTTTTACCATAAGTACTGTATATAGCTATATATGCAGAGTAATTCACATAGGCAAATAAACATGTGTTTCAATATATTGTAAAATATAGTTTCCATTTTTCTAGTTTTGGTATCTATAATAAAGGTTTATGCTGTACTTATTTTTTAGACTCAATAATGTGCTTATTAATTTAATGTATGTACCTATTATGTTCATCAATTTCAACTGATACATAATATTCCAAAATTTGTCCATGATTTTGTTAAGCAACACTTCTCCTGTTTTATCATATTACCTGCTGTGATACTCATAACAATCTTGCACATTGTCTCCTGGCACTTAAGAACAAGAATTTCTGTAAAATATATACCTGGGAATGAAATCACTAAATCATAGTCTAGGCACATTATCAAACTTTCTTCTGACAAGTAACTGATAACTCCTTAGTAGATTTCAAACATTACTAGTACTCTTCCAAATCCAGAACTTTCAGAATTATTTTAAGTCTCATCTTATTTTCACTTTTGAAAATTATGTATTCTCTATACATTGATTTATCAACTGGGATATGGCCTGTTCCTTCTACAGAATTTCCTTACAGTGTCAGGCCGGTAATCAGCTGAGATGTAGTTCCCACTATCTGAAATCTTATTAATTGCCATCAGGAATAGACATTGAATAAAATGTTCTCATTGTTCTTCAACTCCACTAACTTCATTCTACTACAGAGATAAAAATAAACAATGTTAGACTCTTCACTTAAGGTTTTTATTTTTATGCACGGGTGGTATAGAGCTACATTATTTGCATATATGTGGGTACAAAGTGGCATAGTGGTTAATTTGGGGTCTGTGCAGGTCAGTGCTAAAATGGCTCCTATTTTCATCTATCTTTGTCTTGAACTAATGAGTTCAGAAAAGACTAAGCAGTAGAGAAAAAGAAAACAGTAAAAAGGAGGAAAATCAAACCCCTTAACATTTCAAAAATATATCCTAAATTATATTTAGAATATATTTAACATATAGAATGGTAACATATATTTAACATATAAAATGTTAAATTACTTGACCATTAAAAATTAAGTGCAAGTAAAATAAATCTGTTTCAGAATTATAAGCCACAGACTACCCCGCCTCTGTCTTGCAGCAGAAACCAAATGGAAAGCTATTCTAGATCCATTTGAACAGTATTTTGAATATTTTCCAGATATTTAAAAAACGAACCAAAAATATGAAGAATCAGCAAGATCCTGATTGAAGTAACACAAGGGAAAACTAACTCCATAAGGGAGAGAGAACAGTGGAAAGAGAGGAGATACAAGAAGTTAGAGGAAAAGGGGAAGAAAAAATTGAGTTGTCAACAAAATTAGGATTTCCATGGGTTTTTCTTTAAATTCCTTTCCCATTCAAGTGCTCCTTTTAGAGAAACGTGTTTGCCTTTTTGCATTTGTCCTTCTTTCTCACCACTCTTTTCTCCATACATATGACCATTTGGTACTTCCATGCATTAGGACTGTTAAGCTTTCAACCTAAAGTTCACTATTTTGAGGCATTTCTATAAAAGAGCTTATCTAAAGAAAATGATTTTAAACATAAGTGATGTCACAAAGTGTATATCTTCTTGCTTTTTTTTCCAGTTATACAGAAAAAATAGTCTCAGGATAAACACAAAAATGAATTTGTATTTGTGTTTGAAGTTTCACACACTTAAAAAATAATGTTTAGTAGGAATACTTATTGAGAAAGAGTTAGTACTGGAACTACCCATGTCATTTGACCAAAGAATAATTACTAATTGAACCAATATTAAAATTATTAGAACCAATCTCAGCATATTAAAATAGATCTCACAAGTTAAAGAATTTCTTTAGGATTAAATATAAGGTTAATTTTACTTTAAAATTAATAAAGTGGGCAAATCATTTATCAAAAAAGTAATTATTTAATCAATGCATAACCACAAATTACCTTCATCTGCTCACTTCTTTCAAGGGGTTAATTGTTTTTCAGATCCGGACATAAGTTAAACATGACCAGTGTTCAAAATGAATTTTGCAATTTGCTTGTATATGAATTTCAAGTATTCTAGCAAATGCAAAATGCATCCTGCCTTACCTTAAACCTTAAAGCAATATCTACTCATTCCACCTAAGATACCTAATAATATTAATATATTACCACAGTGAAATATTTCTAAATTCAGAATAATACCTTTTAGCCATTAATTATCATATCAAAATCATATTAAATAAGTCACTCTTTCCATTTTAGGCATGTCACAGTGGTATAGAATGTTAAATTACTTGACCATTGAGGATCAATATCAATTCAGTAGTAGAATAATGAATAGAATTTAGTGAACTTTATTGTTTCTATTGCTTGAATAGTTTATTAATGGTGATGTGCACTTAGGAAATGCAGTGTTTAAAATCATTTTATGATATCTTATCAGTGATTTATGGGATGATAATTGTCTTATGTTCTAGAAACACTACAATCATTAAATTTACTTACAAAGGAAAATAAAATGGCAAATTAAAGAAATATCTCTTCTTTAAATATCAAAGAGCAATTTAAGAGGAGAAAGGAAATTTTGAATATTATCTCATATTAACTCCTGAAGTAGTTTGCTTTCATTTGTGGAAATATAGAGAACTTCCTTCTTGTAATGATTGGCTATTTTACAACCTCTGTATTGATTATACTTGAGAAAGGATGCAAGATCATGATTGACGTTAAATGGACTCCTATTATCTGTCAGGCACTTCACATATGCCATCATAAGTAATGCTCACCATAACCTCTTGAGGAAAGGGTTAGTAAATTCATTTTCCAGCCATGAAATGGAAATTTGTGAGGATTATCATATTTCAGTGACTCTAAAGCTAATCCTATTCATTATAAGATACATATCATCTCATTTCCACAAGAAATGAAAAATGCTGCTAAATATAATTGCAAGATTTGTTAGTAAACTGGTACTGATTCAAAATGTTAATATGGTAGGATGGTAGATACGTAAGGTGCCTCCTAGGATGGCATATGCTACAGTACTTGTCTGAGGTATGTAAACTGGACAATTGAAGCCTATTCCCAACCACTTTTCTGGTTCCAAAACCCCTATTCTTCCATTAAACTGCACAGCCTCAGTTACCCTTCACAAAACAGAGTGCATTTGGCATTTTTTCCTTATGAGAACTGGTCTTTTCCTTGATAGTACCACCTAATCTTTGTAACCTTCATATGGAGGAAATCAAAGTGCATGGCAGTGTATTAATCAGAAAAATGGATTGTGCCTGCCTCATCCTGTCAGTCACTTGACGAGGGAAAACAAATAGCAAAGATTAAATCACAGGCTGCTCAAATGGTTTGTACTTGGAATACATTTCAGCTTTCATGAAAGTCCATTATGCACTGTTTGGCTTTAATTAGCAGGGGACATTTCCTAAAGCATGAAAGACAGCTACAGCTAGTGGAAGAAAGAAGAAGTGTTTGAGCATTTTCTTGCTGTTTAGTTAACCAGCTGATTCGCCCCAGTCAAAGAAAACAGCAAAGGCTCTGACAATTACAAATGTCTTTGGCAAAAGGATGAATTTATCTGCTGTAAAGTAGATGCTGCTTGAAAAGGCAGTGTCTGCAGCAAAGGGAACACCAGCAGAGCGTGACTATGAAGAACAATCCGTATTTTCTCTTACACAGGAGAGATCCACAATTGCAAGTTGATTGTAATCCTCACCTGGGAAATCTGAAATCACCACCTGTTTCCTTTGGATGCTTGTGTGACACACTCCAATTGCTTTCCACAGAATTCAGAACATTCATTTACTCCAGTGGATATGCTTGGAGCTTTACTCAATTCAATTCATTCCCATTAAGCACCCGACTCTCTAGGTTTATTAGAGCTATGCAGATCACTATGTTTCTACAACCACATTTATATTTCTAAGAACACACTAATATATTGCTTCCAGCACATGACGTGTTCTCTGTTTTCATACAAGTGTTATTCTTGTTTGTACTTCATTAAAAGGGGAAGAGATTAAATGTAAGAACAGTTAGTATGCAAGCAATATGCAATTTTGTCTTAAATATTAGAGAACACAGAACAAGTGAAATCAAACCATAACAGCTACCACAAATTCTAATTCATTTCTTAGAAGCCCCTATGCATTCAATTCCAAACATGTTTTCAGGACCTTAGTATTTTATGTTTAATCATTCTAAAATATTATATTGCAAGAATTAAAAGACTGTTGATAGACCAAACCTGGAATGTAAGACTTATAGTCCTCCATAATGCTTATTAAAAAGTAATCTTTGTTGTTTTTAGCATTTAATCTCTACTTAAATCTGCTGCTTAATCTAGTAAAATGAACTATAACATGAGCTGCATTACAGTGCCTGCAAAGATAGACAGATCTACCAGACTATCTGCATTATTATTACCTGAGCAAAACAAGTTAGCCAAAGATACAGCTTCAAACTTCTACAATGCAGGTAAAGTCTGTTGGAGCCCACATGCCTCGTAAGAGCCAAGTACGGTGTTACGCAGCATTTATAAAACAGCCTGTACTTTTTCTAAATTTGAGAACACATTTTTAAGGATAATAACTTGCATTATCAAATTTAATGTTTAAAAACAAATCTTAATGTGATTCTAGAGTTAAATATTTGTGAAATGGGTACAAAAGGCAGCAATAAACCATAAGTATTAATGTTCGACAAATACAAAATTATGTCAATGTTTTATCCTGAGCTTGATGCAGTCAAGTATAGCTAACCATTTTAATCTACCGGTGAATAAAGATTGATTGTGTTTAAGCAAGGCCTTTGTGAGCTCATACTACTGGGGAATTTTAAGGATAGTGTGATTATTGATTGGGAGGCCTAAAAGAAGTTCAGCTTTAGGTTTTGCTACGTGATAGTGCCACCTATTGTTACAATAGTAGAATGGCTGAGGGCTGGAGGTGTTGGATTTACAGACACAACTGTCATTTAAGCTAAGTAATAAACAAGAATTGACATTGTCTTGAGTTAACTAAACTTTCAGACTTTGAAGCACTTTGTTTCATTATAAAGAACATGTAAAATAAAGGTGATGTTTAACTAGGCAACATCCTTTTGGGGCTTTTATTTAAAGATTTCAATCATGCTGTGTATCAAATGTCTGAATGTTTAGTTAATGCCCTGCATGGTTGATGCATTGAATGCACTTTGTCCTCAAAAATGCTGACAGATTCAACAAAAATCAGGGCATTTAAGAAAAACAGTAGGAAAGTAGAAAATGTTTTGAAGCTTGTGGATTGAACAAATACATAGACATGCAGTTCATTAATAAAAGTAGCTGACTCAGGGTGGTTCACATACGTATTTTAAAGTATGAATAAAGGTGTGGCTGTGGAGTAGGAGGAAACTGAAGGAGAGATCAAACCTGGAAAGTAAGAAGCAAGAAAAATATAGGGGAACAACAGCTTGAGTAGTTGTAAAGAAAGGGGAAGTACAGGACAATCAGATGAGATATTCTGTTTCAGATTTTTTATATCAAGAACAAATGTGTCCTTAATTCCAAGAAATACATTCCTATCAGTTCTAACACTCCTGGAAAGTGATATCTACAGTAAACCAAGGAAATTTTGTACTCATTTGTAATTTCATAAAGTGTCTGGTTTGGTCAGTGCCAGTATCAAAGAGGGGCTCCCATCAACCGCATCCTACTAAAGTACCCCAAATAAAACACATCCTATTAATAAAAACAAAAAAGAGATTGTTGGCTCTGTAATCACAGTGTTTTGACAAGTTTATGAAACTGTTTCCTTATACGCCTTATTAACTTTGATGCTTTGAGATGTAAATTATACCAGAGCATCTATTAAAGAGCAGAGGTCATTATTTTTCTCTCACATCTATACAACAAACTATCTCAAGGTTTTAAGACATTTTTGAGCTGGATGCTAGTCTACCTAGGAATTTCCCAGGATCTCATAAGGCATGTGAGCAGCAGGTAGCAGTATACCCATTAATTTACCCACCCCCCAACCCCAAGCAGTCAGAGTGGAACTACTTTGATCTGATATACATGTGCATGTGTGTACATGTATATGCATGCATACACGTGCACCACAAATACATACATGTATAAGATTTAATTTATGCATATGCATTTTCTTTGGGCATGTGCACCGCTGCTAAGAATATATTTGGAAGCTTATCAATTTAAACATTGAAAATATTTAAAAAAACAGACTTGAATACAAAGAGTCACAAAATTGGAAAGGACAGCTTGAGTAGAAACAAAGGGAATAGAGGATGAGTATGGGATTTTGTTTTGGCTTTTTCCTAGCAATACATTAAACTCTCCAATAGTTAAGTTTATACTGACTTAGCTGTGAGCTTGTTCCGTATCCTTATTTCACCAACCCACCGTGCAATGAACTTTCTCTCTACAGATCTGTCACCACTTTTGTCAGTCACTATTCTCCCACTCATATAGCATGATACTGTATACTACCTTCTAGTTCAAATTGTGTGTTTCTGAAAGTTTTGTATCTCCGAAAATCATTGTTTTGCTTGCACAGGATTCAGACCTTCCTTCATTTGAAGTACCTATAACAACCAAATAATGAGAGGAAAGATCATAGCAAGTATAAATAATACCCACAGTTTCTCCCTCTTTTACTTTTCCTCTTTCAAATATAGACATGCAAACACACACACACACACACACACACACACACACACACACACACACACACACACGTTGTTAATTCATTAATGTTATAGAAACATGGGCAAATATAATAACAGGCAATCAGAATAGGAAATATAACGGGATATACAATTCGTGAAGAGATCATTACACATAAAAGAAACCAGAGTATTTCAAATCACAACTATAAAACATCACTCTGCAATCAGAGTAACAAAAATTATGCAAGTTATGGGAGGGATATGAGATTAATAGGACTCACGTGCTCAGTTGGCAGGAGAAGACACTGGTAAAACCAGTTTGCAGAACTGTCTGGCAGTAGTCAACAAAATATAATTCATGCAAACTCTATGCCCATGCAGTTCTTAGTCCGCGTGTATGTCCCAAAGCAATGGTCCACGTGCCATTTGGGGGACATACACAAGGATAGTCAGTACATACTTGTTTTGTTGGTAGGGAGTTGAGGCAGCCTGAGAATCTATTCTCTGAGGGAGCGGGAATGTAGAAAGGGATGAATGGATACCATGAAGTGCTATGGCAGGGTGGATCTAAAATATGTAATTGAAAGAGAATATAATTATAAAATAACAATGTGTATGTGAATATAAGTTATAAGTTATACATGCAAACGATAATACATTTTCTATATGGACTTATACAAGAAAGGACTTTCACTAAACAATGAAAAATGAGGATGAGAGGGGATAATTAAACATACAAATTATAAAAGAGTCTTGGATTGATAGCAATGAATGTGTGTGGTTGAGGAGTTTCTGTGACTTAAGCTTAAGCGCTTGATACCTAACTAGAAAGAGAAGAAGAAAGTCTAGAATAGTAACCTTCAACTGCATGCACAAAATCAAAGAAGAGCAAAGTGGAACTCAAAGCCAGCCTTAGGTTGGTTGTTGTTCTGTATACTCTATTAAATGGAAAATATTTGGGTCTGAAATAGCCTGATGACTTTCAATAGGAGCCAACCTTTTCCATCCACACCTAAAGACAGGTCTTTTCTAATGTCAAGTCCATGCTCAGTTCAGGTTCTCTATCTGCTGTTTCATTTCATATCTCTGAATGGAATGTTTGAAAAAGTCCTCTTAAACTGGAGAAATGGCAAAACAGCTGTGGTCTGAATAAGGCATTGTCACACTGTCACATTTGGGAACTTACATCAGCCTTCCTTTTCCTATAGTGTCCCACATCTATCAAAAGCATGAAGAAAATATTTTAGCTGCCTATCTAATTCGGTTATTTTACCCAGAAGGAAAAAGTCTTAAACAGAAGGGTATTCCAACTTCAGTGTATTCAGGCCATGGAAAGACATTTCTTGTGTACACCAGCAACAAGGGAGACAAGTGCAAACTCAGGACTAGTGTATTTTTGTATCTGTATCTATAATGGGCAAAGTACATTACAGATGTAGAAAATCAAGTCTTCACTTTTACCTTCTAGTTATGAAAAATGAGGCCAATAACAATCAGCATAGCTCTTAATTCAGTGTAGGGAGACTCAGACAAATAGAAAACAAAGAAAAAATATTGTGATATTAGGCTTACCAGTTATTACCCAACATAATTGTTTCATTTGAGCAGAATTTCAGGATAGCTAATTCTAAGATGGTCTTTTCTACAGTTATAGATGTAACACTGTTCCAAAAGTACATTAATTAGCTAGTTTGGACAGTTTTAACATTGGGGTGTTACTGCAAAGAAGAGATGCTAAAACAACAGGGTCCGATTTTCTAATACCACACTTTATATTTTAGAATTAAATACTACTCAGTTTTATCTAAGGAAAAAGTAATGAACATATTTAGAGCATAATTAAATTTTTGTAGGAGCTGTTTTCCAAGCTTGAAATTAGTCATATTTTTATTAGCTATTATTATGCTAATGCTCAGGAAAAAAATAATGCTTCTCTGTGACCTGGGAATATTCACATGAAGTCCATTTTTCACACATATTCCCTTCTTCAATAGAGTCATGCTGCATACTGGGAACAGATGAAGATAAAGGAAAGAGTCATAATTATGTTAAGAACATTTGGTAGAAAGTATCATGCTGATGATCTGTAAGGGGCAGGTACTGTGGAAGTGCATACAAACTAATATCAACTCATATTTTTAGCATGTTTAATAGTAACTCACAATTTCATAACAACCAGATAGAAATGAAATCTTTCTATTTCTATTTCATAAATGTGGAAACTGATTCTGATAATTTGTGACTCTCTTAATATTCCAAATAATAAGTCCTAAAAAGTAGGAATTATATTTCTTCTGACTCCAGAGACCAATGCTGTGCATTGTCTTATGCTTGAAGTAGAGAATTCATGAAAGAGGGTAAGAAGATACAGGTTTTTAAGTAAAAACAGTAATTTGATAAAATACTTGAAATACCAAGCAATTGAAATTGGACTCGATTATGAGGGCACAGAGGATCATTGTAGAATTTAAAGCAGCGAAGAGAGATGTGAAAGCCATGTTTAAGGAAGATTAATGTGATAGAACTATATGAAATGGATTGAAAGGGAAAGGAAATCAGAGAGAAAAAATGAATGCAATCATTCTTGTGTGAGATATGAATCAGCCTCATGGCAGAGGCAAACCAACTGAGGAGAAAGAAACAGAATTCAGAATATTTTAATTAAAAATACAATGGAATCAGAAAATTGAGTTAAGAAAATGAGTAGGGATAAAGTTATATCTGAAAATATTACATTCTGTTCTTTTTATTGCTGTATTCTGAAAATAATGGTTTATTTTATTACTCCCCCATCCTAAAAGTATCAGAGTTGAGCATATGAACAAATATAAACAGAATTTCAATAAAATGGAGAAAACAGAACAACAACAACAACAAGAAACATAGGGCAAAAGCAAATGGGGCATGCTTCCTAGTGGACAATGAGCTGTTGATTTGGTAAACAAGTTTTTAAAAAGGAGGAAACAAAATTGTGTGTTTAATGAATAAATGTACAATTTAATACTTGAGAGAGGTTACTTTTTGTTGGGTAAGTCTAGGATTGAATTTCACTGATGTTGATTTTCAGTATATGCAGTTGTTTTTTTATTGTGGTACAATACAAAGATTTACCATTATAACCATTTTAAAATGTGCAAAACATTTGTGCAGCTATTATCACCATCTAATTCTAATAAGTTTTCATTACCCTAAGAGGAAACTATACCCATTAATCAGTCACTGTTAATTCACCCCACCCCTCAGTTTTAGGCAAACACTAATCTGCTTTCTATCCCTATGGACTTGCCTACTCTGGATATTTTGTATAAAAAGAGCCATACAATAAATATGTGACCTTCAGTGTCTGGCTTCTTTCACTTTGGATGTTTTCAAGGCCTATTCATGTTGTAATGTGTATTAACATAATACTTCACTCTTCTTATAGCTAAATAATATTTCATGTGTATGGATATATCACATTTCTTTATTCATTTATCAGTCAATAGACATTTGAACAATTTCCACCTTTTGGCTATTGGGAATAGCGCTGCAGTGAACAACTGTTTACATATTTTTGTCTGAACACCTATTTTCAGTTCTTTCATTTTTATGGGGTAAATTTATGGATGTGGTGTGAAATAAGGGTCTAATTTCAATCTTTTGCCTGTGATACCCAGTAATCCCAACATTGCTTGTTAAAGAAACTATTCTTTTCCCACTGAATGTCACCTTGTTGAGAATCAATTGACCATAGATGTGTGGATTTTTTACTGGAATCTCAATTATATTCCATTGATCTATATGTCTATCCTTATGCTAGTACCACATTGTTTTGATAACTGTAGCTTATAGTGAATTTTGAAATCAGAAAGTGTGAGTCCTCCAATTTTATCCTTCTCTTTCAAGATTGTTTTGCATATTCAGGGGCTAACATATTTCATATAAATTTGAGAGTCAGCTTTTTCATTTCTGCAAAATAACCATTGGGATTTTAATAGAGATTGCATTCAATCTGTAGATCACTTTGGGGAATACTGTCATCTTAACAATATGAAGTCTTCCAATACATGAACACCAGATTTCATTCCATTTACTTGGGTATTATTTAATCACTTTCACCAGTGTTTTGTAATTTTCAATGTACATGTCTGCAGCTTCTTAAATTTATCCCTATACTTTTATATTCTTTTTGATTTAATTGTTAGTGGAATTTTTTCTAATTTTCTTCTCAGATTGTTCATTGTTGCTGCATAGAAAACCAATAAATAACTGTTTTGATCTTGTAACTTTCAACTTTGTTGAATTTGTCAGCTCCAATAGTTTTTAATTCTTTATATACAAATAATTAAATGTATATAAGACTGTGTCATGTGTGAATACAGGATGACTTCTTCATTTCCAATTTGGATACTTTAATTTTTTTGTTCTTCCCTAACTGCTGTGATCAGAGCTACCAATGAGAGCAGGCACCCTTATATTCCTCATCTTAGGAATAAAGGTTTCAGTCCTTAACCATTTAGTAAGATGTTAGCTGTGGGTTTTTCATGAATGTCCATTATCATGTTGAGGAAGTTTCCATCTATTCTTAATTTGTTGAGTGTTTTATCATAAATGGAATTGCATTTTCAAATGTTTATTCTGCATCAGTTGAAATGATCTTTTTTTTTTTCATTCTATAAATGCGTGGCATTCCATTAACTTCATATGTTCAACCTCCCTTATACTCCTAGGATAAAAACCACTTGTTCATGGTATATTATCTTTTTAATATGCTTTACTAGCGTTCTGTTAATTAAAAATTTACTAGCATTCTGTTGAGGATTTTCACATCTAAATTCTTAAGGGATATTGGTCTACAGTTTTATTTTATTGAATTTTTGCCTGGCTTTGGTATTAGGGTAATGCTGAACTTAGGATGAACCCAGAGGTATCTGCTACTCCCCCCCCCCTTTTTTTTTGGATCAATTTGAGAAGGACTGGTATTAACTCTTCGGTGGAATTCACCAGTGAAGACGTGTAGTCCTGGACATTTCTTTGTTAATAGGACAGAAGCAGAAGTCAGAGTGAGTAGCTCTGATGATGGCTGCGAGGCAAGGAACGTACCAGACTTTAGAAGCTGGAAATACCAAGGAAATAGATTCACCCCTGGGATCTCTAGAAGGAATGTAGCCCTGCTGATTCATTTTAGACTTTCCAGAACTTTAGAAAAGTGAATGTGTTGTTTTAAGCCACTAAGTCTGTGGTAGATTGTTGTAATACCAATAGGAAACTGATAAAGCAGATATTCTACTCTACCTCGTATTAAGTAAACTTACTGTACAGCCCAGCCTCTAACTTCTAAGATGTCTTCATTAGAAGGTTGGAACTAGTCACACCCCTATCTTCTAAGAGCTATGAAACTATGCTCCTCCTTCAGTATCTTTTTACATCTCTTTTGAGAAATTATATCTCCATAATTGTTTCCTGTTTTACTATAACAAATATCCATGCAAAATATTAACACACAAGCATATAAACATATTATATTCTCTGAGAGGATATATTTATAGCACATTATTTGAGGAGTATTAATTTTGATGTTGGACTGCCTGAGCTTGAATCAGGGCCCCAGTAATTGTGTGACTTTGAGAAGTTGACTTAACTTCTCCATGCCTGTTTCTTAACTAAGCAAATGAGGATGAAAACAATATTTGCTATAAAGGATTCCTCTTAGGAGTATGTGAGATAATAAATTAATAGATACTGACATACAGAATTTACTTAAGGAATGTTGTCTTATTTTCTATATCAAGATAAAATTAAAATAAACTATATTGTAAATTCATTAATTTAATGTTTTGCTTTGGAAAATTTAGTTTATAAAAAAGAAATACCTCTATAGAATATAAAGAATAAGGTGTTTTGTCTGACTTGTGCACTGCTAATATCCTCAGTGATTAAAACAGTTTAAGGAATATAGTCAGTGCTTCAAAGATGCATGTTAAATGAACATTGCACTTATATACATACATAAATATGTTTATGAGCTTTTATAATTTAATGAATTTCATTATTTATTAAATAAAGGTTAACACTTTCTTTAAAAAGATGTAGAATTTTTTTAAGTAATTTAATTGGTATAATGGGATCCATAGTTTGATAATTATATTTATATTTTAATGGTAATTACCTTTAAAAAGTGGTAATAACCTATAGGATTAACATAAGACCTACAGGTTCAACTTTTAAGGAAATCTTTCATTTGAGTAAACAATCTGAAGTCCACAATTTATTATTAATTATTTTTTCATGTTTTGCAAAACTAAAATCACTCATAAAGGAAGTTATTTAGTAAATAAGTCTGGGGAAAAAAACGTTAATCAAAAGGACAACATGTTATTTTTACTTGATGAATATGAACTCAATATATGGTTTCTTCAGGGAGCTGATTATGTAAACAATAGTCAAGATGATTCTATACACGATTATTCTCTGCATATAATGTAAAAAAATGAGAATAATATTAGGAATCTATTTGAGAGTATATACACAGGAATAATTGAAATTTGCATGAAACAAATTTCAGGAATGGGGTTAAGAGCACTTTATAAACAGAAGACCATATTTTATGTGAAATTTATAAAGGAGTCAATGATAGAGTTTGCCTTCTGCCATTGTCTTACATTTTTAAAAAGCCATGAAAGTGAGCGTGGAAAGAGGTTCTATGAAGGTGAACACATAAAGAGGTTCTATGTAATAACTGAATTACACATTTGCCAAAAAGTAATAAGAATAACACAAACCAAATTTTCAGCACTCATTTCCCAGTTTTATAAGCTATTTTTTGTTGTTTCCTGCTTTATTTATTCTTTTACGTATTTCATAAATCTCCTCTTTACACCATAAGCCAGGTCTTCACAGTTAGACTTCTGCCTCCTACTCTGTTTAGGTTTAGGAATTTACTCCACCCGGACCCTTGTCAAGCCAAGACCAGTGCTAGGGGCAAGATTTAAAAGGCTCAATGAACAGAAAAAGGGTCTGCCCTTTAGAGCATAAGGTACTCAGAACTGTTATTGAGACTCATATAGTAGTTATCTGTCAAGATAATCTTCTAGTATAAACTATAATAATAGCAATAATAATAGTAACAACAAAAACAGCACCTTCTGAGTTGTTTTTACAAAGGATAACTCCAGGGGAAAAAATAGATAAAATATTAATTTATTTCCCTAACTCAAGACAGAGTAAAACCGTATATATTTAACTAAATTTTTTGGTTTATTCAAATAAACAGAAGTATTTGGAAGCTCTTATCTATCATCCCTTTGTTGCATATGGTTTTTACACTTTTTTTTTTTTACTTTGTTTAAATTTTAAATCAGCTCATGTTCCTTTGGATAAATATGAGCATACATTTACTTTATGGATGTATGATATGTATATATATCTTTATGTTTGTATACATATACACATTTTGTATATATTGGTAGGTCTAGATGGTCTAGCTCTATCTTTCAGTGATAGAATAATTATTGATGTCCTGTCTTGATTTTACTTTTCTCAATTCTGTTATTTGCTATAATACCAGTGTAGAATGGTAAAATTTTAGATAACATTTGAAATCAAAACTAGATTGAAAACACTTCTTTTGTTTTAAAATGCATGGCATGCTACCAAAAACATAATGTATTTGACTTTATTTACTTTTTAAATGCTTATCAGCTCATTTAAATATAGAGAAATCCAAATGAAAAGATAAACTTTTGAAATCACATAACTACAAAGTAAAAAGAAATTCAAACTTTTAAAACAAATTCATCAGTTTGCAGGATATGAAAAATATTAACCTGAGTAATGGTAATTTTCCAATATTGTGATGACAATTTAAGAACAAACGTACTAATTATAATCTTGGCCACAGAAATGCTTTTTATCATTGTAAAATAATTGGCCAAGCATAATCTGGGTTTTTTTGTTAGTTTAAAAATGTCCATTAAACTCCAGCACATAAGCAGAAAGATATAAACAGTGAATAATTCTTAAGAAAATAAATCTTCAGCAAAGCTTGTTATATCCTGCTTCATTGATCAAATGAAACAAATACAGTTGTCAACTGTTGCCTTTTCCCTGAGGTTATTCTTTAAAAATAAGGACACATTTTTAACAATAGATCACAGATTAATAAAATATCTAAAGTTGACCAAATCCTAATCTTGAGAGATGTCCTAACCTAATATGACAATAAAATATGGATTAAATATTATTTTTGCTTTCTTAAATCCTATATTAATCATATTGTCTAAAATTAGAAAGGGAGAGAATATTATTGATAAGAAGTTTAAACATGCATATAATTTGTTTTTATGGCTTTAAATTAGACAAGATTAAGTGTCATGTTTATTTAAACATTGAACAAACTGAATTAATTACAGAGAGTGCTAAAAGCTTTGGACTGCTTTTCAAGTCAAGAATGACTGTCAGTTTACAAGATGACAATTGGCTTTTACTTCTTTCGAACAATCACTAACCCGAGTTTAAAAAGCGAATAAAGTAACCAAGCTTAAGTAATACAAAATATTACCAAGTCCAGATGTCAGTTCTTTTAAGATAGATCTTATAATCTGAAAAGGAATTAAGGGAATTGGAAATGTTAATATTAAAAAGGTCTAAACTAATAATAGAATACAGATATTCATAGTTGACAGCAACTTGTTAAAAAAAAAAAAGGAGAATCATTCACAGTAGAAAGCATTGTTATCCTATGTAGGATATTGGATTCTGTAAGAAAACCCATGAAATATTTGCATACTAATTTTTTAAAAATATTAAACATTTTCAGTGTATCATCTCAATTAGGTAGGAAGTTAGACACTCCCAGCCCCTTGGAGACATCTTATGCATTCCTTACCTAGTGCTTCCAAGGATGTACGCAGCCCTATGAACTAATAGCCAAAAAATTCAGAATGGTGTAGCACATTTCTTAATATTTTTACAGTGAAAATTATATCCTCTAATAATTATATTTTAAGCTTGTTTCTTTTTTGTTTTGTCTTGAAAACTAAGTAAAAACTAGTACTATTCTGTTCTCTAGTTCATTTTACCTCATTCTACACCATTCCTCTTCTTCCCCACACCAGTGTGATGAGGCCATTGTCTTTAAATCCTTCTCTAAAAATTATTGCTTTCAAGATTGCTTGCTTCGAAGGTATGTTGTAGGCTATTTTGTAGTTGTAATATTTTGAGTTTTATCTGTGATATTCAGAGTTTTGATACTCTATCATTTCCTTTTCAGGAATAAATGAAACCCCTGACCCTGGGTTTTATCAGCCCAACAAATTACCAAGGAAGACTTTCAGACCAAGCACTGTCTCAAGGTAAGCTGTTTTGAATTCATACCCATTGGAACTCCAGAATTTTGATTATTGAGGCACCTGTCCAAACTCCTACTGTACTGACATAAACATGACTGGACTTATGAATATGGTAAGATGCATGTTTTCATGGTGGGTTTTCATATTTGAAGACCAAGTTCTCTATAGGAAACTAATGTGGTAGAAGAGTCTTAGTACCAGTTCTTTTCAATCATTCTTAATATTTGTGTGAAGAAATATTTTAGAAATTCACTTCACCTATGTGTGTCTTAAATCATGTAAAGATCAGAACAATATTTCTTTTCTTTGTATATTTTCAAATAGAG
Organism: Manis javanica; assembly: GCF_040802235.1. Classification (NCBI taxonomy): domain Eukaryota; kingdom Metazoa; phylum Chordata; class Mammalia; order Pholidota; family Manidae; genus Manis; species Manis javanica. The sequence continues at coordinate 25,059,322 of NC_133164.1, forward strand.
CAACAGTTATAATAGTTCTTTTCTCATCAAATCTGTTTTTGCTAATTTTGTCAAAGTTATTTGGTAATTCTGTTCTAATACATGGACAGCCTTGATTTTTTTTAAATTATGGAATATTTTTAAAGTCAAATTGCTATCATTGGATACTGAAGAAAATGAAGTTTATAAAGCAATATTGATCAAATGTTAATAGTAGACTCTCATGCTTTCTTCTGTTATTGTGAATATAAATCAGTCTTAATTGTTATTTGAGGAATTGTTTTATAACAGAATTTTTATGTAATGTAATGGACAAGGGTGTTACTTTTGTTTGGATTAAGGTGTTACTTTCTTAGTTTTCACAGTTCGGGGAATTTTCATTAATGAAATAGTTTGGCTTCCCATTTTTGGTTTTCTTATTATAGTAGTGGTTTATTGAAGTTTTCTTCTATTTACTCTTCATTTATTATATGTTATTTTTATGGATCAACAATAACATGCATATGGGGATGAGGACTACTGAGTTTCATGCCTACTCTTACTGTATCAGCAGTCACTGAATACATATCTACTAAAACCATTATTATAGGATGTTTCATGAAACCCCAATCTCCTTCCTATTAATGATTTTTATCAGTAGGAAGGCATTGTTTTCTAAGCCAAAATAAGCAAATGGTATTTTATAAAAATAAAATGTTCTATATACTACTTAACTGTATATCTAGAAAAGGAATAACAAAGCACCATTTTTGTACATCTTAAAAGATTATATTTATAATAACAAAATTAAAAGCCTAAGCATATACTCTGTAATTATCATACCAACACAGCTCTTATATGTGTATCAAAACAAATCATAAAATAATCCAATAAATAATATAAAGTATGAATGCCTTATTTTTTTCCAAATAACATTAGAATCTCAAGTTCATCATAGTATTGTGCCTGTATAACATGCACCTAATAACTTACATAGCAATGAAGGAATCTGAGAATGAATCAAATCAATATCAAATTATTTATTAATGTCTAAGCATTTATTTTTAACATACTATATTACAGATTTGATATAAACTATACAGGGATAACTAAATTACAACATTGCTAAATGAGTTAATATTCTTCTTCTCCAGGCAAAAGTATGAAATTCTTCTAGATTTATTCAAAAATTAAAATATAATTTGTATTTTTAAAATGATAATTAAAATATACCAATATAGGAAAGAACACAGGGTAAAGATATGGCCTCTGCTAAGGAACTTGAAAGAACTTCAGTCACATATTTTGAAGGTCAAGTCAAGGCTAGCTGTGACTTTCTGAAAACTCTGTTGATATTTTGACTAATGACAGGGTACCATCAATGGTCTAATGGTCATCTTTTTGTTTTAACAATACATGCATTTACTTAGAAAAAAATATCATGTGACAGGTAAACTACTGGAAGCTGGTAATAAAAAGGCATAACTCTTTCTCTCTCTTTCTTTGTCTAACTGGCAATCTAAAAATAATGTCATAGGTGGTAAAAATTATGAGAGGTGAATGCAATGGGCAATGTGCTGATAAGGCCACCACATGTTATTCAGATGGAGGCTTAGCTAAGCAAATTCTTGAGCTAAATCATGACTGGAGAATAGGAACTAATCCAAATACTGAGGTGACAGGAAAAGGTAGGTGTACATTTTAGAAAGAGGGAAGAAGTTCAAAAGAAGGAAGTGAGAAGGAACATGGCAGATTCAGGGAGCTACTGTTATTTTGTCGTGCTTAACGGTAGGGCACATAAGATTGAACAGACCATAGTACTCCTTCAGGGATGCTTAGCTCTTACTTTAAGGGTGGCCACCTGCTTTGTACTCAACGTTTCCTGGGTACTTTTACTAAAGGAGTCTCATTGCCATCCCTGCAACTACATCTTATTTAGAGCCATCCTTTGCCAATGCCCCAAATTTTCCCTGACATTGTCACTCAGGATGCCTACTTTATCACTTTGTTTCTCCTTAATGACAAAATGTTCGGAGAGCTTAGAAAATGACGGCCTTAATTGGTCACAGATTTGTAAATCATAAGTCTGGAACAATAACTTTTGTCTTGAATGTCTGGAGATAATGATTTCATTTATCCTTTTCAGACCAAAACCAAAAAGATCAACTTTTTTAAAGGTATAGGTAAAACAAAAGTGCTCAGTTAGGGTGTGTTCAGTATTACCTCCATATGCCAACTTTCTTTTTTCTTCCTCTTCTTCTTTTTGATTATTTAACTTATTCTAATGAAGATTAGAGGTGAGCCACAGGCCAGTCAAAATGATAATATGCTTTCCATTATTATGTCTCATTTAATCTGCATGGAAAACCTGTGAATGGATTGTGATATTTAATGAAGGAAGAAATTGAGACTCTAGAAGGACAACTGACCTTAATGATGCCCAGCTATTAAGTTAGAACCAGGAACCAAACCCAGTTCTCTTTGATGACCAAGGCGGTTTCATTTCTCCTACTGTTACATGTGTTTGACACTTGACTAAAAACTCTATTGTCAAGCTTGTCTTGCAAATTGGAATATAGACTCCTTTATTTGACTAAATTATATAATTCATTCTTACCCTAACAGTATCTATTTAGTCTTCTTCAAAATCTGATTGAAAAATGAGAAAGACATTCTAGAAACTATTTTAAACTTTAAACTTTCCAAAACCATGATTCTGGTCAATCTAGGTATTAGCTTAATTTATAGTTTGAATGCATTAAGTAAAAACATTTTTTCTTCTGTAATCACTTCCTTCAATTATGCTCTGCCAAACATCCAATTCTTTCTTTACTAGTGGACCAGATATGTTCTTCCTGCCTCTCCAGATCCACTCTCTACCCTTGCCCAGACTGACTGATCTCTTCTCAAGGAGTTGATCTGTATAAACTAAAGTGAGATCTTTTGACCTCTGGCTTCTGTTCTAGCTGGTTATTGGGAAGCTAAATAAGAGGTCAAGGTTAGAAGGAAGAGAATAAGGTCAATGCACTTACTTTCCAGCTCCCCCTTTAAGGTCACAGCTTCTTTAAAGTGACCCCTCTGCCTGATTTTTCTTTGATTTCCAGTAACCAAGCCTGCTCTCTGCCCTTAACCCTGAGGTAGTAACAACCTTCTTGCTGTTAACCTAGAGTATTGCGCCTTCCCTATGCCTTATTTTTCAACCTGCCCATGCTCTTGTTAGTTATTAAATACTCCAGAAATTATACCAAATTGAATGCATCTCATTTTTTTCTTAAAGACATTATGGAGAAAAATGACATGGTGGAAAATTTCACAACTTTCGGACTAGTTTCATATATTAAAATAATCTGTTAATTTAGTTCTACTCCAACTCTTTTCTCCTTAGACATGTTAGGGAAGACAGAAAAGACAAAGGACAGGTACTCTTCACCAGTGGTGTAATAGTTTATTCTCAGTTGGCTGTTTCCCTGTTTATTACCAGATGGCTGTCACAGCCACTATCTGTGTACTTGCTCACTGCTGGTGCAAAGGTGTGAAAGGAATCTACCTTGGTTACACTTCCAACAATCCACATGAACCTAACCAACTGGTCACTTCAAACCCTCTTGCTGCTGGGATCTTGGTCCCGCCGGCTTCTCAGTCTCTAGATGTTTAGTTGAAGCTCTGCTACTCCACTCTTCATTTAATTTGCAAGGTGTATAAAGGGAGAAATATGAGCAATGATTATGTCTCTTGCCTCAGGCTTTTGTATATGAAGCGTGGAGAAGAGACTTCTGGTTAGGAAGACTTTAATAAGTCCCCACAAGAGTGTTTTTCCAGGTTATATTCAGTTTTGTTTTTTTTGGAATGTGGAATATTTAAAGTCAATTTGTTTAGACCATGGACCTTTCTTAATTTATGATACAATAGAAAAGGTCCCCTTATCTTATGGTTACATCTACAAAAAATGAATATACCATTCATTACAGTCTCTCAAGAAGTACTTCTTAGACAAAAGATACATACATTTCTTTCTATTAATGAGGTATGTAAAAATGATATGTGATGACCCATTGGATGTGATTAATCAATCAAATGCCTAAGAACAAACTGTTTTTATAGGAACATCAGTAGTTCAATATGAATGGCAGGTATATGAGAAGTTATTAAACTTTTCTTTAACATGTATTTTAATTTTTTAATAATAAATGGTTTTGTAAGTATTAAAAGTTCAAAAAGATGTGTATTTCATCTTAACTGTAGTACTGAAAGCCACATAAGTGGTCTTCTTCCCTCCAGGTTTTGTTCCATCCAAATGTCTTACCTGGCATAGCCCCTGCTGACCTCGCCACAGTCCCTCCATCACATTGTGCTCCAACTATACTGGGTTTTCTTTCAGGTTATTGAAGAAGCCCAGTTCTTTCTTCCTGAAATGAGTTGCCATATGTGGATTTCCTTCCCTCTTACTTAGGCTGCTGGATTCCCTCAGTGGTACTTTTTCAGAGAGCCTTTCTGTGATCAATGTGTCCTAAAAAAGCTCCCGCTGCTCACAGAATTCTCTCTCAAAGCATCTTGTTCCCTTCAAAATCCTAATCACTGCTTGTAATACTCCATTGCCAGATCTTTCAAACTGTTAACCCCTATTTTATTTAACTTTGTATCCCTCTAGCACCTGGTATGTAGATGGTGCTCAAAACGTATCTGATGTGTGATAAAATTTAATTTGAATAAATCTAGCCCCTCGCTTTCAAATAAACAAATGTTGGTAGACTTGGAATTAGATCCCACTCTAAGATATTTCTTACCTATCAAGTTCTAAAAGTTGTTTTAACCCCTGGCATTTTAATGCTGAGAAAGTTTTTATGCCAACACCATTATTGTCTCTAAAATATTTTGTATTTGGTTAAACACCACTGTGGTTATTAATAAAACTATTGGGGCTGTTTCATAATGTCTTTATTAATCCCATTAATAATGAGTTAATTCCCATCTTCAGGAAACAAACACAAATAAAAGAATTCCCAAGAGCATGTTCAATTGCAGTGTTAGCAAATATCAAAGAAATCAGTCATGACAACAGTTGACTCAAAGCTTTATTTATAAAGGTATAATCAACTACGTTGCTTAATCCTTATGTCAGGAAGAATAAATGTTCAATTTGTTTTCTGGCCACTTGCTTAAGTACCAAACACCTGTACTGTGTAGATAGAGCATTAATCATTCTACCATTCATCTACCTCTTCTCTCTGTCTTGGTTTATCTTGCCATTATTGTTCTCAGCTTACTTTCTCAAAACTTTTTCTATGGTTTATAAGGAAATTTTCATTTGATGTAAACTATAAATATACATACACCAAAACGCTATGCTGATAAGATCACATTTTTTTTCATTAAGGATTTGTTCAGGTTCCTTACACTGGATACTTACACAATTAATAGACCATTTGGTTCATCTTCTCTTAGTAAAAGAATGCATTTACATATTTGAAAACCTTACATCACTCATACAATTCATGTTAATTCCTGTTAGACTTAAAAGAGGAATTAAATAAAGGAAATTGATAAACTTAAATGAAGCCTCTGACCTTGACATGGTAGAGAAAAAAAATCAGCTTATAAACAGGGAAACAAATAACAAGCTCTAAAACCAGTGAGGAAGACAATGAAATATAGCTTGTGAACAGAAGGAGAACACACTGGAAGTTAATAGTGAAAAACAGAAACACACATACGTTTTTCACATATCCTATGAGACACACGCAAGAAGGGAAAGAGAGAGGATAAGATTGAGGTAGAAAAATAATGCAGAGGATAAGAATAAACAGAAAAGTGGCCCAAAGTGGATCTGATTAGAAGCAAGAAGTTAAAATGGGAAAGAGAAATAATAAAGAAGGAAAAATATGAGAGAAAGTAATATAAAGAAAAAACTGGAGGAAACCTACAGGGGAACTCAGTAAGGAGTTAAGAGATACTGTAAAAAATGAAGACACTACACACCCAGAGAACAATTACACACATTCATGAAATATAACCATTATACCTTATATGCTATAGAATAAACAGCCAAGTCCCTGGTTACTCCTGCAGGACTGGAGCCATAATCACAAATTCCTCAAGGAGCCTCACAAGCAATAAAGCAATAAAAGTAATGAAACATCTGGTAGAGAGAATATGCTTCCAGCTATAGTCAGTTGACACTGTTATAGGATAGAGGCCATGTTTCCAGTTCTTATCTTTCAATAGTAAATAGATATATTTGACATTTCATGCCACCTACCACAAATTTGTTCTTCTCTTTTTCCTTGCAAATGAAAAATAAAGATTTGTGGGGGACAGCAAGTGCCCGACTCTAGTAATTATTTTCTGAGCCCTCTCACCTAGAGACCACATATGAATCGATCATGAATGATGAGAGTGAATTATTTGTAGTGGGTTTTCAGACTGTGGCAAAGCAGTCGTTTTTCTCATAAACAATGGCCGATGTGCCTGGCATCTTCTCTTTGGCCCTGTTGCTTACTTGAGGATATTTGGAGTTGCAGTAGCCATTGTAGGCCCATGAGAATTGATATGGCTTAGTAGCTGAATCAGCATCAACTATGTCTTAATTCTGGAGCTTTCTGTGAGAAAATGAATGCTTATTTGGTAAATTACTATTAGTCTGTTATTCCACCAGTTGAAGCCACATATATTGTGTATGCAGTGGAATCTAGATTATGGTATTTTTTTTTTTATTTTAAGTTTTACTCATATACTATTTTTGACAAATTATGTCTGCAGAACAGATTCTGACTGTAGGTAACAAAACTGTGACCTTCACATATTGAGTCATTTTGGCAAACAATCCAAAGTTTCCCATTCTAAATAAATGTTGCCTTTCAAAATAGCTTTATGTAAATAAATAAATTATTCTATAGAATTTTGTATGTATGTTTTTTCCTTATTAAATATAGAAGTTTTTTATAACTAAGATTTTTCACATCCATAGAGATGTTTTTTTCAAGATTTCCCCTTGTCTTTAAATATATTCCATAATCTCTGTTTTCTCCCTTTTTCCCCCCCTTTGCTGTTTCTGTTGGCTTAACTCTGTGTCCTTAATGAGATTGTGGCTCATTTCTTAATCAGAATGTAACTTCCCAAAAGAAAAATTCCTAGTTGTCCTCCACCTCCAACTCCAGAAACAGTAGAGGGCACAGCACCACAAGGACAGCAGGGTTACACAGGGCAGAAGCCAGGTGCAGTTCCGGTAAGCAAAGCCGACAACCAGCATTTTGCAGGCTAGCCTAGAGGAAACCAAGCCTTTTAGGAAATGGCCATTGATAAAACACTACTAAAGTAGAACATCGAGCAAGTGTCAAAGAAACCACAAAGCCCTTCTTTGAAATAGTAATAAAGATGTAAAGAACAGAAAGTGCTATCATGATAGAGGATATGGTAAAATAAGAACTCTGACCTTGTAACTTGGGAAGAATCTGAAGACCCTTAATAATATGCAAAAAGAGAAGTAGTTTGAAATAGATGTAATATTGATCTCTGATTCACACTGGCCCTAGGAAATTTCAAGCTACTTTTCAGTAAGAAACTAGAAAGTGTATCTCTAAGGTATGTTATAATGTATATATTTATCTTTTGGTTAGTTAGGTATATAGTAAAATGCATATAGTTATCATCCCTTCCTAAGAATCTAGTACTTGTCAATATGATATTTTTCATGTATTCATTGAACCCATGCTCAAAATTTCAGATATAGATGCATGAATTGACAAAACTTACCAGTGTTTACAATCAAGATTCTGAAACAGACTAGGGAGAGATAGGCAAATAGCATTCTTGATCAAATACTTTCACAAAATATCTTTCTTTTGAATGTTAAAATGCCAGAGTAATCCTTGATTATATTAATAATGATAATATAAATAAATATATATATATATATATATATATACACACATACACATACACATAACTTTTGTTGGTTAAATATATATATGTATATATCAAACTTCTGTTGGTAATAAATAAACCTTATTTTCCTTTATTTCTGCACAACACACTAAAGTGCCTTCTTAAGTTGCATGTTACCTCTCCTGTTTTTTTTTTTGTTGCTAGTGTTGCTTTTAATCTACAGTAATATTCTTGAATTTTATTATTTTGCATTTATCCTGTTTTTTTTATTTTGTAAATATCTGAATAACATCTTACAGTATATAGTTTTGCAGAAACTGTAAATCTGTGGATTGTTTCCTCAACATAAGTAAATTCTGATTTCCTTACTGAGTATCAACTGGGTTGTTTTAATGACACTTTGATGTGAGATAATGTAGACAATTGTTATTCTACAAAGCTTATTTTTGTATTTTTTTCAAGAATAATGACATATTTAATGGATAATCTCTTTTGTATGCCTGTTTCAAGCTAATAAATGCAGAAACTGTTCCCCTGCCTTTGCAGTTGTCAGTGTTTTCCTGTTTGTCCGCAAAGCAACACTATAGCTGAAAGCTAGGATGCACATTGTCTATTTTCTTATGCTTTGTCCAACAACAAAAGCAAGCAGATCTAGTATTTGTCCTTCACAATTTTCCTATCTCCCATGGAATTTTATACATACTCAGAAAGTAATCTAGACGTATATTTTCTCTGTTTCTGAATAAACTCCTATATACATAACAATCCAGAATTAAAATACTTGTAAGAGCAATTCATTCCGTTTAGTGTGCTGTTCCTATCTACTTTCTCTCAGCCCTAGGGCTGCTTGTCGAGACTCTGCTGTGTCATTCTGGGGTGATTTACAGAACATTGCCTGTTGCCTTCTTTGATTCTGACAACAGGAGTCACCATAGGTGATTAGAGTTTATAGGAAGGGGAGAAACTTCCGGTCTCCAGTGTCAGCATCAGACCATAGAGCACAGCTTCCAGCAGCTTTTGTCACTGCCGACCCCATCCATGGCCTGGCTCTACAAGGTACTAACCCCCCGCCAACCATCCTGTTTTGTTGTTCTGAGTATCAGATCTTAGGTCCAAGCACCTACAGTGCTGTGGACTTCTAAGGCATCTGAGCACTAGCTCTGTGGTGTGTTTCTCGGATCTCATAGCATGATGGTACTAAGTTCTTATGGCCAATTTCTAGAGCAGGGTACCCTCCCTTTTCTTGTTTTTTTCAGCCTAGAAGTAGTAACTACTTCCTGCCATTAATATCTGGTTATATCATGATCCCCCCTTTTCTGAACCTTCTACTTTGCTACATGTATGTTGGGAAAATTGAAGTTCCTATGTCCAGGATCCTTACCTGAACCTAAACTACATGATGATGTAACTGGCCTGCTGCTAGGCTACTGCTTCCACACCCTCAGGCAATAAGCTGTTACTGACTGAGTCACTCTATAAAGAGCTCTGCCCAGTGCTCTGGGCAGAGGCAGAGACAAAGGAAAATTACAGACCTTCAGACTGCTGGATGAAGATGTGATTCTAGTGCTACCCACCTATCTCTGGGAGAACAAGCCAGGAAATAGGCCCTTTTACCCCAAGAATGTTCCATTGTCTTCCTCGGTCTCACTGAAAACATAGTGAACTTGCCCGGGGCTGAGGCCCATTGGCAAGACATTATACAACAGATTTCCTTCCTGAAATCCTTTCTATTTAAATAATGTGGGTTTTTTCCAGCCCTTTTTGAGTGACAGAACTGTAAAATAATTAAAGTGTGCCATGTGAAGATTTATACATACACATTGTGTACATTGTGAAAGAATTTCCCTCATCAAGTCAGTTAACAAATCCATCAGTGTGGTTTTAATATTCTTGATGGATCCTGAATCTCAAGTACTTGGTGAAGGGAGTAGGTTTTATTCCCTCAACCTTTAGAATACTAAAGGATCTAAGATAACTACTACCACTGCTGCTTGGATTGGGTTACCATGTTGTCAGAAATGTAATAGACAACTGTGATCTATGGGATATCAAGGTAACTAAGATCTAGGCAACTAGAATGTGGTAGAGAATAGAAAGCTTAACATAGTCATGAGGCAAGACTGTGGATACATGTCTATGTATATGTGTATGTGTAAGTATATGTATATGTATATGTATATAGTTGAAGCTGCAAAGTTAGAACAAACGTTTTGCCAGCACTTGCAAATTGGTCTAGACCAAGGTTTTGAAAACTAGAGTCACTAGATCAAATCCAGCCCCTGCATTTTTTTAAATTTTATTGAAACACTACCATACTCATTCATTTATGTCTTCTATATGGCTGATTTTGTGTTATAATAACAGAGCTGAGTGATTGTGTTAGAAACCAAATAGACTGTAAATTCTAAAATACTTACTTTTATGGGCCTGCATAGAAAAAGTTCTTGACGCCTTGTGTTAGTTCCCTAGGGCTGCCCCATCAAAGTTCCAGAAATCTGGTGGCTTAAACAACAGATTCTGTTCATTGTCTCACAATTCTGGAGGCTAGAAATCTGAAATCAAGTTGTCCTCAGGGCCATGCTTCCTCTGAAGGCACTAGGAGAAGATCAGGTCAAGGCCTCTCTCCCAGCTTCTGGTAGTTCTTTGTTTGTCTCATGACAAAATAACTGGATTTTCTTATGTTCTTCCTTTGTGCCTGTCTTTGTGCACATTTCCATTTCAGTAAGCATCACAGTCAGGCTGGATCAGAACCCCACCTGCCTCCAGTGTGATCTCAGCTCCACTCATCACATCTGCAACAACCCTATTTCCAAATGCAGTCAGGTTCTGGGGCATTCAGGGTTAGAAAGGCAGCATAATGAATTTGGGAAGGACACAATTCAACCACTAACAATCTTGGTCCAGAAAAATCATCTGCAAAATCTGTAACTGCATGACATATCCAGAGGTTATATTGATTAGCTTCTAAAATTTACCACAGCGGGAAAAACAATTTTTGCCCCCTCCCATTTAAGTTTACACTATTCCACATGATTCCAGAATAATTCCTGCGGATCCATGCAGCTAAGCATGGACACAGGAGCAATTTAAATACAGCTGGGATAGGACCCAGAAGCCTGCACCTCTGAAGTCTGTGGAGGCGGCACTAATCTCTGCAGTTTCCACTGGGATGTGACTGTGCTTTTTTGTTTACTGTACTGGCAGGAAGAAACATTTTCAGAGGCTTCTGTGTGATTTTTTTTCTACCATGGGAACTCACCCCACAAGTATGACACCCAAATGTGAGTGTTCTGCCAGTCTCGCAATATAACTATATTGTTAGAAACTGCGTCCATAAGCACAAGGTGTTTATGTAGGCACACTGAACTTCATAAGCTGAACTTGGGCCAAAACCACCTTTTTGAACTGGCTTCCATAAAACCCAATTTGGCCAATAGGCCATAATGCCACCTTTGGTTTCTAGGTATGTCCGAAAAATCTACCAAATCTTCCTTTTCCCTGGTAGACAGTAAACATAGAAAGAGTATAATTCCCTTTGGAGACAGCTCAAAGGAAGATTTATAATTTATATTTCTGAAGAGGTTCTAGCAACACTTTCAAATAAATGAAAAACTAAGTGAGATGTGGTGGCTGTCCATTGCGATGATTCAGATAAGGTTCCCATCCACCAAATTCAGTTTGCTTGTGTTAAATAGAGCATGTGATAGATTACTAATCTCCTTAAATTTTAGAATCCTGCAATTAATTAGCATCTGCCAAAAATACCCGAGAGTCAAAACATTCCTATCTCATTGTTTCTAATCCCCACGTAGTTATACGCGTGCCCCTTCTTCTGAACATGTAAATGTTGACTCATGCATGTGCCATTCTGGGATCCCTCATCCTTATTATAAAGAGAAAGCCCATCTTGGTGGAGGTATTTCTGCAGTCTTCGCCAGCCTACGCAGGAATACTGACATTGCGCATATCAGTGACGCTGCTCTTTTCATTAAGCCATATGTTACCAGTGCCTTCGGGAAGGGTGTCCTCTCAGCCCTGTTTTGCTATGTAATGGGGGGCAGGATGGCACTGGACACATCTATTTCTACTTTCCTATTTTTTCCTAATCTTTTTAAATATTTTCCCTCTATAATATGTTAGAGAATTTCTTTATCTCAGCCTCACTGAATGTTACCAACCAGTGAGCCCAGATTTCAGTCAACAGAGCAAACAAATTATTAGAGCAGATTTAACATATTAAATCCAGAATCTCTGAGAAATATAGCCATATTCACAAATTTGGCCCCATCCAGTAATACATTCTGCATTCTTTCAAAATATACCCTTACTATTTATTTCCGCTCATATTCTGCAGCTGCCATAATATAAATCAGAAAAATCTAAACCCTTTTTTTCCTAGTAATGCCATCTCTCCCTTTATTATTTCCTCGGCAATCATAATGGTAACTGCTTCCTGTAGTCACCAATCTTTGTCTTATTTCCCCACTCCCCTTTTGCTATTTTGGCTCCCAACCTCATCTATTTAACCAACTTCCTGTATTAAATTCCCTATCTGACATACATGTTGTTAATGTTTTCTGACAGGACACAGACTAATTGAGACAGATGAATGTATCCAGATCAAAAAAATTACAATGAAAATCATTTGGAATATGCTAAAAGAGTTTGAGTCTTAGGGGATTTTCTGTAATGTTACCTGTAGAATTTTTTTATTTTGATAGGTAAATTAATTCAGTAATAATATCTTAATGGCAAAAACAAAAATCAGTATCATCTGTTTAATCTTTTCATCAAATTTAATAAGTCTCACACAATTCTTATTGTAAAGGTTAATTTTCTAGTATTGAGATCAAAATATTAGAATTATTTATATTCTGTTATTTATATTTCTTTGAAATTTCTAATCATTATTTCTTATTCTACCCATTGTATGTGGATAGCTGTGGCATACACAAATGACACCTCTTTAAATGTTTGAACACGCTTGTTGTCTAAAACCTATATCCACTTTCTTTCATAGTTCTCAGTAGTTTAGGTTGCTTCCATAGAAACACTCCTCCTTCGTGATTTAAAAAAAAATTGGATCCACGTAACTGAAAATAAATTGGTATTCTGTAATACTAGAAATTTCGAATCACCACTCCTCCCCGTCTACCTCTTGAAGAATATTTGTTCATTCTCTTTCTTTTTGGATGATGAAAATGGACTCTAATTATACAGCATGATGGTTGCACAATACTGTGACTGGACCAACTGTCAGGAGTGCAGGTTCTAGAGTTGGGGATAGAAAGACATGCAAGGTGCTCTCCTTCCTGAAATCTTCAATATAGTGGAAGCTATATAGTATACAAAGTAAGCTGCAAAAAAAAAAAAAAAAAAAAATCAATGGCTGCTTTAATAATGAAATAACTTTTTATAAATCTTTTATAAATCACAGATAGGAATATGATACTCATCTTCATAGACTCCCTCAATGTCTTCCCATTGGCCTTGGATAAAATCCAATGTCCTCAGATGGTTAAGAGGGTCTCGGCTTTGCTGCAGTCTCACTACTTCCTAGTCTTTATTTCATACTCTTGGTCTAGCCATACAACTGGAACTTCTGCCAGTTCTTAACAGCACAATGCACCCTCTCTTCTGAGCTGAATTCTGTCCTGATCTGCTCAACAGTCCGCGGGGCACACACACTCCTATTCTTTGCTTGGCTAATACCACATCCTGCAGTAATTTTCAGCCCAGTATCAGTACATTATATAGATTCTCTTTGCTTCCTTGCACAGATTAAGTGGAATTGCTTTAGGCACCCAAGGACTTCTACTGTATCTCTAACTAATGTTGATTTTACTTACAAATTTGGTGTCTATTTTCCCAGGCAAAGGGTAAGCCCCATGACTACATAGTACATGTTTTATATGGCAAAAATTTGGACTGTGGTTTGCCATGTATGCTGAGTGCCTAGTGAAGAGCATGGATCATTTTAAACAAAAGATGTATTTATTGTATCAATAAATGTTTACTTAAAAGAGTGGATGTGGCCACAGTTTTGGATAATAGGAAATGAAAATTATTAAATATTATTAGGACAGAGGAGCTGTAGAGAAAATGGAAATTATGACCAGGATACGCATCTGGCCTTAATTTTGCCCATTGTGTACATAAAGAGCTTGTTTGCATATCTACGGGCAGCAGGATGTTTACTGGAGACAGAGCAGCTTGTCCGTCTTGGAGTACCGACCCAGGGGAGGGGAAAGGGGAAATACCCGTTCTCTCCTCGCCTCACTTCCTGGCATGTAATTGATCAGGTCTGCCAGTCACCATAAAGACCCTCCCACAGAGTCCCTCCTGGTGCAAGGAGCAGGAAGAGGAGAAGGAGAGAGAACAAGCGGCGGGCGAGCTTAGTGGGCAGAGAGAGGAAGCAGGAGGAAGGAAGCCGGGACCCGCGGTGCTAGGAAGGGAGAGGATTGAGCCCCACCCTGGGTAGCAGCAGAAGGGAGCAGCCCCAGAGCCAGGAGAGACTGGACTGATCTTGTACATAGCTGGGTAACTGCCTTGAGAATAAACGTGGTATGAACCCTTTTAAACTTTATTTGCTCTTTATTCAGCCTGAGCCAATTCATGACTAACTTGCTTGGAGCAGGGAATCCCCTCTTCCTGAAGCAACAGGAGCTAACTTTGCTTGAAAGAGCAAAGATGATTTTTAATGGGACAATTGGCATTTAAGTCAGAATTATAGAGATGAGGAAAATAATGCCAGAAGAAGGTGGCCTTTCTCATTACCTACTCATTACCCTGAAATGAGTAACACATGGTGAAAATAATGAAGAGCGAATGAAAGTATAATCTTCCTTTTGAGGAAGAATGATCAATTATTAGTGTTTGAACAAACATTTTTAACCTTCCATCCATTGTGATCTTATAACTATATAAATGTCCTAAAATAGTTTCATTGTATTTCTCTGATTTTTTAATGTATTTTTTTTCCTGAAATCTACATAATTATGCCTTAATTTGTGGTTATTCCTGACTTAAAAAATACGTTTTACTTAATCAACATTTTCTCATTGATCCCAGGTGAATACAGAGTTAGCGGTTCAGCTTGCTGCTTTCCTTGTTATCAACAATGTCATTACTGGCATTTTAGCTAGGTGATTCATCTTTACTGTGAGCAACTTTCTTGGGACCTAGAACACAGTTTGCATTCTTAGCTTCTGGGCACTGCTTGCCATTCATCCTTTGCAGTCATGATAACCTCCAAAACTGGTACATGTGCAAACAGTCCCAATCACCCCTCACCCCCAGAAAGGGGGGGAGTACTGCCTCTCCGATTTGGGTATTATTTAACTTTTAAAGTCTGGAAGTAAATTGAATAAAATGTTTTAATGTGTTTTTAAAATATATCCACTTAGCTGAATGTTTTAATTATAGATATATATTCTTTTGGCATATATTTTTTAAAATAGCATTAGAAAAATTGTATTAATACCTGTCTGACCAGTGG
The DNA here is from genome assembly GCF_040802235.1 of Manis javanica. Classification (NCBI taxonomy): domain Eukaryota; kingdom Metazoa; phylum Chordata; class Mammalia; order Pholidota; family Manidae; genus Manis; species Manis javanica. The sequence goes on from NC_133164.1 coordinate 25,074,659, forward strand.
CTTACTAAGAACAGTTGTATTATTAGCACATAGATTTCCAAAAACTGTATGTATCCTTGGCAACAGCATTACGCCATCTACATTTATTTTCAAAATAATTTTAAATTAAAATTGGCCAATCATAGACTTTTTAAAGGAGACTAATTTCACTGCTCATCTACCTGATTTTAAAGATGTCAAAATTTTAAGTGAATACTTATTTAATACTACATTGTATCTAGTAAATGTACCCTGTACATTTTTGGAAATAGTTTTATATTTGTATGTATAACATATAAATAATATAAATTCATTGGAGTATTACAAATACTGTCCTTGCTATATTTTATATTTATTTTTGTATATGCTAAAAATATCTTAACTAATTTCTGTACTTTTGAGAATATTCTGTATCTCCATCATTTTTCTTTCTTCGACATTTATACTACATTTTATAATCCATTGTATTTTATAAAACTTTTTCATCTCAGCATTGTTTTTCTCTCTTCTCAATTTCACCTTAAGGCCTTTTTGAGCAGTATAGTTTATCTTGCCAATCAATAGCTTAAGGTTTTCATAAAAAGACTCTTCTTATCCAGGAGCTCATTGCTCTAGTATCATAAAAACAATCCAAGAAAAACCCCAAATCCACTCTTTGAGGTAATGTGGCAAGTAATTTCCTATATCATCCTTTCTTTCTCAGAGTCATGACCAGATTTCTGTCAGTACTCTCAAACTGCTTTAAAAAGTTCAAGAATTAGAAGAAAGGGTTTACAAAGCACAGAGTTAATATACACAGATACATTATGGAAATTTCAATGTTTTACTGTTTTAATACATTGTTTATTATAACATCAAGTTTAATAAAAAATCTATTTATAAATGTAGCATGTATAGGAACCTATGTGAAGTCTCTCCCTTAGTTTCAGTTTTAATAATATTTAAGTATTTTCCTTCTAAAATATACTGTAGAGTTTCCCCCAGATATGGAATGAAGGGATCCAAAATGTCTGGATCTTCAATAAATTTGCCTTGTCAGAGGAGCAGCCATCCAATATCTAATTAGTCTGATTCAAAAGTTCAGAGTTATATGGCTTTAGGATTTTCCTTATCTGATTTTGCCCTTGCCTTCTAATGGTTTTTAGGGAGGAAAGTCTTAAGTTCCCAGCTGAGACTCGTGTAATAAAAGACAGATTGACAAAAGAAAAACAAACAGGAATTTATTAGAACGTTTACCTCATGTTTAAATGGAAGACGGCCAGGGAAAAATAACACCCCACAGTAGCCTAGAATTCAGACTTGAAAAAGATCTTAAATGGGAAAAGGGAGGGTGGTGTGGGTCTTGTAGAGGAGAGTTCAGTGGCTTTTAGGAAATTCGAATACGCCCTTAGAACAGGTGAGAGTTGTGATAGTTTGTGAAAAAGTGTGTATGGTACCCACTTCTGGTCTGTGATGAGTCAGTCTTACCCGGGTGATGAAACTCCAGGATGAGATTTATTATAATTATCATAAATCAAGCTCCTTTGGTAGGATCTGTCTATAGGCAGGTAACAGTTCAAGAAAGCCTCTCCTTGCATTTGCTGTTTTTCAAGTGCCTATAGATTAAAATAATCAATATACCAAAGCAGGGTATTTTGTAGTGGCATTTCCTGTTACCCTTCATAGTAATATGGAAAGTATATGACATAAAAAGTATCCATATTAAGATAAAGATTTAGAGAAAAAGAAATAGCTAACTGCTTTCCATATGGCAGTTTAATCAATATTTAATGTATTTAAATTTCATTGCCAAAACCTAGAAAAATAATTAGAATTTATAAACTATTATTATACTACAATTTAAATTAATAATTCTTATGAAATTTATCCATCTTATGGAATGAAATTTACAATCTTAAAATTTAAACATAAAATTAGGTATAGGCTAATTTATTTATAAATTTAATTAGTAATTAAATCAATAATTTATTGATTAGCATTTATTGAATATAATAAAAAGTATAAATTACATACAGCACATGTCAGCAATTAGCTTTAGATATTTTTCTTTTTGCTCTCTCACTGTGGTAATACACTGAAAGGCTCCAGACCAAATGCAAAATGACTAACTGTTCTTTCTTCTGAGCAAAGACATTCCCAAACCAACTTCATTCCTTCTGCTTTCTGAACAGTTTTACTGAGACATTGCTCTTGTTCAACTGCCTCAAAGAGGTTACATGGTTCTGTTGGGCATTCAGTTCAGAGACTCAGTGAAGTCATACTGAAAACAAAGTCAAGAAGGCAAAGTAAATTTATTTCACTCTTTACAGAGTAACAGCATGGGCCTGCTAAGGTGAGATAGGCAGGCTACTAGAGAGCATGATCATACAGCTGCAGTCTGGTCCAGGTCACCCACACGACAGGAACTTGCAAGCCCAAATCAGAACTCTCAGTGGTGCCTTCCAACTTATCTGGAGTAGAAGAGAGACAGAGTAAAAACTTGTGCTTAAGTCTGCAGAATAGAATGAAGTAGCAAAATGACAAAGAAGCTTATCACTGGAAGAGTACAGAGACAAAACATAGTAAGTTGAGCAGTAAGAAGTCTTTATTTAAGGCAAAAAGTACACAATCAAAGAAAGAAAGGTGTGGGCAACCTCAGAGTGGAGGCATGCTTAAGGGTTTAGGGCTTGGGGTTTTATAGGACCTTTTGGGTAGGAGTCAGCAATAAGGCATGATGCATATATAGGTGATTCATAATTCCTTTGAAGTTTTGTCTTAAGAATAGGGTTATTTACATGACTGTGTTGGTCCATATCAGCATTCTTTATCCACATAGATTCATTTATACTTTGGAGGTCTATGTCCTGTCCTGGTTGCAAGGTTACTTAATTGATTAAGGGGCTGCAAGTAGAGGAAGAACAGCATATATTTTAAGTTAAAAATAAACTGGGTCTTTTTCACAGGCTAAGTAGATTTTACAATGGCATAACCCTTGCCCATTTTCCTGCTCTACCTCATGGAGAAGGCAGAGAAGTCATTGATTGACAATCTTTGGCCTTGGAGGCCTGATCTAATTGGCACAATGAAGACATGGGCTGTGTTCTGATGTTTTTCTTTATCCGGGGAATTGTTTTTCATCTGGAGAATAACAGGACATTCCAAGTCACTCTTGGCCTTTAAAATTTCAACAAATTAATTAATTCTGTGAGTCCTTTCTGGCTCTCTGGTTTTATGTGGTTAACTCTTTGAGTCTCTTTTAATGTGCTTTACTGGCTTTATTCTATCTTTACCCACTCAATGTCTTGTCTTTCTGCCTAAGAGATCCAGTGAAGGGCTTTTGCCTTAACTGCAGCCTCACTTAGATGACATCTAGATCTGTTCTTGATGATTTTTGATTTGTCGAGTTCAATAGACCATTCAGTGACCAGGAATTTGAGTACTGGATTTAGGCTTCATGTTTTCAAATATGGCACTCATTCACACTCTTCCATGAGAGAGAAATAGATTTCTTTCTTCCTTCTACTTTTAGTTGATAGTTTACTGTACTGAAGTACAGTTTCTATCAGTAACAGTAGCTTAGGGCCTACTAATTTTATGTGTGTGCATGTGCACATATGTGTATGTATATATATGTATATGAAATCCAAAGAGAGAGCAATTGATAATTCCACACCATTTCTTTAAAAGAAAAAAAAAGAAGGTAGAACAAATTATTTTCAAGATCCTTTTAATCTCTGATACCCTGACATTTAAATATACAAACAAAATGGCACAAAAACAGTAATCAAAGCAAATTAAAAAAATTTTTCTCATTGTATAAAATGAGCAAAGTAAAGAAAAATATTAAGAGGAATCATATAAAGGGAAAATATATTTTTTAATTGTTATGTATTATTAATTAAGATCTTTTTTCCTCAGCATATTTTATATAATGTTATATTTATAATACAACTGCTTTCTCATGTAATGTCATTTATGAAGATTCTTATCTTGGTGGATATGTTTTACAAGCATCACTTTCAGTGTTTCAGAATTTGTTTTACATGGATTCATTGTGTCCTACTGTACAATTACTGTATTGTAGTGTTTTCATATATTTAAGCTAAACATATCATAAATTTTACATACAATTTTTAATACAAATTAAGATAGAGTCTCAGGAAGTGAAATTATTGAATACACACATTGTTAAAGCTTTTATTGCATCTCACCGAACTGCTTTACAAAATTCTTACACTGATTTATATCCAAAGTTACATATGGTAATACTTATTTTTCCATGCTCTGAACTTTCATTGACTTTTCATATTTAAAAATGATAATAAAATAATCTTTTTTGGTCACTTACATTTATCCTAAACCTGGCAGGTAGTAAGAGTTAAATAAATATGTGAATTAATGAAGGAAATACCACTGATATTTCATTTTCCACTGATGTCATTGCTAATAGGATTTTTTTCTTAAATTTGAATCATTCATTGGCATTTAATGTATTTTCTTAGAAATATCTATTCTTATATTTACCCATTTACATTGTAAGTCACTGATATCAAGGGGGTAAAAAAACAACCTAAGTGTTTTGTCTTATCAGGAAAGGGAACACATATTAGTTGAAAAAGTCACCAAGCAGTTCACCAGGTGAAAAATTAAGGGGTTGGATATGCTATAAAGGAGGGGGGATAACTCATTCAGTATTAAGATGAATCTAAATATGTCAGAATGAGTCCAGATATATACATACAATTGCTTAAAGCAAATCCTGTTCCAAAACTTGTCTATAGTTGAATCTAGAAAGGATTTGGCACACTGAAGTCACACAGAGTACACAGTTCTGTCAGTTATGGTGGGTTAGAACTAGTTGTGATACAGTACAATATCCAGGTTGGAATTTTCTAAGATAGTGCTAATGTAAGTGGAAAATTTTCCTTTTACAACGTACTAGAGAGTAAGTGCTTTTGATATTGACTTGAAATAGCTGTATATTAAATATTTAATCTACTTGCTAAACTTGATTGAAAGGCGCTATTTTTTGTTGCTTTTAGTGTGTGTGTGTGTGTGTGTGTGTGTGTGTGTGTGTGTGTATGTTCTATATTATGAGTAGAAAAAGCTATCAGTATTCTCCCGTGATTCGAGCCTACTTCTTTCAGGCAGGCGATGAACTTCTTCCCACCCAAATTTTAAATAGAACTGACGTCTCAGAATCAACTATAAATTAATTATGATGTTACACCCCCACACACACACACACACAGGTTATTTGAAGTGAGGTGAGGTTGGAATGGGGCTTGGGAATACACTAATCTGGTCACTGGAAGAATAATGTTTTTGGATTGTGTTTGTTAATTTGTTTATGTTTATTTTGTATACAATTCCCATGTCTGAAGACTGTAAGTAGACATTTGGCATGAGGTTTTGATAATTCAGACCTTCCTTCCAATCATAGGCCCACCGTTTTTCACTCACCAATAATATGTGTCTAACCTTTACAAAAAATTTAATGGTTTAACACATATATAACTGCTCATACATATAGTAATTGTTCTAGCCATTCTTGTTTTCATCATTATTCCAGTTTAAAATTGGTGCTTGCATAGGTCTTGATATTTTTGCCTTCAATTCCCTTGTTTCTGTAAATTGAAATTCCTCAGTCTCTAATATACAGTTTATTGTCATCATTGATTTTAATTTGTTTAAATGTACATATATGTAAATGATTCATTTTTTAGTGGTGATGACTTGTTGATACTTCATCTGTAAGACTTATACAAGTATATCTTCATAGTCAGTCTGCTACCACTTTACCGGGAGTTAAATGTTATTATGTACTTTCTAATTCCAAGGTTGTACAGATAAGTGTAGAAAATCTGAAAGATATAAAGAAGCAAACACAAAAATTAAACAAGTGACTCCCATTTTTATGACTGGAAAGTAACTGCAAGAACATTCAGAGTCACCTTTTTCAAGACCTTCTTACAGATATAATTTACATAATCAAGTAATATATAATTATTTTGTAATATATTACTTTCCCCTTTCAGCTTTATACCGAACATCTATTTTTTTATGATAAATATCTTCGGCTTCTGATAAATACTAAAGTGCTCCAATTTCTCACAATGTTGAGATTGCAGTGGGTTTTATGGAGAATTAATAAACTTCACACTTCTCTCTGCTCCTGCCTGTCCAGTCCTGCAGATCTCCTTTACCCTGTTTCATTTTACCTAGACTTTAATTATCTTCTGAAGCCTGATATAATTTATTTATTGTGTTTTCTGTTTACAGTTTATCTCAGATTGTGAGCTTTATAAGGACAAAAGTATTTCATTTTTTGTTTGATGTACCTTGCCCCCCTGAGGCAGTGTTTAATATATATAGACATTCAAAGTGTGGAATAACTGAATGAATGGATGATTTCAAAGAATAGTTACCACATGTCAGTTACTTAAGCAAGAAACTATAAATTTATTAAGAGGTTCACATGGATGGGACACGAGGTAACCAATTCAGAGAACAGACAGAAACAAAGAAGCTTCTGGGGGCAAAAGGAAGGATACAGCAAACCCAGCATAGAAGTGAGGACAGTATACTTGACGTAGCCACTCCTGCTGCCCAGGGCTGCAGTGGTTAACTTCCAGCCTTTCTTCACTCCTTGCATCGTCGGCCGAAGAGTCCGAGTTCTGGGAGAGATGGCTACTTGTTTTTCAAGTCTGGTGCCTGAAATCTGGTTATACAAGTAAGGAAAGTTGCAAACTTGGTCTTCTGGACTTCCGAACTGCGCAGCAGACTTATTCTACCCTTAAAAATACAAAACTTTAGACTAAGTTAATTCCACTAAAAAAAAAAATGGGGGGGACTGTATATTGGTAAAGCCACAAAAAAGATAAAATCCAAATGTTTACCATAACATGTCTGTTCACCATTCACACGTTAACATGTTAATATTTTAGAAGTTATTTTTAAATACTCTTTGTTCTTAGAGTCTGGGACAGTGTAATATATATACCAAATTAGATTTTATATACATGTGTGTGTATGTATATACATATGTTTACTTTTTATGTGTGAAGTTTCTTTTTCCTTTAGACATTATAGATATTACAGTCTTTTGTTTTTTTAGCTCTTTTTATCAATTACTTCCATATATAATACAATCTTAGATGCCATAAATTGAGGATTCTCTCATATTCTCTTTCTCTCTCTTGTTCATATACAGTTGATCAGGTCCACTTACAGGTAGGCTTTTTTAATAATTATATTGGAAAATATTATGTAGATATATGAATATTTGAAAAAAATTTTCTTTTCTCTAAATTATTTTATCATAAGAATACATTATGTAGTATATGTAATATACAAAATACAGCTTCCTAAGAACCACATGCATTATCATATTTTGTAACCAAAATGGATATTTATGAAAATTTAATGCAGATAATGGAGCGTAACATTATATTCTATCAATAAGGACACCAGTCATGTATAAAAATATAAAATGAAATAATTTAATGGACTATACAAAAATAACAGTCAGTCTTATCATTGTATTTAGCCTGGTTTCCCATGGAAACAAGGATTATAAAACTACCTAGTGCTCTCACATTCTCAGTAGGAAATGAAAGTTAAATGGTATTATTGCTATTAAGCTATCAATCAGACTGCCAGTCTCTGTAATGTTAATAACTGTGGCCTTAGCAGCCAATTTCAGTAAAGTTTACAATGACCGCAGGCTCAGTGATAAGTAAGAATATAAAACATCAGAAAACTAAAAGCAAATCTATCACTGAGATGTATAGAGAACAAGTGACAAGAAAATGTCAGAAACTAAGCATTTATTCTTTTTTTAAAAGGATAGATGTCAAATTTTATAACAAATTTTATGCATGCCCTCCTCATTATAGGGTATGTGCACTTTTTACAGGTACATATTGAAAATAAATTTAATAAAATACCTTACCCTTCTAACATATTATCTTCCCATATTGAAATATGCCCAGCCAATTCATAATCGCCTGAGTAAATGTTCTTTAATCTTTTTACTGAAGGTCCCTATGCATCTTGCCTGATGAGAAAGTCCTCTGAAATCATCCATAAACACTTTCTTTCTCCTACCTATTTTATTATTCCCTTGGCCTACATCAAAACCATTGCCTGTCACTAATTTTCAACGAAGTCCATGCCATAACATAATCCCATTCTGTATCTTTATTATGAAAACCTCATTCATTGTCACTTTTCTGTCATTGGGTGTATTTTAATACTGGCTTGTATTTTCCTTCTCAAGCTTTCTGCTACCATTTTCTTAGTATGTAACAGTTCTCAAAAACAAAAACGTAAAATATCAACTTTGAAGTTTGTTATTCGATCATCCACTCTGCTTTTATTATAATCACATTTATCCCCTTGCAATGAAATCTACAAATTGTATTTTCATGACAATAAAACACAGACTGTTTCAAAATCCACTAATTATGAAAACTATATTTTACTTAATAGAAGCATGTATATTCTTCTTATCTAAGAAAATATGTATCCTAAATTTAAGGCTTGCATGTCTGTTTTTTGCTTTCCAACCTGTGAAAAGTTAATTATTTTAACCTTAGAAACTATAATTGCGATTCTTATTAAAATACAATTCCATAGTACAATTCAAAAACTAAAATGTTACTTTCTGGAATGTTTCCACTTTGTAACAAAATTATACTTATATAATCTTTTTTTTTAAAATAGGTAATCACTTCTGTTTTATGTATTATTTTTTGAAAGAACAATTTAAAGCATTCTGCAATACTGGAGTCTGGAGAGTACAGTGTTTGCTTCTCTTTGTCATCTTGAAGCCTTTATATTTGTCTTATCCCCATTGACTCTTCTCATGATATTTACATTCTTTATTTCTCAGATTAAATGCCACCGTCCCAGAAAATCCTTCTGTGCTTTCTCACCTTAATGATTAACTATCAGAGGTCTATTCATTTCACTTACAGTTATTAGTTTGCCTGCTCTTTTGTAAATCTGCTTTACCTATTAGATTGTAGAAATATGTGAAAAACATCTGGCTTCTTGGAGCCTAGATGCATCTTGCAAAAACACTGTGTCAATCTTTGAAAAACATTGCATATTGGTGGTATCTTCTAGCACATGAATAATAACTCATTTACACACTTATTTAATAATAATATTTCCCAAGCCTTACTCTACACAGAGAACTGATTTGACTGTAGAATGCTCAGGGTATGTAATATAGATTAGAAGACACGTGTTTTTTCTAAATATGAGAAAATGAGAAACAAACAGGTAATTTCATTCAAATGTGGTAAGTGCTATGGAGAAGGCGAAAGTACCAGGTGCTAAGGGAACATGTAGAGAGGTTTGGGAAAAACTTCTTAAAGGAAAAGACAAAGCAAGCTGAGATCAGAAATGTGGTAGGATTTATCTAGGTCATAAGCAAGAGGAAGAGCTTCCCAGATACAGAAAGTACATTTGCAAAAACCCAGGTGAAGCTGACATTAGGGCATGTTTAGGGAACTTACATAGTTGAGTATGCCTAGATTGTAGCCTATGGGGTGTTAGGCCAAAGATGAGCTGGAGAGGTAAACCACTGTCCAGTCATGATATAAATCAAGTGATATCACACTAAGAGTGAAGTTATATGGGGATTTTAGAAAAATAAATGGTGACTTGAGTCTTTTAGATGAAATCATTCAATTTAAAGACCACATCATGGGAGAGAAAGCAGGACTTTTAATCCTGTTTCTCACATCCTATTTCTCATATCTTGGTGTAACTCTAGGGGGAAAATATTTTCCCATCCCAGGGCAAAATACCTTTGAAACTGAAATCAGTCAAAGGGAGAAATAAAGTGGAAGAAACCTGTTTATTGCCTCATCCACTTCTGCTGGCCCATGTATCTCACTACCCTGCTGCAAAAAGGTACTCCATCCAACCTCTCCTGCCCACACATGCCCTCCTTCCCATTGCAATCACCTATTGATGGAGATGGTTACTTCTCTCCATCGCTTGGAAACACCTGTTGATATGGAGATGAACTAAGGCCAAACAAGAGATTCTAGAAATATTGCAATTTACATGCACCTGGCTCCTGGGTCCTGATGTGAAGACAAGGAGTTTTGGTATATTTCTTCAATATTACACAAATCAACCTTTCTAAATTATCTGTAATCTTCTATATGACGAGTAAAGAATATTTCTACAGGGGACTTCCTGATGTAGTTCAGAGTAGTTTTACATACTAGCTGACATCCAATCTCATGTAGCATTCTTAGCACAGAAATTCATTAACATTTTGAATAGCATTGAGGCATAAGTTATCTTTTGATTACCAATATGCGTAGCATATTTGTAAAGATATTAACATGGAATTTGGTCCGCATCCACTGCCAGTGACAGGGATCAAGCTGGCATCAGACACAGATCTCCTCAATTTCAGTATTCCTTGTGTTGCATTATAATGTCTTTCTCAGTGTTGAATAATGTATGAGAGATAGAGTAATACCTATCAAGTTTATTCTTTATGTAACAAGAAGAAACAGATGGAGAAATTGAGATAACTTTTATAGCTATAATTATTATTTTGTATTGTTATGATAGCAAGTAAGGTTTAAAATATTAAATTTGACATATATTCTGAGGTATATACTATTGTCTTTGGAAAAAATATGGATCTATTTGGTTGACCTCCATTTGTGAAATTCAGAGTTCCATGTAAAGCTACATCTGACATAGTTCTACAGCAGAATGTTTGAAAATAGAAATAAGATCAGTATATTGATTTTCAGTAAACATACTTGCCACCTAAAATTTCCCATATAGTTCAAGCAGAGAAGATTAGTTCAGAATCTTGCCTCTAATGAACTCACACCTAATACATCTGTTTGACATGTTCAGCTTTGGTGTGAGAGTAAAATGACGCTTTTTAATATTTTTTCACTTTAGTGTGATTTGTTTCCCATGACTATTTTACTTCTTTTTTATAAAATGGTACTCTCTCTTTTTGCTGTATTTCATTTTGGCAGCAACACTTTTGCTAATTTAATGTTTGACATGGAAGGTCTAATAGGCATGTGGTTATCTACTATATAAAATATAAAATTACACTTCAAAGAGGCATTAAATTCAGACACACAGGTTCACAGACTACAGAGTAATCTAGGTAATTTATCGATGAATCAATCAAATAGGAAAACAGCCCATGGGAAAACACTGGAGATTTGGGGCGGGGGGGGGAATGCAGCTCGTAAATGATGTTTGAGAAGGTGGAAACATGATTAGGCTTTCTTAATTGGTTTATATGAAACTCTGCAGTATATCTAGGTTTTGTGACCTTCATTTAGTGTTGTCTTTTAAACATTATGCAGGGATGCCTTTGTGGACTAAATAACTCTTTAATTTACTGTTAAAATGGTTGTTTTCACATAAACATTTTGAAACATTTAAATATTCTAAATTAATTCACAATGTTTTTTTAAAAAGAAAACTAAAAATGATCATAAAGTATAAAAATATTGCAGTCTTTTATATTTGATATAAACATCATTTTTAAAGCACACCAATATTTCGTGTGTCACAAAGAAAGCGTAATTGTAAGAAACACTGATTTATACATACTTCTCAATTTCACAGATGTTAATATATGTAAAAGGTATGTTTTAGGATTGATGGATTAGGATACTTGTAAGTTTAATTAAAGTAAAAACAAAAGAAACCTGACTTCTTCAGACTGTCTACAATGATAATCTTGGGTGTCTGAAACAAGTCCCTAGTAAGTAAATCAGGGTGGCAAAGAGACATGATCTATTTTGTTTGGTGCTGTAGAAGGAACAACCATTAACGATGGGCTGCATTTTATATTCTTTACAGTACTAAACTTTTAGAGGCTAGGGTAATGTTCCTTTGATGGCCATGTCAGCCTTGCAGTGCGTCTCACAAAGCCTTTTGTTATTGCCCACTGAGGAGGAAAGGATTTATAATCATTCATAAATATGGCAAAAAGAATTGCATTACAGCTGTCAGAATACAAGCAAGCTTTAGAGAAAAAAAATGCGAACTCTGCCATCTCTGTATTTGTCAGGTTACATTATGCTTCACTGTGGCAGCATCTCACCAGAGCTCAGTAATTTAACATATCAAAAACTTATTCTGCTCACCTAAAAGTTTTGAGATTTTCTCGGGTAGCTCTCCTCAGTAAACGGTGATTCAAGATTGTGGTTTTTCCCAGCTTTTGATGTTGCAATTTAAATCTGTGGCCTCTGGCGAGATTACAGAAAGAACTCAAAGAGCCAGTGAGCTACACAAAACCATCTATCACATCCATCGACCCACACTGGCCAGAATTTTTCACATGACCCTGAGCTAACAATAAAGCCAGGTGGGAAATCAAGTATAGTTCATGGATATTTTGTTATCTTACTAAATTTCCAAAATATTTCTGTGAAATTCTCTCCTTCAACATATACTGTTAGGCGTATTTTTTGACATTGTGCTAACGCTGAAAAGTAATGACATTGATGCCGGGGTTCTTGTTCACGGAGCCGAAGAAAGAGCTTCGCAAACACTCAAGGTAGTGATAAGGAAAAAAATCAACACAGCTGCCAAGGCCAGCAAACCACTTTTCCCCTCCAGTTGGCAAAGCCCTCCCAGCTCCCTCCTCCACTCCTGCAGGCTCCTCTTTTGCCCTGCACATGCCAAAATGCCACATATCAAAATAATATAAATTGCTCCCCTTGCTTATACTTAGGGCTCAGACTTTTGGGAGATTACTCCCCTCTGGGCCCGCCGGTGTGAAATAAAGCCTCAACACTCCAAGACCTCCAAGTGCTGCTTAGTCATGGGAAACAAATCACACTAAAGTGAAAAAATATTAAAAAGCATCATTTTTCTCTCATACCAAAGCTGAACATGTCAGTGATCCAGTCCGGGCTTTCCAGTATCTTCCTAAACATTTGGTTCCCTAACCTGGAAACCCAACCGCACTGGCCCACTGTTGCCACCGGTTTGGGGTGACGGGGGTGGGGCGGCGATGGAAGAAGAGATTCCAACAGAGAAGGTGCGCCCTGCCTGACCTTTCGGCAGCCTCCCTGGTTGCCCTGGGCTGGCCCCGCCCCGCTGTTCCTGCCGGACTCAGGTGCGGACCTGGTTCCAACGTCAAATCCAGTAAGGCCCCGGGGCACCTGACCCAGCCAGTTCCACCCGTTGGGGTGGAAGGGAAGCCTGATCACCTCCCAGAGACTTCTTAGAAGTCTCACAGGTAGACATTCCCAGGGGGGAATGTTTAAACTCTGGTCTGAGTGTGTGAGTGAGTGTGCAGGGCGGCTGAAGCCATTCAGCCTGTGCTACGGAATCTGAGTGGGCCCTCATCCGCATTCACCGTCAGGCGTCACGACATAATGGTGACTCAGCTTCGGCTGACCTGGCCCCGGACTTAATACGGGTGCACCTTAGTCAAGGCTGACTCAAGTCTCTGAGAGGAGCACGAACGGACCGCATCTGACTGGTCTCCTCTCTAGAGGAGGCACCCCTCCCTTGTCTGTTGTCGCGGCACTGTCCACAGACACATCATGGGGTCAGGGCACAGTAAACCCACAGTCCTTGTCAAGAATTTCAGGAAGAGACTTTCAGAAGACTACGGAGTGAAATTAACTCCTGGCAGATTAAAAGCCCTGTGTGAATCCGAATGGGCCCAACTTCAGTGTAGGGAGGCCTCTGAAACGGTCTCTAGATGTCCCAACAGTCCGCCCGGTCTGGCGGGTCACCCTGACCAGTCCCCATACATTGACTCCTGGTTAGGAGTTGCCCAGACTCCTCTCCCTTGGGTGTGGTTTGCTTGCAACAGGCAGGGACAGGGTAGGGTCTTAGTTGCCTCAACAAAGAAGCCTGCAAAGAATCAGCAGAAGCCTAAGCCTCCGCAAATTCTTGCTGGTGACCCAGAGGAAGAGCTAATATTGCCCCCGCCTTATGTGCCTCCAAGGCCATCAGCACCCAGACCCCTGGTCCCAGACACCCCACCACCATCAGCCTCCCCGCCACCTCCAGAACCAGCAGACCCACTCTCTCCTGGACCAGCAGCCAGACTGTACCCTCAGCCAGGAGCAGGCATTTTTCAGATGCTGGTGACATGGGAGCATGAGAGGCTTGATGAGAACAGGACTACCCAGACAGGCTGATCCGTGCTTTCCTATCAACCCTTCTCCAGGACTGACCTCTTCAGTTGGTTGTATTTTTCTAGGAAGTTGTCCATTTCTCCTAGGTTTCCCAGCTTGTTGGCATATAGGTTTTCATAGTACTCTCTAATAATTCTTTGTATTTCTGTGGGGTCCATCGTGATTTCTCCTTTCTTGTTTCTGATTCTGTTGATTTGTGTTGACTCTCTTTTCCTCTTAATAAGTCTGGCTAGAGGCTTATCTATTTTGTTTATTTTCTCGAAGAACCAGCTCTTGGTTTCATTGATATTTGCTATTGTTTTATTCTTCTCAATTTTATTTATTTCTTCTCTGATCTTTATTATGTCCCTCCTTCTGCTGACCTTAGGCCTCATTTGTTCTTCTTTTGCCAATTTCGATAATTGTGACATTAGACCATTCATTTGGGATTGTTCTTCCTTCTTTAAATATGCCTCGATTGCTATATACTTTCCTCTTAAGACTGCTTTTGCTGTATCCCACAGTAGTTGGGGCTTTGTTTTGTTTCCATATATTGCTGGATCTCCATTTTAATTTGGTCATTGATCCATTGATTATTTAGGAGCATGTTGTTAAGCCTCCATGTGTTTGTGAGCCTTTTTGCTTTCTTTGTACAATTTATTTCTAGTTTTATGCCTTTGTGGTCTGAAAAGTTGGTTGGTAGGATTTCAGTCTTTCGGAATTTACTGAGGCTCTTTTTGTGGCCTTGTATGTGGTCTATTCTGGAGAATGTTCCATGTGCACTTGAGAAGAATGTGTATCCTGCTGCTTTTGGATGTAGAGTTCTGTAGATGTCTATTAGGTCCATCTGTTCTAGTGTGTTGTTCAGTGCCTCTGTGTTCTTACTTATTTTCTGTCTGGTGGATCTGTCCTTTGGAGTGAGTGGTGTGTTGAAGTCTCCCAAAATGAATGCATTGCATTCTATTTCCTTCTTTAATTCTGTTAGTATTTGTTTCAGGTATGTTGGTGCTCCTGTGTTGGGCGCATATATTTTTATAAAGGTTATATCCTCTTGTTGGACTAAGTCCTTTATCATTATGTAATGTCCTTCTTTATCTTTTGTTACCTTCTTTATTTTGAAGTCTATTTTGTCTGATACTAGTATTGCAACACCTGCTTTTTTCTCTCTGTTGTTTGCATGAAATATTTTTTTCCATCCCTTGACTTTAAGTCTCTGCATGTCTTTGGGTTTGAGGTGAGTCTCTTATAAGCAGTATATGGATGGATCTTGCTTTTTTATCCATTCTATTACTCTGTGTCTTTTGATTGGTGCATTCAGTCCATTTACATTTAGGGTGATTATTGAAAGGTATGTACTTATTGCCATTGCAGGCTTTAAGTTTGTGTTACCAAAGGTTCAAGGTTAGCTTCTTTACTATCTTACTGTCTAATTTAACTAACTTATTGAGCCATTATAAACACGGTCTGATGATTCTTTATTTCTCTCCCTTCTTATTCCTCCTCCTCCCTTCTTCAAATGTTGGGTGTTTTGTTCTGTGCTCTTTTTAGGAGTGCTCCCATCTAGAGCAGTTCCTGTAAGATACCCTGAAGAGGTGGTTTGTGGGAGGCAAATTCCCTCAACTTTTGCTTGTCTGGGAATTGTTTAATCCCTCCTACATATTTAAATGATAATTGTGCTGGATACAGTATTCTTGGTTCGAAGCCCTTCTGTTTCATTGCATTAAGTATATCATGCCATTCTCTTCTGACCTGTAAGGTTTCTGCTGAGAAGTCTGATAATAGCCTGACCTTTTTTTTCTCTCTGGCTGCCTTTAATACTTTGTCCTTGTCTTTGATCTTTGCCATTTTAATTATTATGTGTCTTGGTGTTGCCCTCCTTGGATCCCTTGTCATGGGAGTTCTGTGTACCTCTGTGGTCTGAGAGGCCATTTCCTCCCTTAGTTTGGGGAAGTTTTCAGCAATTATTTCTTCAAAGACACTTTCTATCCCTTTTTCTCTCTTCTTCTTCTGGTATCCCTATAATGCGGATATTGTTCCATTTCGTTGGTCACACAGTTCTCTTAAAATTCTTTCATTCCTGGAGATCCTTTTATCTCTCTCTGCATCAGCTTCTCTGCGTTCCTGTTCTCTGTTTTCTAGTCCATTAATGGTCTCTTGCATCTCGTCCATTCTGCTTTGAAGTCCTTCCAGAGCTTGTTTTATTTCTGTATTCTCCCTCCTTAGTTCTTGCATATTTCTCTGCAAGTCCATCAGCATGGTTATGAATTTTGTTTTGAATTCTTTTTCAGGAAGACTGGTTAAATCTATCTCCCCAGGTTCCTTCTCAGGGGAAGATGTAGAAGATGTCAAAGCTGTCTGGGTTAGTCCTGTCTGGATCAAAGTTTTTTGCCTTTTCATGTTGATAGGTGCAGTGGTATGCTATTGACACGTCTGTCAGCTGGGAGAGCCTAGACTTTTTCCAATTGTTCCTGGCCTTTCTTTACTGGGACAACTTCGACCCCTAGTGGCTTGTGTTGGGCAATTGCGTGTAGACTGGGTCTCTGTATCTTGCCCAGCCAGAAGTTGCAGGAGGGCCTTTGTGCCTTTTGCACGATTTTCCTGGGTGTCACTGGCAAGGAGGAGGTCATCTATGTACTGCAAGAGGGTGCAGCACATGGCTTCCCTTGGAAAGCTGGTGAGGTCTGCGGCCAACACCTCTCCAAAGAAAGTGGGTGAGTTCTTGAACCTTTGTGGAAGCTGCGTCCATGTTACTTGTATCTGCCGCCCTGTATCAGGTTCAGTCTATTCAAAGGCAAACAAAACCTGGTTTTGCGGGGCCAGCTGGAGGCAGAAAAGGCATCTTTTAAGTCTAGGCAAGTGAACCATTTGGCAGACCCCGGGATCTGGCTGAGGAGGGTTTACAGATTTGGGACCACCAGGTGTAAAGAAATGGTCATTTTGTTAATGTCTTGCAGGTCTTGCACAGGCTGGTACCTTCCTCTTGGCTTTTTGACTGGTAGAAGCGGGGTGTTCCAGGGCAACTGACACTCGGTTAGAATACCTGCTTCTTTGAGTCTGATCAGGTGTTCTTGGATGCCTGCTCTCACCTCTTGTGAGAAGGGTACTGTCACTGTCTTTGAGGCTGGGCCCCTGGAGTCAATTTTACAATGACAGGGGCTCAGTTATGAGCAAGTCCAGGTGGGTTGTTTTCAGCCCATACTGAAGGGAAGGCAGCTCTGAATACAGGTGCACTATTTGAGAGGTTCAGAATAGCCTCCACTCCTCCTCCCTGGGTGTGGTTATTGCCAGTACCAGGGACCCTGGCTCTTCCAGATTGGCCAACCATCCACAATTCACAGTGACAATGAATCTTCCTTTGTAGCAGATGCAGTACAGATTTTAACTAAATCTCTCAATATTACCTGGAAACTCCACACTGTATACAGGCCACAAAGTTCAAAGCAAGTGGAGAGCGAAGGAATCACACCCTGAAAGGAACCATAGCTAAATTTTGCCAAGAAACTGGCCTCCCGTGGCCAGACCTACTGCCCCTGGCTCTCCTGTGTGCTCGCTGCACACCTGGGACTCAAGGCTTTTTCCCTCTTGAATTAGTCTATGGACACCCTCCCCCATGTCTAGGAAGCATCCGAGGGAACCTACACCAAATAGTAGATAAGGGAGCAAGAGAACAGCTCCAAGCCTTGGGAGCTACCCTAGATAAATTACAACAATACACCATAGAAAGAGCCCTGATCTCTCTAGGAACCCCAGTGCAGTCCTTCCAGGCTGGGGACTCAGTCTGGATTAAAGATTGGAAAAAAGACCCACTCAGACCTCAGTGGACTGGCCCCCACATTGTAGTTCTAACCACTCTTACTGCCCTCAAAGTTACAGGCATCGCTCTGTGGGTCCATTATTCCAGAGTGAAAGGGCCCATAATCCAGACAAAGAAATACACCAGTGGAAGGCCAGCCAGACCTCCAGAATCCTCTCCGCCTCCAATTGACTATTACCCTCTGACAAATGAACACCTGCACACCGTGGATCCTGGCCCTTGCCAGAACAGAATCTCTCATCCTGAGCATTAAACTCTGCTGCCCCCTCTGACTAAACTGTTCCTCAAAAAGTTGCCCTTTCTATTGTCTATTAAGTAATCATTAAGCTGTTTTACTGTGCTTACCTGTCTCTCCTAGCTGAACTCAAGTCTCAGCCTGCATTTCCAAAGTACCTCTCTATAATGTTTAACTGTACAAAAGTTATAATGTGCACGGACATCACCCAAGGGAGCTGCCCTCAGTGGCCCTATCCCCTTAGCACCTGTTCTCTCACACTTATATAAGCCAGCCTCAGTGTAATGCTCAACTGCATAAAAATAAATTAAGACTGAGAAAACTTAGGTATTTTTTGTTAAGCACAGTCTTATCAAGAGTCTGAAGGACTGGTTTCAACTTGTACACACAAAGCCCATACAGACAAATGCATAAAAACATAATCATTTGTGTTTTTCACAAAGTTCTCAGGACTTTAACGAAAAAGTAATAAGGAAAAATCCTAGCTCAAAGCAATTAAAAGTATAAATACAAGTCATTATAACCCTATCATAAACCAAAAAGATGATGCCCCCTAAAACGAAGTGTTTAAAGGGGCATCAGAGGGGGGGAGTGATAAGGAAAATATTCAACACAGCCATCAACATCAGCAAATGGCTTTTTTCCTCTGGTTGGCAAAGCCATCCCAGCCCCCTCTCCTCCTCCAGGCTCCTCTTTTGCCCTACGTATACCGAAATGCCACATATCAAAATAATATAAATTGCTCCCCTTGCTTGTACTCAGGGCTCAGACCTTGGGAGATGACTCCCCTCTGAGCCCACCGGTGTGAAATAAAACCTCAATACTCCAAGACCTCCGAGTGCCATTTGGTTCTTCTGTCAATAGTCCAGTCCAGGCTTTCCAGTATTTTCCATAACAGTAGGAAAACAAGGTAGAGGCTTTTATTTAGAGAGAAAGTGAGAGGACAGAACTCCCAGCTCATGCCAGGAGTGGACAAGAGAGTCCATGGTTGGCTCACTGTCTAGGGGTTTTACGCACGGTTGAGGATTTTCAGGCATGGGGGTAAAGGGCTAGGGGTGTAGACTTGTTGAGTGGTCCTAGAAAGTTCACTTTTGATGAGTAACAGATGAAATTTGCTGCTCTGACTCTTTCTGAGGATAGCAGTTTCCCTGTGGGAGCATGTCAATTAAGACTGCCTGCCCTGCCCCCAAGGTGGGCTGGCTTGTTGCCTGTTTGCCAAAGTGTGTTAATAATCTTACTTCTTAACTTTTTGGACTGTTTATAGTTGGCTTGCTTACTAAATTAGTCTTTTTCCTAGGTTGCAGATTACTTGGTTAGTATCAGAGAAGGAAATACAGTACATAGGTACAGTTAAAACTAAGCTGGGCCTTTTAGCAGGCTAAGGTAAATTTTACAGTGTCATGATCTAATTCATACAGTGAAGTCATGGGTTATGCTGAGACATTTCTCTTTATCTGTAGAACACCCAACATTCCAGGCCAAGTTGCTCCTGGCCTTTGAGCTTTAACTGATCTCACTGAAGATGTCTATGTTCCTAGTCTGGTATCTTTACCCTAGAGAATTAGTGTGATTCTGACTTTGCATAATGCTTAACACAGAGTTTCGATAGGGACTTCTTTGCACATCATTACATTGTTCTGACTGTAATTATCGTGCTTTGCTTTTTCTTTTCCTGGAGGCTCTCACCCTATTCTGCCTAAATCCACAGACAGGTAGAATAAATTCCCAAAGGTCTAGGTCTGTCTCAACATCGAGAGTAAGATGGTTTGTATGTAATTATACAAACAACAGTAACAAGGTTTTCCTTCAGGCTCTGGTGAGGTTACCTTTTTTTCCCGACCTTTCCCCAGTTTGAATCCCAGCCACACTTCCTCTCTAAGTGCTTTCAGAATGGCATGTATTTACTCACATTTTGATTTTCTCCTGTCAAGACAATGTTCACATTGAGACCAGGGACTAGACATTGTCCATTTGTTTTTCCCAAAGCCTGTCACTAAATATATTGCAGTATATACTCAACAAGATATAGTATTATATTTAATAGATTTTTATTCATAACTCCAGTCATAAATACATTCTTTATTTCCTTTTTTTTCCTTTTCCTTTTTGGGACAATTAAATTTCAGTTATCTTGATTCTTTACACATAAAAATTATCACAAAATGAAATAATTTATTAAAAAAGTTAAATATTGAAATCATGAGTTATATCTACATGACAAAATATGAGAAAATGACTGGTCAAATTCATCATAGTGCCAGGTAGTTATATCTGAGAAAGTTGCAATTATACAGAAATACAGACATTTGGCCTCACTATTGATAGAAGTAGTGGAAACGAAAGGCTAACAGGAATTTTCCAGTTGTCAGTTTTCAAACTCCTTTTTCTAATTTTTAACTTTCGTATCATTAATCTGTAATTACATGAGAAACATTATGTTTACTAGACTCTCCCCTTCACCAACCCCCCCCCCACATACTCCTGTACAGTGTACAGTCACTGTCCATCAGCATAGTAAGATTCTGTAGACTCACTACTTGTCTTCTCTGTGTTGCACAGCCCTCCCCATGCCCCCCACGCACTATACATGCTAATCATAATGCCCTCTTTCTTTTTCCCCACCCTTATCCCTCCCTTCCCACCCATCCTTCCCAGTCCCTTTCCCTTTGGTAACTGTTAGTCCATTCTTGGGTTCTGTGATTCTGCTACTGTTTTATTGCTTCAGTTTTCCTTGGTTCTTATACTGTACAGGTGAATGAAATCATTTGGTACTTGTCTTTCTCATCCTGGCTTATTTCACTGAGCATAATACCCTCTAGCTCCATCCATTGTTTTCTTCTTATGGCTGAATAATATTCCATTGTGTATATGGACCACATCTTCTTTCCATTCATCTACTGATGGACACTTAGGTTGCTTCCATTTCTTGGCTATTGTAAATAGTGCTACAATAAACATAGGGGTGCATCTGTCTTTTTCAAACTGGAGTGCTGCATACTTAGGGTAAATTCCTAGAAGTGGAATTCCTCGGTCAGATGGTATTTCTATTTTGAGCTTTTTGAAGAACCTCCATACTGCTTTTCATAGTGGTTGAACTAATTTACATTCCCACCAGCAGTGTAGGAGGGTTCCCCTTTCTCCACAACCTCACCAACATTTGTTGTTGTTTGTCTTCTGGATGGCAGCCATCCTTACTGGTGTGAGGTGATATCTCATTGTGGTTTTAATTTGCATTTCTCTGATAAATAGCGATGTGGAACATCTTTTCATGTGTCTGTTGGCCATCTGAATTTCTTCTTTAGAGAACTGTCTGTTCAGCTCCTCTGCCCATTTTTTAATCAGTTTATTTGCTTTTTGTTTGTTGAGGTGTGTGAGCTCTTTATATATTTTGGAATTCAGCCCTTTGTCGGATCTGTCATTTATGAATATATTCTCCCATACTGTAGGATGCCTTTTTTTTTTCTATTGATGCTGTCCTTTGCTGTACAGAAGCTTTTCATCTTGATATAGTCCCACTTGTTCATTTATGCGTTTGTTTTCCTTGCCTGGGAAGATATGTTCATGAAGAAGTTGCTCGTGTTTATGTCCAAGAGATTTTTGCCTATGTTTTTTTCTAAGAGTTTTATGGTTCCATTACTTACATTCAGGTCTTTGATCCATTTCAAATTTACTTTTGTGTATGGGTTTAGACAATGTAGCTGTCCATGTAGCTGTCCATGTAGCTACATGTACTGGACATGTAGCTGTCCAGTTTTGCCAACAGCAACTGTTGAAGAGGCTGTCATTTCCCCATTGTATGTTCATGGCTCCTTTATCGTATATTAATTGACCATATATGTTTGGGTTAATGTCTGGAGTCTCTATTCTGTTCCACTGTTCTGTGGGTCTGTTCTTGTGCCAGTACCAAATTCTCTTGATTACTGTGACTTTGTAGTGGAGCTTGAAGTTGGAGAGCAAGATCCCCCCGCCCCCCCGCTTTATTCTTCCTTCTCAGGATTCCTTTGGCTATTCAGGGTCTTTGGTGGTTCCATATGAATTTTTGTCAAACTCTTTTTAACTCATCTGCTTTTATAGTAATGTAGGTATTTTTCTTTCTCCATGAGTAAGAATTATGTGGCATGTAATAGGATTAAACCAATGATAAATACTGAGCACTATCATAGTGTATACTCCAATAGACAAAATACATTTAAGAATTAGATGTGATCTTTATCTTTCAGATAACAGGAAAAATGTGATACATTTTACTTTGTATTGTCTGTTATGGATAAATGGAAAATTCTCTTTAAAATAGCATATATGTTTCCATGATCTATAGAGTTATCTCAGTATACTTACTTTTTAATGTTTTATAGTGTATCACATAAGTTTGTTATTAAAGAACATGAATTGATTTATCTTTTAATTGTTATTTAAACAGAATATATATTACTATATCAGCATAGTAGTGGGTCCAAATGCAAGAAACCACATGTCCTTTGAATTTAAAACAACAGCAACAAAGTCTTTAACAATTTAAGACAGATTTTAAAGTCTTGATTTCTCTAATTGTACATAAATTGTAAAATTAATCTTTAGTACTAATCACAGCAAAAATTTTTATAGCAGATCTATGTTTCAGGCACCACTGATCACTCTACAAATATTAACTCATTAGTCTTCACAGAAACTGTATGATATAGGTATTATTATTATTATCCCTATTTCACAGTTGAAAAAATTGAGGCACAGACAGGTAGAATAAATTCCCTAAGGTCTAGGTCTTCATGTTGTGAGTTCTTAAAAATTATACAACATAATATCTTAAGAGTGGAAAATAAAGGGAATCTGATAAAATGTTCAAGTAAGAGGAACTGCCTACCATTTTGATCATATAATTCAATAAATAGTAATCAATTTTATATATAAAGGAAGTGATGGAAGGAAAGAAGAAACATATGCAACTAAGAAGGGAAAGAATATAAGGAAGAAAAGGAGAAATAAGATTCAAAAATGTCAATGATCAGTCACAGATAAGCTGTATAGTCAATTGAACATATGTATTTACATATATATAAAAATATATATTAAAATTATCCATCTTTGATAATTGTATTAGAAAGCATGATTTGATTATAGGTTGAATAAAATAAAAGCACACTTTGATTATGAGGACAGAATGGGTAAAAAATAAAGGTAGCTTCTAACTCTATTTAGGCTACTATAACAAAATACCTTGGACTGAGCAGGTTGTAAACAACAGAAATTTATTTCTCACAATTTTAGAGGCTGTGGGAATTAAGATCTAGGCACTAGCATTCATAGCCTTCATGCTGTACCCTCACATGGTGAAAGTGGTCCAGGGAGCAGTCTTAGGCCCCTTTTATAATGGCACCAATACCATGAGGCAGAGCTCTCATGACCTAGCCCCCTCTGCTAATACCATCACTTTGAGGGTTAGGTTTCAATATGTGAATTTTAGGGGGACACATTTAGACCATAGCATGTAGAAAAATCTGTATCATAAAGACAAAAAACACAATCAAAATAATCTAGATGGCATTATCAATATTAGGAACAGTATAGTTCACACAAGGAATATTTACAGGGATAAAAAGAGACATTTTACAATAGTAAAAGATGATTCACCAAGAAGACATAGCCATTCTAAATAGGTATGTACCCCACAACAGAGTTTAAACATATGTGAGCCAAATTCCAACATAACTAAAAAGAAAAGTGAGAGAGGTGAACAAATCTATAATAGTAGAAAAACTCAACATTTCTCTTATATTAATAAACACAAGTTAAACAGAAAATGAGTAAATATAGAAGACATTGACCAACACCCTCAACCAATTTGACTGAATTGACATTTACAGGACATTTTACCAAATGAGGTAAGAGTACACACTTTTTTTCAAGGGCCTCTAAAACATGTATCAAGAAAAAACATCTTCTACCTTACAAAATAAATCTTAGAAGTTTAAAAGATTGAAAATAAATAATTTATGTTCTCTAACCACAGTGGTACTTAGTCATTAGTGACAGAAAAATATCTAGAAAATTCAAAACTATTTGGAAATTAAACAACATATTCTATCGAGTACTTCTACATAATTCCATACATCAATAAAGAAGTCACAGGAAAATTAGAAAGTATTTTGAATTAGGTGAAAATGAAATCAGAGCTCTGTCACTCAGACTCCAGTCAGGCATGGAAACATACCAGTTTGTGTGGAACACAACTAAAGTCATGCTTAGAAGAAAATGTAAAACCTAAAAAGCTTGTATTAGGAAAGATGAAAGGTCTTAAATCAACCATCTAAGCCGTCAATTAAGAAACTGGAAATACAAGAGCGAATTTAACCTAAAACAAAATAAATGAGGAGGGAAAAAATAAAACTGAAGTTAAAAAACACTAGAAAAGTAAGAGACAGTTTTTTTAATGACCTATAATATTAAAAAATGTATTGCTACAGTCATAAAAATAGAAATAGAAAACACGAATTACTAATATCAGAGATGAAATGAGTATCACCACATATCTGAAACACATAAAAGAATTACTTAGAGAATATTATAAACAATTTCATGCCAAAAAATTAATAACTTAGATGAAATCGACATGCTCATTGAAACGTATATATTACCAAAATTTACTAAAGAAGGAAGAGGTGGCCTAAACAGGCTCATATGTATTAGAGGAATCAAATCAATTGTTTAAAAATCCAACAAAGAAAACTACAGGCCAAGATGTATTCATTAACAAATTCTATGAAACATTTAAAAAAGAGATAATACCAATACTACCAAAAAAATAAAAAAAGACAACAACACTTCCCTAAAGTAGAAGAGGAGAGAATTCTTGCAAACCCATTTTATGATACTAGGGTTGCCCTGGTAGCAAAACCAGTAAAGACATTATTGGGAAGAAAACTATGAACTAGTATCCCTCTTGAACATACATACAAAATTCCTAAAAATACATGAGATACTATATCCAACAATATAGCAGTAAGATCATGAGCACGTGAGACAATACCCAAAGGTAACTAAAGGAGAAGCGTTATGTGATCATCTCCATTGCTTGAGAAAATATATGAAAAAATTCAACCTGTGCTAATGATAAAAACTCTCAGTATAAAAGGAATCTTCCTTAACCTGATAAATGACATCTGCAAAATATTTATAGCTAAGATCGTAACATAATGGTGAAAGACAATACTTTCACTATTGTAGTTCAACAAAAGGAATTGTGAATAGAAGATGTGATGCTTTATTGAAGAACTGGATAGAGGAATTTTTAAAATAAGATTGGCCCTAATTTTATTATCTTACACTGTTTACTCTTGGGTAGATTCTATGCCTGTGGGACTAATAAGCTTGGTTTTATGCATGGCCTGAATATTAAGAGATCCTGAAAAAGCTTAACCAAGAAAGAGAATTAATACTTTCTGTTAATTACTATCATGAGAAAAAAAAAAACAACACCCATAGAAACATTTCAATAGATGATTAATCAAAAGTGTCATCTTCCTACATGGAGAATAATATTAGGATTAATAAATTAATAAATACAGGGGAAATTGGTAGAGAAAATCAACTGTAAGTCATTGTTTCTTTGTAAGAAAGGAAAGAGATATTTTAGATATTATTTTGCAGTTAACATAGTTTTCTACAAAAAATATATTTTTCAAAGATATTTTTGGGTTAAAAATCACATTGCTTAGTAGAAGAAAAAAGAGGAATGCAAAAAACAAGTTATTCAATCCCTATAAATATTATATAGGTGGCCCACATTAAAAAAGAAATTATTTTTTCTTCTTTTGTATTAGAGCAGCCAGTGCAGAATCTTGGCCATTGTTTTATTTTTTAGTAGATTTTTGCCTTTCATCTAATTCCTCTAAAAACCAATGCCATGGCATAGCTCTCCATTCGTCAGATCTATCTGAGTAATGCAAGTCAATTAAATTTCAGCAGAACATGTAATTACCACTGGGAGTCTCTCTGCAAGATTTTCAAAATCTCTTCAGGGATTTAGAACTGAACAATGAATAATTTTGGTTTAATTAAAATTCAAGTATCAAATCCCTCAAGGCCCATTTTACAGAGACCTGCCAATCAGTCAATTGACAGACGAATAAAACTCTTGCTCACTCTGTGACTATCTTCTCCCCAGTGTTATAACCCCCAATAAAGGACTTTTGTTTGATTATATTTCATCCTATGTATCTTGTAACTTGGCACTCTTACAATGAAATAAGTGGCATGCTATCCAAATTAGTCAGTTATATACTACAAGTGCCGCAGTCCCATTCGGCACTAGTCTTATCTTGCATGATATGAAATGACAATGTGGCGATTTTCTTTCTTCTTTTCATATCATAATTTTAAATACATAAATGCATTATATACATATATGTGTATAGTTTGCATTAAAACTTGAAAAATAAGTAATCTTCTAACTGAAACTAATAGCACAGGTGAGAGAATATTTATTCACTTTATTTTGTCAATGCATAGGTGTTTGTGATCTATATTGTAGACCAATTATCTGTTGAAAGTATAAAAGAGAATGATACAAACACATTTTCTGTTATAACAGACCTAATAGGCTCGTGGGGAAATCAAAGATTTAATAAGAAAATCTTGTAATGTGAGATAGATACCTTGGCTAGGCAGGTGAAGGGTGTGACAAGACAAACCCCAATGAGAAAACCTCAAGGTAATTTCAGGTGAGTCTGAAGCACCGCAGGGGACTGGGTAGGAGGGAGCAGGTTGTGACTGTGTGGCTACCTGCCCTGGGCGTGCATGTGGGAAGAATACGAAGGGGAAGATTGCCCAGGTGAAGGAAGTAGTGTGTGAGGTTCAGTGCTAGAGGGGCACAACACTTTTTAAGAAGTAAAACACACTTTTTAGGGATTACCAACTCCAAGAGGGTCACATTAGCTTAAAAAAAAAAAGGAACAAAAAGCCTTTAAAAAGAAACCATTGACTTTTTTTTTTTTTTTTTTTAGGAAAATGAAAGGGAATTGATTTTTAAAGAGGAAAGTGACAAAAGCTCCTTTGTCTCTAAATCTTAATGATAAGTCTTACATCACCGTAAAAAAGCATATTGGATTTCACTTATGGAGTGACCAGCAATAGTAGACTTTGACTATTGGCTGTACGGGTGAAGAGAGTCTCTATCTGTAATTTTTACACTTGGAAAATATCGCCAGTTTTGTTCCCACTTCTGCACAGACCTATGTTTGCACACACCATGAATTTAGATATATTAACAAATACCACAGTTTCCTAGGTGGAAATATTATCATATAGGTATCAGTTGGCATAAAAACAAAGGAATAAACAGTTTTAAATATTGAATATTTAAGTTGGTAAATAACGGTAGTACCAGTAAATCATTTATCTTCAGTGGAATCATCTAGGCATCGTCAGAATGCCCTTTTTGAGTCCAGCTACTGAACTGGGTCAGTGAAGGGCTTGCTCAAGAGAGGAGTAAAGAGGAATTGAATATGAAGTGCTTAAAAATGCCCCTAAAAAAATGACATGAATGTATTCTGGTCAAGTTGTGAAAATTCATGAATGTCACACTGAAGAATGAGTGATTCTCAATATCAGTTAAAATTAACCAGAACTATAATATATTGTCTTTTGAACCTGAGAAGTTTCAGTAGAACCATCTTATTTATGATAATATTCAAGAAAGATATGTAGAGAGAGAAAATTTGACTTCAGCATAATTTCACTGTATTATAATCAAAGAATAATGAAAATGTAGAAGTCTATAATAATAACAATAATAATGTGTCATATGTATGGGCAAAACAAGAAAAGAGTAATGCAGCATTTAATGTTTCCTAGACAGACAGCTTAAATGGAATCAGAGAGGAAAGGCATACCGATTTTAGCTGTAGAGTAACAGAGACATGTTTCTCAGTATATTACCTATGTTACTAATTCTAATACTAATGGTAGTCCATAATATTCGTTAACTTTTTGATGAACCAGGCAATGTGGAAAAGTTTACTTGAATTATCTTATTTTTCTTCACATCAACCTGATGAATTTTTACTATCCCCATTGCACAAATGAAGGGTCTGAAATATAAAGTAGTTAAATATTTTTTGCTAATTCCTACAGTACTAGAGGGAGGATTCTGAGCAAGGTTTGAACCAACCTGAAATGAGTATTTTAATTGGCTAAACATCCTACTTTTAATAAAATGAGAAAGTCAGTTTATAATGATTTTTGAGAGTACAATATCACATTTTCAGAAATTTCCTACATCATATTGTTAACTTGAAATCATCTGTAGTGGGGATAGTTAAACCATAGAAATCTAAAAACATCACAAATAAGGGTCATTTTTTTAAGAGCTCGTTGTTAAATATTTACCCACAGACCCGTATGTGTATTAAGCCTAGTAGGTTATGACCAAAGGAGAGGCAAACCAAAGTAGGGTCAGTCACAGAGTATGTCAGTGTACACGTGGGTGTTCTTCAGTATTCTGAGAGATCATTTGTGTTGCACTGTGTTGAATAAATTCTGCAAATCATATAACAAAGGGAACTTAATTTAGGACATAGATGTCAGGACAGGTCCTTGTGGTGTCTGTTTGGGGTGGGGGTAGGGGGGCATAGGAGGAAGAAGAGTTACTTCATTAGAGGCAGAAGATTTTGGTTTTGTAATAAAAACATTAAAGCAAGTACAATGCATCAGAGTTGATGAGAGTGAGGTTGTGACTGTGTTACTGGAATGTCCTGCGAATCAGTGGAAGTTTTCTTCCCTGGCAAACTGCACAGATGAGCAAGGAGCACGAACTGCAGCAGGCTGCGAAAGACAGAGGGGGGCTGCTCTGTGAGAGGTCATCGCTGACCAGGAGGAAAGCTCCAGTCTGAGGACCAGTTTAAGTAGACTTCCAAAAGTTCAGGCAAAACTGGCAGAAACTCTACTATGGCATTGCTCTTGAAATCCAAATGCTTGCTTCTTTCTTATTTTTGCTAACCTTTCGGTTATAGGAACTCAGAACATGTCATACAAAACCTCCCTTGTCTCTATAGCCCTTTTATGTCAGTCTAACCTTATATGTGAGAGAAAGCACCACAAAAAATTTTATGAGAATAGAAAAAAGTATTTACCATTTATAGAATAATTTGTTTAAACTAAAGTTTCAAAGCTGAAAGTTGAATCTTTAGAGCTCTTTGACATCTAGATATATTTAGATTTCAAATTCACATGTTGATTATTAGGAAACTTCTAGTCATTTGATTAGTGATAATTACTTTTAGTCTACTAGGCTTTTACATCATGAAGTTGAACATAATTTTATTATTCACACAGAACTATGGTTTTTCCATGCCGTAATTATTGAATCTTTATAATTAGAAATTATTAAAATAAACACTCCTTTTAAAAGAACTTCCTGATCCACAAATTGATTACTATGGCATTACTCATCAGTTGGAGAGCTATTTAACAAATTATTATTTCTCAGTGACTCTGCACCTAGATATGCAGCAAAAGGTTTTTTAGATCTTTGAGTTTGAATTCATGGAATATACATGATCTTACATTGCATATTCAGAACAGACGTGATTATAAAAATAGTGTTTGTTTCCCTTTCCTCCCATCCTAACATTTCTATTACTATTCTTTTTTGAAAAATCTGGTTCTGTACTTGAATAGCATTTTGGAATTTACTAGATGCTTTCCCATTCAGCAACTTGCTTAGTAATCATAGCTATTTTAGGACATGAAAAAATTAATATCATAAAAGAAACTTTACAAATTAAGAAATCAAGACAATAATATTAAGAAATTCTCCCCCAAAATCACCTCTGTGGGACTATAAATAAATGTGTCCTGCTTTTATTGAACCTTCCCTTCCTCTCTGTCTGCCATGAGTTAGGTTTATACATTTGTATTGTATCATGTACTGTTGTCTGACATAGATATTGTCACTAAAAAGGGAAGAAAGTGGGAGCATAGTAAAATTAGAATGGAGGAGAATTAGCAGCAATGAAAATAACAGAAGTGAAGAAAATAATTTTTAAGTATAGATGTTTCTATAATTAAACATTCCATAGTGTCTGGAAATGTTTGCTGTTTCTGAGTAAAGGTCCAGTTGGAAATTTTCCTATATTTGTTCTTGAATCAGTTTCTTTGTGAGTTTAATCATAGCTGGGTTTTTAAAAGTTGTAGCAAGAGAAACATTTTGTGAGCCAAAAGTTGCTGAGCCATACTTTCCTTTTTTCACTGGAGCATTTCTCTAAGAACTGAGTAAATCAGAATTTACTCCACAATAATGGATAAAATAGATATGCTTTGATCCAGTGGGAGTAGAAGATTTACAGCATTTTCCCCATATGCTCTTTGAAAATGAGATTATTCATTTTAGTATTCAAACAAAGAGTAATTTGTAAAGGTTGCGTGCTCTGCAGAGTCATTTTGTCAAATTGCTGCAGCTCACTGATTTCTTTAGGGACCGCTTCAACTGCCATGCCAGGCAGGACACATCCAGAGGGCAGCTCATTTGACAGTAGTTTGGGGAAACATATTTGTCTGAGTATCAATTTCCTGTCACCTTACATGCTATCTCTATAAATTATTAAAGCAATTGTAAGAATAGAGAACATAATGATTTTCAAGATGCATTATTTCCTGTGCTTTATTTGACTCCATAAAAGTAAGACTTTCTACTAAAGCTGTGATCCATTAAAGCTGTGTTATTTGGTCGGTACTGCCCGTCTTTTTATTTATAGATGTCCACCAGTCTGACAGGATTTTCCCTTAAAAGTGAGACGATAAGTCCCACATGTTGTTTGTTGACTTAATGTTTCACAACAATAAAAATGAACATTTATTTTTCAGCATTTTGATTTTACAGAGAAGAATAAACTACAAAGAAGTGTCTCTTGGAAATCATGCAGGCAGTTTAGTGGTTGAGAGTGGAGAGTTAGTGGGAGTTTCTGTTTGTCTCTGCTACTTAATGCCTCATTTGAGAGCCCTTGCACACACAGTTATTACAGATTGTACATTTTATTCAGAAAGCATAGACTCTAAATTATTGCTAATTTTGCATTTATTGATAACCCTATTTATGGTCTAATACATTCTCTTTTTACATATAGATACTCCTGTGTGCTTCAAGAAGATGTGTTCTCCACTTGTTTTGTACATGATTCTATAAATGCCACTTACATAGGATGTTGCTTGTGTTAAAACTTTGTATCTAAGTACTTTGTTTCATTATTGAACTATGAGATTTTGAACGAGTAAATTTTAAACACCCCTCCTTGTGCACTTTTTTGGGGCGTTCTGTGAGTTTATATATTTATAAGTGCAAAATGTTTCAGGATTATAATTTCTTTCTAAATAGTTACTTTTCATCATGTAGAATAAAATTCATTTCTTTGACCTTTGTTCGACAACCTATGCTTCTATTAGACATCAGTAACATTTTGTTAGCATTTTTCTGATATATATTTATACCCTTACACTCAATTTTTCTACATTTATGCTTTCTGTAGATACTTTTAAAAATTACATATCAGGATTATTTTAAAAATCTACATTATGATTTCAGCTTTGAAGGAATGACTTTACTATTTCCATTTATTTAATTGAAGATAGACTTGAACTTCTCTCATCTTTTTCTGTGTTTTCTACTTTGTATGCTTTTCTTTTGTCTTTTTCTTCTATATAACTTACCAGGTTTTCTACATTACTTTAATTTCTTCTACCATTTTCAAAATTTATACTTTGTCTTCCTATTACTTATATAGCTAAACTTTAAAGATTTAATTAGATAAGCCAGATTTATCACAGTCCATTGATATTATCTTTCAAAAGCATTTCTTCTCATTCACCCCATTGTCCATAGTATCCTTGTTGTTAGTACTATCTTATTATAAAAATCCACAAGTAAGCATTGTTGTTATGAATATATAAGCAATATGTATAGAATTTTAGTTTGATAGACTTCATAAAATATTCAAGCACATGCCAAAGCAAAAGAATAGTAAAATGAACCCCTGTGTAGCTGTTACCAAGCTTCTATAACACCAGATTTCTAGCTTTTAAAAAATTTGTTCTGCATACAAGCTTGCCTTGCTGCAGTATTTAAAACAACTGCTAGCACTCACATCATTTCACTATAAGGACTCAATTTTGACAGTAAACAGATAAAACTTTTTAAACAAAAAAATCATATATTAGTCCCATTCCCCAAAAAGTTAATATTCTGTTATTATTTTTACAAAAATATTTAACCTCATTTGCTTCTAGAATATCAGATTACACATGGTAAATCTGCATTTATGCTAATGACCTTCTTTTCTTTCTATTTACACTTAACCCTACTCTGCCTTTGATTTTCTGCGTCTAGGTGGATCCATGTGTATACTTCATGTTCTTTGACCTTGGTTGATTTTTTAAAAACTCTTGGGTGCCCAGGGCTTTCTTTAATTCCTGAAACTTTACAGCCATTATCACAAATATTACTTTATTCTATTACCATCTTCAAGATATCTTATCAGACTTAACCCCAAGCCCTATAAATCTGTTCTCCATCTTTATTAAATTCTTTCATTATTTTCATCTTTATATCTTTGTTATTTTTTTAGCACTCTCTTTTTTTCAGCTCTTTAGAAATCTCAGTATGATAAATTCTACAGTTCTATATAAGCTTTTGCTTAATTTATTCAGTGAATATTTAATTCCTGTGACCACATATATTCATATCAAGAAGTTTTAATTACTTCTCATTCAAATTTGTGTTGTTTTCCATACTCTTTTGTTATTTTATAATTTTTTAATAACAAAAGCCTTAAAAAAGAAATATATCCTGCCATATGCAACAACATAGATATACCTGGAGAACATTATACTAAGTGGAATAAGCCACTTATAGGACAGATACTGCATGATCCCACTCACAGAGGCAGAAAGTAGAACAGTAGTTACTGGGGGCTGGGGAATTGAGGAAATGGAGAGTTGTTGTTCAACAGTGTAAAGTTTCAATCATGAAGATGAATAAGTTCTAGGCATCTGCTGTACAATATAGTACATATAGTTAAACAGTACTGTGCTGAATACCCCAATATAATGTCGTTTAATCAGTTTCATAAATGCCACACTTTCACACACACACACACACACAAATGCATATGTATATTACTTGATTACTTTAACCCTATATTATTTTGCAAACAATAAACAACATCAGCTCATATCAATACTCATTTTCCTTAATATGACAGGACAAGCATTACTACATGGTTTTCATAATCTTTTCCACTTGTGCACTGATTAAGGGAAATGATTTTTTGGCTTCTCTGCTTGTGAGATTTTCATGTGCAACATCAAGACAGGCTTTGAGGAGATGAACTGAGAGTCTCTAAGGCTCACTTGGTGAATTCATTTAAATAGGATATATTTACTGGCGAGAAAACAAATGAAGAGCTCCAGAAGTCTTAGGTGAATAGACTGAAAAGTTTAATCCAGCCCAAGCTGATATAGATGGAAAATTCAAATGAGATTGAAAAGGAAAGTAAAACTTGGGGACATTCTAATGTGTGTAGTATATAATATGAAGAATTTTAGAAGTACCTTCTGTGTTAAAACACGTTTTTGGCATTTTGAATTTCTTCTGTAAAGATTTAAAATCCTTTTCAGTTACAATTTGGTCCACTGCAGTTGTTAATTTATCTGTGATGAGACTGTAAATATAATGAGACTCGACATTATATAGGTTACAGAATTTCCAAATTTGTCTAGGCAAGGATGACTATCATGGGAGCAGAAATTTAGTAAAGTTAGCTCCGTTGTTTCTAAGCTATGAAACTGCCATAAAGGTCAATTGTAAAACTTTGAATATTTTTCCTCTTTACGAGTCTTACCAGCAATGCCATCATTTCAATCTTGTACCAACAGCATGTGAACATTTTATACAGCATGTAGTTACAGAGTCTGAACTCTTATATTCTGTGTGCATTTTGTGCTATATTTATTAAAAAATACCACCTTACTGTCATAACTTGTAAGTGGCTTTAATTTCTAAGTTTTTATGTTCAACATTGTACTGCTTATTTGAACTTCTGCTATGCTTAGGTGTTGAGATATAGGGCAATACTCTTTGCATAAGTAGGGGTTATTGAAAGAAATAAAATGGGCACTGAATGGGAGTAACTGAATTGTATCTTATTAATTTACTACATTTTTTCATTCTCATAACAAGAAATAATAAATTCAGGGTGACAATTCAGAAAATGCATCATAGAATAACCTTTCAATAAAAAGTAAAAGAAGTAATTAAAACAGTTGAAAACTTGTATAATGTTGCAGTGATATTTACTTATTATTCTTACTATATAAAAGGTATCTATTGTATTTCTTGGTAAAAAAAAAAAAAGGAAAGCAAAAATAGTAACTGCTGATTTATAGTAAGAAGCATTTTTATGAAAAGATATTAGGTAGCTCAGTCTTGGTCTAGAACCCAGGGAGGAAGGCA
The DNA here is from genome assembly GCF_040802235.1 of Manis javanica. Lineage (NCBI taxonomy): Eukaryota > Metazoa > Chordata > Mammalia > Pholidota > Manidae > Manis > Manis javanica. The sequence goes on from NC_133164.1 coordinate 25,109,317, forward strand.
GAGGCCCGGTCTCAGAGCCAGAAAGATGTTCCAAGGACAGTGCTGGGGAGCATTGTCAGTGCTGTTGACCCCGTGCCTCTGAACCTACACTGAGCCACCTCACATAAACCTCAAGTGGATCTATGTGTTTGATTATGACACTGGTGACTGGTATTTGTTGGAAGAATTCTGAAAATAAGAATCTGAGGCTACACTTGGCTTAGATGACTGGATAAAACAAGAGGAATATTTTAGTTGCATGATATTTACACCAAAAGTGGGGCAAAGATGCCTGTTTCCATTTGGGCAGCTATAGACAAGGGCAGAATGGGGGGCTAATTAACCCAGAAGAAAGACTGACTCTGAGAAAATATATCTGAGAAACCCACAAAAATACTAATGAGAAAGATTCAGCTATGGTATCCACTATGGGAAGTTAGTCCAGTTTAAAACTATACCAGCTTAGCAAGGTCGTCCCTACACCTTAAGTCTCTTCCTCTTTCCCTGCTTCGACCCATTAAAGGACCCAAAACTTAAGCTAATAAGCAGGAGAGAGAGAAGAGGTAGAAACAATTACTATGCCTCCTTCTGTGCTGCAGAATCCACCAAGTGAGGAAGGTTTGCATTAGTGAAGAGAAGTTTTAATCTGCACTAAGATTTGGAAAATTTATATTACACTAAAGAGGACTCTTGATTTGCAGAAAGTGACCCAAATACTTGCATATAGCTTTATATCCAGTGTTATTTATTACACTTCAGTGAAAGTGTAATAAGATGATAGGTTTAGAGGGCTGGAAATGAGAATGCCTGAAGTGTTTCCCTGTGAACTAAGGTTCAGCTTCTATAATGAGCTAGTTACACTACTAAAGCTATTTCGTGTTTATTTGAACATGTATATACTAATCACCATTATGAATTTTGTATGTACCAGGTACTGTAAATAAACTTGCATTTAACTATGCTGCTATTTATATATAATATATTCATGATCTCAAGAAATGTATTTTGGAGAAATGTCAATACATACACAGCACTTAAAGTGAAAATTAAATAAATACATATAAAATATACATTCCCAAAGAGGGAGCACTTAACTTCCATATCTGTGAGTCAGGCAGGATATGTGTACTGAGAGTTTGAACAAACCATGGAAAAATGTTTATAGACAGATGTTATTTTAAGAGGGCGTTAGAGTTAGGCAAGCACGAGCAAACATAGGCTGAGGAAAAGAAGAAATGTGTATGAAGTGCCTACGAAGAAGTATGTATTAACAGATCGTCAACAATGAGATTGAAAAATAAAGAAGCAGACCAAGTAAGCAATGAAAGTTAGTTTAAATAATTTCTCTAAAAATTTTAAATGCTGTTTGGAAAAAAATCCATTAGAGAGAGAATTTATTCAAGATAAAGCAACCAGGAAGATTCACAGGAGAGGAAGAATTTGTTCTAGATCTTGAAGAATAAGAAGATTCTGGATATACTGAAATATATGAAGAACAAAAGCTTTGCTGACAGTCCTGATAGTCTGATGCCTCTTGCCTGGGCAATGAGAGAAAAATGAAGTTTCACGTCACTGTATGCTCCATACTATGGAATAAATAGGGGAATATAATGTTTAACTGAGTGAGGATGCATGAAGTCACTATCTGTGAATTTTAGTTTTCTTCTATGTAACAGAGATACATTGGTGCCCTTTTCTGGCACTGTTGTTCTGAATATCAAATAAATTGAGAAAATGTATCTGAAAATGTTTTATGGACTGTAAAGCAATATAAATCTAAGGTACAATTATTATTCAAACCATAATTCAAATCATTCAAAGACCCTACAGATATTTTTAAAGCACAGCAATCAGTGAAAGTGTAATAAATAACAATGAAGAAAAATGAATAAATATAATGAAGAGTACTAAATGTACTACACAATTTTATTTTTGATTTTCTGCAGTGCCATTTACAATTATTCTATTAGGCAAAAACATAGAGGTCCTTTATTCCTTGAATGTAAAATATCAAGCTCACATCTTGTTGAAACATGAAGGTATAAAGGTTTATTGCTTACACGTAATAAAGTTGGGCATTGATGCATGCACATTTTACAGTATTTCAAATTCAAGCACTTATAATAGAGATAATCCAGTGTTCCAGAGATAAAGAACTCAGTATCTAAATTTAGGATAGGTTAAATACAATAAAGAACAAATTAAGAAAAACTAGCTCGGGAGAGTTGCAAACAATAGAGCATCAGCATTGTATGTTGACACATGGACCAAAGAGAAGGTATACAGCACTGTAGTTTTGTATTTCTGTGGTCAGTGCTTTTGGGGATAAGGTAAGCCTACTAGCCATGCTTTGTATAAGGTGCATCATTGGGATAGGAGTGTTCTAGGACCAAAGTGATCCAAAGCTGTCTGCTTCAGGGCAGGATGCAAGAATAGAAAGAAAGGAAACACAAATCATTGGAGACCTGAGCTAGTTTCATTGCTGGGAAAATGCAGCCAAGAATCAATGGTAAACAAAGAACAGAAAACCAAGATACCCACAATGAAAAGTAGAGGATTGGAAAAAGGAAAAATGAATCATAGCAGGTTGGAGTGGTGAATTTGGAAATGAATTTCAGAACTGAGGTTTTGCTTAAGTGTGTAAAGTATAAATAATGTATAAAGTGTTCTTTACACATAGTTTTCTACATGTGATGACTGAGGTTATTAGTTTGCATTTTTCAAATGTCCTGTGGTGAAACAGATCCTGGTTTGAACCTGGAAAATTTGTTCACATCTGGAACATGTTCATTGTTTTCCAATAAGAATAATTTCAAACAGCAGAAGAGGATTGTCAGTTAATTGGTCAGAGCAAGTTGGTCCATTTGAAAAGATCCTTATTTAAGTTTGGAAAAAAGAAGAATGAACTAAAAATGGATTATATTTATTAGAAAAAGGATGTCAAATGAAGTATGAAAAAAAGTGACAAAATTGTAAATTAGAGGATAATAAAAGTGACAGTTAGACCAGCCCTCTAGGCAGCAGGAAAAGAGAGAAATATCCTTTTCTAAACAAAATTTGAATTAAAAATGTGGCACACAAGATATTCATTTCTAGCAAAAATGTTTACAGAAACAATCTAGAGAATAACTACCATAAATAGAATATAATTACATATTACTGTATTTTTTATAACTTTTTTTTCTTGATATTGCACTTACCTTGAGAGCAGGTATTAATTTCACCCACTTTAAGTGAGGAAAATGAGGTCCAAGAGAATCTTTGCTTTCCCCAAGCCAGATACAGTAAGTAAAGAGTTATTGGGGTTCAAAGCTTCTACCTTCTTTTCCTAAATCCTATCTTCCTTCTTCCACTTGTATACTCTATAAAAAAGAAGTAGTAATTTTTTGCACACATAGTGCATGAGGGTCAGTAATCAATTGATTTCTCTGCCGTGCTCATACTCATTCAAACCAACTTTAACTAGCATTAGTCCAGGGTCTAAGCAAGGTCACTTAGGATACAATGTATTTTATTTAATTGTATAAATTAATTGTATACAATTAATATTGTATACAATATTGTATACAATATTAATATAATTAATGTAATATTAATTGTACAATTAATATTATATTGAGTTATGTCAAGCATAAGAGTTCAGAGATTCAAATACAGAAATTGAAAATAACCATTCTGATTTGCATTTATATATCTGCAAACTAGGTAGGATTTCAGGTGACTCACTTGATTTTTCAATTTGCTGAAGTATGCAATTAAGGAAATAGTATTAGATTACCTTATAGTGTGTACGTGGGTAAGCCAATGAGTGATTTGAAAGCATAATTGCTAAATAACATTTTAAGAAGACACTTTCAATTTTATATACCGTTAGGTCATAATCATATCTCTACAAATTATTTTATTTTTGATAGTGTTTCTATTAAACATGCACATTTATAATGTTAATTTCCATTTTTTCATGACTCTTCAAGCAGTAGATTATAATACTAATTCTATAAGTCACCTGTCAAGCTTTCTATGACCTTTTCTTTAACAATTAGATCTACACTTCTTAGCATGGTATATTAAATAATAAATTTTCTATGCTATACTACTTCTTCAGACTTGCTTCATATTGCCTTTCTGTTTTACCATATACTGCAGCTGAAATAGATTATGATTCTTTAAAAACTTTGTTTCTTCATTTGCAATATCGCTAGCCACATATCTGCCTTTCATAGTTTTATGAACTATTCAAGAAGAAAACTGGAATACCAGCCTCTGCTTGACACCATTTTTAATTGGACCAAGGATGAAAGTAATTGCTCCTTATTTTTCTGGAAGAATGCTTTACTCATAAATATTATTTTACTTTTGCTTGTGGTTTTATGTCCATTCTGTTTTCTCCAATCTGATTATGAGTCATTCTTCCTTAAGTACCATATCTTTATATTTTCTGTTTCTAATATAAAACTAAGGCTGTTCCAAACAGTAACATCTTATTAGTAGTAATATTTGAAATAACTCCTTGAAGAAATGAACATGGTAACACCTAACTATGTACTGATCTCAGTTGGGAGAAGGTAAGTGAGTGACTGATTCTGTTTGCCAACTAGATTGTTGATTGCCTTATCTACCAGATCCCAATGATTAAAACAGTAAAGGCTATAATTATTTAAAGTGTCTGTGAGATGCCAAATATTTCATATTTATTTGTTTTTTCTTAAGAATCCTAAAAAATAAGCATTCTATAACCCATTTTAAAGGTGAAGAAACTGAGTTTTTCCTAATAGGCATTTTTTTTTCCAAATCACAGGACAGTGTTATAGCTGGGATTTCAAGACTGAATGACTAAATAAAACTCAGGAAGAATATACCATAAATTGTAATACCATTAACCAACAATGTCTAATTGGCATTTATGTAATTGTCCTCCTTGCAACAGAAAAATGCATATTCTTTTTAAAAACCCATGGACCACATACTGAGGTAGACTATATTTTTGGCCATACAACAAACCTTAACAAATTAAAAAACAATTGCAATCATTCAGAACATGATTTTACCACAATGTCAAACAGATTTTCAGATAGTGGGGAACATGATATAATGGTGGGTTGCACTCTTATCAGCAGCTCTTCATAATTTTGGTATATATTACCACTCGTTCTTGGAGATGTTTCTATGGACACATCCTATTAAATATTATAATATTTATTTGTATTGTCTGAATTGTATAATATTGTCTGAATATAAAAAATTATTGCAACTCTTGTTTATCATACATGATAATAAAATTCTCAACTCTTCTTGTTTGCATCGTTTCCCAAAGGCAAATCAGCAATGATTATAAAGAAAATCACTCATCCCTGGGCACTTGGACAGTAGATGAGAAGATTTTGTAAAAAAAAAAAAGAATGAATCTATTGAAAAGTCTGTTCAGTCTGGGGAATATCTGTAGGTATGTGTTGATGAACTCCAGGAAATTTCAGAAACCCTGAATTTTAAAAATGCCTTTTAAATGTTAAATATACTGTCCATTGAATCTGAAAAGCTAGTTCTTTTGACAATTCAATAAAAGCAGTATTTGTTAAAATAGGATCTGTAACAAATTCATGAAAAACTTCTTAACCTTTTAACATCTAGTATTATTTGTTGGATAAATGCATTATTGGATAAAGATACATTCTTGAGATTCTGAATATTTTCTCCCAAACTTCTGAGAAAATAAGCTGCAGACGAATTACTCGTTAGCCAACATCAATAATCTCGTAATAAGAATTCATCATACTAGCACCACATGTCTGTTCTTCGGGCTGTAGCTTCTGCACCCGGATTGTCAGGTTAGAGTCATTGCAGCTGCTCAGGCTTCATCCTCTTCTCTAACTTTCAATCTCACCAACTTTCTCAGTGGCAAACCATTTTCTCTTCCACTCAAGAATGATACCAGGGTTAGAGCATCTGACTTCTAATAGCATGGGTGACAAAAATCTCTAGTCTTCAGGATTTAGTTTTATAAGGGCTGCAAACAGAGCTAACATCAAGGTTTGACTGTCCTGACCTCTAAATTTATTACATTTTTATCTTGGCACATTCCCACTACATAGCAAATAGGCGATTTAGGTGGTGTTTACCCTTCCCCCCTGAGTGAGAGACCCATGAACTTCAGATCAAAGAGTATGTGCCCCAGATTCCCACCCTGTCGGTCCTCAGCCTCCAAAGGCATATTATTATAATAGCAGCTGTCAGGGACAATTCCTGTTTGTGACTTTTCGGAGTACTTTTTGGCCATAAGCAGTTGCTTTTATCCCTAGAGGAAATAACTCCCAAAATCTTTGCACATTTCCTGATGCCAGTTACTTGTGGGGTTGGCAGATGTGTTCTAACACCTGCTTTCATTGTCATGTTTACTATCTCTTGAGTCAGAGAGCTCCTAGGTCTCTGGAATTGGGGAATATACCTTCTGCAGTACCAGACTAACATCTTTCAGGACTATATCCATGAGGTTAATTTTTACTGTTGGGTCCTACCTAAATTTGTAAAATGTGATGTCTAATATTTGCTTGAATTAAGCCAAGTTCTAGGTTGAAATACTGAGCATGTTCTTTCCCAGTATCTGTCTAATCTCAAGTGTCCTGAAAAATTGAAATTTAGTCCCAAATTCGTCTCGGCTAGAAACCCCTCCCTCATACTGCACAAGTTCCTCCATGTCCTTCTCTCCTAGTAAACAGCTGGAGGATCTTCCAGTTCCCCCAGGCTGTTACAAAATTAAACTAACACAGTACTAGGGTGGCAGACCTATAGGAAATATTTTCATTAAAAAAACAATTGAGCTATTACCAAGCAACTGGGGCTATGACTTTTAAAACTTTCCTGGCTTTGTTCTGATGTATTTGTTCACCAATGAGCTTACCCAAAGCCATGGTAATTGCCACCATAGTATTTTAAATGTAAGCAGAAAATGTCAGCAGTTCACACATTTCAAAACAAATTTTAAAATGCTACCCTAATTAGAGAACAGCATTTTATTATTCTCTTTAGAATCACAGAAGATGAGGTGAGGAAAAAAGCTAGCTAGCTAGGAGAGAAAATGAGTCAAACGTGTTCTACAAGAAGCTCTGCTTTCATTTTTCTCCTAGTATATCTTATTTATGAGGCATCATTAATGCCTATTGGGTGGGGGTTTTCAACAAGATTATCTGAGGGAAAAAAACTATTCCTTGAACAAAAATCACTATGTTTGTTATCTAGTGTTTTATTATTTACTCGCCAGAGGCCAACTCAAAATGTTTATTCTCTGCACAAAGATAGTGTCTTGTCTTTATGCCATATTTTGAAATATCAGAGTGTTGTCTATGTTACTCAGATTTCTCCTGAACATATCAGTTTGCTCATTTTTGCTTTTAATAAATCTCATAGTTTAATATTTACCTTTTTTGGAAAACCTATTTTAATTTTAAAACAAAAAGCTCAGCAGTAGGAGTTACAGTATTGTACAATTTTCCAGAATACATCCATACCAAACTAAAATGCTGCATTTAAATTATTACCTATGGCAATTGCATTAACTTCTCCATGCCTCTACTACTTGTCTTCTCTGTGTTGCACAGCCCTCCCCATGCTCCCCCCCTGACATTATACATACTAGTCGTAATACCCCCTTTCTTTTTCCCTGCCCTTATCCCTCCCTTCCCTCCCATCCTCCCCAGTCCCTTTCCATTTGGTAACTATTAGTCCATTCTTGGGTTCTGTGATTCTGCTGCTGTTTCGTTCCTTCAGTTTTTCTTTGTTCTTATACTCCACATATGAGTGAACTCATTTGGTGTTTGTCTTTCTCCGCTTGGCTTATTTCACTGAGCATAATAACCTCTAGCTCCATCCATGTTGTTGCAAATGGTAGGATTTGTTTTCTTCTTATGGCTGAATACTATTCCATTGTGTATATGTACCACATCTTCTTTATCCATTCATCTACTGATGGACACTTAGGGTGCTTCCATTCCTTGGCTATTGTAAATAGTGCTGTGATAAAAATAGGGGTACATCTGTCTTTTTCAAACTGTTCTGCTGCATTCTTAGGGTAAATTCCTAAAAGTGGAATTCCTGGGTCAAATGGTACTTCCATTTTGAGCTTTTTGAGGAACCTCCATACTGCTTTCCATAGTGGTTGAACTAATTTACATTCCCACCAGCAGTGTAGGAGGGTTCCCCTTTCTCCACAACCTCGCCAGCATTTGTTGTTGTTTGTCTTTTGGATGGCAGCCATCCTTACTGGTGTGAGGTGATATCTCATTGTGGTTTTAATTTGCATTTCTCTGATAACTAACGATGTGGAGCATCTTTTCATGTGACTGTTGGCCATCTGAATTTCTTCTTTAGAGAATTGTATATACAGCTCTTCTGCCCATTTTTAATTGGATTATTTGCTTTTTGTTTGTTGAGGTGCATGAGCTTTTTATATATTTTGGATGTCAACCCTTTATCAAATCTGTCATTTATGAATATATTCTCCCATACTGTAGGATACCTTTTTGTTCCATTGATGGAGTCCTTTGCTGTACAGAAGCTTTTCAGCTTGATGTAGTCCCACTTCTTCATTTTTGCTTTTGTTTCCTTTGCCCGGGGAGATATGTTCATGAAGAAGTCACTCATGTTTATGTCCAAGAGACTTTTGCCTGTTTTTTTCCAAGAGTTTTATGGTTTCATGACTTACATTCAGGTCTTTGATCCATTTTGAATTTACTTTTGTGTATCGGATTAGACAGTGATCCAGTTTCATTCTCTTACATGTAGCTGTCCAGTTTTTTGAGCACCATGTGTTGAAGTGACTGTCATTTCCCCATTGTATGTCTATGTCTCCTTTATCATATATTAATTGACCATGTATGTTTGGGTTAATATCTGGAGTCTCTAATCTGTTCCGCTGGTCTGTGGCTCTGATCTTGTGCCAGTACCAAATTGTCTTGATTACTATGGCTTTGTAGTAGAGCTTGAAGTTGGGGAGTGAGATCCCCCCTACTTCTTTCTCAGGATTGCTTTGGCTATTCGGGGTCTTTGGTGTTTCCATATGAATTTTTGAATTATTTGTTCCAGTTCATTGAAGAATGTTGCTGGTAATTTGATAGGGATTGCATCAAATCTGTATATTGCTTTGGGCAGGATGGCCATTTTGACGATATTAATTCTTCCAAGCCATGAGCATGGGATGAGCTTCCATTTGTTAGTGACCTCTTTAACTTCTCTTAAGAGAGTCTTATAGTTTTCAGCGCATAGGTTTTTAACTTCTTTGGTTAGGTTTATTACTAGGTATTTTATTCTTTTTGATGCTATTGTGAATGGAGTTCTTTTCCTGATTTCTCTTTCTATTGGTTCATTGTTAGTGTATAGGAAAGCCACAGATTTCTGTGTGTTAATTTTGTATCCTGCACCCTTTGCTGTATTCCGATATCAGTTCTAGTAGTTTTGGAGTGGAGTCTTTAGGGATTTTTATTTACAATATCATGTCATCTGCAAATAGTGACAGTTTAACTTCTTCTTTACCAATCTGGATTCCTTGTATTTCTTTGTTTTGTCTAATTGCCATGGCTAGGACCTCCAGTACTATGTTAAATAACAGTGGAGAGAGTGGGCATCCCTGTCATGTTCCCGATCTCAGAGGAAAAGCTTTCAGCTTCTCGCTCTTAAGTATGATGTTAGCTGTGGGTTTATCATATATGACCTTTTTTATGTTGAGGTACTTGCCCTCTATACCCATTTTGCTGAGAGTTTTTATCATGAATGGATGTTGAATTTTGTCGAATGCTTTTTCAGCATCTATGGAGATCATCATGTGGTTTTTGTCCTTCTTTTTGTTTATGTGGTGGATGATGTTAATGGATTTTCGAATGTTGTACCATCCTTGCATCCCTGGAATGAATCCCACTTGGTCGTGGTGTATGATCCTTTTGATATATTTTTGAATTCAGTTTGCTAATATTTTATTGAGTATTTTTGAATCTACGTTCTTCAGGGATATTGGTCTTTAACTTTTTTGGTGGGATCTTTGCCTGGTTTTGGTATTAAGGTGATGTTGACTTCATAGAATGAGTTTGGGAGTATTCCCTCCTCTTCTAATTTTTGGAAAACTTTAAGGAGAATGGGTATTATGTCTTCTCTATATGTCTGATAAAATTCCAAGGTAAATCCATCTGGCCCGGGAGTTTTGTTCTTGGGTAGTTTTTTATTACCGCCTCAATTTCTTTGCTCATAATTGGTTTGTTTAACTTTTGTGTTTCTTCTTTGGTCAGTCTTGGAAGGTTGTATTTTTCCAGGAAGTTGTCCATTTCTTCTAGGTTTTCCAGCTTGTTAGCATATAGGATATCATAGTAGTCTTTAATAATTCTTTGTATTTCTGTGGAGTCTGTAGTGATTTTTCCATACTCGTTTCTGATTCTGTTGATGTGTGTTGATTCTCTTTTTCTCTTAATAAGTTGGCTAGAGGATTATCTATTTTGTTTATTTTCTCAAAAAACCAGCTCTTGGTTTCATTGATTTTTTTCTACTGTTTTATTCTTATCAATTTTGTTTATTTCTTCTCTGATCTTTATTATGCCCCTCCTTCTGCTGACTTTAGGCCTCATTTGTTCTTCTTTTACAGTTTTGTTAATTGTGAGTTAGACTATTCATTTGGGATTGTTCTTCCTTCTTTAAGTATGCCTGGATTGCTATATACTCTCCTCTTAAGACTGCTTTCTCTGCATCCCACAAAAGTTGGGGCTTTGTATTGTTGTTGTCATTTGTTTCCATATATTCCTTAATCTCTATTTTAATTTGTTCATTGATTCTTTGATTATTTAGGAGCATGTTGTTAAGCCTCCATGTGTTTGTGAGCCTTTTTGTTTTCTTTTTACTATTTATTTCTAGTTTTATACATCTGTGGTCTGAGATGTTGGTTGGTAGAATTTCAGTCTTTTTGTATTTACTAAGGCTCTTTTTGTGGCCTAGTATGTGGTCTATTCTGGAGAATGTTCCATGTGCACTTGAGAAGAATGTGTATCCTGTTGCTTTTGGATGTAGATTTCTGTAGATGTCTATTAGGTCCATCTGTTCTAGTGTGTTGTTCAGTGCCTCGGTGTCCTTCCTTATTTTCTGTCTGGTGGATCTATCCTTTGGAGTGAATAGCATGTTGAAGTCTCCTAAAATGAATGAATTGCATTCTATTTCTTCCTTTATTTTTGTTAGTATTTGTTTCACATATGCTGGTGCTCCTGTGTTGGGTGCATATATATTTATAATGGTTATATTCTCTTGTTGGACTAAGCCCTTTATTATTATGTAATGTCCTTCTTTATCTCTTGTTCCTTTCTTTGTTTTGAAGTCTATTTTGTCTGATAACTAGTATTGCAACACCTGCTTTTTTCTCTCTGTTGTTTCCATGAAATACTTTTTCCATCCCTTGATTTTAGTCTGTGCATGTCTTTGCGTTTGAGGTGAGTCTCTTGTAATCAGCATACAAATGGGTCTTGCTTTTTTATCCATTCTATTACTCTGTGTGTTTTGATTTGGGCATTCAGTCCATTTTCATTTAGGGTGATTATTGAAAGATATGGACTTATTGACATTGCAGGCTTTAGATTCATAATTACCGAAGGTTCAAGGTTAGCTTCTTTAGTATCTAATTGTCTAAATTAACTCACTTATTGAGCTATTATAAATACTGTCTGGTGATTCTTTACTTCTCTCCCTTCTTATTCCTCCTCCTCCATTCTTTATATGTTGGTTGTTTTATTCTGTGCTCTTTTGTGTTTCCTTTAACTGCTTTTGTGGGTAGTTGATTTATTTTTTGCCTTTAGTTAGTATTTGGTTGATCTGCATTCTTTGCTGTGATTTTATTTTCTCTGGTGACATCTATTTAGTCTTAAGAGTGCTCCCATCTGGAACAGTCCCTCTTAAATACCCTGTAGAGGTGGTTTGTGGGATGTAAATTCCCTCAAGTTTTGCTTGTCTGTTAATTGTTTAATCACTCCTTCATATTTAAATGATAATCATGCTGGATACAGTATTCTTTGTTCAAGGCCCTTCTGTTTCATTGCATTAAATATATCATGCCATTCTCTTCTGGCCTGTAAGGTTTCTGTTGAGAAATCTGATAGCCTGATGGGTTTTCCTTTGTATGTGACCTTTTTCCTCTCTCTAACTGCCTTTAAAACTCTGTCCTTGTCCTTGATCTTTGCCATTTTAATTATTATGTGTTTTGGTGTTGTCCTCCTTAGATCCCTTCTGTTGGGAGTTCTGTGTACTTCAGTGGTCTTATTGATTATTTGCTCACCCAGTTTGGGAAGTTTTCAGCAATTATTTCTTCAGACACTTTCTATCCCTTTTTCTCTCTCTTCTTCTTCTGGTGCCCCTATAATGCAAATACTGTTCCATTTGTATTGCTCACACAGTTCTCTTAATATTGTTTCTTTCCTGGAGATCCTTTTATCTCTCTCTGTGTCAGCTTCTCTGCGTTCCTCTTCTCTGATTTCTATTCCATTAACGGCGTCTTGCACCTCATCCAGTCTGCTCTTTAGTCGTCCCATAGATTGTTTCATTTTTGTAATCTCCTTCCAGACTTCATCCCTTAGCTCTTGCATATTTCTCTGAATATCCATCAGCATGGTTATGACCTTTATTTTGAATTATTTTTGAGGGAGTTGGTTAGGTCTATCTCCTTCTCAGGGGTTGACTCTGTGATTTTGGTCTGGATCAAATTCTGCGTTTTCATGGTGATAGAGATATTTGTTGGAAGCTGGTGCGTGCTTCGGCTGGGAGAACGTCCCTTCTTGCTGGTTTGTAGCCTTCTTCTCCTGGGAGAACAGTGACCCCTAACGGCTTGTTCTGGGCAGTTGTGTGCAGACGGTGTGTCTGATTCTTGCCCGGCTGCTGTGGAAGAAGCTCTGCCCAGTTGCTGTGGGCGTGGCCACTGCTGCTATGGCGGAGTCACGCTGGAGGAGGAATGGGCAGGAGGCTTTTTATCACCATGAGGGGCCTTCGAGCAGCATTGCCGCCCAGGGGGTTGGGGTGCCCAGAGTTCCCCAGGATTCTCAGTTATTGAGTTGATTGTGCCGGGGCACTTCCGTCCAGCTGTGAGGCCCCTGTCCCTTTAAGATTTTCAAAGGGCACTCACTTTTCTTTGTCCCAGAGGTGCCAGATGCAGCGACCTGCTCACAGATCTTACTGTCTTGTTTCCCTAGTATCCAGCACCCCATGCACTGTGTGTCTGTGCCCCTGTGCTGATGGCTAGGGCTGGGTGTTCAGCAGTCCTGGGCTCCCTCTCCCTCCCTGCTCTGACTCCTCTCCTCCCACCAGGAGCTGGGGTGACGGGCGCTCAGGTCCTGCCAGGCTGTGGCTTGTATCTTACCCCCTTCGTGAGGCGCTGGGTTCTTGCAGGTGTGGATGTAGTCTGGCTGTTGTCCTGTGTTTTCTGGTCTCTCTTTTAGGAATAGTTTTATTTGTTGTATTTTCAAAAATATAAATGGTTTTGGGAGGAGATTTCCACTGCTCTACTCATGCTGCCATCTTGGCTGCGCCCCAGTCATAGAGTTTTTGTAAGTAATGTCATCTTTCTTTATAATTTTTTCTGTTTAAATTGTAGTCATAAGGTACTATGAGCTAATATTTATAATGACTGCATGCCTATTAAAGTTTCTCCTCTACTGCAATAAAATTCATTCTCCAAATTGCATTGTGGATCCACTATTGGCCAAATAACTAGTTCTCAAAGGGGCATATTACCACAAAGTGAATTTTATTAATTTTCCATGATTCTTAGTCAAATGTCACTTTTCCCTTAAAAAGTATAATTTTTCTTTAATTTTTAACTGTCATCTGAGGCATGGTAAAACGATATTTCAATATAAGATGGTCTCAGGCACAGTAGTACAGCACAGAGAATATCGTCAGTCATTCTGTAACATCTTCCTGTGTTGATGGATAGTAACTGCACTAGAGGGGGTAAGGATTTAATAATATGGATAACTGTTGAACCACTGTGTTGTACATTTGAAATCAATATAAGATTGTATGTCAACAATACGTCAATAAAATTTTTTTTTAATTTCAACAGAAAGAGATAATTAGAATTATCCCAAGGATTGTATTCAGAGAGATTTTACTCTGTAGATTAGAGGCTTTCTTGCCTCTGAATTCAATTCAAAAATTACTCATTTGGAGATAAATATTAACATTTTTTCCATACCAGGGTTTATATTAAAATATTAAGGACAAATTACAGTTTCTTAGGCATTTTTCCCAAAGATTGACACGTTTAGCTCTGTGTATTTCTAGAACCTCTTTTACAAAGACATATACACTTGTCCTTGGCACTCTCTCTCATTTGCATTTTGCATGAAGGTAATCAGATTTAAATAAGCTTGGATTTATAGAGTGGACTTCTAATAAAACTGGCATATTAGTGATTTTTTGCTTCACTCCTTCCAAACTCTAAATCTTAATAATTCTTTGTTGTCCTCAAATCTCTTGAGTTCAATATAATCATGTATAATACATGGGGATTGGCAAATAATGACTTCAGGCAGAAATAGGACTTTCCCACTTACTTTTCATGAGACAATCGAATTTTTTCTTGAAAAGAGTACATATGATTAATGATACCTCTCAGGAAAAATTATTCATTTAGAGATAAGTATTAAGATTTTTTCCATAGAATGGTTTATATTAAAATATTAAGGTAAAATTCCAGTTCCTTAGGCATTTTTTTCCCCAAAGATTGGCCCGTTTAGCCCTGTGTATTTCTAGAATCTCTTTTACAAGACATATACATTTGTCCTTGGCTCTCTCTCTCATTTGCATTTTTTTCTACTATTCCTTAGAGACTTCTTTGTGAGTTAATGCCTATAGTTTGCACCAGAAAAAAAGTAATTTTTATATGTGGAATATGTAGAATTTGAGAATTTATTTAAGTAATAATAAACAGTTAATGAATTTCTAAAAGGAACTTATACCTAACAATATATGCACCACATAGAGTAGGTTCAGCTGCTTTAATATAAATTGGTGTATTTCCGTCTATGTGTATATTCATGATGTCCTCAAGATAGAAGTGAGTGTATGCTAGAGCCAGATCATACAGCCTTTCGTGAGCCAATTATATGCATTTCTCCCTCACTCCAAGTTCAGCAGTGTCACATTAATTGCTTGAAATTGACTGTGGTTTGAGTATGCATACCACAGAAATCAGCAAACAGCTTTATATCAGCTTTAGAGAATAGTTTTTTAAAATTTACCAGCACAACATTGTTGATACTACATAACAAAGCAGCCCTATAAATGTAACTTTTCAATTTAATTCTATAGTTACCCAAGCCTACTTTCTGAAGGAAAATAGAAGTTGGTGAAAAAGATATGTGAATATTTCATTCTATTAATATTTGAAAGATGGTGGTGATATATAAACATAAGTACATAAGATGTTTTTCTTGTGACTGGAATATAGCATGTAATTAAATTAAACTGTAATCCTTAATTATTTATGAGTCAGTTTAGCTTTCACACATGTAACTGGATTTACATTCTGCTTTCTTCCATACATTCAAATGAAGGTAACTTACTGAGCAGCAACTTTATGTTAGAAAATATTCAAAGCAAACTATGTATATATATATATATATATATATATATATATATATATATATATAGTTATATGTATATATATATGTAATTTTAATCTTCATAATAATCATGAGGTAGATAAAATAAGGTGAAATTACTTTATATAAAGATAATATACAAAGTTACCTTATAAAAAGTATGCTATGCACAACCTTACCTTACATATACGGTAAAGTTAATGAAGAGTTAATACCATTCCTTTAACACATTTGAGTAACTTATATTGCTTACAGTGAATTATAGTTTTTAAATGTAATTATTGGAAATGTACATCCACGTCTATATCTATGGAGATTATGGAGGCTGGCAAGGCCAAAATCTGCAGTGGGCTAGTAGTCTAGAGACTCAGAAAAGCCAACAGTACAGATACAGTCCAAAGACATGCTACTAGAGAGTTCCTTCTTGCTCTGGGAAGTTGGTCTTTTAGTTCTAGTCAGAACTTTGCTATTGAGGGTGGCCCACCCACATTATGGAGCACAATCTGCTTTATTCACAGTTCACCCATTTAAATGTTATTTTCATCGAAAACACCCTCCATCTTGACACATAGAATTAACTGTCACAGCAGGCAAAATACATCATCATAGATGCATTGAGAAAGTTGCATGTAGATAATTATAGTTAGTCATCATATCCATCCCAAACAGTCATTTGAATATAAAATAATGTAATATAAATGTGAATTGTCAGATTTTGGATGATATCTATATTTAAGGGTATGAGGAAGAAAATCCATAATAAAGCATTAGGATAGCCACAGCTTTTAATAATATCAACCATTTTTGATATTTTTCTTTAGCACATTAGCTTGCCAACATTTTGTCATCAGGTATTAGTAAACTGGCTGCAAAAGTCATTTGCTGGTGTCTGTGATGAATAGGATTCCCAATGGTTTCCCTTCTCCTACTTTTCTCTTGGAAAGATGTTGTGACTTTTAACTTGGTAACAGCAAACATAAGTATTCCCTATGCAAGAGGAGATACCTAAAATTAACAAAATGTTTTATGAATATATTATGATTTCTTAAAACATCATAAGAAATATTACTATTTTTATATTGTCATACTATTTAATATAATAATTAAATATTACCATACCAACATTTTTTTGCATTTTCCAAATTATTCTATTTTCTGCATTCTTATGATATACCCCAATGAAATTTCCCAGTATTTACTTTTGTATTCTAAGCCTTTACTCTCCAGTGTGCCACTTTCTTCACTTACTTAGTTATCAATGGCTATTTTATTCTATCCTGCATGTTTTTCATAGATTGTTTGGTTATCCTTTCTATGGAGTTCTCTTTTTTTAAACTTTGTTTAGTAGCACTTAAAACCTATAGAATATTGCTCATTGGTTTTATATGTTTATTATTAAATGTAAGTAATATACTGTATTGGGAAAACACTAGACACTAGAAACAATTTGGATTGAGAATTTGAGCAGCTGTCCCAGTTTCTCAACCCAATCGGTAAGATAGCAAGGTAGTAGGAAAAAATGATATAGAAATGGGACACGTGTGTATGCCTGTATGTTAGGATGTTATAACTGCTTCATGGTATGGGGCTGAAAAATACAGATATATACATAGCATTGCTATAGCACCTGGTAGCATAAATACTTTTGAAAAAGATAGTCCTCTAGGCACACTGCTATTCCTACATGGCATGCTGGGTATGCCAAGAACACAAACCCCTCACCATTAATTTTCTGGGTCTTCTCTCAGGGTTGTGTTTACATCAATCATAAATCAACCTACCTCCAGGTCAAAAGAAGACTTACTAATTATTGTTATAAAACAGCAGGTTCCTGAAGTCCAATGTCCACACACTGTTGCTGGTGCAGGCATCTGTTTGGGCCTGAGTTGTCACCTTTGTGAAACTTGAGGCAAAGGCAGCTGAGGCACACGCTGATGTTCCTTCTACTTGTTTCGCTATAGGCAATACAGTGCTTTGTCTCTGTCCCAGGAGTTTCATGTCTTCTGCCGGAATCCCTGAAATGGTGAGAGGATAACTGATTATTTTGTAAGGAGAGTAAAATCAAATCCCTTAACAAATGGTAGAAAAAAAATTATTGAAGTTGAAACACCAACCTTAAATTAAAAATAAATAACTAGGATTTGGCTATCTTTTTCTAAAAATTTATTGGGAGAAGTATATGCTTTCTTGATCTACTTCCTATTTTTCATTGAGCTCAGACTATTAAAATATTTGCCAGTTTTTCTTTGAATATACCTCCCACAGATTTTAACAAAGTGTTTTTCACAGTGACCAAATTTAAAAATTATTTACAGTTTATAATAAATACAGTTTGTGTGTATCTGTATGAATCCTGTCTTTTTAAAAGCCAGCATATGAACTAAGTTTTGAGTCTTCAAATAATAGCATATTAATTAATAAAGGAATTATATTTTTATTTAATAACATTTAAAATACCAATAAAGCATTAAAAAAAACACCCATAATTCTTCCTAGATACAAACTCCATTAGTTTTCTTTTTTTTTGCTGTGTCTGTCTCTTTTTCACTATGTTATGAATCTGAGACTACTTGTGCACATGTGTATGTATATGTATGCACTTACAGTGCATTTGTAATTATATATATGCATGTGTGGTATATGTTTACATGCATGCACACATACATATATGATATCCATCATATATACTTAAAGATGTATAGGTGGAGTGTGACAATATATGTGTGTATAAAATGTATTCACATTTTAGCATTTATACATTAATTTTTAATTTAACAACATAAGCAGTTTCTATGTAAAAAAAATTGTATTAATAACATTACTTTGAATCATTATGTAATATTTCAGCATATAAAGTCACTATTTAACCAAGCTCCAACAGTTGAAAATTTATCAAACGTCATCTTAAAAGAAAAATTCTGTGTAAGACCACCTAAAATAATAAGTATTTTTATTTAATTTTAACTTTCTCTCTTCTCTTACATTTCTTTCCTTTCCCTTCTTTCTTTTTCTCTCTTATCTGTAAATATAAAAATACAATTTAAATTCCTAACTGTTTGTTTTGGTATTGTTCATGCTATTTGTAAAGTGATAGTAAGCACTGTTGTTTTATCCTTCACTCTTTCTTCCAATTCCTGACCCACAACCCATTATACCTCTGGACATTACTATGGATTCTGGGAGAGATTTTGGTGCTCAGGGGAGGTAACCAGGTTACAGGGAGAGTTTTCTGACAACATAGGGATTCATTTTTTGAAATATAGCATTATCTTTGTTCAAGGCTTCAAGAAGGGAGGTGATTTTCTCATGGTAAACGATCTGATCTCAAAAATGTTGCTTTTCACATAAAAAAGAAAATGAAAACCAATTTCAGAACTTCATGAGAAAGAGTTACAACACATGCTTTCTAAAGTTTTATCTTCTAAGGGTTAATGTAAAACATATTTCAAAGATAAGAAAAAGCTTACGTTTTATTTTGAAGTTTCAAACTCAGTTAACAAAGAATGGAAATAGAGTATTACATTCTAAGTGTAGATAATTAACATTTTATGATTACAGTAAGAATATTGAAGCTATTCTGTTCTACTAAGAAAGTCAATGTAATTGTAAATATCTCTGTTTGTGTGCATAAATTAAAGAATACTTAAACTTTCAGTGAAATCAGGTACATAGATATTTAAAAGGAATTTTACTGTGTATTTGCCTAGCTTAATTTTGAAGTAAATAAAAATCATAGAATCATGACATGCATGGAATTTTAAAATTGGTAGAATCCTTACAAACCAAATAATTCAGCTCCTTTATTTCACTGATTTGAAAATTGAGGTTTAAAAAATGAATAGCAATTTATATGAAACTTGAACAATTTAAAAAGAGTAAGACCTTCCATTGTTTAAATGAATTTAAATTAAAACAGTGGATCAGTTCAGGGATTGAAAACTTGCTAGCAATCATTGGTAATGTAGCCTTTATAAGAGTTTCATGTCAGGAGTAACCCTGTTTTTTAAAAAAGTCTGTTTTTAAAAGGTTTATCACAAGTAAATGAATGTAATGCACAAGAGTTTATGTGCATTTCTAATACAGTACAGTTAAGTGATATGTGAAGATTTCAGAGTGAAGTCATAAATGTCATCGTAAGTAGGGTTAGAAAACAGATTAGGAACAATTTATCCAGTTAGAAAAGATAATGGAAAGGTCAAAGTACTCACGAACCATGAAGATTTTAATTTTCCTGACATTTCCTCTAGAGACATGAAGTTCACAATCTCCAAAGAAGCTCGGAGGTTCTATCTCAAAGCTATAGAAAACATTCTTTTTTCATAGTTAATAACCAACTATAAGACAAGTGAATAGAAAAGCAGCAGTCCTAACAGAGAAAACACAATAATAATATTTTTTGGTGCTACTTAATTTGGAAGATCTACTGATTTCATCAGATCTATGTCATTTGGGAAATATAACATGAGTAAATATACTAGGGCCTGAAAGAAATATGCTGAATGTCAGCAAATTAGATTTGTCATAATGAACAACATTAAAAAAACTAAATTTCCAGGCTGAAGTTACAGGGCCCACATTCCAGTTATTTAATTTACCTATTGCCTTAAGCAAGCTATTTAGTTTCTTTGAGTTCTAGTTTTCATAGTCTGTAAACCAAAATAACTATATATTCACTTCAGGATCCTTACGGACACTGAAGTGATGGGGTATATAAAAGTTCTTGATAGTTAATACATATTTATTACTTTGAAAAACATAGTCCAAAATATAGACTGTATAGTATTTTATGTGATTTGGATAAATAATTAGAAGTGAAATATATAACTGGAAATAAAATATGTCACATGCACATAGAAAGTGAAGATGAGAATATTTTTTATCTTAACAAACAGAATCAAACACTAAATCTTAAGTATCTGATTATTTGAAAGAAAAGCATTTGATTAAATAATATCTTCAATATACACTTTTATTTTTATTAAAATTTGAGTAAATAAATGAATACATTGTGTGGTATGTTTTGTAAAATAATGTCTTCATTTCACATTCAGTAGGGCCTATTCAGTCTATTGCAAGAAATAGGAATATTGGAATAAGAAGGTAAAGCAGCCTTGGAGTACACCATATTTCTACAAGAGAGGAGCAATAGTCACCATTTATATCAAATTATATTTTCATTGAATTATCTTAAGAGTTGGAGAATTGTTTCCCTGTACAGGGTTTGTAGGACCACAACATCCAGGACTGAAGGATGCAATTTGATTCAGGTAGTAGGGAAATTCCCACTTGTTTCCCTCCCAATAATAATTATTGTCCTTTTTTACTTACACTTACGAAGTCCTAAACAACTGAAAATCAGTCTTTGACTCATGAGGAGAGAAAAAAAAATAGTTTCCCTTGTTAGTAAGTCGTGTTACTTTTTATGGACCTCAAACATTTGTCATCATAGAGAACTCTACCATTATTTAAAATTTACCATAAAATAGTCTACCATTATTTCATATTCGTTAAGTTTTATATTACTGCCTTACTAACTAAATATTTTATCTATATATTTTATGCATCTTTATTTTTGGCTCTGTATAAGAGAGCAGGAAAGATAAATGTTCTCATAGAAATCAAATTCACATATGACATAGTCAGCAAAATACAAAAGATGGCTATTTGGAAGTTTCAACTGCTATAAAATATGCCTAAGACTTTCAGGCTAGAATAGGGAAATGGTGAAAAGCCCTCTCAGTTTCAAAGTCTCTAGAAGCAGGATGACATCTGCCCAGTGAGTCTGCAGAGGAGATGCATAGATAGGTAGCATGCTGCTTCATTTTAGTGCTAGAGAAACTCGGAAAAAGGGGACGCTGGACATCAGGGAGATCTCACCCATAGTGTTTGTAGGAACTCCGTCTGGCTCTTAGACATAATTTATCCTGAAAGTCTGACAGGAACTCTCTTGGGGAAAGTTGCACTTAACTACCACTAGGTGTTTCTTTGCGTCCTTTCATCAGGGACCCTAATGCAAGTAGTAAGGGCTATAAAACTGAATGCCAGGCAATATACTCTAGAAGTAAGATACACACTATTAAATGACCTTGGACTGTCTTGGTCTCTCGATAAATGCAGACATGCGAATTACATCACTACAAGTACTGTCAAGTATGTAATAGCTTTAATGTTTTTAATACTGTATTTACTTCTTATTGTACTGTATTCACCAATTAAAAAATGTACCACATGAATACGTTCTATTTTGTCTTAGCTGTAGGAAGCGGGAAATATATTTTCAACGGAGCTGGTAAATGCAGGATGTTTAAAATGTTTATCACAAAGGGTAACTTTAACATTTAGAATACTACTCTGCCACCTAGAGGAAAATAGAGAGTCTGACATCTAATTGGAGGAAAGGTTAAACTAGAACCAATTCCTTGTGCACAGAATGTTAAATTATCGTAAACACTCTAAAAGCTCCATAGGCAGTGATATTTCCCACTAACCTTATGTAGAAAATAAGAGCAATAATGCTAAAAACATAATATTTACAAAAGCAAATAAACACACACATATGCCATGCAGCAAAAAAATAAAATCTGTATATGTATTTTTAGCTTTATTGAGGAATAATTGAGATATAACATTGTGTAAGTTGAAGATGTACAGTGTAATGATTTTCTTTACATACGTATTGCAAAATGATTACCACAATGAGTTTAATTAACACATCCATCATCTCACATAGTAGTGTTTTGGGGTGTGTGTGAATGTGTTGAGAAGTTTTAAGATTTACTCAGTTAGCAACTTTCACACGTATCATACAGTATTGTTTAATATATATAAAATATAATATGCTGTACATTAGGTTCAAGGACTTACTCATAACTGGAAGTTTGTGTCATATGAACATCCTTTCCTGTTTCCTCCGCCCCTACCAACCACTAATTAACTCCATTTTTATGAGTTCATTTCTTTTCATTTTGTTTTGTTTTTTAGATTCCACATATATGTGAGATCATACCATACAGTATTTGTCAAAATGTGTATATATACATTGATCTTTGCTTCTGTTTCTAATATAGAAAGAATAACTAACCTTCAAATAAATTATACCTGAAATAATTTTCTCTCCTTCCCTCTCTCTCTCATAAAATTATTTGGCTGCAGCTCTGTGTATTGGAATATAGTATCTAACTGTTTATGTCTTTTTTCTTCCAAGTGGCTAATTTTTGTATTCAGTGCCATAAAGGTATTAGAGCCCACCTGGCCCTCTGCACACTGTCCTGCATTACAGCCAGAGAAAAGGGCACCGTGCATTCTCGTCACTTTCTTGGAAAGTTTGATTCCTTTCAACATTTCTAATTTATTATTGCTTATTCTTAATGAAACTGAAAACTATAATGATTAAAGTATTTTTATGCACTATCAGTGTCCTGGTTACTTAAAGTCATGCATTTCTTGATTTGGATGATATATCAATTTTACTGTAGCTCTAACTTTTCTTGCAGTTGTTTTGTTATCTGTGTTCAGCAGAGCACATTCTGGTCAAGCACTTGTGTACAGAGAGATTTTAGGCAAGAAAATAAAGGAAGTGTATTAAAAAGCCACTGACCACTACATTGAGTGAATTTAGGTCAGAAGACAAGAAAATACCTAATAGCTCATACTGTCTCCTGCTATCTTGTTGAAAGGTCTCCATGCAAATTGGCATTTTTAAATAAGTCCACTTTGTGAGCAGAAACTAATCTAGTAAAGGTCAATTTATCTCAAAGCAAGTGTGAAACATAGTTTGTTGAATTGGACTATTCATTCATTTTATGGTAAAAGGAGCCATAATTCAATTCAGGTAAAATCTAAACATTTAAAGCAGCAATCATCTGTGAGTAAAATAAAGTAATGTACTGTTCAAAATAATTAAATAGAATCTACCGCGTCATCAAATAAATGACTCTCGGAAATCATCAGCAAAAAGGAAGTTAATGCTTTGTGATTCCTCTCACATGAAGAAAAATGTGCTCTGATTCTATGTTGCTGTACTAGTTCAGTTTCACAGTACTCTTCTGAATTATTAAGACTAAACATTTAATATGATCAACCTCATTCCTTTTTAAGTCTTTTAAGATGTAAAACAGAACACAGATACAAAACAAAAACAATGAAAAGCAAATATATAGCTTAACGAATTATTGTTAAGTTTTAAAGTAAGTACCATAAAAATCAAGAAAAAAAATAAACCAGAACTTTAAAGCCCCTCATAGACTCAGATTGAGTCTCAAACTGTCTTTCCCCTTAACAGTAGCCATTCTTGTCACTCTCCTGGTGACCATTTCCTTTCAGATCTTTATGGTTTGGTCATCCAGGTGTGCATCCCAATGCACAGTTTAGTCCATTTTACATTCATGAGTGTGATTTTTATGTCTCTTTTAACCTAAAGTGCCCTTTCTCTCCCTTTCATTTTTTATAATTTATCTGTTAAAACACTTGCAGCATTTGACCTTTAGAGTTCCCCAGAGTCTGGATTTTGCTGGAATATGAGCACAAAGATGAAACTACAAAAATGAGAGAAGTGGAATGTAAATTTTATGTATATTTGAAGAAGAATGCCCTCAATAAGATCATTAACAGACAGAACATAGAGGAAAGTATTATTGAACCTGAAGATGGGTTTGTAGAAATTATTCCAATTGAAAAACAAAAGAAAAAAAATGAGAGAAAGAAATATACATGAAACACAATTGATCTTAAAAAAATGAATTATTTCTTTACACAAAAAATACATGAGTTTTCATTACAAACTGTATTTGTAGTATCCAAAAAATAATACTAGCAATATATAGGAAAAAAATATTGATATACACAACAGCTTGGTTACATCTCAAGGGCTTTATGGTGGGTGAATAGAAGTCAAACTCAAAAAGTTATATAGTTTCATTTAAATAACATTCCCAAAATGAAAAAATTACAGATATGGAGAACATACTAGTGGTTGACAGGAATTAGGGAAGGGGTAGAAAATGACTTGAAAAGAAAATCATAAGGTATTGCCTTTCCATTTCCAACTTTTCCCTTATTTCAAACATCAGTATATGTAACTTGATTACTTGAAAAAATATATTAGTACTCCATTATTGCTCCCATTATTTTTTGCTTCTGCATTTTTTAAATTTCTTCTGACATATTTTGATATACTTTGTCATTCTTTTATAGATTTTTGGATTGAAATTTTAATTCACTTTGGATTTTCTAACATGAGTAGTTAGTTCCATTAATTTTCCTCCTTAGATTATTCTAGATGAATTATACAGATTCCATTATTCTATTGTAGATTAATCTATATGAGTTAATTCTACTATTCTATTACAAATTATGCCAGATGAAATATGCATATTTTAATATGCTAAATATTTTTATTGCTATTTTCTATGTTTTGCAGTTATGTATTTGCATCTCCTTTTAACTTACTTTATTATATTATGTATTATTATAGTATGTTTTCTATTTGCCACGTGGGTGGGTAACCTCTAAATTATTTTCAGGTGGGTTTGATTTCTTATGTTAGACTGCATAGATTTTTATATGATTTGCATTTCATTATAATGCACTGTTTCATAATATAGTCTAAACATGGTCAAATATTAAAATTTTTCTTAATTTGCTTGAAGAAACTCTATTCTCTAATTATAGAGGAGTTCAGATATGCATGTGAGTTTGTGTATGGGTGTGTGTGTTTGAAGAAAGATGTTTTATTGACTGTTTTTTATTTTTACATATTAAATCAACTTACAAATTTAAGTCAACTTCATTATCCCTTAACTAAAATAAGTGAATTAAATCTATCCACTTAGAAGTGAAATTGAATCTATTACTCTATGCGACTTTTGTAATTTTTCTTATCTATTATTACATGAATGAAAAAATACATTAATGAAAAAAATATGAAATAATACATGATGTATTATTGGGTCCATAACTGTTGTCCATGTATTGTGAATTATTCATTTCAACAATACAATAACTCTTTCTTCTCTTAAACTTTTAATGCTTTTTGCTTAAAAAGCTTCCTTTTCAGATACATGCTTTAAGTCTTCTTTATGTTTGTAATACTGTCCCCTTCTTTTTAATATTGTTAAACTTTTTACTGTATACTCTACAATACACTAAAATCGCCCATATCAAACGGCTCAATTCATTTTCACAAACTGAGTATATTTGAGTAGCTATGGTCTAAATCTACAAATCCTTTCCCCAATTATAACCACAACTAACCTCTAGCAATATGTGTTGTTTTAGACTATTTTTTATAAAAATATGCATATAGCACATATATGATTTATCTCACTCAATGTTGTGTCTGAGATTTATTAGTATAATTACCATTACATTACTGTGTGTCATTCTAGAGAATTTATTCCATTGCTGTTAGCAATATCTCTCAGTATTTTTTTTCATGAATGCTTCCCAATAAACCTTTCTAAGCAATATTTTTCCTATTTGTGCACCATGAAACTTTATACTACAGATATATTATGTATCTTTTATTAGATAGATAGAAATATAGATAGGTACACATTACCTATCTACTATCTGTCTATCCATCCATCCATCCATCCATCTATCCTTCCTACGTAAAGGAGTAAAATCTTTTTCCTAAAAACTGTTATGGTGATATCACCCCTTGAGAATAAGTGTTATATACAATTCAATTATATAAATGTATTAAAATTTTAGCATAATTTTATCCATTATGCTAATGATTGGTATAGTTTTCAGTTTGGAGCTGTTATGAATAAGGCTGCTAATATCAATTCAATACCTGACATTAAATTAGTGTATTTATGCACTTAGTCTGGGTATATACTTAGAAATTGAATTTCTAGATCATAGGATATTCATATGTTCATCTTTAGCAGATATTTGCACAGACTTTTTTGAAGTATTTGTAACTTTTCTTTCCACCAACATTAGGTCAATGATCTTATTACTACATGTCTTTGTCATATTTGATTTTTTTCACTTTTTACATTTTAATCATTACAGTAGATAATACATTGTCTCCTGTGAAAATTCTGTTATTTTGCCTATTTTTGTTGGACTTGAAGCAAAGAATAAATTGAATTGAAGGGTATGATATCTTTTATGACAGAAGTTAGTGTTTTTCTTCAGTCCTGCTCTAGTATGAAGCAGATTGAGAGAGCATTTCTAGTGTTACAACTCTATATATTATCTGCTTTCAAACAGCTTTATGAACATCAAGCTAGATTTTCCCTTTCACAGATGGTAGACAAGCCTGTATTTTAGATGGTAATGCATGAAACAACTCCTTTCAGTACTCTTACAGATGCTCAGAGACATCTGGCCTTACACCCAAGTACAAGAAACTAGGGCAATTTAAATTGAGTTCATGAAGCAGCCAGGAAAAGTCTCTCATGCACAGCTTTCCTAGGCATCTCATTAACTGTCTGTGATATTTGTCATTTCTTAAAAACAGGTCCTATATCGTTTGAATAAACATTTTAAATACCCTAAATTCATCAGTATTCTAATAAATAATTAAATAGGGCTACCATTGAATCTATAATATACATTTACTGATGCATAAAATAAGTTGGAAAGTGTGATTGCTTATATTATTCCTCTGAAGACTATGAAAGAGCCATTTAGAAACTATAGTATTTCACACACATTTAATTAAATACTTACACCTTAAAGAATTTTCACATGACATTTAGATTAAACATGCATGAATATATGCATTAAGAGGTAATAAATGTAATAATATTATTTATACACATTTACAGCTAAATATTCATGTTTGTAAACTATCAGTTACATTTTAAGTAAAAGGTAACGTATCATTTTTTAAAATTGCATATTAAAGAGTGAACTACATATAACTAGTTTCCTTTTTATTAACAGATTTCCAAGAAAACAATACTCAGTTCTGTCTATTGTGATAGAAGACATTAATGAAATGATACCTTTATTGTGGTAATCTCCATGTGCACAAATTCCCTTTAAAATAAGGAGAAATCATCTATTCGTTTTCCATAAATGACAACTTGCATTTTTACAAATTATTAGACTGAAGGGACTTTGAGCAGACATTTTTCATTATAACCCTTTCTCTATAAGTCTTGGGGTTTAAATTAATCATTTATTATTATTATTTTTTATAATGTCACCTCTTAAAGCAAGATGGATAGGTATGATTTGGAGGGCAATACACCGTCAGACATCTAGGTACCTCCCAGACACATCATGCTTAAATGAACTCCTGCTATTAAGGATCCATACTCCGGGACTCGCAGTTTTAAGGAATTTAAATTTTCAAAATATCTAAACTAGAGGAAAATTCAAATGTTCAAAAGCTCAGAGGCAGCGTCTATATGCATGGCCAAACAATCAGGTGGAAATTAGAAGAAACTAGGGAGAAAGGGACAGAGGCACCAGCAGGAGCCGCACTCAACGCTACAAAATATCAGGAGAGGGTGCCGGAGCTCCACTGCTTTTACTCCTCGTATTTTTGGAAAGCCAGTCCTGTCTACATACTTAGGAGTCTTGAGAGTTCAATAAAATTCTTCCCCCTTGCCTCCTAACATTGATAAAGCATTTCCTCCTTTAAATTATAATTCAGTTTCTCCGATTTAAGTTTCACGATTTTACTTTGAAGCATTCTTTGCCAAAAGCAAACATTAATTCTCTGTTACCCAGTATGTAAGAAAACGTGATGCATAATGATCCTGAGCAGGACATTCTGAAATACAACAGACCTAGATTTCATTTCCAGCTTCGTCACTTACAATGGGAATACTGTTGACTTTCAGATTCTCGGGCTCCAAATGTGCAGGAAGAGGATAACAATGACTTGTAGAATTGTTTCATAACTAATGTTTACAATTTATGTATACAACATATTCCTTGTCCCGATGAAAATATTCAGTAACATTGAGGAATATATACAGAACATCATCTGTTCTATGCACTGTGCAGTAATTATAATAGCTTTCCTCCATACTTCATATTGCAAAGATTTAAATTACTTAGTGTTAACAAACAAACTAAGATGTTATTGGTGTTTGTGTGTGTGCGCGCAAATATATATATGTGTGTTTCAACTCATTAACTTTGGAGAATTGGACAATTATACTTGTTATATCTATTATATTTATTTTATGCAATACTGTAGACACACTGCTTCTCTGAAAAACAGAGATACTCTCTACACTTACCGGAAAACTGTAAGTTAAAGTAGTCATAACCTTAAATTTTGTATCAGGCTCTTTGGATAACGTTTCAGCTATGCTTGATCTCCAAGCTGGGTTAGAGTTAGCACATGGTTTTCAATTTTCCTTCCTAATTCAAGCAAAAGTGATTGTCACTGTATCTATATTACAGCACTTCAGATAATACTCTAATGCCTTTTGAAATTATTTGCAGAATTTGGTTATTCCTATTCTCTCTGTTGTAAGTTTCAATATTGCATTTTAAAATCTTTTGAAATAATTGGTCCATAAAACATTTAAGTAAACAATTACATAATTATACTAACAGAACTACTCCAAATTTTAAAAGCAATTCCATGTTCTTTAAAAAATTCCTTCACTATATTCTCTGCATTAGGGTAAAAAATACATGGTTTTAAAGACTTGAGCTCAAGTAACCCCAAGAAGATCATAATGCATTTAAAGATATTTAATAAAGAGTCAAAAATAGAAAATGTTGAATGAAAGGGAAATTATAATATTTTTGGTTTTGAATTCAAAATAATTTATATCTTTTTCTTGTTTAATAATTAAAGAAGAAATTGGTTTTTAATAGTTTAAGAGATTCCAATTTTATGGTTAAAATTGTAATACCTACTCTTATAGATATTAGGCAAACACTGATAAAATTAATTTTGTTTCAACTCTTTCATTGAACAAATTGATTTCAAAAAAAATAAGGAAGTCAGAAATTCCCCAATAACCTGATTTAATATTCTTAAAATGTCTATTTACCTATTTATTTATCTATATACTGACAATATAGCTGTGACAGTTACAATTCCTTTCATAGAGTGATATTTTCTAGATAGAACTGTGACTTAGTTACAATTTAAGTTCTATATTTATCTAAAAATTCCCAAAATGGAGTAAGTCAGTATTCTTCTATTGCTTAACTGTGTTTAGTCTTTTGCCTACTGATTAAAGGCTAGAATTTAGTATTAGAAATCATATATGTATATATTATAGCAGTTAGCATTATGTCTGCCTTTGCTCTGTGACTAGCAATGGCTCACCAGACTGCACCCATCTTCAGAGGAAAGAGAGTATTTTGGCCACGGCAACTTTGATATGACTGTTTATCACTCTTGCTAAAGTGTCATCCTATCAGCTCTGTTAGGTTATACAATTGTAGTACTGTTTTATTAGAAAATGTGTGCAGTTGATATTTTTCACTTTATGCATCTGTAACTCCACCAAGGTTTCAGGAAACTTTTAGAATGCACTTCCACTGTAATTTTTATACAATCTAATTTTAAGAATAACTTGTTTTAATTTTTTAAAAGGTATGCATCATATTTTAGGTCTGGTAGAACTACTTTTCAAGTAGAAATTAGAGTAATATTTTTTGGAAAGAAATTGGGTAGTGTTTTGAATTTCTTCCTTAAATACTACAAAATTTCACGCACACAAATATTTTTCCAGTCATTTTGCTTGATATACAATCGATCATTTTTATGAAGATGCATGTCTTCTTTCATCTGGAATAAAGTTTCTTCTATTATTTTTCTCTTTATTTTTCATTTTTCTGTATTTCCTGTTCTATTATCTGCTTTACCCCTATCTCACTGCTCTTCTTGAAAGTTCATCAGTTTCTTCTAAATTTAGGATAACTTATTGGCTTCAATTTCTCAACTATTTAATTTTATGTTCAGTGCCTCTTTGGTAGTTTTTTATTTTTGTATGGTATTTTCATTTGTCACTCATGCGAAGGCATATTCTCAGAACTCATCTTGTTTGATTCATCTTGATCATGTTTCTTTTGAAACATTGTAGGCAGTATATGCCATAGAACATAAGGGAACAAGAAATCTTTTACATACAAAAATATTTTTTCAAAATCCTAAAATAATTCTTTCCAACCATTGTGCCATTTAATGTGTCTAATGATTTCCTTTTTAATATTCTCCCATTTGACAAACTGAATTTGTTGTTGGAAATTCAAATATACTCTGTTAGAGACATCACAGACCACTCTTGATATCCTTATGTGACAGGCCAAAGGAGAATACGGTTCATGCTTACTCTGATTTCCCCTTGATGGCTTGCTGATTCAGTTTGTCATAATACACAACGGCTGTGTTAACTATAATGCCGCTTGACCACGCAGAGGGCCTACGCTTGTCCAGTGGCTGCTCCTTCCAGAGGCTACGGTAATCATAGGTTCTGACTCATGCTTGGGGACATTTGCTCCTCTCTAACCATCACGCTACTAGCCTTTCAGTATTTTCAGCTGAAACCAGACTGGGAGCTTAGTGGGGCTCATGCCAAGTCAGAATTCTACTGGATGAATCACCAGGCAGACCACCAATGCTCAGGGAGCTAGACACCAATGCTCAAGGTTTTCTTTTGTATATCCCTTTATTTTGGTTCTAGCTCAAAGACAGTTGGTGCATAGTTCCCTTTTCTAAAGGACACAATTGTCCTTTTACAAAACCCACTAACAGTGCTTACATTTCAATCAGGCTACACTTCATGCCAAGTCATGGCTGAAAATGAATTTTGTACCGTGTGCATGTCAGAGGTCATACTACCATTGTTTTCTGAATGGCTTAGCTTGTTCCTACCAACTCTTGTGGGAAGATCTCTTCCATGTGGTGATTTAAGTTCCTGGTCCTTCTGTTTAACCAGAGGCATAATTTCCTGACATTTTGCCCCCTGCATTACTTGTCTATTAGCGAGAGGGTTCAGCTGTTTAATATTTAATGTTTCTCATTCCAGTGTTGTGACATTTATTCTTGTTAAGTAATGTGTTTTAAAAATTTCTCTTCTCCCCACAGAAATGTTTGCTGACGTTAATATAAATAAAATTATAAGTCACTAATATAAATAAAATTGTAGGTCATTTCTTTGCACTTAGCATAAATGAATTTTGGTTGTTGATAATTGAATCATTAGGTACTTCCAAACATCTTGCACATATTTTCTTAACTCAGGTTTGTCTAAGTGGATAAGAAATTTTTATCATTTTCCCCTAGAGGTTTTACAACCAATGTACACATTAGAAAAAGTGAAAAAATGGCATTTAAACATTGGTTTTTAAGTTGAGGTTCCTTTTATCAAGCGTTTACTTTCAGGAGAAGTGGAAGTCTCTTGGAAGATTTGTGATAAAATGGTTTCTCTGATGTCTGTGTCAGAAAAAAAACATCTACTTTAGGCTTTCTGATAGAAATTCATAATGAGGTCATTTTGTGAGTTTCATGATTTATGCAATTTGGAAACTACATCAATTTCTATTTCTTTTTATCTTTGTTTTCAAAATAAAATTTTATATTAAAAATTGTTGCAAGTAGGGGTTTGTGGGGGGGGACTTGGGGTAGAGGAGAGCCTAGTAAACATAATGTTCTTCAAAAAAATAAAAATTAATTAATTTAAAAAAATCGTTGCAAGTTAAAATTGTTATATATTTCTGAAGCTTTTGGCTAAAATTACTCAAAGTGTACATATACTTACAGTGCATTTTACATTTTGCTACATATATATTTTTCTTCAACCTCTAAAGGACATCTTATATCCCTTTCTTAGGGAAAAAGTAGCCCCTTGAGACCTTATCTAATTCTTTTCTTTCCACAAATATTACAATGTGTTTCTGGCCATTTTTTTCCTCTATATTTGATTATGACATCTTCCATTAATATTCCTGAAACTTATTTCCCTACTGTCGCCAATGACCTCCCGCTTACCAAATGTATTTATGTTTAATCTTCCTTCATCATTTCGCAGCTGGTGACACTTGTCATAATCTCTCCCTTTTGAAAAGTTGTTCCATAATTGGGTTTGGTGATCTCCTGCCTGTCTTCCCAGAGATTTCCCTCTTAGCTCTTCCTCCACTCTCAACTGCAGCATGCATGTTCTCAATCCTCTTTTAACAAACTAATTTCATCTAATGTGTCTATATATCATCTCCATGCAAATGACTCCAAATATATTTATCCAGCCTGGACTTGTACTGTGACCCCAGCATCAATTTTATATCTGTACTTAGTTAGCGTCCCTAACTTAGTATCTTGCCAGCACCTCAGTAATCATATTTCCAGTACACAATGACATGATCTGTTAAACCCATTCCTTCTCTTGCTGTCTTTATCTTACTGAAACTTCAGTGTTCCAGATCCCCCAAGTCAGTACATGTACCTCATTTCCATTTTTCCCTCTTGTTATACTCATAATCAATTACTCATTAAGATTTACACTTGATCCTACATCCAGATCATTTTCTAAGTCCATGTTTCTTTTTTTCACGTCTGTTCTCTTAATTCAGTCCTTCTTCCTCCCTGTTGGGATTACCTCCACAGCCTCCTATTTTCTCGCTGCCTTCAGTTATTTCCTGTATCACACAGTCCATCCCTGTTCCCCAGATCAACCCTTCTAAAATATTGCCCTGTGACAGACATAGTAAGGCTTCAGAAACAAACAAAAAGCTAGTGACTTAATACCACAGAAGTTTACTTTTCATTCTTTCTCATCAGGTTACCTGGGAGAGGAGGGGCACTTGCCTGGGTATTTCCTCCTTGAGGCTCTAGCCTGAAAGAACCTCCACAGTTCCAAGTGACAGCCTTGCTCTCAGCCTCGCTCTGTCAGGGGAAGAGACTGCAGCAGATGGCACAGCAGCTCCACAAACTTTCACCTGGCAAACGACCCATTTCACTTCTGTCACATTCTCTTGACCAAAGAAAGGCACAAAACCTTATCTAATTTTATAGAAAACTGAAATTGTCCTAAGCCGTCCTAGAGCCTAAAGCTCATAGTTTTGTGATTTTGTGGGGGTTTTGTCTGTTTGTTGTTATTTCATAAAATATTCCCAGCTACCACTGACTATAGGCTAGAGTGCAAACTCATAAACTTCATAATCTAGACACTAATAAACATTGAACTGTAACTCCCCTAATAGCTTCTCTCATACATTCTTGTGATGAAGTTCTGCAAGTAGAGTGTGCTTTTCTCATCTAGATTCTCACTTTTTTTTAAATATTCGTTTGATTTTTATACTTGATTTATATGTGGATCCAACATTTCTCCTTTTATTATTATTATTATTTTTATTTTTAATAAATTGCTGAAGTGGTAGGTAGATGCATGATAATGGTAGAAAACAGTTTAGTGTTGTAAGAGAGCAATTGTAGATGATCCTGTGTGTGCCCGCAGACTATGTGCTAATCCGAGCTAGACAGGGGCAATAAAACATCCACGGATGCAGAAGCTTTCTCTCAAAACGTGAGAGGTGAGGTTCTAAGCTTCACCACTGTTGTTCCCCAATTTCTCACCTGATGGCCCCCCTGTGACTGTGCCTGTCTTAGGTTGTTCCTCCCTTGAGGAATCTTACCCGTCTCTGGCTAACCAGTCATCTTCCGGGGCGATACAGGGAGATGTAAAGTTGGTAAGTGAGAGAGAGGCCATATTGTTTGAAAAGGTTAGCTTTTTACTTCTTTGCAGATTTATGCCCTGTGGCTTCTATGCCCAGCACTTGTCTCGAGGTATCTTTGCCACCTGGAGGAATTATGACACTTGGTAAATTCGATATGAGGCACGAATTCTATTTAAGGGTTGTAATTAGGAAGGAAGAAGAAAAGCTATAGAGGTAGCATATGGAAGAAAACATGGGAGGATTGATTATTTCTTTGACATATCTTCTTGTAGAGTACCTTAAGCATGTATAGGTTTTAAACTACTAACTAACTTGCGCACACATATTAACATAATAGGAATACTGTGACATAAACTAAGCAAATCTGTAATTACCAGCCATCTCCAGTGAAGCCAAGAAAGCCAGTTAGGCACCCTAGGCATTTGTGAAAATTTGTCTATGATATGATGGATATTGTCCAACTGTACTTGAACAGTCTGAGAGAAATCAGACAAATTAAAGCAACCCATTTCTGGGATCTGTTCACATCCCATATGTTCTTTTAACCGTAGATAGTCTATAGTCATAAGATTTTGGAGTGCTGCAACTTGCACCCCTCCCAACTCCTGGTTGAGTTCCAACAGTACAGATCCACTCAAATTCGTTGTCTCACTGTATGCACATGCCAGCCTAGACATCTCCCTCCTCATTCCAGTGGCAAGTCCAGGAAACGGTGGGATGGACGCAGCCACAACCGCAGCATCGCCCGGATCCCTGTGGAGGCTTTTTGATGATCATCCCCCGGCACGAGTCCTCCAGAGAATGCTGATGCCGGAAGCTCCTCCTCATACCGTATCTTAGTTCATTTTCTGGGTAGCCAAGCTAGGCCTTGATCTTCTGCATAGAAACAAACAGACCCTTTGCACACACTTTGACATGCCCTCTATACCACTGTGCAGAACTCATTGGAGGTCAGCACACAGGAGCTGCTTTTTTTAATTTTTATTTTATTTATTTATTTATTTTATTTTTATCAAGAGAAAGGAATATTATCAGAAAAGAGTACCTCCATAGCTGATTATCTTACACCCTTTAAGTGATCAAAATTAAGGATATTTAAAGCATGCGTTAATCTTTGATTTACCAATAGTTTTATCCTATCAAGGAGAAATCCCCCTTTTCTTTCTTTCTTTTTTTTTCCTTTATTTTTTTCTTTTTTTTAA
This sequence comes from Manis javanica, assembly GCF_040802235.1. Taxonomy (NCBI): domain Eukaryota; kingdom Metazoa; phylum Chordata; class Mammalia; order Pholidota; family Manidae; genus Manis; species Manis javanica. The sequence continues at coordinate 25,144,721 of NC_133164.1, forward strand.
TCTTTAATCTACACTTACATGAAGAATACTATGTTTACTATGCTCTCCCGTATACCAAGTCCCCCCTAAAAACCACATTACAGTCACTGACTATCAGCATAGCAAAATGTTGTAGAATCACTACTTGTCCTCTCTGTGTTGTGCAGCCCTCCCTCCCCTTTCTCCCTCCCCCCATGCATTCAAATCTTAATACCCCCTTTCTTCTTCCCCCCCTTATCCCTCCCTGCCCACCCATCCTCCCCAATTCCTTTCCCTTTGGTACCTGTTAGTCCATTTTTGGATTCTGTAGTTCCGCTGCTGTTTTGTTCCTTCAGTTTTTCCTTTGTTCTTATACTCCTCAGATGAGTGAAATCATTTGGTATTTCTCTTTCTCCACTTAGCTTATTTCACTGAGCATCATACTCTCCAGCTCCATCCATGTTACTGCAAATGGTAGCATTTTCCCTCTTCCTATGGCTGAGTAGTATTCCATTGTGTATATGTACCAATCTTCTTTATCCATTCATCTACCTATGGACATTTAGGTTGCTTCCAATTCTTGGCTATTGTAAATAGTGCTGCAATAAACATAGGGGTGCATCTGTCTTTCTCAAACTTGATTGCTGTGTTGTTAGGGTAAATTCTTAGGAGTGGAATTCCTGGGTCAAATGGTATGTCTGTTTTGAGCATTTTGATGAACCTCCATACTGCTTTCCACAATGGTTGAACTAATTTACATTCCCACCAGCAGTGTAGGAGGGTTCCCCTTTCTCCACAACCTCGCCAACATTTGTTGTTGTTTGTCTTTTGGATGGCAGCCATCCTTACTGGTGTGAGGTGATACCTCATTGTAGTTTTAATTTGCATTTCTCTGATAATTAGTGATGTGGAGCATCTTTTCATGTCTCTGTTGGCCATCTGTATTTCTTTTTTAGAGAACTGTCTATTCAGTTCCTCTGCCCATTTTTTAATTGGGTTATTTGTTTTTTGTTTGCTGAGGCGTGTGAGCTCTTTATATATTCTGGACGTCAAGCCTTTATCGGATCTGTCATTTTCAAATATATTCTACCATACTGTAGGGTTCCTTTTTGTTCTATTGATGGTGTCTTTCGCTGTACAGAAGCTTTTCAGCTTAATGTAGTCCCACTTGCTCATTTTTGCTGTTGTTTTCCTTGCCCGGGGAGATATGTTCAAGAATAGGTCACTCATGTTTATGTCTAAGAGGTTTTTGCCTATGTTTTTTTCCAAGAGTTTAATGGTTTCATGACTTACATTCAGGTCTTTGATCCATTTTGAGTTTACCTTTGTATATGGGGTTAGACAATGGTCCAGTTTCATTCTCCTACATGTAGCTGTCCAGTTTTGCCAGCACCATCTGTTGAAGAGACTGTCATTTTGCCATTGTATGTCCATGGCTCCTTTATCAAATATTAATTGACCATATATATTTGGGTTAATTTCTGGAGTCTCTAATCTGTTCCACTGGTCTGTGGCTCTGTTCTTGTGCCAGTACCAAATTGTCTTGATTACTATGGCTTTGTAGTAGAGCCTGAAGTTGAGGAGTGAGATCCCCCCTACTTTATTCTTCTTTTTCAGGATTGCTTTGGCTATTCGGGGTCTTTGGTGATTCCATATGAATTTTTAAATTATTTGTTCCAGTTCATTGAAGAATGTTGCTGGTAATTTGAGAGGGATTGCATCAAATCTGTATATTGCTTTGGGCAGGATGGCCGTTTTGATGATATTAATTCTTCCTAGCCATGAGCATGTGATGAGTTTCCATTTGTTAGTGTCCCCTTTAATTTCTCTTAAGAGTGACTTGTAGTTTTCAGGGTATAGGTCTTTCACTTCTTTGGTTAGGTTTATTCCTAGGTATTTTATTCTTTTTGATGCAATCGTGAATGGAATTGTTTTCCTGATTTCTCTTTCTATTGGTTCATTGTTAGTGTATAGGAAAGCTACAGATTTCTGTGTGTTAATTTTGTATCCTGCAACTTTGCTGTATTCTGATATCAGTTCTAGTAGTTTTGGGGTGGCGTCTTTAGGGTTTTTTATGTACAGTATCATATCATCTGCAAATAGTGACAATTTAACTTCTTCTTTACCAATCTGGATTCCTTGTATTTCTTTGTTTTGTCTGATTGCCGTGGCTAGGACCTCCAGTACTGTGTTAAATAACAGTGGGGAGAGTGGGCATCCCTGTCTGGTTCCTGATCTCAGAGGGAATGCTTTCAGCTTCTTGCTGTTCAGTATAATGTTGGCTGTGGGTTTATCATATATGGCCTTTATTATGTTGAGGTACTTGCCCTCTATTCCCATTTTGCTGAGAGTTTTTATCATGAATGGATGTTGAATTTTGTCAAATGCTTTTTCAGCATCTATGGAGATGATCATGTGGTTTTTGTGTTTCTTTTTGTTGATGTGGTGGATGATGTTGATGGATTTTCGAATGTTGTACATTCCTTGCATCCCTGGGATGAATCCCACTTGGTCATGGTGTATCATCCTTTTGATATACTGTTGAATTCTGTTTGGTAATATTTTATTGAGTATTTTTGCATCTACATTCATCGGGGTTATTGGTCTGTAATTTTCTTTTTTGGTGGGGTCTTTGCCTGGTTTTGGTATTACGGTGATGTTGGCTTCATAGAATGAGTTTTAGAGTATTCCCTTCTCTTCTATTTTTTGGAACACTTTAAGGAGAATGGGTATTATGTCTTCTCTGTGTGTCTCATAAAATTCCGAGGTAAATCCGTCTGGCCACGGGGTTTTGTTCTTGGGTAGTTTTTTGATTACCGTTTCAATTTCTTTGCTTGTAATTGGTTTGTTTAACTTTTGTGTTTCTTCCTTGGTCAGTCTTGGGAGGTTGTATTTTTCTAGGAAGTTGTCCATTTCTTCTAGGTTTTCCAGCTTATTGGCATATAGGTTTTCATAGTAGTCTTTAATAATTCTTTGTATTTCGGTGGAGTCTGTCGTGATTATTCCATTCTCATTTCTGATGCTATTGATTTGTGTTGATTTTCTTTTTCTCTTAATAAGTTTGGCTAGAGGCTTATCTATTTTGTTTATTTTCTCAAAGAACCAGCTCTTGGTTTTGTTGATTTTTGCTATTGTTTTATTCTTCTCAATTTTGTTTATTTCTTCTCTGATCTTTATTATGTCCCTCCTTCTGCTGACTTTAGGCCTCATTTGTTCTTCTTTTTCCAGTTTCGATAATTGTGATGTTAGACTATTCATTTGTGATTTTTCTTCCTTCTTCAAGTGTGCCTGGATCGCTATATACTTTCCTCTTAAGACTGCTTTTGCTGCATCCCACAGAAGTTGGGGCTTTGTGTTGTTGTTGTCATTTGTTTCTATATATTCCTTGATCTCTATTTTGATTGTTCATTGATCCATTGATTATTTAGAAGCATGTTGTTAAGCCTCCATGTGTTTGTGAGCCTTTTTGTTTTCTTTTTACTATTTATTTCTAGTTTTATACCTCTGTGGTCTGAGCTGTTGGTTGGTAGAATTTCAGTCTTTTTGTATTTACTAAGGCTCTTTTTGTGGCCTAGTATGTGGTCTATTCTGAAGAATGTTCCATGTGCACTTGAGAAGAATGTGTATCCTGTTGCTTTTGGATGTAGAGTTCTATAGATGTCTATTAGGTCCATCTGTTCTAGTGTGTTGTTCAGTGCCTGTGTGTCCTTACTTATTTTCTGTCTGGTGGATCTGTCCTTTGGAGTGAGTGGTGTGTTGAAGTCTCCCAAAATGAATGCATTGCATTCTATTTCCTCCTTTAATTCTGTTAGTATCTGTTTCACAAATGCTGGTACTCCTGTGTTGGGTGCATATATTTAGAATGGTTATATCCTCTTGTTGGACTGAGCCCTTTATCATTATGTAGTTTTCTTCTTTATCTCTTGTCACTTTCTTTGTTTTGAAGTCTATTCTGTCTGATATTAGTACTGCAACTCCTGCTTTCTTTTCACTGTTGTTTGCCTGAAATATATTTTTCCATCCCTTGACTTTTAGTCTGTGCCTGTCTTTGGGCTTGAGGTGAGTTTCTTGTAAGCAGTATATAGATGGGTCTTGCTTTTTTATCCATTCTATTACTCTGTGTCTTTTGATTGGTGCATTAAGTCCATTTACATTTAGGGTGACTATTGAGAGATATGTACTTATTGCCATTGCAGTCTTTAGATTCATGGTTACCAAAGGTTTAAGGTTAGCTTCTTTAGTATCTTACTGCCTAACTTAGCTCGTTTATTGAGCTGTTATATACACTGTCTGGTGATTCTTTTCTTCTCTCCCTTCTTATTCCTCCTCCTCCATTCTTCATATGTTGTGTGTTTTGTTCTGTGCTCTTTTTAGGAGTGCTCCCATCTAGAGCAGTCCCTGTAAGATGCCCTGTTGATGTGGTTTGTGGGAAGCAAATTCCCTCATCTTTTGCTTGTCTGGGAATTGTTTAATCCCACCATCATATTTAAATGATAGTCGTGCTGGATACAGTATCCTTGGTTCAAGGCCCTTCTGTTTCATTGCATTAAATATATCATGCCATTCTCTTCTGGCCTGTAGGGTTTCTGTTGAGAAGTCTGATGTTAGCCTGATGGGTTTTCCTTTATAGGTGACCTTTTTCTCTCTAGCTGCTTTTAAAACTCTTTCCTTGTCCTTGATCCTTGACATTTTAATTATTATGTGTCTTGGTGTTGTCCTCCTTGTATCCTTTCTGTTGGGGGTTCTGTGTATTCCGTGATCTGTTCGATTATTTCCTCCCCCAGTTTGGGGAAGTTTTCAGCAATTATTTCTTCAAAGAGACTTTCTATCCCTTTTCCTCTTTCTTCTTCTGGTACCCCTATAATACGATATAATACAAATATTATTCCTTTTGGATTGGTCACATAATTCTCTTAGTGTTGTTTCATTCCTGGAGATCCTTTTATCTCTCTCTATGTCAGCTTCTATACATTCCTGTTCTCTTGTTTCTGTTCCTTCAATGGCCTCTTGCATCTTATCCATTCTGCTTATATATCCTTCCAGGGTTTGTTTCACTTCTGTGATCTCCTTCCTGACATCTGTGATCTTCCTCCGGACTTCATCCCATTGCTCTTGCATTTTTCGCTGCATCTCATCCCATTGCTCTTGCATTTTTCTCTGCATCTCCGTCAGCATGTTCATGATTTTTATTTTGAATTCTTTTTCAGGAAGACTGGTTAGGTCTGTCTCCTTCTCAGGTGTTGTCTCTGTGATCTTTGTCTTCCTGTATTTTTGCGTTTTCATGGTGATAGAGACAGTTTGCAGAGCTGGTACGAGTGACAGCTGGGAGAGCTTTCCTTCTTGTTGGTTTGTGGCCTTCCTTTTCTGGGAGAATAACAACCTCTAGTGGCTTATGCTTGTCAGCTGTGCGCAGACAGGGCTTCTGCTACCTGCCTGTTTGCTATGGAGTTTATCTCCGCTGTGCTATGGGTGTGGCCTGGCTGGGGCTCTCCTTCAAAATGGTGGAGCCCCATTGGAGGGGGAGCAGCCGGGAAGCTATTTATCTCCATAAGGGGCCTCTGTGCTCCCTGTTGCCCAGGGGGTTAGAGTGCCCAGAGATCCCCAGATTCCCTGCCTCTGGGCTAAGTGTCCTGTCCTGCTCCTTTAGGACTTCCAAAAAGCACTCTCCAAACCAAAACAACAACAGCAACTACAAAAGAGAAAAAAAAAAAAGGGAAAAACGCATGATTTTCTTTGTCCTCAGGCGCCGGTCTCAGGCACCCGTTCACTGGTCTTGCTGCCCTGTTTCCCTAGTATTGGGGTCCCTGTCCCTTTAAGGCTTCCAAAAATCACTCACCAAAAAAAGGGAAAAATGCGCAATTTTCTTTGTCCTCAGGCACCGGTCTCAGGCACCCGCTCACCAGTCTTGCTGCCCTGTTTCCCTAGTATTGGGGTCCCTGTCCCTTTAAGGCTTCCAAAAAGCACTCGCCAAAAAAAAAAAAAAAAACACTCCCATTTCTTTGTTCTCCGGCGTCAGCCTCAGGCACCCGCTCACCGGTCCTGCCGCCCTGTTTCCCTAGTATCCAGGACCCCACGCATGCACTGTGTCTGCGCTCTGGTCCGGAATCGTGGGGCTGGGTGTTCAGCAGTCCCGGGCTCTCTTTCCCTCCCTGCTGACTCCTCTCCACCCACCAGGGGCCAGGGGGAGGGGTGCTCGGGTCCCACCGGGCCAGGGCTTGTATCTTACCCCCTTCCCGAGGTGCTGGGTTCTCACAGGTGTGGATGTGGTCTGGATGTTGTCCTGTGTCCTCTGGTCTCTATTTTAGGAAGAGTTGTCTTTGTTATATTTTCATAGATATATGTGGTTTTGGGAGGAGATTTCTGCTGCTCTACTCATGCCGCCATCCTGGCTCTGCCCCCGATTCTCACTTTTTTAAATTGGAAATTTTTATCTACTTTTGCTTGGAAATTTTTTTATTGGAAATTTTTATCTATTTTTCTTATTCAGTCCTGCCTATCATATGTTCATATTTAAGTAATGTATACATTAAGCAACTATATAATAAATGAATGCTTATAAGAAGTATAAAATATAGAGAATATAAATGAGATTTAAAATAATCCATAATTCTACCACCAAAAGGTAATGACAGCATTTGACGTAATATCCAGTTCTTTAGTCGGTGTTTACATTTTATGGTTTTGAGTTCATATAAAATTATTCCTTTCACTTATTACTTATCATATGATTTTACTTTCTGAAAGTATTTTTCAAGAATACTTTTAGACAGGCCAAAAATGAAACCATTCCATAACTTTGTGAGAGTTTACAGGAGTATTTTAGAGCTGCCATGAATGCTCTTGTGTCATACGTAAGCTCTCCAACTGTTGGAAAACAATGACCTATCTATATTTTTAAAGGTACACCTCCTGTTTCCTTATAAGTTTTTTTTAATTATGCAATTATCTAATCCTCCATTCAGCTGTAATGCTTTTGAGGGTAAGATCCATTCCTTATACATGTTATATACTGTGAGTGTTTATAAAATAAAGAAATGAGCATAAAGATACAGGCATACCTTGGAGACACTGTGGGTTTGATTTCACACCACTGCAATGCGATGAATATTTCAATAAAGTAAGTCAAGTGAACTTTTTGGCTTCCTAGTACATATTAAAGTTATTTTTATACTGTACTGTCCTCTAAGTGTGCCATAGCATTATGCCTTAAAAAAAATTATATGCTTTAACTAAAAAAATACTTCGTTGCTGAGTAATGCTCACCATTATCTGAGCCTTAAAAGTTGTAATCACTGATCATAGATCACCATAGCAAATATAATAATAATGAAAAAGTTTGAAATAGTGCAAAACTTACCAAAATGTGACATACAGACATGATGTGAGCAAATGTTGGGAAAATGGTACTGATAAACTTGCTTAATGCAGGTTTGTCACAACCTTCAATTTGTAAAAATGGCAGTGTCCTTGAAGTACAAGAAAGCAAAGTGAAAGAGATATTCCTATATTAGGAAGGAGACTGGGCCGGTGACGCAGGGAAGTCAGAGTGAAACCAATGTCAAGAAAGCAGACAAGCAGTTTATTATGCTCTTTAATAGAGCAGCCTCGACCTCGTGTCAGAGGGCCCTGAATATTTAGGGCAAGTTCCCTTTTATGGGGTTTGCCAGAGGCTTTTAGGAGGGATATTGTTATTCAAACAAGTGTTGATTGACAGGCTGCCAATAATGTAAGCTAATTTCTACTGTGCATGCTCTTTGCTAGAATTCTCTCTGATTGCCCACAGAGGGGGACAAAACAACAATGCAGATTTATTTAAATGACTTTATAATGAGGAAAGGTTACTTCAGGACACCCCAGGAGCATGCCCAGTTGACTCTAGCTTGTGGGCTTTCTCTTTGGTTGTACTCCTCCTGATAAGGATTTTCTCATTGGCGGAAGCTATCTGTAGTCTCAACTCTCTAGTCTCCACTTCCATGTGATCACTCTGACCTCTCCTCTTACTTATCTCTGGCTTCCTGCCTAACACCTGTGTAAACATCTCCCATTTGCTTCTCAGTCAACATTTTGGATCTAGTCATTATTGCAGCAATCATATAGATACAGATAAAACTTAAGAAGAAGATACTAACATACTTCAACTCTAATGTATATCTCCTATTTTTGACCCCTGGCTTTTCTGCCACTGCCTGCAGCACTCCTGTGCAAGCCCACAGAGCCATACTGTGCATGTGCTGTCCTGGACCCTAGAGGTTTGAGGAAGTTACCAATCTTGGAAAAATACTTGATCAAAGAGGTACTGGTGGTCAATAAATGCTCTCTCATGTGTCTAAGACAGCAGTCTTGAGACATATACTAAAAGGTACTCTGAGCTCACATTAAGATTGAGACCCAGTACTCACAGTGGTACTCAGTTAAGATATTTCATCCTTGGTCTGACTTTTCTTCTTTTAATTCCCTATGACTAACTAACAGAGGAAAACACTCAGAAAAGTTAATAGATGGGTTAACATGCAATGTTTGAGCTAGCTAAGAGAAATCCTTCCAGTGGCCTGAATTATAGACAGTGCACTTAGTCATCACTTTGTATTTGTTGTGGTTCTACATCAAATGTTGGACAATGATGATTGTCTAATTGTTCATGGGCCTATAAGAAGCAAGATTGGAAAAATGGAAACCAGGATGTTTGGGAAGGAGATCAGTGGATGGGCTGAAGAAATGTGGTCACTATTCATGAAATGTTTCACATTAATGCCCCCTATAAAATACCCGCAATATAGGAGTCATTCAACCACTAACTATTCAGGATGACTCATTATGTGTATGTCAGTCAGGCCTTTCTTTTACCCTCTAGGAGCCAGGAAAGGAAAGATTTTGGTGGAGGATATGGAAGACACGCCTTATTCCCAACAGCATGAGATTTTTCTAAGTCTGTTCTAGCCAGTGTTATTACTGAACCCCCAGTCATCCTTCAGCCAAGATGGATGCTGAGCAAAAAGTATGGCCCCATTCCTTAAGATGTCACTTAGTCTTAGGTTGCTTACATTGAATCCCTTCCATGTCGGGAGTCAATCACTTTACCTCATCTGAATGACATCCCTTAATGAAGGTTTTTTCTCACTAGCTACACTGCCTGCAGTACCTCTGCCATTGCCACCAATGACTGACAGAATACCTGATTTATCAACATAAGCCCTTAGAGATATTTCTCAGACCAAAGAATCTACCTGTGGAAAAGGAGCTTTAATGGGCATATGAATACAGAGTGAAACAATCTTGCTCTGTCATCTAGAAGCAGTCAGCTTCATTGAGTGTCATTTAGCCTATTACAAAGCTCAACTGAGGTGTCAGTTTAGAGACAATACCCTGAAGATCAGAGAATTGTCCTCCACATTGTGGTATGTGCACTGAACCAATTAGTGATTCTTAGCACTGTCTACTCAATAACTAGAATATACTGGTTACCAAGTAACATATGTATACACACACATATCCCATGTATATACTATATATAGTTTATATACATACACATAGATTGATAGATAGATGCCAGTTATCACGATGTAGAAGTAGGATTTTTTTCCTGTATCTGCAATGGAATCTCTACTTTCATATATATAGTATTTATCTCCATTTCCATATATATAGTATTTCAAATAATATTGTTTTTGCAAATTTCTATCCTTTGAAAAATGTTTAAACTTAAACTCTTATCTAAAGAAGACTATATAACAGTCCAAGGCTATTGCAATCATTTTTTGGAAATTATAAAAATGATTCACTTGGGGAAGTTGCATATCTTTACCCTCTGTTGTTTTAGAAGCCTAGTTCCTAAGGTAATGCTTTGCCTTGGGAAGCATTGAGAATTCCACTGAATTAGAAGCTACACTTATCACCTAGCCATTTTGAGTTTCCCATGTCAGTAGACCAGCAGACAGAAAAATAAGTTATATTGGCAGAGGTGACTGATACCAATTGCTAATGAGCTGGAGCTGTAACTGCACATTACTACCTATGCAGAAAAAGAACATGCTTAGAAACATAAAGGTAGAGTCACTGGGATATATTTTTGCAGTTCCATGCCTAATTATAGATGTAAACAGGCACTAGTAGCAACCACAATATCTGTAAAGAAACTAATGCATTCAACATTGAGGGGATGAAATTGAGCCATCCAAAAACGTTGAAACGCTGGCCTGGAGTGAGGGAAATCTGTAGTCATTGGTGAAAAAAGAGATGATGATTATTAATTTTGACCTTACAAGTTTTTGGAGGGGACTATAGCTAGTTCCATTAACCCACTTGTATTGAATATCTTTGAAGAGATCATCACTGATTGCCAGCATGACAGTTCAGTGAAAGACTTCATATAAGGTAGGACACAGTGGATATGAACAGTACAAGGGGGAGATTCTGCCATATATTTTTGCCATGTATCTGTACTCTCTTGGTTAAAATTTGCACATCAGACGTTGTTGGAGAAACCAGTTGCCCACGGGTTATAGCCTGACAGTAGCTTGCCTCAGTTCCACAGTCTCTCATGTTGTCTGTGTTAAGACTTTTCTGCTGCTGTCCTTTTGAATGCCCGAGACAGTACTGTCCAGAGTGGAGACATAGCACACTTAACAAGTAAGAGAGTTAGTCCAGTGGGGGCAACCCAGGACCATCAGAGGATGAGAGCGTATCTTGGGGGGACTAGTCTGAGGTTCATTCTACACAGTTGTTTCAAGCGTCCCCTGAAATATTGAGCTTCTTTGCCCACAAACCTACTGTGTGATGTGTCTTCAGATCGCCGTTCTCTCCTCTCTTTCTCCCTCTCCACTTTCTCCAGTTGGTTTCCTGAGGTCACTTACAAATGAGCTACCACAGAGAACCACATGTTTCTCCTGATATCATTTTGGAGGACACTTCAAACTAAAACACACACCCAAACATAAAATGTTTATTTAAACTCATAAGCTGGTTTTAATAAAGAATATTTAGTCTAGAATTTCATATTGGTTATTAGTCATAAATTGTTCCTTATATGAGTAATAGTATTTGCAAATGTTGCTTTTGGAAATTTCCATTCTTTGAAACATGTTTAAACTTTAATTTTTATCTGAAGAGGAGCACATAATAGTCCAAGGCTATTACAGTCACTTTTTGGACATTATAAAAATTATGTACTCATTAAAGTTTCTGCATTCAAGGTTAAGGATTTTTATTTTTGATGGAAAAGGGAGGGCACTGAGGAGGCATGAACTTTATCATCAGCCCCTGATCTTCTAAGAAAACAAATCTATTGTGCTATCTATCAGATAAATTCTGCTAGTTACATGTAAGCAAATTTTAATTTGCATTAAAAGCAGCAAAAGGTTTTGTTACTTCTTACATATGAAAAACATATGCTTCTGTGTTATATGGTAAAATCATGAATTGTTTCTTTTAAAATGTTTATTAGAAATTACCATTTCTGTGTAGTTGAGAATTGCATAATTCAAAGGCACACTCAGGGGATTCTGATACAGATGGTCCCAGAACTCTCGCTGAAATAGTTGACATAAACTATTACATCATAATGATACTAGATGTTAATCTAAAAAGACATTCTAAGAAAGCTTTCAAGCAAATTCCAATAAAAAAGGAAGAATGGAATTTTGACCTATTGACAGACTTACTGTTAGGAAGGATAGGTATTCCAAATTAAATAGATCCTAGGCTGTACAGTAATTAAAGTTGTTGAATTCAGTGGGTGTTTAGTATTTTCTAAACAACATTCCCTGTCATATTAAAATGAAGTGGTACCTTTAACTGTATTGGTTTTATATTTTGCTCACATTTAATTTGTACAGTAATTTAGATTTTGTAGATATAATAAGAACTATAATCATGAAAAACTGATACACAGTTTCATATGTTCATATTTAAATAATTGTATTATAGGTAATACAATGTGGAACCTGGCAAAATTTGTTTTTCTTCTAAAAGAGTTCTGAACAACATTGATATCAGGGCACAGGGTTCTTATTGCAGGAACAAAAAGTCTGTCTCCCATTTGTGTAATGTTTCAACTTGAATTAAATTTGAAAAGCAGAAGGTGATAAAAGGAAAGCCTTGTTACCCAAACAGCAGAGGTAATAAACGGTGAGCTCTCCGATGTCATCTGTCCCCTCCTCTCACTATGCACCAGCCCATGACCTTTAGTCATTTTCCTGTTGGAAATTACATTCTTGCAGATTCAGAACTTTTGACTATACTGTTCCCATAGGTTGGCACTGTCTTTATATCCTTACTTCTCCTTGAATATATATTTTCTGCTTTTCAGTTATCATTTCATATGCCCCAAAGCTACCTTCTCTGTCCCTTCATTGAATTTATTGCAATTCTATAAACCGATATTTTTAAATTATTTCATTAATGGTTTTCTTTATGAATTTTAACTTCTAAGAGAGCAAGGAAGGATGTCTCCCTCACTCAATACTGTAATGTCTGTGCCAACAAACCATCATGTGCATAGAAGTCTCTGGATTTGTATTTGCTGAATCAATGAACAGATTGATTCATATTTATGAGGATTGCTGGGATCCATCCCCAGTACATGTCCATTTTGTACTCAATGTATTAGATTTTTATTGCTGCTGAATCAAATTACCACAAACCTAGTGACTTAAAACAAGACATGTTATCATTTACATTTTTTGGTAGGTCATAATTCTAGAGTTTAGAAGCCACCCAATTCCTTTAATCTCTGTCTTCCTCCTCCATTATCAAAGCTGGCAACAATGAATTTCTCTGACATTCTTCTGTCAGCACATCTCTTCTGACTACAGTTGGGAATAGTTCTTTGCATGTAAGAACCCATGTGATTACATGGGCCTCACCTGGATAGTATGGTGTAATCTCTCCATTTTAAAATTCTGAGCCTTAACCGTATCTGCAAAGTCCCTTTTGTCATATAAGGTAACATATTTACATATTCTAGGTATTAATATGTGGCATGGATCGGGGGTGGAGTATCATTTTTCTACTTACCACACTCAGTAATATTTACTATAACCTTTGTTTTCATTAATTTAAATTATTAGCCCATTCTGTCCCTCACATAGATACCTCCATCTACACCCAAGACCAATGATCAATAAACATCTATTTATTCATTCTTGCAGCCATATATAGTAAACGCCTATTCTTTCAGCGTTATCACTTGTGTGTGTGTGTGTGAGGTGATTATAAGTGTTAAAATGACAATAAAGGAAGGTAAAGGATATAGAAAATAAATATATCTGATTATTATTTTTTATATAGAATGATCAGGGAACACATTATGGAGAACATGAGACATTGTTTTCCATTGAGAATAAATCAAGACCTGAAGAAAAACCTTGAGAAACAGGGTAAGCTATGGAGGTACCTGGGGACAAAGAAGAATATATAAAGAAGCACAAAATAAAAAGGCTCTGAGATGGGAATGAGCACCTATGAATAGGCAAGTGCGGCTGCCAGAGTCATCCAGACCTGGAATGGTCAGAGATGTGGTCAGAAGGATAAGATAAAACTCAGTTCTTATATGTATATGGTCTTTTAGGATGTGTCAGTCACTTTGGATTTTAATCTGATTGAAATAAGAAGCCACTGAAAGCCATAGAAAGGTGAGAAGTGACCACTAGACTTAAGGTTTAAAAGCATTATTGTGACTGCTTTGTGGAAAAAGGTTTCTAGAGAGACAAGTTTGAAAACAGGGTTACCACTTAGGAAATATATTACCATGCTCAGATAAACAGAATATGTAGAACTGTATGTGTGTGTGTGTGTGTGTGTGTGTGTGTGTGTTTGAATCATATATTATATGATATAGAGAGAGAGAGAAGAGAGGGAGAGAGATTAAATAATTGGTCATAAAATTGTGGGGCCTGACAAGTCTGAAATCTCTGGGGCAAACTCAGGCAGGGTTTCTGTGTTTCAGAGTTTAAGAATTGTTTCTTCATCAGGAAACCTGTCTTTGCTCTTAAGGCTTCCAGCTGAATCCGCACTGTGGATGGTATCTGCTTTACTCAAAGTCTACTGATGGTAATATGAATCACATCTAAAAAGACCTTTATATCAACATCTACACTGGTGTTTGACAAATCAACTAGAAACCATATCCTGGCCAAGTTTACACATAAAATTAACCATCACAGAAGCTACCACAGTATGTCAGGCTAGAGATGGTGGTGGTATGGACTGGTGGGTGAAGGAGTGAAGGTGATAGGTAGTCTGTTCTGGATGTGTTTTGATGTTGAGCTGAGAGTATTTGTTGATGATTTGTGTATAATCAGTCATTTCTCTGTTCTCAACTCAGGCATTATTTAACCCAGATGATTGACTTCTTACTTTTAAACTTGTTCTCTTTCTTTTCTGACACCACTTCTCTGTATTTCTTTCTGATCTACTTTCCTCTTAGTCTCCTTTGATTCTTCTACACTTCTTCATGAATTCTAAATGTTAGGAATGCCCTGAAGTTTGTTCTTAATCCTTAACTGTCTCTCTCTCTCTCTCTACATTCCTTCCATATATGATAGCAACTCAGCTTTATGTAACATCTGCACACTGACAGCTCACACATTTCTGCAGCCAATTCTGACTCATAATGTAAGCAGCAGATGTATCTAGGACTTTCTTGACATAATTCCTTAAATAACCACTCTGTATCTCAAACTTCACATATTCAAGGGAAAACTTGTCGTTCTCCCTTTGTAAAACTGCTTTTATCCTTATTTTGTCATCCCAATAATTATATAACATTAACTAGATATTAGACCAAAAAATAATTACTCCTCTATTTTCTTCTTTACTTCACCCTCCCTCACCAGTTGACTTCATTAGTAAGTTCTATCAGCTTAAACTCTAAAAACAATTCTTCCCATTCCTCACTCCTCTTTGTCAATTTAATTTTTCCCTATCCAGTCTCTCCAGTTCCAGACAATCTCAACAAGAAAATTAACCTAATAAAATATATTTCCTATAATAAGTAATCAAAATTAATTATAGTAAGTCAAGTTGATATTATTTTTTTAATATGAAGTTGATGCATTTTTTATCAAAGACTAGCATAAGGAAAATTCGGAGTCATGTCCTATTATGTTTTTCTTAATAACAGTTTTATCGTAATTTACCCATGACGTGTCTAAGTGAATAGTTTTTAGTAAACAATTTGCAGCCATCAGCACAATTTTAGAACACGTTCATCACTCCCACTAGCAGTCACTTCCTATTTCCCTCCCAGCCCCCATCCCTAGGCAAATCTAACTTCTATACGGTTTTGCCTCTTCTAGACATTTTGTACAAAGGTGACCTTACAATATGTGATCCTTTGTGATTGGCTTTTTTCACTTAACATAAAGTATTTAAGATTCATCCAATTTGTAGCATGTTTTAGTACTTCATTTCTTTTTTTTAATTGAAGTATAGTTGATATGCAATCTTATGTTAGTTTCAAGTATAAAACAGAGAGGTTTAATAGTTACCCATGTAATTAAATCCTCACCCAAACTAGTGCAGTTAATATCTGTCAGCATAGAAAGATGATACAGAATCATTGGCTATATTCTCCATGCTGCACTCCAATCCTATAATCAACTTAAATTATTATTGAGAATTTTTTGTGCTCCTTTATTCCCTTCACCCACCCACCCCAACTCCTTCCCCATAGTAACCACCAGTCTCCCGTTTATTGCCACATTATTTACAGTATCCAAGATATGGAAGAAACTGAAATGTCCATCAATAGATGAATGGATAAAGAAGATGTGGTACATACACACAATAGAATACTATTCAGCCTTAAGAAACAAAGAAATCCTGCCATTCGTGATAACATGAATGGACCTAGAGGATATTATGCTCAGTGAAATAAGCCAGGGGGCAAAAGACAATTACCATATGATTTCACGTATTTGTAGAGTCTAAAAACAGAACAAAACAAAATGAACAAAATAGCAGTAGATTGATAAACACTGAGAAGTGACTGGTTGGTATTTATTATGTTTTTTTTATCACGTACAGTATATGATGTTATTTTCTTTTGATTAGTGACAACAAATTTTAAACTTTGTAAATCATAATTCAGTTGAAATTTTCCTTTTCAGTAAGTACTTATCCATGTGTTTCACAAATGCACAGTTTGACTTGGGCAAAAATCTCTTGGAAGTGTCTTAGAGATGTATCTTATTTTCCAAAGATGAAATGACATATAATTGTTTTTATTTTAGCAGTACATTTTATTAGAGTTAGAATTCTTATATTACCATAATTTGTGAAAATGTTATTTCAACCTCCTTCAAAATGTCAATATGTTCCATTAAATTTAACCAACATATCAATTTAGCTATGATAACTATATAGAACTACCTCTTTGGGCTAATGAGGACTATTCTTTTGTCCTTGTGAAATGGAAAAAGTACTTTATCATATGGTTCAGATTCTTACTGAAGTTCTTTGCTTCATTTACAATTCTAGCTAAAGGTTTTTTAGAAAGCACACTTTCTGAACCTTACTTTCACCCTTACAACCATCTCAAATCCTTTACTAATGCTCTCCTATTTAGTTGAAGCAATGAAGCACAAAAGCATACAGTAAAATCCTCTTTAAAACACTTGGCAAGATGATGCATTCTTATGGAATCCATCTTTGTAGAAAACTATGAAATATTCCATGGGAAAGAAGAACCATAGGTTTCAAAATTACACTAACTTTAAAAGCATATATAAATTATTCTTCACAGAAAATGATTTAAAAAGGTAGTCCCCTTTGCTTCTTTTCTAGATTAAAAATAATCACATTGAGATGTAACTGCTTAAACATCACATTGGAAAAACTAATATTTTTTAACATTTTTACCAAGGCTTATCTCTGCAATTTTTTTACTAAAGCTTGCATTTCAGTAACAAACATTATATTATATATGTATATATATTTTTAAGTTGTATACAGTTAATTGCTAAATAAATTCTAAATTGTCATCATTAATTATTAAATTCAGCTCATTTATTTAATTACCTATGAAAAAGTTTGCCATATTAATATTGTACAGAAATATCAGATCCAGAATATTCACTTAAATAAACTCATATTATGGGTTACAAGATAAACATTCTTGTAAAATTATAATTTTTTGAACTACTTAAAATGTTACCCTGCAGACAGCTCAGATAATTTGATATTGAGAACACTGCCCACTAACAGAGCAGACGGAGATGACACCAGCAGGACTGGTACAGATGCCCCGGTGGATCAACGCTGTACCAGGCTGCATTTTGTTTCCCTGAATTTTATACTTTGAAGTCCTTATAGTACCTCAGAAAGTGACTATATTTGGAGAGAGGGGTCTTTCAAAAAGTAATTAAGTTACAGTGAGGCCACGAGGATCGGCCTTAGTTCAACATGACCAGTGGCCTTACAAGGAATCCTCATTAGGATGCCCACACGAAAAGAAGAGCGCCCGAAGGCGGAGTGAAGACAGCCTTCCACAAGCCGAGCGGCGAGACCACAGAATACCCCAGCTTTGTTGATATTTTGACTTCAGACTGCTAGTCTCCAGAACTGTGAGAAAATGAATTTCTGGTTTTTAAGCCATTCAGTTTGTGATTCATTGTTATGGCAGCCCCTGGAAACTAATGCAGTGGATTTCAGTCATTAGTATTTTAGCCTTATCTCCAATAATGGAGAAGATAATTATTGTTGTTTCATCAATGGTGTTCGGTGTTTGTAGTACAGCTCAACTTCAATTTCTGGTATCTCTAGTGGAAAGTTGCTAGGCTGAGGTTTCCTTAGTAAGAGTGTCCTGTACGAGTATTTGACAACAGCTAGTCAACTGTGGCTTTGCTCGTCGGGGTTAAGTGTAGTCAAAAGGCTGGAATAAGTTTGATTTCAAATAATATTTGCTTAAGTATCCATTATTGTCTTCTTTGAATTTAGCATACATTATTCTAAACATCTATTACCATTTTCTTTGAAAGTCTCTGCTCCTTGCCACCTAACCACAGTCCTAGCCTCTACAACCAGTGTTCTTCCATGTGGCCCTCCACATCATAAATGTCCCTTGTGTAGTAGACAATTAACTTCACCCAAAGAAAGCTTTGACCTTTGCCCTTGGCCGCTGGAAGAGGATTTCTAGGCACCTGGAATGTTGTACCTCATAGGAGGCTCTTTGTTTGTCCGGGGTTTTGGCTACTGGACAGTCTACCAGTGTTATTTATGATGGAACGTTGCGACATGCCATATCAGTTCCAACCTCTAGAGGATCTAGATACTAAAGCTATTACCCCAAGTCTCTAGGAGGTGATAGAGGCTAAAGGTCAACCACCTGGGCAGTATGTAATTTAATCCCAATAAAAACTCTGGACACCACAATTTTCCTGACTGTCCTCCGCATGGTACCACACATCCTGAGCAAGGTGGATAACATGACCCTGAAGACAACAGAAGCTTTGAGACCCTCTCAGATCTTCCCCTATGCATCTCTCCCTTTGTCTGGTTTTGATTTGTATTATTTTGCTATAAAATTACTTAACATTTGAATGACCAAATATGTATTTCCAAGGCATATTTGGTCTTCATCTACAGTTCCTGAAAACACTTAAGAGCCTTAAAGGTGAAATGGGTGTCCTGTCATGTTTATGAGAGGCTTCTGGGCCCCACTGAGAGTGGGGGTGTAGGCTGAATCAGCCCATGCCCAGTGATTTGGTCAATCATGACTATGCAATGAAGCCCTCACAGAAACACAAGAGAGGAGCCTGTCTCTTGCATCCTGCATCTCCACTGGAGAGAGCTTCCATGTTTGGGGAACCAGAATGCCTCCATGTGCCACCTAACCAGGCTCCAAGCTCACAAGGATAGAAGCTACTTTATTTGGGACCTTGCCCCATGTATCTCTTCATCTGGCTGTTAACTTGTATCCTTTATAGTATCCTTTTTTAAACTGGTAAACTTAAGTGTCTTCCTGAATTTTCCTGAGTTCTCTGAGCTGCTCTAGCAAATTAATGGACCGTAAAGGGGAGGTTGTAGAACCTCCAATCTATAGCCGGTTGGTCAGAAGCACAGGTAACTAACTGTGTGGGGCTTACAACTGGCATCTGGAGTGGTGGTAGAGGGTAAGGTGGGGGTGCCATGGAGAGCAGTTTTGTAGGACGGATCCCTTAACCTGGGGAATCTGGTGCTGGCTATGGGAAGATAGTATCAGAATTGAGTTGAGTTCTTGGGCACCTTGCAGGTGTTTGAGAATTGCTTGCACACACACAAACACACACATTGGAATCAGGTCCAGAAACCCTAAAGAAGCGTATTACTGTGTAATAAAAACACTTAAGTATATTGCCTTCCTGAGTTCTGTGAGTCATACAAGGGATTCATCAAACCTGAGTGGATAATGGGAGCCCCCAAATTAATAGCCAGATGCTCATGCTCAGAAGTGAGGATGGCCTGAGGATTCCCAAACTTGTGACAGTCTTTTGAAGTGAAGACAGTCTCCTACCTGTGCTCTTAACCCTGTGAAATAAAAATTCCAGGTAGTCAGTGTCAAACATTATTGTACTCGTTAATCTATACCCTTCCTATGCATAAAAATCACTCATGTTCTATTTCTGATACACTCACAAAACTATTTAAAAGCTTATAGGATATAGTTTGTTTTCTTAAGAAGATGACTGAATATGTTATTCCTTCCAAATAATACCCATGCTTTTGAATTGTAAACCTTTGCCACATTAATGCAAAGGAGAGCTAAATTGGGACATTCAAGACAAGTAATCCAAGAAACATTTTTGAGGAAGAAGACTGGTAATTTATTAAACAACATAAACATTTACTCAGGACCAACTATATTCTAGATGCCCAGACACCAAGAATAGTAAGGACTCAAGGTTTATATTTGAGAAACTTGGCAGTCCCTTACAGCGATAAATCATATCAAGTCAGTAGCCTGGGTATATACTTGGAAAAATATAATGTTATTTCCCTGGGGAACAGTAAGAGACTTAGGATTTGACTACTTCATGAGAAATGTTTCAGTTACTAGGAGGCAAATGGAAGAATGAATGAATACAGACATATTTTAATGTCTAAAGCCTGAATAATGAAGAAAATCAATCTTATAAACATCCTCAGTTATTTATAAATTATTTGTGAATAATTTACATACAAATTATTGGAAATGTCTGACATAGGTAAGCTCCTCTGAGAACACTGAGCCTTGTCTAAGCAACCTGGGGAGTAATTTTCTAAACTGCCCTCACTCTACCATCTTTTATTTCTTAGTTCTCTTCCTGTTAATTTCCACCAGTTTTACAAACTAATCTTGCTCTAAGGCACCACATTTCTTCTTCAGTTCTCATACCTGACTAGTTTCTCTTTCCATGGGATTTTTTGAAGATGAAAAACTTGCCAAGAGTCACAGTCTGGTATGATTTGGGGACCCACTATACTAATATACAGGCTTCTGTGTAGCTCGGTGGCCACTGATGAAGTGGTATTCAAACAATTTCTAGTAATATAGTGGACTGAGAAGCAAGATCAATATTACTTTACAAACAAAAATATGTGATAATTTTAAAAAAATCTTTGTAAAGGTATTGGTGTACTAGTCAGGAAAGGGAAGTGATTATTAGGTTAGTGAAATGGTGTGGTGATATCTGGTATCCCAAAATAATAAGTTGAGTCCTATAGACACTTTTGTCTGAGATTAATATGCTAAAGTAAGTGAAAGTGAACTTCAGGATTATTCAAGTTAAAAATCTATTATAATACAATCCTCATATAAATTGGGGAGCTCAGAGATATTAGCATTATAAGAATGAATGAATGAAAAATTCTCTCTGTAACACAAAGAATGCAAGGAAAAACATCTCATACATCTTTCTTCATGGAACATTTCCCTTCATTGCAGTTCTTTGAGCTCCCTGACTGGAAAGATAATGGAACAACAGTCCTTTCTGGCTAGCACCAATATGTCACGTCAACTCATTTCTAACATTGGTCTGTTGTGATCTTTTCTTCACAGTCAGTGAATTATGGGGAACATCCTAGAAAGAAATGGTTATAAGTTGAGGAAAAGGGTCACCTGTTCATTATTTACTCATGTCTTTTTGCATGCTTGGTCCTGATTTTGAATGTACCATTTTTATTTTACAAAAGACAGCTATTGGGTCCACTGGAACTTGTGACATAATAAATCTAGTAAAAATCATTTTGTGAAAGAAAGCTGATGTTGTATGAGCACTAGGTTATTACATTGTCCCGTGGTCACACAGAACTAGAAGGGGCCAGCGGCATGACAGGAGCTGCTTTGGAAACTGAGGATTTTCTGCAGGTTGAGGAATGGCCTTGCCCCAGTTCCCAGGGGGTCTTCTGTGAAACACTCCTATTGTAATTTGCTGGGGATTCTACACACTGCACTCTATCAACCACAGATACCTGTCATATGTTACATGTACTGGGTTATGTGGTCACCGTGGCAGACTGGCCTGCTCCTCAGCCTCACCCTGCTTCGATATGCCTCTCATTCTCAGCCTCCCTTGAAATAAGTAGTTTTCTGAGACTGGTAAGGGGATTAGAGAACTTACCTCTGTGTAATGTGTGCTGCCTGCAGTATCCACGGTGGCCTGACATGCACTCTGCCTCTTTCTTAAAGGTAGTTAAGTGTGAGGTGCAACAATTCACCCATAACTTAGAGGGCAAGCTACCCCAAAAACCTTCACTCTAAGGCAGATCTGACTCTTCCTGGGTTTTCATCACTTACTCTCTGGGAAACATTGTCTACACAGGGCCTCCAAGGGTACTTGTCGCTTCCAAGGAAATCTAAATTCCAATTAGCCAAGTATCAATACATCAGATAAGTACAGTGTTTTGTAGAATATAAAACAATGGTGGGTCCAGCAGACTAGTTGATGACAAAGAGCAGGAGAATTACCATTGTCCTGGAGCAAGTCAGAGAGTGTATACTGTCACGTGAACTGATGTTTATCGCCCCTGTTGATGGAGGTGAAAGAGAATGCATGCACTAGATCAATATAGCAACACACCAAATGAAAGAGGCTACGTAGGACTGATCAAGTAGAGATACAACATCCAGCAAGCAGGTTAAAGTTACAGCAGTCCTTGTGATCTGCCAAAATCCATCATTTTTTGGAGATGGGATGGGATGAGGGAAATAAGGACCTTATGTGTTCTTTGAATATTTGATGGTGACATTAATCTGTACAATTCTTCCTAGGATGTAATTTTGTAGATAATAGATTCCTCCTTGGAATAATCTATTATTAGACTCCTATGCAACCCTATAAGATGATGGGCCAGATAATCAGCACAGTTTTCCCTGTGACTATAAATATTAGAGTCTGTTTAAAAGCTATAGACAAGACTTTCTGACTTTTCACAGTACACAGTAGTTGTCTGTTGGCTTCTCTGACTCTCACACTTCTTTTTGCAAAAATTTCAGCATCATTTAAAGAAGCTCACCCTCACTAGAATCCCTAGAATTATCATTGCCCTCACACAAATCAACTGTAGCAACTGCTGCTCCTCTCAATACTTCAGCTCCTACCTGTCCTCTCTCCTAATTAAATGTAAGTTAAAGCCTCAGTGATTTAACTGGCATTCTATGACCGTGTTTATCACCATTTTACCTACAATAACCAATCAAATAACCAATCAAATTCATTATTTAGATCTAAAGCCCTATTCTGAATAATTGTGCCTGTGGTAGATCAATTAACAATTGTTAGTCTTATATAGAAACCACAGTCTGTTTTTTCCTGTATCCCTTTGGCCAAAATTTACCCCTTTCTAGCATTAACTGTAGCCATAAAATTTTATGGGACAGGAAGAAGAAGATGTGACATAGGTAAAGCAAAGAGTTGTGGGGTCTGCAAACATAGGTAGAGACCATATAGTGTTAGAACATACATCAGATCTTGGAGTAAAAAAATTACTGAGGACCCCAAGGATAGAAGGAGGCAAGAAATTCTGAGGTGGCCCATTAGCAGTTTCTGATACATATACCACCTCACATATTTTTAAAACTCAATGAATCACAATTAAGATAAATGAAAAGAAGCATGCATCTAGAAATATTAGAGAAAAAATGCAGGACATTGAGAATAAAGAGAAACTCTGAAAGAGAGCCAGAGATAAAAACTCAGCATCATTAATGGAACAACAGTTAAATGGATAATTCATTTCCATGGCAACAGAGTTTGCCAGATGACAATGGAATACCATGTCCATTGTCCAATGATTTTAGAGAAAATAGATGGTCCAACTATAAGTTTTGACATACAACTGATGAATGGATAAAGAAATGTTGATATATCCATACAATGGAATACTATTCAGCAATTAAAGAACAAACTACTAATACAAACAAATTGGATGTATCTCAAAAACATTCTAAGTAAAAGAAGCCAAGCACAAAAGGCTTTATGTACTATACATTCTATTTCAGATGAAGTTCTAGAAAAGGCCAAACTACAGTGACCTCAAACTAATTAGTGTTTGGAGTCAAGAGAAGGTACAGGGATTGACAACTGGGGACATGAAGGAACTTTGTGAGATGATAGAAATATTCAAAATCTGGATTGTCATGGTTGTGATATGACGACACACATTTGTCAAACTGCATACTTTAAAGTGTAATTTTATTGTATAGAAGCTTAATTCAACAAATTTATTAAAAATATTCTTTCTATATTATCTTTGTTGCTGTTTATCAATGTAACATTTTCTCTCTATGAGTTTTCTCATTTACTTCTAAATATACTTACTTCCTCTTGTGTGAAACTGAAAAGCAAGCAAATTAGACAAACTACCTTATGGGAATCGAAAGTCTGGTGGTGACGATGGGGAAGTATATAATTTAATAGTCCTTTATGGAATGATAAAGGTACAGAAGACACAGTGCAGGATGGGATCAGGTAGAGAAAGTGCAAAATATACATGGAGTCTGTAGTATGCTAATTGATGTGTGAAGCCCTTACTTGTCTTTTTTTTTTTTAATGAAATTAATGGAGAAAAAGATGGTGGTGGGTGAAACCTCCTCAAGGAGATACATCAGAGTTTTGAAATGTCATAAACAGATGAAACAGGTGGGGATGGATTCTGTGGGGCTGCTGCGGAGACAATTCTAAATACATTAATGTACTACAGCGTAAACTATTTGGGAAAGCAGAATTAGTTAAGCCTGAAGCTTAAGAAAAATATGTGAGGAAAAGATAGGGAGAAAGGTAATACTGTTGTATAGAGGTCAGTTTAGGAAAGGCATTCTTGCATTTATTGTGTACAACAGTTTTTGGAAATAAAGTAAAATATGAAAATGTCCAAGGGAATGAGAGCCACCAAAATAATGCATTCACAGATTTGGGCATGAATGAATTAGATAAAGGTTTGATCTGATGGGAGGTATATGGAATAATGACTACAGTTACTAATAAGCAGCTGTCAATAATTATTTGTAGAGAAGTTATAGACTTGAATTTTGGTATCTATTCAGTCAAAAGTACTTTGCCCTTTTGTGTTATAGCTTCATGAGTATATTTACTAGGTTTTTCCTGGGTATAAATGACAGTTTTCAATAATGCATTCACGTCATCTATAAAATATATTTATTTCATAAATACTTAGTAACAATAGTAAATAATAAATGAATTATCATTTCCCAACTTTTTAAACAATTTTTTAGCAGTATTTAAGAAATTGCAATAGTCATGTATAAATGTTGTGCCATTATGATTAAGAACCATTAAAAAAATCCTTGGACAGTTGTTTTCCTATCTATGTTAAGATTTTTACTTCTTTGCATCTTGACTCTTTAGATATTATTGGTAGTTTATACTCTAATTTAAACCTTGGCTTTTAATGTTTGAATTTTAATGTAACTATATGTCAAACATCTAAAAT
Source organism: Manis javanica (assembly GCF_040802235.1). NCBI lineage: Eukaryota > Metazoa > Chordata > Mammalia > Pholidota > Manidae > Manis > Manis javanica. Next base: position 25,169,585 of record NC_133164.1, read on the forward strand.
GAAATTACTAGATGAAGTCCATTTTAACAGTAACATGGTTCCCAACCAACTCTTTAAGTGCACACTTTTTATATTCATAATATTACTAAGTTTATCATAATAAAGAAGTATTTTCCCCCAATTAAGGAGGGAAATTGTTACCCCCATTAATTTTTAAAGTTTGTATAAGTTACATTTAAACAACCCAAAAATATCTGCTTCTGCTCTTTCAAGTGTGGACATTTCCATTTTAAACAAATACTTAAAATGAGATCAGTTGAAAGAAAAGTGATCTGACCACATTGGAAAGCCTGACAATGTTACTTAAGAACTTCTACTTGGGAAAGAAAGGACTTACTTGCCATGGGCAAGAAAAGGAAAATGAAACATTTGCAAGACTATGCTTCCTTGACTGTAAGCAAATGAACTAATTTTATGTGGTGAGTCATTGAGAAGAAATATATATATATATACAGTTAAATCTCTAAATGGGATCTAGGGATTTATTTTGAAAAGTTGGCATTAGGAAAATCTCATTTACTATTGTTAAACTTGTCAGACAAAAATAATCAAAATTAGCCCTTGCCTAAGTGATTTCTGAATTGAAACAGAGACAGAGGAATAATGAGAGAAATAAATAACCATGAGGTTATCTTAGGGAAATGTATATTTAATAAGTACCTCTGTAGCACATTACAGAGTGCCTGACATGAAACACAGTCAATGCCTGTTGTATTAATTAGCAAACACTATTAGGGGAATAGAAATGTTACTATTCACAGTCATTTTCAGAGACTGCATAATTACCCCTAGCATAATAGCTCTCTATTTAATTTTTACTCTTTGCCAGGGCCTGTGCTAAATACTGTGTATAGGCATTGCTTATTTAATACTCAAAATTACCTTGTGAGGTAGATACTATTTTTTTCTTCAGTTAGATAAAAAAATTGAAGTTTAGAGATGTTATGTAACTAACTTGAGTTCACACGGTAACAGATTTTGCATCATAATCAACCTTACCTGCTCAAAGCTATACTATGTGACATTTCTGCTGTATTGCTGCCTCTTTGGAAGGAAAGCCCTCGCAGTTCATTGTCTAATAGTGGACACTTTACTAGGCTTGGCATGAATTCTGGTCTATCACATGCAATAAAGTTTGCCTTTGTCTAATTAATATTCACTAGAGAAATGCATAAGCTTTCTGTGAGGTTTCTTACCTTGGGAACTCTAAGCAGAGGTCAGCCATTTTACAGAGGACTGTAAAGGGTTCAACAGGTAAGTACTTTAGACTTTGCAGACTACAATAGTCTCTGTTACAGCTATTCATCTTTACTGTTGTGGTGTGAAAACAGTCATAGATGATATGGAAATGAACTTGGCCGTGTTTCAATAATACTTTATAAAAACAGGAGACCCAGATTTAGTTCATACGCCATCATTTTCCACCTTTTCACTTAAAGCATGGTATAGGCTTGTTTTACCCAATATTGTAATAGATTAAAATACATTTCAAATGGAATTTTCAAAGCTAATTCCTGCTTCTCTTAACTTGATTCAATGATAATATATGTATGAATAATATGTTGACAGTTATTAGGTACTTTGAAAATGTTATCATTGGATTTACAACAAAAAGCTGTCTGCATTTTTAAAAATTCCACATATGGTTTGAGCAATTAAGTAGATTAATATTTTTATTAGACTAATAAACTCTGAGAAACCAGAGACATCATTTTCTAGAGTCAACTCCTCCTAGAAATGGGATTCATATATTCAAGACAAGCAGTAATGAGTGCTATTTTTGTTTGCTTTATTTTAATGGGAACTGGAGGATAAAAACAGTCTCAGAAGGCCTGCAGATATTAAATAAAAAGGAGGAAGAGGATCAAGCACTGTATTTGCATGCCAGAAGCTCTAATTTCCACGAGATCATTTCTGTCCTTCTAAAACTGTATTCCCAGATTAAGGATGTGAAACTTAAGGAAACAAAACAAAACATCTTTTCCACTAATGGGAAGTGATTTTTCAAAATACAAGCAAATTGTAAACTGTGGGGAAGAATGTGTGGTAATGACAATTAGAAAATAATAAAAGCTGTTAATTCCTTGGGTATCCCATTACCTATTCAACCATTGATAAACTGTGAAGTAAATGTTAAGTTTGAAAGGTTTTCATTGAGAATATAAATTAGAATGAAAAAGAAAATATTTCCACTTTTATAACCAGTATATATGCCAAATAAAAATATTATTTACTCTCATTTGCTAAAACTCCGGCTTCAGAAGTGGCCAGAAGATGCCTGATTTTGACATACCCACTCTATCAATGATTTATATATGGTAAAGTGAAATGAATTTATCCTATATTTTATGAACCTTTTTACCTTATTTGGGTAGACTTTTAAGGTAAAAACAATTTCATGATTAGCAGTCTGTCCATTGGTTTCCAATCTCTGTGACTTTTTTTACACAATCTCCACATACATACACAAATAGAAAAAAATTTCTAATAGTAACATTCAACATAAAATACTTGAGGTATTTGTCCCAATGCCCTAGAATGGACTTATCAATTATTATTTGAAGAGTCCCTTGAAAATTTTTAGTTCAAGTATAAATTCAGTGGGAATTGTGTCTTTCAGTAATACACCTAATAGGTATTACTACAGAATGTCATTGAGTAAAATACTCCATGAATTCATTTAATGTCATAGTTTTACTCATAAAACAGTAATAAGCCTGCCAATTGAGCATTTAAACTGGTGAGCTCAAGAAAGAGAAAAATTATATGGTCAAAAATGGCATTTCACTACTAGCCAGATACTTGTTTAAAGATTCCCTTTTTTCTGGACCATTAGATACTGATCTTATTTTGCAAGAGAAGAAAGCTTTAAAAATCAGTGATATTTATATTCCAACTGCCTTTGAGGTTTCAGTGTTCATCCGTTTCTTAGAAAATAAGAGGAATAATTTCTTAAAATTGACATGACTTGTGCAAATCGTTCTGTGCTCATATACTACGCACTTGTTTGGTTTAGTAATAATTGTGCTCTCTCTCTCATATGTGTATACACATTATCTCATTCAATCCTGACAACAACTCTATGAGTAGATACATCTTTCTCATTTTATTAATGCAGAAACAGGGGTATATACAGGTTATGTCATTTTCCCAATTTAGTAAACATTTAATTTGTGCCAGGTGTTCTTCTAAGTACTTTACACATTAACTCATTTTATGGTCACAGCAATCCTAGGAAATAGATACACACACACACACACACACACACACACACACACACACACAGAGAGAGAGAGAGAGAGAGAGAGAGAGGGAAATAAAGTACATTTTGCAAAAAGATTTACCTGACCAGGTGCTTCTTTCGTTTCTAAGACAAACCAAACGATAATGCCTTCCCATCTTCGTGTTCCAATGTGAGACAGAGAATGGTGTTTAATAATTCTTTTTTTAAAAGATGACAAATGAGTAGAAGAATGAATGAATGAATGTTGTCCTTCTATTTTACTTTCTATACATTCTAACAGAATGTGTTTTAAAATATTAACTTGGGAAAGCTGAATAGATATCTCAGTTTATTTGAGACATCCTATGTTTGACCATCAAAACTGACTGAAAGGTTCTCCAAATTATTATCAAATTAATCACAGTTATTTTTAAATGTTAAATGACTGGTGTGAGGACATATTCTTGTCTGATTTGGTTTAGTTAAGACTTGTTCCTCTAATACCATGATTAAAAATATAAGTTCAAGTGAGATGTGAGATACTACACTCAGATCTAGACCTGTGTACTGTGGATTACTGCAGCTAAAGGTGGGGACTTCAGTTCTCTTTGTCCTTTGCTGGCGATGGGTCCATTTTTTGTTTTGTTTTTAAGTGTATTCAAATTTTAATAAGATCCTGTATACACACATTAATTTACTACTGAAAACAGCACAAACAATTTATACTCAAATTCAAATTTTAGAAACCCAGAAAATCTAGTTAATTCTCCCCACCCTAATCATACTGTAGCCAAACCATCCAAGGTTTTCTTTATATTCCTTTTGCCCAAATTACTTTGCTTCAAATTCTTGATGCTAGATTTCATCTGTTTTGAATTTTGTCAAATATTTTTTCAGCATCTATGGAGATGATCGTGTAATTTTGGTCCTTCATTTTGTTGATGTGGTGGATGATGTTGATGGATTTTTGAATATTGTACCACTCTTGCATCCCTGGAATAAATCCCACTTGATAATGATGTATGATCTTCTTGATGTATTTTTGAATTTGGTTTGATAATATTCTGTTGAGTATTTTGGCATCTATGTTCATCAGGGATATCGGTCTGTAATTTTCCTTTTTTGTGGTGTCTTTGCCTAGTTTTGGTATTAGAGTGATGCTGGCCTCATAGAATGAGTTTGGAAGTATGGCCTCTTCTTCTACTTTTTGGAAAAGTTTAAGGAGGATGGATATTAGGTCTTCAATAAATGTTTGATAAAATTCAGTGGTGAAACCATCTGGACCAGGAATTTTGTTCTTAGATAGTTTTTTTGATTCCTAATTCAATTTCGTTGTTGTAATTGGTCTATTCAGATTTCCTTTTCTTCTTGGCTCAGTTTTGGAAGGTTTGTATTTTTCTAGAAAGTTGTCCATTTCTTCTAGGTTTTCTAATTTGTTAGCATATAATTTTTCATAGTATTCTCTAATAATTCTTTGTATTTCTGATTATGTTTATGTATGTACACTCTCTTTTTTTCTTGATAAGTTTGGCTAGGGGTTTATATATTTTGTTTATTTTCTCAAAGAACCAGCTCCTTGTTTCATTGATTCATTATATTGTTTTATTCTTCTCAATTTTATTTGTTTCTTCTCTGATCTTTATTATGTCCCTCCTTCTGCTGACTTTGAGTTTCATTTGTTCTTTTTCTAGTTTCATTACTTGTGAGTTTAGACTATTCATTTGGGATTATTCTTCTTTCAGAGGTAGGCCTGTATTGCAATATCCTTCCCTCTTAGCACACCCCACAGGTATTGGGATGTTCATTTATTCTTTTCATTTCTCTCCATATATTGCTTGACTTGTATTTTTATTTGGTTATTGATCCACTGATTATTTAGGAGCATGTTGTTAAGCCTCCATGTGTTTGTGGGCTTTTTTGTTTTCTTTTTGTAATTTATTTCTAGTTTCATACCTTTGCGGTCTGAGAAGCTGCTTGGTACAATTACAATCTTTTTGCATTTACTGAGGCTCTTTTTGTGTCCTAGTATGTAGTCTATTCTTGAAAATGTTCCATGTGCACTTGAGAAGAATGTGTATCCTGCTGCTTTTGGGTGGAGTGTTCTGTATTCTGTTAGGTCCATCTGTTCTAGTGTGTTGTTCAGTGCCTCTGTCTCTTTACTTATTTTCTGTCTGGTGGATCTGTCCTTTGGAGTTAGTGGTGTGTTGAAGTCTCCTAAAATGAATGCATTTCATTCTATTTCCCCCTTTAATTCTGTTAATATTCATTTCACATATTTGGTGCTCCTATGTTGGGTGCATAAATATTTATAACAGTTATATCCTCTCCTCTTGTTGGACTGATCCTTTTATTGTTGTGCAGTGTCCTTCTTTGTCTCTTGTTACTTTCTTTGTTCTGAAGTCTGTTTTATCTGATACAAGTACTGCAACATTTACTTTTTTTCTCCCTGTTATTTGCATGAAATTTCTTATTCTATCCCTTCACTTCTAGTCTGTGTATGTCTTTGGGTTTGAAGTGAGTCTCTTGTAGGCAGAATATAGATGGGTCTTGTTTTTTTTTTATCTGTTCTGTGACTCTATGTCTTTTGATTGGTACAATACATTTAGGGTGATTATCAATAGATATATATTTATTGACATTGCAAGTTTTAGATTCATGGTTACCAAAGGTTCAAGGGCAGCTTCTTTACTATCTAACAGTCCAACTTGCTTATTACTCTATTTCAGAAACAGTCTAAATGGTATTTTCTTCTGCCGTTTTTTTCTTCATCCTCCACTCTTTATATTTTAGGTGTTATATTATGTACTCTTTCTGTATCCATTGACTGACTTTGTGGGAAGTTGATTTACTTTTGTATTTGCTTAGTAATTAATTGTTCTAGTTCCTTTACTGTTGTTTTATTTTCTCTGGTGACAGCTATTATCCTTTGGAGCACTTCCATCTAGAGAAGTCCCTTTAAAATACACTGTAGATATGTCTTGTGGGAGGTAAATTCCCTCAACTTTTGTTTATCTGGAAATTCTTTAACCCTTCCTTCAAATTTTAATGATAATTTTTCCAGGTAGAGTGTTCTTGATCGGAGGCCCTTCTGTTTCATTGCATTAAATATATCATGTCACTCCCCTCTGGCCTGTAAGGTTTCTGTGGAGAAGTCTGATGATAGTCTGATGTTCTTTTCTATGTGTGTGATCTTTTTCTCACTCTGGCTGATTTTAATACTCTCTCCTTGTCCCTGATCTTTGCCATTTTAATTATTACATGTCTTGGTGTTGTCTTACTAGGGTCCCTTGTGTTGGGAGATCTGTGCACTTCCACGACCTGAGAGTCTATTTCCTTCCCTGGTTGGGGAAATTTTCAGCAATTATTTCCTCAAAAACACTTTCTAACCTTTTTTTCCTCTTTTCTTCTTCTGGTACCCCTATAATGCAAATATTGTTCCATTTGGATTGGTTGTAGAGTTCTCTTATTATTCTTTCATTTCTAGAGAACCTTTTTTCTCTCTGTGCCTCCCATCCTTTGTACTCCTGTTCTGAAATTTCTGTTTCATTTACAGACTCCTCTACCTCATCTAATCTGCTTTTAAAACCCTCCATTATATGTTTCATTTCAGGTACTGTGTTTTTCAAAGGTTTCTCTCTCTCTTGAAGTCCTCCCTGAGATTTTGAATATTTTTCTGTAGCTCCCTGAGCATGTTTATGATTTTGATTTTGAAAACTTTATTAAGAGGATTGGTGATTTCAGTTTCACTTAACCTTATTTCTCATGTTTGGGGGATTCTGTTTTGTACAATAATTTTTTGCCATTTAACATTTGCAGTAATTATTCTGGGGTAATAACTTTGTGTATGTAGGTGGCACCCTCTAGTGCCCAAAAGCTCTTCTCTCTGAAGCTGTCCAGCACCTGGTGCAATGGTGGGTGTCACAGGCATGCAGAGCCAGCATCTACTGGGAGGAAAGAGCTCTTTCCTGCTTCTCAGCTGCTATGTCTACCTCTATCACCAGTGACACTGGATAAAGTGTGCAGGGAGTAGCCTCTTCATTATGCCCTTGTAGCTGCCATAGGTGGGGCTGCTCTCTGGCTGGTCTGGCACATGATGGCGGCCTCAGGTGTGCAGACTGGTGCCTGCCAGGAGGAAGGAGCATCAGGCTGTGTATCACAGTGAGGGGCTCCAGCACTATGTTGTCAGCCAGAGGAATGGAACATCTGAAGCTCGTGAGAGTCCTCAACCTTCTGAGTTGAGTGTGTTGGGATGATTTTGTCCATGAGTCCTTTCTCCTGAGCAGCAAGCTCTGTGTAATTTCTGCCCCTTTAGCACCCCTCTTACTGTTGGGAAGTCTTTGAAAGTGCCTGCCTTTCTTTTGTCCTGGAGTGGCCAGTTGTGGGTACCTGTTCTTCACAAGTGCCTGGAATCTCAGTCTCTCTGAGTACTCTGCCTGTCTTTGCTTTCCATCCCCTCTAATCTCTGGAGCACCATGTAATGTAGGTTCATGCTCCTGGAGCAGTTCTCTAGGAGTGGGTTTTAGCAGTCCTGGGCTTCTACTTCCTCCACACTCCATTTCTCTTCCTCCCATCTGTGAGCTGGAGTGGAAGGGGGCCTGGGTCCTGCTGGCTCTTGACTTTCCTACTTTACCCTTTTCTGTGAGGTCTTCTCTTTTCCCCAGATGTAGGCAGTCTGTTGCAGTCTCTGGTCACTCTTTCAAAATTCATTGTATTTGCTGTTTTTTCATGTTATATATGGTTTTGGGAGGAGGTTTCTGCCTCGCTTCTCATTCTGCCATCTTTTTCCCCTTGCCTCTATGTAATTATTTATATTGACATCTGTAATATTGTTTGTATATATGTAGTGATCCCAAGCTTGAGACAGACCTTATAGTAGAGAAGCTAAGTTTTATTAGGTACAGCATAACTGAACCTGATCTTTCACCCAATTCTTTTCTAGGCTTTAAGTCTTTCTATGCTGATTCAAAAACTGAATCAGAAACACCATGTATTTTCCTAACACCTTATACTAATAGCCTGCTTACCTTGTTTTTTGTCTATGATCTGTATAAAATAATTTTGAGTTGAGAAACTAATAAACATAAATTCAAATAGAATAAATTAATTTATCTAACTGTTTATCTTTAAAACACTAGAGGGCACCATTTCCTTCTATTAAAATATGTTCTACTTCTGAATGATACAGTAGAAATATAAAGTATTGACATATAAAAATAATATTCTTTTTATTTTTTATAATATTTCTGGGCTTGACTCCATATTTAACTCATTTAAATTTTGATCCCCAAAGTCACAGAGATCATTTTAAATAACATTCATTTTATTCATAGGTGAAATAAATTCTAATATGCTAGAAATGTCAGTGTTACTAAGGAAAGCTATCCTGCTGAGGAGCCCTATGTTCTCCTAGCCTCATGATGGTGAACAAAAACACGACTGTGTTTGACACTGCTATGGCATCTGTTAAGAATAGCCTAAATTCCTGGGATTAGATTTTGGGGTTATTTCTCTTGAATGTGCTTTCCTAATCTCTATGTTCCCAAATGAAATAGCACACCACCACAAGGTTTAACCACTGTTTTAAATAGAAATGCAAAGAGACTGGCCTAGAGGAAAGGACAGGAATTGAGGTTTCAATGAGAACCAGCTAATAGCAGTAATTTCCAGTATTTATTTAGCACCCATTTATGTCAAACACTCATAGAAGCATTTTACTCACGTTATTTCACTAGTAACATACTCAATCTTTTGGGCTGTAAATACTATTTTTATTCTTTTACATATAAAAGGGATATAATAATATGAGAGTAGTAGATATTTCAACACAAATGGTATATACACATTCTGAAAAACCATAGAGATTTTATTTCATTCAGGACAGATGAGGAAGAATCAGAATGATTTTGGGGTTTTTTATTTATTTATTTGTAGGGATGGGGGTTGGGTTAGGATGTGATATTATAAAGGATTTGGGCAACTGGATGTACTTTGAATGCTTGGTATACTTGAAAATATTCACTGATTGCTAAATTGTATTGGAATTCCCTTTTTTATTACAGTTAGAAACTTGAAGAAATTAGATTATTCAGTGTGATGTGCTGTCTCAAGTCTAAGTATTTAGGTTGCAACCTAAGTCTAGACTGTGGACCAAGCACACTCTCTGAATGCTTTTAGGTCGAAATGGAGAAGAATGCAAGGGTAACCTAGAGAAGTGAAGGGTAACAGCTTTGATGAGCTCCCAGGATGGCTGTGCAGAATTTGTAAGGGATGGAGAAATACATCTGGTTGTGGGGAAACAGATGTGCAAACTAGCTTGAAGAGAAGTAAATGCTATATATATATATGCAAGGCTCTTACTCCTCAGATGTCAACTCTTCCTTACATTGTGGAAATCCTGTGCCTTTTGGTGGTCAAAAAACTGTGGAAATTCTTAGAAGATATTTGCCAAACTCTGGACTCCGACTTACAGATGGCAAATGCTATGGAGGTTCTCAATCTTCATCTGGGTAGGGTCTGAGCCACCCATTCACTCACTTCTGTCTCCCCACTCTTGAGTGCAAATACTCACAACATACACACACCCACACACACATACACACACATGTGCACACATATATATACATACATACCCTTACAGACACATATCACAGAATCAACAGCGGACATTTAGGAAGATTAAGAGAAAATGTTGTTTTTCTTAGAGGCATCTCATAACAAAAAATGTTTAGTCGTCTGTGGCCACTTTTCAAATAAAATACTTAACTTTTGCTATAGAGAGCAAATAAAAATCCACTGAGGCTAATTATGTTATTCTACACAGAGAATTTTTTACAAGTTCAGATTTGAGATAAGGCTGACCTTAGTATTTATGCCACTTTCTTAACCACTCAGGAACATTCTTAATACAGTTTTTGAAGGGATAGAAATTTCATATACTGTGATAATGGCATGGTGGCTATTTTTTTAAGCATCTGTGTCAATAAGACATGTATACATTTAGTGTTTGACAGGCAAATTCACATAATGACTATACTGAATTATTCCAGCACAAAAGAAATGGGAGAGATGAAAAAAATTGACAAAACTGGTAAAGGTACTATAACTAAAGAGATTCCCAAGGAAATGTTGAAGATGCCCCCTGTTTGGCCTGTTTTTTTTTTTTAATTTTCTTATTGCCTGTATTTAATTAGAAGATAATAATTAATTGAGTGAAGAACTTAAATTAAAAAAAAGAGCCACAGCTTGAAAAAGATTACTCAGAGGAAGGAACCAAGAGTCAGAATGCAGAGACAAGAGCCCAGAAAGTGGAGTCATATTATTTTGTATACAAAACAAATCATGAAAAGAAAGAGGGTTTCCTTTCTTCTGAAGTTATTCCCAGGTTTTAAATCTGATCAAGGAACTCCCAATATTTGCTTGGCCTGGATTTAATAACTAGTCTGGTAGCTCTTTTCTACCCTGCATTTCCCATATTTGAATGGTGATGTCTATAGCTGTTAGCCTGTGCCTCTGCACCCACAGCCTCTTGGGTATGTGGTGGCAGATAACTTGTCTCTGTAGTTACAAAAGTCCATGGACAGATGAAAAAGTGTCCTAGGAGCTACTTAAAGGATTACACCCAAGATAATAATCAGTACTTGGATCTCTTTTATATGATGAAATTTTGGACTTTGCTGATGCTGTATTTCGTGAGCTCACTTTTGTCTCCTTACTCCTGAGTGCAAAGATTTTTTACAAGTTCAGATCTGAGATAAGCTTAATAGTAAATAACATGACTGTCTAATAACATGACTCTCTTGGGAACCTTGGGCTGAGGTAAATGTATTTTACATGTGAGAGGGATGTGAGTCACAGGGGTCAAAGTGTTGGACTGTGGAAACAGATTTTTTTTTTTATTGAAGGGTAGTTGACACACAGTATTACATTAGTTTCAGGTGTGCAACACAGTGATTTAACATTTATATACATGATAATTATAGGTACCAGCTGTCACCATACCAAGTTGTTACAATATTTTGACTATAGTCCTTATGCTATACATTACATCCCGGTTACTTATTTATTTTACAATTGGAAGTGTGTACTTTTTTTTTTTGTGAGGGCGTCTCTCATATTTATTGATCAAATGGTTGTTAAACACAATAAAATTCTGTATAGGGGGGGTCAATGCTCAATGCACAATCATTAATCCACCCCAAGCCTAATTTTCGTCAGTCTCCAATCTTCTGAAGCATAACGAACAAGTTCTTACATGGAGAACAAATTCTTACATGGTGAATAAGTTACATGGTGAACATTACAAGAGCAGTCATCACAGAGGCTTTTGGTTTTGATCATGCATTATGAACTATAAAGTCAGTTCAAATATGAATATTCATTAGATTTTATACTTGATTTATATGTGGATACCACATTTCTCTCTTTATTATTATTTTTAATAAAATGCTGAAGTGGTAGGTAGATACAAGATAAAGGTAGAAAACATAGTTTAGTGTTGTAAGAGAGCAAATGTAGATGATCAGGTGTGTGCCTGTAGACTATGTGTTAATCCAAGCTAGACAAGGGCAATAAAACATACACGTATACAGAAGATTTCTCTCAGAACAGGGTGGGGGGAGGTTCTACCTCTGTTGATCCTCATTTTCTCACCTGATGGCCCCCCTGCGACTGTGCCTGTCTTAGGTTGTTCCTCCCTTGAAGAATCTTACCCGTCTATGGCTAACCAGTCATCTTCCGGGGCCATACAGGGAAATGTAAAGTTGGTAAGTGAGAGAGAAGCCATATTGTTTGAAAAGGTTAGCTTTTTACTTCTTTGCATATTTTATGCCCTCTGGCTTCTATGCCCAGCATTTGTCTTGAGGTGTCTTTACCACTTGGAAGAATTATGATACTTGGTAAATTTGATATGAGGCATGAATTCTACTTAAGGGTTATAATTAGGAAGGAAGAAGAAAAGCTATAGAAGTAGTAGGTGGAAGAAAACCTGAGAAGATTGATTACTTCTTTGACATACTTTCTTGTACAGTAACTTCAGCATGTATAGGTTTTAAACTACTAATTAAATTGCACACACACATTAACATAATAGGAGTACAGTTATGTAACCAAAGCATACCTGTAATTACCAGCCATCTCCAGTGAAACCAAGAAAACCAGTTAGGCACCTTAGGCATTTGTGAAAACTTATCTATAATATGGTGAATATTGTCCAACTGAACTTGAACGCTCTGAGAGAAATCAGACAAATTAAAACAACCCATTCCTGGGGACTGTTCACATCCCATATGTTCTTTTAACAGTAAATAGTCTGTAGTTCTAAGATTATGGAGTGCTACAATTTGCACTTCTCCTAATTCTTGGTTGAGTTCCAACAGTTTAAATCCAGTCAAATTTGTTGTTTTGCTGTATGCACAGGCCAGCCTAGATATCTCCTTCTTCATTCCGTTGGCAAGTCCAGGAACTGGTGGGATGAGTGCATATACACCTGTAGCAGTGCATGGATCTTTGTTGGGGTTTTTTGATGGTCATCTTCTGGCATGAGTCTTCCCGAGAGTGCTGATGTTGGAAGTTCTTTTTCATATCGTATCTTAGTTCATTTTCTGGGTAGCCAAATTAAGCTTTGATCCTCTGTATAAACACAAACAGACCCTATGCCTACACTTTTATATGCCCTTTATATCATTGTTTGAACTCACTGGAGGTCACCACACAGGAACTGCTTTTTTTTTTTTAATCATTAATCTACACTTACATGACTAATATTTTGTTTACTAGGCTCTCCCCTATACCAGGTCCACCCTATATATCCCTTTATAGTCACTGTCCATCAGCATAGCAAAATGTTGTAGAATCACTACTCGTCTTCTCTGTGTTGTACAGCCCTCCCCTTTCTTCCACCCCCCCATGCATGGTAATCTTAATACCCCCTTTTTCTCCCCCTCCCTTATCCCTCCCTACCCACCCATCCTCCCCAGTCCCTTTCCTTTGGTACCTGTTAGTCCATTCTTGGGTTCTGTGATTCCGCTGCTGTTTTGTTCCTTCAGTTTTTCCTATGTTCTTATACTCCATAGATGAGTGAAATGATTTGGTATTTCTCTTTCTCCACTTGGCTTATTTCACTGAGCATAATACCTTCCAGCTCCATCCATGTTGCTGCAAATGGTAGGATTTGCCTTCTTTTTATGGCTGAGTAGTATTCCATTGTGTATATGTACCAATCTTCTTTATCCATTCATCTACTGATGGACACTTAGGTTGCTTCCAATTCTTGGCTATTGTAAATAGTGCTGTGATAAATATAGGGGTGCATCTGTCTTTCTCAAACTTGATTGCTGTGTTGTTAGGGTAAATTCCTAGGAGTGGAATTCCTGGGTCAAGTGGTAAGTCTGTTTTGAGCATTTTGATGAACCTCCATACTGCTTTCCACAATGGTTGAACTAATTTACATTCCCACCAGCAGTGTAGGAGGGTTCCCCTTTCTCCACAGCCTCGCCAACATTTGTTGTTGTTTGTCTTTTGGATGGCAGCCATCCTTACTGGTGTGAGGTGATACCTCATTGTAGTTTTAATTTGCATTTCTCTGATAATTAGTGATGTGGAGCATCTTTTCATGTGTCTGTTGGCCATCTGTATTTCTTTTTTAGAGAACTGTCTGTTCAGTTCCTCTGCCCATTTTTTAATTGGGTTATTTGTTTTTTGTTTGTTGAGGCATGTGAGCTCTTTATATATTCTAGACATCAAGCCTTTATCGGATCTGTCATTTTCAAATATATTCTCCCATACCGTAGGGTTCCTTTGTGTTCTATTGATGGTATCTTTCGCTGTACAGAAGCTTTTCGCTGTACTTGCTCATTTTTTCTGTTGTTTTCCTTGCCCAGGGAGATATGTTCAAGAAAAGGTCACTCATGTTTATGTCTAAGAGGTTTTTGCCTATGTTTTTTTCCAAGAGTTTAATGGTTTCATGACTTACATTCAGGTCTTTGATCCATTTTGAGTTTACCTTTGTATATGGGGTTAGACAATGGTCCAGTTTCATTCTCCTACATGTAGCTGTCCAGTTTTGCCAGCACCATCTGTTGAAGAGACTCTCATTTTGCCATTGTATGTCCATGGCTCCTTTATCAAATATTAATTGACCATATATGTTTGGGTTAATTTCTGGAGTCTCTAATCTTTTCCACTGGTCTGTGGCTCTGTTCTTGTGCCAGTACCAAATTGTCTTGATTACTATGGCTATGTAGTAGAGCTTGAAGTTGGGGAGTGAGATCCCCCTAGTTTATTCTTCTTTCTCAGAATTGCTTTGGCTATTCGGGGTCTTTGGTGTTCCCATATGAATTCTTGAATTATTTGTTCCAATTCATTGAAGAATGTTGCTGGTAGTTTCATAGGGATTGCATCAAATCTGTATATTGCTTTGGGCAGGATGGCCATTTTGATGATATTAATTCTTTCTAGCCACGAGCATGGGATGCGTTTCCATCTCTTAGTGTCCCCTTTAATTTCTCTTAAGAGTGACTTGTAGTTTTCAGAGTATAAGTCTTTCACTTCTTTGGTTAGGTTTATTCCTAGGTATTTTATTTTTTTTGATGCAATTGTGAATGGAGTTGTTTTCCTGATTTCTCTTTCTGTTGGTTCATTGTTAGTGTATAGGAAAGCCACAGATTTCCATGTGTTGATTTTGTATCCTGCAACTTTGCTGTATTATGATATCAGTTCTAGTAGTTTTGGAGTGGAGTCTTTAGGGTTTTTTATGTACAGTATCATATCATCTGCAAATAGTGACAGTTTAACTTCTTCTTTATCAATCTGGATTCCCTGTATTTCTGTTTTGTCTGATTGCCATGGCTAGGACCTCCAGTACTATGTTAAATAACAGTGGGGAGAGTGGGCATCCCTGTCTGGTTCCCGATCTCAGAGGAAATGCTTTCAGCTTCTTGCTGTTCAATTTGAAGTTGGCTGTGGGTTTTTCATAGATGGCCTTTATTATGTTGAGGTACTTGCCCTCTATTCCCATTTTGCTGAGAGTTTTTATCATGAATGGATGTTGAACTTTGTCAAATGCTTTTTCAGCATCTATGGAGATGATCATGTGGTTTTTGTCTTTCTTTTTGTTTATGTGGTGGATGATGTTGATGGACTTTCGAATGTTGTACCATCCTTGCATCCCTGGATGAATCCTACTTGGTCATGGTGTACGATCCTTTTGGAGTATTTTTGAATTCGGTTTGCTAATATTTTGTTGAGTATTTTTGCATCTACATTCATCAGGGATATTGGTCTGTAGTTTTCTTTTTTGGTGGGGTCTTTGCCTGGTTTTGGTATTAGGGTCACGTTAGCTTCATAGAATGAGTTTGGGAGTATCCCCTCCTCTTCTATTTTTTGGAAAACTTTAAGGACAATGGGTATTATGTCTTCCCTGTATGTCTGATAAAATTCTGAGGTAAATCCATCTGGCCTGGGGGTTTTGTTCTTAGGTAGTTTTTTGATTACCGCTTCAATTTCGTTGCTGGTAATTGGTCTGTTTAGATTTTCTATTTCCTTCTGGGTCAGTCTTGGAAGGTTGTATTTTTCTAGGAAGTTGTCCATTTCTCCTAGGTTTCCCAGCTTGTTAGCATATAGGTTTTCATAGTATTCTCTAATAATTCTTTGTATTTCTGTAGGGTCCGTCGTGATTTTTCCTTTCTAGTTTCTGATACTGTTGATTTGTGTTGACTCTCTTTTCCTCTTAATAAGTCTGGCTAGAGGCTTGTCTATTTTGTTTATTTTCTCGAAGAACCAGCTCTTGGTTTCATTGATTTTTGCTATTGTTTTATTCTTCTCAATTTTATTTATTTCTTCTCTGATCTTTATTATGTCCCTCCTTCTGCTGACCTTAGGCCTCATTTGTTCTTCTTTTTCCAATTTCGATAATTGTGACATTAGACCTTTATTTGGGATTGTTCTTCTTTTTTAAAATATGCTTGGATTGCTATATACTTTCCTCTTCAGACTGCTTTTGCTGTGTCCCACAGAAGTTGGGGCTTAGTGTTGTTGTTGTCATTTGTTTCCATATATTGCTGGATCTCCATTTTGATTTGGTTATTGATCCATTGATTATTTAAGAGCATGTTGTTAAGCCTCCTTGTGTTTATGAGCCTTTTTGCTTTCTTTGTACAGTTCATATCTAGTTTTATGCCTTTGTGGTCTGAAAAGTTGGTTGGTAGGATCTCAATATTTTGGAATTTACTGAGGCTCTTTTTGTGAGCTAGTATGTGGTCTATTCTGGAGAATGTTCCATGTGCACTTGAGAAGAATGTGTATCCTGTTGCTTTTGGATGTAGAGTTCTGTAGATGTATATTAGGTCCATCTGTTCTAGTGTGTTGTTCAGTGCCTCTGTGTCCTTACTGTTTAAGACTCTGTAGTGTTTTCAGGAACTGTGGATGAAGACTAGTAATATACCTGGGAAATACATAGTTGGTCATATGAATGACCAACTATGTATTTCTTACAACTCATGTTCCTTCTCAGGGGAAGATGTAGCAGATGCCGATGCTATCTGGGTTAGTCTTGTCTGGATCATATTTTTTTGCCTTTTCATGTTGACAGGTGCTATTGACTGTCAGCTGGGAGGGCCAAGCTTTTCACTTTCTACTGGCCTTTCTTTACTGGGACAACTGCCACCCCTAGTGGCTTGTGTTGGGTAATTGCGTGTAGGCTGGGTCTTTGTGTCTTGCCCGGCCGAAGTGTAGGAATTTTCGTTTCTGCCTTTCTCTGGGCGTGTTTTGCCTTAGGCTATTTCTCTGCTTTTGCAGCACCGGGAGGGGTAATGGACTGGGGGGGTGCTGTTTGGCTGTTTACCTCCGTGGGGGGTCTCAGAGCTGTTGCCCAGGGGGTTAGTGTGCCCAGTTTTCCCTGTAATTTCCAGCCACTGGGCTGTGACCTGTGTTGTTTCCGTCTAGCTGTTAAATCCCTGTCCCTTTAAGACTTTCAAAGAGCACTGCCTTTTCTTTGTCACAGGGGCATCAGCTTCGGCACCTGCTCAGAGGTCTTGCTGCCCTATTTCCCTAGTTTCCAGCCCTCCACGCATGCACTGTGTCTGCACTCTGGTGCGGTTGGCTGGGACTGGGTGTTTAGCAGTCCTGGGCTCCCTCTCCCTCCCTCCGGGAGCTGGGGGGAGGTGTGCTGGGGTCCCGCCGGCCGGGGCTTGTATCTTACCCCTTTCACCAGGCGCTGGGCTCTCGCACGTGTCGATGTAGTCAGGCTGTTGTCCTGTGTCTTCTGGTCTTTCTTTTAGGATTAGTTGTATTTGTTGTATTTTCAAAAATATATATGTTTTTGGGAGGAGATTCCCACTGTCCTACTCACACCGCCATGTTGGCTCTGCTCCTGGAAAACAGATTTTAACACACCTTTCCCTGATCCCCATCTCCAGGTATTCACACACTTTTATTATCTCCTGCCTAAGGTAATGGAAGGATCCCCTACTTGTTTCTAACCAAAAGAATGCAAAAGGAAATTTGAGATCTCTTCCATGATTACTGCACATTATGTAAGACTGAGCCTTGCTAGCTGACTTGTTCTTTGTATTCCATGTTGGCTTTGAAGAAGCCTTCCTCTGTATGTGAGAGGGCCTTGTGGCAGGGAAGTGTGGTTGCCTGTATGAGTGAGAAAGGCTTCCAACTGGGAGCCAGAAAGAAGCTGTGGGTCTCGATTTCACTGCTGCAAGGAAATGAATTTTATCAAGTACCAAAGTGAATTTGGAGGTAGATCTGTTGCAAGTAAATTCTTACTTACTCTCTCTTGAAAACTGAGCCTTGGCTGAACTTTGATTATGCCTTGCTGAGAACCCAGCAAAGACATGTTAGAACTCCTGATCCATAGAAACTGAGAGATAGTACATGTGTGTTGTTTTAACCTCTTAAATTGGTAGTAATTTGCTATGCAGAAGTAGAAAATTAATACATTTATTTTGATTTTTTTAAATATTTTTTTTTCCTCTTGTGGTGAGTTTTTCCCCAGAAATTGAATGATACTACCAAGGTGCACTTACAAGCATTCAGATAGCACAGCTTCATGTGAGTCAAAGAAAATTTAAAGCTGTTTTGTTTTGTTCATTTTCAGCTTATTTGACAAGTTGTTTTGTTTATTTGATCATTGTCAGATTTATGTGGGCTATTTTTTGTAGAAATATACTCCAATACATTATTTTAGGAAAAAAAAATACTGAGTGTGAGATACTAACAATCAAAAGAGCATAAAGGAAAATAAAACAAAATTATTTTTGACCTTGACAATAGAGATATGGCTTAATTCACACATTGATACACCAGGTATGCAAACCATGAACAAAACTGTGCTAAATGTTTAAATTATGCCTCTGTGTATCACCAACATAGTATGGTAATTATTTCCTTTTTTTTCCTGATAGTCTTTGATTTTGTTGCAAATTTTCTTCTTCTGTTTTGCTCCTAGACAGATAGAGTGCAATGGATTTTATTAATTCCCTCTGTGATTCCCCTTTGGTCCAACACCAAATGAAGTGTTGTATATTTTACCTACATATATATATATATATATATATATATATATATATATATATATATATATATATATAACAGCAACAATATTATACACAGCAGTAATAGTAGAATAAGTTCATTCAAATTCCCAGACCTGATTCCAATGTGTGTTAATATGTGATGTGTGAGAGGGGTCTTCCCACACATACTTAACACAAAGCAATTCTCAAACACCAGGGTGTTGGAGAACTTAACTCAGTTCTGACACTGTCTGCTCGGAGACAGTACCAGATTCCCAGGTTAAGGGCTCCCGTTGGACAAGACTGCCCTCCACCCTTGACTCCGCATGCTCATCACACGCCCCAGGCAGTTACTGGTACTTCTGACCTACCGGCTACAGATTGGAGGTTTTCACAACCTCCCCCTTAGTTTCGATTAATTTGCTAGAGCATCTCACAGAACCCAGGAAAACACTTATATTTACCATTTTAATAAGAATACCATAAAGGATACAAGTTAAGAGCTAGATGATGAGAGACATAGGGCAAGGTTCCTAATAAAGGAGCTTCTAACCTCGTGGAGTCTGGGGCCTGGCCCTGTGGCACGTGGAGGTGTTGTGGTTCCCCAAGCATAGAAGCTCTCTCCAACCAAAAAGCAGGATTGAACGGAGCAGGCAGAGAGAGATAAGCTCTTCTCAGGGGTTCTTGAGGGCTTCATTGCATAGTCATGATCAACCAAATTATTCGCTATAGGCTGATTCAACCTCCAACCCCTGCCCTTGGGTGGGGTCCAAAAGTCTCTCATTAACATGACAAAATACCTGTTTAAGACTCTGTAGTGTTTTCAGGAACTGTGGATGAAGACTAGTAATATACCTGGGAAATACATAGTTGGTCATATGAATGACCAACTATGTATTTCTTACAACTCATTATATTATACCCTTTTTCTTGATATAGATGAAGGCCTCTTTTAATCTATTAATCATTATTCTGTTCATTTTATCTTAAACAAACTGAAGCCAAAACTAGAGTAAATTCTTATTTCTTGGTTTTAAAAATTTGAAAATTACTCTAAATAAATAATTTCATTAAATTGAGGCTGTATAAGTAGACATACTAATCCTCCTTTTCAGTTGTATCACCTTATATTCCTTCATTATTGAAAAATAAAATATTATATAAAATAAAAAAGTAAAGTTAATTATGAAATAAAAATAGATAAGTAATTACAAAGTACAGATAGATATATAAAGCTTGGAATAACTATCACATCTTTCAGTTTTCTTCACATGGCTGCAATCAGATCTTATTAATAATAACTGCTCTAAAATCCTCATACTGAATAGTTTTTTCAAACATCTTTAGTCAGATAAGCATCTACATCACTACATCAATTTAATTTTCATCTAAATTAATACATTCTTGTGTTATTCTCCTTTGATTTTGGTCATTGTGTGAGCATGAGGTGATTTAAACATCTCTTACATACAAGTTCAGAAATAGAGTGAGTCATGGTAGGTACAAATCCTCAAAAGAATGTTTAATAATGAATAACAATAAAAATAAAAAATAATGCAAGCAAAAACTAAAGGCCTACTCAAATCATAATTGTATCCCACTACAAAAAATATGTTTATGTACAAAAAGGAAAGTTCATGAAGAAATTCATAGTGATTATCACAGAATGATGAGATATAGCATTAGTTTTATAATTTTCAATAATGTCCTCTATATTCCTTACTTTCATAATAAAGTAAATGTATTTATAAAGATAAACAAATATTTATATTAAAATAAAATGCAGTTGTTATACACCATGACCAAGTGGGATTCATCCCGGGGATGCAAGGATGGTACAACATTCGAAAATCCATCAACATCATCCACCACATCAGCAAAAAGAAAGACAAAAACCACATGATCATCTCCATAAATGCTGAAAAAGCATTTGACAAAACTCAACATCCATTCATGATAAAAACTCTCAGCAAAATGGGAATAGAGGGAAAGTACCTCAACATAATAAAGGCCATATATGATAAACCCACAGCCAGCATTATACTGAACAGTGAGAAGCTGAAAGCATTTCCTCTGAGATCGGGAACCAGACAGGGATGCCCACTCTCCCCACTGTTATTTAACATAGCAGTGGAGGTCCTAGCCACGGCAATCAGACAAAACAAAGAAATACAGGGAATCCAGATTGATAAAGAAGTTAAACTGTCACTATTTGCAGATGATATGATACTGTACATAAAAAACCCTAAAGACTCCAGTCCAAAATTACTATCATAATACAGCAAAGCTGCAGGATACAAAATTAACACACAGAAATTTGTAGCTTTCCTATACACTAACAATGAACCAATAGAAAGACAAATCAGGAAAACAATTCCATTCACCATTGCATCAAGAAGAATAAAATACCTAGAAATAAACCTAACCAAAGAAGTGAAAGACTTATACTCTGAAAACTACAAGTCACTCTTAAGAGAAATTAAAGGGGACACTAACAAATGGAAACTCATCCCATGCTCATGGCTAGGAAGAATTAATATCATCAAAATGGCCATCCTGCCCAAAGCAATATACAGATTTGATGCAATCCTATCAAATTACCAGCAACATTCTTCAATGAATTGGAACAAATAATTCAAGAATTCATATGGAAACACCAAAGACCCCGAATAGCCAAAGAAATCCTGAAAAAGAAGAATAAAGTAGGGGGGATCTCACTCCCCAACTTCAAGCTCTACTACATAGCCATAGTAATCAAGACAATTTGGTACTGGCACAAGAACAGAGCCACAGACCAGTGGAACAGATTAGAGACTCCAGAAATTAACCCAAACATATATGGTCAATTAATATTTGATAAAGGAGCCATGGACATACAATGGCAAAATGAGAGTCTCTTCAACAGATGGTGCTGGCAAAACTGGACAGCTACATGTAGGAGAATGAAACTGGACCATTGTCTAACCCCATATACAAAGGTAAACTCAAAATGGATCAAAGACCTGAATGTAAGTCATGAAACCATTAAACTCTTGGAAAAAAACATAGGCAAAAACCTCTTAGACATAAACATGAGTGACCTTTTCTTGAACATATCTCCCTGGGCAAGGAAAACAACAGAAAAAATGAGCAAGTGGGACTACATTAAGCTAAAAAGCTTCTGTACAGCAAAAGACACCATCAATAGAACACAAAGGAACCCTACGGTATGGTAGAATATATTTGAAAATGACAGATCTGATAAAGGCTTGACGTCTAGAATATATAAAGAGCTCACATGCCTCAACAAACAAAAAAAACAAATAACCCAATTAAAAAATGGGCAGAGGAACTGAACAGACAGTTCTCTAAAAAAGAAATACAGATGGCCAACAGACACATGAAAAGATGCTCCACATCGCTAATTATCAGAGAAATGCAAATTAAAACTACAATGAGGTATCACCTCACACCAGTAAGGATGGCTGCCATCCAAAAGACAAACAACAACAAATGTTGGCGAGGCTGTGGAGAAAGGGGAACCCTCCTACACTGCTGGTGGGAATGTAAATTAGTTCAACCATTGTGGAAAGCAGTATGGAGGTTCATCAAAATGCTCAAAACAGACATACCATTTCACCCAGGAATTCCACTCCTAGGAATTTACCCTAGCAACACAGCAATCAAGTTTGAGAAAGACAGATGCACCCCTATGTTTATCGCAGCACTATTTACAATAGCCAAGAATTGGAAGCAACCTAAATGTCCATCGGTACATGAATGAATAAAGAAGATTGGTACATATACACAATGGAATACTACTCAGCCATAAGAAGAGGGAAAATCCTACCATTTGCAGCAACATGGATGGAGCTGGAGGGTATTATGCTCAGTGAAATAAGCCAAGCAGAGAAAGAGTAATACCAAATGATTTCACTCATCTGAGGAGTAAAAGAACAAAGGAAAAACTGAAGGAGTAAAACAGCAGCGGAATTACAGAACCCAAAAATGGACTAACAGAAGATCAAGACTAGCTTGGCTACCCAGAAAATGAACTAAGATACGATTTGAGGAGGAGCTTCCGGCATCAGCACTCTCTGGAGGACTCATGCCGGGGGTGATCATCAAAAAGCCTCCACAGGGATCCAGGCAATGCTGCGGTTGTGGCTACGTCCATCCCACCGTATCCTGGACTTGCCACTGGAATGAGGAGGGAGATGTCTAGGCTGGCATGTGCATACAGTGAGACAACGAATTTGACTGGATCTGTACTGTTGGAACTCAACCAGGAGTTGGGAGGGGTGCAAGTTGCAGCACTCCAAAATCTTACGACTATAGACTATCTATGGTTACAAGAACATATGGGATGTGAACAGATCCCAGAAATGGGTTGCTTTAATTTGTCTGATTTCTCTCAGACTGTTCAAGTACAGTTGGACAATATCCATCATATCATAGACAAATTTTCACAAATGCCTAGGGTGCCTAACTGGCTTTCTTGGTTTCACTGGAGATGGCTGGTAATTATAGATTTGCTTTGTTTATGTCACCGTATTCCTATTATGTTAATTATGTGTGCACAAGTTAGTAGTTTAAAACCTATACATGATTAAGGTACTCTACAAGAAGATATGTCAAAGAAACAACCAATCCTCCCATGTTCTCTTCCATATGCTACCTCTATAGTTTTTCTTCTTCCTTCCTAATTAGAACCCTTAAATAGAATTCGTGCCTCATATCGAATTTACCGAGCATCATAATTCCTCCAGGTGGCAAAGATACCTTGAGACAAGTGCTGGGCATAGAAGCCACAGGGCATAAATCTGCAAAGAAGTAAAAAGCTGACCTTTTCAAACAATATGGCTTCTCTCTCACTTACCAACTTTACATCTCCCTGTATGGCCCCGGGAGATGACTGGTTAGCCAGAGACGGGTAAGATTCCTCAAGGGAGGAACAACCTAAGACAGGCACAGTCACAGGGGGGCCATCAGGTGAGAAATTGGGGAACAACAGTGGTGAAGCTTAGAACCTCACCTCCCACGTTTTGAGAGAAAGCTTCTGCATCCGTGGATGTTTTATTGCCCCTGTCTAGCTCAGATTAGCACATAGTCTGCGGGCACACACAGGATCATCTACAATTGCTCTCTTACAACACTAAACTATGTTTTCTACCATTATCATGCATCTACCTACCACTTCAGCAATTTATTAAAAATAAAAATAATAATAAAAGGAGAAATGTTGGATCCACATATAAATCAAGTATAAAAATCAAACGAATATTCATATTTGACCTGTTTATAGTTCATAATGCGTGATCAAAACTGAAAGTTTCTGTGATGAATGCCCTTGTACTGTTCACCATCTAAGAACTTATTCACTATGTAAGAATTCGTTCACCATGTAAGAACTTGTTCATTATGCTTCAGAAGATCGGATGAGAATTAGGCTTGAGATGGATTAATGATTGTGCATTGAGTGTTGACTCCCCTATACAGAATTTTATTGTTGTTAACGACCATTTGATCAATAAATATGAGATGCCCTCTCAAAAAAAAAATGCAGTTGTTATAAAAGCATGTATAGAGCCCAGACCTTAGTTTCTAAATGCCAATTATTCTATAAAAGGAGCCAGAGATCCCTGAAGAAATGGCTGAATCTTTGATTTGGGCAGGAAAAATAACATATGAGCCTTGAGTATCTTATAGTTCCAGAAAGTAAGGAAGTTCTAAAAAAGAGGTGTTGGATGGGGCTTATATCAAGAGGACAGAAAATTAACCTGAAAAAACTGCCAATAATCGAAGTTGGAACAATTTGAGCAGCAAAGTAAATAGTGATCATATTTTATTGTAACCTTAAGAGTACAAAGAAAATCCATAAATCCCTACTAATATAAATAAATGATTAAATAAATTTAAAAAATGTTGGAAGAATGGACAAACTTTCTCATAGAGGACTTCCAAGTTATATATATGTATGCAGTGCATTCATCACCTCAATGGATAATCTATTTACGAAACAATATTTGACAAACAGAAAATGAGGGAAATTTTGAAAAGAGCCAGTACTCTTCCGAAGTGCAAAGGTCATCACAAATAAGCAACGGCTGGGAAATTTTCAGTCTCTGGAGGATGCTAACTAGACATGACATGAAAAGTCAGTGTGAGGCTCTAGGCTTATCCTGGAAAAGGAAGAGGACATTAATGAACTGGTGTGTTAGTTTCCTATTACTGCTGTATCAAATTACCACAAATTTAGCTTCTTAAAGCAGCACACATTTATTATCTTGGAGTTCAGATGTTTAGTAATCTGAAATGAGTCTTGTGGGCTCAAATCAAGGGGTTGTCAGATTGGCGTTTCTTCTGGAGGCTCTAGGGCAGAATTGTATTGGTGATGCTTCAATACCAATTTTATTTTCTGTATATTATTTGTATCATGAAAGGTACTGTTATATAGGTCCACTGATGTACATCAGACTGAAATGCAGTTCTTTTGACAGTGAATTGAGGAGGAAAAACTTGGTCCTGCTTTCAAAAGAGTTCTCCACTGTGCACTCAGTTGCTGAACAGAACTACTTCTGTACGGTGATACCGCTGATGGCAGTATCATTGTGGTCTCCTTCTGGGGCAGCCCAGATCAGATCTATATTGATTCTTGGGCTGTTGCTGTCAATTTGGATGAATTAACAGGACACAAAAAGAACATGATTTGAAGAGTGGTTTAAGGGCAACTGGAGAAGTAGCAGGTGAGTGGACCTCATAGAATGGGCACAGAGTGGGAGGATGACAATTGTGTCCCATCCACTAAATGCATCCACTAAATGTGTTAATGCATCCACTAAAAGGAAGGCTCTCAGATATAAAGTGGGTAAAATAACAGGTCCATCTGCCACATTCCCCCAGCCACCCAGTAATAGTTCAGTAACCCCAAGTGAAAGTGGCCACATTTGCAAAGATGGTGACTGTGCATGATTTCAATTCCATGAACTTCCCTCTGCAAGAATAGCCTGGGTGCTCTTACTAATACAAGCCACATCTAGCACCAGCAGAGATCAATATTGACTTACTGATACAAAATCATTTACTGTGGGGACCAGCCAGGACCCGGGACAAGTTGTTAATAATGTATTCTTTCATCATGGAAGGGCAGCTTACTGGAATAACAACAATTCTGGATGTGGATTCTTGAATAAAAGGAACAGTTTTAGTGCCATTTACAAGATAACCCCATGAAAGGAGTTGGTTATGTACTTTGCATCAGCAATCAATATACAGCAATGTCTTTCCCATCAGCCAGAATACACGGGAAGGCATTGGTCTGGAAATCAATCAGTGGGAGTGGGTGACACTCCTCTCACCTATTACAGCTAATTACTCTCATAGAACTTCCTGTCCCTCCAATTTTAAACCACACTTGTTGGGAATCTTAGTTCCCAATAGAAGAATGCTTCTCTCTGGGAGCATGAACATCAGCCAGCTGCCTCCCTATTCTAGGAGCCCAGACCTATGAGTCTCTTTTTTTTAGCTAGGAGATACCAACGTCAGTCAAGTAACACCTGCTTCTCAGAGACTTGTGTTTCAGATCCATAGGAGCCTCCTCTTAAATTTCTGAGTTTTAAAACTTCCACGTACTTTTCCTTGTTCCTTGCATCTGAGCTCAGTTGCTTCCTACGGTTGTTACCTCTCTGAGACCTCGTGTCCTATTTTTGCTCCTTCAATAACCTGATCAACAACTCTATTCCTAATTAACAAGTCTTCATATTAAATTCTATCTTTTGCAATACCTGGTTGTTTCTGTTCACTGGCAGGGTAGGACCCTCTTGATATACCAGGCAGTGACTCATTATAGGGAGTATATTGATAGTTGAAGGGTGTTCTACATAAGCAGGCATACAATTTTACACACATTTTTGGTACTCACATCCATGAGTAATATTTGAGTGTATAATTACCTAAATATCCTTCCACTCTTTATCTCATCTTGATTTAGAGAACATAAGAATTTCCCTCTTTGGAAATTACCGGATCAAATTAGAATTGTAGTAAGAAATTACTGGAGTCAGGTACTCTGGCAATTTATACATCAGCCTTGCTAAAGGAATAGATGCATTCCAAAATTAAAGAACACACAGGTTACAGTTTGAAAATTTTGCACAGGATTCTGAACTAATATAATTTTCAAGGTCCAGTAATTAATATGACCTTGATTAATTTGGTCTCTGCCTATGAAAACTGAATTCACTCGTGCATTCTTAATGTGCTGCCAAAATCTCCATCAGGAACTGCAGTGGTTTAAAACACAGATTATGGACCCAACTTTCTGAGTTCTTCGCACTGTAATTTACTAGTTTTACCTTGAGAAGATTGCCTGATATCTCTGTGCCTTATTTTTAAAATAGGAAAAATAATAGTATCTTATACCATATATCATAGTGATGAATAAATGAGTTACAATACACAAAATATTTAGAAAAGTGATCCTTAAAAGAAAATGTGAATTTCAGCAATAGAATGTAATGTAAGCTTGATGAGTGCAGGGCCTTGGGGCTGTTTTCTTCACTGCTCTTTGCCTAGCAACTGAAATGGGTCCTGGCATTTAGTAGACTCTCAGTTATTAATAATAAGTGAATAAATGCATACACAAAAATCCAATTGTGGAGACTTCAGAGGTTGAGTGGAGCCCTAGACACTGAAAATTCACCAAGAAAGTGGGCATTCTGGAAGAATGTCTCCTGCTTTCCCCAGATATCACACCTCCATTCCAACCCAACATGAATAATATATTTTTTTATTGGAACAATTTTAATATGTTTCACAGAATCATTTGTTCTTCCTTAGAATCATAAGTGAAGTTCTGTTCCTTTAAGTGAGACATTTCCTCTAGAGTATGAGAAACTCACTAAATTACTATTCCGATCAAGCATTCCCTGAGTGTCCATGTCCAGAATTACTAACATACTTCTCCTGGTATGACCTCAGAAGAAACTGGGGCTGTCATAATTCTTAACTACAGGGAGGATTTGAAAGAAGTTAAATAAAGTTTCTAAGCAATTACACAAGAAAAAATTAGGCAACCACTGTAGATGGAACCCAGCAGATCACATGCCAATATACTGCATACTAACATGTATTCTCCTTAAAGAATAATGACCTCTTATTAGAAGATACATGTTGCGGCTGTCTCAGCCATCTTTCCCTGCTTCCCAAGATTGATTCACTGGACGGGTTTGTAGCCATAATAATCCTCTTTATTGTATAAATTCTAACTTGATTTAACTATCAAAGAATTGTATGACTTAATACAAATTCACTATGTAACCCAATTCCTTTTAGTTTACAAGAAATACTACACTACTACATAGTGTTAAAAACTTCTCTATTGCTGGCATTGCATAGTTTTGGGATTTGAGTATATTTCAGATAAAGTAGTAATAGTAGTGGAAGGAAACACCTTTTTCTGAAAAAGGAAATAAATCGGTCCTTAGAATGATCAATTAGACCATAGGGAACAAAATTAGCTAATGAATGATTAGTTAAAAATGACCTTTAAAAAACCATATATGCACAATTTAGTGGGCTTTAAGAGCTTGCTAGATAAATGTAATTAAATGCATATAACTTGCAGCATAAGACTTAGGTTTAGGATTTCTAGTATTTGTCATATCGTGGGCCAGTATTGAAGTTAGGAAAATGAGAATTGAGAACGTTGTAAAGACAAAGGCAGAATATATTACTCGCAATAATGGCATATAAATAACAACCATAATAAAGACTCATGCTTTGATCAGTTTAAAGTAATTGTATTTTAAAAGATAAAATAATAAAGATATGCCCAAGTTTTGCTACATAGTTCTTAATACATTCTTTATTCCTTACAAATGATCATTTTCCTTCTGCAGATGATAACAATAAAAAAGTATCCTGAAAATATATTACCACATCATGGACCTGAGGGAAAACATTACACAGGCTTCTCTGAAATAATAATGTTCACCTTTCCCAGAACTCAGTATGCCCTGGGGAGATTTCTCCTATTCGCATTTCCCTACTCCTCTCATCAACCCATTTCCACCTCATTTTATACCCCCAAAACTATGCAGAGATACAAAGAATCACACACCACTTGTAACTTTACTGTTAATTACAGAATTTGAATCCAAGTAAGGCTTAAAAATCATTTCTTTTTGAAGTACGTCTCTATCTGATGAGATTTATTTTCAAAAAAATAATTTCTACCTCTTCTTTTTCTTTTAAGTAGAAAGTAAAGGACAATACAAAAGAAAAGAAAATGCAGAGATGAATAGATAATCTGTTATTTCAAACTGAAAAATCTCTAAGGCTTTTGGTATTATTCATTAAATGATACCAAAGCACCAACGAGAAGAATTTACAAAATTCTTAAAGAATTAGAAGGTGTTGATGATACCTGCAGTTGGGGTATTTCCTTTGAAAGAGCACGAAGTACAACAAATATTAAAATTAAAGCTTCAAAACTATGAGATGTTTATCAAATAGCATCACAGCCTATTCTTTTTCAATATAGTCTTTTTATTCAGGAAATATTTATACTTTTTTCATAAAATAACCTCATTACCCATTGTAGTCTAATTGCTGGGGGTACATTTATTTTCACATGAAGAAAGAATAGGGGTCAGCAAACTTTCCGTAAAGACCAGGTAATAGAGTGAGCCATGTGGTCTCTCAACTACTCAGCTCTGCCACTACAGTGTAAAAGCAGCACAGGCATTCATAAACAAATGGGTGTAGTGAAGTTCTAGTAAAATTTTGTTTATAAAAACAAGTAATGAACTGGGGTTTGCCCACAGTCATAGGTTGCCAACCTCTGTGATGGATACTTTCCGAAAGGTCCCATATTTACAACTGCTAACTTTTCAGGACTAATTTAAAGCTGTATTTTAAAAAGAATTAAAATGTTTCTTCTAATGTATAAGAATCTTTCAATTAAAAATATTTTATATGAGAATGTGTGTGTCTTCATGAAACTTTACTATTTTTCCTTTTCTAGACATCATCGTACTTACAATATTATTACGTTGCATTAATATTTATTTTTGCTTTAGGTTAACAATAGAAAGTCTGTCTGGATAGAAATACGAAAATAATGTGATTTAGAGAATGCTAGATCCAGATGAAATTGAAGAAATCATTGTAACTCATATTTCTCAATTAAGAGATAAAAAATTGAGTCTTACAGTTTGGAAATAAGCTGATGTCACTCAGTTTTGATGTTGGATTTGACTTGCAACTCTTTCTTTAGCACTTTCCTTTGTTTCTCATGAAATGATTTACTTTTTTAAAAAGAGGGTATTTCCTTTTCTCAACTGTCTTACCTTAGAAATATGTGACTTTATGGTCATTATTTATACTTAAACATATATTTTAGTATTCAAAAATTTAAAAATTTTCCTTAAAATATGTAAAAGTTAAATGTTGTATTTAAAAGAATGTAAATAAAGATTTTTTAAATGTCAAATACATTTCATAATATACTGTGGCTCATCACGAAATGTGTCTCAGTGGCAGCTGACTTACATTCGCGTCAGCGCTCCCTGCCGGAGCTAACAAGAAGTGCCAGACTATGGAGCCCTTCACCCCAGATTTGGAGCCGGGACCTCATGCCCTCCGTGATTCTGCCTCTGTGACTAAATCATCCTTCTTACCCTTCCAAGCAGAGTTAGAGCCAGAAGAGTCTAGGCGGCAGTGGCCGTAGTTCTTTTCAGCGGATCTCTCCCATCTTATCAGTGGCAAATGGTGGGATTCCACAGCGCAGAAGTGCAGAAGAAGCTGTGGTTTATACGAGCACGAGCAACTCAGATTTTACAGATAGTGCGATTTAGACCCTCCAGCAGTAGAGACAAACTGACACACAATGCCAAGGAAAAGGATAGAAGGACGAATATGCCAGCCCCTTCTAATTGGAATTTGAGATTTTTTGGAAAATCTCTAATGGAAATCAGACAGTGCTGATGGGCATCCGCTGACAGGCTAATGCACAGCACGAGCTGCGTCTGCACTCAGCACTGCACGAAGCATCTAGAAACACCCTCATGCACACAACCTGGCAGAGATAAATACTTCATATCATATTAAAAACAAAGTCCTTGTTCGATTATAAAGAAAGTAATTTGACTACTGATTTTGTCAGACACTTTCTTTGTCATCTAACAGGGAACTTTCTCACAGACTACCCGTCGTTGAGTGATGCTTTTGTTCTTGGATGGAACCTGAATTGGCAAGGATATATCACTTAATACCTTGTTGGACTTTGTTTGCCAGTGCTTTGTTCAGTGCAATTTATATCTATGTTCATAAGTTAAACTGGTTTGTATTCCTTATTTTGTGCTATTATTAGGTATTAGAATCATCTTCCTGTACTAAGTTCATAATATTAATTTGGCAACTTAATTTTAAAATCATAAAGTGTAATTCATTGGTTACTGAAAAAAGGCATCCAGATAATTTCCAGATAATTTATATATTATTTTTACTACTATAAATTATCCCTTATTGTGTTTATTTGATTATTGTTGGTCCATGAAGATGCTATTAGTTTTTGAAGATTGAGATAACATTTTACACTGTTCTTACTGAAAATTCTAATTACTTTTTTATGGGGGGGGTCAAGAATAGAACAATAGAGATTGCTTATTGTCTTATTAATATCAGATCTTTAGTCTTTAGTCTTTCTAAAGATCTTCAGTCCTTCTAGCTATTGTTTCCAAACAATTCCATTTTTCTTTGTGAAAATGTTCTTATGTAAAACAATTGCTTTATAGGCCACCTGTGCTATTGTCCTGATAGTCTTTTCCTTAATTTTCTGGTTAACTGTATGAATTTTCTGTATCTTACATATTTTTCTTGCTTGGTTTTAACCTCTAGGTAGCTTCCTTAAAAGGGATGCATGTGATGTAAACTGTCTGGGCCCTCACATTTCTGATGATACAATTATTTGTCTCTTATCCTTGTTTTAGTTTTGTTTTTCTCCCCTCTGTTAGTGTTTACTTCTTCATCACTGAAGGTCTAAACCTCACTCCCTTTGAACCTATACTGACCTTAGTGACTTGCCTGAGTAGAAGACGCTGAAGATACATGATGGAATTTCATAAGCTATGTCACGAGAAAGCTTATAGCTTTCACTTAGATCACTAAACCACCAGCCACCATGTAAGAAGACAAGCTATCCTGAGACTGTTGTGAGAGAGTAGCCACATGTAGGTGCTCCAGAAGATGTTACAGCAGAGCAATAGCTTTCTAGCAATCCTAGCCTGGTCAGTCAGTACTCGATAGATAATGTCAGTCAGTACTGGCTAGAATTGAGGAATTGCCCAGTCAAGCCCTGACCAAATTCTTGACACCACGAATTTTAATGAACAATGAAAATGAAAAGTTATAAAAGTTGCTAGATTTGGGAATGGTTTGTTATGCAGCAGAAAATACCACACAGTTTCCTGCTTTGGGGTAAGCATTCCTTCTGCCTTTTATCTGGTTATATAGACTCCTTTATCTCCTCAGGGCAAGTTCTAACCTTGTCAAATAAGCTAGTATCACTTTCTTAACCTTGTATTTGACCATGGTTTTAAGATTTTAATACATATTCTATGGCCACTCAGCATTTTCAATTCCTGTTAGCTTATTCTACTTAGTTAAAAAATTTTATATGTCTTTTATATTCATTGTGTCTATAATTCATCTGCCTAACCCTGTTAAGTCAATAACCAATGTAAGAACAAAGAACTTCTACTGTTATGTTTACTCCCCAGAGTCTAGAATGGTGCCTAGATAATAACAGTCAATGAATATTTGTTTAATAAATGTGTCAAAGTAAAAATTCAAGTAAAAACAGATAATAAAAGATAAAGATTAAAAAGTGACCACCGAATTCAGTAACTAGAATATCTTTGGTGACATCCGAAGAAGGAGGTCTGTGTCAACAAAGCTTTACCCATTCCTCCGTAACTGAACAGTGATGATGTAGAGTCAAGGAATTCTCTAACCCACTTAAAGCTGGGCACCCAAGCAAAGGAGAAAAATAAGGCAGTAGCTAAAGGGAGATAAAAGAAATAGAGGGATTTATTTCAAGAAAGAACAATTATGGACATATCTCTAAATTGAGGCAATAGAATCAATAGGTAACCATTTAAAAATACAGAATGAATGGGTGTCACTGACAGATTTCCTGAGGAAGAAGGAAGGACAAGGGACAGCAGCACAAGGAAGAGAAAATCATCTAGAAACACAGTGGTCAAGAGAGGATGGGTGACAAATAAGAAGGGATGAAAATCACTCTGGTCATATGAGAATGACATGGTAGTTGAGGAAGTCTTACCTGATGGCCTTCAGTATCTTTGTTAGACAGTAAGTATAGTCACCAGCTGAAAAAGACATGGGGACGAATGAGTAGAGACACTGAAGATGGCACTGATGATTTGAAGTGATTTTTTTGTAAAATTAGGAAATAATCAGTATAAAATTCCGAACTATAATTCTGCCATATAAGAGTCATTAACTGTGCTGCCCCGCCCTCCCTCCCTTCCTTCATCCTTTCCCTACTCTTTCCTTCCTTCCTATATCCCTTCCTTCCCTCCTTTATTCCAAATTGGGGATATGAAACACAGGGTGAGGAAAATGAGGAGAGGAGATAGTAAAATATGTTACTTCAATATGTGAGGGCTTCTGAATAGGCCAGGAATCCAACTGCTACATATTATCGATTGACACAAGATACCCACTTTCATTTATTTTGTGTAACTTCCCTGACCCTGCCAGCCCCTCCTTCTCCTCCCCTGATCTAAAAGTTTTAGTTCCCAGACTTACTTGTTTCTATGGTTCTGAATTCATTCTAGCTTCTATCAAAGATGCTTTCAGTAGACAATTGGTGACATATGGGGTATGATGGCGTTCAAAGCTCAAGAAGTATCCTGGGGTAGGGGTGGGGGAATAAAATATGTATGGTGTATGTGCAGGGTGGAGGGGTTGGTAGTGCACAAGCAAAATTATAGGCAATTGCAGGTTCAATAAAGGAGATAAAACATCTTACCAAAATGTTACACAAAGAAAAAAAACAGAAAACAGAGGTGAGAGAATTATGAAAGATGACATATGAGAAATACCTCCAGAATGAAAGGGTGAATGTTTGCCAATTCAAAGAATTCATCAAGTTACCAGGAATATGAATGAAATGAGGACTATGACCAACGGGGCCACACTGAAACTACAGACACCAGGACGGAAGAGGATGCTGCGAGCTTCCCGCACAGGGCGCAGGGGGAGGAAGGTAGCAAGTCCAAGAGCTGGAAAATTAATCAAGTAATGATTAATATACATCTTTCAGTAGACTTCTATTCCATTATTTTTTTACTCCTATGCTTCTTTTTTTGTCATTTTCTCTTATTTCTGACATCTGTCTGTAGCAAGTTTATTTTCTTCTCTGAATAGCTTCTTCTTGTAATGATTATGCTTTGTCGTCTTAATAACCAATTCCTACCAGAAGCAATCTCTCATTTCATTTTCCACTCATTCTGCAGCCATCTTGCACAGTTGGCTTTCTCATCCAGCTCCTGGCTAATCGCTCAGCCACCCTCCCACACAGCCAGCTATTCACAATTAGTACAAGTCCCACAATTCATTTGTATTCACTGCAGTTCAATTCTGAGTGGCTCGGTTTATTTCGATTCAACTCATTCTGCCACACGGTGGTGCTGATTCTAATTCTAGCCTCTTCTTTTTCTTCTGTTTCCATCTTTGTCTCTGTGGATGAGAAAAGCATACATGAGAAATAGATTTGAAAATAGAATCAACCATTCATTTGTCCTTTCTTTGGAGAATAGATGTTTACAGTTGTGCACGACTCTTGGCTATTTCCAGTTTTCCGTACATATCTTATCTAAGGCATTGGCACTCTTTTTCTTTCTTTGTCACTTTTAATATTTGTTACTTCCAGAGGTGTCCCATTTCTTTGATCTACTCAGTGAACCTTCTATGCTGACTTCTAGTATTACATTTTTTTTTTACAAGGACAAGAAGTTAACATAACAGTAAGATTTGTCAATGCAATAAAAATTAAAAGGTGATTTTTGTTTCTAATTCAGTTTTTGTTAAACATTATAACAAAAAAATCTGCTTTAGAATTCCTCTAAAGCTGCTGGATTATTCCTACTGTTGTGCTTGTCATCTCCCTTTTCAATGTGTCTGTTTTTCTTTTTCTCCATGTCTTTGATATATGTAAGATCATTTTATTTTACTCCTAATGTTCTAACTTGTATTTTTCTATTTTCTGTAATTGGAAGAATCTGTCCAATATCATTTTCAATGAATGACTTAGGTCAACTTCTCTGTTTTTGAAACATAAGAATCACCCCTCCCCTGTTTTCCCATCATCAGTAAACTGTTCCCTTATTTGAACAATCATTGAAAGTTCATTTTAAGTTTCTAAATAAGATTATATTTCCACTTTCGATGAGTTTTAAATTCTGAAATGTCTTTGGAAAGAGTATCTGTATATTAATATGTAAATTTGCTACTTACTCTGTTAAAAACAGTCTGAAGACTGTTATGTACATTTTTATTTGACATAAACCAGGGAAGTGTTTGGAAGGATTATCAATAAATATTTAGCAGGAAGCAACTGAACTTCAGGCAGTGATACTCCAGTGAATCTGTAAATGAAGTCCTTGTTGTACATAGTAAAAGTTCTCGCATCCCTCTTCCCTTGATAAGCAAACGGCATCACCATCAGCTGATTAGCTCTTGCTGGAACTTAGGGTTCACCCTTGATTCCTCTCAAGGCTTCTAGTTCATCGGCTGTGAAACGCACGAGAAGCTCAGTAGCCTCTCACTGAGGACCTCTGCCAGTCTTTCTCTGGGCGGCACCCTGGCAGCCTCGCTGGTCTCTCTGTTTCTCCTGTTGCCTCAACATGGTTCATTAGTAGTAGAATACTGTTCCCAAACTGAGATCAAATCATGTCGTTTCTTCCCAATGGCTTCCATAGCAAACAGATTTTAAAAACCCAATTCCTTACCATAACGTACAAGGTCCGGCAGGTTTTGGCCCCCTCTGCCTTTATGACCTTGCCTCTTCCAGTTGCCCCTCTTACTGGCTCTCGGTGACTATCGTGAGCACCCTGTGCTTTCTCTCCTCTCACTCACTTCATGTTCCCATGCCTAAGAAACATTTCTCAGAGGTGTTATGTTGAATATTTGTTTCTCCTCATTAGGAATTTGTTTAAAAGTCATCTCTTTGAAGAGGCCTAGCTTAACCACTCAAATCAAAGTTAGACACCTTCTCTGCAAATGTACTCTCTTTGTTCATTTTCCTAGAGTAATTTAAGCTTTGTCAGGTATTTGAGCATCCATCAAACTAAGGTTTATCTGAAGGGAATAGTCTCAGTTAGATTTCTACCTTAATGCTTCTTGAACTCGCAGAGGAAGTAGAGCACAGACTGTAGTCCAATGATTTTTCTACAGTGTATTTTGGGGACCTGGGATTGAGGATTTACCCAAAGTGGGAAGCACATATTAAGACAACTTTAACAGTTCTAACACTTCTATTCAATGAGACTCAATCCTATTTAACAGCCCTCTAAGCCAGGCCTCTAAAAATATGAGACAAGAGGTCAAAATGTGAGCTACTGATAAAATCATCTATTCACCTTTTCTGCTACTTTCATTTAACAGAGGCTTCCTACCATACTAAAATAGCTCTGTAGTTTGTTCCTGCATATTCTGAAGTTTTCCTGAACAATAGCCATGATGGGAAAAATGGTTTATTATGTTAAACATGAGGGAAAAGGATGAAAGTACCGAGTTTCATAAGCTTACACAGCAAAATAACAAGGGATGCTTAATGAATAATAAGAGAATTCTGTATCTCTGAGCCAAAGGAAAAAATACATGATTAAATATAAAGACAGGATAACATTTAACAAGAACTTAAAACACCTTATACTTGCCTTAGTCTGCTCAGGCTGATGTAACAAAAATACCCTAGACGGGTGACTTGAACAACAGCAACTTCTTCCTCACAGTTCTGAAGGTTGGAAGTCTGAGGTCAGGGTGCTTTGCTAAGTTGGGCTCTGGGGAGGGCCTTCTTCCGTGTTTGCACATGGCTGTCTTCTCACTCCATCCTCAGAGCAGGAAGGGAGAGAGAAAGGCACGCTTTCTCTTGTCTCTTCTTGCAAGGACACTATTCCTATCATGAGGATTCCACCCTCATGACCTAGTTACCTTCAAAGGCCCCATTTCCAAATACTGTAGCATTTGGGATTAGATTTCAACATGTGAATTTGTTGGGGATGGGAAGCATATAAACGTTCAATCCATAGCAATACTTACTACTTTTAAGAAATTTAAATCCAGCTCTCTGGATCTCAGCTTTTTCATGAGTAAAATGGGAATAATAATGTTTTTATCTGAAAACTTGAAGGGTCATAACAATAAAGACAGTAAGAGTTAGTTCTTTTACTATTCCTTAAAGGCATTAATGAGTCATGTCCATCATAAACCTCATTATAAATTAACATCACTAATAATATTAAATGACTATTTTAATATAAAAATTATGCTTTGGAAATTAAAATGAACATATCTCATTGGGGTCTAGTTCTTAGAATGATCAATTCTGAAGCTGTTAGTTTTAAAATTCAAAGTTTTACTACCTAGTTGCTAAAAATAAATGAGAAAAATAAAGAGAACCAAAGAGAAGACAAATCTAACTAAATGTTTATATTATTATGTCATTAAATATTACCTAAAATAAAGTACCATTTGAAATAGAACTTTTCTATTTAATGGTAATATTTTATTAAAGCTCATATTGTGGATTCAACTTGTAGTATTTTATTAAAGCTCACATTGTATTAAAAAATATGTTTTTTAAAAAAAAACCTCCAGAAAATATTAGAGTGATTGTAACATACTTTATGTGTGTGTGCAAATTAAATGAAGTGATATAGCATATATATAAAGTAATTAGGATAAAAAGGGTGCATCATAAGCACTCATAAATGGTAGCTGTCATTATTATTATGATTCTACATCCTGTGATTATTCCATCATATGATCTTATCTCATGGTGCCACTTTTGGTATCATCACTGAGAAAAATTAGTTAGAGATCTCTATTTTTGTAAAGTTTCCATATCAAACTTGTTAAAACTGTGGATTTCATTTTTATATATACCACAAAAGTATTTACATGCTTTGTTTCTTTCTTGTTTTGAGATTAAGTCAAATTTCTAATCAGTTTCAGTTAGTGAGAAATGTTTTCTTATTTTCCTCTGGGTATTTATGACATGATAGTGAAGACCCACCGTCTTGATGGCATAAAGCTGAAAACTGAACTCCAGAGCACATGTTCTGAGTGCCCTCTAGTGGCCATTCAGTCAGTAACAGTCAAGGAACCTGTAATTTGCCGCCTGGAAAGTCGCTGTATTTTCAGTAGAAGCTCCTCCTCTTCCAATCAAGAAATTGATCCCCAGAGAGGATAAGTAAATTTGTCTTCCGCCACCATACTTGGGAAACTTAAAGCCAAATCTACTAGTAATATTTTGACAAATAGGAATTCTTATTAAAATATTTATTTATATTTTCTTTAACAGAAAGTTATTGTGTAGAAATCATAAAAGTTGACATAATGAATATCACTTATAGAAAATGTAAATGTGACATAAAGATATTTTATTGGCAAATGTGAAATTGTCACTCCCCCATCACTGCTTTCCTGTCTCGCTTTCTGCCTTCCTTCTGAACACACTTATAAGCTTTTCTCGTTTTCGTGTACTTTCAGAAACATGTATCTAGATGATATCTTAACATTAAAAGTGCCTGACATCTAACAACTTAATAATTTTTTTTGGTATCATTAATATACAGTTACATGAGCAACATTGTGGTTACTAGATTCCCCCCATTATCAAGTCCCCACCACATACCCATTACAGTCACTGTCCATCAACTTAGTAAATATTTGATAAGTAAACTCCTAAATGAATGAGAGATTGTCCAATTCAAGGAGTGAATGTTTGAATCCAGTCATGACTGTGTCATCCATAGAGCATCTTCATTAGCAGTGGAATCTTCTAACTCATATTAAATTGTGTATTATGTTATCTTTTTTTATAAATGCCTAAATTTTTGTTTGACAGCTGATGGAAATGTGTAAGCTATCATATCCTAATATGTTTTGCTATCTTGATATATCTTATAAATAAGATTTATAAATAAGTCACTTTTTCTCATTGTTTTAGACTTATATATTAAAATATGATTTAACTACTTTTTGATTCATATTATCAGGACATTTTTTTCTGTGCTTTGCATGGGGTATTAGACACTACTGAAAAAAATAAAGTAAAATAAATGTTTTCACCTTCAGGAAATTTAATTTCCAAATGTGTTAACACAATAAATATAATAAACATGTAGGGCAATTTTTTAAACATTTCATAACTAGATTGCTATTTTTCCAGAAACCTACTTTTGATCTTAATGTTCTTTTCTAAGCATAACTTGGTGAACAGGAAAAGAAAAGTAACAGGAGAATTTACTACGACTGATAAATATGATTTTAAGTAACCATATTAAAGATTACAATTTGTATTACCTTTTCCTAAATGTATTATTTCTCTAAATGTTTCCTTCATGAGCAACTTTAATAGATCTTTGAAGGGTAAAATGGTAATGAGAATATTAAGTGAAATACAATCTCCAACAGCCCTTAGCACAATGCTGGATTTACAGAATGTAAAATATATATTAGCTATTTTTGTTATTGCAATATAACTTAGAAATTATATTTAATGTAAACAAAAGAAGGGGAAACTAAAAAAACAGTATGTAAGAGCTATATAAAAACAATTTTCCATATGTATATAATTTAACATATTTTTTATTTTCTCTTGCTGATAGTCTCAGATTTGAAATTATAGAAACTGTAATTCCATGCAGAGATATCAGCCTGCATGGTGAACCTTGTTTTAGGAATCTACTACCTTATTTCAGTTGGCAGAAATAATTCTGCTCATATTAATTGCCAGGGATTAACCCTCTCTAGACACAACTTAAAGGATGAGTTAATGCAGAAAAGAGGTATGAGACTATAGGAGGCTTATCTCGACAGCTGTGGTTTGTATAGCTTAATACAAATACACACACTTTGCAAGTGTTCATACATAGTTCAGTTTTATAAATGCATCAAAACTTCAGTTCTAAGTTATTCATTGGCTCAACTGTATTTTTGATGCTTCTTAGATCCACCTAAAAATCAGGTAGTTTTTTGTTAATGATGTTCTTGCACAGCTCTTAAGAAAATGGAACAATGATTATTTTATATAACAAAAGCCAAGGATGATATGCCTTTCTCACATAGTTACTGGGAAATATTCTACTAGAGCATAATAGATGTTCACGTATTCATCAAATAAACAGTGTAGAGTAATTTCTTCTACACTCAGCATCCTAAGGGTTATGGAAGGAATGTAGTAGTGGTATTATAATGAAGCCTTTCTAGTATTACTATATCTAAGTCTCCATGGAAGGAGCCTAAAATTATGAATTTTAGAGATTTAATAAAAAGATAGATTATCTGACAATGGCTAATCCTTCCAGAAAATTGAAGTTTCATTGTTACATTACTTACTTGAATCTTCACATTAATTTCATAAGGTTGGAAATAAGTAATATATGGAAACTAAAGCTTAGGAGAGCAAAGTAATTTCCTCAAGGTTACTGTAACTCCAGAGGGAAAATCCCAGGGCAAAATACATTTGAAACTAAAGTCAGTCAAAGGGAGATAAAAAGTGGAAGAAATCCGTTTATGACTTAAAAGCAGTCATCCACTTCTGCTCACCCATGTCTCTCCCTGTTCTGGCTGGGAAGAACCCAAAAACACCTCTCAGGTCTGGGTGCACATTTGCTCTTCCCCGGACCCTCGTAAGCACCTACAGATGTGGAGATGGACCACTTCTCTCCACTCATGGAAACACCTATTGATTGAGACAGAGATATACTGAGGCCAGGCAAGAGATTCTGGAAGTATTGCAGTTTTACCCACACATTGTCAACACACTAACATAATCTTTCTGAACATTAATTTGTTTTAGATACACTTCTTACTCATTTTATAATATTTTCACAATTGACGTGAAAAACAGTTAATCATTGAAGATCCTGAAATATTAAAATTTTCCTTTAAATTGACTTACCAAATTACACATTCTCTTTAAATAGCCTTTCTTTTCTACATTAGCCAAAATCAAGTCAATAGCCTGCAAATTGAAAAGCTAGAGAATAGGTGTAATAAAGCACAATACAAAAACAATTTCTTTGGATACTTATAAAGAAAATGACTGTAAGAAATGTACTTATAATCCAAGTAATTTAGAGGTTTTATTTTCTCATATTTGGTTTGGTTTGGTTCGGCTTTCTACCGGCCATATTAGTGGTCAGAAAAATGGAGTTACATCTTAGGGGTAAGAATACCATCATTTATAGACAGGAGTATGCTCTCTGGATAAGAACCTAATGAGATGGTTTTAACTAATGCACATGCAAATATGTCAAATATTATTTACTAATGGGCATTTTTATTAATTTAAAGATATAAAGTTACCATTTTATTATAATTAGTGTATTTGTACACACTTTCTGGCCTACAGAAAGCAGTCTTAAGCAAATGTATTGAGGGCCATGTAGAAATTGCACTGGGCTCCTAAATGTGGCCTATCTACCTTGTAATGATAAATATAACCAGTTAGAAGGAGATGTAGGTGTAGAGTGTGTAAAGAAAGAAGGAAAAGAAAGCTCATCAACGTTAGTGTGGTAAATGTTCTCTCTAGATTCTCTGTGTTTTGTTCTGCGTGAATCGGAGACAAGTCACCCAAAAGACTTTCACTCTTGACTGTGCCTTTGTAAGTGATTATTCATTCACTCAGATCCAAAGCTTGCTATTTTTTTTTACATCAACTAGAAGTGACCCCTGTTATCTACTATTCTTTATTTGAGTTAGCCACTATCATTTCAGGTAATTCTTATAGCAGCCATATTGCATGTTTACACAGACTCACTATGTCCATCATCAGTGTTGGCACATGTGCCAGTTGGATGACAAACTCACTGAGGTGTGGCCCATTCTATCACCTGAATGGTGGTTTGCTTATCTCAGACTGAAAGGAGTCCCTCCTTGTTTCCGTTTAGAAGTAGCCATGTTCTGCTTGATTCTATGAGAAGTCTTTTGTTTTCTGCCATAATATAACAGGAACACTGAAAATTAAGTAAAATAAAATGGCATATGTGAAACTAGTAAATTCTCTTTTATACATCATTACTGGAAACCATAGTTTGAACTACCTTTGAAGGCAAATGCACATGTACAAAATACACACACATATATATATCAACTTGTGACAGTCTTAAACCTCTAACTCTCAGGGATCAGAACACACACACACACATGAGAAATAGATGTGTAGTATAGTTACATGGTGGAATAAAAAGTCAGGGTACCATAAATATTTTAATATTTTAAACAAAGATTTAAAAATAAGCCACCCAATTCCAATTCCATACACTGGGGAATTTATCTCATTCTGATTTACTTACTAATTCAGTTGTTGGTGCCTCTTTTAACAACTCTGTTCATCATGTCAGCTGAATACAGTAAATTAAGGACTTTGTATCTAACTGCAAAGAAATGCCTATTTCACATAAATCTCTTCTTTAGAAACAGAGAACAAATTCTTTAAAGTGCCTTGTTAGTTATTCATATGCAAAACAAAATATTTTGAATATCTTTAATGTGATATTAAATTTTGAAAAATATTAAACAAATTGTAACTACTGGAGTAATGCCCCTTGACAAATCTGAAATAAACCTCATTTTAATGCTGACAGTGTATTTAAAATTTTCAGCAAAGTAAGGCACAGCAGCACACTATGAAGCACATTTATCTTCTTTCCAGCTATTAAAACTTCCACCCAACTCTGCATCTGAAAATAATACATGACAAACCTTCCTTTTTATCTAATTACAAATGGAAAAATGCCACTCATTTTCTAGGTATAAGAAAGCTTGGCCCTAAAGTGGCAGGTCTTAGAACATGGAGGAATTTATAACTTGCACCCCAGGTCTCTTTCCTGTCCACTGCCCCGTGGGGATCCTGCTCAAAACCAGATGAAAGGAGTGGCTGCAGCTTCACAGGACGCAGGGAAGTTCTGCTCTTCCTCTCCGTACAGATCTTTTTTACTGATCCCACTTTCATCAAGAATGCCAGATGCTCCCAGCCACAACCTCAGGAAGAATTGCATTGGTGGTTAAAAGAAAAAAAAAAGAGTAGTGGAAAGACAATATAGAAACATAAAGGGGAGAGAGAGAATGGAAAAAGAGAAAATAAGAATGATAAAAAGAGAAGGTAAGAAGTAGTTTAAGGAAAAAAAGGGTAGAAAAAATAAAATTTTTCAAAAGGCTGCACCATTTCCTCATGAGAATGAATCAACCTGTATTTTCCAATCTTTTATAATAACTTGTGAAATTTTACTTAGACAAGTCAAGATACTCAAGTACCATTTTAACAATTGAATTTTCTCTCTCAGCCTCTTTTTTTTTTTACTGCCACTCTATCTGTAACTATATAGCAAATAGCAGAGTATTGATTTGAAAAAAAATAAAACTAGCCTTCTGCTTCCTGTGTGAAGATAACATTATTACACTGCATTATCCCTGAACCCTCTTTACTAATGGCGAATCTCTTGCATTTGCTCCGGAATTGCTGACAAGACATACTATTTTTATCTCTTCAATTTCACCTTCCTCTTCTTTCCTCTCTATGGAGAAAAACATCTGTATGCCTTCAAGGGAGTTAAATAAGTTGAAACAGATCTCTTGCCTTCCAGCCTATTAAATATTTTACTTTTTTTACTCTGCTCATTCTGTAGGATTGGAGATTTTGCGAGGGATTCTACATCAAATGTCATATCCATTCACTTAGTAATTATTTCATTTGTGTGTTTAGTCAGTGCACACTTATTGAGAATCTACTTAATATTGACACCGTGCTTAGTAATTGGGATTTAAGAACTAAGGATAAAGACTTGTAGTTTTGGGGAAAGTAATCTAACATTTGACTCTGTGGTTCTCTTTCTTCAAGAGACTCTAAAATAGAAATACAGAAAACACTCTTATGCAGGCTTTCTAAAAGATAGTTCCAACTGTCTGTGTGGTGTGTGTGCTTGAAACTAAATCATGAAATAAAATATGTAACAAAATTCTGATTGTAAGTTATCATTTGGAAATAACTCTGAACATGAAATATTGTTTTTAACCTTTAAACAGTGAAGCACAGAATTTATATATATATACATATATATATTGAACAAACACTGCATGATCTTATGAGCTGTAGAAGTAGACATTGGGGAAAGGAAGAGAATAGTCAGTGTGAATGTGGAAAACAGCTGAGTGGGGCGGTTATAAGATTATAGAGTTGAATGCTAGATCCTTCTGGGGTTTCTGATCTTAGCACTCTTTGATAAGAATAAATGTCTTACCAGCAATATCTCTCAAGTTATTTTGCCTTCCTGAAACTCTGAAAAACGAGGACTACTGATGCTATTAGGTCAAAGCCAATAGTGTGTTACACAATTGAATAAATACTCTGTCTTTATAGACTGACAGCCTAGGGTAAAAGAAAAAGTAGTATGTTTTTTAGAGCCAGCCTGACTAGACACTTAGTAATTGTGTCACCTGGGGCAATTTTAACCTTTGTCTGAGTTTTAATGTCTTCATCAGTAAAGCATCTAGTACAGCATGTGATATAGTAGATGTCGGATAAATCGTTATAATAGGAAAAGTTTTGTTATTTTTTCAATCACTTCTCAGTACTATATGCTTATTTTTATAGCCCCTTAGAATTTTTCATTAATTCTTTTTTGTTTTGAAAGCTGATTTTCAATAATTCTGTAATTTCAGTTCCTAGCTCTAATATAAGAAAACATCATTGCTTAGTAAATTGTGAGTTAATGGAACTCAG
This sequence comes from Manis javanica, assembly GCF_040802235.1. Classification (NCBI taxonomy): domain Eukaryota; kingdom Metazoa; phylum Chordata; class Mammalia; order Pholidota; family Manidae; genus Manis; species Manis javanica. The sequence goes on from NC_133164.1 coordinate 25,214,346, forward strand.
GAATTATATCTTTTTAAAAAAATGTTTGTACTTCAGTCATCCAACATAATGTCTTGTTAATATTAAACACTTAAATGCTAAAGGATTCAATGAATAAATGAATATACAATAGCATATTATTTAATGGGGGGGGGGAAATACATAGTATCATTCTGAAGAAGCTGCATATAAACAGAAAGCCTTAACAAAGTGTTATGCTGAGGAAAAGGGTTATTCTCAAATGGTGGAATTTCAGGGACAATTGGAAGAAATATTTTGGAGGGAAAACATACAAGGCACATCTGCTAAACGAATGACAGAAATAGTTTAATAGTGTCTTTTGGTTCAACTATAATTTGCCCTTTATTATTGTCCAGTATTTAATTTATGCATAAATTAGAATATATTCTTCAGTTTCATGAAATTGTTCATTCATTTCTACTCTTTTAATCTTTCTTTAATGAATACATATGAAAAATTCACTGCATACAAGGACTCTTCCAGTTCTGGGTAAACAAGGGTGAACAATAAGACGTTTATGTACTGATAATTGTCATTGAGATATTTGGGGATGAAACAGAGCATCACAGTTTCGGAGAAAATCAGGCATAATAGTAATACTTTGATAAGTAATTTGAGAAAAAGGAAATTAAATTTACATGGTCCCATAAGTCAAATATCAGATTTTTCTGGTTACTAATATATATACAATATTAGTGTGATGGTTAGAGATAACACTCAACATTGTAACAGATAGCAGTACTTCCTAAATTAACTGATAGTCAATGCCATTCTAACTCCTCAGATAAACTCAGACATTTGCACGAGCAAAGGGTACAAGTATATGCCCAACGGAATTACTGAGTTAATTAGAAAGGGAAACAAATACCAATTTCTAGACATACTGAAATTAGGAGATGAATTAGGGCATATTCATACCATAGAGAGTAAATTTCATACTACTGAAGTTTATATGCCTCAATTAGCACTAAATATATCTACATGGAAAACTCAAAAATTCAGTGACTGATAAAAAAAAAGCAGTAAACAGATAAACCGTAATACCACTGATGCAAATCTTGAAATCACCCTGAACAATAGTGTATGAGTTCTCTGTTACTTGTTTGTCTCCATATATTCCACTGGTTGTTTTAGTATAAATAAACATGTAGAAAACATGTAAAAATTCTATTGATAAAAATTCATAGCAGCTTCATAGAATACATAGTTTTGAATGAGAAATCAATGGGTTTCTAGGAGCTGGGATGGCAGAGTGACCTTGTTTCAATAATTATTGATGTTCAAAGAAAATAATGCATGCAACAAAATATTAATATTTGAATAATCTGAGTTTTCTTAAATGAGTTATATTATCCTAAATACTGTTTGAATATATGTGATGACTCAGAAATGTATACAAAAAGTGAGTAAAAGGTTAAGAGGAAGAGATGAACGCAGAAAAATATTTTACTTTTTTTTGAGGAAGTGAGTAGCTAGAATAGCATAAGGTCAGCAGAGGTTTCATGTATCATGTTTCATGTTTATTCACATAAAAATTAATAGGACAATTGGGCATGTGTGGTAGCTGCATTTACTGTAGTTTGAAAAGTGAATAATTGAAGAGGCAGGCACCTGTATAAACACACCGAAGTTGCATTTTCATGACTAGTGACGTACAGAAAACTAGTGCTCAAAAGAGATGCTCTGAAAAGTCACTTGCCAGATCAGCATGAGAAATGCTATAAATACTGGTGTACAATATTAATGAGTCTTTCACACGAGTATATAACATTTAGGAATTTTGGAAATTAAGAACACTTATTAGAATACTGAGGGCTGTGCAGTAACGATGCCCTTTAGCTTAGATGAAGCCAGTGAAGAATTTGATCATGTAGAACTATTCCAAGCTCTGTAGACACCAGAGTCCTTCCTATCTTTATTATTTTATACAAGTTATTCTTCTGCCTGCATTGTCCTCCTGATTTGTGAACGAGCAAAATTTTAGCCAGTGTTCATTGCTTACTTAACTCAGCCTTTCCTTTTTTTTTGTGCAAGAACAATCATTTCTTTTCTGTCCTTCCATAACATACTGTGCTCTATAAATAATTACTGCACAGTATTTTGTCAATGTTTTTCAGTCTCATTTTTTTTTCTTAAAACCCAGTCTGTGTAGTACTGTTTTTATGCATTTTTCTTCTTGATGACATAACACAGTCTTTCATACACCTCAGGCACCAATAAATGTTTTTGTATGAATATGGCTTTGGATGTTTCTCAGTAAAAATGGTGGATAAAGGATTTGGAAGAGAACTCATCGCACAAGGAGAAGAAGCCCAAGGGAGGGATTTTAATCGCCTGTCTTTGAAGTAGTTTATAAGGGAAGAGGAGGCTGTGAAGGAGATTTAGAAGACAGAGACCAAGAACAATCTAAGGGAGACTGCTATTATAAATAACAGTTTTGAAAAAGCTTCCAGAAGAAGAAAAGGTTAAAAATGTATACTCTACAGAGCAGTAGAATAGAATACTGACCAGAGGATTATGACGATGAAGAGATTGCTGATTATTTCATAGAGGATATTTCTGAAGACATACCGAAGATGAAAGCCAAATGGGTAAGCACTGAGAAATGGAACTGCAGGGGGAAGAGATAATGGTGAATAGACGTAGATAAGGCAGGGACATTGGAAGTTCAGGCTGACAGACTGAGAAACTAATTCATAATCTATCTCAAACCGAATGGAGTTTTTATCTGAATTTTTTTCATGTTACAAGTGTAAGTCTTAAAACCTAACAAAAAAATAATGCATCTATTTAGCATTTTAAATTGTGTGAAAAGTAGTAAGTCAAAGGCATACTTTTTAAATTCATAATTATGAATAATAATTGGAAATTTCTTCATTATCAGTAAATTGGCAACATTAAACATTTATGAATATTGAATTTCATTCTGAGTTCAACACTAAACTCTGAATTCCATTCTCCTATAACCAATTTCGAACGTACACCTTCAGCCTTACATGACTTATCTTATAGATGCCTCAAACTTAACATTATTAAAAGATAACACCTGATAATTTTACCATCCACATCCGTCCTTCCTCCTCATAACACCACTGTGTACTCAGTGGTTCAAAAAAAAAACAAACAGTAACTTGGGCAAGCAAAATATAGGAATTAACCAAAAAATATGAGGAAAGAATAACAATAGACTCATTGAAGATAAGACACAAGGGTAACCAGAAGGGAACTTTAAAATGATTTTAACAAAAAATTAAATAAACTAAATGACAGGAAGAAGAATATTAGTAGAAAACAGGAAGTTATTTAAAAAATCCATTGACCCTCTAGAACTGAACAATTTAATAAATTATTTCAGTGTATGAGTGACAAGAAATTAGAACATATGAAAAAAATTAAATGGAAGGTAGAACAAATAAAAGATTATCTGTGAAAAAAAGGAAAAAGAAAAGAAATGCAGAAACAAGTATAAAATATACATGTATTTGGATCCCTAAAAGAGTAGACTTTAATATCAACAATTCATGGTATAATATTGAATAGCCATTAAAAGATTTGTTAAATAATATATAACTAACCAACTAAGCAAGAAAACCAATGGCATAAAAAGGCATCAATTAAGCCAAAATAATGCAAAGAAAGAGAACAAAAGTAACAGAATAAATAAGATAGAAAGAATAATATGGCAAACTTAAAAACAAGTACATCAGTAAATATATTAAATATAGAGAAAAATATTAAAAAGAAAGAAAATGTCCACAATTAATTAAAAATCGATTTCCAAATATATGCCGTTTACAATAGAATGGCTTAAACATAAAAACTAAAGAAAGCTGAAACTGAAAGGATAGTTAAGGATCATACCATGTGTACACCAGCCAAAAGTGCATAGTTTGTTTCTTTCAGTAGGAGAATTTAATCAAGAAGTGAGAGTAGAGGTAGAAACAAACGCTTTGTAATGACCAAAGACTCAATCCAATAAAAATATTTAACAATTCATATTGTTTAATGCAGCTGATGATTAAGATCAAAATGTGTATTGGGAAAAATGGTAGACCTCAAAGAAGAAACACATGCACCTCTATCCTGGGGTGATTTGATTTGTGCACCTCAATTTCAGTGTGATACAATGCCGTGTAAAAGTTTTGATAAAAATGTAATTGATGGTGGGGTGATTCAGTATGTTTGTATACATGGTCTAAGTTTGGTAAGGTATGCAGTCTCAGATTAAGAGGTTCTTGATAGAATACACTGTAATGAGGAGTTTCTACTTTTTCTGTTGAAGATCTCATGAGTTTAGGTTTGTAAGGAATCATGCTATTGATACAAGGTAATTGTATAGGCAATGAAGCTCTAGAAATAATTTTTTTTTGCGGAGGCAGTGAGGGCTCAATTTTCGTTCCCAGGAAAGTTCCTGCTGGACAATTCCACATTTTCCTCACGTAAGTCTATTCCTAGGATTGCTCCTAACTAAGCATATTTTGTCCATATTTTTAGAAATATCATGACTTATGAACTATTTAATTGAATAAAATTAGTGTACTACTTTCAAGTATTATTTCACCAATTTCCGTTTTCATAGAATTTTTCCAATTATTTCTAATAACCAAATATTTTTAAGTTGGAACATTAATGTATTTCTAATGGTTTCTTTTCATAAGGTTTTGAACACTTAACCATGAGACAATAATGAAATATCGGCCATATAAGCTTTTTGTGCCTAAAAAGGGGGATAGAAAGAGAAAAAAATGTAATGTTAGACAATTTAAGTTGTGTGAAGAATGGCATAGTCTTTGGGCAGTCCAAGTTTGGAAATCATGTTTGAGTTGAGGTGTCTTTTTCTTCAATATCAAGACATAAAATTTCTGTGGTAAGAAGTTAGCCATTATTTTTATTTTACTAGGTGTATGTAAGCTCTCCTCCTCCTTGAGGCTGTGTTTTAACAGTGCAGACAAAATAAATTAAGTCTCTTTAGTTTAAAGCCATTAAAACATTTCAATGCAGAAGGAAATGAGATGGGCCTTCATGAATTAACCTCAGTAATATCTGCTGGAACACTTTCCTAATGCCGCTAAAGTGCATTCCTGTGTATTTCCACTTAAGCCATCTGCCAATCTTAATGCTTGTTCCTGAGGGAGGAAAACTTCCAGAGCTATTTTTCATTTAATTTGCAAGGACATCCTGTTTAGGTACTTATCAGAAGAACAGAAGAATTGATGCCAAATACCACAAACCCCAGTTTAGAAAACTTAAATGGTTGGACTGAAGTCATAACCTGCATTTAAAATGAACTGTAGCTTACTTCTTTATACTTAGTAAATACTTAGAAAGTATGGCTGTTAGGCCTAAACCCCTTTCGAAAATTACACTTTGCTCTGTATGCATTAAGGGATTTCTGGGGATAAAAGTTGTTAGCCTTTCCCGGGATGGCGACTATTTTAGCGCACTGGAACCATGACCTTCTGTGTTCCAAGATCATTAAAAAAAATTCAAGCACAACAGTTATTTTTTTGGAAGAGAAAAAATACCTAACCTTAAGGTTTTTTATCATATATGATGAATTACAGAAGAACAATCTGTAAAAAGATAATTATCTTTTTTTCGGTGTTCCACTTTCTTTTGCATAGTGATTATTTAGTTTAACTCTGTTTTATTTTACAACTTAACTCAAAAAATACCCTACTTAACTTTTGGTATTACTGTCATAAAAGACCATATAAGATAAATGTAAATGCATTTTGATTTTGAAGAACTTATTTGAGTAACAAAAAAGCTCCAGTAAAATGTCTTTTTTTTATTACAATGGGGCAATAAATTATAACTTGATTATATAACTTTTCTCTAGTTTAACAACTCTTAACACACTATCCTTTTTTCTATATTCAATGCACTGAGATTTGTACTGTCTTCATTAATGGAAACCAAAGTTAGATAACATTTAAAAAACACATCTAATCAGATTGAGTAAACTTCACCACTCATTTTGGTTGGCACTGTATAAGCAAGACATTCAATTATTTTTTTTTAGTACATTCAATATGTAATTTGAGCACTGAGACACCCACAAGCCTTTACTAAACACTTATTTTTAGTTGTATTTTACATGTAGGTTGAATATTTAGCTACTTAACTGACATAATTTCCGTGGTTCCAGTTTAAGGTAAATGTTCTTACTAAATGTTTTATTACTATTAACTTATTTCTTTGATTCCTAAAGTCTTAAAGACTTCAAGACCCTTAAACATCTTCCAAAATACCAATCTTCTTCAAAAAATTTTAATACAACCATACTATCTTTCTATGCTTAGAAAAGAATTTGAAATATAAAGAAATCTTAAGCTGCATAAATAGATAAAACGGACTAAGTCGAGGCTCCTAACTCCTAGTCCAGGGACCTTTCCCTGGCATACTTCTGGCAATTAAAATTGTAATGGTTTAATTTTGTTCTTTCTAGGGAAGATTGGTTCGAGTGTACCAGACAGGTCAGGGTATGGTTTCTCTAAAGAGGCTGGGTCACTAAAAACAAGGGAGAGAAATTAATTAGAAATAAGTTCTCTTGACATACCCAGTGAGCCCTACTGACCAAGCACTTCTGTCCAGAAGCTAATCACAACTCTAAGAGAGGATAAATTCAAAAACAGTGTCAATTTCAAATGGATCAAAAGCCAAGAAAACTATAGGTGGCAGAATGCAAAAAAAGAATAATCTAGTGTAAGATTAGTGGGTTCTTTTGGAGCTGGCAATTACTTGCTCACTGTCTCAAGTCTATTTCAAATGGATACAAACCTGATATCGTAAAGCTGTCCAATGTATTAAATGTAAGGGTAGAGAATAGCCAGACTGTACAATGGTTATAGATTATAGAAATAGAAAACAGATTATTGGTTACAGTAGTTAAGGTAGGTGTGACGATTGGAGGGAAGTGGTTATGACTGTAAAGGGGCAGCCTGTGGGAATGTTTGTGTTGATGGAGATGTTCTGTATCTTGAATTTATCAATCTCAGTATCCTAGTTGGGATAGTGCACTATAGACTTACAAATGTTACTATTGAGTAAGACTGGGTAAATGTATACAGAATCTCTCTGTATTATTTCATACGATTGCCTGTGAATCTACAATTATCTCAGAAGAAATTTTTTTTTAATTGTAGAAATAAATTCACAAGCATAGTGAGGATATTAACATATAGTCTTTATTTTGGATAGATCAAGTGGACAAAAATCTGATAAAGTATAGATAATCTTAATTATAAAACTGACAAAATGAAGATTAATAGTTAAATTAATAATTAAAATATTAATCTTAATTATATAAGTAAGTTTTTATCAATGTGTATCAAGTTTTCTACCTTGCAAAGAGTGAGTATATAGCTTTTACAAGTGCCCACAGAACACTAAAAAATAAATATATTCTGACACACAAAAAGCTATAATAAATCTACAATGTAGCAATATCACTAACCAAATTTTCTATGTATTATAAAATTAGATATTAACAGAGTTAAATCAGTTAGAATTTTTAACATCTTCAAATAATCTGAGAGAACAGAGGAAATCAGGGGTATCATTAGACTACATAGAAAATAAATTAAACTATAAACAAGCATATATAGTTATAAACATTTATACTGTATATGATACATACAGGAAAGACATATGAGATATAATGGAAAATAATTAGACATTTGTATAATATATTGAAATGCTTTCAGAATACTGTCTTATATCTACTCACAGCTATAAATGCTCACAAATTAAGCAAGAGGCATTGAAAATATATAAACTAAATATTCATCCAGTAAGAATGCCAGAAAAGAGCAGCAAAGCATTCTTAATGGCAATAAAATAAAGATCAAATATTAATGAATCAAATAATGGAGTCATAAATATCATAAATCCAATAAGTTTCTTTACAAAAAAAAAAAAAAAAGAAAAAAAGAGAGAGAGGGAGAAGAAAAGTTGAAGGTCAAATTAGAAAAGAGGAAAAAGAAATTTATATATAAGAAGTATATAATCATAGATTCTGAAAAAAACTAAAGTAATATTAGAACTCTGGTAGATTATTTGAAAATTACACCCTCATCACTATTGTACAAGATAACAAATGACTAAAATTGAACCAAGGGAAAGTCAAGAAATTTGAACTCTATTAAACATAAAGAATGTGATGAAGGCTCATATTACTAGGAATCACTGTTAATTTTCCAGTAAATAGGTAATTACCATACAAAAATCATACTATTATTTTAACCTTTTATTTCTCTCAATGAGTATTACATTTAGGAGACTGATAAATGTTATACCACTACAGTTAAAATATACATTTCTTGGATAGCTGAAATCATTATAGTATATTCAGACTAAATAAAAACAATAAAATCCCCATCGACTGGGAATTTGATCTGTTATTTTGAGTTGTTAAGGAGAAAAGAAGAGAGAACAACAACAGTAATATACATGCTTTCCCGTGCTTTCTTTCCCCCATGTTATGAAATTCCAAAGGCTGTATTTCCAAGAGCAAAGCACACTGTATGCAGCCTTTGGCAGTGGCATGCAGTCTTCTTGGTATTTACTAGTAAGATGGAATTTATTGGATAAAATGAAGTCAGTTGCATCTGGCAGAGATTTGGAACTTTGCTCACATCTGGAAAAACCCTGAGGGAGAGTTAGGAGTATTTTAACTGTTTGATAATTACACTGCTCACCTCTTCAAAAAGGCCATGTTAAAATGACCTTCTGCAATATCAATCTAAGGAAGCTTAAGTCTTGTTTGGTAATCCACTAAGTGTTTGTTAACTTTTCTCTAAGAATTCAATGTTTATCATAATAAGGTGTCTGTGTTAGGTTTAGGTGTTTTTTGTTTTGTTTTATCGGTGGTTGCCCAATGGCTCCAACACCATTTGTTTCAAAGGCTATCTTTCCTCCACTTAATTGCTCTTTTACTTTAGTCAAAAATCAGTTGGGTATATTTGTGTGGGTGTTTCTGGATTCTCCCTTCCATCCAATTGATCTGTATGTCTGTCTCTCCACCAATACTACATATACTTGATTACTGGAGCTATTTAATGTCTTAAAATTAAGTAAACAGATTTCTCTCACTCCAGTCTTTATTTTCAAAATTATTTTAACTGTTCTAGTTCATTTGAATTTCCAGTACGTTTAGAATAATCTTGTCTACAAGAAAGCTTGAGGGTACTTTATAAGAATCATATTAATGTCATATTTATGTCAATTTGCAGGAGAATTAACATCTTTCCTTTTTTGAATCTTCCCCTTCGTGGATCCAATATGCTTCTCCATTTTTTTTAGATCTCTGATTTTTTTATCAGCATTCTGTAGTTTGAACATAAAAAAGCCTGTGCAGATTTTATTAGATTTACATATAAATATTTCATTTTTATGCACTTTAAATGGTGTTGAATATTTAGCTTCAGTGTATTCATAAATACAATTAACTTCTACTCATTTATCTTGTGTCCTTGCTGCATCCATCTTCAGTTCTAGTAGGTTATTCTGTTTTAATTTGTTGAGATTTTTCTACACAATCATGACATATGCAAATAGGAAGAATTTTATTTCTTCCACTCTAGTATGCATATATTTTGCTTCCTTTTCTTGTCTTATCTTACTGGCTGGCATTCCCAGCAATAACTAACAGGAGTGGTGAGAGAACCGTCTTGCTTTTTATTCAGTCTTGGGAGAACACGTTCAGTCTTTCGCCATTAAGTATAATGTTAGCGGTAGGTTTGGTGGATGCTCTTTATCAAGCTTAGGAATTGCTTTTTTTTCCCATTTTCTGAAAGCCCATTGATGTCATCTGGCTTTTTTTTTTTTGAAAATATGAATTTGACTTTCTTAGTAACTACAAGATATTTATACAATTTATCTCTTAGTGGGTACGTTGTGGTTAGTCTGCTTTGTGTGGATTGGTGCATTTCATCTATGCTATCAAATTTATGTAGGTAGATTTGTCCATTGTTTTTCCTCATTATTCTTTTGATTTCTTCACAGTTGGTGGTGACAACTCCTGTTTACTTCTGATACTGGTAGTTTGCACTCTGTCTAGAGGTCTTCCATTGATGTTTTCAAGAAACAGCTTTTAGTTTCATCGATATTCTGTATTGTTTTCCTGTTTCCAAAACCGTTATTTTCTATTCTTTATTATTTCTTTCCCTTTGCTTGCTTTGGGTTATTTTACTCTTCTGTTTCTAAGTTCTTGAGGTGAATGTCTAGATTATTAATTTAAGACTTTCCCTATTTTCTGATATATGTATTTAATATATATACATTTCACCCTCAGCACTGCCTGTTCAGGTGGTTTTAGGGAGGATAAATGGAAAATATAAATCCCCAGTATAGTCCATCACACACACAGTGTTTAATAAATGTTAGTTGTTTTTACCTCTTCTTCTGATACCATGTTTTTACGACCTGTATGTTATAGATAATCACTTATACTGTTAATAATATCAGTTGTTCTATTTAATCGCCATCTGGTCATCTATCTGTATGTCTGGTTGACACGGTAAAACTCAGCTTCTCAAACTGAGATTAATCATATTTACCCCAAACTTACTTTTCTTCCTGAATTGACCTATTTAGATTTATAGGGCAACTATCATCCAAGCAGAGTGGAATTGCAATGTGGAAGTTAGATTACGTATCTCTTGTAACTCACCCTCTGCAAATCGTTTCTGTGACATTTCCTATTGATGCTAATTCCTAATTAGCTCTGAGATCTACTTTCTTCTGTCCATCCTTACCCCTACTTTTCATACTGAGTGCTTTATTCATCTCAGTTTCTGAGTAGTTTAACTGGATTCATTCCAGTATGCAAGTTCCACTCTCACCGTCAATTCTTTCCTAAAAGAAGTAACTAATATCATTTTTGAAGATAATACCCTTGTTTCCTCCATTGCCTTGCTTTCCTCTCCAGTTTTAGACTTGGCTCATTCTCACTTTACTCCCTCCACAGTCCAGACATTTTCAGTTACTGGATGATCCCTTTATGTGCCACGTGATCTTTCACAGGTTATTATTTTGGCAAACATTGTTTACTTACCATTTTTCTAATTGTAAATCTCCAACTCATCCTGTTAGATTCAGTTCAAGTGTCTCTCTCTTTGACTAAATGATTCTCATTTCCACTCTGCCCATTCTATGACTAGAGGCCTCAGGAAGAATTTGCCATTTATTTTCCTAAACCCTCTATATTTTACAATCAACTACTATATCATTTATCATTCTAGATTATAATTATTTATATAATTTCCTTCTCCCATGCTGTGACTTTTTGAGGACAGACTCTATCTTTTCCATCTTTATAACCTGTCTCACGTAGCATGAGAAAAAAATAGCAAGTGCTTAATAAAGTATGTTTAATGAATAAAGATGTACAATAATCAAGTTACTTTTTGTCTTCACAATAACCATGAGCTAAACACTTTTAAATTTCTCTATAGTGATCTCACTTGTTACTCACTGATTCCATTAATAAGTTGGCCATGTTCATCACAGAAATTATGAGGATTTAAATTTTTTAAAATTATTCTTCTGAAAATGGCAATGCTGGCATATAGAGATTTTGTGCATCAACAAATGTACTGAATCACCTTTTAAATCTTGTCAGATTTATTCCAACTTCTTTCAGATCAGTTCTTTGCTCTCATTTCTGTACTGAGCATCTAACTCACACCTATACTCTTTTGTGTAGATTCAATCCTGATTGCCCACAGATTTCTCTCTTCATCTCTAGTTTCTCTCACTTCAATCCCATTCTGTATTCAAAGCTAAATGAAATAAATGGCTTAGGAACTCGGTATTGCTCTAATTTCGCTCAAAAATCTTTAGTTTGGGCTTCTCCTAAATTAAATATAAGTTCTTATATATAACTTAAACATAAGATGGTAAAAATATATTTCCAATTCCAAAATTACCAAGAGCTGAGGAAAGGAAACATTTTATATGTTTGAGACAACTCTATTTGGAAGTAATGCCTGACCTAAACTGAGTTGAGACTCCAGACATTTTTGTTCCACTTAGTATCAAATTCATATATCTTTCTTTAGATATAACAATGCTTGATTATAATGTGCTGTCTCTAGCCCCTGGAGTATCATACAGTAAGTATGCCTAAAATATGACATATAAAAAAATATATAAGAAAGAAAGATGGAAAGAGAATAAAAAGAAAGGAGGAAAGGAAAGAAAAGGATGGGACAGGAAAGGAAAGGCAAAGGCTGCCAAAGGCTCTTGCTCCAATATTGTTGGCCTGCACCATCTCCACTGTCTGTCATTCAAGACCACAGACTTCCTGCCCTTCTTGCAACCCATTGTACCAGGTTCACTCCTTCACAGTTAGCAAATGCAAATGCTGTAGAGTTTCCTAGTGTAATGCAAGTTTTATATGGAATTGGAGATTGCACTTTATATCTGAGTAATCGATTTCAAATTTTCTATTACTAACCCTGAAAGTCAAGCACACTTTTGTCCCTGGAGCTGTCATAATGTACAGTCCCTGATATTAAGCCCCCTTATTTCAGTGATACTGATGTATTATTGACCATTTTCCTAACAAATCTTGAATCTGTGTTGTTACTATTTAATTTTTCTGAAATCTTCTGCCTCTATTCTACTAATTCTTTCCTCACATGTCTCTCTGTTGAGTCTAACTACAGTGTATTTCACTGCCAGTTCAAATGCCATGCTAAAGCTTTTCGTACCTATCATCATTGTTATATATTGGGAAGGACATAAAATAGTCATTGTAAAGTTACCACTGAAGCTCGATTTTAGAAAAGTCATGCCTTTTTTATTAATACTTACATTTGTGTAATAAGCACAATGCCTGAGTTGCTTACTTCACTGAGTTTCTGTGGGAATCAAATGAGATTCAATATGTGGTAGTATAGTTTAAATTAAGCCACTAAACTATTTAAAAACTGAAGATACTATCATAAATTGATCTCCCTTTTTTATCAGAAGATGTTTAACATTTGTGTATTTTTTAAAACTTCATTTTATTAAAGGCAGGAAGAATAAATGCATCATTATATATTCCAAAAGATGTAGTCCTAGGAACAAAAAAGATTTCATACAAAAATTAAGGAAATAGGTGTTTCTAAATCAGTGTGTGCGTGAATTAGCAAATAATTTTAATATGTACGTTCACAATAGCTTTACTTAGGCTGGAATCAGATCTAGGTCTGTGAAAGGTCCAGATCGTAAGAGGGCCAGGTAATAAATATGTTACTATTTACAAGCATACAGTCTCTGTTAGCAACTATTTAATTCTGCTTTTGCAGTGTAAAGACTCCCAAAGCAAACATAAAGGAATGGTCATACCTGTGTTCTAATAAAACTTTATGAACTCTGAAATTTCAATTTCATGTAATTTTCACATTTACAAAATCTTTGTTTTCTTTTTTCTTTTTAATCATTTAAAAAAGGAAAAAAGCATTTTTGACTTCTGGCCATTAAAAAGCAGATGGTGGATGGTGAATCAGATCTGGTCCATGGGTCATAATTTGCTGGCCCATAATCTAGACATTCACATAATTTTAAAAAGTAAAATATGAGATAATTTAATTGTTGAAGTTAGCACATTTTCTGCTGCTTGTTTGAAATGAACTTGGAGATAGATTTTCTATCTCTGAATAGTATGAGATATTGCTCACATATGGATCTGTTTGAAGAAGGAACCATGAGAAGCTCTTGGTTTGTGAAAAAATTATGGGACACTCATTAAGAGTATATTCTTTATAGGTAATTTAGAGTACAGGCATAACTCCCAGATACTTTGGGTTCCAGACCAGCACAATAAAGCGACTGCCATAATATATTGAGTCATAATATTTGGTTTCTCAGAGCAGATCATAATTATGTTTAAACTATACAAAAGGCAATAATGTAAGCAACAGAATTATGCTTAAAAAATGTGCATGCCTTCATTTAAAAATCCTTTATTGCTAAACAATGCTAACCATCACCTGAGCTTTAGTAATAAAGTAGTCTTCTTTTTGCTGCTGGAGGGTCTTACCTCAATGTTAATAGATACTGACTGATCAGGGTAGTTTTTACTGAAGGTTGGGGTTGCTGTGACAATTTCTTAAAATCAGAGAACACTGAAATTTGCCACATAGATTAATTCTTCCTTTCATGAACGATTTCTCTGTAGCATTTGATGGTGTTTGATACCCACATTTGAATTTCTTTCAAAATTGGAGTCAGTCCTCTCAAACCCTGCTGCTGCTTTTTCAGGTAAGTTTATGTAATACTCTAAATCCTTCATTTTCATTTCAACAATCTTCACAACATCTTCATCTCAAGAAACCATTTTCATTGCTCATCCATAAGAAGCAACTCCTTATCCATTCACAGTTTACCATGAGATTCCAGCAATTCAGTCACATCTTCCAGCTCCACTTCTAATTCCAGTTCTCTTGCTACTTCTACTGTATCTGTAGTTACTTCCTCCACTGAAGTCTATCACTCAAAATCATCCTTGAAGTTTGGAATCAGCTTCTTCCAAACTTCTATTGGTGTTGGTATTTTGACCTCTTCCCATGAATCATGGATGGTCTTAATGGCATCTAGAATAATTAATACTTTCAGGCTTTCAGTTAACTTTGCCCAGATCCATCAGACAAATCAATACATACAGCCGCTGTAGTCTTATGAAATGTATTTCTTAAATACTAATGCTTGAAAGTTAAAATGACTGATTCATTAGCTGCAGAATCGATGTTGTGTTAGCAGGCATGAATGATGAACAACATGAATCTTGCACATCTCCATCAGAGCTTGTGGGTGACCAGGAGTGTTATCAATGAACAGTAATATTTTGAAAGGAATTCTTTTTTCTAAGCAGTACATCTCAACACTGGCCTCCAAATATTCAGTAAACCATGCTGTAACCAGTTGTGCTGTTATCCAGATTTTGTTGTTCCATTTACAAAGCACAGGCAGAGTAGATTTAGCATAATTCTTAAGGACCCTAGAGTTTTTGGAATGGTGAATGAGCTTGGCTTCAACTTAAAGTCACCAGCTGCATTAGCCCCTAGCAGGAGAATCAGCCTGTCCTTTGAAACTTTGAAGCTCGGCATTGACCTCTCTCTAGAGGCGAAAGTCTTAGATGGCTTCTTCTTCCAACCAAGGCTGTTTCATCTACACTGAAAATCTGTTCTTTAGTGTAGCCGCCTTCATTAATGATCTTAGTTTGATCTTCTGGATAACTTTCTACTGCTTCTACATCAGCACTTGCTGCTTCACCTGCACCTTTATGTCACAGACCTGGCTTCTTTCCTTCAACCTTATGATCCAATCTTTCCCAGCTGCCAACTTTTGTCTGCAGCTTCCTCACCTCTCTCAGCCTTCAGAGAATTGTAGGGAGTTTAAACCTTGCTCTGGATTAGGTTTTGGCTTAAGGGAATGGTATGGCTGGTTAGTTCTTCCATCCAGGTCACTAAAACTTTCTCCTCATCAGCAATAAAGCTGTTTCACTGTCTTAACATTCATGTGTGCCCTGGAGCAGCACATTTAATTTCTTTCCAAACTTTCCCTTTGTATTCATACTTGGCCTACTGTTTGGTGCAAGAGGCCCAGTTTCAACTATTCAGCTTTCAACATGCCTCCTCCATGAAGAAATCATCTCCTGTCTTTTGATTTTAAAGTAAGAGACATGAATCTCTTCCTTTCACTTGAATACATAGAGACCATTGTAAAGTTATTAATTGGCCTAATTTCAATATTGTTTTGTCTCAGGGAATAGGGAGCCCTGAGGAAAGGGAGACAAGCAGAAATGGTTGGCTGGTGGAGCAGACAGAACACACCATTTATTGATTAAGTTAATCATCTTACATGCACATGGTCCATGGCACCTGAACAAAATTACAGTAGTAACATCAAAGACTGCTGATCACAGAGCACCATAAGAAATATAATAATGAAAAAGACTGAAATATTATGAGAATTACCAAAATGTGACAGACAAGAAAAAAGTGAGCAAATGCTATTGGAAAAATGATGATACACTTCCTAGGGTTGACAGAAGCTTTCAATTTGTAAGAAATGCAATATCTGAGAAGCACAATAAAACAAAGTATACCTGTATAGAGTGTTTGAGACGTTCTTTGGATTAAATTAAAAGGTACAGTCACATTTCTCTCAGTTTGAATTGTAGCCAAATCCTGTTGTAGTTACTGGATTCCCACAAAGTTTTTCTCCCATGTTTTCCAAACGGCCTCAAAATGAGCTGAAATGCTTTGAGAGAAATCCTCCACCAGTGACATCCTGCCCATTTTTCTTTTTTCTATTTCCCTGTTCTTCTCTTTCAGGATTTTTCCCTGTTTTTCAATTCTCTCTTGATATGAGAGAGACAGATGATCATTTAGTCTATATTTACCTTTTCTCTCTGAAGCAATTATTGAATATCATGAAAAAGCTGCCTTTTCAAATAACTTTTTTGAAAAAGTATGTTTGAGTATATCTGGGTAGTTGTTTAAATTATTCTCTATCTTCATTAACTAAATCAAACAAAAAAATTAAGATTCAGAACAGTCCAGCTGAGTCTCAAATTAAATGTTGAAAATATATCTAAAGAAATGTGATGATTACAGATTTCCTCTGGGGTTTTTTTGTTTTGTTTTATTCTTCTTCTTTTTTTCTTGGTCTGCTTATACCTGTCAGGAATGTAGCAAAAAGGAGGTTAAACTTGGGGCCTGCCTGAAAAAGAAGCAAACCATTAAAACCAACATTTCCTCTTAAATAATTAAAAGTTAATTGTTACCTCTCCTGATGATTGCATTTTTTCAGTCCTTGTATGCATACCTAAGGGACTGAGCACTAAATATATTGACATACCATAGTTAGACTTTAGTTAAATAGAACACAAACTCTAGGAGCAATTTTCAGCAACTTCACAGTTACATATAGCATTTTATTGCTAAGTAGTACATTTTATTTTTCATAACTGCCGCATTTAAGAAAACAGTGTAAGTCATAATTCTTTTGTTCTTATATTTTGCTTAATAGAAAGAGCATTCACTTTAAAAATGTTTATTTAAGAGCTATACTTATTTTAGTAAGTAAAGTTGTCTTTTTCCTTTGAACATTTTCATAGTTGATTCAAAAATTGTAATCTGCAGCACTGTGTATTTGATATGATGTCAAGGATAATGATATAATCAAAATAGTATTTTTTCTTATTTTTAATTAGGGATGTAATTTAAGTAATGATAGCGGGGAATTAATCAACAATAATGGAAATTTGTGAGATAACAGAGGAAGAACAAGGAAGTAGATAATAAAACACGGCAATAAGCCACAGTTGTGAAAAACAGATATATTTATCTATTAAATAGCACAGCGACTATGAAGCTGCCTAATGGTTTAGCTGCCCTCTAAACAGGAAAATCAACCAAAAAATCTCTGGTCTTCCGTAAAGTCTCCTTGGATATTTATTAAGCATTATGTCAAATTTTTCAGGATCTTCTTCATTGGTACATGAGTAAAAAATTAATTGTAAATTTAGAAAAAGCTACACAAAAATCACCTGAGGGATTGTAACAAATGAAAGAGAATGATACATTCAACCAGTTTTTAAATCTTTTTAAAATATTTGTACTTTCCATTAATTTTTTTCTAAACCAGAAGAACAAAATTGCTGTTGTCTCAGTCCTTTAAAAACGCGTATTAAAAACAATCTGTGCAATGATGTCAGATTGAAAAGGAATATTACATAAGGTCGTTATTAGTTCTTCCTCTGTGCTCCCTATTAAATCTTTATAATCTCAAAGGATGAAATTGCTATTGTCCTGGCAATTCTAGGCATTTTAAAGTCTGTTCCTATCAATTGGCCCTTTATACCCCTTGTGAGAGGCCTGATATTTGCAGTTGCTGGCAATGGTTAAGACCCTGCTAAGGGCTGACAGGCTGGCAGCACACATTGAAAGAGTGGCGCTCAGAGCCTGGGAAAGGTCTCTGCACTGAATGCCTTCCATCCTTCAGTAATTAGCTTTTTACCCACGAGATTAGAAAATCAGTACCAAAAATACACTGTTTGACCCATTTCTCAAGAGTCATCAGAAATTGCAAATGATTATGTTTTTAAGAAAAATATAGATCATTTTAAGATGGCCCTTTTTCTGTACAAATCCAACTGTATTCAACAACATCCAATGCAATGCTCCTTACTATTCGGACTCTCCCCCTTTTGGACTTTGTGTATATGTAAAAATCTAATTTAAAAAAGAAATCAGCTGGAAGAACTGTTGGAAAAGCACAGATTGGTTTATTTTAAGAATATGAAATAAGTTCCTTGTTAATCATGCAGAATTGTCAAATTACAGACAAATACAGACAAGATCAAATTAAAAGGATTCTTCATTAATAAATGGTAACTTCAGACATACTTTAAAAACTAGGAACAGTGAAAGAAACATCAGAGTGTTTGGAAAAAAATTGTAAAAATATAATTGATACAGAAAAATCTTTTAGTTCTCCCCCAAAGCAAAATTAAAATTACTGTGAAAAGGAAGGTCAGAGATGTATGTTACATTTGAACTAGTTGTACTAATGAAATACTCTAGATATCTTTGTTCTGTTATTGACAAGAAATAATAGTGTTAAGTTGCTACTTGACCTTTCTCTTCACATCATTGCTAGACGTTATAGTAAATTATCTGGAAGAAAGTCTCTCTGTTTAAAATATTAACACACTCTTAATGTTCATTACATGCTGGTGTACTCATTATTAAAGCAAGCTGTGCCCTCTAAAATTGAATATTAAACATACTGGTGAGAATTTAAAAAGAAAATTTCAAAATGCCACTGAAGATTATATTATTCTTAAAAATAAAGCATGTGTAATACAATGACAAATGATAGCTTTAGTAGAGATCATCTTGTCTGCAACTATGTTTTCATATGTATATCATTGGTTTTTAAGTATGATATACTTAAAGAGTATAGAAATGAATACTGCCATGTTCCCTGGGGTCATAGACAAGATGAAAAAAACACACATTAATCAAATTTACCTTCCCTTATCTTTTGTGAAACATTTCATATAAAGCATATATCTCTTACAATTATCATAGTAAAAACACTTAGGTGTTATAAAATAATGTGACATGCCTCTTGATGAAAAAGAGGTATAAGTAAGTCAGATTTAACATTTCCTCATACCTGGCCTAATGAAGTTGCTGGATTGTTAGTAAAAATATATGGACTTAGTCAAAATAATAAGGCTTTTGCAGTGGGCAAAAAGTCATTTTTTTACACATCTACAAAGGATGGTTGATTTTCTCCTCAGAGAAGGAAGCTTCTCAGTGGGAGGACTCAGGATTTAGGTCATTACCCTAATACAAAAATAGATAAAATTGTAAGAGAGGAAAACTACAGACCAGTGTCTCTAAAGTTGCAAAAATCCTTAACCAAATATTAGCTAATAGAATCCAAAAAGGTATGAAAGACTCATCCATTTCAAATAAATGGGATTTATTCCAGGTATTAAAGACCACTTCAACATTAGGAATTCAGTTAATATAATACTCTATATAAAAAGACTAAAGAAAAAACATCACATATGAATAATCATATCAATGGATACAGAGAAATTATTTAACATAATCCATTATTCATTAATGATTTATTTCAAAAAATTAGGAGATAGAGGAATAGAGGGCAGCTTCATCAAAGGCAAATTTGATTTTTTAAAAATCTACAAGAAACCTGTAGCTATAATCATACTTAATATCATTGTTCCTTCCTGTGATTGAGAATGGAATCATAGATTATCCATTTCCTAAAAATCAACATCATCTTATCATATGATGCAGCAATCACAACTTATTTAAAAACTTATATGCACACAGAAAAGAATGGCAAATGAATGTAGGGAGCAGTTTTATTCACAGTCAGCAAACACTGCAAACAGCCAGTATTTCCTTCAGTAGGTGAATGGATAAATAATCTGTGATACAACCATACAGTGGAGTGTTAGTCAGTGATAAAATAAGTGAGCCTTCAAGCTATGAACAGGCAGGACTAACAGTGCCAGGCGAGTGAACCCAGTCAGAAAAGGGTACATATTGTTTGATCCCAACAGTATGACATTCTAGAAAAGACAATACAGAGACATTAGAAGATCACTGGTTGCCAAAGGTTCTGGGGGAAGGGAACACATTGTTTGTTTTCTGTTTTGCTGTTGTTTTAATGGCATTGGAACAACTCTATATGTTTCTGTAATGGACACCTGGTATTATGCGTATGTCAAAACCCATCAAATTTAACAGCACAAAAAATAAACCTTAAGTGTGCAAATAAAACAGCATTTAGAAGGTTGGGGTAATTCAAGGAAGGAGCACAGACTTCGATAAGAGTTTCTCATCTGATACTGTTACACATGCACACCAGAACTGAACAATTAAGCAAATGGATAATGAATAGCGGGATCCAGATTTCTTAGTGTTGTAGTGAGAATTCACAGTAAAGCAAGGAGAGGATGCTAAAATAATCCATGTGGTAATAGAGTTGGAGATGTAATCTGAACTCCGGTTCCGTTTAATATGCATTATATATATAAATATATATATTTATGGATGGATGGATTAGTATATGGACATACGTTTCTTTCCTCTATTATCTAAGGGGGGGACTAGAATGTCACTCCAGTGTAACAAGCACACCCAGCCCCCAGTCTTGAATTTTAATACCATTCTCAGTAAAGGGTTTCATGGATCTCTGGAGAAATAACTAAACTAGGACTGGTTAGAAAAGATACAAGACAAGCCTGGATCATCTTGTAATAACACAAAGAAAGGCAGTGCTAAGTCAACAACAAAGTCCACCTCTGCATCGATGGGTGTCTGGCAAAGGAACCAACTGAAAGAATTCCCAGTGACCAGAGCTGGAAGGATTTAAAGAGAATAAAGTACTTTAGACAAAAACCCAATGTAGGAAATGAATATCCATGAGTTCATACTGATACAAATAAATTTTTGAATAAATAAATAAATGGTAGAGAAGAGACAGATCTCCCTTGCAGCTAAGATCCAAATAAATTATGTAAGTACTCTGCCCTCAAGGAGTCTGTACCCTTTAAAGGTGAACTGTGCATAGTGACTTCTTTCCAAAGATTTCAACTTAGAAATGGGAAAAAAGAAAGAATAACCTTACTATGGAAAAAATTGACAAACACTACCTCAGCCAGGTGATCAAGGTGAATATTAGCATTTGATAAACTGTATTGATACTGCGTACCCTTGCTGTGTATTACAAATAGTAATTACTTTTGAGATTTTCCTCCTAAAACACCCACAAATCAGTCTAACAATGAGAAAAACACGAGACAAATTCTAATGGAGGGGCATTCTACAAAATAATTAACCAGTACTCCTCAAAGCTCTCATGGTCATCAAAAACAAGAAAAGTCTGACAAACTCACAGCCAAGAGAAGCCCTAGGACACAAGAAAACTGAATGTAATGCGATATCTTGATGGGGTCCTGGAACATTGATAGATATTAAGTAAAAGCCAAGGAAATCAGAGTAAACTGTGGACTTAATTAGTAATACTGAATCAATATTGGTTGATTAATTAGCAAATTTACCATCCCAATATGCCATATGGGAAAATGGGTAATAGGGAAACTGACTATATGGGAACTCCCTATACTATCTTCTGTATTCTCCTGTAAATCTAAAACTGTTTCAGAAAATAGAGCCTAAAAAAATAAAAATGCACTCACAAATGAACATAATACAAATTAGGGTCTTTAGAAAGTGTTTTGTTCTCTGATAACATCTTAAAATAATTTTATATGGTATGAATCATTTTTGACTACTGAAAGGAAACAGGGATATTCGATGGCATATCTGGATGAAACAGTCAAACAAATATTTTAAAATATAGAAGGAAAATATTTGTCATACTGCAACAGTTAAGGACAATGTGAAAACGAAGCTTGTTTTTATACACTTTTGCATAGCTGTCTCTAAGCCAAAGTGTTCTGGGCAAGTTTCAGAACTTTTCAAACTGTTTATAAGCTGAGCAAACAAAGCTGCCCAAGTCCATTCACAACTGATTCCTCAGCCTCTTCTGAGGACTGAAGAGCAGCTCTGTCACAACCCGAGTTCAGCTTCCGTAGACGGCGAAAGGTGACGTCAGCGGCTTAGGTGGGTGTCTAAACAGTAGGATTCCTCAGTGTCTGGTAAATCCATCATGGACATTCAGACATTAAAGGAACACTGTTTATAGAATATGAAGAAGTGAGAATTCAGCTCAATTAAAAAGATATGTACAAAAGTGATTTCCTTCTCTGCTGTTGTTACATCTCCTCTTTACTTTGTGAAGATTAGTCCTAATATTTATTTAAGAATCAGCAGAACTAACTATAAGAGGATAATTAGATTTTTGTTTAGTTTCTTCCATTTTTCAAATTTAAAATAAGATGTAAGCCTTATGAAATTAGAATTAGAATTTACCTACCCTGTCGCTTTACCTAATTTCAACAGATCAGAACCTAAATGGGAAATTCTATGTGCAATTACATTCGTTCTAACAAATATTCACTTGAATTATAGGATGTCATTTATAGAATGGTGGTTATGTGTCTGAAGAAGGGCTGAGACGTTATCTGTTCACTTAGGAAAAGAACAAGACAGTCCTCTATCATTAAATTTCAAGTTCACTCTGGAAACATGTAATTATATTATCATTAGAGAGGGAAAAATCCCTATAGCCAAACCTTAATAAGTCACAAAATAATCATCTAGTTTCTATGCCATTTGCTTCTGTCCATCCCTCTAGCAGTCTAGATCTGTGGAAGAAAGATGCTGATGTTCCAGTTACATTAAAAAGCATACAAGGTTAAATGTACACTCAATTACATTTCATGTGTTAAAATATCTACATATCTGTATAATATAAAAAATGTTACTCTGTGCTTAAATATAATTAAAACTACATATTACATGTACTATATAGTATATGTAAGACATATAAAATGTAGTTATTAACAACCTCTATATATCATATATAAATATATAGTATATTTAGAACATAGTATATAACAATATATATTAAATATTTTACATTATAAATAATATGTAACATTTACTATTCTTTCAATACATTTTTATTTTACTCAAACTGCATCACCTTTTATTTCTTGGAATTAATATTTGAACTAAGAATGCATATTTTTAATGTGCAATAATATAGATTATAATGCTAATGAAAACAGAAGTGATTAAAACTCACAAATATCTATGCAAAGGTGAAAAAATAAAATAATTTCCATTTCAAATAGCATAAGGATATATTTCCCCATGAGGGGTTAAGGGATATTCAGAAATAATTTTGCCTATGTCCACTTCTTGACTCCACTACTATGTGGCCTTGGACAGACTGCGTATCTACTGTTAGCTCCATCCTCCTCAGTAAAATAGAGGCAATAATGTATACACTCTCTAAAATTTTAGATGATGAAATGTGTTAATGCATGCAGTATGCTCAATCAGAATCTAGTAAAGAATCCCATCAAAGGGTGATAAAGGCAAGGCTGTGAATTAATTATTTTGATTGTAGCCAGTTATTAACAATGAAGAATGTGTCAGTTTTTGCAAATCTAGTGTTACAAAGGCCTAATATTAACAATACAAAGTCTTAGTTTACCAATAAAATTGTACTTAGCAGAACATGGTATTTTCTAACTTCTCTCATTTTCTGTTAAAGGTATTTTCCCCAATAGGTTGAATGGTTATGAATGAATATATACATATTTAATATATTCATATATATATACTGCCTTCCTTGTTTTGCTTATTCCTCTTATTTCTCTGTTGCTTCAGCCATTTGCTTTATAATGTTTATTTCCTTTGTAAATCTAACAAACTATTTCAGCTTATATAAATTTTTAAATAACTTCAAATACTGAAAGCTCTTGTGTTGATTTTATTAACAATGTAGTAGGTAGTAAAATATCAAAGAAAATAATGCTTATGAACCAAGAATACTCCCTAATAAACTTCCTGCAAGATAATCTGACTCACAGTGGGCTTCCTGGGGTTCCAATCTGCAATAGAATATATTTATATTTCAATAATTCATCAATATATCTTCCTGTATTAGGGAAATATAGAAGTACATCAATGAATCTGTACATAAGGAAAGCTGTAAAATCTAAAATATCTGGAATTTGTATAATTACTTCTGGAATTCATATACTTACAGATTATGGTGGAGTTCAGTGCAATATTGAGTACACAGATTTTTAATTTACTGCAATCTTTTTCAAATGAAGTTGACAATTATTTCATTCATGAGTTCAGTTAAAAAAAGAAGTTACCATGCACAAGTTAACAAATGCTTTCTGAAAGACCAGAAAGGAAAACAGTGGGCATTTTTGATATTACCTTTTGATTTACAGCTTCATGTTTAATAGTAAGTGCTCTGAAGTCAGACTGCCTGGATCTGACACTACCTTAGACATTAGTGTGTGTGACCTTAGGAAGTCGTTGAACCATTCTTAGTTTCAGATTCTTTAATCAGAAAACACTGACTGTCTCTGTGGATTACTCAAGGGATTAAATAAAAATAAGGCATGCAAAGTTCTTGCAAGAGTCTGTGATAAACATCTATTATTGTAATTTGAAGTAGCCCTCACACCAGGTTGGGCATCACACAGCTCTGGTGCTTGTGTCCCTAGCAGTTCCAGAAATAGGCACGGCATGGAGCAAGCAGCACTACACTTGGAGTAGGGAGAATGGGTTGAGAATCGTGGTTTATACACTTACTAGGCAACCTTGACTACATTTGCTCCAGATTATTAATCTCTAATATGTGGACATTTAACTTATGCAGAATGCTATTATAAGGACTCAATAGATTAGTGCTTGAGAGAACCTCTGCTGTCCAGCACTGCGGACATTCAGCAAGTGGGAGGATGAAAGAGTGGGGAGATGTAGCGTAGTCTTGATTGGGCGTGATATTTGCTTCACAAGGATATTGGCGAATTGTTCAGGTAGCAATGGTTGTCTGCATGCCTTGGTAATATCTGTGTCTTTTGCCCAAACTAATCACTTCCTCATTGTCTTCTGCCCTGTTGCCATCACCCGCACTAACCCCTGTCAAGCTCAACACTGCTTGTATCTACACCAGTACAGTACTCATGAAGAAGTGTTCATCTCTTTGTCAGAAATCACTCTAAACAGAGTGAATAAAGTGCACAATTTTCCTAAAAATATGTTCCAAGTTCTCAGTCTATTTCTGTTTCTATGAGCTGGCTCATAAATCTATGGAAACGTGAAGGTGCAGTCTCCTTTCACATGAACATCCTGCTGCTGACCCCCACCAAACACGCGGCTACAGCATGCCAGCAAATGAAAGCTAATGCTTCCTGTGGCTGAAGTGGGGGTTTTAGAATCAGCAGAGGCTTTAGCCTGGCAGCAAAAACCATTCTATTTACATAGGCAGGGAAGTGTGTCTCGAAATATCAATTATCATGCTTTGCTTTTTTTGCATCCCATATTATAGTCATTCAAGCATCAGCACTGTCTGGAAAAGAATCAGTATTATTAGCACAAGCATGAAAAAAAATCCCACAAACACAAAGTCTTTCATATCTAACAGATATGCTTTTTAGAATCAAAAGGGAAATGCTGGAGGAAAGCTGAAGTTAGAGTTTAACAGTAGATTACAAAGAGGATCAAGGGAGCAAATCCACCTGCATCTACTCTTTGGGGAGACCAGATGAAGGTCACCTAGAAGGGAAGAGAAACTACATCCTTTGAAGAGGTCAAGAGGTAGTGAATTAAGGGGCTGGTCCTGGATGAGTCCTGGAGAGAGGTGTAGGGCCAGAATTAGGAACTGCTGAGCTCCTTCTCTGCCCATCCAATATGGGGGGGCCTGACAGAAGCAGACATAAGTCTTTGGACCATCTCTTGACATCTAGTGTGGAGGGACCTCAGTGCCCCATTCGTTGCCCTCTTGTGGTTGTCAATTCATAACCTCCCATGTTGTACCTAAATTGTCCAGCAAAAAGAGAACTTGCCTTTCATCCAGTGTTCACTTGAGGCCCTTCTAATTAGTTCACATGTGTAGGTAAAATTGTAATATTTCCAGAATCTCTCACCTGGCTTTAGTGCCTCTCCATATTAACAGACGTTCCTAAGGGGTGGAGAGCAGTAGTTCATCTCCATATCAATGGGACCTGGGCGACCTAGGGCTTATCCGAACCTGCGAGTTTGGGGGCAGGCTTCGCTTGCTTCTGCAGGAGTAGGAAAGAGACAGACCCAAACCACAGTTTGAAAGCAATAAATGGGTTTTAAACTTTATTTCTCCCTTTGAGTGATCTTGTTTTCAGTTAGGTATTTTGTCCCAGGATTTCTCCTCCCCGGAGTTACAACATGAGACACCCACATCTTTCCTTTGATTATCTGGAAACAGAAGACCTGGAAATAAGATAGAGTTCTCATCATCCTAGAGGTCCAAACTGGAATGAGGGAAGACCACTGGCCTGTGGATAGAACAGTGAGGAAATCCATTGAGGTTTCAAATGTGTCTATAAGATTTTATCTCTGTTACTCAGACTTGACCTTAAAAAGTATGACTATAGTAGTTAAAGTAAAAAATAGCTCACACATAGCTGTTCCAGAGTCTTGCTATGCAAAATTATCTCCTATGTACTTATGTGCAAGAGATTAGATGGAGATAGAGATAAAGAAAATATATGTATTTCTGAATAAATGCCCATATTTATGACATACTTGGGAAAATCGCTAATAAGCACACTGCTGGTATGATTTAGTTACATACCTTTACTAATTCTTGTCTTTAAATTGTTGAGACTGTCAGGGGAAGGAGGTTGGAGATATGATAAGCTGCAAAATCTTTTCCAACTTTAAATTTCCCATCAATGTTTCAAGATGCAGGCTTTTATATGAATTTATAAACCTTGAATTATATTTTTATCTTGTAAATTTGAGAAACCTAATTGTATTTGCTTTATTTTAAGGAATCTTAGAATGTATGAAACTTAAGTAGCACTCTGAAAATACATAAAACAGCTTGAGCCATTTGTCTTTAATAACTTCATATAAAAACATTGTTTATAGAAAAAATACATTACAATATTGGTGATTATAGCAGCTTTAAATGAACAGAATAAAGTGTATCCTATGCAATAATTTCTTGATTTAGGCAAAGAATTACAGTGGAATATTTAGTCTGCCCATATGTCCTGAATTGTTCATTTCCTGTTACTTTGCTGGAGTCAGAAGCCAAAGACTTTCAGTTTTCCTGCCTTTATTTTACATCTGCTGGTTATTGCTATTTAAGCTGACCTGATTCTTGATGACCGCAAAGTCACTTGCTATAGTTGTTTTCCCAGAAGACATTAGCAGCAACACATGTTTTTAAGTGCATTCAATGTTGTTTTGAGCCTTTTCAAATAACTTGGGAGCAATCAAATGTGTACTATACACATATAGTCATAGTTCATGTAAACTTCTTTAGAGGAAAAGGGCATAGTTGGTTCCAGTCTATAAATTGCTTGGATTTAAATTTTTTATTAATGTTATATTTCTACATTGAATTTGGATTTGGATACAATTTGACTCCCTCTAGATACTTTTCAGAGCATGTTCCTTGTTTATATCAACTGTACAACATATCAAAGCATTCTTCAGGGAATTTGCAATAGACTACGCACATATTGACTACATTGCTTCCTTATCTGGATTTGCTAAAAAGAACACCTACTTACAAATGTATGATTAAAGCCCAGTTTTATATTCAGGGAAGAATTCATTTACACCACATCCACTGTTCAATTACATTTTAGTGTACAACGTTAGATTTAATAAAAGGAAACAGAATAGTTGGAAATTTTCAGCATGCTGAGTTCATTCAGATTTGGTTAAGAATTTGATCCTTCTGGTTACACTTAAAATTTCAAATGTGCTTTCTTTTGTACATGCATATTTTTGTTGCAGCCATAATATGATCACTGTTGCCATTAATCATCAACTGTGCATCAGTATCTGCTTAGTACTGCATTGATTGAGGCTTCTTTTCAGAGCATTTCATCTCCTCAAGACACTTAAAAATGAAGGGATTTACTGGAGGGTACAAGAAATAGACTCTGGGTTGAGTATTCATGAATGACTACCCAGCTGTAAAGAAAGCTCCTCTGTTTCCCATAATTGAGGACTGGGCAGGGAACTGGGTAGCTGTTATTTCAGCTGCCAGCTGCAGAATGACAAGGCCACTGTCACAATCACCATAAAAGTTCAAAATCACTGTGATCAGCTATTGTCACCAGGCCAGTCCATGCCTCACCTTTTGCATACCTTTGTCACCAGGTCCAGCTCTACTTCTTGTCATACACAAAGCCAGTGACATTACGCCACACTCTGCTAGCTAATATGGCCAAAGAAAAATCAAGTATCGTCAAGATAGCAAACAGCTAAAATTTCACCCGCAGGAGAGTGTGACCTCTGAGTCACTTCTGATTGTCAAATATTGAGCAAGTGTCTGGGTTAGTCAAATAGGCATCATTTCCAGGATTTCAGGGGTGACTGAGGAAGGTAGTCTTAATTTTGCAGACTTGCAAGACAACAATGTTAGAGGGAAGTAGAGAGCCTATCTCCTGTATCAACTGCAAGTATTTAAGTATATTGTCTTACATCAGCATAAAAATATTATCAGTCAAATTATTCCATTTTGTCAGTAAAGAAACTGAAATTCAAGGAGTTTAAATAATTTGCATGCAACTAAACCTTTATAATTTCCGCTACACTGTCCAACCTTACCTCCACCTGACTTCCTGTTTTTTAACAACTGATATTTTCCCTGGCTCATCTTGAGCAGATAATATTATAGACTCTGCACATATTAACTGAGGATCTTTATCTGAATTTACCAAAAAGAATAAAATGATTAGAACCAAATCTTGCATCTTTTTAAATCTTCTTTATCTCTTTATGTATTCTTTTTAAAAGAGAACAGAGTTTATTAAAATGTGTCAGGTTAGTGAATAAACTTGTGCCACTTCTTCTTAATATAAAGATAGTTAAATATTCTATAGTTGTATTCATCAAATAATGAAAATTATTGATTTTATTTTATATTGGAATCTTTTTGTATTATAAAACTAAGATAAGAAAGGTGAACATCTTTATTAAATTAGGAAGAGAAGATCCTATGATCTTGAAAAGATTAAACATTAACAAGAGGACAGGAAGGAACTGTTATGGTTATTTAAGATACTGTAATTTCATCAAATACATTCTGTGAAAAATAATGTTTCCTATGCTTTCCTTTAGGTAAAAGTTAGCAAAGGAAAAAATATTTGTCTTGCTTGTATAACATCATCTTTTATTCCTGATATTTGTCTTTAATAAGATGAGGACTTTTGTTAAGGAAAAGATTCAATAAGTCTGGCTGTAGGTATAACCTCCACTGTCCTTCAAAATCTCTCCCAAAAGTCCTTGAGTAAAGACATTTCAAATCAAGTATGATTATGAGTCCTATCAGTATTTAAACCTCTCAATCTCTCTTCTTCCCTTTGTAGTGGTTCACTACTTTTATCTAGATTAGTCCAATTACTGCTTTAAAATTAATGTTACAAATTTTCCATGAGCATGTTTTATCAGCATTTCAAAGCTGAAACAGTAAGCAGGGCCATTTTATTAATTTTGACCTTATGTAGAGTAAGTAGATTACATGGATTAAGATAAAAAAAAAGAAAGGAAAGGAAAATGTGAAAATCAGCATGACAGGATGGTGATAAAAATAACTATAAATATAGAGTAATAGTTCCAGTAATTCATATATGGTAATAGTTTAATCAGCTAATTGTTTGATGTTAAATCCTTTTCCTAGTTGGAAATAACACAGAACATAATATACTAACACAATTCACAGGCACTTTTACTCACTTTATATACTCTGCTATCAGAAAGATTTTCTTACAGTTTTACAGGACTTTTAAACTACAATTTAATTTGATCATTTCTTATTTCAGTCTCTATAAAAAATTTTTGTCTGCTCATTCTGCCACAGGTAAAATTTCAAGTATTAAAGAGTAAATATAACATTGACAAGGAAACTCTCAACCAGCAAGATTAAAATAATAATTTTAATAATAGCAATGTATTATTTGGGGAACCAGTGTTGAATAGGATCTCTATGGTAGTTCTTTGATTATCTTTTGATCACCCATATTTAATTTCATCCCTTCCAAGCACCAACCATATATTCTTTGGTGTAATTCTCTCCTCCATTTGTGAGGGGTTGTAAATCCTTCCATTATGGATTCCAGAGATCCAAAGAGCTACTTTCTTTCACTGGAACAGAGCCATAGGTTGATCTCATGACTAGGCTCAGCCAACTGAATATGATCTTTTTGTCTATGATTGTTGAGCAAGTGACACACTAACTAATATTTAGATTTCTTGCTTTTTTTAAAGATAGAGCCCTAACAAGATTGTTCTTATATGAAACCATTCTGAATATTTCATCATTGTTTCCACTTAGTCCTTGTTTTTGCTGATTCCCAATGCTAGTTTTATGGCCTTTGAATTTTTTGAGACCTCTGATAAACTCTTTTCTCTTCCCAAGAAATTATTCCAAAGTCAGCTTAAACTTGCAACCAGGCAACCCTAAATGTATCAGAAACAAGTGTAAGAGAATGGAACATTACAATCAGGAATATACAGTATTTGGAATTATCTGTTCAAGAATGAGGGAAGGGAAGTGCATTTCATTCATTTTCTAGAATAGAAAGTAACAGCATAAAGCATGGTGGTGAAATAATACATTAGTGGGGCTATGGGTTTCTGCCACTATAGAAAGTTATAAAGAGTATTAAGGATCACAGGACCAGAAGATAAGGTAGAAACTGAGAGTAGACAGAGGTGAATAACTTGAAGCAAAGACAGACCAGGCCTGAAGGGAACAGAAAGAAAGAGGAGTTTCTGTGAACATGCTGAGAGATCCTGTAAGCCTTGTGTGCAGAGCTAGGGTGAAAACAAAATGAAACCTAATTGTCATCACATGGGCTGACATAGTACAATACTAATGAAATTTACAGCCTAATAAATTACAGCCTTGACTGAGAAAGAGTGAAATAATTGAAATGAAGGCATCCTTGAAAATTCAAAATAGTAGAAGTAACTCATTTTTTAAATAATCCTTTGGAGACACCCACCAATAAATTTTTCTGGCATGGAGTGAGAGGTAGAGAATGTTAGGAAATGATGTGCCAGAGAAAATAGAACACGTGAGAAATTGAAGATATTTTGACTTTTAATCTGAATAAGACAGTTGTGATCAGAAAATGACACCTATTTTTATTTATTCTTTAATTCAATACCCCTTGTTGCTTTGTGGTAAAACATTGGAAGGACAGGCTAGAAGTAAAGAGATCAGTTTGGAGACTTTTTAGTAATTCATGAAAGTGGTAATAATGATTCAAATCAAGGTGATAGTAATAGATGTCATGGAAAATGGCTATCAGGATGTATTTTAGAGAAAGGGTCAACCGGTGAGTTGATGGATATGAGTTTTGAGTAAAGGGAGTGAAGGATGATCTCAAAGTTTTGGGTCTGCACAAGAGCGTAAATGGAACAGCCAATAAGTATAAATTGGAACCCTGTTGGATGACCAGCTTCTGTTAATGGAAAATTGGAGCTATGAGGTTCCACGTCGTGCTTGTTAATTTTGTAATGTTCCCAAACAGTCACATGGCCATGACAAGCAGACGTTTGGGTATATGTCTGGAATTCAGTTAAAAGTTTCAAGATGGAGATATGAATATAGGAGTCAGTAGTATACAGATAATTTGATACAAATAATAAAATGCTTTGGAACTATGTCTCCACGTCTATAAACACAGAGTAGAGAATTATGTAGCAGGAGTGTCTTATTGGCCTGATGTAGAAAACCTCCCACTGTGTCATTTATTTATTCCAAATAATAGGAAGTGTCCAAATAGGCATTTCAGCATACAGATTTGGCTGCTTGAGAAAATCTCAATGACCCACACTCCTTGCTTCCCAAAACTTACCCTTATCATGCAACGCTGGTCCTCATGGTTGTAAGACGTTCAAACTCATTTTGAATTTCACTCAAGAGAAGAAGGAAGACGTGTAGGGTCAAATTCAAGAAAGCACAACTTTCTAAGAAACATACAGTAGATTTTGATAAGTCTTAGTCACTAAAAATGTGTGATTCGGTCACCTCTAACTAAAGAGAAATGAGAAAATGTAGTCATCTCGCTGGAGTTCATATCCTGAGGAAAGGAGGAGCAGTAGGTGCCGAGCGAACAGCTAGTGATACTGTCCCAAACCACCGTGGTGCATTTCAGTGGCGAGTGGGACTCATGGCCCCCGAGAGTAGGAATCAGATTCCCCTGGAATAACTTTGCACACAAAGAACACAAACACATACACATTCACTGATACTGAGAGTTGTTGTTCTAGATCACATTCTTCTCTTTGAAGAATTCCTCGGGCATAATGAGAGGTATCAGAAAAATTAAGAATTAAACTAAATGATCTAAAAAATTTGGGATAGTACAAGCTCAAAAGAAATTTTATCGTGGGATATAGAGCATATAAATTGTGTTTTTTGGACACTTTTACTGTAATAAATGCCCCCCAAAATACATTTCTACCTATTGTTAAACATGTCTTCTGTTCCATCTCTGATGTTCTTGCCGGAAGCACATATTCACATTATCATTATGTGCTCTATGATTATATGATGTACATCCCATACAGCTGCAGGAAGATTTCTCAACCTAGTATTAGAAAAGGCAACACCCAGGTTCTTAAAAAAGAAAAGAAAATCAAAGCATCTATTCTTCTTCCAAATTACATAATCATCTTGAATTTGCTTCCTTACAATGCTCATATGCACATGCACAACACACGTGCAAGTTGAAGATACCCTTTAGATTCCAAAGAGGGATTATCATAACCGTAAGGGAAATGCACCTTGTAGTAACTTGCATTGGTGTACCAAAAGAGAGAATATTGTCTTTTTTAAGTAAATTAAGTCATTCCCACCAATGACTCATGAGATGGCCTGTATTTCAAAGAAGTTTATGAAGTTTAGCTAGTTAAGAAAAAAGGAAAAGAATGGGTATCTCCTTTCCAATGTATAACACTATGACATTCTGAATTTTAATATAGCAGTGAAGGGGCTTCACATATTTGGCAGATATTTATTGAATTATTATGTGACACACACTATAGATATAATAGTACTATTACAATGTTGAAATAATCCAATTTCTAAGATAACATCATACTTTCTAAAATGGGTACTGACAGGTTTTGTTTAACTTAAAGACCTTTTTTCCATGGCACAAATATTTCATATTATTTTAAATACACTTCACTCCGTAGGAAAATTCTTCACTATTTTTGTATGCCTTAGTGATATTTGTAGCAAAAATGTATAGTCAATAAAAGTAATAGTAAACACTTTGTGAATGTTTCCTCTATAGCAGCACTTGTGTTACTTCATTTCAAACTCCCACCAACACCATGAGACAGACACTACAATTGTGTCCATCTACAAATTTGGAAACTAAGGCTTAGAAACATGATGATAGTGGTTCTTGATCACATACTAAGTGACACATCTTGGATTAAAAAAAAATTCTTATTAGAACCCTAGATCTTAAACACCTCACTTCGCACACCTAATTTTTACTGTATTTACTATTATTGTTATATTTTCATTCTCTACTGACTAGCTTAATTTCTGCTACCACAGACTCGTACCTCTTTATGTTGTGTGCTCTGTGGCAACATGGTGCTGAGTGCAGTGTAAACCAATGGCCAGGGTAACGCCTGCCACGCTCAGAGTTTACGTCTAAATAAAGGAAGCAGACAAGTTTACAGACGATTGTGCTAGAATTCCTTATAGGCTGTAACTTTTCAAGTACACAGGCAGGCACAAAACCCAGTCAAGGAAGGCTTACTGGAAAAAAAATGTCTAAGATAAGATATGAAAGAATTGGCATTTTCCAGAACTCCTGCTTACCCAATATACCCAATATACAGAGAATTTCACTCCATACATGAAATCTATCTTATAATATAATTTCATTTACTATTTCTTTACTTGTTCCTCTTTGGTAAGTATATGATCTACCACAAGGCTTGATTTCCAGAAGTCAACATTACTTTCAACTGTCTCACTTCCAAAATCTGAGTCTGCAACAGCCCGTTATAAGACAATAATACAGGGTAATCAATACAACCCCACCTTCCCCCAGCCCCACAGCAGCCCCTTTCCGACTTGTTTCTTCCTCTCTTAAACACGTCTCCCCATCTTCCTAAGTGGGTTCAACATTCTATTTCCGAGGTCCATGTAGACATTTTGAAGTCTAAAGTGATTAGCCAAAATATTTTCCTCACTACTGAAACTTGTTTTTATGAGTATCAGATGACTCAGGCCCCATATTTACAATGTGCAATATTTCCAAAATATTAGAGTAAAATATAAATATTTTAGTGTTGCGTCAATTATTTGCACACTTGCCAAAAACTAGTTTGGGAGACATATTTTATCATTTTTTTCCTGCAATCCTAGATGAAGACACTGTTCATCAAAAGCCCCCTTGGCACATCCATACATTGTTTCTTTATAACCTCTCCTTATTTTTTCTCTAATAATTAAAGTATTTTCTTCAATTTTGAATCAATTTTGATAAAACAGTTTGTGTAAAAAGTTATTTTTTATTGAAGTATAGTTGATATACAATATTGTGTTAGTTTCAAGTATACAACACAGCAGTCCAACAGTTACCCACCTTATTAAATCCTCACTCCCACCAGTGCAGCTACTTTCTGTCAGCACAGGAAGATGTTACAGAATCATTGACCATATTCCCCATGCTTATGACCATCCCTCTTACCAACTTGTGGTTAATAATTTTTGTGCTCTTTTATCCCCGCTCTCCCTCCCAACCCACCCACCTCAACCCCTCCCCCATGCTAACCACCAGTCACTTCTCAGTGTCTATGAGCCTACTAATATTTTGTTCATTTAGTTTTTGTTTTATTTTAAGATACCACAAATACATGAAATCATGTGGTATTTTTCTTTTTCCCCCTGGTTTGTTTCACTTAGCATAATACTTCCACATTGATGCAAATAGCAGGATTTCTTTCCTTTTTATGGCTTCTATGACTTCTAGGAATTTACCCAAAGAAAACAAGTTCCTGATTCAAAAATATATATGCACCCTTATGTTTATTACTGCATTATTTACAAAAGCTAAGATACAGAAGCAACCAAAGTGTCCATCAATAGATGAATAGATAAAGAAGATGTAATACATATACCCCCTCAAATTCTTTTTTCGTTCTAGCTTCTATACCTTTCTCTATTTTCTCATCTTTTTAATTAAAAATATAAAATATCTTTTTTTATACAATAATCTATACAATAAAACAAATTTCTGTACCTAAATGCTTTGTGTGTGTGTGTGTGTGTGTGTGTGTGCAAATCCTTGGAGATGGCTTACACAGAAGTATTTTGCAATTGTTCCACTAAATACATTTTTTTTTATCTTCTTCTTAAATTTTCTTTTAGTGAGTTTCCCCATTACCTTTAATTTATGCCAAAACCCTTATATAGCTTTTACAATTAAAGTATTTCCTTCAATTTTGAATCAATTTTGATAAAACAGTTTGTGTTAAAAATTATTTTTTATTGAAGTATAGTTGATATACAATATTGTGTTAGTTTCAAGTATACAACACAACGGTCCAACAGTTTCCCACCTTATTAAAACCTCACTAATAATTAAAGTATTTCCTTCAATTTTTCAATAGTATTTTCTTCAATTAGCTTCAATAAGCTAATAAATGTCTTAAAACATATCTAATGATTTCATTTTGTAGAGAACAGTGTTGAGAGGGAAAATAATTTATTCAAGGTTACATAGTATTTTGTGGCTGAACTAGGATTGGAAATAACTTGTGAATTTTCTCATATAGTATAATATTCATGATATTACCTGCCTACTTAATATAGTATCTTCTCTCCAACATGCAAAATGAAGGCAGGATGAGGGATTCTCACATAGAGTCACTGGATTTTTATCTCACCAACAGTAGTTGAGAAAGTCACACTCCTGGCTCTGCATTTCAGTTCTCTTTGGAGGAGATCCAGTGAACCAAACATGGGATCATACAAAAACATTTTAAAACAACACTGAGATTAAATAAATGTTTTGCTGCAAATTTTTTTTTTACATTTAGAACTTCACTTACTGAGTTTTCAAAAAATCCAAAAATCCTACTCTCAAATCCTTTTGAGAAATTTTTATACTAATGTGTCTAAATTTACATAATTTCCTCACAATTATGCTCTTGAAAATCACATATGTTTAAAATATTTACTCAGAATAATAAGAAAAAGGGTTTGAGCTGTGTTAGGTGTATTTGTGTGGAAATATCACTGAACTGCTCTCATTCTGAGTTGCATAATCTATGAGAAATACAGTAATTTATAAAAACATTTGAGGATTTAAGCACTGTAATGTATGTGAATGCAATTTTAATTTGTGAAGACATATAGAAAATATCAGGCTTTATTGCACAGCCAGCTTCCCTCAAATGCTGTGTCCACATATAAAACCACACGATTCTACATGTTGTTCTTTTTTCTACCATGTGTCATCAAAATCAAGCGCCAAGGGTACCTCCCCAGTGACCCTTCTTGTGACATCCCCTCCCTACCTTCTGGAAAAGAATAACTTCCCTCCCTTCAGTCCAACAGGACATGATCTAGCCCTGTATCTGGTCAGTTATTTCCTTATTTTTTTATAAATACATCTCCTTCACTTGGTAGGTTCCCAGTGACTTCTTTATCTTGTTTTCCTGTGTTTTAGCATAAAACTTTGCAAGGACTAGGTGCCTAACGCAGACATTATTGGGGATTTAACATGTTTATGTCCCATTCTTCCTTACAAAAGGTAACTTCGAGAAAGTGTCCTTTCTACCAGTTTGGAGTTAAAATTATTATTTATCTAATAATAATTTTACTTAATTGCAATTACATTTCCATGTCACCCATTAAAACAAAATTATACCAAAACGAAAGGGAAAAGCACATAAAGTCCCTCTCCTTTTTTCCCTTTCTGATCCAGAAAATCCTTCCCTTTCTACATCAGCACATTCTCCAGGCCTTCCTCAGTTCCTACCCAAATCAATTCAGTGATGAGAAAACCTCTGAAAAATGGGCAGTGCAAGTTAGTACAGCAATATAAAAGACTGGGGCTAAGCTGATAAAAAAAAGAGATGATCATGTTCCTTATCAATACCTTATTTAACTTCGCAATGTTTATGAAAAAGGAAACAAGTATCCTATCTTTAAATATTGTTAATATTAAATACCAAATTATCATTTGTAATACTAATAGCTATAATTTGTTCACATAATTTCGGTCCCATTACTAAATTAAGTTCTTTATACATATTCTCATGTAATCTTGATTAAATACCATGAGTTAAGTGTGATACTATCCTTTTTACAGATAAGAAACTAAGGATCAAATAAGTTAAAATTTGGCTAAATTCTCTGCAAGTAGTGGAACTGGGGAGAGCCAAGATTTAAGTCATACCTTTCTGATTCCAGATTTCAATTTCTCAGTCATGTTTCTCATTTTTTCAAGTATCAGTAGGAAAAAAAAAAGTGTATTGATGAAATGCTCTGAGAAAATTCTAAAATATATATGGTCTTTTAAAATAACTTTTCTTACTGCCTGTATTTTTAAAAATTAAGCTGTGATCTGACCTTCCACATATCTACTTATGTTAAAGCATCCTTCACAATAATTAATTTAATATAAAAGTATTTTATAAATAGAAACTCTACAGCATTAAATACGAGTCCCCTGCCTCACTTTTTGGTTCAAAACTTCTACTCTTGGCTTTTTTACCTGTGTTCCAAAATACTTTCCTCAGTGCCACCAGTTCATTTCTGACTGTGTTGTATACTAGCATGGCAACTGAAATGAGTTTATTGATCAGTCAGTTCACCTTCCAGAAAGAAGTGGTGAGTGCTCTGAGCAGCACACAAACTGACTTCACCGCAGCCCTCCTGACTGTGTGGATTTGGGATGCTGACGCTCTACCAGTGTCCCCTGGGGGACCATGTGCAATCTAATTGATGGGCACTCAATGACAGCACGTGTTCAGTATTTCAGGCGATTTCCCATTCTGCAATTTCACTTAGGCACCTCATATTTGAAATGTTATATTCTGTAGAATAATACAAAAGTTGGGGCAAAAGGAATATGACGTGATGTTGATAATAATGACTGGTAAAATTTCAGAACCCTTTTTATTTGTAGCACACTTTAAAGTTTTCAAAGAGCTTTGCCTAACTTTAAAATATGAAAGTTCATACCCAATGAAGTAAATAAGACATGTATATTCATACTTCTTTTGAGCAAATGGGAAAAACAAGAAGTTAAGTGACTTCCCCAGGTAACATACCCAGTAAGTTGCCTGAGCCTTAAAACACGTGTTTACTTCCTGTTCCCCTCATAAATCACCTCTACATATTCAGTTGCTCAAGACCTAGAACTTTGACGATCCCCTCTTAACTCTGGACCTCGATGAGGGCACCGGAATATTGGATCCTACAATTTTTAGATATTCCCTGAGCTAAAATGCAGCTGTTGGAAATAGCTCTCAACTGAGTCAATTTTGCTACTTAGTATTCTCCTACCAGAATATTTAAACCCAGTACATATTTCTTTCAAATGCATTCCTGATGATGGCTGAAAATTTAAAATATAGTAATTGGGAAATATAGAAGAAAATGGAATTAATAAAAATGACTTGGGAAGTAGGTGAAATACCACAGTTTATGCTAATTGGCAAACACAAGGCTTTTCTTTAACTGTATCATTTTTCTCAGTTATTTAGCAATATACTTGCTCATGGAAAGAAAAGGAGTAATTCCTTCTCTAAGTCCTATCATTTTTCCTACTGTCTCTAACTTAATAGCTTCTAGCGGAAGTGGCTATAGTTGAATGAACTATCTGTACAGCTTTAGAAGTTATACTGGGTATTTTTTGTATGTAAGGAAAGATGGAAATAGAAACAGTAATGATTATTATTTAGTTCATGAGATTTTTCAACCCTCAGTCTTTCTCTATTACACATAACAAGGTCAGAACAAATGAAAAGAACTGCGTGGTAGCACTAGGAAACCTGTGTAGTACTCTCACTTGACGTCTGTCATCTGGTGGATACCGAGAGCAACATACAGTTAAAGGTAATTTGGGAAGGAAGCAGTTAAACATCAATTGTTTTCTGACTGTGTGACTCTGGCCAAGTCAGCATCTCAGTTCCTTAGTTTCTCTTGAAACCATCTTACACAGTGACATAGAGGGGATTTCAGACTGCCACTTTCTTAGTGACAAGCCTACTGCCTCTGAAAAGTTCCCTGTCATAGAGGAAAGAGCAGTCATAGCAAATATATTTTATACCCAGTTCAACCACTTAGCCATCTTGAGTTTCAGCTGAGTGTCTAAAACATTGAGTGTATTTAGCAAAATGTGAACCAGTGATGAAAGAGGAGAAAATAGAGATGAAAATAATTTAACCAGCCACCAGCTAGAGACACTCAGAATATGTTTTCCTTTTATTCCTCTACTGTGATGAAAAACCTCATGAAAGTGAAGCTGTTCTATTTCTCTTCATATCACTTAAACGTTTTGTGATTAAAAAAAGGAATAATATGCATACAATGTATAGCACAAAGCTTGAAAACATAGCATATATACAATAAGTGGTAGTATAATATAAGTAGAATTCAGTGTCTTCCCGTTGCTTTCAGAGAAAGTTCAAACTACTCAGAATGCTTGCTCAATCTACATTCTCTGAATTCAGTCCTAGTTGCATGCCTATAAAAAATCCCTCAGATCTGTTGTCCCTACTATTCCAAATGTATTCATACATCTGGGCTTTCCCATTATTGCTTACTTCATATAAAATGCTGCCTGCTCAAGCCATACAACTTGCATAAAGACACCCCTGATTCATGCCCCTTGTTCTGTAAGTTCCTGCATTCTTCTCTGCCCTTGACATGTATTTGGCACTCTCTCTACCATTCAACTTGGACTTATACATTTTTGTTGTATGCAAGTCTTTTTTTTTTCCCCTAGAGGACAGATATTACATGTCTTCTTATTTTATTTCAGTCAACAAAATTCCTTTTAAGACTCTGTGTGGGTGTGAGTAAAACTGCCACCAGCAACCCTTTCACCACTGCCATAGTCTCTACTATATAGTTCAATTGGATTTCCTGCATCACTGAAGACAGTGCTTGGTCCATAGTATGCTTGTGATATATACATATATCATTGACTGGGATTCAATTTCTCAATAAAAGAAGCAACATGCATTTTCTAGTTGTCTCAGTATTACTGAGAATATTGATTATATATTTAAGAGAAATCAAAACTAAATTTATATCTTAGTTAACAATGAGCTATCACACACAAAAGCATTCAGAGCTTGTCTTGCAAAACTGAAATTCATCAAAACAAAAAACATGCTAAGCCCGTAAAACCAGAAATTGAGACACTAGTCCACATTTCTGGGTAAAGCACGTGTCCTTTTCTCATCCTTGTTTACAGCAAGCAATTCTAGACTAAATTCCATTAAGTTAAGAGATCCTGATGGTCTTTTGCTGTACACAAACAGTCCATTCACTGTAAACACAATGAGGGAGGTAGGAAGTGGCCATCACAAAAATTACACGCAAAAAATATACTGGCCACTACATATTTTGACAAAGTAGGTAATCAGATCAACAAAAGCTAAAGACATTTTTAACACCTAGTGAGATAGGCTATTTTAAACATTATACAAATTCATTTCTGATTTTACAATATTGAATGATAGACAGATTTAGTGTTTAACCAAAAACAGCTCATTTAGAAGCTCAGCCTGAGAAAAAAAAAATCTATGCTTGCATAGATAGTTGATAAGCAACCCACAGTACTCTCCAGAGTCATTTGGGTTTTAATTGTATTCTCTGTTTATAAAACTTCCAGACTATTTCCTATGCACTAGAAAAGCATTTGTATATTCCATAGCTTTCTGTAATATAGTCTCTACATCTTTACTAGATTCAAAAATGTGTGCGTAATTTATAATCTTTTCAATATATAAAAAATAACCCCTTAAGTGAATCAAATTATTTAATTTCAGTTTCAGTGTTGGTTTTCAAAGTATTTTGAGGAATCTATCCATTACCTATGCTTGAAGTTTAAATGATGAATCTTTAATGCCCACTTTATTTCAGAATAAATATTCTGAATTAATGCCAACTTTAACATATCAGAGATATATTTATTTATTATTATAATGTAACCAACACACATCGATTACTGCCTTTGTCTTTCAAGTTCATATAAAAAAAATATTGACTAATTAGGAAAACCAAAGTTCTGTTCTGCTATAGGCTCACTAAGGTGAACAGACTCTTAGAAAAGAATATCAGTCAATTTCTCTTGCCCTTGACAGATTTTTCATAGGCATGCTGACAGACAGAAGGCCATGGAGGACATTTTAAATATTACTGTCTCAGAACTCTTGGAAAACTGGGAACTATTCACCACTAGAAGAATTATATTCCTGAGTTGACTTTCAAAGCCAATTTATGATTTCAGAAGTCATATCAAACAGAATCAGATGTCACCTTTTAGTTAAAGAAGCTTCTTGCAGATCATCATAAGCCTTATTAAAGAAGAAAAAAGGGAAGTAAAGTTCCTCCACTGGGAAGGAGGGAGGAAAGGAAAGAATATAATAAATGATCTTTAATTTTTTTCAAAGATTTGAGGAGAGGAAGCATTGATGATGGATGTCAACTCTACAGCAGCCTCAACAAAGGCCCTGCTTCTGTCAATTTTCTAAGCATAAGCTTGACAAGAGGGGAATAGAAAGGGGAGGGAACAAATTTCTTATCAATAAATCTGTCTTCTCTTTCCGAGGGAGAATATTTAGATTTCACACATTACAGGACCCCTTATATACTGCTTTAATTTCCTCAGGAAACACAGCATTCTTATTGCAAACAGATATCCAAAGGGTTGAATTCATCTATGCCTTTGGTATGCTTCTTTCATTTGGCCAAAGGAAAATAAATATTCCGAATTAATAATAACATTATAAGTTATTAATGAGTATTTAAAATCCTCCTCAGTTTGAATTCCTTATAAGAATCAACTCTGGCTTCATTGGAGGGTGCTGTCCCCACAACGATATGTCTCCATCTCTATATCTCAGGCTGATATTTTGAGACTGAAGACAGGAGTTGGTTTTTAGAAGTTTGAACTAACAGAACTGGGCAAAAGGAATAATTTTATGAAATACAGACATATTGGATGTTTGGATGGAGCACAAATTATAAGGACAAGTTAGAGAAAGATATTCATTCCTTTTTACATGAAAAGCACAAAGACTTTAAGAAAAACAACATGCTATTTCTCAGTATCTTGTTAGAAATAACAAAAACAAAATTTACTTTACTATGAATAAAATTATGTAGAAGTGTCCTATATAAACATAGCTATAAATGAGTAAATCTAGGTGATTTATAGTATGCTGAAAAGAAACAACAACTCAAAACCCACAAAACTGTCTAATACATTAAAATTGTTGAAGTTAGGATTTACTGTTATTTTAGTTGTGAAGACCACTCCAAATTATTCACTGCTGTTGAAGTATGTATCAAAATAATGAATTCCTCTGTTTTTAATAAGTAGTGCCATTATTGGTATTAATACCATTTTACCCAAAAAGTAATGCAAATGGACATTGACTTCAAGGACTTGATGTAAGACCATTCCTCTGATGAGAACACCTATTGTCTGATTATTCCTCAGGGACATACTGTGCACTAAAAACATCCAGGAATATCTTCTTTCTTATTTTTAATAGTAAAGTTACTGACTGTTACCTGTATTTTTCAAAACACCCATATGACAGATATGGTAAATATAATTTTAAAAATAAAGAGTAGTTAGGAGATCCTATGATTTAACATACTGACAATATCAGAACATCTTTTTATTCAAAATGGACTGCATTTTAAGTGCATTTTATATTAAGAAAATACCTACTTCCATAGCCGATAAAGAGGAAATAAGTATCAGTAATAAACCAGCCACAGAGGAAGAACCTTTACACAATTTCCCACCCTCAGAATCTGCCCATGGAGAGAAAATTTTCATCCTAATGCTTGAACTTAAGACATTCAATGTCTACATAACAAATTTAGGAATCTAGTAAATTAGGAACAGTTATAACCAAAGAAAACTTCAACTCCATAATGGATAACAAAGTATGTACATTTTAAAAGATTTTGTCAAATCACAGCTTTAATATTACATTATGTAAAGTAAGGCCAATAAAGCTGGAGGTTAAAAGATTATGCAAAATTATCTTACATAAAGTAATACATTACTCAGTTCTGTTAATCAAACCACAGTTAAACATTATTAAAGGAATGGCAGACAAAATAAGGTTTCTCTGTTCTCAAATTAGCTCTAAATTTTAGGACATTAATTTTTTGGTGGGTAAGTGCTACAGAAATAAATTTTTCCTGTCAAAGAACCTAATTTTGGTAACTCCAACTTATTCGTGAAATTTTCCAAGCACCATATATTTTAGTATGCGTAATATGAAATAATGATGGGTGAAGTTTACAAAATAAAGCTATTTTCATCTTTCTTCTATTAAATATATTTTTTCAATTAAACTTACTTCTATAATTTACTCCCATTTCAATTCCCATGTTTCGGGAAAAATATGTT
This sequence comes from Manis javanica, assembly GCF_040802235.1. NCBI lineage: Eukaryota > Metazoa > Chordata > Mammalia > Pholidota > Manidae > Manis > Manis javanica. Next base: position 25,258,207 of record NC_133164.1, read on the forward strand.
AATGAAGAATCATTTTCCATAAATCAAAGAGAAGAAAGAAATTTAATATATTAGCAATTTTTCCATATTTATTAAGGTATAATTTATAAATATATATTGAAAATATTAAGGCAATGATGATTTGGTGCATATACATTGTGGAATGATTGCCATAAGCAAGCTAATTAACACAGTCAGGACCTCACACAGGTGTGTGTGTGTGTGTGTGTGCGCACGCATATATACTGAGACTACTTCAGATCTGTGCACTCAGAAGATTTCAAGAATACGATGAATACAGTGTCATTAACTACAGCTAGCATGCTGTATATTAGTTCTGTAGACCTTTTTCACCTTTAACAGAAAGTCTGTACACTTTCACCACCATTTCCCCCAGCCCCCTGCCCCTAGCATCCATCATTCTACTCTCTGCTTCTAAGTTTGACTCTTTTACATTTCACATATAAATGAGATCATGAGTATTTGCCTTTCTGCATCCAGCTTATTTCATTTAGCATACTATGTCCTAAGTTCATCCATGTTGTTGCAAATGGTAGGATTTCCTTTTTTATGAATGAATAATATTACGTTATGCATATATACCACATTTTCTTTTTCCATTCATCTGACGATAGACATTTAGGTTGTTTCCCTATCTTAACTGCAGTGAATAATATTGAAATTAATATGGGAGTGCAGACATCTTTATTTCATTCCCTTTGAATTTATGTGCAAAAGTGGGACTGTGGATAATATAATGGTTATATTTTTAATTTTCTCATAAACCTCCATACTGTTTTCAGTAGTGAGTATACCAACTTATTTTCCCAACAGCAGTCCACCAGAGGTTATTTACTCCACATCTTCACCAGCACTTGCAGCCCCTTGTTGTTTTGGTAACAGCCATCCTAATAGCTGTGAGGTGGTATCTTGCTATGTTCTTTTGTGATTTGGTAGTTTTTTATAGTTTCTGCTTTAATTCCTTTCTCTTTATCTTCTGTATATGTATCACAGTTTTCCTTTGAGATTACCATGAGGCTTACATAAATCATCTTACACTTACCACAATGTATTTTAAGCTGATTACAACTTAACTTTGCACACACAAATGCTGTACTTTTGCTTCTCTCCCACTGTGTTTTATATTATTTAAGCCACTATTTAAATCTCTTCATAATCTGTATCCATGGGTTGGAGAGGGGCTGAAACTAGGCCATGGACTGCTTCAGGGTACACAGCTAGGACCAAAGTTGGTGGTCCTGTGACCCAAGTCATGGGTAGGGGTGCCCTTCTCCAGGTCCTTTGGTGGACGATACTGGTGGCAGGACCAAGACTATGGCTAAACTCAGGTGGATGTGACTATTTCTGGGTAAGTATCCAGAGCTCCAGTCTCCAAGTCTGGCCTCTGGTCATGGACCAGCCTTCTTAGATGGCCCTCTTTTTCCTTGAGGCCCACCATGGTTTCTCTGCTTCCTGTGTGCATACCAACGCTCTAGCAAGAAAATACTATTGCCCATGGATGGCTGCCAAATTATTGTTGCTGTGGAGAATACAAGCAGGGAACCTCGTATTGTGCCATCTCGCTGATGTCCTGTTGAAGCAGTTTTTGAAAAGCTTGTCTAAATAAAACAATGGAATCTCATACAAACTTTAACCCTTAGAGAAACACTTCAGCATTAAGAGATATTATAATGTACTGTATTCATAAATATTTTAGTACATGCAGATATTTTCTTCCAATATGTTAATAGAATTATTTATTCTGAAATAATAGAGTTAATTGTGCTGAAATCCCCTAATGCTTCACTATGTACCACCCAGTCACAAACGACGCCAAGTTATAGGAAATTAGATTAAATACGTTGACAACTGGATAAATCATCTCCAAATAATAGAGACATAGTATTACAAGAAAATCACACTTCTTAACTTTTTCTGTCCATAATCAACAAATCTGGAGCCAAGGAAAAAGTCATGGTATTTATTTCACTGCTACTCATCTATGTCTTTTGGACAGTTATACAAATATTCACACATGTTTTACTTGTTTGTTTAGCTAGGTATTGAATAACATTTGAAAGCAAGTAAGAAAATAAATTAAGCAAGGATGTTTCGGAACTATCGTGTAATTGAATATGTAAGTTGCTGTTGTGATTTCTTGGCCAAAATTATAAAATCAAACAAGAAAGGGTGCAAATTAGGCTAATTTTTACCTTACTGTTTGAGAGTAATTGAGACTCTCAACTCTGGCTGCACTAAGAAGAATTTTAAAATGTTGTCCCCATGCCAAAGCAACACCGGAACAGCTCTGTCTGTAGTCTCAGGCCAGAGAACATTTTCCATTTCATAACTCATTCCCCAGATGTATGATCATACCTCATATACACAGAAAACAGAACAATAAGCCCTTAAATATGCTCCTGGGCAGTTTTTCACAAGGGCAAGTTTACAGGATAGCAGGTCTGCTTAAAGAATTACTCCCTTGCTTTCCCTATTTGTTCTCAAATTATTCAATTCCCATAGAATTAAAATGTGTGAAAATTACCCTCACATGGTTATTAGTTTCTTAGGAAATCACTTTATCTGTGTTCAGACATTGAGGTTTTATAATGTTCAAGTGGGCTTTCATACTTGTTTTCTACATAAGTAATTTTTTTCTGGGGGGAAATTTGCTAGAAGGCTTTCTTTGTCTTGGCTGGTGTATTATAGCTAACTGTGTGTCCAAAGAAGTTTAAAAAAAAATTCCATCCTGTAACTCCTTAAGTTAATGCCATAAAGTGAGTAACTTTATCACAGTCCCATAGGAGATTGTGGATTCATGGACAATGCAGACCTTCTGGGTGTTTCTGGAAAGGATGTCTGTGAAAGAAGCCAGAATCTCATTGAGTGTTCTTAGAGCAGCCTTCATCTAGACTAGCAAAAACTGTAACCTGCCAAGGAAAAAGTATTTTGTAGATTAATAAAAATATTTTCTTAAAGAAAACTTCCTTGTGTAAAACTGACCAATGAAATGTCACAGCCGAGAGAATGGTATCTACCTAATGAGCTATACCTTTTGGAAGATGTTGAATGTAACTAAGAATCAACCATACTGCACAGATGCATGATTGTCACTCACATAGCCAACAAAATGAACGCTGCTCTGCGGAGTTGCACAATACGTTGATACTAAACTAAGTTCGTTTGAGGAAGTAGTTGGCAAACAGTTTCTTTTCAATCATTATGCATTATATATTGAAATGTTTTGAAAAATATGTATATCTATCCTTCCATGTTATAGTTGATATTATCACATTTTAAAGTCCAGATGACATGTTTCAGAGAAGCTGTCCAATCATTTGGAGTTATTATTAATGGTGTATTATGATCTTATTAATAACTCAGTGAATCAGAAGACTGAATTAGAGCACATTGGTGAATATTTCTGTTAGCCTAGTACCCCTTCTCTTTGGCAGTGCTATCTAAAATATCCTTTGTGGGTCTTTACTTCTCTCAACCCATGTGACCCTGTTCGTAGACACAGAGGTGGACATATGATCCAAGCCAGTCCAAGAACATCCAGGCTACAGTGCTTAGTTCAGATGAGGCATGTGATCTAGATAACATGGATTAGATTAGAGAAATCCCAGGACTGTAGGCCACACCTAGGGATACCCTGTTTTGGGAAGGAGCAGTGGTCTCTGAGTATAGTCATTGGACCAGCAGTATCATAATCAAATGAATACTTGTGAGATATGCAAATCTTCAGACATCACCCCAAACAGCTGAAACAATAACTTTGGGCAGGAGACCCAGACATCTACCCATGCTGTTTACATCCTTGCCAACATGACTATTCACTAAGTTCTCTATGCTTACGGTGTTACTGCTGTCTTGTTATATGTGTGAGTTTGGTCCTTTCTTCCAGGGCTATTTGAAAAACTTTTCTCTAACATGAAATCATTCTTGATTGTGTTGTTTATTCATTCTCATCTTTGAATTTCATTTCTACTTTATGTGTGCTACTTCCAAGCATTTAAAATTGCCCAGCATGCATTATTGTTAGTTATATGCATATGTTATTTACCCCATCAGTTTATAATTACTCAAAGAACAAAAGATAGGCTTATCCAAATTAAATCCCCATATGTGTGTGCTGGTGAATGAATAAATGAATGAATATCTAGAGTTTAATAGAATTAAGGAGAATGGATGAACTAGAAGAGCTAGAACTTCTCACTAAAGACTTCATCAGTTTGCTGCCGAGGACTCAATTCTGTAAAAATGCCAATTACTTTCACATTGGTCCATGGAGTTAATAAGATCCAAATAATCATAACAATGTGTGTGTGTGTGTGTGTGTGTGTGTGTGTGTGTGTGTGTGTGTAGAAACTGACCTGTGTGGTGTTTTCACTCTGAAAATTCATCAACCTCTTCATCCATGGTTTGTGTACTTTTTTTGTGTGTATGTTATGCTGAAGTGTTTTTAAATCTGAAATAACGTAGAGTTTTGAAAAAGAAGTTATTTAATTTCATTCACAATTAATTTTCTCCATTAATATTTTCCCTCAGTACCCAAGAACATGGTTTCAACTTCCTAAAATTTTATTGCAGCAGCTTTTAAATAAGGTATGGAACATAGTCTTCTTTTCAGTCCTGCTTTGAAATGAGATTAGGTGAGATGTGCTTTTTGGCATTTATGAATGTGAACAAAAGGAACTTTTAATATAAACATGTCTTGAAAGGGTCATTAACCTGTTGAAAACTCATAAGACAAATGTTACCATTTTATGTAATGCTTCTCCCATTTTTAAACCTGTTCTTCCTATAAGTTGTCAAATTTATACAAGTAAGCATTTTGAAGTCTGATTTCCACGGAGAATTTTAGTCAAATAACCAAGATAATTCAAATTCATAAAAATTATTCAGTAGAAATTTAGACCAGATATCAGCTGAGTTCACCCTGTTTTGTTTTGAGATTAGATCAAGCTGGCTCCAGTCCTCATGGCTAGTTTTAAGGAATATCTACTGTCTCACATGAAGTTTCTATGAATTTTCTGAGGAATTGTGTGTTCACACTGATTTCCTGCTTTCTCTTTCTTTAGTGTGAGTGTTATGACTGTTGACTTTTATCTGGTGTACATTTTCCAGTCTCTCCTTAGCTGCAATAATTTGCATGCAAATAATGTCCTCGTTTTATTTTTAGTGATGAGCTGTGATCTTTTGCTAAACTTGTATTGAGCTATAAAATTATCTAAATCTATACCTTATCTTTCCTCCAAGAAGATATTAGGGCTCAATCTGGGTCAGCCAGATTATTAGATGCCTTAAAATAATAAAGGCCATGTTAATGCTTACTACGTTTTTCATCTCTACCCAGCATTTCCAAGGAGGATCTATAATCACATTTAGAATGGAAGTAACTACCATTTTGATAAGGACAAAATCCCAGTTCCTTTCACATTTAGTATCTCATATAATTGCCATATTCATGTAACTAGTATATTCATCAGAGTTAGTATTCTTTAATACAGCTTTTAGCTATTGTCTCAGATCATTTGGATTCGTAGTTGAATCTCTAACATAATATTTACTATAATGAAGTGTATCAATAATCTGGTTAAAATTTTGTCCAAACACCCAAAAAAAAAAAATCATAAGAACACTCAGGTTAATCATTTGTCTCTCCGCATATGACTTCTTTTAAAACCAAAGATCTTTCTAAGTGGTCACCTCCAGAAAGTGGGGAAGAACATCAAAACTGACACATTGTATAGCTTATCTACCTTCCTGAAACAGCCTATTCTACAAGTGGTTTAATTTCCCATTCTCTGCTCTAAGATTAGTGAAATGAGAAAGTATGAAAAGCATTTAAAAGATGAGAATAAGAAGTTAAATCAGTCTAATGGTCAAATGTTCTAGTTTATATTATTATTTTTCCAAACTTTTCCATGTCTGAATTTCTTACCATTTGCTTTTATTGTACATGCAGTTGGTAAATGCATCCTGAGGTATAGAAAAATATGAGACAACACTGCAAATCACAGAACAATATTTTCTGAACCTTAAAAACAAATATGACCATTGACTTGATGACTTCATAATCTGCCTGTTATACCAACATAGTCAACAGACTACTCATTCTTGCTGGAATCCTCTTGGAAGGGATGTCCTGAGAATGATCAGACTCCTCCTACTCTCTTTTCCTCTCCCCCTCCTTCTTCTCTCTTCCTCCCCCAGCTCTTCTAATCTCTTCCAGGATTAGCTGGAATTAGTTACTAGCAGACTTTGTTTAACTCAGCTGTCTCAGGCAAACACCTTCACAATATACTCACAGGCATAAAGAACACTGATCAGAATATTCCAACACCATTTACTCACCTTTACCTATCCATTTATCACTACTGTTGAACAAATTCAGATAGTTTCTAGAAGATCAAGTGTTTGGGAAACACCACAGCAGCCACAGAGGAAACATGCAGCTTCAGCAATACACAGACCCCACTGCTGCAGCAAACACTGACCTAACACACACCTTGTCCTCCGTACTGCTGATGTTTCTTTTGTCACTTATTCAGTTGAATACCATTTGAAAACAGGATCAACAATAGCAAGAGCCACAGTTTTATGTTTACACAGAAACATTCTAAAGTATAAGGGTGTGGAAAGTTTGAATATAAAGGGATGGTAAATTATAACAAAGAATAGCAAAAAAAAGATTGGGTATACCTTTGTTAAAATTTCACAGAATAGGCTTTAAGGTACAATCTTCCTTAATATAAAAAGGACCATATCATAATGATATTTTTTCCCAATTTCCTAGGAATAAGAATTATGTTTTTGTGCCTAATAATATGGATTAAAAAATATCAAAGTCAGAATTCAATAAAACTAAAAGGAAGTGAGAAAAATCCAAAATAATATAGTGAAAATTTTTAACAAATAATCACTGGAATATTAAACAATTAATAAAAATAAAGGTGTTTGAACAACATACTTAAAAATTATATCTTCTGGGTATATATTGAATATTAACCATCAAAAAATAAGTATAGCATTATTTTCAGACACACACGTAAGAAACATTTGCAACTACTGATCAAAAATCATGACCATATGGTAGACAATAAATAAGTCTTAAAAATGCCAAAAGCTTGAAATGATACAGAATTTTCTCTGCCCATAATTTATTATATTTGAAAGCATCAGCAAAAACATATTTAAAAATGTCCACATTTATTGAAATAGAAAAGTAGCTTTCTAAATATCATATATATAATACATAAAGTCGTAGCAGAAAATAAAAAAAGTTTTAAAATAAATGACAATAACATACTATATACCATACTACATGTTGGTCAGTATACTGAAGCAGCACTTAAAGGAACACATACCTGCTTGAATGCATGCACGAGAAGAGAAAAAAGGCCAGCAGGAAGGTACTAAGTACCTATCTGAATGTATTATAGAATGGAAAACAAAATGAAAAAAATAAAGTAATAATAATAAGAGCAGAAACTAATGAAATAGAAAATAAAGAATCAAAAGACAAAAGTTGTTTCTTAAAACAATGAAGCTAATAAGTCTCTGGCAAGACTTACAGAAATAATTTTAAAAAGAGACAAGTCACAAATAGCCAGTGTAACGATATCAAACATTTAAAAGATAATGAGAGCACTACAGAAATACAACCTACAAAACTGATATCAAAGAGAAAACCTGAATAATCTTATAAATCCTATAGTTAATCATTCAAACATTTTACTAACTCTTGTTTTTAAATTCTTTTGCAGTTGTTATGAATTTTTTAGCCATACTCATAGACAAAATCTGTCTATAAATAGTTTTTGTAATTCTACATCTAATTCTTTTTTAAAAAAAGAGCAAAGACTAAAGAAATCCAGAAACAGAATGCAAATGATACCATAATCAACAAAAGAAATGTCATCATGGGATGCATATTGCATGATATTTTTATTGCTATGAATTTATAAACTGTAAGATGTCAAATGGAAAACTTGCCACAAAATGCATTAACTATAAAACTTTGTGTGGGTGGCTCTCATGTGATGGTGCCCATCTGTTCCTGAAGTAAAAAATCCTTAAGAAACCTTTTAAATAATAAGAAAACTTAGCAAGACAAATAGGGGTAGTCAATGAAAACCTCCTTTAAAGTTGAGTTCTTATGGCCTGATTTATCTAAACTCAAGTTATAAATCTACATATCATGTAAATATATAAGCATGTAGAAGAGTACTTAAATACAACCAGTGTTTACTTTGTTATGTGTGAATGCAGTGAGCTCTTGTGTAAAGGGATACAGAAAGAAGAGGGGGAAGAGGGTAGTAAATTAAAGAGACATTAAACTTTAAAAACAGTCAACTATTGATGATACAATCTAATTCATGTAAAATGATAGTTATTGCATAAATAAATCTAAAAATAGAATATGAAATATATATTTGTTGGAAAACAAGTTTTATAGTTATTCATAGATTATAATTACAAATACATAAATAAAAAACAAATTATCTGTATGTGTATATAAGTTTTATAAGAGAAAGGAAATTTCTGAGGACATAAACAATGATTTATCAGCATTGGATTTATCAGAAAAAGATTGAAAGAGGGAGCAGATAGAAGATGATCAAACTGTGGGTATTTATATTTTCTTTTTTAAAATTTTGTATTTTTCTCACTTAACACCAAAACAATTCAAATATTAATTTAATCATGCCATGTTTCTCATGTTGAATGTCACATAAATAATTTCTCTTAAAAAAGAAGAGTCTTGCTGGCATTTGTTCAGAAACCTTTTTTTCTTACAGCTTTTTAAATTGAAGATTACAATAGTCTCCATGCCTACATAGTCCAAACTATTTTATTCATTCGAAAAATTATGACAGTGTTAACTCCAGAAGGGTCACACAGGTACACATTTGGCAACGTACAACAGAATATTTTTTATTAATGAGGTAACTTTGTTAGTATTTGTAAACATTTTTATAGTTTCTCACTGGATATCATAATATTACTTGCAAAATAGTTAAAAGGTAGGTTTATTTTCTTGGGTAATCTGAGAAGGTATACAAACTGTCCTATATTTTAATTTTGTATTTGTCTTTGAACTTCTATTCAAATGATTATCAATTTTCTCTTGGAATTGCCAGCAATTTCCTCATTTCAAAAAATGTTTTTCACATTTTTTTAGGATTAGCATAAAAAGAAAAAGAGGACTCTTTAAAATCTGACAGAACTGAATTTGAATTGTGACTCTGCCACTTATTAGTTATGTCCTTTGGCAAGTAACTGACATATTTGTGTCTCAGTTTCCTTATCAGTAAAATGAGCATGAGAGTAGTAACCACACTAGACTATAGAGGCACTAGGAAACATGATATGTGCAAATCATATAAACTAGAGTGTGGCATCTAGTAAATACAAGTTGGTAGCAATATTTATTCTCTTTCTGTGGAGGAGAAAACCCTTGCAAGACATTTACTCAATTGGGATCTCGGGCATAGCCATCATTGTAATTGTCAAATCAGATTCTGATCAATTTAAAGAATAAAACAAAGATGGAAATAAAAAATATCACACTTATTACAGATAAAACCAGGTTACATAACTTGTCATGAGAGCCAAATAAGATAAACAAAGGAGACTGCCTCCAGGCTAAACACTGGGATGGCCCACCACTAGAAATTTTAAGCTTTGGATTCAACACACTTATTTTGATGGTGAGTGTGAATGGAGAAAGAAGCAGTAAAATGATCAAACCCAAGCAATGGACTTCTGAGAATTCTACCCATGTCATGGAGAATTGTGGACCAATTTGGGCACCCATCACTGAAATAATTCCAATCAATTAGGTAACTACAAGGTAACAGTAAGGGTGGGATGGAGCCAACAGTGTGTTTAGGTAAAATCCTTCTTCAAGAAAACCAGAGTTGGGGGAAAAAAATGTTCTACCACTATCCAGTGGTCTTCAAACATTGTATCAAATTTCATTAAAAAAAAACTATTCTATTAAAATTAATCTTAAGGCAAATCTCAATACATAAAACTGCTTTACTAAAAGAGTTGAAAAGGAGAGCCTTAAAAATTTACTGTGGGTTGTAAATGTCATTAATCAACACTGATTAATCAATCATATTTCCCACTTCATCTCTTAAAATAATGCTTATATTAAAAAGCAAAAAATAAATAAATGGAAAGTGTGTAAGATTAAAATAGCACATATTTTTAACTATTGAACTTATTTAGTGTATTTGAAATTTTCCTAATTTTGCTTAACACTTCTTATTCTGGAAACTGCAGTGAAAATGCATTCCAATTAAAGTTAACAGACAACACTCTGGTTATTTTTATTACATCACTTATTCCCCTGTAATACTGGTGTGGTTTTCCAGGCAGAGATTTTGTCATTTATTTTGATGTAATATAACCCATAGTAGAAACTAGACTTTTGGGTGCATATGGTTACAATCTTATGCGTATGTGGAAAAACCATTTTTCCTTTGTTCCATACATGTAAGAATCGCACATTGACTTAAAAGAAAGGTTTTCAGGGAAAAAGAATATAACCTCATGAAAGGAAAATTTATAGTAAGTTTCAAAAATGGCCTTCTAGAAAGAAACATTTCTTCTTTGTAGATATGCAAAGTTAATCTATAAAATTACTCAACTCATATTCAGGATTCTATGATGTATATTTAACTTGTTATTATGTTACCTTGACTTAAAATTCATCCTGAGAAAAACTTCCTATGAGCAGGATGTTTTGCAAGGCCATTAAAATGGGTTGTATAAACACAACTATTTCTAGTGGTATCTCTTCTCAATATTAACAAGCCAGTGGTTAATAGGCTATTGGAGTTTTTTCTTATATATTATCCTTAGCATCACTATCTTGGCTATATTGACTTAAAAATTCCTATAAAGTTGGCCACTGCCATATAGTGACTGTTTTAGCCCTTGAAGATAAAATCATCTGTTTTTGTATGTGTGTGTGTGACCATGAAATTTTGCTTGTTCTGGTATTTGACATCCATAAAGGTGAAGGACAGTCTTGATAGAGTGAAGTGCAGATTATCAAGATGATACTGTCAGTGTGGGCATAGAAGGCAGAAGTGGGGCTCTAGCCAGGACCCAACACGGAGAATTCTAGAGATTACTTTTCAGTCTATATAAGGATGACAGTATGGGGAGACAGGTGTTTCGTATTAGCATATACAAATGCAAATATCTGATGGATATCACTCAAGTCATTTTTAAACAATGGAATTAAATAGTTCCAAAGACAGTCTGTAGTAAAGGACACATGTAGCTATGTAGACCAGATCATTTGTGTAGTTAAAGTGGTAATATTAAATTTTAGACCATTTAATTTGATTCTCAGTGAAATTTTTGGTTGTAATGAAATGTTATTTTTATTGCTGAAAAAGTGTTTTTAGGATAAAATAAATTAAAATGGCTACACACAAGCTGATGTGAATTCAAATCCAGAATGGAATATACTGTGTTTAAAAGTTCCTACATTAGATTGCTTTAAATATTACTTGAATTTCTCTAAAATACTGATATTTAAAATTATTGTATAACCTTTGATACATGATGATTTTTGTTGTATAGCTGTCTCTTGGCTCATGGCAACTATTGTCTTCAACACAGAATTAAGAAGAGTATCTGTAGGCCTGTAACATTTCATTCTAGAATATACTATGTGGCTTCACATAAAAAAATACAATGCAATACTTTAGTTCCTGTATACTCCATCTGAAGTTACTAAAGCTTCCAGAAAAATTCACACAACTTTCCAGATGGTCAACAAGGATACTTTTAAATTTCAATTTAAAAAAGCATTCTAAAAATATAGATACAATCCTAACTCCTCCCATAGGAAGAGAAGTGTTAATCTACTCATTCTCAAGAGTTCTGTGGTTTGTGCCCTCGACGGCTGTCTCCATTTTGCTGTGTGCAGGAGGAAGGAAGGAATCTTCTCTTTGTGCTGAGCATATGTGAATAATTTCCCTATATCCTCAGGCTGAGGGACAGCTAGAGGTTATTAAGCCAGATACTTCCTGAAGAATTTGGCCTTTAATTCTAACCTAATCTTTTCCCAGATATAGCACTGCATTTAGGAATATACTGGATAATGAAGATATTTTGCTCCGTAAGAATAGTTCAAATCATTGCTGCTTAAATGATTTTAATGGAGATTTCCCTGAAAATTTCCCTCTTCTCATCCTTCCTCACAATTTGACAAAGGTCTGGTCTTCATTATACATATCCTTAAGAAACGTTTAGTCATAGGAAAAATACTTAACATTTTTTCCAAGGTAATAGAAAAAGCTTTGGGGAAACCTCACAATACTAAGTGGGCAAAAAGTGCACATATGTCGATTGACTTGTGAAAGATGATGCTGCCGGGTGCAATGCCTTGGATTAATGAACCTTGAACTATTAGACAAGGTAGCAGAATAGGAACCAGAAGCCATTGTAAGCATTGTCCTGAGTACAGCAGCCCAGTGAAGATGAGCCTCAGAAACATTCCTAATTGCCTGATTTTTAAAATCATAAATGAGAGTGTATATGAATCCTAAATACTTGGTTTCCGTATGACAGTAAAAACACAGAACCACTCTGGAATCAATTAAATGTGAATTCACACCTTTTTTACATCAGGTAGTGTACTACTCAGTGCCAGGGGAGGCAGATGGAGCATATAGTGTCTGCTCAAAAATACGCAATCTGTGAAAAACTTTTTATAGTATGAAAAAAAGGCCTCTTGTCTCACTCTTAAAGCTAATTTATAGCACCTTTCATAATACATAAAAGAAGGAAAACAACACAAAGGATACTAGTTAGTAAAGAAATCAGGGTAAATTGAATACACGGATAAGAGAAGGAAAGAGGTGCCCTCCTGGGCCACAGCTACAAGAGGTGAGCCACAGGTCAGACTAGAACTGTTCCAACCGTCAAGGCAAAGAGGGAAAACACGGTGAGCTTTGTCATTCAAAACGCACATACAGCAAGAAAGGGTGACTCAGTAGAGCAACGTCTTCCACGCGGGACCCCCTGGGAGAGAAAACAACACTGCATAAGTTGGCAAGAGCAGGCTCTTCGGCAGGCTTATTTCCAGCCCTGTGTGCATGCTCTGGAACCTCTGCGGTCTGGTCAGGAGAGATTCGGGGGAGCGGACTCCCTGAGGCTCCACATGCATTACCTGCGGTCAGGTGGTCCTGAGAGAACAGAATCTCATTTGGTATTATGGAGGCACTCACTCTTAGAGAAAGGCAGAGAGAAGCGTGCCAAATCGATGTTATTATTTGAAGATACAAAACTCCAAAGCTTGAATAAATGATTTCTCAATAATTATTAATTCTCCTGAATATTATGCTAGTAGTAACTTATGGTCATGTAATTTTCCCTCAGGGAAAAAACAAGTACTCTGTGCTACTTCTTTCTTATGCTGCTCCCCTGTTCCTATTGTGGTCATTGTAAAAAGAGGCAGAAAAATTAAATGAAAAAAATTAAGAAATTAAAATAGAAAGTTAAATGGTCAAAGAGGATAAATGTTCTGGAGAAAATAAGAAGTAAAAAAAAGGGAAACAATAAGGGAGTAAGCAAAGACGTAATTGAATAAATACAATTGTATAAAATAAAAATAATAAGATAAAGTTAGAAAAAGTACAGTAACATGAAATTTTTAAATAGACTATTAAAAGTCAAGGTATAGCATGCAAAAGGGAAGTAATTGAGTTCAAAAGCTTTGATATTAAAAAATAAAATAATATAAAAAATAGAAAGAGCATTTTTAGTGGTAGAGAATTCAGATAACTTTAAAATACTGAACTACAAAGCCAGACTTGCTCTTAATGAATATGGAAAAAATAGGAAGTGAAAAAAGGAACGGCAGGGATCTTGGATTAAAGATGGCAGTGTGAGAGGTGAGACAGAGGCTTCCTCCTAAAACCACATACAATTTGAAAATATAGTTGGTGCAACTAATCCTGAGAGAGCAACAGAAAAGAGGATGGCATCATATTGCATACACCTGGAGAAAAGAGCAGACCTCACACAACAGGGTAATGAACCAAAGCTGTGGCCCAGTGAGACCTAAGTCCTTCACTCACCCAGCTCACCAGTGGGAGGAAGAGAAATGGAGCAGGGAGGGCGTGGAAGGTCTGGGACTGCTGAATACCTAGCTCGGGAGATCTGCTCTGGGAGCACAAACCTACACTTCATGGTGCTTTCATGATACTCATGTGATTATGGGGTTGGAATGCTAAGACAGGCAGAATTCCTGGAGAGACTGAGAATCCAGTCACTTGTGGAGACCAGGGATCCATCTGGCTGCTCTGGGACAAAAGCTTATACCTGTGTGCTCAGCCCACTGGTTCAGGCAGTGGAGACAGGCATAGCAGTCGGGGAGCAGGAAACAGCTCTTTCCTCCCCCCAGGCACCAATACTGCTCCCCTGTGACCCCTGACATTGTTTCACTGGCTGAGCAGCTCCAGAGAATAGAGCTTCTGGACACTAGAGGGTACCATATACAAATGTGAAACACCAAAGGAACCTGGTCCAGAGTAAAATTAATATAACTCTGGAGAAAGATTTAAATAGCATGGACTTCATGACTCCTTCTGAAAGGCAGTTCAATCATCAACATGCTAATGGAGGTACGGAAAGATATTCAAGAACTCAGGAATTAATTCTGGTCAGAGATCCAATCATTGAAGAGCATAACAGAGGGTATTAAAAGCAGGTTGGATATGGTGGAGGAGATGACAAATGAAATAGAAACTAGAGAAGAGGAATACAAAGAAGCTGAGGCACAGAGAGGAAAAAGGACCTCTAAGAATGAAAAAATATTGAGAGAACTGTGTGATTATTCCAAGTGGAACAATATTCGCATTATAGGGATACCAGAAGAAGAAGAGAGAGAGAAAGGAATAGAAAGTGTCTTTGAGGAGGTAGTTGCTGAAAACTTCCCCAATCTGGGGAAGGACATAGTCTCTCAGGCCATGGAGATCCACAGGTCTCGCAACACAAGGGATCCAAGGAAGACAACACCAAGACACATAGTAATTAAAATGGGAAAGATCAAGGATAGGGACAGACTGTTAAAAGCAGCCAGAGGCAGAAATAAGATCACATACAAAGGAAAGTCCATCAGGCTAACCTCAGACTTCTCAGCAGAAACCTTACAGGCCAGAAGGGAGTGGCATGATGTATTAAATGCCATGAAGCAGAAGGGCCTGGAACCAAGATTACTTTATCTGGCGAGATTATCATTTAAATTTGAAGGAGGGATTAAACAATTTCCAGATAAGCAAAAGCTGAGAGAGTTTACCTCCCACAAACCGTCTCTGCAGTCTATTTTGGAGGGACTGCTACAGATGGAAGTGTTCCTAGGGTTGGATAGCTGTCACCAGAGGTAGTAAAATCACGGTAGGGAGGGTGGAGCAGCTGATTGCAAGGCAAATGCAAAATTAAATTAACTATCCCCAAAGTCAATCAAGGGATACACAAACAATACAGAATATGATACCTAATATATAAAGAATGGAGGAGGAAGAAAAAGAAGGAGAGAAAGAAAAGAACCTTTACATTGTATTTTTAACAGCATATTAAGTGAGTTAAATTAGACTCTTAGATAGTAAGGAAGTTAACCTTGAACCTTTGGTAATCATGAATCTAAAGCCTGCAATGGCAATAAGTACATACCTATTGATGATTACCCTAAATGTAAATGGACTGAATGCACCAATCAGAAAACATAGAGTCACTGAATGGATAAAAAAACAAGACCTATCTATATGCTGTCTACAAGAGACTCACTTTAAACCCAAAGACATACACAGACTAAAAATGAAGGGATGGAAAAACATATGTCATGCAACTAACAGAGAGAAAGAAGCAGGAGTTGCAGTACTTGTATCAGACAAAAAAGACTTCAAAACAAAGAAAATAACAAGAGACAAAGAAGGACATTACATAATGATAAAGGGGTCAATCCAACAAGAAGATATAACCATTATAAATATCTATGCTCCCAACACAGGAGCACCCACATATGTGAAACAAATACTAACAGAATTAAAAGGGGAAATAGAATTCAATGCTTTCATTCTAGGAGACTTCAACACTCCACTCACTCTGAAAGACAGATCAACCAGGCAGAAGATAAGTAAGGAGACAGAGGCACTGAAAAACACAATAGAAAAGATGGACCTAAAAGAAATATACAGAACTCTACACCCAAAAGCAATCAAATACACATTCTTCTCAAGTGCACATGGAAAATTTTCAAGAATAGATCATATATTAGGCCACAAAAAGAGCCTCAGTAAATTCAAAAAGATTGAAATTGTACCAACCAGTTTCTCAGACCACAAAGGTTTGAAACTAGAAATAAATTATGCAAAGAAAATGAAAAATCCCACAAACACATGGAGGCTTCACAACATGCTTCTAAATAACCAATGGATCAATGACCAAATAAAAACAGAGATCAAGCAGTATATGGAAACAAATGACAATAATAATTCAATACCGCAAAATCTGTGGGACACAACCAAGGCTGTGCTAAGAGGAAAGTATATTGTAATACAAGCCTACCTCAAGAAAGAAGAACAATCCCACATAAGCAGTCTAAACTCACAATTAATGAAACTAGAAAAGAAGAACATATGAGGCCCAAAGTTAGTAGAAGGAGGCACATAATAAAGATTAGAGCAGAAATAAAAATAATTGAGAAGAATAAAACAATAAAGAGAATCAATGAAAGCAAGAGATGGTTCTTCGAAAAAATTAACAAAATAGAAACAACACTAGCCAGACTTATCAAGAAAAAAAGAGAGTCCACACACATAAACAGAATCAGAAATGAGAGAGGAAAAATCACTACGGACACCACAGAAATACAAAAAATTATTATAGAATACTATGAAAAATTATATGCTAAAAAAATGGATAACATAGAAGAAATGGACAACTTACTGGAAAAATACAACCTTCCAAGGCTCTCCAAGGAAGAAACAGAAAATCTGAATGTACCAATTACCACCAACAAAATTGAACTGGTAATCAAAAACCTACCTAAGAACAAAATCCCTGAACCAGATGGCTTCACTGCTGAATTTTATCAAACATTTAGTGAAGACCTAATACCCATTCTGCTTAAAGTTTTCCAAAAAATTGAAGAGGAGGGAATACTTCCAAACTCATTCTATGAGGCCAGCATCACCCTAATACCAAAACCAGGCAAAGACACCACAAAAAAAGAAAATTACAGACCAATATCCCTGATGAACATAGATGCAAAAATACTCAACAAAATATTAACAAATTGAATTCAAAAATACATCAAAAAGATCATCCATCATGATCAAGCAGGATTTATGCCAGGGATGCAAGGATGGTACAACATTCAAAACTCCATCAACATCATTGACCACACCAACAAATAGAAGGACAAAAACTACATAATCATCTCCATAGATGCTGAAATAGCATTTGACAAAAATTCAACATCCATTCATGATAAAAACTCTCCACAAAATGGGTATAGAGGGCAAGTACCTCAACATAATAAAGGCCATATATAACAAACCCACAGCCAACATTATACTTAACAGTGAGAAGCTGAAAGCTTTTCCTGTAAGATCGGGCACAAGACAAGGATGCCCACTCTCCCCACTTCTATTCAACGTAGTTCTGGAGGTCCTAGCCACGACAATCAGACAACAAAAACAAATAAAAGGCATCCAGATTGCAAGGAAGAAGTTAAACTGTCCGTGTTTGAAGATGACATGGTATTGTACATAAAAAACCCTAAAGAATCCACTCTAAAACTACTAGATCTAATATCTGAATTCAGCAAAGTTGTAGGATACAAAATTAATACACAGAAATCTGTTGCATTCCTATACACTAACAATGAATTAGCAGAGAGAGAAATCAGGAAGACAGTTCCATTCACAACTGCATCAAGAAGAATAAAATACCTAGGAATAAACCTAACCAAGGAAGTGAAAGACCTATACTCTGAAAACTACAAGACACTCATGAGAGAAATTAGAGAAGATACCAATAAATGGAAACACATCCCATGCACATGGATAGGAAGAATTAATATTGTCAAAATGGCCATCTTGCCTAAAGCAATCTACAGATTCAATGCAATTCCTATAAAAATACCAATAGCATTCTTCAACGAACTAGAGCAAATCATCCTAAAATTCATATGGAACCAGAAAAGACCTCAAATAGCCAAAGCAATCCTGAGAAGGAAGAATAAAGCTTGGGAATTATGCTCCCCAACTTCAAGCTCTACTACAAAGCCACAGTAATCAAGACAATTTGGTACTGGCACAAGAACAGACCCATAGTCCAATGGAACAGACTAGAGAGCTCTGATATACACCCAACAATATATGGTCAATTACTATATGATAAAGGAACCATGGACATACAATAGGGAAATAACAGTTGGTGTTGGCAAAACTGGACAGCTGCATGTAAGAGAATGAAACTGTATTATTGTTATCCCCATACACAAAAGTAAACTCAAAATGGATTAAAGACTTGAATGTAAGTCATGAAACCATAAAACTCTCAGAAGACAAGATAGGCAAACATCTCCTGTATATAAGCATGAGCAGCTTCTTCCTGAACCCATCTCCTCGAGAAATTGAAACAAAAGCAGAAATGAAGTCATGGGACTACATCAAACTAAAAAGCTTTTGTATGGCAAAGGACATCATCAACAAAACAAAAAGGCGAGAATATGTATATTCTCCCATATACAGTATGGTAGAATATATTTGTAAATGACATATCCAACAAGGGCTTAACATCCAAAATACATAAAGAACTTACATGTCTCAACACCCAAAAAGAAAATAACCTGATTAACAACTGGGAAGAGTATATGAAGAGACAGTTCTCCAAAGAAGAAATTCAGATGGCCAACAGACACATGAAAAGATGCTCCACATCACTAATCATCAGGGAAATGCAATTAAAACCACAATGAGATATCACCTCACACCAGTAAGGATGGCCAGCACTGAAAAGACTAAGAACAACAAATGCTGGCAAGGATGTGGAGAAAGGGAAACCCTCCTACACTGCTGGTGGGAATGTAAGCTAGTTCAACCATAGTGGAAAGCAATATGGAGGTTCCTCAAAAAACTAAAAATAGAAATACCATTTGACCCCGGAATCCCACTCCTTGGAATTTACCCAAAGAATACAACTTCTCATATTCAAAAAGAAATATGCCCCCCTATGTTTATTGCAGCACTATTTACAATAGCCAAGATATGGAAGCAACCTAAGTGTCCATCATTATATGAATGGATAAAGAAGTGGTGGTATATATACACAATGGAATACTCTTCGGCCATAAGAAAGAAAGAAATCCTACCATTTGCAACAACATGGATGGAGCTGTAGGACATTATACTCAGGGAAATAAGCCAGGTGGAGAAAGACAAATGCCAAATGATTTCCCTCATTTGTGGAGTATAACAATGAAGCAAAACTGAAGGAACAAAATGGCAGCAGACTCAGAGACTCCAAGAAGGAACTAGTGGTTACCGAAGGGGAGGGGTGTAGGAGAGTGGGAGGGGAGGGAGGGAGAAGAAGATTGAGGATATTATGTTTAGTACACATGGTGTGAGAGGTCACGGGGAGAACAGTGTAGCACAGAGAAGGCACATAGTGGATTTGCGGCATCTTGCTGCACTGATAGACAGTGACTGAATTGTGGTATAGGTGGGGACTTGATAATATGGGTAAATGTAGTAACCACATTGTTTTTTCATGTGAAATCTTCATAAGAGTGTATATCAATTATAACTTAATAAAAAATAAAATAAAAATGGAATGGCAGGTGACATGAGTCCCTGGACTGTACTGATTCAAGATGAGGTGTCGCAAGGCAGAACCGCAAGGAAGGCTTTTATTCTTGTCACTAAGTTAGTCCTCTGAGTGCCATGTAGACCAAATGGTCCTTCAAAAGTAGGCAATTGTTCAGAAAGAAGGAAATTTCCTTTTCTACCTCAGGCATTCTTCAGTGATTCTGGCTAACAGTGAATTGTAATTTTGCATTTAGGGGAAAAAATGAAGGAAAAAGGGAGAATTCACACTTTTCATCTTGATATATTTCCTCAATGCAAATTACTTTTCTTCATTTGTTTATGTCATGTCCCCACAACTCTAATGTTCTTGAGTTGTGGACACAGTAGCTAATTGTTTAATGGATTTTTGTTTTAGAACCATTTGACCATCAGAAGGAAAATTTCATCCTTTTTACTTTTTTTATTTTTATTAGAAGAGGTCGGATTTAGAACATACAAAAGTAGATACTCCTTTTCTAATAGGTTGCAAATTTAAGAATCACATCAATGTATACTGTTGTACTAAAATATGATATATAAAGTTAAGAAAAATGTAATGAGTAGTAGATGTGATGGTCCCAGATTTCTTTTTACTTCTTAATTTCAACAAATACTTCTACATGAATTAAATCTATTTTGATACAAGTACCTCATAAAGAACTAAACCAAACTATTTGCATATATGTAACTAAGGACAAATAATTCAGTTTATATAAAATCTGTGTTAGAGTTAGAATGTGAGGACAGGATAGGAATTTTGAGAACTTTCCTCAGGTCCTGTGTAGATAGAGTGTTTATATTTGTTAACCACCATACTTCTAACTAATAAGTTTACTGAAAGATCTGTGTGCATGTTCCTGCTCTTGTTCAAACAAACAGGCTAGAGCTTGTGGTAACACAATGACCTTACAAGTACAAAATACACACTCCTCAGGCATATTTGAGACACTAACTGTGATAAGCAGAGAATTCAGCCTTGTGTAATCTGTCAACAAACTAATAAATTATTTTGGTCAAGGGAGAAAGAACTTCCTCCCCATGACAATCTTGACAGGGGAATAGGTTAGTAATTAGGATTCCAACAAAACTGAAGGTTTTGACAAGATAAGCAAATGCATAATACTTCAAGTTAAGGTCTAATCCTTTTAGGAACTGATTAACACACACTTAACTTTTTTTGGCATTCTACCTATAAATATTAAGAGATTACTAAGAAATATGATCAAGTAGCAGGAATGTCCATTTAGAGCCCTACCCTGAATTCACTATAAAGTCCTATTTCCACTGACGTCAAAAGGAATTCTACTTCTGTAACAGAACCACACATGGGTGCTTTCTTGATTATTAAATCAAATCCAAATTTACTTAACTCTCTTGCAAAGGATTAGTTACTTAAGCCCTTTAGTATATATTTTGGCTATGAAGTGGAGTTAGGAGGCCTGGATTCACAACTTAGTAATTTTACTTAAGAGCTGTTTGACTTTAGGTAGCACCTCTTCCGTCAACAGTATCCAGAATCCCTTATCACAGCAACCTGTTGACAAGCTGTCTAAAGAAGAAGGCTAACAGCCTACTTGGTAGGAATGAGGTTAAACTCCCTACTAACCTGTCCCCTTTGAAATTTTAGCCAAAATTCACCATTAGACTTGTTGTAAAAATCAACATTAAAGTTTGTCCACAAGCTGATAGTACTAGGTTGTAAGAATTCTAGGGAATCCATTATTTACCATGTGATGTGACAAAATGCTATGTTTTTGGTTTACTTTTATGCTCCTATGTATGGAAGGTTCCAAATGATTTGCCCAGACACAGAAGCATTTAAGAAAAACCAGAATTACATATATACAATGGAATATTATTCAGCTATAAAAAAGAAAGAAATCCTGCCATTTGTAACAACATGGATGGACCTAGAGGGTATTATGCTAAGTGAAATAACCCTGATGGAGAAATACAAATAGCATCTGATTTCACTTTTTGTGGAATCTGAAAACAAAACAAAGCAAAATGAACAAAAAAGCAGTAGACTCAAGAAGTGACTGGTGGTTACCATGGGGAAGGGGTTGTGTTGAGTGGGTGGGGAAGGTGAAGAGGATAAAGGGGCACAAAAATTATCAATCATAGTATAAGTTGGTCATGGGGATGGTAATACAACATGGAGAATATAGTCAGTGATTCTGTAAGATCTTCCTATATTTACAAATAGTAAGGGTACTAGTTGGGGTAAGAATTTAATAATGAGGGTAAATGTTGAACCACTGTTTGTATACTTGAAAACAATATAGGACTATATGTCAACTATACTTCAATGAAAAAAAAGAAAGACCGGAATTTCTGTTTCCCAGACCTACTATATATAACAAGTGGTGTAAAATATATAGACATTATATATGAAGTGAATGTCCTTTGGGAAATTTCTAAAACTGGAACTCAGCCTAAATTTACTAATGAGCCTTAACATGAGTCTCACTAGTTGTTAGTATAAGAATTGTTGCTAGGTGATGGAAAACTAAGCTTTGCACAAAATAGTTTTTATAAATCAGCACAGATTTAATTGTATCATTTGGAACATATTTTTTGTATGATGAGAAGAATATATAAAGCCATAATTCATAAAGAAAATAAAATTATACTTTCCAAAAGTTATAAAATAAATAAATCCAAGTCATAAAGGCTATAATGAAGTGGGATTACACATGCACATATTCAACTATGATTGAGCTGTTTTACAAAGTCAATCAGTCCCATTCCATTAATTTTCCTTTGAGTACAAAGGAAAAAATTAGTATTCAGAGGAATCAAGGAAAGGCTTTGGATAAAAATATCTGAAAACATTGTTGAAAATTGAAGACCTAGGATGAAGCAGACTTTTTGAAAAATAATGTTTATCATTTAATTTTGATAGACAAAAATTCTATTTTTGTGAAAGTATTCAACTTTCGATGCAAATTGCCAGGAAGGTCAAATTCAGTACAATGTGCATGTCACTTTTTTTGGTATCATTAATATACAATTACATGAGCAACACTGTGGTTACTAAATTCCCCCCATTATCAAGTCCCCACCACAAACCCCATTACAGTCACTGTCCGTCAATGTAGTAAGGTGCTATAGAGTCACTACTTGTCTTCTCTGTGTTATACAGCCTTCCCCGTGCTGCCCCCCAACACACATTATGTGTGCTAATCTTAATGTCCCTTATTCCACTTCTCCCTCCATTGCCACCACCCTTCTACCCCAGTCCCTTTCTCTTTGGCAACTGTTAGTCCATTCTTGGGTTCTGTGAATCTGCTGCTGTTTGATTCCTTCAGTTTTTTTCTTTGTTCTTATACTCCACAGATGAGTGAAATCATTTGGTACTTGCCTTTCTCTGCCTGGCTTATTTCACTGAGCATAATATCCTCTAACTCCATCCATGTTGTTGCAAATGGTAGGATTTGTCTTCTTCTTATGGCTGAGTAATATTGTGTATATGTACCACATCTTCTTTATCCATTCATGTACTGATGGACACTTAGGTTGCTCCCATTTCTTGGCTATTGTAAATAGTGCTATGATAAACATAGGGGTGCATATGTCTTTTACAAACTGTCTCCACCCATTTTTTAATTGGGTTATTTGCTTTTTGTGTGTTGAGCCATATGAGTTCTTTATATAGTTTTTATGTTAATCCTGTGTTGGATATGTTATTTATGAATATATTCTCCCATACTGTAGGATGCCTTTTTGTCCTGTTGATGGTGTTCTTTGATTTACAGAAGCTTTTTAGTCTGATGTAGTCCCATTTGTTCATTTTTTATTTTGCTTCCCTTGCCCAAGGAGATGCATTCAGGAAAAAGTTGCTCATTTTTATGTCCAAGAGATTTTTGCCTATGTTTTCTTCTAAGAGTTTTATGGTTTCATGACTTACATTCAGGTCTTTGATCCATTGTCAGTTTACTTTTGTGTATGGGGTTAGACAATTATCCAGTTTCATTCTTTTGCATGTAGCTGTCCAGTTTTGCCAACACCAGCTGTTGAAGAGGCTGTCATTTCCCCATTGTATATCCATCCCTCCTTTATCATATATTAATTGACCATATATGCTTGGGTTTATATCTGGGCTCTCTAGTCTGTTCCATTGATCTATGGGTCTATTTTGTGCCAGTACCAAATTGTCTTGATTACTGTGGCTTTGTAGTAGAGCTTAAAGTCAGGACATAATCTCCCTAGCTTTGTTCTTATTTCTCAGGATTGCTCTGTCAATTCAGGGTCTTTTGTGGTCCCATATGTATTTTAGAACTATTTGATCTAGTTCATTGAAAAATGCTCTTGGAATTTTGATAAGGATTGCATTGAATCTGTAAATTGCTTTGGGCAGGATGGCCATTTCCACAATATCAGTTCTTCCTATCCATGATGTGCTATAATTCTTATATATGATTTGGGGTTTAGTAATCTCAATTCACCGATAAGGAAAGCAAAATTCAATGAAGTTAAATAAGTTTGCTTAATTCTCAAACTAGTAGTGAATAGAATTTGATTAAAAGCCTTATCTGTTCCACTTAAAATTATGTTCTTTCAACACACAGCATGCTATATGACAACTCAGCATACTGTAATAAACACTGAAGTTGAAGTTGGACATAAATTGTAAAGGAAGACAGAGAGGACTAAATTTTTCTCTTAAAGACATTTTTGCTAAGTACTGGCTATGTTAAGTACTCCATTATGGCTTGGAAATGTAGTGATGACCAAGATTGAAATAATCCATGTCTCTCTGGAAGGACATACTTCAACCAGATGCCCCCAAGTACTTCTCAGTGTTTCTCAAGGTCTGCACTATCACTGAAACATTCCGGAGACTAAAGCTCCTTTATCCAGGGACATGTTAGCCCTTTAGTGGCATCTGTGCTTCTACCTATTGTTTTCAGCAAACTTCTTTTCTATCTGTTTGTAGTAGAGAAACAAGAGAGTAAAGCCCAGAATTTGTAAGCCGTAATTGCTCCTTAAGCTGACCCTTGCTCTAGCTGAAGGAAGATCCAGAGTCAAAGATGTGTACATCTTTAGAAATTTTTTTCTACTGGAATCCAGTTATAGAGGGCCAATTGTTATTTCCCAAAAGTATTTAGACTCAGGTAAACTCAAGACTTGAAAAAAATGCCAAGACATTTTCAAATATTCTTAACCCATTCTAATCCTCCAGTGCTGAACATGCATATTATATTTCCAAGCCAACTCACAATACCCTTGAGTTTCCAAATACTAACTAAATTTGTGTAAACTATACATATAGCTGTATACTGATTGATTGGGTTTGTGATTCTGTTATTCAACCTTTTGGCAATTTATCTTCCTGTTCCTTTCAGGGCCATTCTTGTCCCAGGGTCTCTAAGTCAGAACTGGAATTAAATAAGTATAGTTCCTATTTCTGACCTCAAGAGAACTCTTTCTCCCACTGAAACTTTGGGATTTGGGCCCAAACTGCAGGCAGTATTCATCCCTTTTTCAGTCTGTTGTTTTTTCTAACTTCCGGAAGGGCAACTCATCAAATAATGAGTGCCAAGTTATATGTTCTAAACTTGAGTTAAAGAATATTAATTTGGTAAAATTCTAATTTATTTACATATACCATGCAATACTGCAAATAGTAATTTTTGTTTTGCTTATGAAACACCGGCAACATTGAAAATGCTAAGATACATGCTTTTACTTATTCTTGTAATTCATGTTCCCTTTAGCAGCTGAGGTCAAATTCTAAGCATTACTTTTATATATTTTTCCCCCTTGAGTAGAGATTTATATCACTGGCTGACTTTATTTATTCTTCGTGATTAGATAGTCTTCTTAACAAGGGCACCTTGCCTCACAAGCATACAGATTTAATCATTTTAACTTGGAACATAAATTGATATCTAGGACATGTCAACTGAAAAATCTTAGTTATTTCTGAAAGCTGCAGGTGCTATGAAATACAGCCAACTGGAATTCATCATCCAAGTGACACAGAGTGTCACAAAACCTTTAAGCATTACTTCCAAAAATGTTTAAAAATTAGAATATGACAAAGGATACATTTACCAAGTACAACAAAAGTTTAAATATCATGAACTTATTTTTAACCCTAAACAACATAAAAATTTCCAAAACCATTTGTACTCATCTGTATTGTTCCTGATGATTATATTGGCAATACAAAAATTTGGAACAAAAATATTTGAAATCTGGAATTAATCAGGCAGTTTACCCATCTAAATTCTGGCCATCTAGAGAAAGATTTTCAAGCAGTTTTTCATTCTAGCCAGTCAAATTCCAGCCAGTTCAAACTATCAAATAAGATGTTATCATTTTTTTAGACTTTTACAAAACATTAAGTGTAAATATTTTATCTTAATTCCAATATTGCCTTCACACATACTAAAGGCCTAATTGAAAATAAATGTTAATAAAACTATGTGGAATGTCCAAAATCCCAGTTTGCTCTGTTTTTTACCAGTTATGAGAAATTACTGCACTATTTACAATATATGTCTGAACACAAATACATTTATATATGGTTTCTTTACCAATTGAACTTATCCCATAAAGATTATATACTGGGATAACTTTATTTGGAAAAGATATGGTGATAAAGTCCAGTTCTATTTTAGTATTTCCTAATCTGTTCCTGATTTTTATTCAATTATGAAAAGTTTACATTAAAGATAGGAAGAAGTAACAAACTTTTAAAATTATAAGCTACAGATAAATGTAAATATGAATGTAAAAATTAGTAATAGAAATTGGTAATTAATTTCCTTAAAACATTTTAATTTAAAATCCTTTAGAACCAAATATGTAGAATATAGAGCTTATTTTTTACATTGTAGCTCCATTTTCTTTAGATAAATCTCTACGTATTTTAGTATGTTTATACCAACAAATTTGAAACCATAACTGATGACCAGTCAGATTGCAGCAAGAATACAGAAGTCACACTGGAAATTTTATTTATTTCTGCTTTTTCACTTTTATATTTAGAAATAATTTCAGACTTATAAAAAGTTGCTAATACATAGTTCCTGAAAATCCTTTACCAGATTATCCAAATGTTAACAATATGTAACCATAGTACACTTACAAAAATTAAGGAATTAGTATTGATACAACACAGTACTATTGATTAATCTAGACATCCAAATTTACCAATTTTTCCACTAATTTCTTTTCACTGTCCTAAAATCCAACCAGTATGTCTTACAGCATTTAGTTTACATTTCTCAAGTCAGAGTCTCACATTTTTTGGCAAGAATAGCACAGAAATTAGTTGTGCCCTTTTCAGGACATCATAACATATCAGGACCATGATGACAGCATATCTTATTAGTGATGTTAACTTTGATAACTTTGTTAAGGTAGTGTGTGCCAAGTTTCTGCCCCATAAAATTACTATTTTTCACTTTTAATAAGTATCTTATGAGGAGGTACTTTGAAACTTTACAAATATCCTGTTTCTCATAATACTTTCCTCAACTGATTTTAGCATACATTGATGATACTTGACTGGGACAGTTATTACAGTGTGTCTACAAAATGGTAGTTTTTCTGTTTCAATTATCCTTTATTTATATATTCAAATTGTACTGTAAGGAAAAGTTGGCCCTTCTCTATCTATCCATCCATCCATCCATCCGTTTGTTTATTATGTTAGTGCAAACTCATGGATGTTTACTTTGTGTACTTAAATACACTACTAGCATTATTATTTTGTGGCTAAAAATTCCAGATTTGACCATTGGATGCAGTTTGAAGTTGGTTCCTGAGTTCTTTTGACATGGAACTATCCTTTCTTAGCAACTTCTTACTGTATGCAAACATATGATTGATGTTCCAACTTCATCTTGTACTTTCATTGCCTTGGATCTGGAAGAATTAACTTCCTTATGTTGGAAAATGGTATTAACAAATGAATATCTCAGCCCTAGATTTGCTCATTGCTACATAGGTGTGATTACTTATAGAATAATCTGAACTAGGAGATTAATATATGTATGCACAGGTCTTCATGCTCATGTATCAATATAGCTCTGTATATATTAATTTTTTAAAATATGATTTCATATTAATATTTCTGGTTCCAGCACAGACCACAGATTCATCCTGGCCTTGTTCCTTTCCTTATTTTTAATGCCTGTCCCTGTCAGTGAGAAACCTGGACTTCATTATCCACAATGTATTTACCAGTTCAAGTGAATTATAGAAATCTGACCTCCTTTAACATCCCTTTACTCTCCCAAATAAATGTCTTAAATATTTCCTGTATATACATTTAGAGCCATATCTTATAGTGTTATAATTTTTCCATCAACAATGAAATGTAATTTAGGGAAAGTTCAGAGGAGAAGGAAAATGTATTTACACATGTTTTTGCTCTTTCCATTGTTTTTTCTTCCCTCTGAATGTTCCAAGATTCCATATTTTATCATTCCCTTTGTTTAGATAACTTTGTTTAGTTATTCTTCTAGATCTGCTGGTAATAAATTTTCTTAGTTTTTATTTCATGTAAGAATGTATTGATTTTTCCTTAGTTCCTGAAGAATATTTTCCCAGGATGTAGGATTTGGAGTTAGTTATTTCCTTTCAGCACTTGAAAAATGTTGAATCACTTCTTTCTGGCCTCCATGGTTTCTGATGAGAGGACCAGTGTCATTCAAATTCTTTTGCTCTACAGGCAAGGTGACTTTTCTCCTTCACTGCTTTCATGGTTTTTGTTTGTTTTAGTTTTCAATTATTTGTCTATCATGTTTCTTGGTGTGGATTTGTTTGGGTTTATCCTGTTTAGAATTCACTCAACTTTTTGAATATAAACCTTACGTCTTTTGGCAGATTTGAAGTTTCCTTTCATTGCTTTGAGTACTTTTTCTGCTACTTCCTCTTTCTCTCCTTCTGAAAATCCAATGATGCAAGTGTCAGATCTTTTGTTATGGTCCCAGAGGTCCTTGTTGGCTCTGTTTCACTTTCTTCTTTTTGGTCTATTTTCTATCTGTTATTCAGATTGAGTAATTTTTATTTTTCTATTATCTTGTTCACTGATTCTTTCCTTGGTTTTCCATTATCCATTGATTCCATCCATGAAGGATTTTTTATCTATAGTATTTGAATTGTAGTTTTCATTTCTAAAATTTCCATTTGTTCTTTGTCTTACCATTTTTTGTTTAGACTTTCTATCATTTCACTTATTTCATGTGTGTAATTGTTTATTGAAACATTTTGTGATAATTACTTTAATTCCTTTGTCAGATAGTTCTAACATGTCTGTCATTTGAGTGTTGGCATCCAATAAGAGCATTTATCACTGTTCAAAATCTTTTGGTTCTTAATATAGTGGGTGATTTTCAATTAAATCAGACATTTTGGTTATTATTTTACAAGTTTTTAGTTATTATTTAACTTTCTATTTAAATGACTTATTTTGACATCACCTCACTGGGAAATGAGGGGTACTGCCTTTTTATTAGGTTAGAAGTCTAGGTTCCCCAATAGGTCTTCATTGATGCCCAAGCTGATGGGGGTTCCTTGTTAATACTGGGTATAAGTGAGAATTCTAGTCCAAGGAGGTCTCCATTGATACCTCTGAGGATCGTGTAGAAGAAGCTCCTCAGTATGCTTTCTCATGGCCTCCAGTGGCACCATGGAGGAGTGGCCTCCTTACTATTGGGAGTAGGTGGGTTCTGAAAGTCCTGATTCATCACCAGCCTCCTCCAACACCACCCTAGCAGGTAGAGGGAAAGGTGTGTCTTTACTCCCAGATGGGGGTGGAAGTCCACCATTTCAGGAGTGTTTGAAAATGTATCTTATATAGATTTGCACATTTCTTACTTAGTTTATCCTAATTTTTAAATTTTGGTTCTTGCTAATGTAAATGGATTTTTCCTTACCATTATGTCATCAAACTGTTATTTTGTGTGTGTATGAAGGCTATTAAATTTGTATGTTAATTTTACATCTCCTTTACTGGAGATTGTGGGTCCCTTGCCTTGTTTCTTATGTTAGTGGAAATGTCTCTATTGATTCTCCACTAAGTGAAAAACTTACTTTAGGACTAAAGCATATGCATAATATCATATTGAGAAAGTCTCTGGAAACTCCTATTTCTTCAGTCTTTTTTTTTTTAAATCAGGAGTAAATGTTAAATTTCCTGACCACATTTTTAGCAATTAAGATGATAATTTTTTATACATACTTTATTATCATGTCAGATATTAGTCGATTTCCTAATATTGAACCAATCTTTAATTTCTGGAATGTGTTCAACTTTGTCAAAGTTTATGATTTTCTTACTGTGACATTGAATTATGTTTGGTAATATTGTATGGAGTATTTTATTGTCAATATTAATAAGTGTTATTGGTCTTCAGTATTCCTTGCTTGTAACATCTCTGTCAGACTTAGGTATAAATGATAAATTTGCTCTATAAAAATAATTAGAAGAGTTCATTCATTTTCAAACCTCTGGAACAGATTATAGAGCATTCAACTAGATTCCAGTCAACTATCCTAGAGTCATGAGAATTAAATAAGTTGATTTTTTACTGTGAAAGTTTTTTTCTTTGTATCCCATCTTTTAGTTTTGAACTTACTTGCCATTCATTCTTTGTTATTGTTATGATTGAAGAACATACAATAAAATGTACAAATCTTAGTGTTCAGCTTAAAGAATTTTGGCATGTATATATACTCATATAACCATTGCCCAGTTCAAGATATCAAACATTCTCACAAATTTTTTCCCTTCACCCATCCCCCCACCTCTCTACCCCAAGGAAACTGCTAGTCTCTTCTCTGAGTTATGAGAATTTTTGTTATTTCAGTTTTGTTTGTTCATTTGTTTTGTTCTTTAGATTTCACATATAAGTGAAATCATACATTCTTTCTCTGACTTATTTCACTTAGCATAATACCCTGTAAGTCCATCCATGTTGTTGCAAATAACAAGATTTCATTCTTTTTTTGTGGCTGAGTAATATCCCATTGTATATATGTACTGTATCTTTTTTATCCATTCATCTATCAATTAGGTTGTTTCTATATTTTAGCTATTGTAAACCATACTGTGATAAAACTAGGAGTGCATATATTAGTTTCAGATTAGTGATTTTGTTTTCTTTGGGTAAATTCCCAGAAGTAGAATTGCTGGGTTATATGGTATCTCTATTTTTAGTTTTTTTGAAAACCCCCATACTGTTTTCCATAGTGGCTGCACCAATTTGTAACCCTACCAGCAGTGTATGAGGGTTCCTTTTTGCCACATCCTCACCAATACTTGTTATTCCTTGTCTTGTTGATATTAGCCATTCTGACTGATGTGCAGTGACATCTCACTGTGGTTATGACTTGTATTTCCCTGATTTAGTGATGTGGAGCCTCTTTTCATCTGTCTGTTGGCCATCTCTGTTTTCTTTGGAAAAGTATTGCTTAGGTCCTTTTCACATTTTTTAATAATTTGTTTTTTTGGTGTTGAGTTGTATGAGTTCTTTATATATTTTGGATATTAACCCCTTATCATATATATCACTTGCAAATATAATCTCCCATACTGTAGGCTGCCTTTTCATTTTGTTGATGGTTCTTTGATGTGCAGAATTTAGTTTAATGTAGCCCTACTTGTTTGTATTTTGCTTTTGTTCCACTTGCCTGGGGAGATACATTCCAGAAAAAAAATTACTAATACTAATGTTCAAGACTTTATTGCTCATGTTTTCTTCTTCTAGGAGTTTTTGATTTCAGGCCTTATATTTAGGTCTTAATCCACTGTGAGTTTATTTTTGTGTATAGTATAAGACAGTAATCCATTTTCACTCTTTTGCATGTAGCTGTCCAGTTTTCCCAACACCATTTATTAAAGAGACCATTTTTTCCCAATTGTATAATCCTACCTCCATGGTCATATATTAATAGACTGTATAAATATGAGTTTATTCTGGGATGTCTATTATGTTCTATTGGTCTAAGTATCTTGTCTTAGTTCAGTACCATACTGTTTTGATTACTATAGCTTTATAGTATATTTTGAAATCAGGGTATTATACCGCCAACTCTGCTCTTCTTTTTCAAGATTACTTGCACTATTCTGGATTTTTTCATGGTTCTATTCAAATTTTAGGATTATTGCTCTACTTAGTGAAAAATACCATTGGCATTTGATAGGGATTGAATTGAATTTGTAGATTGCTTTGGACAGCAGGACCATTTTAACAATATCAGTTTTTCCTGTCCATCAGTATGAAATAGCCTTCTGCTTGTGTTTTTTCAATTTCTTTCATCAGTGGCCTTATAGTTTTCAGAGTACAGGTTTTTCACCTCCTTGGTTAAATTTATTCCTAGGTATTTTATTCAGTTTGATGCAATTGTAAATGGGATTGATTTCTTAATTTCACTTTCTGTTTTTCTGTTAGTTCATCGTTTGTATATAGAAACAACAGATTTCTGTACATTGAATTTTTTATCCTGTGACTTTACTAAATTCATGTATTAATTCTACTGGTTTTTTTTGGTGGAATCTTTAAGGTTTTCTATATATATAGTATCATGCCATCTGCAAATAGTGACAATTTTACCTCTTCTTTACCAAGTTGGATGCCTTTTATTTCTTTTTCTTGCCTGATTGCCATATTTAGGACTCTCAGTGCTATGTGAAATAAAAGTGATTGGAGTGGGCATCCTTGTCTTGTTTCTAATAATCAGAGTGGTTTTAAGTCCCAGTAATGAAACTGGGCCCAGCAGAATACTATAGAATCCTGAAAAAACCAGATTATTAGTGTTCCAGGAAAAGAGAGAAGTCTCAAGCTTATCTATTGAAACATTGAAGAAAGCACTAAAAAGCATTTGTTTGAATTATGGTCTCTTAATGAACTAGATCTTCAATATGAAAGTTCATATATTCTTAGATTAGTACTCTATATTTATACCAAATAATTTGCATTAAACAATATGATCTGGTTAGATAGGACTCTAAAAAAGGTAAAAACAAGAAGCAACTCTGGGAGTGAAAGAAAATTAAAAACAAGCATTACAAAAATTATTATTATCAGTCTTTGGAAAATGAGGAAAATTTTGTGTTGCATGAAAAAATAATATGATGCCAAAAAATTTAAAGAACAAGGATAAAATAAATTTTAAAAACTAGAGTAGTTAGAAAGCTTGCCAAAGAATTATGTCAGGAACTAGGTAATATGAAAAAAAAAATGTTAAATAGAAAAGAAAATATAAGAAAATTATAGAGATTCAATCCATAATCAAACTACTAGAAAATTCAGGCATAAGAAATTGGAAAATGGAAAAAAAAAATAGGAAAGTATCAAAGAAATAAGGTAAGTTTACAAAACTGACATACATTTTCAAATTGAAAGGGCTCACTGAATGCTCAGAATAGTAAATGAAAAACAAAACAAAACGAAACAACTACACCAAGGTAAATCATCACAAAAGTGTAGAACCTCAAGGAAGAAGAACAGATCCACAAGCTTCCAAAAAGGAGAAAACTAGTTTTCATAAAAAGATTAGATTGAGCATGATGTTAGCTTTTTCAATAATAATAGATAGCAAGTGAAAATGAAACATTGTCAACATACTGAGGATAAACAATCTCCGATTCAGCATCAGTCCTCCATCAAGCTATTAATCAATTAGAAGTACAGATCAAGTTCAGACATGTCATCTTAATGTAAATCATCTCCCTTGCACTCTTTTCAAGAAAGCTAATAGGCTATAGTCTCCCAAAAGATGCATCCCAAGAAAAAGGCAAGGTTTTCAGGAAGAAGAGGTACAATCGGAGAGAAAGACAATGTTTTATGGTGAAGAAGGCTTCAGGATGCAAGCAGTGTGGCCACGCTCAGAGAGACACCAGTTCAGACACACAGAGCAGATAGGAGAGCTCAACAAAGATCCTCAAGAAAGAAAATATGAACTAAATAATTGCCAGTGCAGAACTGAATTTTACCCCCGTGATGTAGAGTTTGTTGAACAATTAGTGATAGGTATGGGGAAAAATCAAGCAAGAAGAAATGAGAACGTTTTTAAACTCCGGAGTAAACAAAGAGCCATGTTCAAGTCAGGGAAACATACCATGTTTCAAGACTCGATTTTCAATAAGATAACCACAGTTTCTAAAATGTAAAGAAAATGATTAAAGCAAATTTTTTACATGTCAATAATGAGAGAATTGGTGTTGAGTTATGTATCAGAGGGAAAAACAAGGTAAACGAGAGCTAAATATACAACTTCTGTGATAGGAACTCAACAGATAATGTGTAAAGCAAACACTTAAAATGTAGAGGTTCCAATATATTGTTTAGAGGTATAGAGGTAAATCCTAAAAGAAACAGTGAAAATAACATGATGGACTTCAGAGTAGCTGAGATCAGGATACAGAGGGTCAAGGCAAGGGACTGTCAGTGCTCATTCTAAGATTTATTGATTTATTTAAATATTAAAACTGGGCACATATTAATTAGATATAAATATAACTTCAATTTCAAAAAAATTTAATAATATATGAGGTAAAATTATATATACTTCCAAATAAAAAAGAGAATAGAACATAAAATTAAAAGCTAAAAGTGCAAATGGTAAATGCATTTGAAAAATTATGAACTCTGTTGTCATATACTTTTGAAAACAACAGAAGTACTTTTGATTATTGACATGGCATAAATTTCTTTCTTCAGGTTTTTGGGTTATTTGCCATTTTTTCTGGGCCTGATCTAATTCTTGCAATTAAGGGTTGCTTTTTTCAGCCAGCCTGTGGTCTGCTTACCATGGCGTTTCTCAGAACTTCAAATTGCCATTGTAGAGTTCTGACCCTCTAGGCCTGCTCATCCCCTTAGAGACTTACAACCTAAAAAATGTATACATCGCACTGTGTAAGTTGTAGAGGAAGGAGACAAGATGAATGATATGAAGGCATACCTGCACATTTGTTTGTACAATTCTAAGTGCATAATTGTGGTTTTAGGGGATGATGGATGGGATGGAGGAGGGAGGGCTATCAGTGAATAACTGAAGTCTCCTTCCTTCCAGTTCTTCCTGGAAAACATACATAGACACACATGAATTCATTCATATACAATTTTACAAATATATATGAAATAGTAGACTGTATAATAAATGCTAATTATTCTAATAAATATACATACATACTTTTCTTTGTCCAGTGTCCACCCTGTCAACTGCCAACTTGATTCTTGTTCTCACTCTCCTATCCTTTGCCATTCACATCCCTCACTGACCCCTAATTCATGAAATCTATATTAACAACTTAGTAGATACTGTTCTCTACATTCCTCTATGCACATGTAACACTGTACAAGCATATGTAAGTAGGCATACAAATCCTGTATCTGTATGCACATATACATATGAGGTAGGTTTCGTCATGGAGTTTTTTAAATGATACTAACTTTACATACTTTTCTTTATTTATTATTAAATAATGGAAATACTCCTAAATCAGATAAATTATTCTTTAGTGACTACATAATAATTCACAATGCAAATGGACTATTTTTATATAACCCATTTCCTATTAATGATCATTTATTTTATTGTTTGGTCTCTAAGAACAAGACTCAAATAAAACAGTAACCTTTCATTAATAAGTTAATTAGTAAACTATCTTAATTAGATTAAATACTTTATTAATTGATAATTTTAAAAAAATATTTTGATTACATATCACTGGCTAAGTTTTTCTCTTTTTACATTTTTTAGTATAAAAGAAGATATGGTGCTTTCATCTGTGGTTGGAAAGAAAGACTTCTGAGTTGGGAGAATGGGTTAATATTGACCATATTCCTAGAGAAATATAAATCAAAGGAGGAAAGTTGTATCTGGGGAGCAAACATCAAATAAAAAATGTTACTGAAAGGAGACAAAAACAAGGTGCATCTTCTTGGCCTTCCATCCAAGCTGTTCTCCAGTTGTGTAGGTGTAGAATGAGGATATCCGTTTATTTGGCATATAACCTATGCCATGAACAATTTTCTCCAGCAATGGTACTAGTGAAGCTAATGCTGTTCCCATTTTCCTTCTCTTCTCCCCTTCCTGCCTCTCCCATTTCATTTCTGTCTTCTCTCCTTTATTTCTTTCCATTCTTCTTTATTCATTCCTTTATTATTTTTCCTCCCTTTCTTCTTTCTCTGGATATTTCTTTCAGATAATTTCTCTGTCCTTCTGCATTTAACCTTGCCCTTTCAGCTAAAAGAAAGGATACTATCAGCTTCCTCCTCACAAATGTTTTAGAGATTAAAATCTGTGTTAGGTTCCACATGACACATACTTAATTCATTTCCAGATGTAAAAATTGCTGAGCAGC
This sequence comes from Manis javanica, assembly GCF_040802235.1. NCBI lineage: Eukaryota > Metazoa > Chordata > Mammalia > Pholidota > Manidae > Manis > Manis javanica. The sequence goes on from NC_133164.1 coordinate 25,294,408, forward strand.
TATAGCTGAATAATGACTTTGTGGTGACTAAACCCTTCTCATATCAAAAGTGTATTACATTTACCTCGTTTCTGCTGACAAAAAAGCCATCATTTATGTACTGATACAAAATAAGGTTGAGAAATGATAACGTGGAACCATGCCAGAGCTGTCTGACTAGAGCTATAATAATCGTAATCATTAATCCTCACCAGAGAAGACCCCAGGAGTGGTGGTGAGTGGGAATAAAGAGAATCTTTGACTAAGAGAAAGAAACCAGATGACAAAAAGGCCAGCTTGAGGCAAGTTAGGGAAAAAGAAGTACCAAAAAGAAAGGTGAGAAAAGATGTCCGGGATACAATAAACTCAGGGAAATATGCATCAAAAAAGGTAGAACTACAATTTAATCAGCAAGAGCTGAGAAGGAGCAATTCTAGAAAGAGTGCTAGGCTAGAAGTTGAGGAATCTCTGCCCAAGAATCTGAGTTCAGGAACCAGAGCAGTCAGAGGAGCTTTGCATTCCAAGGTAAGGTGACAATTGAATGAACAATTTTAATTTTTGACATGTGTCTGAAACCCAGACTTATTTCCCATGCTCATCTGGCCAGAAGTTGAGAAAAATCTGATTCAGCATAAAATCAGTTGAAAACCAATACAAATGGATTAATTAATGTATCCTCCAGGTCTATAGTAAATGACTTTGCTCTTCAGGAAGCAGAGATAGTATCCTGCTAGTGTCCATCAAGTGGACCATACAGTATATTTGGTACCCTTAGCATTTGATGGAAAATGACTTGAATGATTTCTTTTAGAAGGCTGATTTACAGTGACAGTGTCATTGAAAATGAAGCTGCTCATGGTGACAGCACGACACAACAGTGGCACACCTAGAAACCTTTTCATTGGATACTAGCTCTAGTTTTGTTTTGTTTTTTCATGTTTACTGTTACTTTCTAAAAATAAGTCATACCACTAAAATGCAACTTTGAAACAAAATTTGTAACATTGTTTTATAAAGTCATAAAGTTTCAAATTAGAAACTTTGGTCAATAGCAGACTGAGAATGAGAATTTATGGTCTGAAGGCACATTTAAGACCTTTTTCTATGTGGGTAATGCAGTTGATGGGAACATGTGGCTAATAATGGACACTTTCAGGGTTCCTGTATGAGTCAACAGGTCTTCATATTAAGTTCTCTTAATGGACCATTGACTTGCTGTTTTGAAGGTTATCACGGCTGCATTATTTATTTAGTTATATATTGGACTGAAAAGTAAGCTCTCAAGCCTAGCTGTATCTGGTGTTTATTGAGTACCGACTCTTCTAAACTCTTAAATGTAATGCGTTCATGACATGGCCCTTCCCTTCTAATAGCATGATTATATACTGTTTTTAATATACTTATTATTTTTCTATTTGATAATATAATTCTTTAATAGCCATATGGGAACCTCCACACAGCTAGTTAAACCTGGAAAAACTCTTAAAGGGAGCAATGTGGGTGAGCTTTTTCTCCCTTGAGCTACAGGAGGTTGTAAACTTCTTTTCTTTCTGTTAAAACTCATTTCCCTTCCTGGTTCCCACTTTGTCTAACATTTTATTGTAATGTTCCTGGAATCTATTTTGTAGATTTTTTTCTTTTTGGCTGTAACTGTTCTTGCAGTTTCCATTTATGTTCTTTTCTCTTAATGAATTCTGTGCTTATCAGAAGACAATTATACTTAAATTTTTATATTCTAATTGCACATCCTTTTGTATGTAATAGATTAATAGAAAAATACAAAGGATATAAAACATCAGAACTTCACAGTCTTGGAACTAAATAATGTTTATATTTTCAGTTTTGTAAAACTGTGATTGGGCCAGAAACTTTCAGAATAGATTTGTCATCTTTCTTCTAGAATATTATCTCTGGGAAGGTTTTTGCAACAGCTTCCATCTCCCACCCAATTCCTGCTTGTGACCATCTGAATCTTAAAAGCTTTATGCCTTGGTAGGATTTTTTTTGGTTCTTTTTATTTCCTCTAATTCTTTTCCCAGTCTTCTTCCTTCCTGCCATCAATCAAACAATTAGCAAATACTTTGTCTACTTTTCTAAGTTGCAAATGCTATACAAGATAATAAAAATTCAATAAGTTCTTCAAAGGAGCATAGAATCTAAGTAGGGGTATAAAAATATTTTACATGAATCAAGTGAGAGCTAATTATCACCATCACCTTTAATAACATTAACTTTCAGAGCTTTTACTTTATGCTAATGTTTTTGTATGTATCATCTCATGTGATGACTCTGAGCCTAGGAAAATCCCTGGCCTCTCTGAGCTGAGGATGCCCCCTTTATGCAACTGAGGGATCTTACCGCTGAATAATGCAGTGCAAATCACAGAGCAGTGCAATGAAGGGAGAAATTAATGTTGGATGCAATACCCAAGGAAGGTTCTATCGGGAGACAACGTGTGATTTCTTACTGAAAAAATTCGTGTTTGCTATTGACATGACAAAGTAATGAAACATGGATATAAATTCATGTATGTGTCATTTTGTGTGTTTTAAGGACAAAGTACTGAGGAGACTTACTTACAGAAGAGTGTTTTCTGCCGTCACTTAAATCAGGCTCTTCGGAATGTGGGACTACATTTTAGGAAGTAGCAGAAGCCTCAGAACACTGTATGACCACACACTAAACAAAGGAAAAGATGCAGTGTTTTTTCAAGGAAAATGGTAACAGAAACCTTTTGATCTAATGACAAATTGGAAGTCAAAGAAGGTGATAAAACAGGCTTCAAAAGCATATGAAAATGTGTGAGACAGCAATATATTGGGTATGTAGACAGAACTAGCAGCAGCTGGACAGAGCTACAAAAAAATAAATGATGAGGTTGTCCATCAGAACGAGTTGATTGTGGAAGCCAATTGAAGTAGGATGCATTTGAGTAGCATTTTAAAGACAATTAAAAAAAAAAAAAGCTAAGTGGTGAGCATATAGTGGGCAGAGGTTTTGCATAATATAGGTGGTGTGAATCCCCAGCCATCATTATTGGAAATGAGAAATTAATATACTGAATTCATTTTGCTGCCTGCCAGTGTTCATGAAATGTTACCTAAAGAAAATACCGGTGTCTGGTGGCTTTCAGCATTCACTTAAAGAGCATTTTATGGATGTTTAGTTAAGAGCAGTTAAGCGAAAGAATATTCTAAATTTGAGTTGCCTTTCCTTTGGACATTTCTGTGTTTTGGTTGATGTTATATCTGGAGTGTTTTCTCATTTTATGTTGTCACTTTGCTTACCAATTTTAGAAGTTCACAGTCATCCTGCCTTTAGCCCTCCAGACACATACCCTTTCATGTTACAGACCTCTATCTGGGGTCCCTCTTGTCCTTCCTGGAGTGCTCTTTCCTGCTGTTTCATAAGACAGCTGTTCTTCGCTGGTGGTCTCAGCTGCCTGACCCCTCTGTGTTTTCTCAGAGTCAACAAGTATCTTTTTCCACTTTTATTTTAATTTGAATTATTTGGTAGACTTTGAGTTTCTTAAAACCATAATTCAAGAAAAAAATTATGATAGAAAACACTCAAGAAAGACACTAAGAATTTAAAATATATTTTTTCTGTAAAAAGGCATTTTTGAAGAAGGCCACACTGATCCAGATTAAATTCCTTATTCGGCTAAGCTATTGTCTAGAACTATTCACCACTAACAATAACCAGACTATAGTATAATCGTGTAAAATGATTATTCAAAGCATACATGGATTTTAGCTAAACTCAGTACCTTGATAAAATACTTCAATATTTTATGATTTTTGGCATTATTATCATCATTACTATATTCTTCCTATTCTTATTATTGATTCTTCTGAAAAGCCCAAAACACTTGTGTTGCATTTGCTCATATAACTTATCCTTAAGAAAGATTAAAAGAAACTCTACCTTCTTCTATTTAGGGATGAATAAACTTGAACAAGAAGAGATCAAACAACTCTTTGTTATAGCCCAGATCGGAATCTAGGCATTCTAAAGCTGGATAAGAATTACAGCTGATCTTTAAGGTTCAAGTGCCTTTTCCTTTCTCTTTTGAAAGTCAGAATTTTCTACCTGTTCCTTTCTAAGAGCTATTAAAAAATAAATTTGATGTAGCCACATATATAAAGAGATCACAAGTTTCAAAAGAACTTTCATAACAGTAGATAACAAAAATAATATTAATCATGAATAGATATGAAACAATGTCCCTGCTAATTTGGTATAAAGTTCTGCAGTATTAGAATAAAAATTTTTAGGTTAAAGAAAAATGAACAGTTTTTCAGTGTAAAAAAAGCATTAAATGTAAGAGGGACAAAGAGGAAAAACATGAAGTAGGGTGATGAAAATAAAGGGTAAGAGAAGAAGCAAAGGTTGGAGTTGAAAATAATCACCTATAACTTGATCTTGATGCAGAGATGCATTTTTCCTACAAATTACCTTAATTAACTAGTTGGTCATCTTAAAATATTCATTCAGTCAGTGGGTATTTACCAAGGGTTTTTAGTCCCTGGCTCTATGCTAGGAGCAAAGCATCCCAAAAATACCCACACCAGTGAGCTCTTGGAGTTAGTTTTAATTATTCTTGAAACTGAGTTAAGACTAAATTAGTACAATTAATCAGTGATTCCCAAGGCAAGTCCCTGAACTTATGCTAGTCCATGATAAGGTTTTCATATGTCCATATTAAAAAAAATTTTTTTAAGAGAACATTAGTCAAATTTTTTAAGATGTTTTGAATAGAAAGTTTTTTTTTTCCCCCACTGAGAGTATATTCTTCCAACTACTGGTGTAAAAACAGCCTTTATTTCAGAACATTATGGTGATCATAAATGGTAGAATTTTTTAAAATTTCCTTCCCAGACAAAATTAAAATTTGTAACTGTAAAGGAAAAACTATATTACAAATCAGGCAAAAATCCAGCTTAATGAAGATTCTAGTTCAATGGTGGAAAAATAAAAATAAGCAATAAATAGAATATGTTCAATCCCAGAACAGAAGAGGCTATAGGACACTGTGTTGAAATAGAGAAAGAAGGGATGAAGCATCAAGGAAGAATTTCAAAAATATGATGCTGATCAAAAATATGATGCTAGTTCATGAAAGAAGAGTGGAATTCTTTGTCTAAAGAAAGAAAGAAAAGCCAGGCAGAGGGGACAATGCAAAACCATGAAGCCACAGAAGGACACGGGCACTCCCCACGAATGGCTAGCAGTTTGATAGGCCAGAAGAATAGGGAAGGGAGGAAAGAAGAAGGGAGTGGAGGAGAGGGAAGGGGAGCGAAGTCAAGGTGAGGTCACACAAAACCCCTTATTATGACAAGGAATTTACACTTCCTCCTGTAGCCAATGGGGGTGCTGATTTTTGGCAAATTTGCCTGTAAGGGAGGTCATACTGATAGTATGGAGGACAGATTTAAGAGAACAAGACCAAAGTTTGAGAGAACAAGTAGAAAACTATTACAATAATTCAGTGCAAAAGATGAGGAGGACCTGAACCAAGGCATCAGGAAGGAAATAATAAAAAAAGTATACAAAAGTGGTTTAGTGGGTAGAATGCAGAGGAACATATGATGCAGTAAATGTGGAGAATGAAACCCTGGCAGATAAAAGATTATCAAGAGTAACTGTTAAAGATAAATTTAAAAAATAGGTAAATCTAGTGTAATCATTGCCATAATAAATATATTTTAAAGAAGAAAGTTTATAAGGACAGTTTTTAGACATGCTGAGTTTCAGATATGTGGAACGTAGTATATTACTATGTCAATACATATCTTATGTAGTGAACATGGAAAAAAATAACAGAAAGACCTTGAGTGGCCTATGAAGGTTAGAGGTAGAAGTACTACATGGTGCTCTGTTGCATACACTTGCATGTGTCTAATATTTTAAAACACAGATATTTGGTGCCTCTTGGTATCTCACTTGTTGAAAATTAATCGGTGTAATTCATCAAACATTATGTTCATGACTGCATTTTGCCTTTGAAAGGCCAATCTAAATTCAGAATTGTGAAAACATTTTTAATATCTAATCGTGAATTTTATAAGGAAATACTTTGGGATATACACGGAGATGTTATATATTTTATCACCTGAGATGTTCAGAAACCTATGAAATATGAAACACAGCATCATTGATAACTAACAAATAGCACGGGATACATGCTAGCAACTGACGTATTAAATAATCTCACAAATTGATCACATAGGTGTTACTAATATGTCTGTTTTTCAGATGAAGGGCAGTGTGACACAGAAAGTTAAGAAAGTTGTTTTGGGTCACACAGCTTGTAAGTGACAGGTTTTGATCCAGAGTCTCTATGTTCTTAACCACTGCATAATATACTGAGTCTATGCATCAGGAAGATTTGTTCCCATTTTAAAGATATGGAAACACAGACCCAAATATTTTTTCAGTTGCTGTTCTATGAATTTTAGGCAAAACATTTAAAATCTGCATAAAATTTGTGAAAAGAAAATGGGGTTAAAAAAGTTTTTAATAAAATTAGTAGAATAGGGAAAATAATGATTTACCATTTCCATCATAGAATTTTGCTTTTGCCATTTTTAAATGAGAAATTGACTAACATTGATAGTAATAGTGGATTTAATAGTAGAACAATAGTTACATTCCTTAATAATATTAAATTAACCTTTTAACAATTAATGTGCATACAGTTTTTTAATATGTGTTTTTATGTATGAGTGAAAGTGTGTGATTATTTTTCCTCCCCGAAGTGTTCAATACAAATCATACCTTCTAGTATGGACTTGGTCTTTGTTGTCAGCATTTTCTCCACTGATTTTAGTAATTTCAGGTTTAGTAATGGGAAATTTAACTATGATGCAGTGATTTTAATTGTTTTGAAATGTTTAAAAAATGTTTATATTGGGCTGCTTAAAAGAACCTATCTTGAGGGAAAAAATAACCAGTTACAAGATCTGGAAATAGTATATCGGTATCTCCATGGTCATGTCTAAGTGAAGAATGAATTCATCTTTCAAATTTTATTACAATTTAGAGCCCAGATTCTATTCATACAGTGAGTAGTCTAATCAGCAGTCGCAGATATTTCACAATATCATTAATGATCAAATGTGCGTAAAATACAATTTCTGTCGTTGAAGAAGAAAAATATAGATCCTTAGTATTTTTAAATAAAGAACAAACTAATCAGATGTTTATTTATAACAGGGACTTTTATTCTCAGTGCTCACACATATCAACTAAATATATTTTCATCACAATCACTCATTCACAAAAATGCACCTGTATTGTAAATACCAGCCTTGTAGAAAAACTTCTGTTTAATCTTGGGTGGTCTCTTTGCCCAGGTTTGATTAAATATGTCTTTTCACAACAGGTGACTTTTTAATTGTTTTCTTATGGCAAGCCATTTACTCCTCAGGCTTTGTTTGGCTTGCATTAGTTTTCAGAGTTAACGACCATGTGTGAGAACATGCTGAGTACAGGTGGTCAATGGTTTTGCTGAGAATGCGGGTGTTACAGCAAATTCAGTGGGCAAGTGATTTAACTTTACCAATTAATACAGCGGTGAATAGTTCTCTAACCCTCAAGCCCTTTCAAATCGAAAACAAGCTCAGAATAGGCACTTGGCAATACAAGTATGAAATAAAGAAGAAAGCAGCTTGTTCTTTGTATTTCTTGGGCTTCCTTTCTCTAGTGGGCTGAATCTTTTCCCCTATGCAGCTGTAGGGCTCAAATCAGCTTTTTCAGAGCCGCTTCTTTTCTGTGTGGATAGTTCTATTAGTAAACTGGGCATTTTCCTCCCTCTGACTTTTTCATCTCGTTGTTCTTCTGGAAGCCTATCAGCCCAGGAGTTTGAGTCCTGCGGCTGCCTTATTTATTTCCTATTAGCCTGCAGACAGGGGAGTTACTATAATGAGGAGCAGTATGATTTCTAGCACCCAAAATAAATTCTAGTTATTAAATATGCTTCAAGACAAGTTCAAGAAAAGAAGTTGTAGTAGGAGTAAAATAATTATGCGCAGACAATCCTGACTGAGGAGAAGCAAAAGAAAAATGAGATCTTGGCCTACCTAGGCTGCCAGAAACCAGCACCAAACCCAGAAAGAGCTTTTCCACTGGACTTAACGGTTTTTTTCTTTCCTTTCTGACAAAAGGAACATTTGTTTGCAATTAGCTTAGATAAAGGAAATAGCATCTGAAGTCTTGTTTTCCAATTGGAATGACCACTATGACCTGCTGTGAAGACACTTGGAATATTTGTTCAGTTTTGATTAGATATACATGGGGGTGGGGCAATTATTGTAAGTTTCAAAATAATGCAAGTACCAAATTATGAAAAAAAATTAAGTATTTAAACGTGTTTTAAGTAAAATACACTGAATTCAACTACAGTATCATCTCAGGATAGTAAAAACCCTTTGTGTTTTTGATGTATGCTAAATTCATAAAAACCAATGAACATAGTAGGTTTCTACAAATATCAATATGCTGATTTGCCAGAAAATAAGGGGAGGGAAATTGTAGACAATGCTTACAAAGAATTCAACTTTACTTTAAACCAGCAAGGAAATAAACAAGAACATGTTATCTTCAGGGAATCATGTAAGCTGTAATGCATCTAATTTCCTTTTAGCACATTAAGTAAGTCTGGTAATTTTTGTCTGATATATAAAAAGGAGTTCAAATTTTATTGACTTTTTAAAAATAAATAGTAAAGTATCTTCTAAATGATTTAAAAATATTGTATTTTCAGTTGTGGCCACTCAGATTCTACTTATTACTGTGGTCAAACTTTAAAACTTTGAACACAAATAGTATTTATACTATTTTTTAAATATTTTTTCATGTAACCTTGAATTCTGACATAACAATTTAACTATACTATTTACTTCCTCAAAAATATAACTTACTGGAAAAAAGAAGGCCACAATACTAAAACACTTCAGGAAAAAATAAACTTCTTTCCACCTTCCACCACCTCATTCCCTCTTAATTCAGTCTTAGATGAAATATATCTGTGCTTCTGACTATTCTCATTATAGAAACAGAGGAGTAAATAATAAACTGAGGAGAGAAGGAGGGTGGTTCTTCTCTCCCAGTTTTCTAATACAAAGATTTCTATAAAGGTAAAGCCATAAAATTGTGGCATTGGGGCAGGAGCCAAGATCTCTACTTCAAGCAGGGAAGTGCTCACTAATACGACCTCATGTGTCCAGAGTAAAAAAAATGCTTTCCTCCCTCCTTGTTCCTAATAGCTGTGTTCACCTCTTCATGCCCTTGAGTATTCACTGCAGTAAGCCAGTAGCCTAAAAATTCTTATTTTGAAAAGCATCTCATAGATTTTTAGGAAATTAAGGTGGGAGTGGAGTGTGAGTGGGTGGCAGAGAAGATGCAGCAGCTGAACTGCACACCTCAGACAAACGTCCTGTTAGTGTCCTCTGCCGGCTCTGCCCCAGATCTTCCTTCCTCAAACCCACAGTTCCTGTGGGATTTATTAGCCTCATGAAAAGATGCTTCCTCTTCCAAGTCAAGTGAGAAAACCTCCAAAATGTTTCCTTCTTTTGCAGGAATGCATTAATCTGTTTTTCTTTTTGTTCTTTCATATGTATTATAGAATTAACTAAGCAATTTCCACTAAAAACTACAGTTATTTTTAGTGGGGCTTTTGTTAATTATATAGGCCAGTTTGAAGAAACTGATATCTTTAGAATATTCTGACTTTCCTAGTTAATAATATGGTATCTCTCTCCATCAACTAGGTCTTCATTATTAACTTTCAATAAAGTTTCAGTGTTTTTCATAAAAGGTTTATACATGTTTTGTTAGATGTATCCCAATGTTCTTTAAGTTTTGTTACTCTTTTAAAGAATACTTTCTAGTTATTCTTTCTTACTACAAGGTGATATATAGAACTTCAACTGATTTCCTGTGTTGATTTATATCCAGCAATTTTCTTTAAAATTCTAATACAACTTTATATATTGGTATTTTGTTTATTTATTGTTGCATAACAAACTACTACAAAATGTAGTGGCTTGAAAACAATATTTTTAAATTATGTCTTATAATTTTATGAGCCACATTGCATTATAAGTTTACTTTTCTGTATTGTGATAGTCAGTTTTGATGTCAAAGTTATGCTGACCTCAAGGAGAGCTCACTGGGGAGATTTCTAGTTTCAGCTCCCATATATAAAGAGTTTATAAGTCATAACCCCCACTATAGCAACCAGTAAAAAAATGAACAAAATCAAAATCAATGATTTTTCATAGAGAATTGAGGTTATAAAACAAACCATCACTTCAAGATCTGAAGAGAGAAGAGAATACATATAGTATGTAACATCAGCTTACAAAGCAGAAGACATTGTAGATAATAATAGGACTTTAGTATAATAATAGCAAATTACAACTGAGAGAGTTGTGAAACATTGATTCTATTTTAGAAGGGATTCTTAGGGAAACTCGAAGACAACATGGGAGGAAAAAAACAACAAGGAAACTATAAAAAAAACTGATATCTCCAACACCTATAGCAATAGCATACATGAAACCCAGATCAGTTCCTACCCAGATTAACATAAAATGTGACAAAAATGCCTAATTACCTCAGTTCCTGTTTTCCTATACCTCATGCCTGGCTTTCAACAAAAGTTTACATAACATGTTAAAAGCCAAGTAAAAACACATTCTGTAGAGACCAAACAACCATCTTTGAATCAGTTAAAGCACTGTTTTTTTAAAAATCTGACTTAGGCAATTAAAATAACTATGATTAACATATTGAAGTCCCCCAAGAAAAAATATACAGCATGTAAGAACAGATGTAATGTAAGGAGAAGGATGGAAACTCTGAGAAAGAATCAAAATTAAGTGCTGGAAATAAAAAAATCTGTAAGATAAATGAAGAATGCCTTTGATGGTGTTATCAGTGAACTGGGCACAGATGAATAAACACTTTGCTGAAATACATGTCAGTAGAAACTTCCCAAACTAAAATGTATGAAAAAAATAATAATTTTTCCAAAAATTGTGTGACAGTTACAAAAGTGTAATATAAATGTATAGGAATACCAGAAGAAAGAGAGGGAAAGGAGCACAAAAAATATTTGAAGTAATAACGGATGAGAACCTTCCAAAATTATGAACAGACATCAAACCACAGATCCAGGACTCTGGAAACACCAAGCACTATGAATACCAAAACATCTACACCTAGACACATATATTCAAGTGGAAGAAAATCCTAGAAGGAGTAGTGGGTGCAGGGGAGGACACTTTACTTAGAGGAACAAGGTAAAGAAATACATCAGCCTTCTCATCAGAAGCCATTCCAGCAAGAAGAAGGTGGATTCAAATAAAATGTTCGATCTAGAATTCTGTATGCAGTGAAATTATTCTTCAAAAGTGAAGGAGAAATACATACTTTCTCAGACAAACACCAACTTAAGGAATTTTCTGCCAGCAGACCTTGAAACAAACAAAGGAATTTCTTTGAAAATAGGAAACCTACATAGGTCAGAAACTTGGATCCACATAACAAAAGGAAGAGCATCAGAAAAGCAATAAATGAAATTGAAACAACATATTCATGTTTCTTCTTAATTGATCTAACAGATAACTGCTCAAAGAAATAATAAAGCAACAATGTATTAGGTGATTATAGCATATGTATAAATAAAACAAATAATGGCAATGTGTCAAGAAAGGGAAGGGAGGAAGTAGGAATACCATATTATAAGGTAACCACACTGAGTATAAAAAACAAAGCAAAACTCCCAAACTAAAGGAACAAAACAGCAGCAGACCCACAGACTCCGAGAAGGGACTCCAAAGGGGAGGGGTTGGGGAGGGTGGGTGGGTAGAGAGAAAGGGATTGAGAGGCACTTTAATTCACAATCACCAAATAGGTCATGGGGAAGGCAGTACAGCACAGAGAAGACAAGTAATGACTCTATAGCATCTTTCTGCACTGATGGACAGTGACTGCAACAGAGGGGTGAGGACTTGATAATATGGGTGAATGTTGAAACCACTGTGTTGTTTATGTGAAACCATCATAAGATTGTATATCAATGATACTTTAATAAAAATAAATAGGTAAGGTAACTACACTGTTCTGTGGTTAGATTAGTTATAAATGTATTTAGTAAAAATATAGAGCAACTGCTTAACAATTTTAAGAGAAGTATAATTGACAAAGAGATAAAAGAAAGTGGCATCATATAAAATGCTCAATTATAAGCAAAGATGGTTGACAACACCAAATGCTGGTGAGAATGTGGAGCTGCAAGAGAATGCGGAGAATCAATTCATTGATGGTAGGAATACAAAATGGTTCAGTCACTTCGGAAGACATTTTGGCATTTTCTTGGACAACTAAAAATTCTGTAGCATATGACCCAGAAATCATGCTCTTTGGTATTTATATAGAGGCAGCAAAAATATCAGTGGTTGTCAGGGGCTAGAGGGTGAGAAGATGAACAGAAAAACCACAGGAGATTTTTAGGTGATATTTTAGTGGTAGGTAGATGCCATGATGCATTTGTCAAAACCTATGTAACTGTACAACACAAAGTGTGAGTCTTAATGTAAACTCTGAACTTTAGTATTTAATTGGTTCATTTCATAGGAAAACATTTTTGCAAACACAAAAGGGAAAAGGGGTGAAATCAGGTATTCTTCTTTTCATTTAAGAGAACTGACTGAAAATTAAATCATCACACCCTCATATCCTTTTGGCCAGAAGTCCCATGGCAGATGGCAGCTTGCATTTGCAAAGAAGCCTGGGAAATTAGTGTGCTGTTCTGGGAAAGCACATGCACACATAAAAAAATAAATAAATAAAAACTGTATTTCTGGGAAACCTGTATTTCTAGGTGAAAATTGTATTTGTATGAGAGAAGCCAAAGAAAAATATTGGGACAATAAATAGTCCTGGTCCATGTGGTGAAGTATACAAATCAATTTCTAACATTAATCCAAGCTTGCATTTCTGGGTAAATACATTTAGCTCATGCTGACTCATCACTTTTAAAAACTGTGCTGATTTGTTTTGCTACTATTTGGTTTAAGACTTTTCATGAGAGATTGGGCTCTCAGATTCCCTTCTTATACTATTCTAGTTTCAGTATCAAAGTTATAGCAGTCACAAAAATTAGTTTGGGAGGAAGACCATTTTTTTAAATTCTTCTTTTTTTATCTACATTATAATTATTTCCTTAAAGCTGTGTCTCTCTGCTTCATGGATGTACTACCAACCTAAAACCACTTAGCTACTTTTTTCCGACCACACAGATAGCCTGTGTGAACACCCCCTGAAGTGAGTGGTCTCTTTTTTCTCTCCTCCAGATGCCAAGTTTAAGACAGGTTCTGGTTGTTGTTGGTCTTGTTCTTTTTGTCACTTTCTGCTTAGCAGTTTTGGCGCCCTTTTATCCTTATGATGCCAGTGAAGTGCTTTTTCCAGCTTTATAAGAGGAGTCCCTTACCTGGGCTCCTACTCTCTGATAGGCCTGATCTCCTTACTCTCATTGCCATACAACTCAGAGCAGAAACTCAAGGTGTCCAGGTTTTTTCTGTAATAATTAAGCTAAGTGTATGCTTCGATGGTTGCTTACCTTCTAGATGTTCTTCATCTCATTTTTATTCTCTGTGGGAGTCTTCCTATCTCGCCACTTCAGCAGTGCAGGTATAGACCTGCATTAGTCTTCCTGCCATACAAACATACCAGCTTTTTAGCTGGTAGAGGAGGAAAGTCTGTCAAGGGCATCAAGACTGCTTTATTCCCCTTCTACTCAAAACAGATGCTCTCTACATCATTTCTGCCCCTTCTCCTTCACTCAAAGATTCTTTCATTAAATTGGGTCAATTATTTAACTCTTATCATATATATCTATGTAATTGAAATTGTACATTAATTTTACCAAAATCTGTAAGCAAATAATGAAAATGTAATGAAGTGTGTTTTCCAGACAATTGCATGTAAGTGAATGTGTTGTCTAAAAAATATACCAGATTACATGACTTCATTGCTCATAAATCTTCCACTGCTCATTGTTTTTACAGAATGTTGCTCCTATCCTTAACCATACATTAAAAGAATCTCAAAAATGACTTCAATTGACTGTTCTGTAGCTTTCTGCAAACATTCCCCTCAACTCAGGTTTCTCTGCATACAGTTTGAGCTACTGCCCAGAGCAGTCCATCTTACTTAACGAAAATTCTCTTTACCATCTTGCTTTGCCACCTGTGATACTAAGGTACTGTTTGCCTGGATTGCTCTTTATTCTTATATACACCTACCAAAATCTTTCTTGTCCTGAGTATTTCAATCACTTTTCAGATCCACTAGATATGTGTTATGTCCCCATCATCTATATTACCATCTATGCTTTTTCAAAAACCTTTCAAAATTAAGGAACCTCATGATTCATCTTACAATCTACTAAATAGGCCCATCTGTCTCTCTAAATCATAGCATTTCTGAGTTACTGAGACCATGCTTGAACCACATGAGAATCTCCCTAGGAATCTAGGACTTTATGCATTAATGTATTTGTCCGTATACACTTACTGAATTCAGATATATTTTCCCCTTTCTGTTTCTGCTAAATCACAATGCAGCATAATAAATGGAGATCCAGAAGTTATCCACGTTCAAGTATTGAAGACAGTGGCCGCTGACACACTTAAATAAAACAAAACAAAGTAAAATAACAAGCATAGGGGACACTTTAACAAAATAAGGTGAATTTTCTGAGTGGAAGGACTTAGCCTGGAAGACAGGAATCCCTGCAGGCCTCTTGGGACTATGCAGCTGTAGTACTGGCTGGAGTCTGTAGTTCAAGAGAGATTTTCTAACTCTGTTGTTATTAACTTGAGGAGAAGAGGTCTCTGCAGCAGAAAAAAATCCAAGATTTTTTGTTTCCTTTTCCATCACTCACAGTCACTGTAATGTCAACACCATTTAGGTCAAATTTCAGGCATTCAAAATGTGCAGCTTTGTCCAGCTGCAGGAACTAAAACTCTTCTAGATCACTACAGCTTGACCAATAAAATATGTCTGAGGGTGTTAGTAACAATTAACAGGTGTGTACTTTCCCCAGAAAGCTTTCACATGACATGAAGGGTATAAAGCAGTACACTTGGATTTCATAAGAACTACATATAAACAAATATGTATCTGTTTTTTACTAAGGAATCTCAAAGAATTGTAGTTATTCAACCATGGAAGCCATGTAAATATATGTTACAAAGGGGTGCCTCAGCCCTCATCAAAGACCATGGTGGTTGGTTAAGGTTCTGGGCTCTGTTGCCTGACAGACAGCCTGTCCCCGAATCTCTTCTCTTCCATTACCAGAATTATAATCCTTGTCAAGTTACTTAATTTATATAATGTTTGGTGTATATATAAAGTGGAGAGAATAATACCAAACTGATTGTGGTATTATGAGAATTCAACATAGTAACACAGGTATTGTTTCTAGCCCAAGAAGAGCCATCATTAAATGTTAGCAAGCTTTTTTTCTATCTTACCATTATTAAACTACACACACACTGCTCTCCTTCTGCTTCTCACATCGCTTTTCTTTCTCTGTCTTCATCTTCATCATGCTCTTTAGGAACTTATGCATTCACTCTTCGCTGTGAGCCACACCTTCCCCCTCCCTTCAGCCAAAACCCACACAATTAACCAGGTCAACAGTGCATTAAAACTGCTGGGGTCTCCCTCCTCTTGGTTCTTCTGCTCTTTCCACTGTACCAATCCCCACATTTCAATCACCTCTACTGCCTAGCCTCTCTTTATCCATAAACTGAAGCAAGTCACTAAAGAATAGTGACCGAGTCAACTGATCGTAGCTGGACTCTCATTATATCTCAGCAATTCTTTTATTTATCACTTGTTGACTCCCTGGTGCCTTCCTCACCGCAGCTGTTCCAAAGCTTTCCGCTCTGTTCAAGTCCCTAATCCCAGCCCTCTCCCTCCCCTCTTAGCACATAACCTCACCTCCTACTGAGAAAATTGAAACCATCCCAACCGAAGCTTACACAGTTGCCCTCCCCTTCTTCTACTCAAAAACTCTGTGCATCTCTCCCTGTTTGCTTCTGCCTTGTCCTGAGGACACAGTTGCCTTTGCGGGGAAACCGCATCACGTGCTGGTGGGGTGCTTTGGGTTTGGAGTCAGACTGAGTTAATACTCTGTGTTGGCAGCTTTTCCAGTTTTATAGTCTCAGTGTCATCACCTCTAAACTGGAGGTAAATTTTACCTTACAGGGTAGTAAAGAATAATTAACAGATTTGGGGCAGATAGTAAACATTTAACAGATTACAGCTCTTAGTAGTAGTAGTATTTGAACAGCCAAAGATCTTAACCTGCATCCGTTAGCCTGTCTGTCCTAATGGTGATGATAACAGTAATGATGATGATGATAAGGGGGATGATAAAGGTAAATAATACTCTTCATGTATTTCTTAGAAAGTTCTTCAATTTTCTCTTTTCTTTCTCAATTCTTTAACTCAATCCACTTCACTGGATATTTCTTTCTACCTTATATGTGATTAAGTCTTGCTTTTCCCTTTAAAGAAAGATAAAAGGCCTGCCCTCTTCAAACTAAAATTCCATTTCCCCAATTTTTGGCCATCTTTAAGAAGAAAGTGTACCTTAGCTGCTTTTTTTGTTTTTCCAAATAGTAGTAAAAACCCTTTCATATAACTTCCCACCCTCCTTAAACTGTTCCTGGAGAAGCTCCCCTGAACTCATGCTCAGCTGCCATCATTCCCACAGTCTCCAGCCTCAAACCCTCTAATTCTAACTCACCCACTCCCTTCTCTGGTTTCTATAACATTATATAAACATTATTCTCTTCTTTCTCTATATCCTTTACTTGTTACTATCATTCCTTCCATTGCCAAAATTTAGCCATTCTTCAAAGCTCAATCCTTGGCTTCATTCCTGTATTTCCCTGAACAAGCTCATTAATTCCTAGAGTCTTACTGATTGGATTCTCTTTGGTGGATGCATACTTAGGCAACTTTGTATTCTCTGCAACATGTTTCTATTCTCCTTAACAGTATAAGACTAGTTGTAAATATTTCCTTTTCTTTATTCATCTTCACGTCTTTTTTCCTACTATTTTAAGCTTTCAACTTCTAATTGCTCTGAATATCTATACCTGAATGTCCTACCTAAATTAAAATTGAGCATAAAACATAGATTTATCTTATTTTCTGGAAATAGTTCCCTATCTCCTTTTAGTTCTTTACTTATATTCAATAATTATTTTATATTCCAAGTCACCCAAGCTTGAAATAGTAAAGATATTAAGTCAGCAACAAATATTTATTGATCTGATCTCTATGACAGATATGGGCATAAGCAGTGAGCAGGACATTGTGGTTCCTGAATTTTTAGAGATAACAGTCTAATATAAAGATCACAGTCTAAATTGCTCACACATTGTGCAATTAATACGAATTGTATCTATATCAGAAATGAAAATTTATATAGCAGTGTGACCTCATTAATCTGAAGAACCAGGGAAAAGGTGTCACTGAAAGGTGTTATCTCAGGGTATAATTATGCATGGGGAAGAACCAGAGAGAGTTGGAGAAATGTAGGCAGAAAGAAGAGTATTATGAATACCCTGGGTGAGAACAAGAAGGGGAATGGAATAACTAGGAGAGAGAGGTTTAAAAGGAAGTCAGCAAAACTATGAGTTTATAAACTATGTTAAAGTTTAGTGATTTTTCCCAGAAGAGAAGGAAAGTTGTTTGTGACTTTTATGAAAGACTAAAAAGAAGACCACATTTGTATTTTTAAAATATCAGTCTGACCTCGGACCATGAGAAGCTACTGTCTGTGGAAGGGAAGAGAATGACTTGGGTAGGTGCTGGTGGTAGGGGTGTAGACAAAAGACAATCAAGAAATGTGTTAGTGAAAGAACTCACGGAATTTTCATGAGAATTTTATACAGAGAAATAAAACCAGCCAACAGATTTCTGTCAAGCTCCTAAGTGAAGACTGATGCCACTTACTGAAGTAGGAAAACTAGCAAAGGCATATTAAGAAAATAATAAACAGTTATGGGTACTAACTGGGTGCAAGAAATGTTCTACAGAACACTATGAATATTACACATATCATTTATTCCATACAACTCTGTGATTTAAATACCATCATATCCAGTTTTTAGATAAAGAAATTAAATCTTGTCCAAAGACACACACCAAATAGGAAACAAATCTGGACTTCAGCCTCAGGCACCATGATCTTAGGAAAAGATGAGAAGTTCAATTCTGGGCATGCATCATCTTTGATGCCTCTATTTCTTTGATTCACATCCTGTAATTGGCTAAAACTTTTATCTAGATCCTACCTCTGTTAATTAATATAGTTAACCTGTATTAAATCTCTCATCTACATTCCAATTACTGTCAATCACCACAAACCTTGAGTATTACAATCACTTCTTAGGACTATTTTTCCTGGTAGCTTGTTTGGGTCCCATTCTATTTTCACACCACAAGTAAATGTCACATATAAGTGTTATGTTAAAGCTATTTGGTTGTATTTTTCATAATCTACCCCTAGATTTATAGCATTAAGGACAGAATTATATTTTAATTCATTTTTGTCCCATACCACATTTTTTTTGCATAAAATAGAAGCTAATCTCTTGGATTAAGTAAAAACAACTTTATTTCCAGCTTTATTGAGATAAATTGACATATAACATTGTGCAGTTTTGAGGTGTACAGCATTATGATTTGATATACATATGTATTCCAAAATGACTACCACAATTAGGTTAGTTAACACATCTGCCACCTTACATAGTTATGTTTATTTATGTGTGTGTGGTGAAAGCTTTTAAAATTTGCTCTTTCATCAACCTTCAAATATATAGTTCAATATTGTTGACTATAGTCACCATGCTGAATATTAGATCACCTTTTCATGCACTTCTGGCATCTGTACTTCTGTGGAAAAACAACTGTTTAGGTACTTAGTCCATTTTTCATCTCACTGTTTAGTGGGTTTCTTTTTGTTTTTGCTCCTTTTTGTTTGTTTATTTTTTGCTACTAGTTGTGTAGGTTCCTTGTATTATGGATATTCACCCATTATCAGATGTATGGTTTGCAAATATATTCTCCCATTCCATAGGTTGCCTTTTCATTTTGTTGATAATTTCTTTTGCTATCCAAAAGTTTTTAGTTTAATGTAGTCCCACTGGCTTGTTTTTGGTTTTGTTGCTTGTGTTTTTGGTGACATATCCAAAAATATCACTGCCAAACCCAAGTCAAGGAGCTTTATCTCTATATGTTTTATTCAGGGAATTGTATGGTTTCAGGTAATACATTTAAGTCTTTAATCCGTTTTGAGTCAATTTTTGTTAATGATGTATGATGAGTCTATTTCATTCATTCATACATGTGATTATCCATTTTTACCAGCACCATTTATTGTAGAGACTTTCTTTTTGATGTTAAGTATTCTTGGGTCCCTTGTCAAATATTAGTTGACTATATAAACATGGGATTATTCCTGGGCTTTCTAATCTGTTTCATTGGTTTATGTGTCTGTTTTATGCTTGTACCATACCATTTTGATTACTATACCTTTGTAAATCTAGTTTGAGATCTGGAAATGTGATACATCTTGTTTTGTCCTTTCCCTAGACTGTTTTGGTTATTTGGGTTTGTTAATACATACAGATTTTAGGATTTTTTTTTCTATTTCCATAAAAAATTCCATTAAAATCTTGATCTGGAATGCATTGAATATGAGTAGTATTGCATTACTGGGTAGTATGGACATTCTGACAATATTTATTCTGCCAGTCCATGAACATGGGACATCTATTGATGTTTATTAAAGGAACTGGATCCTTAGATAACATGAAATAAAACTAACATCCAGATATTAGTGTACTTTTTAAAAAAAATCCATGAAGAGGCAGGAAAATAGTAGCTATAGAGTATAGACAGAAGATTTAGTGGAATTAGTTTTAGCAAGGAAAAATCCCAATACAGTGTTTACGTTGGTTTAAGACAGCTCAGGTGCAATCCTACTTAAAAAAACTCTTTAGCTGATGACATGATCTAGTTGCTCAATTTTTTGTGCTTCAGTTTCCTCACAAGTAAAATGGAAATAATAATAAATCATAGGTTTTCTATGAGAAGCCAATGGAAAAAAATCAGAGACTCTGACAGCCACATAGTAGTGTTTGATGCACATGGCTCTGTTTATGTTTTTCTTATAGGATGACCCTGCAGGAATTGATTCGTATAGGTACAAATAAGTTTTACATGGAAATAAGTTGAGAGAGATTCCAAATGATGACTTCTAAAGTCTTTGTGACCTTAAAAATGTTATAGGTTACCTAAGAAGAAAAGGGAGGGATGTCGGTTTTGATACAGAAGTTTAAAAATTGAGAAGATATGAAATATCCCTCTGGAGAATCAGGTATCATTATGGAAAATGGAAATGAAATTTGATGAGAGAAAGAAAACTTTTTGTTGGAAGAATCATAAATTGTAGAGTTATGAATATGAGTGTATATGATTATTTTTCTTGCAGCGCTCCATTAGCCACGGGGTAGATTCAGAGAAGTTAGGGAAAGATTTTTTCACATGTGTTTCACAGTAGCCGCTGCTGTTGTTAACTGAGTACTATAGAAAATAGAGATGTGATGGCATGAAGGCAGTTGAACATATGAAGTGGGAGAAAAAAGTAAAAGAGGCATTTACAGCTATAATTGGATCTAACATTTTGCTGGAGAAGAGTGATGGACTGGAAGAGGTTTGAAGATACATGAAGGATACTGAATATAATTCCCAACTCTAACATAAATGAAATCTAACACAATAAACTGTCTCCACTGTAGGAAAATAGTGATACCAGGAAAAACCTAGTTTCAGTTAAAACAAATGGGCAAATGAAATATTTATGGAGGAATAGAATAATACTTTGTCATACTCTGATTTCTAAATTGGTGTGGAGTAAAAGAGAATTGTGAGAATGAAGGTGTTAAGTCAAACACAGATTATTGGCATGATAATTTTAAAAAACTGTTTATGATTATTGTAACTGGGGTAGAACAAGAAGAAGTTATTGTAGCATTATGCCTTTAGACAATAGTAAAAAGATATGGGGGGTGGGGGAACCCTTAGACCTCTATACTTTTTGCCTTGTGTTCTAAGCAGAGTTTTGAATAAGATTTTGACAAACTTACAAACAGGAAGATACTATCTTGATACAGTTGAAAATTATGAATTTCTTCAAGATGATCTCAAGTTAAGAAGTTTCAAAAAGTTAAGTCATAGGAAACTGATGGAAGATGTGTAGTAGGATGTAAGATGTAAGTACTGAATTCCATATTTCTGAGTAGAAAATCCCAAAATGCTAAAAAAAAAAGGTCAAGAAGAATAAAGTTTTATTACTTAAACTGTTAAAAATAGTTAAATATAATTTTAGAATAATACTTAATAATATTGTTCTTATAAATCTTTCCTTGCATATGGCAAGTTCTTTTTAGGTATACATTGAAAAAATTAATTAATAGTTAAAATTTACCAAAGAGCACATTATACAATTTTATGAAACACATAATGGTTGAAAATTTAAATATTGGCTCTAGTTTGTATCTCACTGGAAAGGAATGGTTCCCAATCTATTGACAACATTTGTATTAAGATGAATTAAGTGTGCCGTTATACCTGAATTCATCCCAGTGTCCGAATCATCATAGGCTCTTCATCACATGACTTGGCAACAATGAGCAGACTCTAATTATGGTAATCATTTTCATAATGTGTGCATGTTAACATAGGCAAAGAGGTGGTCTAGAAGCTTGATGACTGCCTATATTATTTTTTTTTCCTGTAAGGTGATGTCAGTTCTTATTCTTAATGGAGTCAAAACATAGAATTGGAAATCAGATGACTTGTTGAAATTACTCTCCTTCATGATCACTAGTCAGTTATAAAGTGTCCTCTGTTAGGAGACAGCTTAATGAGTGACTATTGTAAAAAATACATTATCTGTGTCGTCAAAATCCATATTTTTGTCCACTTCTGTCACTTATTATGCAGTTGACCCTTTAAGCAAATGGGTCTGAAATGCCCAAGTCCACTTATATGTGGACTTTTTTTTTAATAAATATACTGGAACACTTTTTGCAGATTTGTGACAACTGAAAAATTTTTTTCTCTGGCTTACTTTATGCTAAGAATACTGTATCTTACATATATAACATATAAAATATGTTAATTGACTGTTTATGTTTTGAGTAAGGCTTCCAGTCAACACTAGGCTACTTGTAGTTAAGTTTTTGGAAAGTCAAAGGTTATACACAGATTTTCAACTGTGCAGGGAAGCAGTGCCCTTAAACTCCTGCATTGTTCAAGTGTCTACTGTATATCTGACCTTGGGCAAGTCATTACCATTTCTAGATTTCAGTTTCCTACCTATAAATGAAGACTCTATTAGATGGTACAAAATTGAGGAGAATTTTACAATTTATCTAATGATATTCTAATTCTTAGTTTTCCACTACAAATATAAGAAAAAGTAAAACAAACAACTTTTACAATTCACATACTTACAGAAAGAGTGAAAGAAAGAAATATGTTTACCTTAAATTGAGACCACACTTTGGCAGTACATAGCAAGTACACTGAATTCCAGAAATCCTAAAAACAAAATGCAAGGCAGTAGATGGTATATACTATTCAAACAGCACTCCCAAAACTGGACTTGCTGAAGCATTGCACAGTACCTTGGACTGTCTCCAATTAGAGCAGAAGTTCAATATGGTGAAATCAATTGAACAGCTCAGGTATATCAGGATAGCCAGGCTTCTACTTTCACTGCATTTAGCTTTGCATATAAGCAGCATCACATACCAGCTCTTTTTTTCTTCCCAATGAGAGGATTAATGGAGTGGCAATGTCTATGTGTTGCACAGTTCTGTGTTCATTTGCAAGGCTACTCCCAAAGCTCACGAAAAGTGATCACATGGTGACTTTTGCAAGAGTAAATGAATTACACTGGCTGGAAGTTATATTTTGACTCATTTGATTTATGTAAACACCCAATATATAAAATATAATAAAATACAAGTTACAAACTAAACCACAAAGGCATGAAAATTGCTATAGCAAGGAGTGATTTTAATTCTGAGTTTCTGATGTAGTAAAATGTTCTTAAGTCCAATTTTGGTAATGCCTAAAATGACCTTTCTCTTACTAAAAATAAACATTTACTGAGGATCTGCTCTGTGAATTATTCAAAGCTGTTTATATATACCAATTTACTGAGTCTGCATAAAAACCCAATGATGAAGCTCCCTGCTGTGATCAACTCCATATCTGCACTTGTGGATAAATTCTAAATCTTCCTGTCTTTTTACCACTCTCAAATTTCAAAGTCCCATTGGAAACATATGATGGGCTGAGCCCAAATTATGTGTCTAAAAGATTAATTGCAGGGAGTGAAAGTTAGGGAGTATCTGCTCCCCACTCATCAAAATCCACATAGTAAAGAGTTTTCCCTAAAAAGTAAGATAGCTCAAAACTTACCTGGCCAAAAAAATGAGATATCCAAAATAGCCCATCCTTTTGATTACTCAAGAGTTACCGACCCCTTGTTTTATAATTATGATAAAGACTCATATAACACTATACTTTCAAGTTTCAAACAACTGAAATTATGTTCAATATTGTATAAAATTAGAAATGTATCTTCCTTTTTTAAAAAATTGTATTTCACCAGTGAAGCCATTCATTTCTGGAGTTTTCTTCATTAGAAACTCAACGATAAATTTAATTTCTTTAATAGACATAGGACTATTTAAACAATATATTTCCTCTTGGTTTCCAAAATTTTACTGACTTACCATTTTCTTTATATAAAGAAATTCTTTATTATGCTTTTAATATTCATGTAATCTCTAGTGATGTCATTTATCTCATTTCTAATCTTGGTACTTTGTTTCCTCTGTCTTTTTTTCTGACTTCTCTGGCTAGAAATTTGTTTTTTGTGTTTTAAATTTTATAAAGAACTATCTTTTGGTTTCATTATTTTTTCTGTTTTTAAAGTGTTTCTGTTTTATTGATTTTTCACTCTAATCTTTATTATTTCCTTCTACTTACATTAAATGTCATTTGATCTTTGTTTTCTATACTGTTAAGGTAGCTGAAGCTGTAGTCTTTAATGTGAGATCTCTTTTTTGTAACACATGTATTCAATTCTACAAATTTTCCTTAGTAGTGTATAAGCAGCATCTCACAAATTAATATATATATATATTTAAATTCTGTTCAGTTTAAAATAGATTTGAAAAATGAATTATTTAGAAGTGTGTTATATCGTTTCTAAATATCCAGTTTCCAGAAATCTTTCTATTAATGATTTATAATTTCATTTGGGTCAGATAATATACTTTTTCTAACTTGAATTCTTTTAAATTTTTTGAGACTTATTTTAGAGCCCAAGATATAAATTATCCCATAAGTTTTCCATGAAATTTAAGAATAAACTTAAGAATGTCTATTTTCCTGTTCTTGGATAATGTTCTATTTTATAATTAATTTAATCTGTTTCATACTATTGCTCAAGTCCTATATGTGCTTAGTGATTTTCCATCTACTTTTCAATTATTGAGATGAGTATTAAAATATTTGACTATAATTTTAGGTTTTTCTATTTCTCCTTGTCATTCTTCAATTTTAGTTTCATGTATTATGAAGTTCTATTTTGATTACATAAACATTTAGGTTTGTTATGTCATCCCTTTATCACTATGAAAATGAATTTCTATTATCCCTAGATACATTCTTTGCCACACATATATAGGTGGTATTAATATAGCTATCCCAGCTTTTCTTTGACTAATGTTAGCATGTCATATAATTTATCTTTCTATTACTAACATATAGGTATCTTATTATTCAACGGATTTCTTGCAGGCACATATTATTTGGTCTTCTTTATTGTATCTGGAAATATCTGCTGTTTATCCCACTTACACTTAATGTAATGTTTATACAGTTAGATATAAATCTAAAATTATCCTGTTCGTTTTGTATGTCCCTTCTCTTCTTCATCCCTTTTTTTCTCCTCTTTAGCTTTTCTTTACTCTTTTTATACTGCCTTATTTTAGGTTAGTATTTTTCATGATCCCATTTAGTTTTATTTCTTTTGTTTGCTGTAGCTGTTGTGTTACTTTAGTGGTCCCTTTAGAATTTATTTTACATGCCTTTATTTTCATCATCTAACTTCATACAGTATTACACCATTTCACATATATTATAGGAACCTTTTCCGTCTTGGCCCCTGCACTATTATTGCCACACATTTATTTCTGCATTGTTCACAACCTCCAAAACAAAGTTATTACTATTGTATTAATTGTTCAATATCTTTTAAATGAACTGAAATCAGAAGAAAATTTATAAAGTTCCTGATTAAATTCTTCAACATTTTTTGTAATTCAGGACTGCTGGTGCAAACCTAAACCTTTTTCTTGCCTTAAGTGTCTTTGGCTTTATTGTTGAAGATATTTTTGCTAGGTATATAATTCTAGGCTAAGGGGGTTTTTTCCATTTCTTTAAAGATGTCATTAAACCGTTTTATTGCTTGCATTGTTTTCAGCAAGACAATATCCTTGTTTTCTAAGAATAATGTTTGTTTTCCTCTAATTTAAGATTGTCTCTTTATCACCAGTTTGGTATAATTTAATTATGATCTACCTTGATTAAAAGTTTATATATATACATATATATGCATGTGTGTGTGTGTGTGTTCCTGGAGTTGAGATTTTTGGAACTGTGAGTTTATAGTTAATCAATCTGAAAACTTTCATGTCATTATTTCATCAAACTCTTTTTATACCACTCTGCTTCCCCTGCTAATCTTCATGCTAATTTTCATGCTTCCAATTGCAATTATAATTAGATTTTTTTAACTTGTCCAAAAACCCACTGATATTTTGCTCATTTTTCAAGTTAATATTTTTCCTATGATTGTTTTCGCATAATTTCTGTTGCTGTGTTTTCAATTCAGTAATCATTTCTTCTGCAATATATAGTCTGCTGTTAATAATATCCAATGCATTTTTCATCTCAGACACAGACATTGCAGTTTTCACCTCTAGAAGTTTGGCTATATTTTTATATCTTTTATGTCACTACTGAACATATTTAATTTTTCCTCTAGCTTTCTGAACATATGGAATACAGATGTAAAAACTGCTTTAATGTCCTTGTCTGCCAATTTTAACATCTGTATCCGTTTCAATTGATTTAATTTTCTTCTCATTATGGGTTGTATTTTCTTGCCTGTTTGCATGCCTGATAATTTTTTATTGGATATTGGGCATTGTTAATTTTACCTTGTTGGGTGCTGGATATTTTCATAATTCTATATTCTCAGTTTTTGTTCTGTAACACATATATGACACCAAAAATAGTTTGAGACTTTGCATCTTATATTTAAGATTTGTTAGGTGGGTCTGGAGCAGTCTCAGTCTATAGCTAATTATTCCCCACTACTGAGGCAAGATTCTTCTGAATACATTACCAAATGTTCAATGAAATATGAGGATTTACAGTCTGGCTGATGGAAATAGGGTTTATTCCCAGCCCTGGGTGAGCTCAAGTTACTCCATTCTAATCCCTTTAGGTGGTTCATTTCCAAGTCTCAGGCATTTTTTCACATGTTTACATTGATCAGGACTCTGATGAATACTTGAGGGATCCCTCTTCAGATCTCTAGAGCTCTGTTTCTGGGCAGCTCTGTTATCTCAATACTCTGTCTTGTGAACTCTAGCTGCCTTGTTCTCCCTGCACTGTTAGGTCCGTGTCCTCACCTCAGGGTATCTGTCAAGCTCTATCTTGATCTTGTTTCTCCTCCTTGTTCTGTGACCTGGAAACTCTCTCAAGTCAGTAAACTTAGCAATTCTAGCGTTCACCTCATTTGTTTTCTTTCTTTCAAGGGTCACTATCTTCTGTGGCCTCATGGCCAATATCTTGAAAAGTACTGTTCCATTTATTTTGTCCAATTATTTGTTTCTCTTAGGTAGAAGGATAAATCCAGTCTTTGTTACATATTGGCCATACATTTTGGCCAGAAACAAAATCTTCTCCAAAACAGATATTTTCAAACCTGGCACAGTTTCCATGTTGCCTTTCTGTTTCATGAAGTGAGGGCAATTTTGACCACTGAAAGTTCCTGGAATTTACCCTACCTTTCAAAATTGTAAGCTAAAAGATTAATATACTTCTGGCTAAATCAATAATTAATGCCATCATTAAAACTTTAAAAGATTCAAGAGTTGGAATCCCTATTATCTTCTCATTTAAATTACTTAATGGCTGGTAGAAGTGGTGATTATTCTGAGTATATGCCAGAGAGTTATTACAAGCTTAATAAGCTGTTTATTCTAATTATAAATCAACACAAACTCCAGAACCTATTATGCATGTATGGATCTTTAAAACACTACAGCAATAATATCATTCTAATAGGATGTGATGGCTCAGAATTTTCAGTTATCAAGAATAACTTTGTAAGTTATACTTATGAGAGGAAAATAAATCCTGGAGCTTAATACCTCCATGAAGTTGCTAATGCTCCAGTAGTTTAAACAGGTAGGTGAGTGGAAGAAAAATCTCTGCACTAGAAAACTCCATTCTAGGTATCTCTTTGGATTTGAGAGGTTACATGTACCACTTTGGATATACTGTTCAAAACAGATGTATTTATCAAGTTGACCCTAAAATCTGCCAACTTTGAGTGAAACCCAGTGAAACATAAGGCTCTTCAGCTGGTCCAGGCTGCAGTGTTCCGCATCTTGGATCTTCTGTAGTCCAATAGCACTTCTACATGTATAAAAAGGAGGCACTTCAGTTTGTACTTGTATTTTGAAAAAAAAGTCATATGATCAAGCAATTAAAGGCATAATTGTTAAAAAAAAAAACATGGCTCAAAGAAAAGGTCAGGAGTGAAACAGAAGAAAGGCTCACATCACACAAAACGAAGTTAGGGGCTGGATCAGGAAAAAGAAAATAGAAGAACACTGGATTTTTCTGGATGCACATTCCAACCTAAGTCCTGCTCCAAACCCAAACTCCGTTTGTCCATCTTCCTTTACTGGAACAAACTCCCGTTCACTCAGATCCACCCATCCTCCACAAACAATCCCTTTTCCTCAGACATTCTTACCTCCCACACTTAGAACAGCATCACGTATCACTTGGAATTTGTAGGGCTTTTTATTTCGCACATCACTAAAACATTTGCCTCTTAGGCAACAGGATAATCACTTTTCTCTCTGCCAAATTACATACTTCTATTTTTCATCCTGAAGGAAATAAAACCCAGGATAGGAAACTTGACAGCACTTGCACCATCTCCAGGCAGCACATCCAGAATGTGTTTCTGTGGACTCTAAGCGAAGGACATTAGGATTGGTTTTTTTTAATGGAATTCAAGAAATGAAGAGTTTGAACATACTTACTTTTTAATGATACCAGACTAGAACTATTTAAAAGGGGAAAGAGCCCCTGTCTTAAAGTAGTGCTATTTGGAAAAATTGATTTCTTAATGATAGCTCAGATTTCTCTTTTTAAAAAAAATGCAGGTCAAATGCATACTTAATAAGTATTTCTCAACTCTTCAAGTATAAACAAGCATAAAACTTTATTATAATGAGTTGCTGCATGGCATATTAAAAATTTAAATGCCAGTACTTTTTAAAAAATTAAGATCTATATTATTGATAATATTCTCATTGTTAGCTTCAAATTGTAATGCCTTTTTATACAACATAAGATCTTAATTTGATAGTCTTGTTTTTATTGTTAACACATTTAATGTTACATGATGAAAACATAAAATAAGATATCTTTTTATCCTTGAGATACAAATTTCAAGAAAGTAAATATTCACTCTTCTGAAAATGCAGTTAAAATGAGTATTTATCATGTTGGCAGATACCTAGAACTCCTTCATGCAAAGACCTAAACTTAATGCTATATAGCTTGTTCCAAACTAGGCTTTCTGCTTCTATTCATCAATTTTTCCAAACATGTTACTCTTGTGAGCTTATGATATAGAGAACTGGGATGATCTGGGTTTGAGATCTGGCATCCCTCTTCTTGTTTCGCAATTAGAGCAAATTGCATGAACATTTCTGCATATGGCAGTGGGAGTAATGCAGTTCCTATTTGATAGATAACATAAAATTCTTGGCTCTGAATCTGGCTTGTAATAACCAACCAATAAATGAAAATTCTAAAGTTGTGCTCCTCTTTTCTTTTTTTTCTCCATCATCATCCTTTCCTTCTTCCTAACCCTTTCACACTCATCATCCTCCGCCTCAACATTATCATCTTCTTTGTCCTTCCTTATTTCCTCGGAGTATTGTGACAATAAATAACATAATGACAAATGCATCAATTTGTACCTGTAAAATGTAAGACATGTAGGTTGAGGTCTTTAGTAATCCTATCAGAACTATGCATAAGAGGAAACAAGAACCATTTCAAAATTCTTATGATTTCTGCGGGACAGAAGGAGTTGGGTGGAAATGCAGCTGTTCATTGGGGACACTAACATCTCTTTAACCATATAATATGCTGAATTGATAATGCTCACAGCTCAGAGACCATTTTGTAAGAAGCATTCTTACCTGCTTTTCTATATCTGGATATCTGTACATGATGAAAATGCCAGAGAAGTTCACTCCTGTTAATTATCTTTCATAATGACCTGTTGAGGTTATTGGTCATTTATAAAGAGGTTAAGCTAATCAAGCATGAGTAAACCTTTACTTAGAATTAATGTGAATATGTAGCAACTATAAAAGACAAATCAGAATTCTACAACATAGCTCTATTGTTAAATAACATCTCACCAAGAGATAATGCATCTTTCATCAAGAAAAAAATGAAGTGCAGACCCACGAATAGCTGAGGTCTTATTTGGACTAATAAGTTTTATTTGGACTAATTCAGATTCTCTTTTGTTATTTTCTGGATCTCCTCTATGGCCAACTCTGACCCAGAGGTTCTTTGAATTTATTAAATCAGTAAACAAATGTCAGTGCTTATTATTGTTATTTGAATTGCTACATTTATTCCTGCTACATTTTTGTATTTTCCTGCAGTTGATACAAATCCATTTTTAAATGCAAAAATGGAATTATTCTGCTAATTATTCTAACTTAAAATCCATTTACATACTAGAAACCCAAGATGTACAGTTGTTCTAGTACAAAACATGTTTGGCCACAGGCATGTCTGCAGCTGACCTATGGAATGCTTTCTAGGATTATGATGAGAATTTTTTTTTACTCACCTGGTTTTGATGAAAATAAGATTATCTTCCACATTAAGCATTTGGTCAATGGGTTCCCAAATTTGGCTCTGCATCAAAATCTCTGAGTGGTGTTTTAAAACACAAGTTCCTGTTTCTCAACTTCAGGTATTCTAATTCTGTTAGTCTGGGGTAGGGCCCATATTCAATGAGTTTTTCTATTTCTTTTTTCCATATAACTTACTATATAGTAGGAGCCGTGTGAAAATCAGTTATCTGATCAATCACTTGTCTAAAATCAGTTACCTATTACAAATAGGCCCTTTTGTACATAACAGCTTTTTATGCCTCACATTCAGATGATCTCTTATTCCAAAACTTGTAATTTGCCCTTTGATGGTATTTGGTTATTTCCTAAAATTGTGTTCAGATAATTGTGGTTTGTACCTAAAATCTAACTTCTTCACAGGTATCCTATTTCTAACTGCATGGCTATGAATTTACTAGGGAATGTTTCCTCAAGAAAGGGCATAGATAACATGACTAATGCTTTCTCAGATGGATTGGGAAAAATTACATATCCCAGAAATAAACATGAGTAGTTTGATTTCATCCTAAGAAAATGATTATGCTCTAAACTAGACAAGCTACTGAAGTGATCTATAAGTCTACTATGATTATTTTTAACAGATTGTTTGCAAGAAGAACAAAAATGTTTTTAAGTTTGATTTACTCAAAGTGTTGTTCTGGTAAACCTCAATTCAGTACATAAGAAGCAACTCATGCCTTTATTTAGCTTTCTGTTTGAAGCTTCAGGGTTCTAGAAGAGCTGGGAGATCATGGTTTGGTCGTCACAGATCTGATATGGGGTTACCTGAAGAACTTTGGTCCCTGTAAGAGGACACTTAGAGCTATAACTTTGTGGGCAGATAAGGAGACAGAGGACACCCTCATGTCACTTTTCTGAGTACCACAGACAGCAGTATAGAATTCCTGCTCACAGGCCAATGTCATTGATGGCCCTTAGAGAAGCTTACTCCTTTAACAACAGCCCTGGCCCAAAGCTAAGAAAACATTTGTATCTGAAAACGGCATGGCCCTCGCTATTGCATTAGCTCTTCCCCTAAAACTGAGGGCTCCAGAGAGAAGACTCTTATCTGGATCCACCAAGGACACATTTCATCAGGGCCAATATTCCCTTATTGTGTTCATGACCCCCTTGGATAATAATTATCTCCACTCATTGGAATCTGTGAGGTAGCTTCTCTAGATTTCTTGAGATCCCCTATTCCTGTATTACATTATCAAGGATTACAGTCAGAGAATGTAAATGTTGAGAAGGCCTCTAGCCTATGTCTTGACACCAAGGTAAACCCAGAAAAGTGTAAAATAATCAGATACATTGCTTCAAAGAATAAGGAGTCATTTGAATACACATTGCTGAATGTGATTACTGTTTCTGCTCCCAGCACAGGACTTCATGTATACTCCGGGCATTAGCACTGAAAGGTGGACCATAACCAGTGGTGTTTGAGTGCTGCAAAAGCGAATAAATTCCCACATCAAGTTTCCTGAAACTACAAATACTTTCAGTAACAAAACCAAATGAAATATTTCAAATGGTCTTAATATATAAATAAATGCTCTCATTCTTTATCCCAGTTCCCATGATGGTATCTTAAGTATGGCCATAGCTTGCTAGGACTCCAAAAAACATGATTCTAGAAGAAAATAACAAGTAAGAAAAATATATGTCCTACCTCTGTTACCATATTTGACTATGTTTCTCTCTCAGAATTGTCTGTCTCAGATGGGTGGATTATCACTTTTTCTTTAAAGTGTGTGTATGTATATATATATACATAATTCTTATATCTATATTATCCATATGTAATTGTTTTTCACACTATTTGCAATTTAAAAAGATAGCTGAAATTAACTTCTATTGGGTGTTAGAAAAAGGCCTACTTTATTATTTCCAAAGCTATAAATAATTTTCAAATTATGCCTTCTCACATGAATGTTAACTTATGGAATATCACTTTCATTGGATGGGGAATTAATATTCACTTAATGGTATGAGGCTCTGGTTGAAAAGAACATAGATACAAAGTACATTCTCTTTCATTTCCTCTCCTGTGGTACTGATTTGACTGTGGAACGGTAGGTATGAATTTATAGCATGATGTGTGATTGAGTAACAGCTGTCAGTAATTGGATGCAGCAGTTTGTAATGAAACCTCAAGTCATGAAAAATTTACCTGATTTTTGTTTCATTACAAAGACCCAAAATCAATCTAGGTTACTGAAACATCTGGCTCATGTTTTAAGTTTTTGTGACCCTGAAAAACCATACCTCAAATAGCTGTTTCTACAAGGGGAGACCACTCAGTTTTTTTTGTTGTTGTTCATGAATTTGTGGATTAGAGTTGCTCTTCTCCACAGTGATAGAATGTTATGTTAATATGTTTTATATCGAGATATTTGGACTTCCCTAAAATATAGACCAAGATCATTAAAAGTACTTTTTTTCCAGGAATGAAGAGTCTTTGTGAATGAAAGGGCAGATTGGTTTTCCAGGGTTTTATATATATATATATATATTAAAAAAACCTATTGGCATTAAATTTCAAAATCTTTTCTTCATTGAAGAGGGTGTCTTATCTAATGATTTAAAACCTATTAAATTTACCCAAATAAGACACTAATTTTAGAGTTCATATGTTACTATTAAATGAAAAATCAAGAGTCAATTCTTCACTAAATGCCTGGACAATGCTTTCACATTTCTGATTTATTTCTCCTTTTAAAAAAGGAACATTATTGTGAGAATCAGAATCAGAGATATCAGAATGCTACAAAGCTTTCTAAAATCAGGTAAATATTATTGTCCCCAGATTAGAAATGAAAATCCCAAGTAAGGAAATAAATAGAATATAAAAACTCAGTTGTCTAAATGTTTAAAGATCAGAGTCCCTGAGGATAAAGCACATTAAATATAATTATTATTAAATTTAAGTCATACTTTGTATAACCTTTTGCCAAATGCTTATTTCCATTTGCACAGAGTTTAGCACCTTCTTTATCATACAATTTGACACTATTTATACGTATTTATGTAAGTTGAAAAATATTCAAAATAAAATTCAGTATTGTTTATGGCTAAATAGATATATGTAAAAGTACCAAAATTTTTCATCAAAATTAAAGTCACCAAGATCCAAAAAACATAAGGCAAACTGTTAAGGTATCCTCAATCTGAGTATGTTTCGAAAATGAAATTTATAATATTTTTCTTTACATTTTTCAGTGTGTACAAATATAGCAGTTTCACATTGTGTTAAAAACCAATGTTACATTCCTCAGCTGATTGACCTTAATAAACAACTTCAAGTAAATAAAGTAAACAAACATACCTATTCCATGTGAACTCATTATCTTTTGGTGTCTGGAAGAGGAACATCCTGAGAATTATTTTTATGTTGAGGATAAATTTAAGTGAAAGTTCATTAACCATGTAAGAGTGTCCTTCCATTGTCCTTCCAGCATTGGAGTTGTTAAGGTATCAGAAGCTTGGTTCAGATTAAAAAACATAGATCCACAGAGGACTTTTGATAAGAGATATTAAAATAATTGTCAATAAGTCATTCAGAGACGGTTCCCTTGTCTCGTGGCAGGTAAAAACGAGTGTGTGTGCTAAAGAAAGGTTTAAAACTGTTGTCTGAAGAGGCCATAAACTCCATGCAAAAAGAAATAGGCAGCTGGCAAATGGTCATGCACACGAAGGACTTAAATTTAATAAAGTCAGATTTAGTGTTTTGTCCTCAAGGGCTATTATTTTACAGCTGGAGAATTCTCAGTGGAATGTATTTCATATAACATAATATAATAAATTGGACAAAAATAGTTTTAATTGCCATGTAATGCTAATTTAGTTGTAAACTAAATTACATTATTAGTAAAATAAAGCTTAAAAAAATCAGCGTTTATAATAGTTGTTAAAGACAATGGCAGTTATTGTTTAATGTGGTCTATTTTATCATTAAATAGTTCAAAAATACTGAAAAGTATAGAGAAAAATATTATAAATAAATTTCATTTTCCACACCTACTCAGATTCAGGATACCTTCACATTTTGCCCTATTTGTTTTGGATCTTTTACAAACTTTTCATTGTTTATGCATCCCTGATTGTTTTTCCTTCCATCTCTTCTCTGAGGAACTCAGTAATCTGAATTTGATATTTTCATTTATACTTATCTTTTTGAACAGGAGCTTTCAGTGATTATGTCTATTTTAAATTTTTTGGCTAGCTTTAATATTTAGTTATTTTTTCAGTGTTGTTTCATTATTTTTTTTAATTTTTGATTTCCAGTTGTTCATCAATATTTCAAGTCAACTTTGCCTATTAACTTGTTTCCTGTGGCCTTGCTATGTTAGCTTTATTAGTTATAGAAGCAAATTAGGATTTTCACATGGAAAATTATATAACCTATGAGAAACAAATACGACTTTTTTCTTTTCCATGTCCTTTTGTACCAGCTAGGATCCAGTTCAAAACATGTGGGGATGGTTAACGTGAGAATCCTTCCTTGCCTTGCTATCAATCTGGAGGTTAACAAATTCAATATTTTACACTTAAGTGTAACAAGGGCTGTAGGTTTTAAGTAGCTATGTTTGTAGTTTGCTAGAACTTTTGTCTTGAGTGGGTGCCGAAACCACCAGACCCTTTCTTTTTATCTGTTGAGAAGATTGTTTTTCTTGCTATTGTTAATGTTTTTAGTCTGTAAATAGAGTAAATCACATAGATTGATTTTCAGACATGAAACCAACATTGCATTCCTGGCATATATCCTCCCTGAATATGATAAAATATCTGTATTACCTTTCTAAACAAATTTCACAAATTTACAGCTCAAATGTATTATCTTACAGCCTATAGGTTAAAAGTTCTACACAGGCCTCATTGGGCTAAAATCAAGGTGTTGGCAGAGCTCTGTCTCCAGAATTACAAGATAATAAATTTCTGTTGTTTGAAGTCACCAAGTTTGTGATAATTTAGTACAGTAGCCACAGGAAACTAATACAGAGTTCTTAAGCACTTATAATGTTGGCACTAAAATCATATAAATACATATATGCCTAAATATTTAATATTATTTATGATTCCATTTATACCTAGTGAATATAGAAGATACTAAATAATTCTTGTCAGTGATGTATATCTCTATTCTTAAGGGAGAATTAAATTGAAAAATATTAAAGTTTGTCTTATCCTCTCCCTCTTCCTCACCACCAACAGTATCAAACATTTAAGAGTTTATACTTTAAGGATCTCTAAACAATGTCACCATAAACTAGCACATGAACCCAGAAATCCATACTTTGTTATTTACCTATAACAATGTCCTAACTGGCCTCCTGTCTTCCAGTGTCATCATTCGAACTGGGGTAGAAGGAAACTTTCTCAAAGTGTATATTTGGTCGCACATTACATCTAATCAAAATTCTTTACTTCCTCCATTAGCTTTCTAGTCAAAATTCAAATGCTAAAACCCAGAAGGCTAGTCATGGCCAGGACTCAGTATGCTTTAGTTTAACATCGTCTTACTCCCCTACCTGAGCTCTTTTCTAATCATGCTTTTATCACCAGTCTACATGGTTTCAGTGCCCCTGTTCTGTGCTCACCTCATATCCTGTAAGTGTCTCTGTCATAGCTATTATCACTCTATATTGTAAAAACATCTTTACTTAACTGTTTTATCTAGTTTAATAAATGTTTCCTTAGAATAAGGATCACATGATTATCAGGCCACATGTGCTCATTAAAGTGTAGTGCTTGCTTCACAGTTATGCATGTTTAATAGATGTCTTTGTGTAGAAAAAAAATCTATATTAAAGCCAAAATTTCCAAAAATGTATATAGATACTTGCTAAATGAAAAAAGTTTTTGGTACACTTCAGAACTAAACACTGGATGAACATATGACTTGAAGAGAATAAAAGAAGGTATTCAAACTATCTAAATGAGAAGACACCCATTTTGTGTTTGGTTACTATTCATATTTCTGACTTTAAAGGGAGACTATTACTAACTGCTTAGATGAGTACATATAAAATTCATGCAAATTTATATAAAATGAATGTAAACTGCTAATCAGTGTTTGATTTGTACATTCCTTAATAATAACCTTGTTTTCTTCCAAAATGGAATGGTCAATTTAGATGTTTTTTGAAAAAATAAAGCACCTACAAAATATTCCCCCTTAATTTTTTGTTTCCAACTCATTTCTCCTTTTCCCACTAATATTATAGATAGTTTGCCAAGATTGTTATGGAAAGCCACAAAGTTTTAAACATAAGTCATTCAATCAACTTTTAATAAATAAAAGCATTATCTTTATTATTCAAAACCAGTTTGCTTAACAGATATTTTATTGCCTCACATAAAAAACACTATGAAAAAAACACAGTTACATTCTAGGAATTGATTTTTCCTAGGTTGTGCTTCAATGCCTTAAAAGAAAGAAATACATCCAAGAACAGCTGTTACTGCTGCATCAAGGCACTGCATAGCTGACCTAGTTGGTCCTTATTATTGATAGTTTACCACAGCACTAGCCTTACCTTCAACAAGAGCATTAGCAGAATTGACAGCAGGAACACACATGATTTATTCATTAAGAATGATCTATAGCTTCCTGCATTTTAAGCTCCAGGCACTCACACTGTACAATGCCATGTCATTCAGCAAGAACTAGTCTGAGACAGGAAGCACTTAGCATGTTTACAGAAATATCTTTTAAAACAGACTTAACTATTAGGCAGCCCACTTTGTAAAGCTCTCACTCTAAGAAACTTGGGTAGAAGATTATCACTCCACACTCAAGAAAATCAATTTTGGAGACTGACAGTTGTCCCAGATTGATGTTAGATTTCCTTTCTTCACTGAATTGAATTTCCTGTAGACGATGAATATGCTAACATTCACCTGGTGCTTTTCCCTAATGCTAGTGACTTTATAAAAAAACCATTAAATATCCCTCTTATGTTTTTATCAAGTATTCTCTGTGTACAGTGTAGAACTATGATTGATAGTTGTTTAAGAAACCAACAATTGGCGAGAGACAAGCCTGCCAATTTTTATGATAACATTAGTAATAATATTATATAATGTTTATTGAGGACATATTAAGTGCACTTTACATGCATTATCTCATTTAATCCTCAACTGAAACTCTCTGAAATATTTGTTACCTCCTTATCTCCATGTTAACCATATTCCTTCTGAGGCTTAGTTCTGAATGACTTTATCAAAATGACATAAAAATTTAATATCAAACTACCAAGGTCCAAGACCTGGGTTCTCAACTACTACGTTAAGCTGCTTTTTATTTTTAGCATTCCTCCCATTCCAGGAGTAAAAAACCAATGAATCTGTAACCTGAATGACAGAGATCATTTCGATGTGAATGATTTCCAAAACTGTCTCCAGATTTCAGCACCTCCCTCGGCTGCTGATCTTTATTTCTCAATACCTAAAAATGCTCCGACAGTACGTGTTCCCTTTTATACTAACACTGCCACATCGTCATTTACTCTCACATGTTTCAGCTTGCCTTCAAACAGATGCAGATTCCAAACAAAACTTCTAATTGATCTTCCTCAAACCTCAGATTGAATTTTTTTCCTTTATCTGAACAGCCACCATGTAGAGAACAGAGGGCGCATGGCTGTCGGAAGAGGCAGAATATGGCTTTGGCAGTTATAAAGGAAGTAAAATTGTAGGACTTCCAATCCTCTTCCTCTGCTTTTATTCACTTTTGTACCAGTCTCCTAATTTCCAGTACACACATAGGTGCTTTACTTTGGTGTAAAGCTTACCTCCTCTTTTCACTGTCAATATATGCTCTTGAGGAAAGATCTGAGAACAGAAAACAAATAAAGAAACAACAGTATAAGCACCTGTTAACATTTGCTTCTAAGAAAAAACTAAAAATATGGATCGCATGATAGAATTTTATTTCTCACAATGCCAATTGGTAGAGGTTTCACTGAGCAAAAGAGCTCTTTTTTTAATCTTCTTTTGCACTCATAACACATTGATAGACACTTTCTCATTAGAACCATCTCAGGGAAGACTAAGGCAAGAGTAGAGATCTAGATGCAAGTGTTCTCCAAGAAGTGCTGTACGCAGTGATGAGGGATGCCATTTGAACAAAGACTGAAAGAGCCCCTGGCTGGCATGTTAAAAGCAATGCTCCTTTGAGAATCTCCAAGTAGCTGAATGGATTTTATGGGGTTGGAAAGAAGCAAGTAAAAAAAAAATTGGATTTCCACTTTATAATAACAACAGAACAACAAAAATTATTGAACACCAGAAATGTTTAAGAGGCTGGGTATATTAGTGCATAATATGGTTTACTCATCTTATAATTTTAATATACTGTTGTGATTCAGCTCCTGTGCACTTCTCAAGAAATTCTCCTAATATACAGATTTGTCTGACCATAAATGCACGGCTGTCAGCTTACGTGGAGACTTGGGACAGCTCAGTAATCTTCGGTTTTTCTTGAGCAGTTACTTCCTCAAAAATTATTCCAAATCCTAAAATTTTCCTTAAGTCTCCTATTCAAATATCTTCTATTCAAAAAAAAAAACAACTTGTCACAGAAATCTGAGATGATCAGTATTTAAGATATTTCAAATTTCTGCTCCAATTTTACAAATGTATCTATACTTCTACTTATCATACATTTTCTTTTATAGTCTTAGAGAATGTTATCCCTTTTCTTATTTAAAATCAGCTTGTCCATCTTACACTTTCCCATCTGCTGCATTCTCCAAACAACAGTATAGCTGTGACCTATTCTGCTCTTGCTTTTCCTTTACAAAGTCTAAAAATAAGGGAATTGTTTCCATTCTTAAAAAAAACCACCTTTACACTCCTTGTGT
Source organism: Manis javanica (assembly GCF_040802235.1). NCBI lineage: Eukaryota > Metazoa > Chordata > Mammalia > Pholidota > Manidae > Manis > Manis javanica. The sequence continues at coordinate 25,333,676 of NC_133164.1, forward strand.
CTCTTTCCTTACCTTTATATGAAATAAGCCTCTGGAAGGTATAGGCTGTGTGTGATACCCCATCTCAGTTAATCCCACTTGGAGGTGACCTCTAGGTCTTACTTATTGGTTCCCTTGTGTTTCTACTTTTATGGACTTAGTGTTTATATCCCCCCACAAAATCATTTGTTAAAGTTCTAACATCCCATGTGATGAGATTTGGAGATGAGGCCTTTGGAACGTAATTAGAATTAGGTTAGTGCATGAGAGTAGGTCCCACATGATGCCTTCATAAGAGGAAGAAGAGAAAATCTCACTCTCCCCTGTGCCTCTTGCATGTACACACTGAGAAAAGACCACACAAGGGCACAGTGAGAAGGAGGCCATGTGCAAGCCAGGAAAAGAGCTATCCCCAGAAAATGATCATGTTGGCAACCTGATCTTGGACTTTTAGCTTCCTGTCACTTAGCCACCATTCTATGGTATGGTGTGATGGCAACCCAATCTGACTAACATGCTATTCCACTGGACAAAGAATTCCATGAGGAAAGAGGTCAGACTTTGTTTCTTGATATCTAACAAGGTGCCTGGCACATGGCAGGAAGCAGACACTTGTCTGCAAAAAGAGTTAATGAATACATGCATAATGAATGAATACAAAATGCTAAATAAATGTTTGTAGAGTCAATTGAACAAAGAAATTCCACACAGAGAGCATTTAGCCTTATACTGAATCATCGTTCAAGTTTTACAGTAAACCCTGATTTTGTTTTATTTGAATAAAAGTAGTATTTACAACCCACTAGAGGGAATCTATGTATAGCTATCCCCAGACGGATCTGTATAAACAGATAAATGGTAATAACCCCAAGATCTGAATGTCACAGATATTTAAAGTGGAGACAACGTTTATAGAGGTATTATTTATAGACATCTTATTATGTGCCAGGTAACTTGCTAACACTTTAAATTAGTTCTCATTTAATCCTCACAGTAACTCAACATCAGTAAGAAGGAACTGTGTTGTCTTATTCACTACTTTCTGCATAATTAAACAAAGTGCCTGGAACATATAGACAGGCAATGCATAGTTGTTAATTACTGTCACTACTCTCCTTGTACAGATGAGGAAATGGATTAGGAAAGTTCAGTTCCCGGCTCAAGATCATCCAGCAAGTAAATGGAAGGAAAGTGGTTTCAACCCTGATGTGTTTGATTGACCCTGTAAGCGAAGCCTTGAACCGCTACATAACAAATGAGAGAAAATAAAATTATAAATGTAGTTAATGTCCAATCTGAGAAGGATCTTACACATCCTGAGTGGGAGTTTATAGTTTCTTTTTGAAGCTAAGGAGAGCCATTAAAGTATTTGTAACAGAGAAATGACACAATTAGTTCTATGTTTTCAGACACTCCGTTTGGCAGAGGATAAGATATTATATTATAGAAGATGTTAAACTCAATGGATTAACGAATGTTAACTCATACATATAACTAACATTGTTAATTTGGACATGTATTTAATATAAATAAATATGTAATAAAACTATTCAGCCAAAGTTTCAAACCTATGGGAGGCACATAATATCTTACTTTCAAATCTTTCTTCACAGCTATGTGTTTGTTTTTCTCTCCTTTACAAGAGATAGTGTTCTTATCTCTAGTCAAGAGATAAACAAAAGCACAGATTGGTTCATGACATAATATGAGCAAACTGCTAGCCCGTTTTAGAGTCAGAAATAGATTACAGCACAATTCTTGTCCAATAATCAGCGCTGTCTCAAAAGTCATCGAACAGCAGAGTACGGACGAGGAGAAAAGTCGCACTGGCGTCTGGCTTTGGTGTGGCATGCGGTCATCCTGGTCCTGCTCCGTGCTGACTCAGGAGAGGGGAAGAAATGCACGTGAACTCACCACTGCACTTCGCTTCAGTCTCAGGGACACAGCACAACTTCACCTGTCCCTCTTCTATAGGAGAGAAGCACATGTCAGTGTCAGTACAGATGGTCACGGAGGCCAGTAGGGCCTGCTTCCTGCCAGTGGAAGACTTTCTGTCCTTGCAGCTCTGTGAGGTATCAGGAAAGAGAAATTGAAGTGCTTCCATGTGACGCCTGTGGTAAATACTCAATAATAGTAGGCTATGTTTTAGTCATTAGTCATATCCTAGCTATGCCTTAGGAGAAATCTGTGCATAAACAAGTATAAAACAAAGACTGATGTCATCAGCGAACCACATGAAAAAAGACAGAGATTATGATACTTTGCCAAGTATGTGTGTAATGTATATTATGTGTGTGTGTGTGTATATATATATATGTGTATATATATATATATATTTATGTGTATATATATACACATAAATATATATATATGTGATTTAGAAGTAATAAAGATCATTTTGTATCTCTAAAATCAGCAACACCAAAAATAGTGTTATAGTCTGTTTGTTGCCTTGGAAGACTCTCAAAGGAAAATATGTAAATGAACAAAAATTAATCTTACATTCGTCCTATGTAGAAATTAATTAGGCTAATACATACACCATTCCCATCCTTTGCAGTGCCACCTTTCTATGAAGTCCCAGAAAAACATAATATGCATACTACTGTTTGATTTTATATTCTTTAAAAAAAAAGAGTTGAGCATAGTGACAACACTGAGAATGAAGGGACTTGACTGATGCAGTTTGACTCCAACTCTCATACTCATTCACTGAGAACTCTTAGATAAATATTTAATTTTCTTAAATATCAGTTTTTAATCATCTTTCACTTTCTTAGAACTGTCAACCTATTGCACAAAATTTAGCACCTGATGATATATACTGTCAGGTGTTATTCTCTCTTATTTCCTCTACATAAAACTTAACTCCTCAGTGAGATTGCAGCTTCTCCCATCTTTCTCAGAGCAGTAGCCTAGTATTAAAAACAGGGTGGACTGATGTAAGAAATCTGCTTTTATCTAACCTTATATCCTATCATTGTAATGTTAGCTGATAATCCAAAATGTAATAACTCTTCCAGTTAGATTTATGCAAATAGAATTGCTAAATAAAGCCAGACTTTAAAGCCAGGATTCACCCTCTGAGTTTCATGAGTATCTTGTGATACTTCAATGCATATACTAACTGCTTTTTAAAAATACAGTATTAACTACTTGGATTATTGGCTGCATTACATATACGTATTATTATAAAATGTACACATAAAAAAGTTAAAATTTTCTAAGTTCAATTTCTACAATTCCAAGAAAATTTCCTCTAAAGAATTACATTTGCCCTATAACTAATTATAGCATGTAACAAATATTAATGAGGTTGTAAAACAGAAGGGACAACTGTGCATTTATACCTTACAGGCATTAGGAGAAATACTTCAAATACAAAACCCTATTTTCAGGGTGAAGTAGTCTTTTCAGTGCACTCTACCATAGGACAAGTTCCTTGTTTAAAATGCTTAGCAAAGAGTTGATCAAGAGGACTCTGGGCTTTCCATGCCATTTCTCTGAAGGCATTGCATGTATCTTAAATGAGGCATAAAATGAAGGTAAAACACAAAATTTGGAAACAAGCATCAGATACTATGCACATAACTTTCAGAAATGTAAAGTATACAGATATATACAATAAAGAACAGGGCCTAAAAAGCACAGGATATATCACAAGAAATGCTTTGAAAAATCTCTCTACTGATGTATCATTTCAGTTGGATTCTTGAATAGATAATATCAATCTTTTAAATCCACGGGAGCAGTATGTTGCCACTTCTGTAATGAGTTTTTCCTGCCTAGTCCAATGAATGAAATGGAGTCTAAAATATGAGAATAAAGAAGTAGAGCACCAAGTCAAACTATCGGTAAATAGTGATTACGGCTGTGCGGTAGTTCCAAAAAAACAGTGAAAGATAGCAAAAAGCTGCTATGAAGATTCTGCATAAGCCCAACTACTTTGAAGCATGTAAGAAAAGAGGGGTGAGAGTCATCCTTTTGCCTCCCTACAAGAACACTTAATTTTCATTTTATGGACAATTGGAGAATTTTTAAAACCAATGTAAATAATGAAGTTAGTAACAAAAATCATACTTCTCAATAAACTTTACTAAGGTAGATTTTTAGTTTTTTGTACATTCATGCATTTTACAGTAAAAGTCAGCTCTTCTTACAATCTTAATTAAACATCAAGGCTTAGACAAAATACTTTAATGGAAGTGTGTAGTTCATGATCAATACATAAGGAATATAAAAAGTCTGAAGCATAATAAAAACTGCACAGTAGATTTATATATTCGTTTTTGTGGTTTATGGGTAGTTTGTTATCTACTTTTTACTAACCTCAAAAGAAAATGTCTTTAAGAAACATTCATTTTTTATATTAAATCAGAACAATAAACAACTCATGGAGATAAAGATAACTTCGTTAATGATGATAGGAAGTTGGCTTGAATATGAGTAATTTCCTACTCTTATCTTTTGTTTTTAGTCTCAACTTCAAAAGAGTAATGAGAATCAGCTTTTCCTTCTCCTGTTTTCTCTCAAGGCTCTTTGTACATGTATTGGGGAAGTTTTAGGCACTATGTAATACTAAAATGATGTTTGGGCAATAAATATATTACTATATTTTTAAATAGTATTTATAGTCATTGTGTCCTATCAACAGTATTAAATAATTACCAATATAAGAAAGCCACGCCCTGAATCACTGTTCAGCAATTAAAAATAAGAATATGGGTTTGTGATTTTCTGTTGCTATGATATATGTTTTAACCATAAGAATTAACAGTACAAATACCCAGGACTCCATTTACTGTCTGGTGAGTGTTAGTTGTGAAATAATTATATTGTTTCATGATGTTAAATGTGAAATAATTTGTATGCCTTTGAGGATATGACCTAGTAGCTAAAAAAGTAATAATATTAGATGGATTTAATATTAACAGAAAAATATTTTTGATAAATACAATTAATGTAGAATGAAATTATAAAGGTGCATTCTATTTATGAAAGGGCTATGCTTGCATTTATTTTCTTTCACGTCTCTCCTTTTTATTTGTTCTTTCCTCTCTTCAATTTCTGAGACTTATTCTAACGCTAAAGATGTAAGAACAGTCTGTGAGTTAGTTACCAGCAACGCCCATCCTTCATCCAGTTGCAGATTCTAGCTCAGTCTCATTTATTCTCCTAATACACTCTTCCTAACACCTCATATCCAGCACACTTGCACACCCTTCTTCTTCAACTTGTCAATATCCAAGTCTCCTTTAAGAGTCATTTTAAACATCACTTCATTAAGTATCTCCAGATTCTTCCAAATAACATGGTGATTTCAGGAAACAAATGATGTATGTCTTTTATTTAAAGTATTTAGGGTGATGTCAAGGCTAAAGATATAGGCTGGAACCATGTCAAAAACAATTTTGATGAATAAACTAACAAATTTGAACTTTATCATGAAAGTCATGAAGTGCATGAACTTTTTAAACCAGAACATATTATATTCTCATTTATGTTATAGAAAAATTCCTCTAATTGGAAACAAAGGGTGAATTGGAAACAAGAAAGACTAAAGCCAGGGGAAATATTTTACCTCTTCCAACAATTGTATGTATACACAAAATAGGCTATAGATTTTTTGATGGCATAGATTGCATCTTATACATAAGGATTTTATTACCAAATGGCAATGTCCAAAATTTATACTTGTAAGAATGCTAAACTCTAATGGCCTGTATAAATTTTATTACATTTCAAAGTGGAAAGGAACCAAAGTTGTGGGTCTTTCAACAATTAACCCAATAACTTTCCTTCTTACAACACACACACACACACACACACACACACATACATGTATCCTGTTACACTGAAATTGACAAAGGCACGTTTCTGTTAATCAAACTGAAAGGACAAAAAATGCGTTAAGTGTCTATGTAACCATAATCATAATTATCTAATGCCTAGGAGGCAGCACAGTCGAACAGAGACTTTGAATAGGGAAAAATTCGTAATATTTCTCCAGTTACAAGACTCTCATTGGAATTGTCTCTAAGTTACTTTCCCGCAATATTTTTCATGACTACATTTAGGTTCTCAGAGATCTTATTTGCTTACAAAGAACATGGCTGAATGCTTATTGCAAATAAATCTAATCTAAATTCTGTAAAATAATTCATGAAAAACACTAAGGGTGAAAAAAATAAGCAAAAGCATTTTACTAACTAAATACTAATAAAATAAAGGGCATATAACAGGTGAAAATTCAGATTCACTCTAACTACCAAAATTAGCATAAGAATTCAATAAATGAGAGAAATTCTGAGTGACAAGTATTGAATTAAAAGAAAAATATGTGGATGATTATGTCACACACCTATAAATGCACACATCAGCCTCAGATGCCTGAGTATTTTGTGTATATATATTGGAATTGTTAGTTCAAATGTAACAATTGTAGAATCTGAGACAAATATCTGAACAGAACCAATGGTAGTTTTATATCCCATTTTTCAACAAACTTAGCCAAGATTTAACAGATGTTATTTAGTCCAGTAAAACTGAATGGCAACATATGTACAGAACTACATGCATTCAAATCTAGAAAGATAGAATATCAGACCTTGAAGTTGGTGCATGTTCATAAAAACACCCACAAAACTAGACCAGAGAAAAAATAATTTTGACTTTGTAATTATGCAACTTTGGGTTCAGATTCCAGTTTGACCACATAGCATTGTGTAACCCTGAGCAAGTTTCTCAGCTTTTCTTGAATTCTGTTTCCCTATTTGTAAATGGAAATAATAATATACCTCAAAAAATTGCTGTAGAGATAGAATGAGGTAACACACATATTATATCTAGAACAGAGACTAAAGGCCAATCATGTGTATGATAAAAGATAGCTTCTGTAGTTGCAAAAACTCAATTGTTAGAAAAGGAGATATGAATCCCATTCAGAGCACAAAATAGTTAAAAAGTGATTATTTCTTGAGGGAAGGGTTGAAAAAAATTTTTTTTCTTTTTTGGCAACAAAGGACAGTGATTTTTGATAGGTGGATAGCAGATAAGGCAAGTCCTACCCTTGCCCCGGGGCTTACTTCCTGGAGAGCAATTGCAGACCACAGTGAACAGTAGGTGAGCCTGATTGTCGCTGTGTCAAGATGGAGTTGGGAGACCAGGGAGGCCGAGGTGGCTAGAGCTTGCAGAACAGAATCCTAGAGAGGAGAAAGGTGTGAGATCCCCTGAACTCGTGTGGAGCAGTATACATTTCTTGTTCCCTAGTCATAGTGGAAAACCTCACAATTTATAGTGCATTAGAGTATACTCAGAAGGGTTTGGCCTTAGTTGTAAAGAAATACTGACCACTGATTAAATGCCACTCTCATCTCACCTAACAAAGCTTAAAGCAAGACCTAAAAGGATCATATTGTTTGAGGGTTGAAAACATATTAATGAAAGACAGAAGGTTTAGAAAAAGTTTACTAACAAGAGTATCCTCACTAGAGGAAAAGATGGCAGCATGAGTAGGGTGGCGGAAATCTCCTCCCAAAATCATATATAGTTTGAAAAACCAGCAAATACAACTATTCCCAAAGGACTGACCAGAAGATACAGCACACTGGCCAGGCTACATCTGCGAGAACCCAACTTCTTATGGAAAAGGGTAAGTTACAAAGCCGTGACCCAGCAGGACCCGAGCACAGCCCCCACCCCAGCTCACCAATGGGAGGAAAAGAATCAGATCAGGGAGGGAGTGGAAGCACTGGACTGCTAAATAACCAGCCCCAGTAATCTTCCCCGGGAGCACAGACACACATTGCATGGTGCTCTGGATATTTGAGGAGTGGAAAAGCAAAATTCAAGACTAAGACTGCAAAGGGATTTCCACAGCTGGCAGTCCTGGAACAAAAGAAACTCAGGCACTTTAAAAGTCTTAAAGGGACAAGAGTTTAACAGGTGGACAAAATTATCCTGGCATACTCAGACCAGCAGGTTGGGAACTTTAAGAAACTTCATGCGCCCTAATCCCCAGGTTGGCAACGCAGCTCTGAGACTCCTCACAGTGATAAGCAGTCTGCAGTTCCTTCCTCCCCACTGGCACCTGCAAGCCAACTGGCTGTCCACACCATTGCTGCAGACCAGCTGGAGAGCAGCCCCACCTACAGCAACCACACAGCTTAACACAGAGGCTTCTCCCTGCACATGGCTAACCGGCCCAGACCCAGAGGCTGCTCACTGTGTGCAGTTGACTGGCACAGACAGTAGACATGGGCACAGAGACCAGGAGGCACGAAGGGGCTTAGTTCTCATGGCAGAACACATGCACTCACCTGCAACCCCCGCCAACACCCTAGGTCATCCCAAGGGCCACCCCATCCACGGCAGCTTAGGGAATTAACCCAGAGGCTACTCCCCATGTGTGGTTGACCAGCATAGAGAGCAGAGATGGGCGCAAAGACCAAGAAGCACAAATGGGCTTTGCTCTTGTGGCAGAACACAAGCCACTCACCTGTGACTTCTGGCAGTGCTCTACGCACTCGTGAGGGCCACCCTGCCCATGACACCTTAGGTCATTAACCCAGAGACTGCTGCCTTGGCTTGGTTGACCGGCACAGACAGTGGAGACAGGCACAGAGACTGGGGGGCACAAAGGGGCTTTGCTCTTGTGGCAGAACATGTGCTGCTGCCTGTGACCCTGTCATTGCTCTGACCCATCTCAAAGGCCACCCCCACCCACAGAAGTTTAGGGCATTAACGCAGAGAGTACTCCCTGTGTGCAATTGACTGGCACAGACAGAGGACACAGGCACAGAGACCAGGAGGCACGAAGGGGCCTTGTACTTGGGGCAGACACATATGCTGCTGGCCTGCTACTCACACCATTGCCCTAGGCCATCCAAAGGGCTGCCCTGCCCACAGCAGCCTAGGGGATTAACACCAAGGCTGCTCCCTGTGTGCAGTTAAGCAGCACAGATGGCAGAGACAGGCAAGGTGACCGAAAAGCAGGAAAGGAACTTTGTTCTCCCAGCTGACACATGCACCACTCGCTGGTGACCACTCCCATGACCATGAAAAGGCAGAAGAACCCTGTTCAGTCCAAAATCCCTCAAACACCAGAGAGAGGGCTTGGTGAGACTGAAATCACCAGTCTTCCTGAAAAAGAATTCAAAATTAAAGTCATCAGCATGCTGATGAAGCTATAGAGAAACATTCAAAGACTAAGGGATGAATTCAGGAGAGAGATAACAGAAAGGAAACAAACAATGGAAAGATTTAAGAACAGACTGGATGAGATAGAAGAGACTGTTAATGGAATAGAAATCAGAGAACAGGAACACAGAGAAGCTGAGACAGAGAGAGATAAAGGATCTATAGGAATGAAAGAATATTAAGAGAACTGTGTGACCAATCCAAACTTGAACAATATTCACATTATAGGAGTACCAGAAGAAGAAGAGAGAGAAAAAGGGATAGAAAGTGTCTTTGAAGAAATAATTGCTGAAAACTTCCCGAATCTGGAGAAGGAAATAGTCTCTCAGACCATGGAAGCCCATAGATCTCCCAACACAAGGGAACCAAGGAGGACAACACCAAAACACATAAAAACTAAAATGGCAAAGATCAAAGACAAGGACAGGGTATTAAAGGCAGTCACAGAGATAAAAAAGATCACCTACAAAGGAAAATCCATCAGGCTATCATCAGACTTCTCAATACAAACCTTACAGGCCAGAAGAGAATGGCATGATATATTTAATGCAATGAAACAGAAGGGGTTCGAGCCAAGAATACTTTATCCAGCAAGATTATCATTTACATGTGAAGGAAGGATTAAACAATTCCCAGATAAGCAAAAGTTGAGGGAATTTACCTCCAACAAACCATCTCTACAGCGTATTTTAAAGGGACTTCTCTAGATAGAAGTATGCCTAAGGCTAAATAGCTGTCACCAGAGAAAATAAAATCACAGCAAAGGAAGTAGACCAACTAAATACTAACTAAATGCAAAATAAAATCAGCTATCCACAAAATCAGGCAAGGGAAACACAAAGAGTACAGAATAAAACACCTAATATATACAGAATGGAGGAGGAAGAAAAAGGAAGAGACATAAAGAATCATCAGACTGTATTTATAACAGTTTAATAAGTGAGGTAAGTTATATGGTTACATAGCAAAGTAGCTGCCCTTGAACCTTTGGTAACCATGAATCAAAGCCTGCAATGGCAATAAGTACATATCTATTGATAATAACCTTAGATGTAAATGGACTGAATGCACCAATCAAAAGACACAAAGTTATAGAATGGATAGAAAAGCAAGACCCATCCATATGCTGCCTATAAGAGACTCATTTCAAACCCAAAGACATACACAAAGTAAAAGTGAAGGGATAGAAAAAGATATTTCATGCAAACAATAGGAAGAAAAAAACAGGTGTTGCAGTACTTGTATCAGACAAAATAGACTTCAAAACAAAGAAAGGAACAAGAGACAAAGAAGAACATTACATGATGATAAAGGGGTCAGTCCAACAAGAGAATATAACCATTATAAATATATGTACACCCAACACAGGAGCACCAGCATATGTGAAACAAATACTAACAGAATTAAAGGAGGAAATAGAATGAAATGTGTTCATTTTAGGAGACTTCAATATACCACTCACTCCAAAGGACAGATCAACCAGACAGAAAATAATTAAGGACAGAGAAGCACTAAACAACACATTAGAACAGATGGACCTAACAGACATCTACAGAACTCTACACCCAAAAGCAGCAGGATATACATTCTTCTCAAGTCACATGGAACATTTTCCAGAATAGACCACATACTATGCCACAAAAAGGGCCTCAGTAAATTCAAAAAGATTGAAATTGTACCAACTACCTTCTCAGATCACAAAGGTATAAAATTAGAAATAAATTGTGCAATGAAAACAAAAAGGCTCACAAACACATGGAGGCTAAACAACCTGCTCCTAAATAATCAATGGATCAATGACCAAATGAGAACAGAGATCAGGCAATATATGAAGACAAATGACAACAACAGCACAAAGCCCCAACTTCTGTGTGACATAGTGAAGGCAGGTCTAAGAGGAAAGTATATAGCAGTCCAGGCCTATATAAAGAAGAAGGAACAATCTCAAATGAACAGTCAAAATTCACAATTATTGAAACTGGAAAAAGAAGAACAAATGAGGCCCAAAGTGACCAGAAGGAAGGATATAATAAAGATCAGAGAAGAAATAAATAAAATTGAGAATAATAAAACAATAGAAAAAGTTAATGAAACCAAGAGCTGCTTCTTTGAGAAAATTAACAAAATAGATAAGCCCCTAGCCAGACTTACTAAGAGAAAAAGAGAATCTACACAAATAAGAAGAATCAGAAATGAGAAAGGAAAATCATGAAGAACACCACAGAAATCCAAAGAATTATTAGAGAATACTCTGAAAAATTATATGCTAACCAGCTGGAAAACCTAGAAGAAATGGATAGCTTTCAAGAAAATTACAACCTTCCAAGACTGACCAAGGAAGAAACAGAAAATGTAAATAGACAAATTACCAGCAATGAAATTGAAGTGGTAATCAAAAAACTACCCAAGAGCAAAACCCCTGGGCCAGAAGGATTTACCATGGAGTTTCATCAGACATACAGAGAAGACATAATACCCATTCTCCTTAAAGTTTCCCAAAAAATAGAAGAGGAGGGAATACTCCCAAACTCATTCTATGAAGCCAACATCACCCTAATACCAAAGCCAGGCAAAGACCCCACCAAAAAAGAAAATTACAGACCAATATCCCTGATGAACATAGATGCAAAAATACTTAATAAAATATTAGCAAACTGAATTCAAAAATACATCAAGAGGATCATACACCATGACCAAGTGGGATTCATCTCAGGGATGCAAGGATGGTACAACATTCGAAAATTCATCAACATCATCCACCACATAAACAAAAAGAAGGACAAAAATCACATGATCATCTCCATAGACACTGAAAAAGCATATGACAAAATTCACCATCCATTCATGACAAAAACTCTCAACAAAATGGGTGTAGAGGGCAAGTATCTCAACATAATAAAGGCCATCTATGAAAAACCCACAGCCAACATCATACTGAACAGAGAAAGGATGAAAGCTTTTCCTCTGTGATCGGGAACAAGACAGGGATGCCCACTCTCCCCGCTTTTATTCAACATAGTACTGGAGGTCCTAGCCACGGCAATCAGACAAAACAAAAAAATAGAAAGCATCCAGATTTGTAAGGAAGAATTCAAACTGTCACTGTTTGCAGATGACATGATATTGTACATAGAAATCCCTAAAGAATCCACTCCAAATCTACTATATCTAATATCTGAATTCAGGAAAGATACAGGATACAAAATTAGTACACAGAAATCTGTTGCATTCCTATACACTAATGATGAATTAGCAGAAAGACAAATCAGGAAAATAATTCCATTCACAATTGCATCAAAAAGAATAAAATACCTAGAAATAAATCTAATCAAAGAAGTGAAAGAACTATACCCTGAAAATTACAAGACACTCTTAAGAGAAATTAAAGAGGACACTAATAAACAAAATTCATCCCATGCTCTTGGGTAGGAAGAATTAATATTCTCAGAATGGCCATCCTGCCTAAAACAATCTACAGATTCAGTGAGATCCCTATCAAAATAATTAAAGCATTGTTCAATGAACTGGAACAAATAGTTCTAAAATTCATATGGAACCACAAAAGACCCCAAATAGCCAAAGCTATCCTGAGAAGGAAGAATAAAGCAGGGGGGATCATGCTTCCCAACTTCAAGCTCTACAACAAAGCTACAGTAATCAAGACAATTTGGTACTGGCACAAGAACAGACCCATAGACCAACGAACAGAATAGAGTCTGGATATTAACAAGTATATATGGTTAATTAATATATGATAAAGGAGCCATGGATATACAATGGGGGAAATGACAGCCTTTTCAACAGCTGGTATTGGCAAAATGGGACAACTACATGTAAGAGAATGAAACTGGATTACTAACTCCATACCCAAAAGTAAACTCGAAATAGATCAAAGACCTGAATGTAAGTCATGAAACCATAAAACTCTTAGAAAGAAACATAGGCAAAACTCTCTTGAATATAAACATGAGCAACTTCTTCATGAACATATCTCCCCAGGCAAGGGAAACAAAAGCAAAAATGAACAAGTGGGACTATAACAAACTAAAAAGCTTCTGTACAGCAAAGGACACAAAGTAGAACAAAAAGGCATTCTACAGTATGGGAGAATATATTCATAAACGACATATACAATAAGGTGTTGATATCCAAAATATATAAAGCACTCACATGTGTCAACAAACAAAAGCAGATAATCCAATTGAAAAATGGGCAGAGGATCTGAACAGACAGTTCTCCAAAGAAGAAATTCAGATGGCCAACAGGCACATGAAAAGATGCTCACATCGCTAATCATCAGAGAAATGCAAATTAAAACCACAATGAGATATCACCTCACACCAGTTAGGATGGCCAACATCCAAAAGACAAACAAAAAATGTTGGCAAGGATGTGGAGAAAGGGGAACCCTCCTACACTGCTGGTGGGAATGTAAACTAGTTTAACCATTGTGGAAAGCAGTATGGAGGTTCCTCAAAAAACTAAAAATAGAAATAATATTTGACCCATGCATTCCACTCTCAGGAATTTACCCTAAGAATGCAGGAGCCCAGTTTGAAAAAGACATATGCACCCCTATGTTTTTTGCAGCACTATTTACAATAGCCAAGAAATGGAAGCAACCTAAGTGTCCATCAGTAGAGGAATGGATAAAGAAGATGTGGTACATATACACAATGGAATATTATTCAGCTATAAGAAGAAAACAAATCCTACCATTTACAACAACATGGATGAACCTAGAAGGTATTATGCTCAATGAAATAAGCCAGGTGGAGAAAGACAAGTACCAAATGATTTCACTCATCTGTGGAGCATAAGAACAAAGCAAAAACTGAAGGAACAAAACAACAACAGACTCACAGAACCCAAGAATGGACTAAGAGTTACCAAAGGGAAAGGGACTGGGGAGGATGGGTGGGAAGGGATGGAGAAGGAGTATAAGGGACATTACAATTAGCACACATAATGTAGTGGGTGTGCACAGGGAAGGCAGGATAGCACAGAGAAGACAGTAGTGACTATAGCATCTTGCTATGCTGATAGACAGTGACTGTAATGGGGTATGTGGTGGGTACTTGAGAATGGGGGAAATTTAGTAACCCCAGTTGTGCTCATGTAACTGTATATTAATGATACCAAAATAAAAAAAAAAGTAAAATGAAAAGAAAAGAGTATCCTCAGTAGGTGGTTAGAATTTTAATATGCATAAGTGATAGAATAGGGAATTTGAGACAGAACAGTAAAAAAGATGCAAGAATATTTGGGTGTCTTAATATGGATTAATTTACTCTTTTACTGGAGTGGGTTTAGGTCCAGTCATGAAGAGTCTTAAAAACCACACCAGGAAGTCTAATTTGATTCTTGAGACACTAAAGAGCAGTCGACCTGTTTTAAATAAGTAAATATTGAACAACATTTCTTCCTTTATCAAGATTATGTCTCCCTAATCTTGATTTTTAAAGCTAATGATCCTACTAAGAATACCTTCTACTAAGAACAATCCAATTTTATTCTCAAATGTGTAAATTCAGAAACCATATATATTAACATTTATCAAAATCCTGTAATACCATTAAAAAATGTTTGTTAAAGTTATGTTTGTACTCCTAGAAATGCTATTTTAAAAATTTTGCCACATTCTGATATTGAGAACTAGCAGACATGAAATATTTTTAAATGCTTTATAAAAGAAAAATATGCCCAGATTTAAGGGTGTGATATTATCAGTGCCCCCAAAATTTGTCTGAACTCATGATGAATCATTCTTCCTGTCTTCTTGGAAAGGCTTTGTAGGTTCTTGCAGAATAGACATACTTCCTTGCTGCTGCATAATAAACACAGGCTGATCTTCTATCCAGTAAACTTTCAACAGAAAGAAAACAGCTGGTGTATGAAAGAGAAGCTTGCTCACGCATTCAAGATAACTTCCGATTAGTTTCATCCTTAGATTATTGCAACCCACAATGTATCTAGCTTGACTATAAAACGTATTGAGGGATTCAGGAAGGAATATTTGTTTCCAAATGCCAGGCTCTGTGTTCAGCCTAGCAGGAAGGCTTTTTATGTCTCTGGGCTCCCACAGGCTCGTGGAACGAAAGTGAGTTGTGTGCTGTTGGTTCGCTGTGGTCGCCGAAACCAGACCAAACTGCCCAGGTCATGCTTGGCATTAAGCAGATGGAAGACACTGCCTTGCAGCTCCGTGCTGGGAAGGGAGGCTCACTGGAAGAGATGAATAGGAGCCCAGAGAGGTATACAGGCCGTGTGCTTTCCAGTGAGGAGTTAACGGTCAAGGGAAGTCTGAGTTCACTGAGGCAAGACAGAGAGAAACGGTCAAGCTGCTTTTGTGATGGATGATCAGTGGGATGCCGTCGAAGAAGGGAAAGTAAGCACAAGAAGACATTTTAGGATGGTACACGGCAGTCATAGTACCTACCACAGCTAACTGATGATGATTTATAGTGTGGCTCTTACGCAAATCCAGCCATCTGGGCTTGCTTATTTCAGTACTGTATGTCCACACTCGGTACCCAAAGACATCCATCCAGATACACTGCACCATGCCTATGTGAGACTGCACTTAATCATGATTCCCACCAAGCAGAATCATCTGCCTGTTTCTCACTCACTTCGGCGTTTAATGGGCTTATATGTTTCTCAAGCTATAACTGCTTTTGGATTTTCTGATTTCATTTTCCTCCCTTCGTATCACATGTCATGTCAGCCCTCCCCAGAACTGGTGAGAAGTACAGACCGAACAAAACAGTTTGTATATCTTACAAATCCAGATGATGCTGCTCAATAAATATAACCCACCCCACTTGATTTCCCATTAAGGCATGCATAGACCATTTCCAGGGCAAAGTGCAGCATGGATAGCATCAAATTCAGGTGGTACCTCAAATTCCTGAGCACCCCAGTGACTCCCAGGAACATATATGTTTTCTTTTGGTAGAATTACTATGTCCACATTGAGTGTCTTTTGTAACAATGTAAAAGGTAGATGGGTGATGAATAGGAGATAGATGGATAACTGGTAGAAAGAATTTTTTTTCTCTCATAGTACTTTTAGCTAACATTTAGTCAATGTTCACTGTATATCAGATACTCCTTATTTATGTTTACCTCTTTCAATCCTTATTTAACCCTAGAAAGTAGGCTGCTTTCTTGGCTACAAGTTTTTTGATATGGAAGTGGAGACAGTTTTGAAGCCACACAATCACTGTATGGCAGAGCTGGTCAGCCCATCCAAGCAGGAGCCAAAAGCCTATATTCTTAACTGCAATGCCAGGCAGCTTTCATTGGGTGAAAGGACTAGAAGTATGACTCTAAAGCCATCCCATTCAAGGCTTGTGAAAGAGGGCCATTAGGACCTTTTCTCCCTCCTGACCTGAAGAATACACATTTTTGTGCCCTACTGTGCTCAGGAGTTCAATAGTCTCACCATTAATAAGGTGTGACACTGGAACTGAGACAGAAGAGAATTGTACCTTTTAGTTAGAGTTGCTTGGCCAACCTCTCTGGGCTCAAGTCACCCAATTCTGGGTTTAACAACCCCACATAGTAAGTGCTGAGTTTAATCTTTCCTCTTCAACATCAATGGTCTTTTACTTTCTTTGTGGTTTGTTGAGGTGCTCACTTGGAATAATTCACCTCATCATAATAAGTGCAAACAGTTTAATCTTTGATAATAAGATATTTCAATCAAGCTCATGTAGACATAAAATATTCACAGGACTGGTCCAATGTTGTAACTGGTAATTATTACATTTTAAACTTGAAGACCATTTAAAATACATTCATAATTAGAATTTTTAAAAGGACTCTGATTTGTCTTTGGTACACTAACCTATTAGTGTAGTCCACCATTTTGGGTAAAAACATGCAATTTAGCAGTATACTGACCCCTTGTTTACAGTAACCACTGGCAACAAAATGAATGAACACAGCCATAGTTGTTGTAATGAAGAGTCTCCATTACATTATCTCAAGCAACAGATGATGTTGCATCAGAATCCGCATGGATAGAAGGAGACCGCCAACACGGCAGCAGGTCGCACAGAAACCCAAAGGTACAGAGGCAGGACCCATGCATAAAACATAGTAGGAGGACTCAGGCAGGTTTTAAGTGGTCCGCACCGAGTTGGAGAGCTTTTCTTCCTGCCAAGATTGGGGATTTGCTGATGTCAACAGTTCTACCAGGGGCAGGTGCTCTTGGCCTTCACCTTGTTTCTGCTGCTGTGCCTGAATGTGTCGGTATAGCTTGAGTGCAAATTCCTTTCCTCTTTTGGCTTATCTGCCTAACTCCACGTTACTTTCAATGTTATAAGTTAAAGTGTCAGCAACTTTACATTATAGATAAAAATATAAGTCTTATAAACTCATATCTTTCTGAAATAAACTGGATCTTGCTTTTCTGACAAGCAATGGGAGGGAGCTGGCTTAGTAAAATGCATTTAGGAGTTAACAGCTCACTGGGAAGTAGACAAAATACACAGTGTGTTGATTCCCATGTTTTGACCATATCTTGGTCTTTGCTTGGAGTCACTATAGTTCTCTCAGTTTTCCTCAGCTGTTCAAAGCCTGCATTCTTTCATAGCAACCCATAAAGCAGGGGAAAAAAAAAATAAAGTAACTAAAAAGTTGGGTATTCATACCTCAGTGAGCAATATTTCAGACTTTTACACAGGAACAAAATTAATCAATATGCTTCCTACTTAGCCAGATTTTTTTTCCTTGTCTTAATTTTGAAAAGTAGAATCCATGTTTGGGGAGCTGATTTATGAAAGGATATATGTGAAATTACAAATCTCATTTATTCATTCATGGGAAACTTCTGTATTAGAAAATACTATATCAAGTCATATGTTAGATAAAAATGCTTCCCTTTTTTGTCCTAGAAATATTAACTTAAAAACCATCACTGTATTTTTAAGTCAGTTTTCACATTAACTTTCAAGTTTTGGAGAAAGATCTCCATCTGCTTAGATGTCTACAAACAAGAAGATGGGTGAAAGCAAGACAGAAATTCAATGGTGTGAATTATAACATTACTCCTTATGTTAATTTTTTTGGCTGAGGACACCTAGATATCTGATATCAAACCCTATCTGCTACCCCTTTAGAGAATGCAACTGTAAGATTGAAAAGGGACAATAATTCAGTGGGTCAAGATTTGTTGTTTAGATCCCATATGTATAGTATTGTATGTAGTATTTTTTCAGAAGAAAAGAAATCAAGCTTTGTAACTTAATAAAGGAAAAGATTCAATAAGCATGAGTGAAAAAATGCTAATATGAAGAATGGAGTGCATTTGAGTTAAGCATTTATATGTAAGCATCAATATATATATTAGCCATAAAAAATGATCATGTATTCAGAGTGGAGCTTACCATAAGACTGAGATTCTCTCATAAGCAGTCATTTCCTAACTTTCTGTCAGTGTAATTCACCTCCCCACACATTCAAACACTCACACACAAACACACCACACCTTTCTGCATAACTACCATTTCCCTCCCTGCTCACTTACACTGTGAATTGCTTCACTTATAAAGAGAACTTCCTAACATACTATATAAGCTTTAAAATATAAACCATTGGGAGATGAAATTAAATTAATTCACAGTCACGGCAGTAGTGAAGAAGAAGCTAAGAGATCAATGCAAAAATTATTTAAATATCAAAGAAATGAAGAAATGTCAAATGATTCTTTTACACTCTGCTACAAATTATAGCAGGACTTTACGTACACATTTTGGTAAAATAGATGAAAGCCTGAGTGAGAGGAGCAAAGTGAGTCTGAGGGAACCGGGATAGACTCTGAGTGTGTCCTGCCCTACAGTCAATCATATTTGAGAACATCTCCAGAAGAAAATGGAGAAAAAATACTCATTCAATCTTTCTGCCATTTCTTTTTGTTTTGTTTGTTTTGTTTTCACAACTTCTCATACTCATACATTTTCCCTGCATAATGCTTTCTCTATATTGGCTCTATTCTTTCCACCCCTTGGACATACACACATATATAATATGTGCATATACTATAGTATAGATAAATATATGTGTGTGTATATATGTATATATGTGTGTGTGTACATAATGTATATATGCATATAATTAGACAAATAATAGAAATAAAAATGAGCTTGAGAATCTGAAAACAGATGTCACGTTTATGTTTTGAGAAATCGTCAAATAACAAAGTTAGGCACCTAGTATCATTAGCATGTGTTTTCATATTGATGGTATCCTTTACTTGACTGTTACTCACCCTTTCCCATTTGTTTTTTAAGAATGAAAACCCTGTGTGTGGTGTTTTTGTGTGTGCATAAATAGAAACCTAAAAGAAATTAGCAAATCGGTATCCTATGCAAGAATAATTATTGAAAAAATAGCCAACAACTTTAACTTTTCATCTACAGTGAGTAAAGGTGAGAATTAGAATGAATTCCTATAAATTGGAAAATTATGGGCCCCAAGACTATTACTTATTTTGTTCTATGTCTTTCCTAAGAAAAGAAAAAAAATGATAAAAATATCCTCAAAGAAAACTACATAATCAAAGGCAGATAAAGGATAAACCTCTGCCCCTGCAAAGTAGTAGGAATACTGATTGCAGCATTTTGTTGTGATGCTAAGGGCTGAGTGATTCATTCATATCCTGAATCCATAGGTGCCCATCTTCTTTCTGCTGACCTCTTTGCATGAAACAGCATTAATAAGTTCTGGTATAGAAAGTCTGATACTGTCAGTTGACTCAATACATCTCACCTCTGCTGAAGTGAATATGAAAGGTTAGGTGATTTCGGAAGATTCTCCAAGACTTTCCCATATTATATGTCAAAACTAAAATAACCTAAAATTAGTGTGAAGATATATAAAATCTATGTGACAAAGACATTGCCTTATGAAAAATAAAATGAACAATAACCAACATAAAATTAAGGCTTTAGAGGCAAAGGTGGCTCTTACCACTGCTGATGAAAAAGAAATTATACATAGTAAAATCCTGAAAAGTCCTTACTCTGTGAGAACACAGACAGACTAACATTGTTTAATTTAGAAGTGAATGGCTTGCGTTTTCAGTCATAATCTGTCTGGTATGAATATAACATTAGCTCTGATGTCAAAAAATAATAACAATGAGGATATTGACAGCAAATTTATCAGAATTCAGGAAAATTAATAAATAATGCTTTTAAAATAGTTTTTTGATCTTCTAAGGATCATATCTAAAGGAAGCAATGTTGATGGTGATATATAGCTTGGGAAAAAAGACAAATGCTTTGATAAAACATCTAGATGAAACTGGAAATTGAAGAGAGTGTAACTATTAAATCCATAAGACACAGTATTAGCACAGGTGACCATATGAGATTACGAGAATTCTTTCACTGTCATGCGCTTATGTGGCACATTGTTTAGATCATTGGTTCCCACTGTGGGATCTGTAGACCTTCAATAGTAGCAACCTTTGGACATTTATTAGAAATGCCAGGGCTTAGACCCCACCCAGACCTAATGAATAAAACCTTCTGGGGTGGAGCCCAGCAATCTGTTTCACAAGCCCTCCAGGTGATTCTGACTCATAATAATTTCAACCATTGGTTTACATAAAGCCACAAAGGAAAGTAAATTATTATTTTCAAATTGTAGAAGAGCAGTAAAAAAGGGAGAGGCATATTACAGCACAAATTAGTTTTGTCAACATATTTTCCCAAAGAGATCAAATAAGGATAAAGAAATACTTTATTAAATAATAATACTGCCTTACTATCAAATCATTTTACACTATGTATGAAGTATTTTCCCATACATTATTGTCTTAATACTTCCCACAGAGTTAAAGATAAAACATATCTTTATAACATGTCAATTTTCTGGAGAGATTGAACTGTAAAAAAGTGCTGAATAACAGCAAAATAATTGATGCAGATTAGTGATAAACTGACACTACATCCAAGAAAAAAAAACAGCAAAATATGAAAACAATGCTGAAACGGTAATGCCACATTTCAAGGAAGGACAGGTCTGGGTGAAAACTGTTGCTTTTTTTCTGCTCTTTACTTTTTTTATTTTTCTAGTCTTCATATTGGGTGACCTTCAGTTACACTCAGGGATATTATCCACAGTGTAATTTTTTGACAATAGGAAAAAATAATTGTAACCATATTAGTAATCTTTAAGTGACCTACATCCTTCTAAGAAGAATTCTGAGTGAAGCTTTAATGCTTATAAGTACTTTTAGCTCCACGGGTTATCCATTATTCCTGGGAGGTGTGTATTTAATCTGTCAAACATTTGTAAAACACCAAAAGCAGTATGGCCTTTGACCTGGGTCACTAAAACTATGCCCCATTCTAGTGACTTTTTGATTTCACCCAGCAGGTCTCATACATTTGTACTGTGCCTTATGAAGCATGCAAACAGACTCAAATCTTTGACTTCTGGCCACCTGTGTCCCATACTTCTTGTGTGAAAGAAATAAATGACAGGCTTGTAGATTAAGTCCCGCTCTCCTTTTTTATTCAGGTGTATTGCCAGCTGAGTTGAATGATCCATGGGTGCCTTAATTTACAATATATGTTTTTTTACTTTTATAACTTGTAGCAGTGCATGTGTTACTGACAAATTATCTTAACAGTCCGTGTCACAAATGATTTCTATTCTTTGGTAAGGAGGTGTATCAACCCAATAAAAAAATTCTAACATATTGCATGCACACACACACACACACACACACACACATATATATATATCCTTAATTACCACATGTGTTTTCCATATTAATGTCATCATCATTGTTTTTAAATCCCGGATCTTTGACATTTTGGAATGCTTTTCACATGCTTACAAGAGAGCTTTATGTATTACTATTCCAGAACCTATCCTGGGAATAACAGTTGGAGATTCTACTGTGAACAAATTTCACTTTAACAGTTCTGAAAAGTTCTATGAGAATCTATAACAAAGGGACCTCACTAATAAAGCATAAAATCTAAGATTCTCTTTAGTTGTTTATCACTTTAATTCACTCATTCAAGAGATAATTATTGAATCTTTATTATGCACCAAGAACTGTGTCAGGCACTGTAGAAAATATACAGATGAGTCTCTTCCCTCCAGGTGTCTGATAAAGAAGCTAAGACAGATCCACAAATAGCTGCAACATAGGATCAGATTGCCTGAGTCCCAAACCAGAGGTGTAAGCAGTGATTTATGAGGGTTTGCCAGGAAAGATGAGTGGAGGTTTATGGAATAGGTGGCATTTATCCTAAGACTTGGATATGTAGAATTTCAAAAAATCTAAAGAAAGAGAGAAAATAATCCAAGTGGGTATGAATAGTATGCACCATTAAACAGAGAAAGAAAAGAACTGGACCTGGAAAGGAAATGTCAAGTCGTTCATACTGAATTGGTGATGAGATGAGTGAAGAAAAGTAGTGAGATGTGAGTAGAAAAATATGAAGGCTGCTGAATAAAGGAGGGTATTGAATGCCACTTTATAGTTTTGAGGTGTTGAGATGTTTTTTTTTAATCATGGGAATAAATTTTGACTAGAGATTTTTAAAGTAAGATTTTACTATAGAAAGGATCACTATTGTTGGAGTCATACAGAGCTGATTTCTATTTCCAAATCTTAGGCTTGTTAGTGATAAAGATAAGTATGTTTTTCTTCTTCTTGTGCTTCAGTTTTCTCATCTGAAAAATTAGGAATAATTACTTTTCTATCTAGGTCCCTCTGAGGATTTACTCAGGAAATACATGCGGGGCATCCTAATGGAGTATCTAAGCTGGTGAACAAAAAATTGGCTGTTCTCTATTTTTCTCTAATGGCTTAATGAATGGGGCATGAAAGACTCTAAGCAAGAAAATAAAATGTGAAACAAGGTAGTAACAAAATATTATTTTATTTTCAATAGAGGTTTGTCTAAACTAGAATAAGTCTTCAATGTAGGTTTATCTACATGTTCATAATATATAGATGCAGTAGAATAATATTTAGCTGATCTAATTTGCCCTACCTCATTTCAACATTATGGATGAAAAGTTGAAAGTTATAATAATTTCAAGTCACACACCTTAACCACATAGGTAATGTGCTCCAATATTTGGTTACACAAATCCAGTTAATCTGATCTTTAAATTCATGGCGTTAAGTCTCTTAGTTCACATTAGACACATTAGACAACAACCAGTTGTAGTTTGACAGAGTTCTGAATAGTGTTTTAATTCTTAAGAGAAAAACTGTCTCTCTTCATTTACAAATACTTAAATGTAAGACAGCATTTTACTTAGTCTTTGCATGCATATATCAAATAGCATAACCAGTGCAATCAATTTGCTAATTTAACAGAATGTTAAATCAATTTGCTAATGTGTTGTTGACTGTTACAACACAATTCCCAGCTGGAATATGAACAGTTGGAAACATGTACATAATTTCTTATTTTTCTACTCAATTGAAGGAATGCATTAAAAAAAATCAACAGATCACTGTGAGTAAATAAATGTCTCTTATCACAGTATCTTATTTAGTATCCCATTTATAGTATCCTCCACCAAAATCCCCTTCAGTGAATTGCCTTTGTGAAGATTAAGTCATTAAATAATGTGACTTCAGAGTCCACTGATTTGGCTTTGATTTAGGAGGCCACCAACTTTGTCAGAAGATGTCATCTGGAGGTTATTGCAGGGGGAAAGAGTAGTGCTGAGATAAAAACAAATGTAAATAAATAAGATTAATAAAATCCAAAACACTTACATCCTGGACATTGCCAAATCTGACTCTCAAACTTTGCCTTCTGAAACCTTTCCCCTCCGGATAACCCTCTCCACCATGTTACAATCATTTCCTGTGATTATCCAAGTTTATAAAATGAAGCTGGTGAGGGTCTGAGCCTAGAAGCCTGACAGAAGACAGCAGAGCAGAGGATGGTGAGGGCGCTGGAGGCAGCAGAGGGACTGCGAGGCTTCAGAGAGAAGCTCTGCACACAGGTGGTGCACTTCCTATCTGGAGAACCATGACCTTTCCTGGGCCCTCAAAGTAGTGGCTGTCACATTAGAATTTGCTGTGTAAACATTCCAGCATCCTGCAGTCTCAGAATACTTGGTAGGTCTCTGCTTATCCTAAGCAAGACTTATTTCCAGACTGAGATTTGAGTTTGGGATTATTCCTATTTTTTAAATCTAACCACTTTACTGAGATGTAACCAACTAAAAAAGCTGAACATTAAAAGTATACAACTTGATGAGTTTGGAGCATACACCTGTGAAACCATCACCACAGTCTATGCCATAAACATATCCCTCACCTCCAAAAGTTTCCTCCCGCCATCCTTATTTATTATCAGTTATTTTGGTGATAAGAACACTTAATGTAAGATTTACCCTCTTAGTGAGTTTTAGGCTCAACATACAATAGGCACTGTGAGGCAGAGTAGATTCCCCCTGCCTCACTTATCCTATGTAACTGAAACGTTGTACCCTTCAACTAACACCCCCACGTTTGCCCCTCCCTCTAGCCCCTGGCAACCTTCCTCCCGGTCTCCACCTCCATAAATGTGTCCGTTCTCTTACTCACATCTGTTGAAGCACAGGATGGATTTGTTGCCTAAGAAAATAGCACATTCTTTTCATTTCTGAGTGGCCTATCTGCCTGTACAAATTTGCAACAACAGTTGTTTTACTCTAAGACAATAGGACATGCATCAACTTTCACCAGGGAAAATTTATACAGTACAAATTCTGCATCTAAAAATATTCAAGAAATATAGCAATCTAAATAAGTTTATATATATATTGCTATATTTCACTGAAAATACATGGACAGAGGGAGACAGTGGGGGTAGGGTTATTATCCAGTCTTGAACTTCCTTCCTTTCGCTTGGTCACCTCCCTCCTCTCCCTTCACTGCTTTTCTTTCTTTCTTCTCCTCCTTTTCTAATGATTGAAGGATGGGAATTGCTACAAATGTCACTAAATTAAAATCAGAGGAAACTAGACTAATTTGGGACAAAACTTAGTTTACCTTCATGACGCAGTCTTCATCTTTTAACTTAGACCCAGGCTGTAAGTCTCAGTGACATTATGCAGAGGTCGGTGTCCTAGCTGACACTGCAAAAGGGAGTTTTGTGTTCATTATCCAGAAATCATAATCTTACTTCTTCTTTAAGGAGTAAAATTTACCAAATCTGAGAATCAATGGTTTAATAATTAGGAAAAGAACCAAGAGTTAAAGCTGGTCCAGTCCTCTGCTTAGTCACTTCCTGGCCGTGTAATCTTAGGCTAAACCACTTGAACTTCAGTTTCTTCAATTTTCAAATGGATTAAGGTTGTTGTGGAAATTTTATGAGTCATGTGAAATGTTTAGCATTTCATTCTTAATAAATGGTAACTATTCTTATTAATTCTTCAATACCATTCAACCACAACCACTTCATTACTTTGCTACGGGTTTTGCTAGATAAATAAAAGTTGAGAAAAATGAAAGATACTATTTTAGGTAGACTCTAAGGGTTAGCTTTGAAAAATGAGAGAAACAAATAACAATGGCTTCCAACAGACACATAAAGATTTTTAGCTTGCCAAAATAAACATGCCACTGAATTTTATTGATATTGTCTTAAAGTCCACAAGAATGCTTAGTCCAAAGTTAATTTTTGAACAATAAAATATATCTATAAGGCAATTACTCTAACTAAATCAAATACCAGAATTAGTTCCCTTTCTTAATAGAGGGAAAATAGGTAACCATTTATAAAATAAAAAGTATTCTCCATTTATACTTAAAAAAAAATACGTTTGAACCCACAGTCTTTTTTTCTTCAGCCTTATTGAGATATAATTGATAAAACTGTTAGATATTTAAAGAGTATTATGTGATGATTTGACATATGTATACATTGTGAAAGGATTCCCACAATGAATTTAATAAACACATCCATTACCTCATGTAATTATCTTTGGCAGGGGTTGGGGTGGGCAAGGAGGACAAATTTAAGTTCTACTCTCTTAGCAAATTTTAGTTATATAATACATTGTTCTCAACTGTAGCTACCATGTTAAATATTATATCCTCAGACCTTATTCATCTTATAACAACAAGTTTATACTCTTTTACTAACCACTCCCTATTTCCCCACCCTCCAGCTTTCTACCACTTTTCTACTATGTTTCTGTAAGTTTAACTTTTCCTGTTCCTTGTTTATCTCTACATTCTTATTGTCATGTAAGACTTCATGTGAAGCCAAGAAATCTATATAATAGGAAGGAAAGATGAACTTAACCACTCTTGGGCATATGCTTTTACCTCCTGTGTTTAATATTAGCCAATGGAATATTGGGATTCTAGAAAGATAACAAGCATGTTTTTCTATTTAAGGGCCATGTCAGAAAAATTGACATTGGGAGGGCCCATCCAAGCAAGTTGACATGGCTGTGACTTATCTCTGCAAATTAATTTACTGGGATTCTGACTTACTCATCATTCTTGAGTCCTTAATTCACTGTATGGTGTGGGGAAAATATGTATTTTGTCTGTGTCAGAGCCATCAGAGCTCACAGCCATTCTCTGGACCTTTATAACTTCTTTAAGCTGACAAATACCATGTAATCAGACCTCCTGGGAAATAATTCTGGGATACATTGTTCACAGGGGATATGTAGACATCAGTAATAAGTGTGCTTTGTTTTTTTATAATTATACCCAGCCTTGGATGTTTTGAATACACGTAAGGTAACTGATGCCATGGTGGAGACAGAAAATTGTGAAGTATACAGGGCAAGAGACGAGATCAGTAGCAGAGAGCTGGGGTTGTCTGTCCAGCAGGTTACTGTGGTGGAGCATGTCTGTCCAGTGTAATTCAGCTCCTACTCTTTACCTTCAGTTGACTGACCCCCTGGAGTAGAAGCTAGAGGGGCCTTATCTAAGCTGCTAGCCATAATATTCCCCTCAGCTTGACCAAACTCTAGACAAGCAAACATATCCACCTACCTGGAGGGTGGCACACACGAATTCCAGGAACAGAATCTCCTGTACTCAAGACCTCCTGGACCTCACCCTATGTACCTCTTCACCTGGCCATTCATTTGCATCCCTCACAATAAACCAGTGAGAGCTGAGATTAAAGACCCCACACTTTTGGGAAGCTAAGAGGACATGTTGAATTAAGTGGGTGAGCAAACTGCAGACACCAACCATGATGGGTATTGTCTGCATCAAAAAGCTGACTAGATTTCTGTGAGTTTGCCATATTGCCTCTTTATTACATATCCAGTGGTCAGTTCTCATTTTTTCTCTTTTGCAATGTCTTAGCAATATTTGGCATCATTGTTCACTGCTTGAAACAGTCTTGGCCTCTGGAACATCACTCTCTCAGGATTCTGTTCTACCTCACTGGCTGCTCCTGTGGGATCACCTTTTCTGACATTTTCTATCCCCCAACATTACTTCTGTGGGATTTTAATGCACAAATTTGCTTTTTTGATATATTATTGAGCAGATGACAAGTGATACTAACAATGAAAGAATAGGCAAGAACTAATACAATGACATGTTTTTGCTAAGTAATATTTAAGTGACATCAGCACACTATAGTGCAGTTCACAAGTTCAAAAGAAATTTGAAGAGGGAAAGATATGAGAATTTACTCATTATACACATGCTATTTTAGGTATGTGGAACTCACAATATCCATATAGGAGCAGTCAGCATTTCATTCCCTTGTAAAATGCAGTTTATATGAAGCACACTGTCATCATTAGTTATACCAAATTAATGTTAACAGTTTCACATTTCTGTTTTTATAGTTTCATTTTACTTAATTTTTAATTTTTAGTTATGTAAGTGTTAAAAGAATAAGAAATTTACATATGACATATAAAAAATGATTATTAAAAATTATATAACACAATGCTTATGTTATAACCGTCTCATGTTTTCATATTTGAAATATATTGTATAGAAAAACTTTTATTTGAATTAGCTACTCAATTTAAAGCAATGAAAACTCCTATAGGTGATGACATATAAACTGCTCTTTTGTAGGATGTGAACTCTGATGAATAAGTCAATAATTTTCATTTTAGTAATTTTATTATCATAATTTGAATTAAAGTTTTCAATAGTCTTTAGCATATGAAAAGTTTTTTCTCACTGTTATTTTCTGAGTCACAGAAGTAAAACATGTCAAAAGTCTGTGAAGAGAAAAAAATCCCTTTCAGATTTTATAATCTGATGTCATTGTAAAATGTCAGAATTTCTAAGATTACTCTTAGTAGCATCTTAATTAAACCTATAAGCCTTCATTAATTATAAAGGTGGTGAGACCACTTGGTAAGAAATGATTTATTACCTGCCACCTTCAGGCACTTTAATAAATGGTTAGAAACATTGAATCTGCTACTAAGCAAACATTATTGACTTTGTAGATACAATCTCAGGGTGACAACTGGTGACAAACTCAGAAGCTTTGTCCGTAGAGCTGGTGTGGGCCATCCCATCGCAGTCACGCTGAGGTCTTCCCTCCATGGAATTCTAGTGTTCACTTGGAACTCTGAGGCTAGCATCTCGGATGTTTCATTGATGGGCTTTTCTCTACCTCTGCACGCCTTAGGTTATTGGTATAAATGTCTGTTTCATCCTCCAGCATCAAGGTCATTGCACATAATGGATTTGCTTGAATCTTATTATATAATTCCCAACACAATGACTTCTACATATTTGGCACTCAAATATTTTGAAAAATTATTTAGTGAATTTTAGTAATTCTGTTTTAACATATGTATTAAATACATTTTTTTTCATAGATTTTAGAGTGCAAAGGAGAAGGGAAGCCATTTAGTTATGGTACATAGCTGACTGGGAAGGACTGTCCTGCCAATTCATTTGTATCCAGCAGGCCAAGGAACAGAAAGGACTCAACTGCCATCACATTCTCAGACATGTTCGAACTGCCTACACATCTTAGTGATCACAGCTATGATCTGTCTGAACCATGCTCGTCCTGAGATTCCTACTACTGATCCTACTTGTCTGTCCTGAGGCACTTGCTGGGAAACTGGATCTGGATTAAGATATTTAGTTGTCATGTACACATCTATCCATCTAAAAATTCTTACCCTGATCCAGCAGTTGAATGAGGAACCAGCTTTATTAATTTTGCATGTTGTGCTATTCTTGCTTTCCTGATTTAAAATTTTTATATTCAGATTCTGTACCTGCCTTGTTCTTAATCTAAAAATTCCTCATAATCTTTCCCAGCCTCCAGGTTTAAGGTTTTTTCTTCTTTTGAAACAGATCCTTATGTTTTCATCCCTTACACCTAGGCCTGTTTCAGGAGTCCTTCTGTAACCTGTTATATCCTCACTCCCAACATTGTTTTGATTGGAGATCAAAGAGGAAGTGAAGCCAACAGTTTTAAACTCTGTTCATCTGGCCATTTTTAAATTAGCATATTAACCAATCCTGGTAACTATTAAGACATGAGCATTTCATGACTACTGTGACTATTGCAGCAAACCAAAAACATTAAGTACAACAAGTGAAAACTTCTAAGATACAGAAATAATTCTCTTATGTCTGTAATTTGCTTTTAATGTTGCAATGATATAAATGTTATCTTAACTCGAAGACTATATTAATTTAAAATATATCACAGACAAAAGTTACAATAATCAAATTATAGAGAATAGATCTCTTGAGTTGACTGAGTCATTGGGATGTTTACATTATCGCATTATTTTACATCTTACAGTTAAGAAGATACTGCCACAAAATATGTAAATAAATGCCAGATTCTGTCTTTGTGCCATAATGATGCTTCTTATCACCAAACAATTACTTTAGTCACTTTCATAGTTGATAGAAATCTTGCTCAACACAAATTTTCTAGACAATTCTTTTACTGTATTGTTAATAGTACGAGTTTCCGGTTTCCTTTCTTTGGTTCACATGAAACACTGGAAGAAAGGCCCCAAGTTCTGACATCTCTTTACAACAGGCAGCATGACTTGGGTTCTACAGCTTTTTCCATGAGACAGGAAGCAATTGAATGTCTCAGTGGCTTTATTGAAAGTTTTTATAAGTCTAGACAAAAACGTGCACAGAAACTGCTTGCAACCTTTTAACTACAGAACAAATGCTAGACTCCTGATCTCTAGGAGGAGACGTTTGTGTGTTTGTAATTTAGTTACAATTCCAAATATTGTTAGGCCTTGATTTAAACCTCACTAAAATGAAGATATTATAAACTAGTAAAAAAAGTCTTGGTCTTATTACTTCACTTTAGACTTTAAACCACTTATAACTTTCATTGTAAATTAACATTTTGATGTTTACATGTTTGGGTTCTTTTTACCTACAATGCAGACAGATTTTATTAACATTCAAATAGGATAACTATTCATAGAAAGGCATAATATTTGAAATCTTTTCATAAGATCAGAATTTTTATTTAAAAACTAATCTGTACAAAGACAAGGATAAAATGTTGGACAATAACCGAGATGTCTTTGTAAATCATCAGTACTATTGTTAGAATAATTGCCCATTCATATATTTGAAATAGTCTCTTAAATAAAAAGAATAATAAATCAAATCTTTTGGAGTTCATTGAAGTGTGGTTTAATCTTGCGTGTTACATCTGTCATTAAACCAGTCTTGCTAGGCCTAATAATGTTTAAATGCATTATCAGAAAAATGAGAAGTTATGTTAACTAAGACAAGTAACTGAAACTAACTAGAGCTAGCTGACCTACAAAGTGATCATTCAACATAAGGACACAAAAATTCTCTTGGAATAAGTCAATGCCTCTGAAGTTTCTAGAAATATAAAATGATAGTGTCCAAACTCCTTACAACCCCTGCACATCTGCTATAGGATGTGCTAATAAAATCTAATAATAATAGTAATAATAATGATTGAATTTTATATTGGGGCTCTCATGTTTTCTCTCTAAGCAAATTAACTTCCTTTGCTTCTCTCATCCAGAAGGTAGGTGGATCATAATCTTCCATGTTGCAGATCAAGCCTTGGTCTTAATTCTGAATATTAGGGAAAAACTATTGGTAGCCCTTCAATATTCCCTCCTGGACCACTTATTTATAAAGAGAAGACAAGGTTATGCTCTGCCCAAACATAATGGGGCAGTGGGATGTGGGATAGAGTGTCTGCATGGACTGGACGTAGTTTATAAAAAAAGGAGAATCACAGTGACCTGGGAAGGCCCCAATATAAAATTGAATCATTTTTATTACTACTATTATTATTAGATTTCATTAGCACACTAATGAAAGGATTTTCATAACTTTTGAAAGGAGCTCTTGTACAAAGATCTTTCCTGTAGACAGAGGGATATAAAGATTGGGTAGATGTGTTTTCTACTCTCCAAGGACTTGCAATTGGATGTTGGAATACTTGAGAATTTCTAATTGCCTCGCTGTTTGCTATGAGATTATCATATATTCCTGGTATAAAAAATACATATATTTACTTTTTAAGTGTGTATATAATGCACACAAAGGTATATGTGTGTGTTTACTAATAATGGTCTCAGTAGACCAAGCAAACAGCAAAAAGGGATAAAGTATTTAAAAAGTCAGGAAATAGTTAATTTAGCAAGTAGTGTGAGTCCTGTTTTACAGATCTAGGAGCTCTCTAAGGCACAGAACGGTTGATCCCATAACTCTTCTAAAAGGTCGAGAAGGTCCAACAACTATTTTGTTAAAATTTCTAAAATTCAATTTTCTAAAATTGTTGGAAAAGAAGATCTATACAAACGCCTTGACATATGGGGAAGTCACCTCTGGGGAGGCAGCAGCCTCCCCTTTTTTACCCTTGCTCTCATCTTTTAAAGCTCCTCAGCCCAAAGCCATCCAAGACTTCACAACTCAGAGAGAAAAACAAAATCCTCCCAATGCTCCCAAGACCCCACAAAATCTGCTCCTCCCATGTGACCCTTTGAACCGATCTCGAAGTCTCCCTCGTGCATTCTGCTCCTGACACACTGCTCTTCCCACTCTTGCAGATTCTCAGAGCCTGTGCATTTGCCATTCCATCAGCCAGAAAAATCTCAGATTTTTGCCTGGCCCTTTCACTCACTTTCTTCAGGTCTAAAATAACACCACTCTTTCTACATCCCGGCCTTTTCTATCCCACCTGTTTTATTGTCTATATCTGGCATACTACATATTCACGCAAATGAAAACATGAAGGACCAGTTTAATCTAATTACAATTTTTGTCATAGAGATTTGAAGCATTTTATGAAACCATAGAACCTCTGGAAGCTGGGAAATCATGTTGTGAGATGTATTGAAATTATTAGGACCTCACTGTGTGAGGGAGTTTATGAACAATCCATGCTAAATTTGATGAATGAATTGACACTGCTTCAAATGGTGATGATATAGATGGTTGGGAAGTTTGGGATGGCCGAAGTGTTACTTAACAGGCAACGGAGTGTATGGGGTTTGGAAACAGAAGTACAAGGTTCAGATATTGGTGTTGCCACTTCCTTCCTTGCAATGTCAGCAAAGGTCATAAAGTAGTACAAAAGGTATTAGTAATAAAAGCCTTAAAAGTTATGAATGAATAAATGCACTTTTTAAAAACCCCAGTAGTTATTTATTAATGGGAACTAGAACTTATAATTTCTGGCTCATTTAGTTGTAGTAAAGATCAAGTAAAATACAGGAATGCCCTTTAAGCTGAAAAACAATCCATATTAGTTATTATTAGTGTTGGTAATCAGGTAAGTAATAAGGTAAACACAGAACTGATAAAAGATTATACAATCTCGTGTGGGTCGAGATACTGGAAAGCACATTGATATGTAGAAGTTTAATCACAATATGATTATGAATGCATAATAAAGAAGAAATAATACCAATAATATTTGTATAGCATCACTAGGAGCCAGCTAGTGAACTAAGAATTTTACAGCATTATCTCTTTGCATAATTACAGCAATCCTATGAGGCAAGTGACTGTTATTACTCCAATATTACAAACAAGGAAACTGAAAGAGTAACAAGCCAGATTTCACATGTCTAGCAAATCCTTCAACTGTGGCTGGAACTGGTAAGTATATTAGTTATTTGTTATTTTATACCCTCATATTAATACTGTTAATCTAAGCCCATAAAAATATGTACCCTTTAGATAGCCAATTTCCATTTCCTTTTTTAAAGTAGAAATATAAAAGGTAATTAACATTTATATAATGTAAAATTAATTAACATATTCTGGGATTCAAAAACAAACATACAAGTTCCCTCATGCATGAAAAAAAAAGCTGTTGCAGTGAATCAGGAAAACATGAGGTCGTGAGCATCTGTAAAAATTTGAAATAACTATATACAAGGGGATACATCTTCTGCAGCATTTGTAAATTTCATTGCAGGATGTGCATGTTAAGGAATTTGCAAATAAAAGTCCTCAGCAGTTCCGACCCAGCTGCCCCTTACAGTGCACAATGACTTTTTGGTCCTCTGCTCCAGCAAAGGTCACTGCGCCACCTGTCAGGGGAGGCCCCCAGGGGCTGAGGGGTGACCTCCATGCATACAGTGTCTTCATGGGTCCTACGGAAGGATGATCCATCAATATAAGTAAGCTTTCTCTTACCGTAAATTCCATGCAACAGGCAAGTTGGTGATTAATTGACCAGGCCCTAGAAATAACCATACATGTTTTCTCATGCTTGAATGTATGAAAAAGATCAATTAAAATTGCTGAGAAAACTGCCTTGAGTGAGGTTGAGACCCGAAGTCTAGAATATAACAGAATTGTACTATCTTCAATTTCTTTAATCATTTGAAAGACCAACTCTGATAGGAATAACTTTACAGTATATGATACATAGGGTTTTTTTTCCCCCATGTGATTTTTCAGCATCAATGGCAAGAAGGAGTTAAATCATTTAAATAGCTGTCTGATTGTGAACTAGCTCTTGCATATTAAACAGGACAGTTTTGCCACTTGTCTCATAACTGTGGAAAAGCAGGAAGTTTTTGTCAGAAAATTAAGGATGGGAGGAGGTGGCAGTAGGGAGATCTCGTCTGTCTGTGTGACACACTTCTCACTGGCACTGTGCCCAGAAATTCTTTCATGTCCCTTTGAAAGATAGATTCTGAACAGAAAGGTCTAAAGAGATCAGTTTTCCTGAGAAAACATGTGAGACAGGACAGTCAAGACAAGCCAGGCCAGTACTGGCCATCAGACCAGACCAGACCAGATGGCTGCTCCAGGTCAGGCTATGAGAAAGGCCAGGAAGAACAGTGAGAAGAGATGTGCGGAGGAGGCACTGACCCTGACGTCCTTGAGGACATGGGGAGAGGGGGCAGATAGAAAAGGCCGCTTTGTGAAGTGGTGGAAGCAGAACCGAGGAAAACACCCACTACTTTAACCTGGTAATTAATGATCACAAGGAATTGAAGATTCAGAGATTAAAAATAAATGTGAGGATTTACTCTAAGGAAACAATGGAATATACACAAGTATTTATGTACAAGGGAATTTGCTGCAGCATTATTTATAATACTGGAAATTTTAAAGTAATCTCTATGTCTATATACATGTATATAATATAGGACATATACATTATGTACATATATATGATATGTGTGTATGTGTGTATCAGAATACAATATGGCCATTAAAATTTATTTTCAAACAATATTTTAAATCTGAAAAAGCATATTAAGTTTAAAATTCATAAAGAAATATGTATATGCATGAATATATCATACATAGGAACACATACATACACATATCTGAATGGAGAAAAAAATGAATGAATGAATATATTAAAATGTCAATGATAATTTTCTCTGGCTAATGGAATTTCATACAATTTTAATTTACCTTCTCTAAGCTTTTTGTTGTTTTTCAGAATATTTTACACCAGAGTTCTCCTTTGTATTATCTATTTTATTCATTTTGAATGTCATTCATGAAAAATTTTTAAGGTTTTCAGTAATACTGGATACTATTAAACAAAGCATAAAGTTCCCATGGTCTGTCTCCTCTCAAACCCCCATAACCCTTTGAGTCACAGTCTTTCAGTAGCACTATATTTACGATATCCATGGTTATTTTTATTTAATAAGTTACTGTGAGGATCCTAAATGATAATGTTTATATTTTATGCTAGTTATTCTACATATGCCTCTGATCCTTTGACGCCTCTTCACTGCCCTTTCTCTGTGTCCTATAAGGCTCATGTCTGTGGGATGCATCTTTTAGACTCAATTGCCGGCTTCATTCTGGTTGAATTTGGCCAATAGGGAGCAAGCCCTGGAGATCTGAGGGTGAGAAAAGAGAGAGGCTGACTGTATTTCACCCCCAAATTCCTCTGCATCAGTCCAGAGTGCCAGCTGACTGATACCTAGCCCATTCTTGGTATTCCCAGCCTTTGTTGAACTCTGTTGTCCATTTTCTCTCCCCTGGTCCCTTCATCCAACCAAACACAGCTTCCTGATACTTTTATTACTTCTCAATGTGTTGTCCCTTAACACAGCCCATCTGAAACATTTGAAATGAATTCTGTTTTTGCTGGGCCCTGGAATGGCATATATTTGGTATCAGGAGGGACCCTAGGGGGAAAAAAATCTGCAAAATGGGATTAAATGATAAGAATGTTATTTGGAGAACACAAGAGTGACCCCCTTGTCCAACAGCAGTGGGTCATAAGAAATACCTGGCCTGTGGGCATGGTGATTCCTTAGAATATCACAGCAGTGGTGTGGGGTAAAGTCCAGCAGAGAGCAAGGCTTTGGATCATCAAATAGCTGATAATATGACTGCTGTGGTAAAAGGGCACCAACAAGAACTGTAAGGGAGAGCAGAGAGCCCTCCCTCACGGGACTGTCAAGTGGACAAAATGAAAGTGATTAGCTCAGAGACCTCACCTCTCAACTCAAAGTACTTCTGGAAGTCATGAAAGCTTCTATGGTGATTTGAAAATAATCCAGGCAGGGAAAGCACAGCTGTATAGTTTCCTTGTGCTGTTGCAACAGATTACCACAAATGTTAATGGTGTAGTGCAGGATCTCCTGGCAGGTTCACGCTGGATTCTGCAAGACCAAAAAACGACAGCGGAGCTTTGTAAGGAGGGTTCACACCAAGCTTTATTCTTGCAGTGACAGATGGAGCACTGGAATTACAGCCACATCCACGAATCCATGCACCGTGCCTAGAGGTCACCTTTTTATACCAGCACAGACAATAGTGGCTCATTGCCTGTCCGAGTGCAAGCATGCACCTGCACAGTGGGCCAAGTGTTCCATAAGCCTGAGACAACACTGCACCTGTGGAGTGGGCACAGGTATGAGCCATTAAGGTGCATGCGCAGTGCATCAGGCAAGCGTTCTGGCAATAGTGGCTCCATTTTCCTCACAAATGGCTTGAAACAGCAACCATTTTTTTTTTCCAAACTAGTGTTAGGAGTTTTTATTTTAAATGATGCCTGCAAGATATTTCATTAAAAAATTAATTGTGCCAAAAACATAGTAGTGATGAATAGCCAATGGGCATGACTGGAATATACAGAAAACACAGTATTTTCTTATATGGATGGAAAAAAATGTTCAACTAAGGGGAGCAGATAGAAGACAAATACATATTAAATGATAAGAGTAATTTCCATTTCTCCAGAAGCTCTTGAACATAGTAACTCACTTTGTATTCAGCACATTATCAAAAGGCACTGACAGGATAACACTTCAAATGTAAAAATCAACTGCTTTTGAACTACTTCTGTTGAAGAGATATAACCTGAGATTTTCACTTTTTTTTTTTTTGAGAGGGCATCTCTCATATTTATTGATCAAATGGTTGTTAATAACAATAAAATTCTGTATAGGGGACTCAATGCTCAATGTACAATCATTAATCCACCCCAAGCCTAATTCTCATCAGTCTCCAATCTTCTGAAGCATAACGAACAAGTTCTTACATGGTGAACAACTTCTTACATAGTGAATAAGTTCTTACATGGTGAAGAGTACAAGGGCAGTCATCACAGAAACTTTCAGTTTTGATCACACATTATGAACTATAAACAATCAGGTCAAATATAAATATTTGTTTGATTTTTATACTTCATTTATATGTGAATCCCACATTTCTCCCTTATTATTATTATTATTATTATTATTATTATTATTATTTTAATAAAATGCTAAAGTGGTAGGTAGATGCAAGATAAAGGTAGAAAACATAGTTTAGTGTTGTAAGAGAGCAAATTTAGATGATCAGGTGTGTGCCTGTAGACTAAGTGTTAATCCAAGCTAGACAAGGGCAAAAAAACCACGGATGCAGAAGATTTCTCTCAAAACAGGGGGGGTGAGGTTCTAAGCCTCACCTTTGTTGATCCCCAATTTCTCACCTGATGGCCCCCCTGTGACTGTGCCTGTCTTAGGTTGTTCCTCCCTTGAGGAATCTTACCCATCTCTGGCTAACCAGTCATCTTCCGGGGCCATACAGGGAAATGTAAAGTTGCTAAGTGAGAGAGAAGCAATATTGTTTGAAAAGGTTAGCTTTTTACTTCTTTGCAGATTTATGCCCTGTGGCTTCTATGCCCAGCACTTGTCTCGAGGTATCTTTACCACATGGAGGAATTATGATACTCGGTAAATTCGATATGAGGCACGAATTCTATTTAAGGGTTGTAATTAGGAAGGAAGAAGAAAAGCTATAGGAGTAGCAGACGGAAGATAACATGGGAAGATTGATTATTTCTTTGACATATCTTCTTGTAGAGTAAGTTAAGCATGTATAGGTTTTAAACTACTAATTAAATTGTGTACACACATTAATATAATAGGAATACAGTTACATAACCAAAGCAGACCTATAATTACTAGCCATCTCCAGTGAAACCAAGAAAACCAGTTAGGCACCCTAGGCATTTGTGAAAACTTATCTATGATATGGTGGATATTGTCCAACTGAACTTGAACAGAGAGAAATCAGACAAATTAAAACAACCCATTCCTGGGGACTGTTCACATCCCATATATTCTTTTAACAGTAGATAATCTGTAGTCGTAAGATTTTGGAGCACTACAACTTGCACTTCTCCTAATTCTTGGTTGAGTTCCAACAATATAGATCCAGTCAAATTTGTTGTTTTACTGTATGCACAGGCCAGCTTAGATATCTCCTTCTTCATTTCAATGGCAAGTCCAGGAACCGGTGGGATGAATACAGCTACACCTGCAGCATTGCCTGGATCTTTGTTGAGGTTTTTTTGATGATCATCTTCTGGTATGAGTCTTCCAGAGAGTGCTGATGTTGGAAGTTCTTCTTCATATCGTATCTTAGTTCATTTTCTGGGTAGCCAAATTAGGCTTTGATCCTCTGTATAAACACAAACAGACCCTTTGCCCACACTTTGATATGCCCTTTATACCATTGTGTAGAACTCATTGGAGGTCACCACACAGGAACTGCTTTTTTTTTTTTTTTGTTAAGAGAAAGGAATATTATCAGAAAAATGTACCTCCATAGCCGATCATCTGACACCCTTTAAGTGATCAAATTAAAGATATTTAAAGCATGCATTAATCGTTGATTTACAGTTAGTTTTATCCTATCAGGGAGTAATCCCCCTTTTCTTTCTTTTTTTTTTATCATTAATCTACACTTACATGAAGAATATTATGTTTACTAGGCTCTCCCCTATACCAGGTCCCCCCTATAAACCACTTTACAGTCACTGTCCATCAGCATAGCAAAATGTTATAGAATCACTACTTGTCTTCTCTGTGTTGTACAGCCCTCCTCTTTCTCCCTCCCCCCATGCATGCTAATCTTAATACCCCCCTTCTTCTCCCTCCCTTATCCCTCCCTACCCACCCATCCTCCCCAGTCCCTTTCCCTTTGATACCTGTTAGTCCATTCTTGGGTTCTGTGATTCTGCTGCTATTTTGTTTCTTCAATTTTTCCTTTGTTCTTATACTCCACAGATGAGTGAAATCATTTGGTATTTCTCTTTCTCCGCTTGGCTTATTTCACTGAGCATAATACCCTCCAGCTCCATTCATGTTGCTGCAAATGGTAAGATTTGCCCTCTTCTTATGGCTGAGTAGTATTCCATTGTGTATATGTACCACATCTTCTTTATCCATTCATGTACTGATGGACATTTACGTTGCTTCCAATTCTTGGCTATGGTAAATAGTGCTGCAATAAATATGGGGGTGCATCTGTCTTTCTCAAACTTGATTGCTGCATTCTTAGGGTAAATTCCTAGGAGAGGAATTCCTGGGTCAAATGGTAAGTCTGTTTTGAGCATTTTGATGAACCTCTATACTGCTTTCCACAGTGGTTGAACTAATTTACATTCTCACCAGCAGTGTAGGAGGGTTCCCCTTTCTCCACAGCCTCACCAACATTTGTTGGTTTGTCTTTTGGATGGCAGCCATCCTTACTGGTGTGAGGTGATACCTCATTGTAGTTTTAATTTACATTTCTCTGATAATTAGTGATGTGGAGCATCTTTTCATGTGTCTGTTGGCCATCTGTATTTCTTTTTTGGAGAACTGTCTGTTCAGTTCCTCTGCCCATTTTTTAATTGGATTATTTGATTTTTGTTTATTGAGGTGTGTGAGCTCTTTATATATTTTGGACGTCAAGCCTTTCACGGATCTGTCATTTACAAATATATTCTCCCATACTGTAGGGTTCCTTTTTGTTCTATTGATGGTGTCTTTTGCTGGACAGAAGCTTTTCAGCTTAATATAGTCCCACTTGTTCATTTTTGCTGTTGTTTTCCTTGCCCGGGGATATGTGTTCAAGAATGGGTCACTCATGTTTATGTCTAAGAGGTTTTTGCCTATGTTTTTTTCCACGAGTTTAATGGTTTCATTACTTACATTGAGGTATTTGATCCATTTTGAATTTACTTTTGTATATGGGGTTAGACAATGGTCCAGTTTCATTCTCCTACATGTAACTGTCCAGTTTTGCCAGCACCATGAAACAGCAACCATTTTTTATCTTACACATCTGGAGGTCAGAAGTCTGAAATAAGTCTATTTGTCTAAAATCAAGGTGGATTAACAGGACCGTGTTCATTCTGGAGACTAGGGAATATACCTTTCCTTGCCTTTTCTAGCTTGTACAGCCCACCTCCATTTTTGGTTAGCAGCTGCTTTCTTCCTTCTAAAAGCCAACCAGTAGCATCTCAAATCTGTCTTGACTTTGACCTTGACTCTTATGCTTCCCCTTTTTATTTATCAGGATTTTTGTGATTACAGTGGGCCTATCTGAATAATCCTTACATCTCAAGCTAATTAACTTACTCATATCTGTAAAGTCCTTTTGCCATGTAGAGTAACAAATTCACAAGTTCTGGGCGTTAGGGTAGGAACATATTTGGAGGCTGTTGTTCCACATGCCACAATGACTAAGGATAAAGCCCCAAATCTAACTGTGTGATTTGCAAAACTGCAAGCCAGTTAAATACCTGACTCACCAAATCTTCTGTACCAAGATAGGCACCAGTTGGAAAGGCACGCAATCCTTAGGCCTGAAATGGGAACATTTTGGCAGACATAGACAAGTCTAAGAAGCACTTTCTCCCAAAGCCATCTAAGCCACTGATGACAGAAGCAGCCACCTCCCCACATGTCTAAGTAAACTGCATCTCTTTGATTAAACTCTTTCCTTAGTCATGCCCCGAGGAAGGTCTCTTATCCCTATTTCCAAATCAAGTTCTACCACTCATCACTCCCTCCAGGTTCATAAAAAATATCAGATCCTAGAATGTCCCGGAGGAAGAAAGGGTTTGGCAAACATGCTATCCAGGAAAAAGATAATGAATATGCCAAAAGGGTTTATAAGACCATGCTAATATATATCAATAAAAATCTGGGGAATACATGTATGAGTGATGATTTCTGATTATGATAGTCAAATATGATGGAACACAAGGTTAGATTTCTTTGCATTAAACCATGGGTGTTCTCATTGTGATTCTATTCATGTAAGGTTTGATGAGCAAGTAGTGACAGTTTGGTTGATTAATTGAAGCCTAGACTCAATAACAGTTTCTATTCAGTGTGTCTGAGATACGGGAATTTCCCTAGAATACTGTAGAGGAGGAAATCCAAAGGTTTAGGGAAATGGAAATGTTGAAGTGTATTAAATATGTGCAACATTTCAGCAACCATCACCATAGTATTGAGGGGGATTCAGAAGAAAGTTCCTTCTTGAAGATGTTAGGAAACAATTTGGTGTCCTTGTAAGGCCCAATGGTGACTGTCCTCTGTAGCCTACAGAAGACAATTGGGAGATGCTGCCACAAAACTGAGTTCACTGATTGCAGTAGAAACAAGGGCATCTCATATGGGCAGAGACCAGATAGTAGCACCTCAGCTTCAAAGATAAGATGGGAACACTTAATATAACAGAAAGAAGAAACAGAATTTCTGGAATAATCTGTGGCTGTGGCTAAGTAAACACAGTGTCCCTAATCCTGATGAATATGATTAGGACAAAACAAAATTCTAGGTCTGGTGAGTGGAAACATGACTTGAGTCACCATAGTAGAAATTCATTGGTTCAGATACAGTTTCTGAACATAAGCCAGTTTATAGGTCCTGTGCACCTTAATTAACAGGAAATCTGGTCGCCTGAAATAAGGAACTGAGCTATGACCACAAATTAGGTAATTTTCTTATACTCCTCAGGTTACTCCTTAGAATTTCTTTGTATGTCTACCTGTTTTGGTAATTTTTTTCTTATTGTAAGATTTTTTTTAGATTTATTTACTGCACAAGTAGCTTTTTCAGAAAGGGTAATGGGAAGCATGTCTTACCTTGCATATCTGAATGTATGTGAAATATGCTTTTATACTTAAAAGCTAGTTTAGCTGAATATAAAATTTCGATCAAAGCATCTTACCCTAAGAAGTTTACTCTTCCCTAAGGACTTCTGGAGACAGAATTATACTGTGTTTTAGTTGGATGTGAATCTGGTTCTTACTAAATTACAGGTAACATGTGGTTTTTCTCTCTTCCTGCATTCAGATTTTTCAGAGGGCTTGACTGGCACACCAAAGCTATCAGCTAAAGAGTTCACCAAGAAGGGAAACTAGCATAAATTTATATAAAATAAGAAATGAAATATTACATTTACAGAGGTGTGGAAAAATTAACCAACTTTTAAGATTTTAAAATACAAGTTAACACAACTCTTGTTTATCTTTTACTTGATATTGTAGGATGTTATTAGTGTAACAGCCATCCATAATCAATTGGGGAGTTTGCTAACAGTACATATATATATACCCTGGATTCATACCCTTCCCTTCCCCAAAAAAGTCTGAAGCCTGAATCTTTGCATTTAATATGTATCCCAGGAAATTTTTCAAAGTTTAAATTTTTCAAAAATGTCTTCAAAATTTAAGGACTATTTTCTATATTTGTCTGACTGAGTATGATCCACCAGGTAAAAGGCACTCAGTGAATATTTACTGAGTAAATATTCAGTATTTACTGAATACAGTATTTATTGGATATTTAACTGAATATTTACTGAATATTCATTAGTATTTAAATGAATGAAAATGAATGGATAAAAGCAAATTTAAAGGGAAACCAAAATCTGAGACCAATTGTCTCTGTGAGCAATACTTTATTTCTGTCTTCAGATTTGATGAACAAATAGAATATAACCAAGAGTGCAGTGTAGTAGTGTCGGGCCAAAGACGTATCAGCCTCTCTGAATCTCCTTCACCAACAAAATGGTAGCACTGCTTGCCATATTCTTAAAAGCCTGCTTTAGTTAATTTATGTCAATCTGCCAGCACACAGTAGCCACTTAAATAAATGGTGGCTCTTATTCTAGAAAATATTTATATCTTATATCTTAAAGATATAATCCAATGTACTTGACACTGTTGAGCAGTATATGTATCTTTTCATTCATATGTGAAGGTCAAAGTCATAAAATGAATTTGGACTTGTGCTAACTTGAGCATATTATTTTCAGTGACATTAATTTTCCTCACTATAACTTTGCCCCTCTGGTGCTAGCTGAGCTTTCGAAAGCAAGAAATAGGTTGGTGAGAAAAAGGAAAAAAATAAACACACTCTAGTGAAAAAGAGCTCCCCCTTTCTGTTCCACATTTTCTACAGTGAGCATTTATTATGATGATAAAAAGTGTTTCTAAAAAACTTAAGAAACTCAATTCAAATGCAGTCCCCAAAGTCAGAAGACTTCTCTAGACTTTCCAACTTAAAACCCAATAATACTACATACGTATCTCCTCATCAATATTTGGGGGATCTTTGATAAAAAGCACTTAGTTCTTTCCCCAAGCTCCACAGTGGCCAGCCCAAGGCCCAGGATGAGGAATGCAGCCGAGTAAGTGTACATGTAGAACAAAAAGAGTGCACTCACCTAGCTTAAAACCAGCCAAGATGCTTTGCCCTGAATTTTAAGCAGCACATGTGCCCTGGTCCATCCTGAGTTCAAGTTCAAAGGCATCAGGCCATTCTTATGGGTTAGTAGTTAATGAATCAAGCTGCTTGATTCCATCGGACATGGAAATCCTTCATTTCTGAGGATGTGCAAATTCATCTTTGGGTTTCCTACCAGTATCTCACCAACAGAAATGGTCTTGGTACCCTGTTCGATATAGGTTTCCAGGAGCTCCAAAAGGAAATTTTGAGTTAAGCTCCAGAATCTGAGTAGGCAGTGAAAGGGCACAAGTGTTTGAAGCAGCTGGATTCTAGTAAATTGCCAATAAATATAAGGAAGTGATATCATAGCAGATGCTTTAGTGGATGACAATTAGAAAAAGCTGGCCTGAAAAACTTGCCCATCTCTTTCTTAGGTATATCATCTAGTTATTAGTCATAAGCAACTGGGCAGAGTCATAGGTTCAGACATGGCATCTTGAGGATGAAGAGTTTCTCAAGAATAAATCGAAAAACTGAAGGATGCCATGTAATTTTAACAGTAAAACTCTGAGATAAGAGAAGGGGTCCCAAAGGTCACATTTTGCTGGGAAAGAAATATATGCAAATTTTACATAGCTTATGATGTAAACTACCTGGAGAAATACATGAAAAAATTAATATTACTAACTTCCACAGGCATGAGGATACTTGCACTGAATTTTTAAGTATTTTTGTTATTTTGCAAAAGATAATATCAGAAAAGCATTTCATACTAGTTTTACTAGTTTAGAAATAATACACGGTCCCAGCTTTATTGTCCCTCCATATGGGTGCTAATAGGATATATGTCAAAATAGAATCTAAATTGTTAAGAGAACTTACATAGGAAATTCAAATGTCCACTTGGAAAGCAAATCCTTGGGCACCTCTATTCAGTGATGGGCTACTTCAGGCTGTGTCTACACTTTATATAGGAAATGTGAACAAATATGTAGGAGGATAGAAAAATCTGTTGATGTTATTCTGTGTGGTTTTTCTAAGCTGATGAAGTGTAAAATCTCCCAAGAAGTATCAGAAGAATAGAAAGATTGGAAACTGATCATTTAGCCTATTGTAAATTGAGGCTTCTTAGAGAGTTAAGAGAGAACTTTGGCCTATCTTTCAGGGCTTTGGAGTGTCAGTGCACTGGCCTAACCCCAAAGTTTAGCACATATCTAGATTGTTCACCATAGAGCAAATAATATGGTCTGGACTGGTTTCCTACTGCAAATTCAGGATAGTCTTCAGGGGAAGTTTTTCTATAAAATGAAAGGAAGGTTCTGACCCCTGTGGGAGTAACTGTAAGGGACTGTTAGTGCCAGGATGAAGGCAGAGAAGACTTCAGTCAAAGAGAACA
Organism: Manis javanica; assembly: GCF_040802235.1. NCBI lineage: Eukaryota > Metazoa > Chordata > Mammalia > Pholidota > Manidae > Manis > Manis javanica. The sequence goes on from NC_133164.1 coordinate 25,378,665, forward strand.
GACGGCAGCAAACCCCACTGGTAAGCAGAATAGCGTGGCAGTTAAAGCTAGTGTGCAGAACTTAAGATAATACTTCACTACTGACATGACTTTGTCCTTGTGGCTAAGAAATTAATTTAAGCTGTTACAGAAGCCTTTATGTTTATCTTGGAGAGAGCATTTTATTCAGAAACAATGCCTCTAGAAACGCTTCAGTTTGCCAATCTGAGACTCACCAGTAATGAGACTTGATGCATCTACAACTTGAAGCCCTTGGTTCCAATTCACTGAAAAGTTTCAAGCACATATGGAAGGCTCACTCCTTCACCCTGGATATACAGCGTCTCACCAGCATACATTCTATTAAGTTATGGCCAGATGCCCTGCCTGCTCTTAATTTCAGTTGCCTGGGAAAAGCAATATAGACACTAAAGCTTTGTCCTCTTAATCAATGAGAGAATTGAATTGAATGGCACAATAGGGAGCACAGAAGTAATTTGGAACATTTTCTAAAGGCTGTAACCACTAATGACAGCAAACCAATTTCTGGGCTATCCCGAACCAAGTCAGTCAGTGAATGAAATTGGCATAGACAGTTTCACTGTCTAATAGAAGAGAAGATCTCAAAGAACAGAGAGGTGCTAACAGAAGTTCCCTTATTCTTAGACAAATGACAGAAATGACAAAGAGACCCAGGGTAAATTTCCTGAAATCAATGAAAGCTGCCCTAGAGCCTCAGTTCCCTGTTTGTGAGCATTCTTCACAGTAACCTTGATTAGGGATACTGGACTCTGAGTTGTGTGCCCAATATAAGCTATAGATCACCAACAATAGCATATATGAATATAATATGCTAGGCATTATCTGGACACATATAATAAACATATGCGTGGGAGGCAGCTCACCAGCAAACATGTTGTGTGGCAAACTTGTGTTAGATACAAGTGACAAAAATGTAACCTAGACATGCTATAGCAAAATATAGTGGGGGAAAGGAAGGAAAGAAAGAAGAAAAGAAAAAGAAAAAATGAAAGAAAGAAAAGAAATGTTTTCCTCATCAAACTGAAAAATCTAGGGATAATATCTTTTTCCTCTGCATCAGCTCCATTTTCAGGCAGACTTTAACAATGACAAAAGGCTGCCAGCAGTTCCAAGGGCTCTAGTTAAAGGTATGACTTCTTTCTCAAGGGGCGCTAATGACACGTCCAAAATTGAGCCTCACTGGCTTCACCTGGTCTCATTGCCATCTCTGAATTATTGTGGCTGGAGGGATGGAATTCTCTGATTGATTTCACCTGGGATATATTCCTCCATCTGGATGCAAAAGGGTAGGGTTAGTATAAAATTCAAACGAATGAGGAAAATTAGGGAACTGTTACTAATAAAAGGGAGAATGGATGTTATGTGGCAAAATGAGGTTTTCTGCTGAAGTGTGCGTAGACTTCATATCTCGGCGACGGAATAGATGAAGGCATCTTAGCCTCGGCCTCTTGCAGGAGTCCTGCCTCCCCCTCACTCATCCCTCCTCCGTCAAGAACGGATCATTGTAAAAGGCAGGAAATGGTGTTTGGCCTCACTTCTAATGGGTGGAGGGTTTTGGGTGTGAAGTTAAACCTGCGTGAATAGCGGTGGGAACTGCCCCCACACATTTGGCAGGTGAGAGGAGTCTGGAGCCAGTTGCCTTTGGTAACTGCCTGAGGAGGTGATATTACATTGGGATTCAGGGCAAAAGCCACTAATGATGAAGAATCTGCCTCAGCACAGCCATGCCCTCTGTGCATATCTCTCTCAGGCACATTGCATGTGGGGCAAGTGTGGGTCGAAGGAAGAATTCAAGCAGTTGATCTGCTGAGTCCTGGCCCGTATAGAGTTTCTTTTCACCCTTTATCATGACTTACAGCTGGCCCAGTTCCTGCAGTTCATATATGCTCAGGGAACATGAAATTAGGAGGAAAGTGCTCCAAAAGAAAGGAGACTCATACCTTAGGAAAGGCCTTGCTGTTTATCTAAAACTGCAAGAGCTGCTGCGCCTGCTGAGTAATCGCCCATGTGTAGCATGCGGGATCTGCTGTTAGTGGGGACAGGGATTTATTGCTCCTTCCAGACAGGCTCTCTTGGGGACTCTAAATGGTAAAAGCAGTGAACTTCCATATGGGCTGGGGTAGGCCCTAAGCAGTCTCCGCATATGGGATATTTTGGCCGTGAGCCTCCTCACCTTACTTTGAACTCTGCGTTTCCTTTCCTTTGCCAGCTGTAGCCTGCAGTCAGGATCAACGGTGGATTGTGGTAGGACTAAATGGAGGGATTCTTGTAGCCTGCTTGAAATATCTGTGAAGATCCATTCCATCACTAGTCAATCCATTAGATAAGCCGCGTCCATCAGGCACCCAGGTTTCTTCTTTTTTTCTGGTGTGTCCTCCGACAACATGACACCCATACTTAAGCTTCACTTCATAGTAGGAAACACCCACTGCAGCTCCACGTGCCACCTCAGCATTTCAAATACCAAGAGAGAGAAAGAATGGAAGAATAAAAATGCACACCTTCCAGCCATCGGTTCCCTTGAAGGGCATTTCCTGATTTTATAGTGAGTAGAGTCACACAGCCTCAACTTGCTGCTGGCCTGATAGAAATGTGTCTTCCAACTAGGTGCAGTGTGAACCTGGATAAAATTGGGTTCAAACCAACAGTCTCTGCCACAGGGTGCAGCTCCCCATCCCTTCAAGCCCTGGTTTTCTCGTTCTTTGATAATCTCCACCAAGAGCAGTAGGTCATTTCTTGAAAGAACATAGTAATAACAGTCTTTCGTGACCATTTATCAAAGACCATTCCTACTTTGTGCCAGGCATAATGCTAATCATTTTATATAGTGCAAAGTTTAACCTTTAGAATCTTATTAAGTTCATTTATTAGAGTGTTCCCATTTTAAGGATTAAATAGAGAGAGAGTCAAAGAAGAGTGGGTCCAAAGTAAGTTCTGAAATTCACACAGTTGTTACCAAAGCTGAGAATTGAACCCAGGCATCCTTGAATCCAATGCTCACACTTTATCCATTAGTCTACACTGTTTCCTTCATTAAAGATGTATAGGGGATATATTCTCTCACATCCACCTTTCAACAGTTATAGATATGACAGTCATGTTTGTGAGGCATTGCATTGAGAGTAATGAGTTCGTATCATTGGTTTAATTGGATTGCATCACTGTGCACTTAGAAAACTTGAAAGTGAGCCTGATAAATTGCTACTAGGAATCCCTCAGAGGTAATAAGAAATAGACATAGTGCTAAAAGATAGGGTGGTCATGTAATTTATTGTGGAAACTAGGACTCAGTTTTTCCAGGGCCAAAATCATAAACTAAGACTGTTTTGAGTAAACTGGAACATATGATCACATTTCCCAAAACTAGAGAGATAAATATATGATGTATAGAAAAAAGTAATATTATGTCTCAAACTGTAACCCTGGAAATTTTTATGTAAAATCACCAGATAATAAATACAGAAAATATTATTAACTATCTTCATAGTGAAGATAAAGATAAGTTCCCAGAGACCAAATTGTACAATTGCAACTATAACTCAGATATCACCTAAGGTCACATCAACCCCTTAATTACAGATGTAAGTTATACTGTAACTTATATTCATTCCATGCTTTGTGGAAACTCTCAAGCACTCAGCAAGTTTCCCGAGAACTCCAGAGGAGTTTCCACTACCTTGATCATACTGGTTTCAGGTTTCTGACTCCACATTTCTACCTGCTACAGTCCTTTTTCTTTCTTTACTACTCAGAGTAATTCTTTATCTTTTCACTGGAATCCATGCAAATAGAGAATGCAGTCTTCCTTAGTTTTACCCAAAATCAGCTAACAAACACAAAAATCAAGGCATATTCACACACTACTACTACTATTAGTTGTCTGTGTATAGAGCAGACACTGAAAACAGGTGAGCTGGAAGGAATTTACAAAACAATATGAAGAAAAGAATTGGATAAGAGTATGAATCTAGACTGCTTATGCCACTTCCTGCCTGTATGATCTTGGACACATACTTATAAAATAATAGCACCACCTCAAATAACTGTAATGAAGAGTCAACAGATAAGGCATGTTGTATTAGCACAATGGGCACAAAGTAAAAGACCAATAAATGTTAATTATCAATATTATTGCACTGTAGTTAAGAAAGCAAACAAAATGTAATCTTTATTCAAAAAAGTCCCTTGGATTGTTGACAATGACATTTAGACCATCTTTTTTCTCTTTTCTCTATCTGCCAACTGTAATCTATCTCTTCTTTCCCTTCCCTGCACTAAAAAGAGGGGGGAAAAGTCTTAGGTAGAGCAATTCTGTTTTCTTCAACATCCACTGGCAAACTAAATTCTGAAATTTCTGTTGTCCATTCTAAGATCCAACTGAGGCTAAGGGTGACATAATAAACACTTATGATGACCCAATTAAGTGTACAGACAGAACACCATCCTGGTCTAACTGTAGAGTATAAAAGGCTTTCTTTGTTCCTGTTATATAATCTCATTTCCTTCCTAGGCAAGATTTCTGGATTGATGTGAGCAAGATTTATGTTCACATAAAGATTTCAGAAGTCAGCTATTGCAATACCTTATCCTGTAATTGTACATAAAGAAGAAAAAGGCAACTAAATGATATATTTTAGTAAATTCATTGCTGTTTGATTATACCTAAAGAACATAACAATGGAATTGGTTTCTAACTAATAGTGGACTTTTGGAAATTGAGTTATTGGCTCTAAGCCTACTTGAGAACTCAGACCACTTTCAGATTTGATTGAATATATCAACAAAAAATGAACATGCTAATATGAATACATATTACATATCTATAGATAGAATATATTTATTTAGACTAGATTAGATAATAACAGATACTAATCATTTAATCTATTACCTAAATAGATTAGAATCTATTTATAGAATCTACATGTCTATAGATAAATGTATGTATTAAAAAATCACACAGGATACACAGACACACATATTTTTGTCAGGTGACTCAGAGAACACCGGAAACTCACGGTGGCTCATAAGCTCCAACCTAAAACAGTCGATCAAAAATCAAATCAAGAAATGAGAATGATCTTCTCCGGTTCTGTCAGTGTTCTAGCCAATGCAATATGGAAAAGAGCCTGAGCCTGGTTTTTACACATTTGAATATCAGTACATCCAAGGAAGTATTTGAAATGTAGAATAATGTATATTTTCAGTCATTAATGATAATGTTAAATATCACTAACAGGTTTTCTAGCAACCACCTAATGATCAGCCAAAAAGAGGGATGCGCTGTAGCTAAGCTCACTAATACAGTGTTCTCAAACAAAACACAATCCCTGAGTGTAAATTACATTAGACAAAAGCTCCGTGAGTGATACCACAATATTCTATGACAGCATGATATTAACTTCTGAGTCCAGCGTGCTTGCATGAAAATCCTAGCTCTGCCACTTGATGACTATGAGAGCCCAGCTAGACAGTTTCACCTATCCCAGCTTCATACTAATTTGAAACACTGAGGTCATGATGTCTTTAGGTTATAGTGTTAGGATGATTTTTAAAATAACATATATGAAAAAATATTGAACTATGCCTGGCACACAATAAGTGCTCAATAAATGACTGCTCTTTTTAAAAAACAAGCTGCTAAATTCTTAGGCCATTGTAAATCTATTGCAGTGTATATTATTATGATTACAAATATAAATATATTTATTATGTAATATCTATTAATATAGTTAGAAAATATTTTAAAAAATTTTTTCTTTAACTCCATTGAGGAGAAATACTCAGTAATGTTCTGCTAAATTATGGAATTCATCCAGTTGGCGATTGAGGGTAAGGATTGAAAAAGCTTAGTCAAGGCAGGCAGGAAGAGTTATTCAGAACAAATCTGTGAGTAAAAACTAGATATGAATAGACACATACAGCTAAGGGTGAAGGAAATCTAAGGGTCAGAAGGCAAACAAACTGTGAAATAAACAGATGTACTTGGACACCAGAAGGGAGGACAACGAGGTAGTTTGAGCATCACTTACGAAAGAGCATTTTGAACGAGTTGAACAGGATAAGGCAAAGCAAACAGGAGAATAAATTTGAAGGGACAGCAATAAACATTATCTTGATTCCTAAACCATCCTTGCTTCAGTCAGTTTTTATATGCGTCTTGGTAAGGACGTGTTCATCCCCATGTATGGCCTGAATGGAAGCCTAGAAGCTAAGCGACAAGCCCTAGGAGAAGGACAGAGAACTGATGACCAGCCACACAGTGTGGGGGATGGTGATCATGCTGTGAAGGCAGCAAGCTCTTCTTTTCATAACTAGAGGACAATCTAGTCATTTCTTTCATGCCTTAAAGTGCTTCCTCCAAAACTCTTTGAGTTCTAAAGGCATTTATGTCATTTGCCTTCTTACTTAAGGATCAGTTCAGAGTAATAATGCTTAAATAATCATAATAAACAATATATTTTTGAATTTCATGGCTGGGTGTGACAATACGGAGTAGGACAGACATCCTAAATATAACAAAACATTATGCTCAATTTAATCAAAATCATACGTGGTGTATAGCACTTGGTAGGGACTTTGAATATTTTAATGTATTTTGAAAATACAAAAGCATTAAAAAATTGACCAAATGAGAGCCAGTTAATATGTTTTAGAAACTGAGCATTCTTTTTATAGAAAGGAAAGCAATAAAATATATAATAATTCAGCTCGACATCTTGTAGTCATTGCCTTCATTTTTTTTTTTTCTGACCACTATTTCACTAATTTTTCAGAAACTCGTTTGTCCCATCTGGAGTGTACTATAATGTAGACCCCTGGTCTTGAAATGAAGTAATGAAAAGAGCAATTACCTTGAAGTCAGGAGAAGTGTCTTTAAGTACCAGCTTTACTATTTGTCGGTATATGACCATATATATTTCACTTAGCCTCTGTGCTTTTCAGTTTTTCACATAGAAAATAAAAGGAAATCATTCTGTTCATGTTTTACAACTTTTCTAGCTTAAAGAAATGAAGAAAAAGAGGAGGAAGAGGCAGAGGAGAAAAAAAACAAAATCTTGGTTAATATTTTCAAAATCATTCAGTTGACTATTCATATAGTATACTCTTAGTGTTAGAGTTTTTTAACTATACTTTCTTTTACCCCTAAGGGAATCCTTATTTTCTTCTGTATATGGCTGTCTCTCTTTCCAAGTTTTCTTGTCTAAAAATCATGTTGGAGTTAGACAATATCATTTTATGGCTGATAAAATTAGCCTGAGATAGGAAATAATTCACTATGGCAACATGAATAAATCCAATCAGTGATAATACATGTAACCATAAATTCCTTATGTCAGTTATTATGGATTTTCACCTCAAGATATCTAATATTTTTAATAAAAGATAAAACAGAGGTGTAGTTCCACATATTTCTGTGTAATTTCAAAATACTCGATTCATTATATTAAAAAAGTACTTGGATTGCTAGAATTTGTTAAAGCAGGATTTTCCCTGTCAAGTCAGAAGATGGACTGCAGGAAATAAATTATCAACCAGTTGGTACACATTTTTTCCAAGTCTTACTCATAACTTCCCTAGCTGTCATATCACATAACCATGCTTTACCTGTAAATTAAGCTCTCCTTTTATCAAACTCAGCTGAGGGTTATTATATCAGTTTTCATGCCTCTCTAAAAATGGTACTAAATGTGTATTTATATCGCAAATGGAAAATCTGAGAGTGAAGGACATTTTCCATGTGGCAGTCTCATAAAACTATCACTTTTAACAAACAACTTGAATTCAAGAAAAATTTGCAAAAATCTTTTAAACACTTTAATGGTCTTAGGAGGAAGTGCTAATATGGGGTCTGTCTGCTCTGCTGCAGCTGCTTGATTTATGAAAGCATAAACAACCCTGACTCATTCTAAGGAAGTCATAATTACCATATGGAGTGTTAAATGTACAGACACTTCGTAAGGACCAATGCAGTAGCTTAAATTATAGTCATTATGCTATCTCAAATCCCAAATCTTGCTTTAATGCCTACTGAGGAGGAAAAAAAAGAAGCCCCCTACTCAGTATCTTTCACTATCAACTTCATTGCATCTTGAAAATAAATATCCATGGAGACACTTTATAAAAGAGGTAGGTAAAAACTAACTAGTAAAGTGAGTTAAATGGTCACTTCCTCAAATGTCTGATAATGGCATTCTTAGCCCACCTACTTTATGCTGTGCATTATGCTACCTAGTAAATTTGTTGATATGAATACTATATGGACAGGCCCTTTAAGGTGCACAGTGTAGTGAGAGAGGCAAACAGCCAACCATTGAAATAGCCATAGTTGTGATTCTAATCAATAGTTAAAATGCTGTTATACATATAATGAATAAAAAAAGCTAGCAAGCAAGAATTTTCTTATCTGTATTCCGAAGAAGTGTTTATCAGCATTATATCTCTTTCATCAATTGTCCAGCTGGCCGTTTGGTGTCTTAAAAGGCAGTTAACCTTTAATCAGCATCTCCTTGCATCCAGAGTCTATTCTGTATTGGAGCACAGTATCTGAACAAGTCGCAAAGATTCTTGGCTATTCCACTAAGGTGTCTTGGAGCCAATGGGAACCCACTGATAGTTGTCAAACAACACTAGAAAAGACTTATCTACTGCTTATGGCGTGCTGGGTTATCATTAAGTATAATAACCCATTTAACTCTAACAAACTCCATGAGAGGCACTGCCATTACTCCTGTTTTGCAGTTGGGTAAGGTGAGGCACAGAGAGCTTAAGTAATTTGTCTAAAGCCACACATAATGGAGCCAGAGCTTAAATACGCTGGTTTCCACTACTGTAATTCTCAAACAATAAAATGATATCAGAACTGAACTGTGAGAAAATATGGCATCAATGTGTAATATGTATCTGAATAGACATAGAACTGGACAGAGGGCAACTAATTATAGAAATAGAACCATATTTATTTACCAGTTATATTTATTACACAGAAAGTAATATGTGTAAGAAAACATATGAAAGTGATTTCAGAGATTTTGATGACTAATTGGGTATGGAAAACAGAAGAGAAAAAATGGAATATTACTAAGAATTTGAGCTTTGAAAACTGGGAAGATATCTTAACAGAAAGAGATGAGTAAAGGGTGGTAAGAGTGGAGGACAGACAAGTGCACAAACTTCCTATCACCAGGAGGGAGCTGTGTAGCAAGCTCAAGTTGGGTGCACAAAGTACAATTAGCCATGCTGCATCTGCTAACTTCCTAGATTCTGTTTGCTAGATGGTTGGGCATAGATTAGAAACAAGTTTCACGAAGTATTTTCACAGATATCCTATTGCTTTGGACTATTTTCCAATTGCATGTGTAAATATGTGTTTAACCTTAAGGAACTTTACTGACACACAAGGTATTTAACATCCTTCAAACTAAATGTTTCATGGGGAAGATCATCACAGCTTGTTGTTCTGTGACATAATCCATCACGTCCCTCTTTAATTCCCTTGCATGATGACAATCGGTTTTGACTTTCAGAAATTATTATAGGACTGAGTAAGAAGCGAGGCTAAGTGAATCACAAAGGGAAAAACCAGCCATGGGAGCGCAAAATCCTCTCCAGGTAGCCAGGTGGTCTGCAAACGCCTGCTAGAACTTTCTCTTCCATTTGGCATACAACATCTGTTTCTACAGTGAAAGGGTGTGAAGAAAATGACTCAAGTGGTAAGCACTGACATATGCAGGGGAAAGGAAATGATTTATTTTATATTAAGATTGTTACTGTTGCAAAAATAAAAGCACAACCTGAATATGTCTCTGTAAGACTTGTATAATATGTGTGTGTGTTTAAGAGAAAGATGGTATATTTTTATTAAATCATAACACAAAAATACAGGGCTCTGAAAATGTAATTAGCATGATGAATAAAAACAGGGGGCCTATAAAAATTTATTTTCTGAAATAAAGGTAGGATTCTACCAAGAGTTTAGAAGGGAAACTAAGAAAGTATAAATTATTCATTTGCATCTGCTAGAAATGTTATATGTGAAAGAATCAATCAATATTTACTAAAGAAAATAAAAATATTTTAAATGTTGATTATAAATTATCAGTATATTAATTTAAGAATCCACTGATTACATTAGGCCTTAACTATGCAGCTATTGGGATTACTGAAAATGACAGCATTTCTGTCTGAAGTCATATCAATTATATTAGCCTCAGAGAATGAGTTTATGGAAAACAGGAAAAGACAGGTAATGTAGGATAAACATTGATCTTCAGACCCAGAATGGACACTAAGTGTCAAACAGTTCAAACATTGTTTTCACAAACAAAAGTTCCAAGTGTCATAGAGGTGAAGTGACTTTCCCAAGATTATAGAGCTAGAAATGTCAGGAAGGAAGGTCAGTTTGGGAGATTTTTTGCAATAGTTAAGTGGAGCACTTTCTTTGAAACTGCCATATGAAGAGAGAAGAAGAATGTTATATTGTCATTGTCCCAGAATGAAAGGCTCTGGGTGAAGAATTAGGAATAGGGATGGTGGGGTGGGGGGACAATGATTCATATACACCATATGGAGAGTATATTAAATCACAGAAGATAAGAAAGGACCAGAAAACAAGATTACAGTAAACCAGCAAAAAGCAAATGTGACAATGTTAGTTAATAATTTATTAAAATCCCTCTTATAAGAAACAGGCTTTTCTAAAATCTAAGGACATGCTGTACTCATTGGTACAACTTAATTGGGTGGATGCGAGGCAGGAACCCAGAGGGTACTTCAGTTTTACTTCCCTTTCTAAGTGAAAAAAGACAACAATAAACAATATTAAGTCAGCTATCTTAAGGAAGGCAGCATTGATATATTGTTTTCAACTATTTGGAAAAAATATTTACCTGGCAGGGATGGAAGAGAGGCACGGATAAGGGAAAATTCTTTCTTTGATGATACCGCTTCAAAATTAGAAACCATTGGCAGGAAGAGAAATAATGTGCAAAAAGCAATAACAAAATTATTTCTTCTTACATAATTTCTCAGGTTTTTTTATAGAGCGAAACATGGAACAAAAGGCTTATTGATGAGTTTTATATGATCTAACATCTTGGATAGCCACCGACCTCCCAGTCTCCTCCGTCCTCAGGACCTCGCGGGCCGTCTGTATCACTGGGCTACCATTCCCTTCATGCATTTGACCCCTGTCCCTGACACGACCACATCTGTGTTATCATGGTGTATAGTGTATAGGAAGTATCTCACAAAGTTAAATTACTAAGCTCAAAAGTACCTTTTTTATCTTGGAAATAATAATGTTATATAATACACTTGTGATAATAATAGTTGTCACACATTTGTCACACATTGACAAATGAGATGAGGTGGTATTATCATATAAAGAGATGCAAGAGGGAAAGTGGTTAAAGTACTATCCTCAGAACTAACGATGCCAGAGCTTATGTAAGTGCTTTCAAGGTAGGGAAAATAAATGAAAAGCAGATTTTTCCCCTAACAAAATTGCCTGTGGGTAAAGCAGAGGTTCAGGAAAACAGGAGGTTTCTAATATATTAACCACTGTTCAATGTCTGGCAGCAATTAGGAAAATAAACAGGATCCTGAGTTGAATTAACAGCACCAGTTAAACTTCCCTGCAAATGCACTTATATTGATAAGTAGTAGAGCAACATCTGGAAAACTATTCACAAAAATGATGCCTGATATTTCTGATATTCTCAAAGAAAAGAAGCAAAAAAATAAATAAATAGAAATAATAAATGGGTGGGAGGTATGAGCTTTATACCAAAAGAGAATTCTGACTTGTGCCACTTTACACAAAAGTCAGATCAACCTGTTTAAATGTTTAAAAGGTACGATTATCTTTTTAGTCAATTTTTGTAGGCAAAGAGCTATTTTTAAACATGGGCTAAGACATGGAAATTCAAAAAATTCTATTTAAGCTAGATACTAGAACTGCACAAAACTGAAAGCGAGGTAATGATATTGCACCTAATATAACACATTTTTGGAAAACTTGACAGAAACAGTATTTTTAAATCATATCAAATTCTTAATATTTTCAACAATCACTTGCTTATAGAATTATTTGATGAGGTTTTTTTGTAAGTAAAGTATCCACTGTAATAAAATAATTCTCCTTTTATTTGTTTCAGCTGCACATTAGAAATTCAAATTAAGAATACGTTAAATTAAAAAGCTTATTGTAAGTCATTTTTCTCAAGTCTAGAAAATATTTCTCTATAGAAATCAAAGTAATGGTAGTTTGGTTTCCAAAGTCCTCCGTGGTCTCTTAACCTACTTGCTCAGAAATACAGTATCAATTCCATTATAACAACCTAACTAACCAATTTTTCCAAACTTGAGAAATGCATTGTAAATTCTAATTCAGAAGGCTAGGAAGCCCTTTCCTTTTCATGAATCACTTCTACTCATCTCTCCCCAAAATAAATACCTTTAATTAAAGATTTTATTACTAAATTCATCCTCAAAAATGAAGGCACTTCTTTATGACATGCACTCTTTTTCTATAGTGGGAAAAGGAAGGAGACAACAGAAGACAGTGAAATCTTCCTGCTCAGAGCTTCCAATGCCATTGTTTATTCCCCAAACGTATACTGAGAACCTCCTAGATAAACAACCCCAGAGCAGGCATTATGGTACTCAAGGAAAGCAAAGATCAATTGAATATGGAACATACCTTCCAGCCATCTAGTCTAATCTGGAAATAGAGATGACATGTACACAATATGATGATACAACATATTATGCCATAAGTTATGTTGGAGAAGGAAGAACTTTAAATGCTGTTCCAAAGAGATTGGAATTTACGGACATCAGGGAGCCATCAAAAAAGGCTGGCGTGTGTTTGTTTGGGGGCAGTGAGGAGTTACAAGATAGGCTTCAAGAAAAGTACTTTAAAATCCCAAGCATAATGAATTGAAAAGGATGGTGGTGTCTTTGGGAGAAATTGATGCTGGGAGACCAGTTCTAAAATTTGAAATCATAAAGACCAAATAAGACGGCACAGCACTGGATTTTGGAGATGAGGAGAAATATTTAAGAAATGTTTTAAACTCTTGACCAGGCAAAGATTGAACTATAATTCAAAGTGAAGAGCCATACAGAGTAATAAATTAAACAAGGTTCTCAAGTTGAGCACAGATAAATAGAAAGAGTTGTTGGTTTGGATGGAAAAATGAGCTATAAAATGATACACATATTTTATTTCAGAAGTTAGTAAAATAGAATTTATGATTACAGGGGTTTCAGTTAAATTCTTAATGCTGAATGAGATTATGGGAGAGAGAAGGATTTAGAGAAATGCATGTATCTAAGAAGTCTTGGAAACAAGTGATGAAAATTAAGGCAATGTGTCAAAGAAGAACTTGAAGAGTTTTCCTTCTGGGAATCGAAGGGAAAAGAGCATGTCACGGAAGTGCTTGGCCAATAAATAAAATGCCACAGAATGGTGCAGGAAGGTAAGAAAAGAAAAAGAACCAGTAGAATCTTTGAATAGGACCCATTCTTATGTCGTGTATTACTTCCAAACTTGTCTGCCTCTAGCTTATTTTTTTAATAGAGTTTATTTCTACCATGCATTGTACAAGATACCAGTTTTACCTTATTGATGAAATAATAATTCATTAGGTTTAATAAGTCAGCTTTTACTTCATTAAAGTCTATGTCTATGCTTCACAGGTTTCTCCAGCACATTATCCAGAGTGCATGGGATACAGCCTGGGCTGTAGGAAAAACTGAATAATGGCATGCTGGCCAAAAGTATATTGATGGAGGTATGGTTGGAAGTAAGAATGAAAGGTGTTTGGGGAACACTGAGAAAATAGAGTAAGTAGAGTAACGAGTAGAATAAGGAGTCTATTTGAACAGTCTGGACTTTTTGAAGATATAATATATATGCTTTATAATAACAAAGATTAAGAAATGAGAGTGAGATAAGATAAGGGAGTTTTAGAAAGCAATGTCACAGGTTTGCTCAATCTTACCTCAAAATTCATTAGATTCCATTGCACATCTTTAAATCTTTCACTGTTAGGTATATTCATTCACCTTGTCCTTATTTCACAACATTTTCTGAAGTCTGAATCCCATTTCTTCAAAGTATTAGTTTAAAAAATCAATCATTCCTTTAAATATTACCATGTTTTCAAATATAACTTGGAACCTTAAAAGCCTTTGGCTAATGAAAAGCCACATACAGTAATTTTGAAATCCTACCAAAAATCCTTGTGCCAATATATGCAAAATATTCCTACAGGTTACCAAAGCTACATTTAATAAAAATATAAATCCAGTAAAAGTTTCTAATAATTCTGCTTAATTAAAATTTTACCCATGTATAATGAATTATTAGGAAATATTCCCTTATTTCTTCTTACCAACACCTACATGGCATGGCTCTGCCCTCACCTCTGCCCCACTATTACCTTATTAATAAGTTATGTGTGTTTCTGACAAGGTAAATTAAAGCCAAGTTTCTGTGTTTTTCTGCCCTCCTTCTCACCCTTAACCTAAACTTGGCACTATGGCAGTTGGGAAAGGAGGATGATGTCAGCTCTTCTTTGAACTTTTGAGTCTCTTCCTTTCAATTTCCTCCGGTGTTTCACCCATCTTTGGTTTCTTTCTTTGGCTCTTGGAGGGTAACCAGCATGACAGGATAAATGAATTCCAAGGGTTTAACCTAGAATCATTAAAACCTGCTTGAGCTTCTAAGACAAATTTCAGAGCAGCCTTGGACTTCCAGCACTCAGCCCCAGCAACTGAGGAGCAAAGGCATTTCATTCTTGGAAGCTTCATGATAAATGCCTTGGTTTTCTCTTTTGGCTTTCTTCGAGTTAATTTCCTTTTCATACATCTGCCCCTCTAAGAATCCCCAGGACAGGTTAATTGAAGTGGAAGGTTTTGCTATCCAACCGTCAATATTACCTGTATTTCCCAAGAATACTTGAGAAAACAAATACTTGTAGCACCAGTCCTCTGTGGATCAACATAGATTAATTGTGCTTCTCCCTAAATCTTTCCATTTCCTCAAATTTGAATATTTTAGATCCAGATTAAATGTTATAACTTTAATGGCACATTCTTCTATGCAAGCAATATCCTTGTGTTAGAAAAACTTGACTACTCTTTGAGATTCTCCTAACCTATTTAGATGGATAATATGTGTAAACTTCGACATGATTTTTAACCTGGCTCTGTTTCTCCTCTATTTAAAGGATAAATACAGCTTGTGTTGAACTTTGTTGGTTTCTTTTCCCCTCATGCACTGTTAATCAACTGCAACATCAAATCCTATGTATATAGATGATTTTGTAATTCAGTGAGCTTTTTTTCCACTTTTCAAAATCTAATCAAGTTTTCAGCTCACTTAACAAAGTTGTAGTTTATTTCCTAACTGTAGTTTTCCTTCTTACTCTTAATGAAACCTGACTCCCAGATTGGGAAGTCAATCCTATGCAGGATGAGACCTTATTTGTGGTAATCTGGTTAAGTTTTTCCTCCACCTGATATTATTAGGATAGAAAATCCCCTATGTAGTATAATATGGGTTTGAGTTTTCATTCACCTTTGTTTGTTTGTTAACTAATTCCACTCACTTCTTGTGGTCAAGTCATAGGCTATAGTTAAATTTTATTTTTTACTTACTATCCACTGGAAGTCCTTAGTCAGAAAAAATGATCACAGAAAATGCATCTTTGGATGTTCTGGAAACAAGCCAATCAAATTACTATGGTTACTTTCAATTTTTGTTAATTTATCTTCTTTCTCACCCTCTCTTCACCCAAGTCCAAAAAAATCACAAATAAACAAACAAGAGCTTATTATTTGAGAGTACACTGTGGCTTGGTTTTCAGAGAACTGCCCCCTGAACTTCAGAGAAGTGCATCCTGTCACAGTTGCCTTCTTGTACCTTTAAATTGGTAAAGACAGTAATGAAGAAATGGACAAGACTGAAATAAAACAAAAACAAAAACCACCACAAGGAATAGTATCTGGCTAACCAGTGCTGTTACCACCCAGATCTGTCTGGTAGCAGCAGTCAGAAAACTAAAAACTTACACATTGAAATCCTACCTTTTTTAATGTGAATTCATCTTGACCTTAGGAACAAATCTATTATTACCAAAACCAGACTCTCATGAATCAAACACCCTGGGATTAATTTAGTTTCAGGGCCTGATTTCTCATGGATAAAATATTTGTTTGAGACTCCAGAGTAATTTTCATTCACAAACCTTGTCCAGGCAAACCAGAGATGGTCAGGGTCATGAACCCTGAAGTCCACTTATTTCCTGATTCATGTGTGAAAAACACAGAGTATACAATCCAGGCAAATCACTATATAATTGTTAGTTTTGGAACTCACATGTGAACAGCACAATGCATCCTATACTGTCATCGCCTTGAATTCCATATTTCCCATCTTTGAACTCCCACAAGACAATAAAGAGAAGAGGTAAGACAGTTTTTTGATAAAATCCCACCTGACCTCACCAATCTGATAGCCATGTAAATGGTATACAGAAATAGAATGGAGACAAAAAATCATAGAATTCTATACAAAAGAATGCACTTTGTTTCTACCCAAATACTGATGCTCATTCAAGATAATGGTGTTTCTTCTTGGATGTTGTAGATATCTATAGAATAAAACAACTTAGATAAATATTTCAGATAAAAAAGATTCTATTATATTTCTTGACTTGGTAAAATCAGTACTCTGACAATTTTTTTATATCCACAGCAAATAAAGGGATGGGATAATGTAAATATATTAATTTCATTATTAATTTCACTCATTCAATGACCAGGCCATTAATCACAGGAAAGGGGGAATCAATGTACAAACAGCATCTTTCTCAAAGATCAGGGAAACTGGTACTACGAGTACACAAGTGTCAGATCAAGGTAGAATCAATAGTAAATAGGAAACTAGGTTATGTTCATCAATCCAATTTTATAATAAGAAAAACAAGGCCCAAAATAATGAAATTGAGTAGTTACGGTTAAACACCTAGGAAGTGACAGAGCCAGATTTAAGTAAAGGCTCAGTCTTCTTACTTTCAGTACAATATTCTTCCCATTGCATTGTAAAAGAGATGGAGTGGCCATTTATCATCTTGGGCTGCATTTTGTTCTGCCTAGAGAGTCCTGCACCTAGTTAGACACAGGACATCTCCCCTAATTGAGATTTAAAATACCAGGTATTTTTTTAAACCTCCCATGCAGTGAAGGTATGGGTATGTGAAATCAGCAATCAGATGCTCTCAGTACAGACTTCAGAATAGAAACAAGTTAGGCAAGGAAACCAAAGTTTTGCAGAACTCAACCTGGTAAAAGCAGAGGCACCAGAAACAGACATGTCCAGAGTCTGACATAGCCATCACATGGTTCTGGAGGCAAGGTCCAGAGTTCAGCCACTGACAGTGGATTCACAGAGCTGTGGTTCTCTGTCTACCTGTGGTGGCAGGGGTGTCTTCACAAGGCCAACTTAGAGACCTAATGTGGGGAATGTCTTAGATATGGAACAAACAGGAAAGCTGAGAGATGGCCCACAAATAAACAAGTCACAGAGGTCATTCAGCCTTCTACCTCAGCCCAGTGCAGTGCTTTTTCCTTGCCAAGCAGGCCTCAGGGCACATGTAGTCTTAGGTCTCCTACAAGCTGTACAAGCTGTAGATCTGGCTGGAGTGTGATGTGAACAGCCATTGACTCCATGGGACTTTGCTACATGGGGCTGGGTAACAAGGAGTAAAATTAATTAGTTCACCATGTTTTTCTTGTTTCAGTTTTCACACTTTTTTCTTCTTAAATATGTGTTAGAAACTAGTAAAAAGTATGATGAATTCAGAAATGAAAGAATAGCAAAAGGAAAAATAATTAATATCTGACTGTACCTACACAGTCAATCTGGGTGGGATGGGGAATACCAAACTACTTCAAGAAATTTCATAGCTCATAGGCCAGTGACTGAGATTAAGCAATTTAACTGTGTACAGATCATTTCGTTTGCCATTTGCAGAACTGTTCCCAACAAATGACTGTCATCAATCCAGCCAGCCTAAAAATAGAAGTTTGGAAGATGTAGCCATTGAATCAAACCCCCTACTTTGTTGTGTTTTGTTGCCCTGCACGTGTGTAAACAGCTGCCATTTTCCATGGAAGGTGCTGATGCCCCATCCAGTGGGAATTAAGACCCCTTTCTGTGACAGAAATATCTTTATCATCCAAAATAACATTTACTATCTCCAGCTTCTCTGGGCTTTCTTAAAAAGTAATCTGTGTTTTTGTGATTTATAATACAAATTTATGTATTTGGTCTTCATCCCTTTCTGGCACAGGACTCCCAAAACCCTTGGAATTTCCTAAGTGAGGAGACCCACACAGGTGTCTGTTGTTTTGTTAATAAGGTGACTTTGGACTGCACTCAAGGATAGGGACTGATTGCCAGGAGAATCATCCTTGTGATTAGAGGGTTTGAAGTTCCAGTCCCACGCCATGACTGTCCTTTCAGAATAAAATCATATGCAAATGACTAAAATATTCCTCTGAGTTCTGTGAGTAGCTGTGGCAAATTAACCAAACCCAAGGATGGGGTTGATGAAACCTCCAATCCATAGCCAGTTGGTCAGAAGCGTAAGTGACAATTTCAGCCTACATCTAGCATCTGAAGTGGGGTGAGGGACAGTCTTATAGGACTGAACCCCTAACTTGTGGAGTATGATCCTATCTCCGGATAGTTAGTGTCAGAATTGAATTAGATTGTGGGATGCCCATCTGGTATCTGAGAATTGCCTATTGGTGTGGGGAACCACTCACACACATACACATATTAGAATTAGTTGTAGAAGCTTTTAGATATTTTATCTTAAATGTATGGCTTTCCTACTCTAGAAAACTAAAGATTAATAAATTTATCTACTTGGAGTAAGTTTGTATATGGGCTTTAACTTATCCTATCTCCAGGAACACAAAACAAAATAAAAGAATCAGATTGGTAGAAGCTAAACCTATATTAAATACATATGTGATTACATTTGTTTCATGTTTCTGTAAACCTGGTATCTTTTCTTTTATCCTGGATTTTTGTGGATTTTAATTTTTAAGAATGCCTTAGACTTATTTTTTATAACTTCCACAGTGCCTAATGTAGTATCTTGCATGTAGACATTTAATTATCAACTAGTTCAATCAAGTCTTGATGCAAAATGTCAATCCATTACCAAAATTATATTCAACTACCCTTTCAATTTAACAAATTTCCATTTATAAAATGCCAAAATAAGTAAAATAATCAACATGTGGCAAATTATACAGCCAAACTTTCTACATTAGCAAGTCTAGATTGTAGCAAGGGACCAATCATGAGTATTCTTCCTTATTCAAAAAGAATGTCATCTGAAATTATCTTTTGTAAATCTAGTTTATTTATATAGTTTATATAGTTTTATATAGTTTACTGCTCATTCTAACAATATTCACCCTTATATTAATATTTTGTCTGTATTTTACCTATTTACAAATTTCAGTGCTGTAGTGTTTGTTGTTGGATAAGTCAAAGAGCATATGAATTGGAGATTATTTCAACAGTACAAAAGAATTTGTCTTATTATATATTAAAAATTTTACATATCTTGATATCTGTATCATACTTCACATAGAAGGCAACTGATAAATATTTTAGAATAAAAAATAAATATATTTGTATTAAATAAATTATTAAGCAAAAATGGAAGTCAGAAAACAGCATCATCATTTATTAATTACATAACCACTATTTCAAGGAAGTTTCCTTGTATCATCAAATTGTCCCTACAAGTTAGATCTTAACAACTTCATTTTAGACCAGAGACATTAAGAATGTGTAAGATTAAGTCCTAAAAACAGTGAGGAGTTAAGCAAATATTCAAATAATCTTAGGTCTTTTTCATACAGCTATGAATTTTAGTGGCCTTCTTGCAGAATTTAATGAATATTACATATAGAAATTTCATACAAAGGTATTTTCATCCCACACACAATCCTACCACTTTGAATTATATTAATTGTGCTAAATAGAATAAACTATCTCATCTCCTAATCACTTTGAGAGGTGAAAGGAAATTATCTATGTCACAAGGACTGTAAGGAAGAGAAAAATTTGTTTGAATTCTAATGAAGACTTTCTGTATCTGAATTTTCCAAGAATAAAACATCAAGGGACATGCTTCCTTGGCTTCCAGTCACATCCGTAAGCCAGGTGCAAATGGACAAATACTGCATAATTCCCCTTCTATGAGATATCTGTCATAGTCAGAGTCACAGAAAGAGAGAATACAGTAGTGGTTGCAGGCAAGTGGTTGACAGCATAACTGCAGAGTCAAAGAGTGAAACAAGGAATGCAGGGGTCTATCCACTAAAAACATAGCATATTTTAGGTTATTTGTTGCATATATGTACATATCACACATCTCCTCTTAGATACAGACAGCATGAACATAAGTCACAGCTTCTATATACTATATAGGTACTATGCTAATAAACTCATCCAGTCTTTCCTATCTGTTAGGTCTAGCAATTGACCAATGAGGAGCTGGCTTAGCAAACTAAGGCCAAAGAAATATATGCTGATGCAAGCAATGATTGTAACCACAAACCAAAGTTACTTAACTATCTTGGCATTTACCAGTCATTTATTGTTTTCAACAGTGACCCATGCCTGTACTAAGCACTTTTCCTGAATCCTCACATCCTTTTCCATGATGCTCCGCCCCATCCTCAGCCTTGCTTCTTTGTTTGAGCTCTGTTCTAATCTTCCTCCCCTCAATTCTTCATTGTTTAAACTTCAAACTCCTTTGGGAAACTCCAGATATTATGGATTTAGCACAGGATGGGCAATCCTTCACCCAGGATAATAGAATTGTCTCAGAAACCCACAGCTCTACAAGTTCCAAAGTTTGAGTATTGGAATCTGAATTGATAACACATGGTGACTGTGGTATATGCTGGTGGAGCTGCCAAGTGCCCTCTCCTCAGGGTCCTGCCACCATTGTGTGGTAAAGATATCTCACATCTCCCATGGCCTGAAGATCTTACAGTTTCCTGTTGAACACACACACACACACACACTCACACACATGTATATACATAGATATTCATCTCCAAGGAATATATTTCAAAGATACTATAATCAAATTAAGGTAAAAAAATAAAAGCTCACCGGAAGGCACACAAGAATCTGAGGTTTTTCCTGCTCCAAAAGGAAATAAGCATTTTACATCATTATTCAGGGTAGGTTTGGCTTCCTTTTGTATTAACAGCGATCTCCAGATATTGCCCAGATGATGTATTTGTACATATAGAACAAGCCCATGAAAGAGTTGAATCCTTAATTCAGCTATTCTAACCCTTCCAGGATCTAAAATAACCTGTGATTGAAAAATAGTTACTTTATTTTTCTTCATTACAAAATAAACTAAGTAAATAAGTTTAGCACAAAAATTCAACATAAATGTCTAAGTTAAAATACTTTAGAATCACAGAATCCATTGATTTGCTTATTCACATTCATCCAAGATGTGATGATCTATCTACTGATTACCCTTCTAGGTTCCCCTAATTATTCTTAGAAAATTCCTTGAAGTTTCTGGAACAAGTATGTAAAACTATTTCATATTCTGACTTTTCTCTAAGTTATGTCCCCTTTTCCTACTCCATTGCCTAGGATGACAATTATAATTGATTAAAGCCTCAATGCCTATTGTATAGTCTCCAGGATGCCTGAAAGATCTCCTTTAGCTCATAAAAAGAGCTATTGCATCCCTTGTGCTTCTACTGTACTTTATAGGGTCTCTTATGTCCCTAAAATTATTTCACTTACTTGGTTTAATGATATCCTATCGGACTATATTTCTAGGATTTATCACAGTATGTGGCACATATTAGGTATTTAATATATATTCATTGAATTACTGAGTAAACAATAAACATAATATAAAAAGTTTTGTATAATTTCCTAATTAGTTTGCATTCACCCAAAAGTAGAGCCTGAAACATGCAGGTGGTGTATATGAAAGTGATCCCAGGAATATAAAGTGAGGGAGCAGGGACAGTGGGACAGGTTCTAGAAAAAAATGACAATATAAAGTTGATTTTTTTAGACCCAGGCTGTAGAATACTTTCAAAACCTGTCTTAAACTTTCAGGCTGCATTTGCACATAGGCTGAGCAAACACTTGGAGGCTCAAATTCTGAGAACATGAGACAGAAAATTAGAGAAATGTGTAATGAACATGCCAGGTGGACTTGCTGTCAGCAAATAGGGAATGTTTCACCACTGCTGCCACTGCCAATCAGAGGTGAACCTACAGATGTGACATGGCAATCAAAAGCATCTACTACTGTTTCATAAAAATGGTCTTCATATATCCTGTGCAGATAATTAATGGCTTCTAGGTACCAGGTGCTCAGCCATCTTGTACATCTTTCACTTCCAAGATGTTACATATGAATGTGTTTTCACAATATCAAAACACAAGTAAATTCAATGTCACACTTATGCAGTCCTTTTAAAATTCAATATTACTAAAATATATTGATTGTCTAAGTCATTTCCTTTTCAACCAGTTTTACATTGTAGAAGTTCACAACCACGGGTTGAGAAGTTCAGTATAACCTACTAAAACACCTGGCCTAAGCTTGGTTTATACAATGCCATAGGATATTCTATTGCTAATTTTACTGAATGGTTCAATTGTTTGTTTTAGATTCTTAACAAGTAATGTCAGCCAATCTTTTATTTAATTCTTTCCCAATACTCTTCATAACATCCAGAAAATAATAGTGACATATATTCATTTCTGTTCAGGTTAAACACTTACTTCCTTTGTCGAACAGAAATCTGAAACTCTAGTTTTTTATGTCTTATTCTGCATGAGTAAAATAAGCCACATTTTAGGAATCAAGAACAATTGAAATAGGATTAAATTGTTCTTGGTTTTAATTATACTGATTACAGAAAGATAGTATGCACTGGGCTTCTGCAAGAATATCCTATGTATTGACAGATATATAAAAAGCAGTGATATAATTGATTCATAACATCCTATAAATCAAAAGATCTTATTGAACTTCAAGGAATCACATCTTTTGTGCAACTCCAGAAGCATCTGTGATTACTTTCTTTGAGAAGGAATTGGAGTTAGATTGATATTGCATACCTCCTGTACAAAATTTGGTCTCTGGACAATCTGCATGGTTTTGACCTGAGAGACTGTGAGAAATGGAGAAGTTCAGGCTATTCCCCAGATACACTGAATCACAATGGCAATTCCGAAAGATCTTCATGTAACTCACATTCACTTGAAATTTGAGAAACACAGCTCTAAATGATAGTTATTTCTATTGAAGGTATATCATAGTTATGGAATTAGAGGTGGATGATGATTATGTCTTTAGTTTATATACCAGTTAGGTCACAGGCTTTCTTTCCCTGGCTGGCACAACTGAGAGACACACCTGCTGATTTACTGTTAGCTACCTAACAACTAATGGCAACTTCCTCTTTCTTTCCCCCCTCGTCAACCTCCCTCTCTGACAAGGGGAGGGTCTTTATAAACAATGAGAATATCCCTGGTCCCACAGAATGAATGATGGCTACTTTAAACCAATTCCATTGTTTCTTTCTTTTACCTAAGAGTGGTTTAGTTGGGCATATGACAATATTATAAGCAGATTTATATTAATATTTTGCATTGTGTGACTCTTGTAAAAGGAATCTATAGAGAAATATTGTTCAAAGTAATTTTAAGCTAGAAGAAATCAGCAAATACTAAGAAAAGAGTATGTCAGAATTTGGTGGGAAAAGGAAAGATATCATTGAACTGTTAAGTACCGATAAACTTTTCTATACTGTTAATGTATATTGCTATTTCCTTTTTCTTCTTTTAATGATAATACTCTGAATGACTCTATTACTCAGAGACAAAAATGTGCTATAGACAAATCAGTGTATCACAATCTTTATTTAGAGGTAATATTTAAACTATGCTGAAAAAATATATCTCCTCTCAGATGAATTTTGCATTTGGGAAACCTTCATGAGGTCTAGAATTGATTAAATGAATAAAATTGACCTTAAATTTAAGGAAGACAGAGGGTCTGTATTTGAAAAGGAGCTTCAGAGACATCACAGAACTAATGCCATGCAGCTTTGTGATAGACCTGGGAAAAGTCAGTGCCGACTTGCTCCATGAATCTCCTTTCCCTTCTGGCAAACACCAGGAAATGAGAGTAGAGGTTTTAACTCTGCAATTTTCTAACTAAAATATCTGGTTTTAAGAAACTCTGGCTTTCAATCCTTAAAAGACATAACTTCCTCAAAATCTGATCCCTAAGCATCAAATAAGCACCCATTCAGGAAAAACAGCATAGTTTTTAAAGTTGGAAAAATTTTCAGTAGGTTTCCACTCCTCTCTACCAGTGAATTACAATTAGTAATAGCTAATCTGAAATAGAATAATGGATTATATTAAAAGATTTATCGTTTTAAAATTCAGAAAAATTTCTAATCTGAGAGGACTTTAGTGGTTATCCAGTCCAGTGCTATGATTTTATAAGTGAAAAAATTCAAATCCGAGAGGTTACGTGGCTCTCCCAAAGCCACAGCTAATTAGTACTAAAATCATGACTACACCCCATGTTTCTTACAAATTGGTCTTATGCTTTACCCTGCCTCTTGCTTTCATGATATCAGTATGTCTAACAAATCATCTTATGGTTCACTGCTTATTTTTACTGATGTATTAGTTGCATGAAAATGGCATGCTTAACTTCAGACTCTAGGCATATGTGAAAAAAATAAACCACACTGATATCCTATAGTTGTTTCCTAACAAGAGGATAAAAACATCATGTTTCTGACTGTGTAAATTTTGTTTACTAAAGAGGTTTGTTACCAGAGTTTTTGATTGATCATAGAGTGAATGTAATGATTATGTATTTTTCTTCTATTCACTATAAGAAATGTTGAGTCATTTACAGATTTTTGAAAGAGCTACACTTTACCAAACACTAACAACATAAAAGTGTGAAAAATCATTATTGAACAACGCTCAAGGGTCACAGTTTGGTTTCAGTAAAATTTAATCCTCCTATTTTGGTAATCTGGAAATTATATAGTCTCTAGGTTGAATTGTTATTTGTTCACCTTTTTTACAGTTGAATGGCTTTTAATTGCTACTATCACTAAGGCATATACTATATAATTTCAGAATGTCAGATTATAATACTATGTACCCAAAAATATATTAGGTATCTATTTATTATAATTCTACATTAACTTCATTTTTTATAGATTTTTATGTGTGCAGGTTTCTGTCATTGCTATATGGCTGATACCTTTATAACTATTGGCATTTATCTTCTAAGAATTTCAGGAAGTTGGCCTATCTATAGATTTCTTTTCATTTAAAAAAATATTGTAATTATAAAATACTTTAGCTAATAGAAACTCTAGGCCCATGTGATATCTGAAATGTCAGCAGCATCCTATCTCCCACAATCTGATAGGTGGTTATCTACAATCAGGTTGATTCAGATTCCATTCCATTTCATCCAAATTGTTAGAAAAGTACTTGTTTATATGGAGTTAAGATTTTCTCATAATAATCAATGCATAGGATTTAGTTTGACCCTGTAGAATAACATAGATTAAGTCTACCCTTTTTTCAAAGCGATGGGATTTTCTGTGCGTTGGTTCTTAATATTAAGCATTAGTTACCATAGCACATGTCCCTTTCCTCTTTCCAAGCCCTGAAATGATGATGATGATGATGGTGATAATAGCTGATATTTACTTGAGCACACACCGTGGGCCAGGAAGGATTCATCATCTTTTACCTGCATTCGGTTATTCAATACTCACAACAGAGTCACAGAGATGGCACTAGTATCCCCACTTACCATATGAGCAAACTGACTTTAAACTGCTTTCTAGGACTCATATCAGCTAAGAAACTGCAAGCAAGGAGCAAGCTTATGTTTCTCTGACATCAAAGCCAAGTTCTTCCCACTACACATTCCTTTTACTGTATCTCATTTTCATTATCCATGCTTCTTATGACATGCTTCTTAAACTCATCATTGTAGTCTTTCACTTGGAATGCTTTCATTGGTTGAGATTTTTCTGACTCTTTCTGTACAATTCATATATTTGTTTGATTAATGTTGCTGTTTAATAAGGGATTCCATTTCAGTAAAACTTCCAGCTTTCCACACAGAATTCTGTTGTGAAACATGAATTGCTGAGCCCTGTTCCCCCAGCTAGCTAAAATTTAATTTATTCTTTTATATTATATATATTTAAGTACTTCCCAATAAGTACTCCTCTCCTCCTCCAAATGCCAATTGGTTACTGTGGAGACATAAATGTAGGCTAGAAAGCGATCAGGCCACTAATTGATACAGACAATCAATTAGTTCTTCAAAGGAGCTGGCCCAGTGTTTTACACATAGAGAACACGGGAGAAAGATCAGAGTTTGTTGTGGTATAATCTCTGTTGCTTCATTGTGAACCAAAGCTATATATGTATGCTACTGAATGGTTTCTACAGAAACTAAGCATGTTTCTCACTGTTTGCTAATGAGATGGTAGCATTATGGGAAACAATGATATTGTGTGATTCAAACCCATTAGTTTTCTCTTTTTGAAGTTCCAGACTAAACCAATTCCAGCTATGTTCAGGTCAAAAGTCTTCTTAATCTCTGCGTTATGCTGATCAAACTTCAAACTGTCGGGTCCGATTATTTCCATTGGGGCAGTTCTTTTTGTGATTAATTAAAATTTCTTCTTGATTGCATACAGTTCTTTTAATGTATAATCCTTTATTGTGTAGCGAATTGAGAATATGGTCCTAATTTAAAAACAAATACTCATGTAGGCCTCTAAATATTATGTAAGCCACCAATTTCAATAAAGTGAAGAAAAAAAAATTAAACATTCTATCATTTTTGCATGAGTATATGACTGCAAGAACCAAAGAAAATTATGCCTGACTTTCCTATCGTGGCAGATTATAAGACTTGATTAAAGGGGAAAAATGCTTGTAAATAAAAATGTATATGCAGAAAGCCTTGATTCCATATATACAGTGGTATTTTAGTTTTAGGAAAAATAATCAAAGGTGAGACTACATGGAAAATTTCAAAATGTGGCCACCTTTCTCCTCATTAGACTATAGGAATTTGAAAATCCAGGTTAGTTTTCCTTAAAGTTTTTCTATAATTTAAGTGAAGAATTGGTCTGGAGTTCCATTCTGTCTATATAGTTTTGTGATGACTAGCTACTTGATCTTTTATGTTGTTCTATCAGGAGGGAAAGTTTTTATTATCTCATTATCTATTAGAGAAAACTAATGGGTTTGAATCACACAATATCATTGTTTCCCATAATGCTACCATCTCATTAGCAAACAGTGAGAAGCACGCTTAGTTTCTGTAAAAACCACTTGTTTCTACCTGCCAAGAAAACATGTCAATTTTGTATGAGTTACAGCCTTGCGCATAAATACAGTATCAAGAGGGTCGTGAAACATCAACTGCTTCCAAAGACAAACTTGACTTGTCTCACCATAGGTGGCTCCCCAGAAATACATAAGTAAAGCAGTTGAACGAAGTAGTGCCGGGACTAGAGTATTGTCGAGAACAGCAAAGCTGGCAACGGACCCAGTGCCGGGCACCTTTGAGTCCCGGTGGTGAAGGGCAGTGAGGAAAAAGATACAAAGGCAAAAACGGGAAGAGGCAGGAAGACCTCTGACAAGAGATTCTCAGACAGGGACTAGCAAACAGAGAAACAGAGGAAATTCGCAAGGCAAGCCTCAGAAAAGAAGGGCTCCTCAAAGGGCAGCAAGCTCGCAGATGAAAGAAGGATCTGGTCTGCTGGTCTGCTGCCCTGAGTGGGGCACCCGCCGTGGATGCAGCCAAGCAGAGCGCGTGTTGTCGGCAAGGCGCCCAGGCCCTGGCTGCTGCCCTGGCGCGGTCACCGGTAGGAGCACAGGGATTAGGGTGTATGGAAGGAGTGCATAGAGCATTTGTGGTAAGACATATCATGGAAAAAATACTTGTAATATTTGTAAAATATTTAAAGAAGAGCATGGCACACAATATTGTGCAAATTCTTACTCGATTCAATTAAATAATAAAATTATTTTTTCCATAGAATTAACTTCCTTTATTCTATCATTTACACACTTGTGTAAGCAAATTCATTTGCTTGCCAGAGCATTATGCTTCTTTCTGTGTTCCACATTTTTAGGCAAAGAGACTTCCTGCCTTTACTGCAGGATGCCATTCTACCCTTTCTTTAAAAGGAAAATCCTTAAACTGAGAAAACTTCCAAAGCACAGTCTTAAGTAAATACCCTGTACTGCAGACTTCAGTCTGATACCAGCAAAAAGACAGTTAAAAAAAGGGGAAACTCACTCCATGCCATTCTTTCTTCCAAGTATGAGCTCGGCTACAGCATCTGTTTTTTTTTTTCCTGCTTTCTAATGCCTTTGGGTAGTTTTGAAAATACTTTGTCCAGAACTTACAGTTATTCTATCAGTGGGAGGTTGGTCCCATCAGACCTGACTTGACTGACTGAAAGCAAGGCCTCCACATCCGTTCTAATGAGATGGGGTGAAAGGGGCAGGAGCCGGCCTCCTTCTCTCATGGGGAGCTTTTCCTCAAGTGTCTGGTGACCGTTCATTGTTCATTTATATGCAAAAATTAGACAGTAAACCTGAGTGCACCTTCGAGGTGCAGGGACACGTTGTCAGCAAGGTATAGAGAAATGAGCTACTGGTCAAACTTTGAGTTACTGGAGAAACTTCCAAACATCAGAATCCGGAGGTGTTTTTTCTGGAGTATTGTTACTTCAGAGAATGATCAATAGTTGCCTGCCTGAGGCATTGCTTGGCTCCCAGCAAACCACATCGGTTTTTGGGAGCTGAAAGTCTTAATGTTCAGGTATATTCTGAGATATGACTCTCACTTTCACATGAACCTTTGTGTCTACTCTTTTCTGACTTTGTAGTATCCAGATGAATTTTCTCTGGAGAAAATAAGTGGTCTCTGCCAGAGAAGGAGCAGTAACAACTTCAGTGCACCTAGTAAAGGTGTGACCCTGGAGGTCTGTCTGCTTCTGATGCAAACTTTCAAACAATCCACTGTTTCCAGACCTTCTCTCTAACTTTATATTCCAAGGCCCATCATGTTCATTTTCATTTCCTATGGTTTTGAAGTGAATCAGCCACTGGTTTGATTCTCCCTCTGCAAGCATTAAATTCGAACCCTTCTTCATTTTGTTGAATTATGTGCTGTTTCCAGGTCTGATTTCTATTTTCAAAAATTTTTGGGATATAGCAGATTTTGAATTAGAACAAGAATGTCATTTGTGGTTGTGTTTTTGTTCTCCTTTTTGCAAGGGTGACTTTTGAAAGAAGCTGGATTGTTTTCACCCCTTTTATTAAAGTTGGAAATATGCTTCTGGCATACCCATAAAGTAGTACTTTACAAAATTAAATGGATGAAATTCTAGTGTATCATATTGACAAATTTTAAAGTTAATTCTAAGCATTTCCATCCTGAGCATCTTACTATATGCAGTATTTGTACACTATATTTTCTGGCCCAGAAACATTTCAGTATATTTTTCACTCACATGCATTACTGTTTATGATTTCAGAAAAACATAATTTTAAATGGGAAGAGCAGATTTTGTGGTCTGCAAAACAATGTACGAATGGCCCTGACTTATAATGGTTCAACTTAACTATTTTTTTGACTTTACGATAGTGCAAAAGTGAAATGCATTCAGTAGAAATTACGCTTCAAATTTTTAATTTGGACCTTTTCCTCCGCTAGGGGTATGTGTCTCTCATGATGCTGGGCAGTGATGGAGAGCCACAGCTCCCAGGCAGCCACACAGTCAGCAGAATAAATAGCTGATCACTTGCAACCACTCGGTACCCATACAACCATTCTCTTTTTCAGTTTCACTACACCGTTCAGTAAATTACATGAGATATCCAACACATTATTATAAAATAGACTTTGTGTTAGATGGTTTTGCCCAAATGTAGGCTAATGTGAGGTTCTGAGCATGTTTAAGGTAGGCTGGACTAAGCTATGATATTTGGTAGGTGCATTAAATACATTTTTGACTTAATAATATTTTCAACTTACTGTGGAATGTAATGCCATTGTAAGTCAAGGAAAATTTGTATAATCTTCTTTAACACAAAGAAGAATATGATAAGAAATTTTACCTCTTATAAGTTCTTATTCTTACATAAAGGAAAAAAGAAAATGGGAAATCTGTACATATTTTCAATCATTGGCAACTTTTAAAAATGAGGAACCATCCAAAAATCTTGATTTGATCTTGTTTGAGAAATCATACCTGTCACACTGGTTTCATATTCACAGATGACAGCAATCATTAGGAACTGAGAAAATTGTGTCACCCTTAGCCAGAACATGTGTTTTTCATTTCACTGCAGTCCTCACTTCTCCCTATTATTTCCTGAAACCTAGCCCACTTTAGACATTAAAATATTTGCCTTCTTATTATAAGGTAAAAAACAACATCCTAAAGCAAACCTGTACTATATTACACTTAGTACTTAAGATAGATTTTCCAAAGAATAAATGAATCAGCAAACATTGAACTATAATCGTATTACTGCAACAACTATTATATCAGCAGGTTTCAAGATAATGGTGGACAGATAATGAGTATTCTTTAAAACTCCTTCAGATTATTCATTAGCATATCTTGGAGATTTTGTATATATTATAAAAATAATTGTACTTTTCTTTCTGGTTTGACTGAATAATTATATATTTTACAATAACTATATATCATACATTTCATATCTTGTCAAAACAATAGAGTTAAATGAAGTTACCTCATCCATTTGAACCTCAGTTGAGAAAAACCAAAGCACATAAATCAAGCAAGATCTAAAGAAATACCAAGAGTTATGCACAAAGGGAAAAAGAGGGACCAACTCTCCAGATAATTAGACTAATAAGTAGTGTATGTGAATGGAAGCGCTTATGAGAAAAAAAGGATAATCCAGTTGTCGGAAGCATTCTAAACCTGAATGAACCTTCAAATGCTAGACATCACCAGTCTTTATCTCATTTCCCCAGAGACACAAGTTTGTTTCACAGTTTTGCCACAAACTAGGCATATGAACGGTGACATTTACTCATTCCCAGTTTTTTGATCAGCAAAATGTACCTAAAGAAGGTAAGTCTCATTAATATGTTAGTATGCAAAAAATGCTTGGGATAGTGTCCAGCACACAGCTGGTGTTCAAAAGACATCAATTCCCTTCCCCACCACTCTCATTCTCTCTGTGCTTCCTCCGCACCAGCCGAGTCTACTCCTCAAGCACCATTTGAAGGTTCATTGCAGTCCAACATTCAAACAGTAGAAGGAGGTACTTCAGGGCTGTCCTTCCTCATTTGGTAATCTGATGCAATATATGCTACTAAATGTGTGATTCAGGAGTCCTGTGATTTTCCCAAGTTGAATTCCCCTTCCTCTCCTTTCTGAGAGAGTATTATATCTCAGATTCCCATGAAGAAATCCCCTTTGCTCTTTTTTCTTCTTTATCTCTGAGTTGGTTCCTAAAATTAGACCCCCACCCCTCAAACAATTATCAAAGGCTTCAGTAACTCCAGCAAGAGACAAGTGTCTAAAATTCTTTTAAACCATTTACGGAAAACTCCACCCAATAAACATTTAGCTCAAACAGGCAGAAGTGTCATTAGTTTCAGACAACCCAAAAATTGTACTTTATTTGGCATCCTTAAGCTGTTCTGCACTCATCTGTGGTATAAAATTTATGAAGCCAAACCGTGTAAGAAATGTATTAATGAATAATATGCTTTTGCATGAAATCTTTCATATTTTCAAACACAATCTATCCAACTATGTCCCTTATCTCTCTCAGGCTGAGCCACATGCTAAAATGCCCTTTATATACTCTCATCTCCCACTCAAAGCTGAATTCATCAATTAGAAAATTGAGCTCATTTTTAAACCTAACACATTTTTTAGGCTAATGATCAAAGTAATTAATTTTTCTCTCTTGGCATTATCAAGTTATAAAATATTGTAACCTCTTTAGTCCTTGGGCCTTCAGACTGAGTAGCTCAAGAAAATCATCCCCAAATAAGCTATATGGCCTGATTCTTTCTCCAGAGAGGACCTCTCTCTCAACACTACCCACGCTGAGCTTCTAAGCCTACTCCCACTTTAACTACCTCCCAGCTATGTGCTCTACCTTCTCATCCTCTTCACATCCCCTCCTTGCTCTAACCAAAACTTCACTTTTTCCTTTTAGAAAATGTTAAAACCGTGTTCAACAGGTAGGCACTGCACATTCCCATGTACTCCACACCAGCTCAAACTGTTAGAATGAAATGTGCTTAGCTTTTAGTTGTGTTGAGACAGCTAAAATTGTGTCCCAACTTAGTGGGATCAAACTAGTTCACATTTGTTATTTCCATCTACTGATTTTCTAGCTTCATCCAAGTGCCCTCTTTGGAGATTTTTCAGGTTCATGTCACTCCACACCACGTCCCTCTTCGTAAAAGAGATTACATTTTCCTCACTTTTATACAAAATTGTAGAACTAAAAATCATACTGTTTACCAAGCCATTACATGGAGCAGATTTTTCAACAGTGACACTATCAATATTTCAATCAGATAATTATTTGATGTGGGGACTGTTCTCATTGTAGAGGTTGAGCAACAGCCTAGGCCTCTGTCCACTGGATGCCAACAGCATCCCTAGCCACAGTTTTAGTGACAACTAACAATTCATCTAGACGTTAAATATTGCCTGGTTGGAAAAGTTGCCCCTGGTTAAGAACTATTGGCGTAAAGGAAATGTTTTTTAAAAATTCCATTTTCATCATGGGATTTATAAACCTGAACTGGCACAGTAATTCGGAGTGCAGCTGCAGAGAGGAAGGGCAGCAAATGTTAAGTAAGGAAGTTTCAAACACTTAAGCCTGGAAATATAGTCATGTCACAGTAAAATTCCAAAAACAATTGTTACATTAAAAATTTTTAGAAGTCTCTATTCAGGTCAAAGTGTCTGAAATGGAGGAATAAATTCATTTCATAATTATATATTCATTTAATTAATGCATAGAGTTACAAATGGATTCGATTTGGTTATTATCATTTTGCAGACACTACAAAAGAGAAAGAAAAAGTAAAAGGCACAGAACTTTTTTAAATGGCTTCCAATGTAATAGATTCAGAGAGGAATAAATGTATTCAAAGGCAAAAGTAGATTTAAAACATCAAGTGTCTATAATTATATCATTATCTTTTCTTCATATGCCATTTACACTAAAAACAGCTATTTATAATAACCTACTTATTCATGAAGAATAACACCCAGAAAATCAAAATTTGAATTCTAATGAAATACAGTGCAATGTCATGTACAAAATGGCAAAAAAAAAAACCAACAAATACCAATTGATAAAGATCAATTGTGGTGCCAAAGTAGCTAAATTTGTGCCAAAAGCATAGTTAGT
This sequence comes from Manis javanica, assembly GCF_040802235.1. NCBI lineage: Eukaryota > Metazoa > Chordata > Mammalia > Pholidota > Manidae > Manis > Manis javanica. The sequence continues at coordinate 25,412,296 of NC_133164.1, forward strand.
ACTTTCTTTTATTGTTACAGTTTTCAAAGAAATTATAGTTGTTATACTTAAACTATAAGCCTTCCCATAAAGTCAAAATTTTGGGACTGCCCAAATCAATCTCATATTCATAGTATACGAAGCATGTCTGAATTACTTTGAACATCAGATATTCTGAAGCACATTAGTGATGCCACCTCAGTTTGCAGCCTCTGCGGCTCGAGGGTGTGACTCACTGCTTCTGTCCCCCACCCCCACCCGCGTGACTTTCCGTGTGTTACTGCGTAGCAAGGTGAAAGCTCTCCTGATGATGGTGGTGTCCACAGGGTAACAAAGTGTCAAGTAAACCAATTTTTTTTTAAGTTACCCATGTGTCATTTTCCTTTCATGACAAATGTAAATGTGAAAATAAACAATTTATTTACTAAGTGTCTTGTTTTATTTACACACAGAAAAATACATGAGTTTCAAATTTGCTCCAAAGTTACCATAGATGCAGCTTAAATGATGAGAAATTGGCTAAAAACTTTGGTTTTGTTATACTTGTTCAGTAAAGTATCAGGAATTTATTCTATTAAACAACTATTTTTGTGTAGTTTTAAATTTTAGTTTTATTCTTAATTAACCATAACTGACAGACTGGCCTAATACTTAGTGATATTTCAAAAGACAAATCAGTCTTTTTAAAGGATGGACTTCTGTTTAATTTTAGAAACTACTACAAATGATTCAGCTGTTGAACTGTTCCTGACGGGAAATCAATTCATTACAGAGTGAATTCCCATTAATGCTAAAAGTGTTGATTTATCTGACATTTTAATTTTTGACTTCTTAAAGAAATGAGTTGGATTAAATTCCTCACAGTCTCTAATGGGAAAGGAAATGTTGCATTGTAATCCAGAACTTAACTTTTGAGATAAATCTATATTTGAATCTTGTTTCCATCACTTCTAGCTGTGTACACATAGGCAACTTCCATAAGGCCCAATATCCCCATTTTTATTGAAGTATCATTGATATATAATCTTATATTGGTTTCAAGTATACAACACAGTAGTTCAACTAGTGAGGGCAAGAATTTAATAATATGGGAGTTAGATAGTAATCCAGTTTCATTCTTTTGCATGTAGCTGTCTACTTTTCCCAACACCAGATATTGGAAAGACTGTGTTTTTCCCCATTGTATATTCATGGCTCCTTTGCTGTATATTAATTGCCCACATATGTGTGGGTTTATATCCAGGATTTCCATTCTGTTCCATTGATCTATGTATTTGTTCATGTGCCAGTACCATAGTGTTTTGATTACTGTAGCTTTAAGTCAGGTAGTACAATACTCCCAGTTTGTTGTTCTTTCTCAGGATTGCTTTGGCTTTTTGGGTCTTTTGTGGGTCCATGTGAATTTTAAGATTACTTGCTCTATTTCACTGAAAAATGTGTTAGTATTCTGATAGGGATTGCATTGAATCTGTAAATTTCTTTGGGTAGGATGGCTATTTTGACAATATTAATTCTACCTGTCCATGAACATAGGATAGATTTCCACTTATTTGTATCTAATTTCTCTTATTAGTGTCTTATAGTTTTCAAAATGAGAGTTTTTAAAAAGTGCTTAGCATGGTGACTGGCACAGAAAAGATGATCAATAGTTATGTTTGTTATTGCAATAATTATTTTTATAAAAAATGAATTCTACTTATTATTTCGGCATTCTATGAAAACATAACCTGCTCCATGTTCTTTAGGTAACAATGGTATTAAGTTATATGCCATGTGCATTTTTTTTTTCTGATGGAGATGATGAGAGAAATACCCAAATGACTGTGTTGCTGGTGGGAAAAAGCTTATCATTCCATAGGGGCTTCAAAGTGTAGTTCTGTTCAAAACTAGACACTCTTAACAATTATGCTGTGAAACTTTCAAGGTGCCCTTAATTTTTTTCACCCCATAATCACTTTTTTCTATGCTCAGTATTCCAGAATTCTGGTTTTCTACTGGTTCCTTATCTAAGAACTTGAGGACATGCAAATGGTTGGAGGGTAAAGGAGGATATTAGTTATATATATAAGTTCATCTGTAGTTTCCATCTTTATGAGGAATTTCATTCTGTCTAAAAGAATGCCTGAACAGATACTGAAAGAATCCAGGATCTATTTTTAGTAACATCAATTTATTGGCTTTATTATTTAATGAACATTATGACTACCATCCTGACTATTCCAATTCTGTTTTAATTCGCCAAAATATAGCATATTTAACTCTCTTACAGGGACCAATGAAAGCATTTCTCTACTCCCTACCACCCAGGATTGCATTGTAGTGTCTGTGTGTTAATATCACTTTTATTTCCTTTGATTACTGAATTTATTGTGATACTAAAATTACTACTTCTGTTTAAGTTACCCCTGCCTGATCCAGCAACAATATTTGAGGTATGTATTTAATTAATTTAAATAATTCATATTAAAATAAATTCATACTTATGATTCACCCATCAAATATCATTTACTTAACTTTGTGAAACAAATGGAAAAGAAACAAACTATAAGGCTCTAGGTTTGGAAGAAAATCAAATAAATAAAACTAGAGTCGAATCACACATCTGTTTTTCTGTCATGCAGGTTTGTTGTTAATGAAGCCAGCTTAACAACAGGACTCAAAAGAAAGTGAAATTTTAGAAAAAACACTGTAAAAATTGAAAATATTTTCAAATATATGAGGGTTTAAAGATACATATCCTCAATTTAAGGAAATTTTTCAACCTTCCCCCACACCCACCCACCATTTCATGAAATTTAATGCACAAGTATATGTGCATCCCAAAGTGTCAACAGATTATTTTCATGCATTAGGACTTTCAATCCATGCCTCTCTTAAAAATTTAGAGCTTGTTTGCTTCTAAGGCTGAGTGCATTTTGGAATAACTTTGTGTTAGCTACAAATAACAATCCTTTCAAGCCCTAGCAACCAGGCTCTGCTTTAGCCATGGCCTTTGAAGAGTTTCTTTCACTGCCTTGTCCCTCCTCCTCCTGCGCACACCCAGGTCCCTACCATCCCAATTAAAAATATATAGCGAGCAAGAGGAAGGAAGGAAGGAAACAAAGAAGGTAGGTAGAAACGAAGGAGGAAGGAAGCGAGGGAGAGACAGAGGGAGGAAGAACATTTTTTTAATGAGGTAGTGCAGCGTTTCAGATTTTAAAAGTATACAAAAGCCAAATGTGCACTTCCTTACCTGCTTAACATGCAAGTTTGGGGATATTATCCTTCATCAAATAACAGGTTTATTGATTATAAAGATTCCAGTACAGCTTTCTTGCCAATGTATGCTGTTTTTGTGAAGAAAAAGAAAAAAAAGTGACTTGGAAATGAGCCACCTTTATTTTAAGTTCCCCAGTCAACATGTTGCCATAGCAACCAAAGTTCTTGCTATCCAGGGAAAGACAGATGTCTTTGCTACAATCAGAATGCAAAAGCTTAGAGAAGGAAAAGAAAAAAAAAAAGCAATGAAAAATCATGATTTCATTATTTGAAATGTGAATTGCTCTGCTTTGGCTTTGAGCCATAGTTCTTATTATCCTCAGTATCCTTCAGCATGTATGTAGGTTCCTCAGTATGCTAATATTTCATTGCCATTAGTTAAAAAATTACTTCCAATACTCTCATGTTTCAAGTGAATTCACCCATAGCCAAATACAGTCATTATTCAGTTTCTAGTAGTTCATTTTCTTATGCAAAGTATTGACAAAGTTGATGTTTAACTTTACTTACAAGAATGGTGTGTCCAGAGAAAGAAAGAAGATGGGAATCACACAAAAAAAGAGCAGTGAGAGAATCAGAAAGCCAAGTATATTTTTACTTAAATGTTGTTTGGCTATATGTGCTTATTCCTTCTTACTCCTGAAGCATCACTAAAATGAGGGTAAAGCAACTTACAAGTGATTAAACTAACAAGGCCAAAAAGAAGGGGCAACGGCGCACAAGATACTACAACAAATTTTTGAAGATAGAAAACAAATACAATAGTAAGTGAATTAACAGAAAAGAAAAGGTTCAGTCAGGCTGGGCAGGTTGGATACTGAAGACCAATAAGCAAATTTTGATAGAATTACAGATAGACTCAGGTTCAAGGTCTACAGAAGGTAGAACATTAAGACAGAAAATCAAGAGATTGGTTTTAAAGTCTGCTTGAAGAAAAGTCAGAGCTTTCAGCCCCTTTTCACCTATAGTGTGAATGAAGTTGTGTGCATGGGGTTAGGGGTGGGAAGGACTTTCACGTCTGATACTAACAGACCAAGCAGATTAAGTTGTGAAGGAGGAGTGATCAGGGTCTCAAAAAATACAATAGTAAGTGAATTAACAGAAAAGAAAAGGTTCAGTCAGGCTGGGCAGGTTGGATACTGAAGACCAATAAGCAAATTTTGATAGAATTACAGATAGACTCAGGTTCAAGGTCTACAGAAGGTAGAACATTAAGACAGAAAATCAAGAGATTGGTTTTAAAGTCTGCTTGAAGAAAAGTCAGAGCTTTCAGCCCCTTTTCACCTATAGTGTGAATGAAGTTGTGTGCATGGGGTTAGGGGTGGGAAGGACTTTCACGTCTGATACTAACAGACCAAGCAGATTAAGTTGTGAAGGAGGAGTGGTCAGGGTCTCAAAGTAGGAAAGTTAATAAAAAGTCTGCCTATTACATACTGCATGCTACAATTTCATTTAATTCAGTGTTTGCCTTATTACTTTAATAGAATTTGCTTTTCATAATAGTTTTAGGTGTAAAGAAAACCTGAGCAGATAATACATAGAGTTCCTACATATCTCCTCTCCTCTGAACACTGTTTCCTTTTTATTGACATCTTGCTCAGGGTTGCCACATTTGTTAAAATTGATGAACCAACATTGACACATTATTATTGGCCAAAATCCATAGTTTAAATTGGTCTTATTCTTTGTGTGTACAGTTCTAGGTGTTTTGATGAATGCATAAGGTCATGTATCTACCATTAAATGATCATTCAGAATAGTTTCACTCTTCTAAAAATCCCTTAGGCTTCAGCTATTCATCCCTCTTTCCATTCCACCTGAACTTCTGCCAGTCACTGATCTATTTACTGTTCTCTAAAGTATTGCCTTATCCAGAATGTCATAATGTTGGAATTATACAGTATATGGCTTCTCACACTGGCTTTGCTCACTTAACAATATACATTGTTAAGGCCAAGCGACTAAGTAAAGTGAAAATATACATAATTGGTACTAGAAGAGGGTTTTCTGGAAGATACTACTACAATTTTGGACACTGATTTAAGCCGACAGTATCCCATATAAGTGGATATGTCCTTGGCACAGACACCCAAAAGACCTCAAGATCAGGGACCTTATTAATTTTGCTATTGTGTTTATCACTTATACATGTCTCAAGTACTTCACCTAAGTGTTTATACTTTCTCTATAGTAATGAAAATTAATATTACTAATCCAATATCAGGATAAGTATTTTAGGTTTTCCTGTTTTTTCAAATATATTTTTTCATCTGGTTTTCACAAGCTGCATTATCCAAGGGACAGTCTCAGGGGTGTGACCCTGAACTATGGCCAAAAAAAGCAGCTCAGGGGGCACCAAAGGCTGCATCTGGCCCATGAGTCTCATAGTCTCAACAACTGCGTTACACAGTACAAATATTCAGCTCCACATGGCAGAATATCTTTCTTGGAAATATTTTTTTTGTTTGACTGCTTTTTTCACATTAAAAGGACAATTATTCCTTCCTAGAATGTTTGAATTTCATATACTTCCCATAATCAATCATATATAATAAATCAACAAGTTCACCCCAATATATGTATAGCCAGTAGGTCATATGCTTTTAAAATGTTGGAATTTATCTATATATTCATGGAAATAATTAAATTGCCATTTGACTATATTTTATCACATATGGCACATTTAATAGTTAAACAATATTGGTCACCTGTTTTGTATTATGCTTGTATTACTTATTGTGAAAAATATGTTACATAGGCTGTATACTTTGTTTTCACTATTGAAAAATTATGCCTACTCTGTTTACTCCTGTAACCTAGTAATTCCATGTGAGTTCCAGAGTCCCCTTGGGAATTTCTCATATTGACATGATATCTCAAATTTCCGGGATCTACATTTGGAAATCTATGATTTTGTTGAAAGTTACATTGAAACCCGTGTAGCCAAGCAATTATCCCTTTAGCTGTTCATTGGAAAAGTCTCAGGAGATTTAATGTTTCTATTCTAGGGCTGGAATGATTTACCCTCTGAAATAAATGTAAGGAAATAAAATGAGCTAAAAATTGCTTTTAAAACTATTACTTTGAAAGGAAATGTTAGCTATGTAGAAAACATTTTAAAACAACAAAATGCCTATTTAACATTTATAATATATTAGAAGCCATATTATTATCTATATAAATAAAGAGTTGAAAGGTAGCTCATAAAATTCTCTCAAGTTACAATTCAGTTTTCCAACTGAATTCAGTGTAAACCTGTTCTGTTTTATAGAATGTCCCCAAGAAAGACTATTCATGACTATTCATGAAATTGCTTCTCAAGAAACTGATCAGATAACTATGAGCATGATCTAATCTATGTCTGTCAATCTGTTTTTTGATCATTCTTAATACAAGTGAATGTGAATAATTACCAACCTCTGCAGAGTTTACATTGACTGGAACAAGATCAATATCAAGTGACTTTTTAGCCTTCTGACTTTCCAAGCATTGATCTCAAATCATTCCCTCAAAATCCATTATTTGGTAAGATGGAGTAGACAAACTTTTGCCTATTCCACTACATACAACTTAATTCCCTAGCATTATTATATAAAACAAACATAGGAAGATTGAGAAATGGAGAGAAGGCAGGAGAGCTTGGAACATTGGGACCAAGTGATCAACATGATGATGCATTCCCTGGGTTGTCTTTTTGCTTCAGGTATCCCAGACTTGGAGCTGAAGAAACTGACAATCCAGAAATATGAACAGACCTAGACCAAAAAAAAAAAAAAAAAAAAAAAGCCTGCTTCCCTAAGCAAAAAATCAGGAAGGGCAGACTAGTGAGATAGATACTTGTAGACACACTACCTGCCCTATTCAAGCCAAATTCCAAAGGAGAAACGGCGGCCTAATCCCCATGTGCCACACAAAGGCAGAATGGAGAGCCTAGATATCCACTCCATCTAGTAATAATGAGTGCTGGGTGCTGTCAGAAGACGCGATGGAGAACTGGGCCTTTCACTCGCTCTGATAGGTAATGAGGCCCCCGACTCCACGGTGTCAGTGCAGGAAATACCTTAGATTTCTACCCTCATCTGGTAGGAAAGAGACAGCACTGATTCCTCCTCTCCTTCTGTCCCTACCAGAAAAACGTCTAAAGAAGTCAGCTAAAACAGAGTCAAGTATAATCCAGAACTTTATAATATAAGGACTCACAGAAGAAAAGGATGAACAGGAAGTGGCTGAAAAAATACTCAAAGAAATATTGCAGAAAGATTTCCAAATCTGGCCCCCAAAATCCATATATATTACAAAGCTGAATGAACCACAAACAAAATAAGCCCAAAGAAACCCATACCAATGCACATAATATTCAAACGTCTAAAAATAAAGGCAGAGAAAAATCTTGAGAGCATTGAAAAAAATCACGTTACCTACAGGTGAAAAATAGCTTGAATTACTGTGGAATTCTTCTCAGAAGCCATGGAGGTCAGAGGAAGTGACACATTTTATGGAGCTAAAAGAAGTGAACTGTCAGCCCAGTATTTTATCTCCAGTGAAATATTTTGCAGAGCTCTAGTGAAAAATCAAAATGCCCTCAAATGAAGAAAAACTAAGACACTGTCACCATCAAACATCCCTTGCACATCAGAGTCTAGTCAGCTGACTCCACAATTCTCTCCAGCATCCCAACCTGACCAGATTCTACCGAAACAGGGAAAAGGATTTCACTCTTCTTAGGAAAAAGGCACAAAAAGTTTATATTATGCATCACTATAGAATTGGCTGTATACATGTATATTTAAATTAACAATGTTTTTTAAAATGTTGGTTTTATCACTCTCAGTTAGTCTTTTTAGTGTATGCATGAGTTTTAATTCTAAATAACCCTTCCTGATGTTATGACAGATGGTTCACCAGATCAGATGAGTCCCTTGAACTATCACAAATCATGCATTCTGAGGCCCAGAGTGGACAAAAGCAGTTAAAACTTAGAAAGTGTGGCCCCAATACATTATAATGAAACACCTTTTTCTATAGATTAAAATTTTACAAGTATTTGAATTCTGTAAAGGAAAAGAAAAATTTTTAACATTGTCAAATGTGGTATATATATGATATGCCACACATCCTTGGACTGAGATTCTAGTGTAGATAATATGTGATGTGTAAGTAAGGATTTGGCCATGTGCAATATGAGTTTGGGAAATCTGCCTGCAATGTGATTATCTACTTAGGGTCCCCCTATTCTTCACAGAGAGTTAACTCTATTTTTTAATTTGTTCTTTCAAATCCTCTCCATCTGTTCTTTTTCTGCCTTGCTGATGACATTTTCCCTGAAAATTCCATGAACTTTGTGTTTTCTATAACATAATCCTAATAGTCTATCTGTTGTCTCTCACAAATGTATGTGGATGTGTGTGGTTGTCTTTTGTGTGTGTGTGTGTTGTGGTTGTGTAAATGTATATGTTCTTGTGTGAACATGTGCACTTGTGTAAGTACATCTCTGTGTATACTTATATGTGTGAGTCTGTGTGCAATTAGGTGTGTGTATTGACTGGTGTATGTTTAAGTGTTTACATGTGCATATTTGTTTTTACTTATCTATCTATCTTTAAACTTCTATGTCTTCTTAGCTGTATATACCTTGTATCTGCAAAGCAAAATAAATATGCAAAAATAGGTGTTGTCTAAAGCAGGAATCACTTCCCAGCTTTTAGAATATTGTTTCACTTAACAAATTCAAATGACTTTCTAATCAAAAATATGTGCCCAGCACTTAAAGTACATTAGTGACTATGCCAGTTTACTGTAATTAAAAAGTTAAAATATACAGTTTCTACCCTTAAAAAAGCTCTTCTCTTAAAAAACCTCTTAGAAAATTAAGATTATGAATATGCAACTGCAATGTTATTTATTTTAGTCCCTTAATCTAAGCTACATAAACCTACCTAAAATTTCTCAACATTTCATTAAATTTCATTAAAAACTTTAAATTCCTTAGTGTTGCTCATCAGATTCTAGAAATGTCACTCAGGTGTCCTTTCCAGGGTTCAATGCTCTCCCTGCATGATTTCCTGACATCTAACTTGTATTCTACTAAACCTGAGTATTCTACCATTTTGTAAATATTCATTCCTCCTCAATTGCTTCCAAACATTGGACATACTACCCTTTTTTTGTTCTACCCCTTCTCTCATTCCACCTTCAATGCATTTAATCTGAACCATGTTTCTAAACTAACAATTTATGCCTCATTAATAGCCTTCCTTCAGATGGTACCTCTCCTGTAACAATTCCCACAACCTATATAAGTTTGTCAATAATATATAGTTAGCACGTCAGTGATGTGACTATGACTGTATTAGGCATGAAGATACAGTCATTAACAAAAAAGACTGCTCCCACCCACATGGAGTTTAAAGCTCAGAAGTAAAGGTGGACATTTAACAGATTATTTAAAATAAGCACAAGATGACAAGTGAGTAAATGCTGTGAAAGCAGTTGTAGAACACGATGGAAGATTGTAGCAAGCATGTTTGTATTATTTTTGTGGGACAGCATTGTTAGATGGCAAATGTTTGAGAAAAGAAACCACCTATCTCTGGCACCTCCAGGGTATCCTGCATAAATAGGAGATATTCAAATAATATTTACCATGTGGATAAATATTTTTTTTAAATAACATGTTTGTTCAATTCACAGTAATAAGAAAGTAGAAAGACTGGCTGTACAACTAGTCTGCTTTTCATTCTATTTTAATAATACAGCAGACAAATAATGGGGTTCCTATAGAACATTACCATGTCTTCTTTATTTCAGTCATATGGATATTCTTCATGGCCCATACAAATAACTTAGAAATCAAACTGTGATTTTTAGATAATAACCACGATTGTTGTTCTATGATTTGAAGGATAAACAGTTTATAATAAAAAAGATACTCAGTGAATAAGGAAGTTTGACAGTGTACTTAAAGCATTAAAATCACTCGGAGTAAAAACATAAGTAAACATCAGAATGTCAGCAATGCTTGGCTAGTCATTAAGACAGAAACCTCTCTGGATTCAAATTCAACTAGGCTACTTGGAGACATTGTTAAACAACACCAGTTCTGAAAATCTCTTTCAATTTCAACTTAATTATTAATGCTTTTCATATTTTGTTTTAATGTTAATACAGAAAAAATATGGTTCGTGCATTCACTTTCTCCTAAAAGGTTTTATGCAATCACTGCCTGTATTTAATGAAAGTGATTTATAATGTCTTTTACCATAAAGTTAGGCTAAAACAATAATGACAATATACAAGCAGATGGTTAGAGCAATTTGGTCACCAGACTAGTAATAATTCGATTTTCCAAATCCAATGATTCAAAATATGAATGTATTCATTGATTAGGTGTGAAGTGAAGAGAACATAAAGCCTTAGAGAATAGTTATTTTCAAGGGCTGAGTTACTTTGTGGCTTCAAGCAAATATGTGCTTCCATCCACTTCTCTCAATTCTTCTTAGATTATTTTCATTTATTCTATTGAAACAGTTAAAACAGTGGTTTGAACCCTATCCAACAGATCTTATTATTTACCTTCAAAGTCTTTTTTCCCCCAGTGTGTTGAAATTATTTAAGGAAAAAAAAAAGAATTTTGATGGGAACTGAAACATAACAGGAGCTTAGGTAACTTAAAATTAAATAACTTGAAGCCAAGAAATTTGTCTTTTGAAAGAAATGACAGAAACAAAGGCATATAGAGAAGTACAAAAAATGTGGGAAAATAATCACTACAAATGCTATCATCTATAAATTACTGTAATTGCCTACTATGAACAATATTTCAGGCCTATATATCCACACTATTATGTATAAAAAAGAAGAATTTACAAGTAGAAGGATAGATGAATGGATTGCACACACATAGATGGGTGGATAGATGGTTGGACATGATTTTTTTTAAAATTTTGGTATCATTAATATACACTTACATGAGCAACATTATGGTTACTAGATTCCCTCCATTATCAAGTCCCCACCACATACCACATTACAGTCACTGTCCATCAGTGTAGTAAGATGCCATAGAACCACTGCTTGGTGGATGGATATGGTTTTATAAAACCTAAAATATAGTATATTCATCATTATATTAAAATTTTTCATTTTATTTCATTTAAATTATATTGTATTTAAATTAACAGAAGAGGAATTGAATTTAGAAAAAAGAAATTTCCAAACTTTAAATGTTCTTTCAGCACAAGAGATATGCTCTTAAATATTATGAAGTTAATCATTTTAACTGCATTTGAATTTATACGCTATTATTTTACTTCTTGTTACACAATATTGATATTAATACTTTTACTATTCCTTTATCTCATGAAATTTTCTAGTTATGTTCTTACTTTAATATAATCAAGGTTTCAAATATTTGTTTTTCTCTTTTTAATCCATAATCCCAACCAATATTCAGTCTTGATTCTTTCTTAATGCATCAATGCTCACCATTAGCTCCTTTACCATACCTTCTCTGTTTCTGAGAGCTTTATCTGTATGAGTCCCTCTGAGGCTAGATTTCACTTTTAAGTAGTAGCAATGCCAGTATAAATAGTTTACAATTCAATAAAAAAAATCAACCCCCAGTGATATTAATGTTACAAAAGTTTATTGCTTGCTTATACTAAATACTCAATGCATATCATTAGACATCAGTCTGATAGGGGCTCCACCTCAATACTTGCTTTCATAATCACTGTGGTAGAGGAATGAAATGATATTGCACAATGCAGTGGCTCCTAAAAGCTACATATCATTTTCACTTACACAGAAAGGGAAGGCCTATCCTAACAAATACTCTCAAGAAGAGCGCTGGAATATAATTGTGAGTAGCTCCAATGAGTACCACAACCTAACCTTCTGGTCACCTGTATTTGGAGCACTTTCCTTTTTGCATTCAAAATACAATCAATGGAGGTAGCATACAAGTCCCATTCAGTCACATCATCAAATTTGAAAAGCTCTGAATGATGCATGGTGGTCGTCCTGTTAGGAAATGATTCATAACTGTCCACATGACATTCAGAATGGCTTCTCTGGAGTTGAGACCTATGAACTAAGAAGACATGTTATTTTGCCCATACACACCCAAAATAAAATGGCAAAAGAGAAATCAGATGACTTCAAAAACAACCTTCTTGCTGAAAAGGACAGATGGGATAAATAGCAGTTTGAGGTACGTAAACTTCTGAAATATACTAGGTAAACATTTTAAGATCAGTCTACCCAGCAGAGGGAGAATGTTCCGGGAAAAGGCCAGTTCAGCTCCATGGACACAGCTCCTTTGCCCATCATTCTCCATACACTTTGACTCACTCCTCTGTGAAGTTCTCCTTTTTCCACTGTGCCTTAGACCTATGAAGTTTCTACCTGAAAGTGATACTCATAAGGCAGACCAATATATACATGCTGAGGGTCTGAGAGGGAGAAGAGAGAGAAAATGGGAGGGAGAATATCTGAATAAATATTGTCTGAAACATTAATGTCTGAAAATATTTCAAATCAGGTAAAAGACATGAATCTACACACCCACAGAACTCAAGTTCCAAGTAGTATAAACCCAGGTATCCCCTCCAAGACACAGTGTAGTCAAACTGTGCAAAGACAAAGAAAGAATTCTTAAGAGCAGCCAGAGGGAAGCAATTCATCACATACTCACATACAAGGGATCTTCAATAGATTAACAGCCAGTTTTTCACTGGAAACCATGGAGGCCAAAAGACAACGGGATGATCTATTTAAAGCGCTGAAATTAAAAACTATCAACCAAGAATTCTATGTCTGGCAAAATTGTCCTTAAAAATGAAGGTGAAATTCAGACATCCCTAGATAAACAAAAGCTGAGGGAGTGTGTTACCAGTATGCCTTCCCTAGAAATAACACTAAAGAGAGTCCTTAAGGTCAAAATGAGACAGTAAGTCAGTCATATGAAGGAACAAAGATTATGAATTAAGATAAATATGTAGGCACATATAAGTGGGTTATTATTCTTTATTGCTTTGTGAATTCACTTTTTCCCTACATAGTTGAAGCATAAATACATGAAAATAATTATAAATCTGCATAACTGGGCAAAGAATATATGTATAAACATGTAACTAATGACAAAAAAGGAGTACAGAGTTGTATAGAAGTAGAGTTTTGTATACTGTTGAAATTAAGCTGATACCAATTCTCTTCTGATTGTCATAAATTTAGGTTATTTATTTTTATATTCAGGATAACTACTAAGAAAATAAGTTTAAAAAAGTATACAAAAGAAAAGATGGAAATCAAAATTGTTCACTATTAAATAAATCAAGTAAATATAAAAGTAGGTAGAAGTGGAAGAAACAAGGGACAAAAAGTATAAAACCTACAGAAAACAAATAGTAAAATGGCACAAGTCTGTCCTTATTTGTAACTATTTTAAATGTATATAGACTAAACTCTCCAATTAAAAGTCAGAGATTAGAAAAATTTTTAAATGATCCAACTATAAAATACCAGCTAGTGTCTCACTTTAGACCCAGTGACTCAAACAAGTTAAGAACGAAAGAAAAACTGCTCTGTGCCAACAGTAACCAAAAGTGAGCTGACTATACTAATAGACACTAAGAAAATTAGACTTTAAGCCAAAAACCATTACAAGAGAGACAAAAAGACATTATATATTGACAAAAGGATAAATCTCTTAAGATTAAGCAATTATAAACATATATAATCAAAGCTAAACCACAATAAGATATTATTTCATACCCAATGGGATAAGTGTAATTTTTTTTTTGAAAACTGAGAAAAGGAAATCTTGGTGAGGATGTACAGAGGTTGGGACCCTTATAAACTACTGGTTGAGTTCTAATAACATGGTGCAGTTGCTACAAAATAATTAAGTAGTTCGTCAAAAGGTAAACATAGTATTACCCCCGACCCAGTAATTCCACTCCTAGATGTATGAGAACAATATTTCAAACAAAAATTTATACTCACAATAGTCAAAAGATGAAAATAATTCAGATATCCATTAACTGATGTATGGATAAAAAAAAATAAGCAGTAGGGTCATACAATGGAATATTATTCAGCCATAAAAAGGAACAAAGTGTCAATATATGCTGTGAGATGGATGAACCTTAAAAACTGTATGTTAAATGAAAGAAGCCAGACACAAAAGCCATGTATAGTATGATCCCATATGAATCACTAAATGCAAATTCATCAAGACAGAAAGCAGATTACTGGTTTTCAGGGACTTGGGGGAGGAGGATAAGGGAAGGGATTGCCTAATGGGTATGCAGTTTCCTTCTAAGGTGGTGGAAATGTCCTGGAAATAGATAGTGGTGATGGTTGCACAACCTGTGAATGCACTAAATGCCACTGAAGTGTACACCTTAACAGAGTTAAAATTACGAATTTCATTTATATGAGTTTTACTAGAGTAAAAAAAAAGAAGATAAATTGTTATACTTTGCACTCTCAACTTTTAGGAAGGTCTTGGCAGACCTCTGAATTCTGGAGGTAGATGTACTACATTTGAGTGGAATTTTTCACCTAATTATCAAAGCTTCCATTCTTAAGAGTGTTAGTTAACAAGAAAAACACTTTGCAGCAGTTTCAGTGTTGAGCGGATTTCCCCTTCACTCAGGACTTTATGGCCCAGGAAAAGCTACGGTGTTCAAAGCCTTCTTCATCAACTTCTGGAATGCTTCTGTGCCTGACAAAGGATCAGTGGCTGACAATGGTATACTAAATAATCATGCAAACTAAAATGCCTGTCTGAACTAGCTGTTACTTGATCTACCAGCCCATAAATTTGAATACTCACAACAACACTCTATTATCAAGAAGAAGTAGTATACACAAGCTGGGATTCAAGCAGGTTCTTAAGGCACAGGCATATTGTATAGCAGGTGTTACATGTTCACAGGGCACTTACTCCTGCTGCCTTGACACCTCCCGCAGTCGTTACCCATGGCCTCACAACATGTCCTCATTCTTCAGGGTCAGTTGCTGGTACTAACCAGAGATAGGCAGCTGCAGCTTTGCAGTCCCTCAGTAGCAGCCTTGAATGAGAGTCGTGAAGGGAAGCACTCCCAGAGAGCAGAAACGATGATGTCAGACTGGTTTCTCACTTAGTCTGGAAATAATGCTGTCCAGAGATGGATCTACATCAATTACACCAATTCTGGGAGCCTGGCTAACTTTTGTTTCTGATAACCAGGGACATGGAAGGAATAAGATCACAGGATTGGTGCCATAGAATTCTATAGAAGGGTGTGTGGATAGAATCTTGGGATGAGCACAAAGTGTGAGGTTATTTGTGTCTTATGAAATGTTCACTAAAGGGCATCCACTCCAGAGGAGGTTCTTGTAAACCAGATGGGAAAATACCCTTTGCTGCGAATGTCAATGTGCCTTTTTCCCCAACTAGCCTGGTTATATACAAAGTAGCCATGGAAGCACAGATCAAGATAATTCATGGGTATACAAATACTGATTTCCTCTCAAAAAGAAGATCTGGCTACCACCAGTGTTGATTGTTTCAACCAGACAAATAGCAGAGATCAACACCAAGCCTCAGTTTCCCACAGGGCACTTGGTGGCAGTTTTATTTCACTGGATATCTTCCATCATGGAAAAGTCAATACTTTTCCTCACTAAACAGACACTCAGAATATGTGTTTGATTCTTATACCTGCAGTGTTTCCTCTAACACTGTCGTCCATGAATTTGCAGAATGCTTCTCATGGTCTCAGTGGTTTAGTGATACAGAATTTAATTAGCCACTGAAAGCAGTGAGGCAATAAATTTCTCATTCAGAGTTTATTCACCCAGTAGCTAGCCTGAGAAAATGTTTGGTGGTCTGTTGAAGAGTGGTGGTCATGGTAGAGTCTGGGTGGTACCATCTTGAGGGCTTGGTACTTTAAGACATGGTATTTACTTTAAGTCAGCACTGAATAAATGGTATTATTCTTCCTACGATCAGAAGTCATTGCTCCAAGGATTTCTATACCATAAACCCAAGTGACCCTTTCATAAAGCATCTTCTTGTTGGTGAACTTTGTCTTCCATTGGTGAAGAAGATGCCAAGAAGAATACTTGTACCAGGGGTTATAATGGCCATTACATTGAACTGGAATTGCTGGAATTGCAACTGCCAGCTGGTTATTTGGGGCTTATCATGTCACTGAGACAAGAGGGAAAGAAAGTTACTGTATTGGCTGAGACCTGAATCCTGATTATCTTAGAATGTGGCCAAAAAACGGGAACAAAAAGAAGTGTGTCAGGAGACCTCAGAGGTCCTATTTTGTGTGTGTTTGATTGACTCTGTTTTGGAAATTCTCTCTTTTGGAAATCAAATCTACATATATTAAACATCCACATCCCTTCATCTGTCTTTATCAAATGTTATTATTTCACCATATTTCCTCATCTCTCCACAGATGATAGATGATACGTGGATAAAGATAATTTTTTCTCCGTTATCTGGAAGTGGCAGACATCATTACTTCCTTAACACCAAGTACTTCAATATGTATCTCCTAAGAACTAGAAAATTATCCTATATAAATATAATGCCGTTATCATCCTTAATATAACTTCCACACTCAGAATTTTCCAATTGTCACCAAAATAAACCTGTAAAATAGTAAATAGTCATAAGCTGTGAGCCTGCTCTACTCCCGATCTGGAGGAAAGCAGAAGGGGCTGCAAGTAGACTCCTGCCACCTTCACAGAAATTCATCCTTAGATCTCCAGTCTAGAATGAGATCATGAAATGGGAGTGTGGTCTTTCCTGCAATACAGTGACATTATAGGTGTTACAGACACTGAGTCACTGAGCTGAAAGCAAATAAGTTTCAGATCCTACTGGAAATCTTATTTCCTCTCATGTCCCCAGGCTCACCACTTCCTGTAACCTATAGACACAGAAAGCAAAAAGATTTTTTCAGGTTTCTTGCACATGTGGGAGGTGAGAGCAATGCCATTCAAACCCCTGTATTCCTGCTGTGCATTTGGCTCACATCCACCGTCTCACACAGAACACTTACCTCATATGACCCTGTGGGAGCAACTTCCTAAGTGTCACGGGATGCTGGTACTGCAGAACTCCCATGAATTCCTCTTGCTCATATGTATTTCTATTTCCACAGAGCTTGTTATGTTATGCTTGATCTCACCTAAGAGGTTTTAGTTTTCCTTTCCATATTTCATATGTTATCATTGGGTCTATCAAAGAAAATATAACATTGAAGCACAAACTATTTGCAATATCTTCATTGGAAGTAATCGCCAGGACCACTGTATGTGGTGGTGTGTGGTTGGTATAAGAGGACCTAGATTAAGAGACATCAGGGACAGAAATCTAGCCTGATGCTTCACACCAAGTTTTGTGCCTGGTGAGGGGCTTCCTCTTATAGGAAGAGGTGCCTTTTCTAAATCACTTCTAAAGGAATGATTTACTTACCAAGATATATGTCCATACATGTGTGTCCGTTAAGAGGCTATAACTTGTTTCTAGTTTACAAAAAGGTAGCTGGTGGGCTTAAATGATCTTATAATTGTTAGTTTTGGAGAGAGTAAGGGGTTGTGATTGGGAAGGGAAAAATGGAGGGACTTCTGGGGTGGCTGGCATTATTCTAACTTTTTACCTGGGTGATGATTACAAGTGTGTTCAACTTTTAAAGATTCATTAAGCTACACAATCATTTTGTATGGTTTTATGTATTTGGGATTCATTTTATAATAAAGATGTTAAAACTAATGAACAAAAATGAAACAAGATAACACAAAATAGTTCCTGAGAATCTGGTATGGATGGGCCTTGTTATAAGCACTAAGGTACAAAGTTGATTAAAATGGTCACAGTCTTCAAGGAGTTGATGGATTAATTGGAAACACTGGTGAATCATTTAAATATGATGGATATATTAATCATCTTGACCTTGTCAATCATCCCACAATGTTATTTATACCAAACATTGCACTGGACACATTAAATATATATAATTATATTTGTAAAAAATTAAATTTAAATATATACTTATCTATATAATATATATAGTCTTCTGGGAAATTCCTTCTGAGTTCAGATGTTGTTTTACCCAGGAAGCCTCGAGCCTGGACTAAGTGCACTGATAACAGCGTATTTCCACTGTTGCCTGTACCATGTTATATAAATATATAAATAACAAATAATGGATTCATAATATAAATATTCTATAAATATATAAATATTTTATATATAACACAACTAATATATATAAATAATATGGTACATGCAACAATGGAAATACTGTTATCAGTGCTCTTAGTCCAGGGTCAAGTATAGAGTCTCAACATTTCTGGGTAAAATAACATCTGAACTGAGGAGGAATTACCCAGGAGAATATACAGAGGGGGTTCCAAACAGAAGAGCAAAAGCAGAAAAGAAAAAAGATGGCATGATGTGTGAAAGTTATACAGAAATTCATAACTATAGCATAAGGATAAAGTGGGAAAAGACCAAATAGCACACACTTAAAGTTGAAGTAAAAATGCTAATATGACCTTTAAAATGAATTTATATGTGCCCTTCCTATTCCCTAACATATTAATGCAAAATTACATTCTAGAATGACACAAATAGCTTAGCACTGCACAATATAATTTTATCTGGCCATAGAATTTTTAACAAACTTAATAGCAATCAAATCGGCTCTTTCAGCTACCATAATGAGCACATGATGGACACTTACAAGTAGTCCAGATTCAGTCCAGTTGTGTTGGTGTTTTTAGAGACAGCATTTAGATTAAGTTGCTAACAAGGCAATCTATTATTTTATATTTTGTGTGTAAAATAGATGAACAAGCATGTCCTACAGTGTAAGTCGGTATTTCAATTGAATCTGTTATTGTGATATTTTTTATTGGTACAACATTCCATAGTGTATGCTGTTAAGTCCTTATTTGTTGAAATCAACAGGATATTCACATCTGTAAAACAGACTCCCTCCAGTTTAAGTAAATGTAAACTTATCATTTGACAAATATTGAAATTATATTTGTTCCTTTCTGCTGAAACCTGAAATACTTCCCAGGCTGAGCATATGAAATGTCACATGCTATTACAGAAAAAGCATGATTTCCAGTGATTACTTCATTCCCTGGTATGAATCGAGTATGGTATTAGAGAATATAAAGCATAGTATGTCATTGTGAAAACATGAATGAGGTAAGATGACATTTTAGTAAGAACATAATATGAGGAAGTGATTATTAGATGGAGATATTTTCAAAGGTCTATATTGATTGACAACTGTTAAATTGATATCTTCTGTATCACCATGAATAATAAAGAGCTGTACAATGGAAATAAGTTGTACTGCATGTATCTAAAGCCTGCAAAATTTTAATAGTTGAATTTAGATGACCATTAACAAATTCTTATCCATTGTCCAAGGAATTTAGTGACAAATATATGTTTCTGGCATGTTTCTTTCATAGCATCATGCAATCAGTCATTTAAAAATCCTTTTTTCCTAGAATGAGTCATAAAAGTCAATTTAAATGTTGCTTTGTCCTTTTTTTTTTTCAATTAGCAGTAAGCAAAATATCAGCCAATAAAAACCAAAACAGAGGTGAAGACCTATCCTTAAATATGCCAAAGAATTATTTATGCTATAGAAGTGGGAAAAAGTATGATTAATAGGAAGACTAAATCCATCCTGTCTTTGGAAAGAAAGGTTAGGTTGGAAGAATAAATTAATTGTGATGTTAAAAATAATTATTATAGGAGAACCACTGTTATAGAAACATAGTATTTTAATGGATGAAGAAAAAAGTCATTTTTATTTCATCAGCAAAATATATCATAAAAGGGATATGAGGCATAGGCTACATATCTCTTATTCTTAATATCATTTATTAATTTGTGCAGTTCCTTCTTTTTACTCACTTAAACACTTACTAAACAGAGCTGTTGTGTTCAGGGTTGACTTTGCCATATCAGCCTCATTTGACTGAGATGCTTTTTGGCTTTCATCTGAATGAACAATTTCCTAGTTAGACACACTGGATTTGGACTTGGGTCAATAAAAGCTTTACTGTGTCCTTTTTCTTTCCTCTAAGAGCTCAAAAAAGAGACTTAAATTCCGTTCATCTTTTTACTTGCCACAATAGATTCTTTAGCAATGCAATTATAGCTTGAATGAAGAAACAGCAAGGAATTGGCAGAGAAACAAATAGGAATTCTCTGTCTCATACTCACACTCCTAAAGATCAGTTACCTCTGGATATGCATGTAAATTTGTCTAACTTCAACTATTTGTCTTTGCTATCCTTTGGGATCATAAATCCTTATCAAAGTTTTAATGTAATCTGACTGAATCTCATGTGGATAACTCAAGTTATTTGCAAGGAAATCAAGTTAATTGAATCCTGGTATTTAAATGTAAAATATTTTGAAGGTACTGAATCCAAGAGTTCTTTTCAAAACTTAGAATGGTGCCCTTTTAAACAGTTCAAATATTAAAAAGTCAGAATTTTTTAATATTCATAAGCATTTATAAAAATTATATTTGAAGCATCTACCCAATTTTATAGATTTTGCTGTAAGAACCTTAAAATACTGCATCATTTTATCTGGCACATTTGAACTGAAAATAATTATTCCTAAACTATCAGCAGTGAATTACAAACATGTTATGAACCAAACATATGATAGACAACTACAAAGAGTATGGTAATAATTCCTAAGAAAAAAGCATGCCTGTTGTGTTAATAAGTCCAATGATGATTGAATAGCTTGAGTCCCAAGTTACACTCCACTCCACTCTTCTCCGCTTAACTCCAGAAGTTGGACCTGCTCATTTCTGAGACAGGCAATGCTTTCTGGTTTACAGATTTATTGGATCATATCAGATGCATTCCCTGCACAAGACATGAATAAAATATGGATTTATTTTCTCTGATTCAAGTTCCTTTTAAAATTTCCTTCTAGTGACATAAATAATGAAAAAGCTATGGAAGAGTGGATAAAGAAAGAGGAAAGAACCACCTAGAAGAAGGCCAGGGAAATATGTAAATGAATATTAAAAACTGAATTAATCAGTGAGAGAAAGACAAGAATGGCATTTAATAATCAACATGTAAAAGACATGCTCAGGGACAAATTGAAGTAACAAAAAACTAAATGAATTTCTTTATTTAACAAATGTTTACTGTAGAACTATTTTACACTACACAATGTTCTAGGTTCTAGAATATAGTAATATAACAGTCAATGAACAAAACAGTCTTACATCCCTGCCTACATGGCCCTTAAATTCCAATGAAGAGAGACTGACTAATGAACAAAAATAAGTAAACTATTTGGTGTGCCAGACATTTATATGTACCATAGGGAGGAAAAAAGAAGAGAAGAAAGAATAGGGAGGAGATGGGGTGGTAGTGGTATTGAACTACATGACCTGGTCTTTGTTGAGAAAAACATCAGGCAGTTATTTATTCCTAAATATGTATTGGAGGTGGGAAAAAATACACCCTTGTGTAAAATACATTGTGTGTATTAGTATAATTTCCTAGAACAGGATTATATCTATAAAGGAGGTTGAAATACAAAGATAAAAACATGGAACTATTGGCTGAGAGGTAAATTCTATTCCACTTCTACTGTATTTTAGGACTTAAGATTGCTAATGTGAATCTAATCCAAATAAAAGATGTTAGGCTGAAAAATATAGACCAATAAGTATCAATTTCTTGCTTGGCAAACATGTAGAGGTTATACTAATGGATGGGTCAATGAAGCAAACGTAATAGGTATGAAAAAGGCAAACTTTCTGGACGAAAAGAAAAATCATGCTTACGCTCGTGTTCTTTCAGAAATAACTCAATATATGACTGGGAAGAAAAAAGCGAAGATGACTTATTTAGACTTGGAAAGGACTTCTAATGTGATTCCATATGAAAGATAATTTTAAAATGAGAAGATGTGAAAGGGAAAATTTTTTATAGATTTATAGAAGGGTACTGAGGTAAGAGAAAAGATCAAGTTTTCCTAAAAATGTAAATAAAGTGTGAGAGTTCCAAAGTTTACATAACTAACAAAGATCCCCCAGGTTGTCACACAATGGATAAAACACAATCCCCCATGTTGTCAGCGGCACAAAACTGCTCTAGGTAGTGAAATGTCAAGCTGATAGAAATAAAGTCATCAATTCATATTCAGTAAGGGTTATTGAATGAACAATATATGAAGTATAAAATTACAAAGATACTTTAAAAATATGATTCCTGTATTGAAATAGTCATGAGCCAGGTGGTTGAAGGCTGCAAGGAAAAGAAAGAATTATAATGTCAAGTCCTAAAAACATGATATACTTATGCATAGGATGTCTTGAAAGCATGTAATTCAGGTTGGGAGTAGTGTGGTAGCACTCAAACCAAAGACTGCTTCAATCCAAAACCCATTTTCTTACTATTAACAGCTGAAAGCACATATGGAGGGGAAGTCAAAGGACATTCTAAGAGGAAGTAGCTTCAAAAATGGTACAGAGATTAAAAAAACAACACTTCTAGCAATAAGGATTATTCGTGCAGTCAGCATTAACTTTTTGAGAACCTACTGTGTGCTGGGAACTCAGCTAAAATGATGAGATTTACAAAGGTGAACGCAAGAGTGTTTTAGCCCCCAAGTAGCTTACCAGTCCCAGAAAGGAGAAAGAGAGGAGTAAATCTATGAGTAGGGCACTTTGCTGTAAGCAGGTTTATAAAAAATAATGCACTGTGTGGGGGCACTCGATAATATAAGTGAATGCAGTAGTAACCACATTGTTTTCCATGTGAAACCTTGTATATCAATAATACTTTAATAAAAAAAATATTGTATAAAAATAATAATAATAATGCACTGAATATAGGGATGGCAAGAAGGATGGAGTGACCAGCTCTGCTTGAGTAGTATATATAGGTTCCCCAGAGAGTTCTTGATTTAGGTTTTGAGAGAAGACAGCATTCAAACATATGAGGGCAAGGAGATATTTGAGAAAGCCACAGTTTACAAAAAGTACAAATATGAATTCTCTGGGAGTGTTAGAGGAAAATTAGATGGTTTTACACTGGTTGGAATAGATGTCACATATGGTACAACTGTACAGATGGACTTGTGAAGGGTCTTTCCTGCCCTGTTAAATATTCTAATTTTCCTGGCACATGGATTTTATATACAGGAAGTATAGACAATACCTTTGAAATTAATTGGTACCAAATTTTGAAGGACCTTGAATACCAAAATAAATATTTCATTTATTATTTGGGAATCAAGGAGAATTCATTGAAGGATTTTGAGCCAGACTGGTTAGAGAGTGTTGCTTTAAGAAAACTTAATTGATGACAGTGTTTAGGATTGTTTAAAGGGGGAAAAATGATTGTATCTTTGAGGACAGAATCAAAGGAAACTGATAGAAGTGATAAAGAATAAAAAATCATGTCACAGGAAGGTAACAAAGATGACACCAAGATTTTGATCTATGTGTAAACTGTAGAAGAAAAATACCTCTTCTTATCAACAAAAAAATATGAGAAATAGTATTAGAGAATCAAAACATTATACTCAGGGTAAAATCCTGTTTACATACTATGTGGTAAACATTTACAAAATAAAAAATAAAATAATTTCATTTTTCTTCCCATTACAAAGTGATTTTTATATTACATCCCTTATTTCTTTTCTGCCTCCATGATTCTTCTAAAGGAACCTTTGGAAGTTCACATCTCCATGCAGCTCTTACATACCCAATTTCCTACATTTGATCATAAAAATCATGGAAACAGTCTCCTTACAGCTGGCTCAGTTACCTTCCCAGCCATTCTTTCTCTTCTCAGCACATCAGGATGTGGTATTGGGCAACAGACCAGTCTTGGAAACAGCCTTTACTTCCTGTGATATTCACTCTCCCAATTCTAACACAAGAACAGATGTTCATCCAGAAAAAAAAAATTAATGTGTGGGAGTCCAATTCCTCATATGCTTCCATTTGCGCTGACCTCCACCACAGACACATTTTGCCTGTTGTGGACAGAATCACTGGCTCCCAGCCTTTAAGGGAATAAGCTAATGTGAGTTGAGAACTGAGACCTTGAGCAAGGGCTCCTTCATTGAAAGACATTCCAGCAAACATTGTAGTTTTTCCTCCCTTTGCGTTCCTCTTTGCCTTCCCTTTAGTTTGATATGGACTGTTCTTGCTTAGTAGAAAATTCAGTCTTGCTTCAAATCAACATAAAGCACACTTTAATATGGGTATTAATGGTGGAAGGTATGTTTCTATTTCTATTATTTCTATTTACCTTCCTATTCTGTCCAATGGTAGTTTATGATCCAATTCGCTATCCACTCTAATGATATTTTCATAGTAAAAGAGATGCTATTAATAAATATCTTGAGCCATCGAGTACAGAGGGGGACTTAAGACACAGCATTATCCAACCAAATGACATTTTCTAACAAGTTCTCTGAGCTCTCTAAAGAGTAGTTATAATATGTGAGATCTTGGAAATTGCTATATAGATTTTCAAAAAACTGAATTTGACATGATTTTGCTGTATTTGTAGAGTCTTATGTTCCCAAGTAAAAATGATGTGTTCTTTTTCTCTTCTATTTCTTATTATTACTTAAAATAATTTTCATGTGTCTGTCTACTTTGCTGTTTTCTCTTTGGGTGGTCCATGAACTTGGAGACCTCATTTTAGCTCTTATTACCACACAGTAAGTGTCCACAGACCTTGACCCCACTTTAAATTTTATTTCATCATTTTAAGCAGTGTGCATCATTTAAGGAGTTATTTCAAGAGTTCCACTTACTCGTAGCACACTAGACTCTACTTTCCAACTCTTTATCTCTCTCTCTCTCTCACACAGACACACACATCTGGCGGAAGCAGTTAATCACCATACAATATCCCCTAGTTTTCTATAATTAAGGAAAACATAACAATACCATATAATCATTGCTAACCCAACTTGGCAGGTTAAGCATTCTTTGTGTACCTTGGAGGCACTGGTGACAGAAAACATTTACTAAAATAGGAATTTAAAACTCGTTGGATCAAAAATACAAAATAAGTACCACTGTAGATAAAATGCTATACTGAAGCTGTAAGTAGTGTGGAATAAACAAAGGTATAATCGCTGCTGAAAAGAACTTAAAACAAGCATCCGAATGAGTTAATATACATAAATATAGGAGGAAATATATAAAAATCCAAATTACAATTTTTACTGCTATGAGTTGTAGAGGAAATGTCTTATATTTTGTTTATTTTTCCCTGATATTAAGAGATGAAAAAGGAGAACAAGCTCCCTGTCAGTTTACAAATATGAAACACTTTGATCAGAAAACATGTTAATACATTTGAGTTGGTCAGCAAAGTGCGACCACACGTATTTTCAGCTGACGGAAATCTAGGCCACTTAGCCAGGTGATGCTGCTGGGCCAACAGGAAGAAAGACACTTGTCCTCATGAGCAGGCCCTAGAAGCGAGAAGGCAATAGGTAGTGTAGTTCCTGCTTTAAAGTAACCGCTTGAGGGAGTAGAACCATGAAACCCAGCCCCTCCTGACGACACTATGGGGACGCAAGACAACATCAGTGCACAGTCTGATCCCTCCCATGACACACTGAGACTTGTTTTCAATCTAAGCCAGTCCTCTTTGGGGCAGGGGGGACAGCTATAATGGGGAGCATAGCTGAAATCAAACTATGGTTCAAGATACACCATTAATGCTACTCTGTCACCAGTCACATCTGCCCTGTAAGATGATCTTGCCTGAAGAACACAAGAGACACACTGGGAAGATCAGAAATTGGCATCACTTCTTCTGATGGCTCTTTGTGTACTATTAAGTGCTTCATTTAATTGATATGCAACATGGATGGCTTAAGGGAAATTAGAACACATTTATTTTTGCTACTCAAATGGTGTCCCACAGAGCAACACCAGCATGAGCTGGTTGCTTGCTAGAAATCCAGACTATCAAGCTATGTTCCAGACCTCCGAATCAGAATCTTCATTTTCAAAAGATACCCAAATAAGTCATTTTTTATATAAAGTTTGAAGGGCACTGCTCTAACTCAAGGGCCAAGTCAAAGTTCAGAGAGGTTAGTAACTTGCCCAGTATAACATAAGCAGTCAGTTTCAAATGGGGCAGTAGAGAATGTCTCAATTTTTCACTTCTAGCCTCGTACATCTATCTGATACCTTTAAAAAAGAAGTATAAGGAGATTAAGGTCAGCCTTAGAAGAATTCCTATGGTTGAGTGAATAACGGACTTTTCAGCCAGTGGCATATGAGGCAAATATCTTTGCATTGTTTAATAAACTGTTTAATAAATCTAAATTGTTTAGTAAATGTTTGGAGAAAGAAAAGTTTGTGTTATCAGAATGCCTTAGCCAGCTCAGGCTGCTGTAATAAAATACCACAGACAGGCTAGTTTAAACAACAAATATTAATTAACTAAAAAACAAACACTTCCGGAGGCTCGGCAGTCTCAGATCTAAGTGGTGGCAGATTCAGTTCTTGGTGAGAGGCCTCCTCAGGTTGCAGACAGCCACTTTCACATGGTGGTGAGAAGCTCTAATGTCTGTTCCTCTTAGAAAGACACTAGTCTTGTCATGGGGGCCCCATTCTCTTGACCTCATCTAAACCTAATTATCTCCCAAAGGCCCACATCTCCTGACACCATCAAGGTTGGGGGTCAGGATTTCAACATATGAATTTTGGTAGGACACAAACATTCAGTCTTTAATACAGAACATACTGAAATTATCATTATTACTAAAGGAGATACTTGTTTTCATAGGTAAAAATATATTACCAAGTTCAATTCAATTTAGCAACATAGGTAAATGCACATATGAATTTCCTCTAACTCTGTCAAACATTCCTTTGAAATTATTAAAGAAAAATGAAAATAGATATAACCAACAGCAGAATTAGAAATCCTGGAAGGGTACCCTTACATTGACCAGAGGAGTATAAAATTTCTGGAATATGTAAAGTAGAGAGGGCTAGAATGATGACACCAAAGTATGGAGGAGGAGAATACACAAACCCATGTCTGTAATATAGAAACTCTATGAAAAGTAAGTCCAAATTCACAAGATCAGAGGCAGTATTGGCTGGGAAAGTAAGTGAGTCATGGATGTTATCTGGAGATACAAATCAAAAGACTTTTTATTACTTTCACAGTCAATGTCAGAATTGCCTTCAAGTAAAAACTAGTATTGAGTTCTACAAAGAATACTGAAGTTTCTTATGGACTAAGTAATTGTAAATTGAATTAATGAACTGGGGAATCAAGGAAGTGCCCAAATATTTAGAAATGAAAAAAGGGACTAGGAATCTCCATACTAGAGGACATACTGCCAACACACATGTGTGCGTGTGCATGATCATTTTATTGGTCAGTAGTAGGTCGATAAAATCAAAAGCTGGTTTTTTGATGAGTCTAATGCAATAGACAAATTTTTACCAAATCTCATTTTTTTAAAAAGTTAAACAGCTTTTAACATGGAGATGTAACATAACTATAGATCTGGAAACCATTTCTTCTGCTAGAGAAACACAATTTAAATTGAAACTTAGAATAAACATTTCAACCACTAAAACTGAGTGATAGACATTTCTGTGCAAAAACAAGCTATGTCATGAATCTCCAAATATTTCAGGTAACCAGAATTATGAAATAGCCAGTTTTCAGTTTTTACCAACAGAATGACTATATTTATGAAACAGATGGGATAAAACAAAAAACAATTTTGAAAACTATAATTAGTATAAGGAAATTTGGTAGGATTTAGTATTCCTGGAAAAATTGCCATTCAGAAAAAAAATAAAACAATTACAATAACAAAATGATTGTTCAAATTTTAAAAAATGGATAGGATGAATTGTAGAAGGCATTTAATTAAAGACTGAATCCGTGAGCTAATGATAATACCAATAATATAATAAAAGGATTAGAATAATTAAAATAATACTTATAGCTAAGGACATTTTTTTCCAGGAATGCAAGGTCTGCTCATCTCTAGGGCATCCCTGAATACTGCGGATTATAGGAAGTAGTTTAAAAGATTCAAATAGTAGCCAAGGACTTTATTCAGCTGACGTACCTATGAGTACCTGAAGACCATGTAACTGCCTGCGCTGAAGCAGGACTGGGGTTTTGGGGGATGGAGAGAGGAAGGGCCCAAATGTGTGCTTCTGGACTAGTCCAGGTTCCAGTTTGGTTCATCTGTGTCTGGTAAACTTATGGCTGGGACAGTTGGACATTGTTCCAGTCAATGCCTCTTGCTTGGGGTCACTGGTGAAATCCCACCCAACAACTGTCAGAACAGCTCTTTGGGGATCTGTTTTCCTAAACCTCACAGTTTGTCAAAATCTGAAGGAGAAAAGGAGTAACAAAAGGAAAAAGGAAGGTGGGGAGTAGGGGGGAGAGAAGAGAAATGTGAAAAGAAAAGTAAATGAGGCAAGAATTGAAGTAAAGGAATTTTGATATCTTTTAATACTCTTAGATACTAAAATGACATGGATAGATTTTAAAATATAATCTATGAGAACACTTAGACAAAGAAAATACATTACATACATCAAATTAACATTAACACCATTCCTTATCTTGTAAAAATGTATCTACCAAGAAACAACTGCATTTATCATGTGTCACACTTCACAGATACATACTTTAAAAACATTTTTTATTGAAGTACATATAAAAAAATGCACAAATATTAGTCTACAGATCAATGAATTTTGGCATGTGTATACACTCATATAACCATCACCCAGATCAAGATATTGTTCTAATTTTTGCCTCCTTCACTTATTTCACTCATCACCCCCTTCCCTTATGACAACCACCAGACTGTTCTCTGTTTATGAGTCTGTTTCTGTTTTGTTTATTTATTCATTTGTTTAGTTTTAACAAAATATACTCTAGGTCTATCCATGTTGTTGCAGATAGCAAGATTACATTTTTTTTATGGCTGAGTATTAGTCCATATGTATATATGTACCACATCTTCTTAATCCATTCATCTATTAATGGGCATTTAGGTTGCTTCCATATATTGCTTGTTGTAAATAATGCTGAAATAAACATGAGTGCATATATCTTTTCAAATTAGTAATTTTATTATTGGGGCATGTAAATTCCCAGAAGTACAATTACTGGGTTGTATGATATTTCTATTTTTAGTTTCTTGAGAAAAATTTTTACTGCTTTCCATAGTGGCTGCACCAATTTATATTCCTAGTAACAGTGTAGGAGGGCTCCCTTTCCACTGCATCCCCGCCAATTTCTTGCATTTCTGCATCCCTTGTTATTTCTCATTTCTTGTCTTGTTGACACTAGCCATTCTGACTGAGATGAGGTGATACTCATTGTGGTTTTGATTTGCATTTCCCTGATGATTAGTGATACTGAATATCTTCTCATGTGTCTGTTGGAAATCTATATTTCTTCTTTGGAAAAATGTCTACACAGTTCCTCATCCCATTTTTTAAATAGGATTATTTGGTTTTTTGGTATTGTATGAATTCTTTATGTATTTTGGATCTTAGACCCTTATCAGCTCTATCATTATAAATATATTTTCCCATACAGTAGCTGCCTTTTCATTTTGTTGATAGTTTCCTTTGCTGTGCAGAAGCTTTTTAGTTTGATATGGTCCCACTTGTTTATTTTTGCTTTTGTTTCCATTGCCTAGAGAGACATATCCAGAAAAAAATTACTACTGCTGATATTCAAGATTACTGCCTATGTTTTCCCCTAGGAGTTTTATGGTCTTACATTTAAATAAACATTTTTTAAATACAATCCCATTGAAATCTCTAGTAAAATTAGGATGCCTCTATCATGGTTATCTTTTGTTTTCTGCTTAGCATATTCCTTTCATCTAGGAAAAATAGAGGAACTGTTTCCCACAGCAAAACGGCAGAAATAAAGGGTGCCCCACTCTCAGTGCACTGTTTAAGATTAAATGTATGACCCGAGGCAAGCCAGTCGTCATTCTTTTCCAGGTTTTGGTTTTGTTTTTGTTTCCGAACTGAAACTAAAGAAAGGATTCCGTTTCAGCTGGTGGCAGACATCTTGAGACACGAAGCTCTTAGTATCTGTGGTCTCTGTCAATAAAGGGGTAATCCATACTTGTAGAAAATGAGGCCAAAAGGAAGAGAAAATTTTAAGTGAACTAACAAGAGAATGAGTCATGGCTGTGTTTCAGTTAGAGTCAGAGTATTCTTCAGGCCAAGGTGCAGTGACTTCAGGCCAGCTGCAAACTTAGTAATTGCCTAATAATTTCCTCTTCTTACCTGAGTTTATTCAAGTTAAAGAGATGTTATTTGCAACCAAAAAGATCATTAATGAAATATCATTGCTACTCAACATTGTTCTCAGAACACAAGAAACGCAATGAAAGAAAAAAAATGAAGAAAAGGAATAAACATTGAAAATAAAGATCTGATTAGGTGCAGATGGCATTTACATCCATCTGTAACATGGAAAGATTTGACTTAGAAACATTTTTTAAAATATGAGCAGATGAACAATAAATGCTGGCAAGAATGTGCAGAAAGGGAAACCTCCTACACTGCTGGTGGGAATGTAAACTAGTTGAACCATTGTGAAAAGCAGTATGGAGGTTCCTCAAAAAACTAAAAATAGAAACACCATTTGACCCAGGAATTCCACTCCTAGGAATTTACCCAAAGAAAGCAAGATCTCAGATTCAAAAAGACATATGCACCCCTATGTTTATTGCAGCACTATTTACAAGAGCCAAGAAATGGAAGCAATCTAAGTGTCCATTAGTAGATGAATGGATAAAGAAGATGTGGTACATATACACAATGGAATACTATTCAGCCATAAGAAAGAAACAAATCCTACCATTTGCAACAACATGGATGGAGCTGGAGGACATTATGCTCAGTGAAATAAGCCAGGCAGAGAAAGACAAGTACCAAATGATTTCACTCATTTGTGGAGTATAACAACGAAACAAAATTGAAGGAACAAAACAAGAGCAGACTCAAGACTCCAAAAAGGCACTAGTGGCTACCAAAGGGGAAGGGTGGGGGAAGGTGGGTTGGGAGGGAGGCAGAAGGGCATTGAGGGGTATTATGATTAGTACACGTGGTGTGTGGGGGGTCACAGAGAAGACAGCATCGCACAGAGAAGACAAGTAGTGACTCTGTGGTCTCTTACTGCACTGATGGACAGTGACTTGAATGGGGTATGGGGGGGACTTGATAATATGGCTGAATGTAGTAAACACAATGTTTTTCATGTGAAACCTTCATAAGAGTGTGTATCAATGATTCCTTAAAAAAGATAAAAAATAAAAAATATGAGCAGATGGTAAGGTTGACCAAAGTAAAAATATAAAACCCAAAAATAACTTTTCTATTAATTAACAACAAGAATTTAGAAAATATAACAGAAAAAGATCCAAGTGCAGCAAAGCCCCTATGGGTGGGAAGACACATAATAAAATGTTTATTCTAACTAAATACTGCAAATGATACATCCTAAACTGTTCATAGTTTTTGCTTTTGAACAAGGAAGTTAGGGATAGAAGGGAAATAGAGAGGCAAGACCCCTCATCCACTGGTGTGCATGTTTTTGTGTTACTTGAATTATTGATAATCGTGTATTCATGCAGAGCTTTTGTAATTCAAGAAAGTAATGCACAAAAATATTTTTCACCTCTAATGTTACAAATGAGGTAGTTCTTTTACAACTTGGGAGATCAGAAGTGGGTGGATGATCTGGCATAAATCCTTAAAAATTATTGATCACTTTATAGTAATATGATTTGCTATGTGCTTCTCTGCTTCCCCAAACTGAAGGTCAACCAAAAGGTAGGTTTCTTGAGAGCAAGACTATTTTTCATCTCTGTACTCCAGTGCTTTCCACAATGCTGATATTTAATGGTGTTTTGTAAGTGCTACTCTATTTGTTATGTGAATGTGTGGCAAGGGAAAATACAGCTATTCTGGGGATAAATGCGCTGACATCATAAGGCCATCTGCTTTCACAATATGAGGAATCCCCTGGAGGTACGTGGAAAACTCCTTTCCAAGTGAAAACTTAAAGTCTTTAAAGAGTTCCTATTACAGCTTCTTGGATTACCTTTTGTTGCCATGTAAAGAAATTGAGTGATTGAGAGAAAGATAATGATTCTGGCTCATGATACAAATGATTTGAGAGGTAAGGTTGTAGGCTAAATGTGGAGAGTTACACTCAATGTACCAAGAATGAGAAGAACATAACCCACTCAACAGGTTCCAATGATTTATATGTATTATATAAAACTAGTAGATAAATTGATTATAAAGGAAAACGTTCTTTCCACATTCTAGGAAAAGAATGTATCCATGGGTGGTAAGACATGCCAACTCAGGCCAATTCTAGACACACTGCATGTCATGGCAATGAATGTAGTATACATGCAGAAGTATGAAGGATGAAAATATTTCATCAGTTTCCTACTGTTGAATTAAAAACAATAATATTAACTTTTCAGCAATACACACATTTGTTAAGTGTTCAAAGTGCTAAGAATCATCTATTCTTTCTTCTTTATTTATCCAAATCTGAGGCTCAACTTTCATAAAAATTTGCAACAATTCTTCCTAGTAACTATATTTTAAACCAGAGTAAGTGCTTTACACTTAAGCTGAAAGTGATTTATAAAAATCATTTTTCTATCCTAGATAGATTCATTCATTTTATAAAAGGGACAATAGTGAAAGAGGAAAATACCAGCCTAGTCTTGAGATTTTTCTGAAGCCCTCTCTCTCAGATGAATGAGCTGTCCCTAAAATCAGTATGCGGAATGCTGTCTTCCTGGTCTTGTCCTTTCCAACAGAAACATTCCCATTCTGAAATGCCAGGTAGGATCTTGGAGATTCTGACGCTGGTGATTCACATTCCACAGAAGCTGCCCTACATCCAGAGTTGAGCCTATCCAAAAACAGTGCTTTGAGTTTGTGGAAAATAACAAAAAAAAGACCCTCTGTCAAGACTTACTACACTAAAGGGATCATTTCTATAACTACTGATACGTACTTGACTTTCTAATGAGCTGTTTTCCTTTTTCCAGCAAGTTTGTCTTCTTAATTATGATGATTTAGGTGGTGATAATAACAACAACAATAAAACAGTTAAATAGGAAATGCTAACATTTTTTAAACACTTGGTACCATGCACTTTTTTAAATACTCTACATGTGCAATTTGGTTCTCACTACTACCATATACAGGAGTTGCTATATTTCCTCCATTTAAATCATATACCTGATTGGCTTAGCCAGGTTTCATCAGTCGGGAACTGGCAGAACAGAGTTGAAACTAAAGCAAGACAAACAGGGGAGTCCCTCTTCTCATCTTTCTCATCCCTTTTTTCCCATTCCCCATGAGTCATTTATTCATGTATTCTTTTTTGTTCCTCATCCTTCCATTTTTTTCTCTGCTGTTACTTAGCAGAACCTCAGGCATAGAGAACATCACAGTTCTGGATTTACAATACTATTTCATGGGATGTTACATTTATATTTACTTTTTAACAAGCAAAGCCTCTCAAAAGCAAATTTTCCTTTGAGTTTCACACCACCTCAAAGATTTGGCATGTACCTCATCACTTCCCTCCTTGCCATAATTTGCAGAGGCTTTTAAGTCATGTAGACGGCTCTTTTAAGACCCAGTGGCCTCACCGTTTGTTGATCACTTCAACTGGAATAAGTTGACTTTCACTTAACTTCTGCAACCACTGTCAACCTGCAACTGATATTTCTACTTCAACAAACAGAAGCACCAACAGTCCTTTTCTCTTACAACAATAATTTTCTGTTGTCCCTCAGATGTTTTTAACCCTCTTAGTTTGCCTAATAAATTTCCCATCACCCCCTTCTATTCTTTAACATCCTATTATTTGATGATCCTTTACATGTACGCTTTCTACTGTGCTCTTCTGCCATGTCCCTCTGCAGAGCAACCTGTGCTAGGATGCAAGGCACTGCTAAAAACAGAAAACTAATGTACACACACAACTATGTAGACTATTAGACTATTTCAACAAAACTTTATATTATACATTTTTCACTGGGACTTTGAAAACTACTTAGCCATCCAATTGTGTGTTCTGCATAAGCACCCTCTCCCATCCCTTTAGTGGTCCTTCCAAGCTCTGGGCCTCACCTTCATCCCCTCTGGCTCAACAGGCTCTTGTCTCCCAGCAGTTTATTTCATTTCCATCATCACATGAACACTTCAAGGTCATTACGGCCCCACTCCTGCATTCCTGCTCCCTGGCCAGTAGCTTCAACTCTCCTTATCACATTTACCCTGTCACAGAGGAAGCAGGATCCAGGCTATGTGTGTATCTGCACCTGAAATCTTTCCTCTCCAGAATCTTGATTCATGGATTAGCCTATCTTCCTGTGCACTTAATCTCACTTTCCAATGGCTTTTCTACCTTAACATATAAATATTCTCTAGCCACTGCCATTAAATTAAAAAACCCTCCCATTGCTTTACGTGCCTTTCTAGATTTTGCCTCAAAACTTTCTTTGCTTTCATGACCAAGTATCTAAAAAAGCAGCTTTCCCTCATGGCCACTACATCAATCCCACTCCTTAGTATGACCTTCAGGTGCCTAAATCCTAAATCCAGTGCCTCTACCTCTTTAGCCTTCCTTGATGACTCTGAACTTAGGTTAAGTTCTCTACCCTCTTCTGTGTTTATCTGTATCATTGCAATTAATACACCAGTCGGAGTTTAATTATATCTCTCACTGGCTTGACTCCTTGCATACAATACACCACCGATATCTGTAGATACAATCTTCTAAGTATTACCTCTGCCCATTGCCTGATTTTCAACCCAGTCCAATTCAGGCCTTGAGAATTCCTTATCAAAAGAAAATGGTATGTTACAAAAGATTGTTTGTCCTCTACCCTTATAGCCCTTCCAGAACTTTCTATCAAGTAAGCTAATGACATTGAGTGACTGGATATATACATTTGAACTGACTCCAAGTTACCCAATTTTCTCAGGGAAACAATGAAAAGAACAGAGAAACCAGAGCAAGGAGGGTTGGAAAAAGAAATAAACATCCCAGGGAAGGCAGCATGGAACTTGGTGCCCAGTCAGCCGGGGAAGGGTGTTAGCCTCTCGGCCCCTCCTTTAGGGAACCGAGACAATCTGACAGCACAAGATACAACACAAAGAAGACTGTGCCATCATCCAAAGTTTTCCAGAGCTGTCGGGGACTTAAGAGAAAAATCCCTCAAATGAAAACAAGAAAGTCCTTAACAATAGATTGGTGCCTTTTTGGTTGTTTTTCTGGAAAAAGAAATCCTAAGCAACCACAGCATAGTGTTGCTTTGATGGAAACTGAGCATAGCAAGCATATGATAAATGAATTAGTTTGTGGTGAATGGTATGATTAGCTATCTCCCCATCAGTAAGGAACTGTTCCAAGTCTTACAAGGCCAATTCCTTCAGTTTTTCATTTTATTTGTGCTTGAAATTAGACTATAAAGAAATGTTAGAGCAGTTACAGTGTCCCTGTACAATGCATTCTTTCTTAGAGTTACTGTTTTTTATTTTCATTTTTTATTATTGCTAATTTTTTGTAGTTCTTTCCCTAAGCAGATATGTGATATTTTGGGCAAGTCATGTGGAGAAAAGGGATGCATGGAGAGTACTGAACCAGATAATTTCCATGGACTCTTCCAGCATAGAAGTACAGTTGTTCTTTGCATACACCCATGCTTATCTCTTTTTGCAGCATTCAGAGTTCATGAGAGCTGTCAGGAGTGCTATGAGCTGAGAGGAAATGCTCATATGAAGAGAGCAGATGCCAATCCCCTCTAGTACTCTCCCTGGGCAGATGATCCACACCCAATTTAAA
Organism: Manis javanica; assembly: GCF_040802235.1. Lineage (NCBI taxonomy): Eukaryota > Metazoa > Chordata > Mammalia > Pholidota > Manidae > Manis > Manis javanica. The sequence goes on from NC_133164.1 coordinate 25,448,503, forward strand.
ACCCTGTATATTAACATCTCTGATAAGTGCCTGCATAACTGACATTGTTGCCAGTGATCAAATGCTAAAATTACCAAGTGATAGAGCTGGAAGAGACCCTAAAGTATCATCTAGTCATTTATGGCCCCAGGCCCCTAATAGTCTGTAAAGAGCAGTGAGAGCAGATCCCTGAGCCAATTTTAGCACTCTTAAAGAGGCATGGTGATTCTGTATTTATGACATCATTCTACTGTTAATCAAGCTAAATTCATGTCCTTAGGTACAGAAGAAATGGTCCCATACTTTTTAAGTGGGCTATTATTGTATAAGAAATGAAATATAATTAATGCCCCAAGTTATAAACAGCTATTATTTTGATGATTTTTTTTCTGGATTCCAGGGGTAAAAAGTTTTAATATCCTGTATTTTGGGTCTAGAACCTGAGATTCTTTTTAAATGATTGCCACATAATATGATAGGACTATTTTTTTAAGTGGGGAAGAATCTGTGGCAAAGAAATCGTGTTGTTGTTGGAACAACCATTTGACTAGAAGAAGACTCTTGATTGTGTAATTCAAATAGTCAACTCCAGGTGCAGGGAGTAGGAAGCTGTTCTGCACAAACAGAATTTTTACAGCACGGAATTAATAGATAGATAAATAAAGTCATAGTTGGCCCTAGCATTGACTGCTGAGATGGCTAAAATGAGACCCCGCTAATCAGAGAGACTACCTTCAAGGCATGACACTCTGATGACAGATTCGCAGCTGGCCGGGACCTCAGGGACATCAGGACCAGGCGCCAGCCCTGTGTAAGAATGTTCTACCCCATGTCCCTGACTGATGGCCTGCCCGGCTCCAGCTGGAATTCAGAACCTCAGAAAATAGCCTGGCTCAAGGGCATTTCAAGAAGTCAAAAGATTTCACTTTAGATTCTATCAAAATTTTTAACATTGTACCTTTCCTTTTGGATAACTCTTCAGATGTTTTGTTACATCTATAATCAAGTCTTTATTAAAAACTAAACATACCAAATTTTTTAAACTATTTCAAGTTGGCATGATTTGCAGAACCTTCACAATCTTTATCTTCCTTTGCCAGACAAGTTTACCTTTCCAAAAATGTTGTAGTGTTGTGTCTATAGCTAGTCATAGTACTCAGATGTAATTTGGTTAGTAAAAATGTTATGAAACTGTTAATTCCTATATTTTAAGAAGCATAGCTGGATTAATCAGCCTAAAAATAGAACAGACAATGCTTTTATATTTTTAGTCATTGTTGGTTCAAAGAACTTGTAAAAAAAATATTTTACACAGAAAATGATTCCATGAACAATTGATTTTTAAAAAATATGTTTTCCCTATAAGCGTATACCTAATGTATTCCATTCATACTTGTAATACAAATACTAAAAAAGTTAAACTTAAATTTAAATAATAAATGTGCGTGAGTACATGAAGAAATGTACAAACTCCTGCTAAGGTAAATTAGCAAAGTAAACATAAAAATGTCTTTTAGGGTTGGAAATGCTAAATATTATAAATATATAAAATTTCCTAAAAATATTTATCAAATGAATGCATCTCATATAATATCCTGTATGGAACTTTTTTGAGGATTTTAACAATTGTTAAAGTACATTAAAAGAACATGTGGCTAGAAACAAACAGACATTTTAGAAAAAGAAACAAATGATAGTTCATACTATCAGACATTAAGACATGATAAAAATAATATATAAGCAGTGGGATTTGTGTCTAGAGTATACAAAAATCAGAATTCATAGCCCTAAAGCATACAATATATTATATTAGAAAGTAAATAGCTACATATATGAAATATATGTATATTAAAGTTTTTCTTTACAAATCAGTGGAAAGAGAATATTAGTCCAGAAAATGTTGGCCCCTAATACATTTCTGGTGGGATTATAAAATCAGTACAATCTTTCTAGAGAGAATTTTGGCAATATTTATCAAATCTTTAAAAATTTTCTACATTTTTATACAGCAAATTCCTATCTAGGACCCTTAAGAAAAAAATTCATATATATGGACCAAGGACAGTACAGAATAGGTTATTTATTAAGGGGGAAAAAAGTATAAAGTCCGTTAGTGGAAGGAATAAAATATTGTATACTATATATTGAAAAACAAACACTAGTTTCTGTGAGAAGCACCCTTCAGACATAATGCTTCACGGATAAAAGAATTTGTTTTGTGTAAGTATAAACCAAGTGTTTCTGATTAGTGATGGCTCTTCTCTAATTCGTGATCCGGGGGCCCAGGCTCCTTCCAGCTTGCAGCTCTGCAGTTTTCAGTTCATAGTTACCAATGAAGCCAGTTTCATTCTGGCAAAAGTCAAAAGCCCTTAGAATAACATTTCTATGAGATGTTAAACGTCAAGCCTTCTTTTCACATTTCTTTTTGCAGGGACGCATTCACATAACTAAGTGCAGCTTCTGGGGAGGCTAGAAAGAATAGCTGAGGTATTTGCACTGGGTGAAAGGCAACTGTATTAGGTGAACTAAGCTGTGGCACCAAAACCTCCCCATGGAGCTCCAGACTGTACCTTTCTTTCCAGAAAATACACTACCAACTCCTCCAGGGAAACAGTGAAAATGCCCTTCCCCAAGTCCAGGACCTCTACATGGGTGGCCGCTTTCTCTATCCCATCCCAAATGAGATTCCTTGTGGGGTCAGTAACCTATGAACTCAAAAAGGACCAAATTTTTCTTGCTCTACAGAAAAGATAACTTCAGGAAAAAACAAAAACGAAATAAAAAAAACAGCATTTGGGAAAACTCAGGAGAGAAACAGAGCAGTTACTCGTCTATAGCAATTAGGAAATCTTTCTGATTTCATATAGCAAAGTCCTCCTGAACAGACATTTGGAGGAATCCAAAGATTATTTTAAGGCTGAAGCAGGGAAAGATTGTTTTTATTTTGTCCAGGTTCATACTCTTTCATCAAGTGCTTATGAGGCTTCTGTTCTTTTGTATTATAGTCAGTTTCATACTAATTACCCCATCTAAATTCTTTTCTAGACACTCTGTTTCATTCTTATTCAACTGAGGCTACCTTGAAACCATCTGAAAAAAAGTAGGTATGGGGCCAAAAATAACATCCTCCATCTACTCTTTGCCACAGAGTAGATTCATTTTGTTCAAATAACTTTTACTATTTTTAAATTATTTTCAGCTTTACTGAGGTATCACTGACATATATAAAATGGTAAGATATTTAAAGTGTACATCATGGTGATTTGCTATATGTATATATTGATATATTGTGAAAGGATTCCCTCACTCCCGCTGGTTAACTAATGCATCCACCTCACTATTTATTTGCTATATTCTATATTTTTGGTGAGAACATTTCAGTTCCATTCTTAGCAAGTTTCAATTATACCATACAGTGTCAAATATAGTCACCATGTTTTATATTAAATCCTCAGAACTTATTCATCTTATGGTGGGTTTTTTTGTTGTTTTGTTTTTCTTGCTCTTTCTTTTAAACTGCTATCCCCAGTGGTTAATTAATTTTATTTTATTCTTTGTAGTTCAATGTTATGACTGCTTATTGTTAGGAATTTTATTTTTAGAGCTGAATCAGCATCACATTTTTTTTTGGTATCATTAATACACAATTACATGAGCAATATTGTGGTTACCAGATTCCCTCCCATTATCAAGTCCCCACCACATATCCCATTACAGTCACTGTCCATCAGTGTAGTAAGATGTTTCAGAGTCACTACTTGTCTTCTCTGTGCTATACTGCCTTCCCTGTGCCCCCAGCTACATTATGTGTGCTGATCTTAATGCCCCTTATTCTCCTTCTCCCTCCCTTCCCACCCATCCTCCCCAGTCCCTTTCCCTTTGGTAACTGTTAGTCCATTCTTGGGTTCTGTAAGTCTGCTGCTGTTTTATTCCTTCAGTTTTGCCTTGTTCTTATGCTCCACAAATGAGTGAAATCATTTGGTATTTGTCTTTCTCTGCCTGGCTTATTTCACTGAGCATAATACCCTCTAGCTCCATCCATGTTGTTGCAAATGGTAGGATTTGTTTTCTTCTTATGGCTGAATAATATTCCATTGTGTATATCTACTACATCTTCTTTATCCATTCATCTACTGATGGACACTTAGATTGCTTCCATTTCTTGGCTATTGTAAATAGTGCTGTGATAAACATAGGGGGTGCAAATGTCTTTTTGAAACTGGGATCCTGAATTCTTAAGGTAAATTCCTAGGAGTGGAATTCCTGGGTCAAATGGTATTTCTATTTTGAGTTTTTTGAGAACCCTCCCTACTGCTTTCCACAATGGTTGAACTAGTTTACATTCCCACCAGCAGTGTAGGAGGGTTTGCCTTTCTCTGTATCCTCCCCATCATTTGTTGTTCAGCATCACATATTTTTGATATGTAGCATATATAACATGTTTCTTTTTATTCTGAAATTTGATTTTTTTGAAGCCAAGAGGAAATCAAAGCTATAAAACATTTCAGTATGTCTAAGTACTTAGATTCTTTTTTTTCTAATTTTGCTTTTAATTTCTAGTTTTTTTTATAGTTTAGTCAACTTACTTGAATTTTATCATTTCAACTTTTAAATGTATTTATGATTTTGGTTTTGGCCTATTATAATGTCTTTATTTTTTACAAATGTTACAAAAGCACTTTGCAAAGAAGATGTATTCTCTCTTGGATTCAATGCTTACTACCAGTCTTTATATGAAGATGTTTCATTCGCAAGTTCCTTTTCCTTTAGATTAATGTCTCAGTTGATTGGACTCTATCTCCAAGTAAATTTTTTTTTCAGAAAGATGTATAAACACTATAATTATAAGTTATTGCATAAATATATTTCCATTTCTTTTACATGTATGTGATTTGTGTCATAAGTTTTGTGGTCATTGCCTATCTACCTTGCTCCATTTCATTCTGGAGACATGAATGGCAAGCGCCGGTTTAGTGCTCAGCCTCTTCTGACTAGAGATTTATGCAATGATATCTTCGTCCTAGATATCTACAAATGTTATGGTATAACCTCTTGTATGCTTTCTAAATCTATCATTTTCTATCCAACTTTATCTCATTATCCTTACTTTACATTTAAATATCTCTGTATTTAAATATATTTATATTTTACATCTACTATTCCCTTCTCTGATTTAGCTTTTTTATATGTTTCTATTTTCTTATTATTTCATCTTTTTATATTTCTCATTTTATGATTGCACTTTAATAGCTCATTTATTTGATTTTTTAATCTTGTTAAAAAAAGGTGTCTTATTCAAAATTTTGTTTCCTGGCATCCCTCCACTTTGTTATACCATCTCTCCTTTCCCTCCCCCTTTTTTTTTTAAATAGTAAACAACCACACCCAGATCTCTTATTTGATTCCTTTCCTTGTATTCATCATCAAATGGCCATAGATTTTTTTAAGCTGCTGATTGTATGAGTGGTGTGGTGAGCTCTCTTTGTCTCAGCTGTTGTTTTCTAATTTGTAAACTGGTTTTGTTATTTCTGTAGAACATAATTGGGAGATTGGACTATTGATAGTTTAAATACCTTTTCAGTTTTTTAGCTACATGGAGGCAAGGGGGCCAATGGGTTAGGGGAGAACTGAGCAGTCAGTTCATTTATTCTAGGTAAGAAAATGTTTTCTGTCAAATTTCATCAGTACGTCTTCAGATTGCAGCCAGCGCTCCCCACCAAGTAGCTCTCTGATAGATAGCATGTCACCGGAGAGCCCCAGAATCCACTGTGAGGACATGGAGAGCTCTCATTGATGTTGTTTTATATCTGAATATTAATGCATCTTTACTTAGGAATATCATTCAGTAGCTGTAAAGCCGATTTCCCCTAGAGTATTTGCATCCCACAGGTCTTTGCCATTTTTTTCCCAGCTCAGAGCCACTAAAAACAGCACTTTCTTCATTAAGCCTTTTCTCTGTCATCCTACAGTGGGAGCTGTATACTCAACCCTGCCCATTCCCCAGTCTCCTTCTCCCAAATAAGAATTCTTGGAATGAGGGCCCTGTTACCTAGGAGCCTGAAGAGTAAGATCCTTTTACTTATGTTAAAGGAACCTGCCATCTGTGTTGTTTCAGGAGAGCTATGTATTAGTTCTTGACTTCCTGTTTCATTTAGACTTAGGTTGTCACTGTAAAAGGTATTATGTGGTTTGATAAGATAGCTGGTCCTTAGTTTATTATAGTTAAATTTAATTTTCATTGCTTTTGATCACTTCAGTAATGTCAGCAGAAATTTATGTAAAAACCACTTCATTATCTTCTTTTACCAGAATTACGTGGTGTGCTATCTGAGTCTTTGCCCTTAAAAGTATCTTTTCTGTTGCTTTCAGGCATGAAAGATAACTTAGATTAATACATATTCTTGGAGCACAATATCTTTCTTTTATAGTTTTTATTTCTCATTGCCCTCTAGTACCTAATTTTGCGATACTAAAATGAGCATTATTTTTGTTTCTTTACTTTCTTAAAAGTAACAAAACTGTTACTTTTTTATGCCTCAGTACTTGAAGTTCAAGATTTTCTCCAGGATAACAGAGGGAAATACATCATTTGCAGTCATATTTATGCATGATTCCATCAAATAGGAACGTCACCCAACATCGTTACTCTGTCCGTGAAGCACTTTGAAGTAGTTTCTGCCGTTCTCTCTGCCCCCTGTCACTCCTCACTGAAAGGAAAGCTACAAAGGCTGATGAGAGCCTAGCATCCTTTGGTTCCTCTACTGGGTGCTCATACGTGGAAGGTCATTACTCACCTGTGCTTATATATCCCGCTGTTTCTCCTCTCTTACAGGTACCTGCTCATAAAAGTGAAATCTGTTCTATTTCCCTTGCTTGGTAACCTCGTCAAGGCAGGCTCTGCCCCTTTGGGAAGGTCTGCTGTCTCCAGCTGTTCATCTGTCACTGACTTGGTAAATTCATTTTGAGAAGAAGTTTTAAGATATCCAGTGGGAGACCTGCTGCTTCCTGCAGTCAAGAAGTAATGTGGCACTGTATTCAAATGCCCAGCTCGCTCTTGCAGCCATTTCAATTAAGTTAACAAGAGATGACTACTAAGCCCCTACAAAACCTCCCACAAGGATGAATCTTTGTTTTTATATGTGTGTTTAGTTGTTTTCCTGGTTCTTGGTGTTTTTCTTCTGCAGATGTGAACTTTTAGCTGATTTTTTTATTTATACTCTTTTGAGAGAAGAGAAGGTTTTGGAAATATGGGTAATTCTAGATGGAGAATTACATGTCTTGCTGGCTTCAGAGCTCTTTTGTTTTTATGTGTGCATATTGTTTAATTTGTAGAATGCTCTACCACGTTCCAGACTCTGCATCACCAGTCCTCCTCCCTCGTGTAGGAATAAGCATTATCCCCTCTCAGATGGAATTTACCTCATGAGAGGAGTCCCTGGAGCCTGCTTCTCTGCGATAATCCAGGCCATCTCTTGTAAGAGCTTCTAGCACCAAAACTCAGCCGAATCTATTGAGATGCCACTTACCAACTTGACAAGCCATCCCTCCTGAAGTGTCAACACCACTGCTGAAATGGCTCCATTTGTCACTGTTCTGGAGTCACAGCAGCTCGTTATCATGTTGGCATCCAGTGCATTTCCTTAGTTTGATCTTACCTCTCTCTTACCCTGTATTCAGAGGAAAGTAGGTGACAAACAACATATGCATCCTCATGCCCCCATTTTTCCTTCAGTTCTTGAGTTACAAACTTTGAAAGTAGTAAATATCTACCTTGGGAACTTTAGAAACTCAAAAAAATTAAATAGGAGAAAAGCAAGTTTTTTCACAGAGCCAACGCACTCACAGGTTTCTCTGTCCATATTCAAATCTGAAGGAATGATCATAAGCTGCAGCAAGCTAAACCATGCTTTCTCACCCAATGTACAACTGAACTATTTGTGTTTCTGTAAAATATGGCTCAATTAAATTAATGTACATATCAAATCAATGGGAGGAAGGGTAGAAAGAGCAAATAGATTGTTTTATCATTAGTGATTATGGTATTTGTCCTATTTCTTTCACGAAGAGAACAGAGGTAAGATCACTTAGGCTGGGACGAGATCCTGTCTCTCAAAAAGATATGGCAAACTTCTATAAGTTTCACTGTTGTATGTTATCCTTTTATCAAGTTAAACGTAGACTAATGTTTATGTTTCTAATTGACCAACAGTTCTCCACCCTCGAACAGCATCTATATTGCCAGTCACCATTCTGATTACATAATTTCATACAAAGAGAGCCCATTTGTTCTCAAGACCAGAAATGTAATGAGACATTTAATTCAAGTTATTAGATACTATGTAAATGGGTTTGGTCGTGCAAAACCACCCATAATATCTAAAACTGGCTTTTGATTACTGATTTGCATTAACCAGTCCTGGGTATCCCAATATTGAATGTGAAAGCACAGCAAAATAGGAACAAAAGCTGAACACATGTCAATCTTTCAGCAACCTACTAATTCATGGCAAAGAATGCATTTCCAATTTTACAGATGAAAGTAAATAAGCTACTACATGAGCCTTTGGAAATAGTCCTGTCATTTGGAAATGAAAGGTATTTAAATGGATACTACTAAATCTACAGCAACTCTCAGCGCAAATGCAAGTTATATTAATATAAAAGAAAAGAACATAATAAACTGAAGTTTTTACTCCAAAGGAACTTGACCTTCTTATTGGGAAAAAAAAAAAAAAGAAGAAGAAGAAAAAGAAAAAACAGCTCTTTGGCCTAAAGAAAGGAAAGGATTAGGATTCCCCATTGACAAATTTACAGTCAAGAGAGAAAATCGGGTCCCAAGAAATAAAATGAAGGCAGCCAATGGGGCTGTCTCTGAATTTATATAAAACAGTTCATCAAAGGACAGGAAAGAGAAATGTCTCCAGAAAAACAAACTCCACAGTAAAAATACTACAAAAGGAACAAGGAAGAAAGAAGAAACAAAGTGAGGTACTTGTGTTAATACGCATTTCTGAATTTTTTTAGAAAATTCTTCAGAACTGCCACAAACTTCCAGTATATCTTCAGCATATATTTAACATAACTACATCAGAGATGAATGGATGCTAAGCCCTAACTCTAACCTCACCACAATCTGCATCTCAGAGGCAGAGACATCAGGTATGTCTTACAACAAAAAAGAAACATTTCTGGGACAATAGGTAAATGGATTTAAAAAAACAGAATGAAAATATAAATCCTAATTTTTAGTGATTGAACTAAAACCAAAGCATACAGAGGAATTAGAATCAGAAGTGGTAGTGAAATCTGGGTCTGCATTGATCAACTCAGTCCATCCAGAACCTACAAACTGACTTTCTTCATATGAAAACAGATTCATTATCACATGTGAATGGCACAGTTATTTTCAACTTGCCTGTCTTTGCCCTCACAAGGAACAGCCTAAAATCTTTTGTATATGCCTGGTGCCTATGCTATGCTTGCAATCTATGTTATTACATAGATAAGCATAAATACCAAGTGCCTCACACATTTGTAGATATTTACAATAAAATTCAGGATTCAAAGATGACTTACAAGTCTCTAAACATAATACCAATGCCTTTGTTAGATAAATGTTATTTTATTTTAGTCTTTGGGTAAACTCCCAAAAGATAGGATTCATTGCTCAGTCAATTGATTCAGTGCAGTTTTCAGTTGGGAGTGAGGGGAGATTGAATCTTCACAATGTTGATCAAGAGCTCACGGTCGGCTAAGGACTCCATCGACAGTTATGACGTTGTGTGCCTGCCCTCAAGTCCTGTCATTACTCCACCCTCACCTGCCACAGCTTGAAATGCTTATGAGTGCTGTGCTTCCTTCTGAACCAAAAGGAAATTTTGCCAAACTGTGCTGACAGAGGAATAGGCTGAAGGCATACATAAGTCGTAGGATAAGCATTTTTGAGATTATTTATCCTATTAGGACAAATTTAATATATATTTTTTCTTCTCTTTTTAGTTAGAAAAGAATTCCAAATGGAAAATAAAGCTTCCTTTAGTTACCTCTTACTGATTTTACTAGTATGCCATTTGCTTGGTGCTCCATAAAGATATTCACAATATACAGTAAAAAGCCCATATACAGGATCTTTTGAATTGATGTAGTCTCAAAAATGGAAGTGTAGGTAATCAGTAAGAGAGTAGAAAAAAAGTACTTTCAAATATCCATGCTATTCCCAATGGTAAGAAATGATATCTGTATGAATAATTACATGTGCACAGAATGGCCTGTTTTTTCAGCACATCATGCTTATAGCAAAAAGGAAAAGAATAGTGATGACTGCATCTCACTTCCTCAGAACAAAATTGCAGATGTTATGGCTCCAAACCAGAGGAGGCCAGACCCCTCTGCAAAGAAATTCTCTGGTGGCTAGAACTGCTGAACACACAGCTGAAGCCGGCTGAGAATTCTGGAGTGCCAGGAGAAGCAAAGCAAGCTTTTAAATGGAAAACTCACAGAGTTTTGTCCGTTTGCTTTACCTGAGATTTAAATTATGCATTTCTGACTAGACTGGGGGGAAATAGCAAATAATTTTTTGAAACAGTTGAAAGAAAATTGCTCTTCTTTTATAGCATTGATCGTACTACTGTGTATAAACATGTGAAAGACTCAAGAAAAGTTTTCTAGAGGCTGGTATGATGGTGCATATGGAGAGGTTTTATCTGCATAAGATAAAAAAGCAACGGGACTACACTCATAAGGAAATAGTCACCAAAGCAGTAAGTTGCATAAGTGGTTCTTTCAGCCCATTTTCTGACAACAAAAGCAGATGAGGAACACCTTTTGAAATTTTAACCACAAGGGTTGTTAACAACCTCTACATCTACAACCTTTACTATATGGTCTTAAATACATTCAGATTTCTGCCTTTTGAAGATAACCAGTTCCAAAATTTTTCCAATGGAATCCATGCAGAGATATGTTGCATTTTTTTCAAGAATTATTCATTTATTTTACCATTTATTAAGCAAATATGTAATACAGATATACATATATATGTATATACATATGAATGACTGCAGAACATGATGAAATGAGTAGTGTAACAGTGAGTTGATATGATTACAACTAAAAGTGAAAATACTTAATTTGATATTTTAGTGTTTTCCACCCCATTAGCAATTAACACCAAATGTTCCTTATATATTTTTTAATCCTGAAAAAAGCACATGAACATAACCTCCCAATTGCCTCCTTGCACATCATTTAACTGCATATATTCACAACGAATCTTTAACAGAGTCAAAAGAATTTCATTACATTTTGAACTGAACTGATTTAAGAGGAATCCAATTTGTTCCCCATCCCTGAGGTAATGTAAATAGATTTTATAATGGCTTGAGTATTTGGTTTTAACCCAGTCATAGAGTTTTCTGAAGAAGCCAGTATGATCTAGGGACCTGGTAGACCCAACTATCTCGTATCTCTATGAATAAATTCAAGTTAGATTATGAGTAATATTCTTATATAACATATGTAAAGTACATTGAAATGAGAAGTCCCATGACTTCTTATTCAAGTATTTAAGTCAAAATCCAGTGACATAATAAATCAACTTTGAATATATAATTGCATAACACATAAAATAAATATACATTATAGCTTTACTTGTTTTTGGTAGGAATTATAATTTTCTTCTTCCACCTATATAAAACAGAATTTTTACACTCATTATAGAAAGTTGAGCTTTTTATAGGAGTTAAGATTTTCTAATTCTATGGGTGTCTAGACTTTACAAAGCAAAATCTATTTTTAGAACATAATTTTCTAAAAAGGAATTTATTGTAAAAGACAAAACTATTTAAATTTTCAATCAAGAAGTAAGACAGTGGAGTTGGAGTGATGATAGATTTGAGGGATCTCATACAGAAAAAAGCAGAGAGCACTTGTATATGTATGCACGTTGAGAAGGGGGGATGTCAATGAAAATACCTCTCCCCCATATTTTTAAAGTAAGGTGAATGAATGATGCTTTCAGAATACAACATTCCACTAGAGCCATCTAATGGATATAGTTGAAACATCCCCTAAGGTTATCCAGGGAGAACTAGTCATTCCAGAAAAACACATTTTTTTTCTATATGCCGTAACACTTACGTTGCATAAATGGTTCTTCCATCCATTTTTCCCAAACAGAACATCTAGCTCCTTTCCTCAAAAACTGGTGCTTTCCTCTCCAGCTGGAGCTCTACCTTCTTGACGACACACCAAAGTCATCTAAGGAAAACACTTACTGTAATGGTGCTGATCCACCTTCAGATCCCTCTAACATAGACGCCCCTCCCTCATCCTTGCTGCGCTCACCTTCACTCCGCAGGTCCTCACTGACCTGCCCTTTTCTTTATTCCGTAGTTGTCGCATAATATTCAATTAATTTTTCATCTCACTTAGACCTGATTGCCTAAGGTCTGAATGTAGCAAACATCTTTCTCTGGTCACATGTACTAATGTCAACATAGAAGTCGTTTCTATCATAACTTCTTTAAAGTAATATATATATATATATATATATATATATATAAATTACATTACCTAACTGAAAATATTCACTATAAAGGCAGGACTCAGCGATCATTTGTATGACAAATGCTCTATTGTCATTGCAACATTAATTTCTTAAGTGTTAATAGGTTTATTTCCTAAGAATGGAAGGCCTTAAGGTTCTTCAAAAGCCACAAGATAATAAGTTTTCTATAAACTGGCAAGCTATAGGGAAAGGAGAAAAAAATATTCTGGAATTAAAAATATGCAGATATTTGGAAATATTTAAACCTACAATGAACCATGAAAAACTGTCTTTAAAATAATAGAAAAAAATGAGTGAATATTTTAGGTAATGCATCCTTTGGGAAATCTTATAGGTGACTTCTTAGACTGCTCTTATAGAACTTATAAATCAAACTTAGCAAACCCTAAAAATATTATATTTCATTTATTAAGAGTCACAAGGCCAATCAGAGACCAGTTACCAGTTACAGAACATTTCTAGTTGTGTCTCTAGCAGAGACATAGAATTAATTATTCCTTCATGTATGTGCTGTTTTGAAGGCACAGGACTCTCAATTTGACCAAAATCCTCTCTAGAAAAATTATCTCAAACCATTCCATTGATATGTGTGAAGTCCAGGTCCTTGTCTTTTAATATCTTTCCATATCAGTGTTCTCTAATTTTTTCTTCTAAAGTACTTAAAACATTGTGTATTTGTTTCTTTTGTGAATCTCCCCATCATCCACATGAAAAGAGAGAGTCTGATAAAAGAGGAAGGTGAGTCACAAAGAGAGGAAATTGATATTCCCACCCTCATCCTTCTCTTCTCATTCCATATATCCTGCCCTCTAGCCTATCTCAGCCACTCCTATGACTTTGATAACCATCTGATGCTGATAGCTCATAACTCTACATCTATAGGCCCGTTTTCCTTGAGCTCCCAATCCCTACCTTAACTGCATACAACCTATCTATTCCACATTTCAATCAATTTGTCTAAATACATACCTATGACCTACTGTCTAGTATCCTACTTAATGCCTAAACCAGGAAATAGCACCAGCTTCTACCCCTTTGCCCAGTCTAGTGACCTGTGTACATTATTCAGCACCACCACCATCCCCCTCCACATACACTGTTTATTATCACTTCACTATTTCTTTCCTAATCCAGACTATCTTGTTTGCCTCAAATCTTATTTTTGCCCAGTTTACTAAATATGAACCTTTATACCTTCCCATCTATCATCCACATTATAGTATAATTTTATGTAATTATCTTCTGAATAAGTTTATAGTGCATCAAAATCATCACTTTGCCTTGACCTGGTCTAACAATGGGTTTATGATCAGAGTCCTGATTTCCTGTATTACCTGACCTCTAGAACCTTCTCCCTACTAAATTCGACCCCAACCACACAGAACTTCCTCCAGTTTCTTGAAATTACTGCACCCTCCGGGTCTGTTCCTCCACATGGCCCCTGATGAAAAACTCATCCTCTATTATTCATTCAACTAATTCCAACTCATCATTGAAGTTTCAACTCACGTTTTCCTGCCAGAAGTCTTGCCTGATCCCCTAACTTGGACTTTCATATCATCATACTAACAGCACTATTGTAGAACTGATTTTATGTATCCAGATGTGACCTATAAACTCAGGAAGGACAGCGAATGTGTCTGTGCTCACCACCACAGCAGCCCCAGCCCCAGCAGCCAGAGTTCTTGGCACTTAGCAGTTATGCAACATATCAGGGTGAAATAGATGACACTTTTAGGGCAAAGTCCAGAAGATGGATATTAGTCCTCACTGTTACATTAATAGTGTATCAGGTCAAGGATAAAACAAGGCAAGTACCAAAATCCGAGGCTGTTTTTATAGGATTCTGGGACAGACTTTCAAAATGGTCTTAAGTGGTTTTCAATAGTCCTCCCTTGGCACCTTAGAGAAGTCAGACGTCAGTTGGGAGAAGGCTCTTCCACCTCAGAATTCAGTAAAAGCCAATCTATTAAAAATGTCATTCATCTCCTTATTTGTCATCATTCCCAACCTTAATTGAAATGTTAAATTAAATTTTAATTTTTTGTTAATTAATAGATTGTTTTGCCTTTGTTATCCCTGATCAGACTCTTTGCCTAATAAAGACTGATTGACTCCGCCTTCCACCTCGAGACCAGGAACCAGTTTACTGGGCAATTTACTGAAACAGAGCCAGAGTTATCCTTATTCATTTGACATGAATTGCAGTAGCTGTGTGATTTACAATTGCAGGAGCTCTAATTTACTAATGGAATTGGATGGGTGGACTTGATTTTCACAAAAAAATATTGAGCCCAATCTAAGAGCCAAGCCTACTGTAATCACATATCACTAAGCCACGTTTCAAATCCTACCTTTGACTAGTATCACAACATGGATGAATGCTATTTAAAGCAACACATTAAAACGAATACCTAGAATGATGACTCTTTAATTTCATTTTTCCTATCTTGTTATTTCATAGTCATTTATTAGATATTTGTAACTAATAATAAGATGATTTTTATTCCTCCTTTCTTTTCAGACAGATAGACATGGATATATAGATACTGATGTGGAGATACAGATATGGATGTGGATGTAGATAGACCTAGAGATAGGTTTTGTTTTCCTTTTCATTAATTTCCATAAACTGCCATAGTGTTTAATAATATACTTTAATTATAATTACTGGTATGCTTAAAGTGCTTTTTGATTTGCTATTTAAGAACATGCCTTTATGAATTCATATTTTTAAATTCATCATATTTATAAAAATAAGGAAATGGTTTAGAAAATATCAGTGCAAAACCGTATGTGAAATTCTTGCTTTTGAGGTCATGGTTTCTAAAAATAATACTTTTTCTTTTTAAATGTGGCCTTGGTCCTAAATTTGCTGTACTAAGATTCTTTGTTTTTCCCTTCAGAAATAGTAAGGAAAACCTGCAGATACTTTCTGTAATGTACACTTACACAAAAAAGGATGCAACTACATATTTTAGTGACCTGGACTTTTAGAACAGCTCATTAATGCCATTTAACATGTAATAGATATTTTGGCTAAAGAAGTTTATGGGTTTTATAAATAATTTCTTCCTTCCACACACCAAATTGAACAGTTTTATAGACCTTTACAACTTCCACCCCCATTCATGCACCTTGTCATTATACAAAAAGCCAGATTTTAATGATTTTTTTTGCCTCTAGCATCAAATATATGTTCAGAAGTGATGCACCCCAAACACTGATTAAATGCCAAACTTTACTGATGAAAAACAGGTCCACTGAGTAAGTAATAATGGTGAGTGAGATTTCATGCTCTTTTACTGCCAACAGACCATCAGAAATAAACTTCAGTTCATAGAAAAACAGTTCACCAAACTAGTCAGGATGGCTGACAGTGTTGGTAAATATGTAAATGAACTTGATAATCCTCCCTGTTTGGAGAATTCATGTAACATACTCTACTGCCTTCTTTATTTGATTTGGTTTAAAATATCAAGGGATTTGCAATGGAGCCATTAGCTTCTAAACTCTTAAATTAACTAAATGTGTATTATGAAACCTGACCAGGACCTGAGATATGTCATGCAATAACTCTTGAGGAAACCTGAGAAACATACAACAAAATCTAAAAATAAAACCTTATTAGGTTTCTAAAACTACTGGACACCACATAAAAAATTGGTACTATGAAGAATTGTTGCATCTTGTAATTAACAAGGCATAATGATGTGATATTTATAACAGCAAATAGCATTTATTGACCACCTAGTATTTGCTAGACCCAGTGCTATGCTCTTATGTGAATCCATATAACTCTTACACTATTTTAACATAAAGAATATTATTCATGTTTTACAGTTATGAACACTCATGATCAGGTACATGAAGTACTTTGTTCAAGGTCTCATATGAGCTTTGGATTTAGAGCCAGAATTCAAACCCTGGTATATTGGATCCAAACTCTTCTTGCTACAAAATATGGGATACACAACACCCACTCACACACCCCACACACACACACACAATTTACATTTCATCCATTTGTTTTTAAACTTAACCTGTTGTTTATATTAATCATGAGTGTCTTTTGAGCCAAGCCCCTACATTCTATTTGTAAGTGATATAAGAGGAGGCAAAGCTAAGTTATTTATAGATGACCATGCCATACACACATTTAGTTGTCCTCTTCAAGGCTGAGTTGGTTCTAAACAAAATGAGATGAAAAAGTTTTGAATTTAAGCCCCTGCAAAGATCATGTTACACACAATATCTACCACTTATCCTCCTGAACGTTCCTGCCCTTCCTCAGTCATTCATCTGTCAAAATGTCTTTGGTTACAACCCTACTCCACTGTGTTGGACAACGGTCCAAAACTTGCTGATATCTTTATGTAGCTTTCCAACAACACATTTTATAGGTGTCATTCTCTGTATGTCATTTTCTCATGTCTTCATATGAAATTTTTCCTATCTATTAAAGCTCAAGAAATTTCTATTTTCCCAGTAAGAGGAGGTCTGTTTGTTTAGTCAGACTTCTCTGAGTGTTCTACAAAGCTAACAATAACTGCAAACCATTCGGGTCAGTGTTTTCCCTTGCCTAAAAACCTGTTCTTGGGCTGCACAACACAGAGAGGACAAGTAGTGACTCTACAACATTTTGTTAAGCTGATGGACAGTAACCTTAATGTGGTTGTTAGGGGGGACCTGATATAGGGGAGAGCATAGTAAACATAGTATTCTTCATGTAGGTGTAGATTAAAAATTAAAAAAAAAAAAAAAAAAGAAAGAAAGAAAGAAAGAAAAGGGGGATTACTCCTTAACAGGATAAAACTATTGGTAAATCAAAGATCAAAGCATGCTTTAAATATCCTTAATGTTGATCACTTAAAGGGTGTCAGATGATCAGCTATGGAGGTACTCTTTTCTGATAATATTCCTTTCTCTTAATTAAAAAAAAAAAAAAAAAAAAAAGCAGTTACTGTGTGCTGACCTCCAGTGAGTTCTGCACAGTGGTATAGAGGGCATGTCAAAGTGTGGGCAAAGGGTCTGTTAGTTTCTATGCAGAAGATCAAGGCCTAGCTTGGATACCCAGAAAATGAACTAAGATACGATATGAGGAGGAGCTTCCGGCATCAGCACTCTCTGGAGGACTTGTCCCGGGGGATGATCATCAAAAAGCCTCCACAGGGATCCGGACGATGCTGCGGTTGTGGCTGCATCCAGCCCACCATCTCCTGGACTTGCCATAGGAATGAGGAGGGAGATGTCTAGGCTGGCATGTGCATACAGTGAGACAGCGAATTTGACCGGATCTGTACTGTTGGAACTCAACCAGGAGTTGGGAGGGGTGCAAGTTGTAGCACTCCAAAATCTCATGACTATAGACTATCTATGGTTAAAAGAACATATGGGATGTGAACAGATCCCAGAAATGGGCTGCTTTAATTTGTCTGATGGTTCAAGTACAGTTGGACAATATCCATCATATCATAGATAAATTTTCACAAATGCCTAGGGTGCCTAAATGGTTTTCTTGGCTTTGCTGGAGATGGATGGTAATTATAGATTTGCTTTGTTTATGTCACCGTATTCCTATTATGTTAATATGTGTGTGCAAATTAGTTAGTAGTTTAAAACCTATACATACTTAAGGTACTACACAAGAAGATATGTCAAAGAAATAATCAATCCTCCCATGTTTCCTTCATGTGCTATGTCTATAGCTTTTCTTCTTCCTTCCTAGTTACAACTCTTAAATAGAATTCATGCCTCGTATCGAATTTACCGAGTATCATAATTCCTCCATGTGGTAAAGATACCTCGAGACAAGTGCTGGGCATAGAAGCCACAGGGCATAAATCTGCAAAGAAGTAAAAAGCTAACCTTTTCAAACAATATGGCTTCTCTCTCACTTACCAACTTTACATTTCCCTGTATGGCCCCGGAAGATGACTGGTTAGCCAGAGATGGGTAAGATTCCTCAAGGGAGGAACAACCTAAGACAGGCACAGTCGCAGGGGGGCCATCAGGTGAGAATTTGGGGATCAACAGAGGTGAGGCTCAGAACCTCACCCCCCCTGCTTTGAGAGAAATCTTCTGCATCCGTGGATGTCTTGCTGCCCTTGTCTAGCCTGGATTAATACTTAGTCCATAGGCACACACCTGATCATCTGATCATCTACATTTGCCTTCTTACAGCACTAAACTATGTTTTCTACCTTTATCTTGCATCTACCTACCACTTCAGCATTTTATTAAAAATAAAAATAATAATAATAATAGGAGAAATGTGGGATCAACATATAAATCAAGTACAAAAATCAAACGAATATTCATATCTGCCCTGATTGTTTATAGATCATAATGCATGACCAAAACCGAAAGTATCTGTGATGAATGCCCTTGTACTGTTCACCATGTAAGAATTTATTCACTATGTAAGAATTCGTTCACCATGTAAGAACTTGTTTGTTATGCTTCAGAAGATTGGAGACTGACGAGAATTAGGCTTGAGATGGATTAATGATTGTACATTGAGCGTTGACCCCCCTATACTGAATTTTATTGTTGTTAACAACCATTTGATCAATAAATATGAGAGATGCCCTCTAAAAAAAAAAAAAACCTGTTCTTTTCCCTGTGATCTAATGTATTTTCTAATTTCCAAATTTTCTCTATCCATTCTTTCTTCTAACTAGCTTTTATATTCAGTGACTGACTGGCTCTGATTAATCTTCACCTCTAACATTCAGAATTTTGAGTCATCAACCATATCCATATCCACCCACCCTGACACATATCTCCGGATGCCTTCTTATACGAATAACCTCTGCCCATTCGTGTGTTTGCCTCCTGGATATGAAACAGTCTGACTGCCAATCTCACTCTGCTATGACAACTCCGCTTGTTCTTGAACCTATTTGTTAAATTTCATTGCACCTTGGTAAAGCAGCAGTAAAAACCAAATTGACATTTTTATAAAATAGTGTGAAGCACATTCTTTATTTTGAAATAGCTATAGTGAATTTTTTCTTTCAGCATTTCACAAATGCTGAGTCCTAGAAAAATATACTAGTAAGGCAATTTGATTGATTGCTTTTTGGTTCCAGAAGAAAGGGCATCTTTGATTCACTTGAATTCAGTTGGTTTATCTTGATACTTTAAATATATGCCTAAAAGAAGCTCTTTGAACATAATCTATTTCTAAATGCAAAAGCTGTGAACAGAATTGGTCAGTACTGTTAATAAAGTGAATCAAAACTAATAATACAACAGTTTCTTGAATAAGAATTTCTAGTGGAAGAAAAGAACATATTAATGCACATACTTGAAATATGAAAAAAATAGGTGAACATGCTCAAACTGGAATTACAAAACATGTAAATTTTTTTAATTTTGGTATCATTAATCTACAATTACAGAAAGAATATTATGTTTACTAGGTTACCCTCTTCACCAAGTCCCCCCCACATACCCCTTCACAGTCACTGTCCATCTGCATAGTAAGATGCTGTAAAATCACTACTTGTCTTCTCTGTGTTGCACAGCCCTCCCCATGCCCCCATGCACTACACATGCTAATCGTAATGCCCTCTTTCTTTTTCCCCACCCTTATCCCTCCCTTCCCAACCATCGTCCCCAGATCCTTTCCCTTTGGTAACTATTAGTCCATTCTTGGGTTCTGTGATTCTGCTGCTGTTTGGTTCCTTCAGATTTCCTTTGTTCTTATACTCCACATATGAGTGCAATCATTTGGTACTTGTCCTTCTCCGCCTGCCTTATTTCACTGAGCATAATACCCTCTAGCTCCAACCATGTTGTTCTGTATGGTAGGATCTGTTTTTTTCTTATGGCTGAGTAATATTCCATTGTGTATATGTACCACATCTTCTTTATCCATTCAACTACTGATGGACATTTAGGTTGCTTCCATATCTTGGCTATTGTGAACAGTGCAGCGATAAACATAGCAGTGCATCTGTCTTTTTCAAACTGGGCTCCTGCATTGTTAGGGTAAATTCCTAGAAGTGGAATACCTGGGTCAAATGGTATTTCTATTTTGAGCATTCTGAGGAACCTCCATACTACTTTCCACAATGGTTGAACTAGTTTACATTCCCAGCAGCAGTGTAGGAGGGTTCCCCTTTCTCCACAACCTCACCAACATTTGTTGTTGTTTGTCTTTTCGATGATGGCGATCCTTACTGGTGTGAGGTGATATCTCATTGTGGTTTTAATTTGCATTTCTCTGATGATTAGCAATGTGGAGCATCTTTTCATGTGCCTGTTGGCCATCTGGATTTCTTCTTTAGAGAACTGTCTATTCAGCTCCTCTGCCCATTTTTTAATTGGATTATTTGCTTTTTGTTTGTTGAGGTGCATGAGCTCTTTATATATTTTGGATGTCAATCCTTTATCGGATCTGTCACTTATGAATATGTTCTCCCATACTGTAGGACACCTTTTTGTTCTATTGATGGTGTCCTTTGCTGTACGGAAGCGTTTTAGCTTGATATAGTCCCACTTGTTCATTTTTGCCTTTGTTTTCCTTGCCTGGAGAGATATGTTCATGAAGAGGTCACTCATGTTTATGTCCATGAGATTTTTGCCTATGTTTTTTCTAAGAGTTTTATGGTTTCATGACTTACATTCAAGTCTTTGATCCATTTGGAGTTTACTTTTGTGTATGGGGTTAGACAGTGATCCAGTTTCATTCTCTTACACGTAGCTGTCCAGTTTTGCAAGCACCATCTGTTGAAGAGACTGTCATTTCCCCATTGTATGTCCATGGCTCCTTTATCATATATTAATTGGCCATATATGTTTGGGTTAATGTCTGGAGTCTCTATTCTGTTCCACTGGTCTGTGGCTCTGTTCTTATGCCAGTACCAAATTGTCTTGATTACTGTAGCTTTGTAGTAGAGCTTGAAGTTGGGGAGCGAGATCCCCCACCACTTTATTCTTCCTTCTCAGGATTGCTTTGGCTATTAGAGGTCTTTGACGATTCCATATGAATTTTTGAACTATTTGTTCCAGTTCATTGAAGAATGCTGTTGGTAATTTGATAGGGATTGCATCGAATCTGTATATTGCTTTGGGCAGGATGGCCATTTTGACTATATTAATTCTTCCTAGCCAGGAGCATGGGATGAGTTTCCATTTGTTAGTGTCGTCTTCAATTTATCTTAAGAGTGTCTTGTAGTTTTCAGGCTATAGGTCTTTCACTTCCTTGGTTAGGTTTATTCCTACATATTTTATTCTTTTTGATGCTATTGTGAATGGTATTGTTTTCCTGATTCCTCTTTCTATTAGTTCATTGTTAGTCTATAGGAAAGCTACAGATTTCTGTGTGTTAATTTTGTATTCTGCAACTTTGCTGAATTCTGATATTAGTTCTAGTAGTTTTGCAGTGGAGTCTTTAGGGTTTTTTATGTACAATATCATGTCATCTGCAAATAGTGACAGTTTGACTTCTTCTTTACCAATCTGGATTCCTTGTATTTCTTTGTTTTGTCTGATTGCCGTGGCTAGGACCTACAGTACCATGTTGAATAACAGTGGGGAGAGTGGGCATCCCTGTCTTGTTCTTGATCTCAGAGGAAAAGGTTTCAGCATCTTGCTGTTCAGTATGATGTTAGCTGTGGGTTGATCATATATGGCCTTTATTATGTTGAGGTACTTGCCCTCTATGCCCATTTTGCTGAGAGTTTTTATCATGAATGGATGTTGAATTTTGTCGAATGCTTTTTCAGCATCTATGGAGATGATCATGTGGTTTTGTCCTTCTTTTTGTTGATGTGGTGGATGATGTTGATGGATTTTCGAATGTTGTACCATCCTTGCATCACTGGGATGAATCCCACTTGGTCATGGTGTATGATCCTCTTGATGTATTTTTGAATTCAGTTTGCAAATATTTTGTTGAGTATTTTTGCATCTATGTTCATCAGGGATATTGGTCTGTAGTTTTCTTTTTTGGTGGGGTCTTTGCCTGCTTTTGGTATTAGGATGATGTTGACTTCATAGATGAGTTTGGGAGTATTCCCTCCTCTTCTATTTTTTGGAAAACTTTAAGGAAAATGGGTGTTATGTCTTCTCTGTATGTCTGATAAAATTCTGAGGTAAATCCATCTGGCCCGGGGATTTTGTTCTTGGGTAGTTTTTTGATTACCAATTCAATTGCATTGCTGGTAATTGGTCTGTTTCGATTTTCTGTTTCTTTCTGGGTCAGTCTTGGTAGGTAGTATTTTTCTAGGAAGTTGTCCGTTTCTCCTACGTTTTCCAGCTTGTTAGCATATAGGTTTTTGTAGTATTCTCTAATAATTCTTTGTATTTCTGTGGGGTCCGTCATGATTTTTCCTTTCTCATTTCTGATTCTGTTGATGTGTGTTGACTCTCTTTTTCTCTAAGTAAGTCTGGCTAAAGGCTTATCTATTTTGTTTATTTTCTTGAAGAACCAGCTCTTGGTTTCATTAATTTTTTCTATTGTTTTATTTTTCTCAATTTTATTTATTTCTTCTCTGATCTTTATTATGTCCCTCCATCTGCTGACCTTAGGCCTCATTTGTTCTTCTTTTTCTAATTTCAATAATTGTGACAGTAGACTATTCATTTGGGATTGTTCTTCCTTCTTTAAATATGCCTGGATTGCTATATACTTTCCTCTGAGACTGCTTTTGCTGCATCCCACAGAAGTTGGGGCTTTGTGTTGTTGTTGTCATTTGTTTCCATATATTGCTGGATCTCCATTTTAATTTGGTCATTGATCTATTGATTATTTAGGAGCATGTTGTTAAGCCTCCATGTGTTTGTGAACCTTTTTGCTTTTTTTGTACAATTTATTTCTAGTTTTATACCTCTGTGGTCTGAAAAGTTGGCTGGTAGGATTTCAATCTTTTGGAAATTACTAAGGTTCTTTCTGTGGCCTAGCATGTGGTCTATTCTGGAGAATGTCCCATGTGCACTTGAGAAGAATGTGTATCCTGTTGCTTTTGAATGTAGAGTTCTATAGATGTCTATTAGGTTAATCTGTTCTAGCGTGTTGTTCAGTGCCTCTGTGTCCTTACTTATTTTCTGTATGGTGGATCTGTCCTTCGGAGTGACTGGTGTGTTAAAGTCTCCCAAAATGAATGCATTGCATTCTATTTGCTCCTTTAATTCTGTTAGTATTTGTTTCACATATATTGGTGCTCCTGTATTGGGTGCATATATGTTTATAATGGTTATATCCTCTTGTTGGACTGAGCCCTTTATCATTATGTAATGTCCTTCTTTATCTCTTGTTACTTTCTTTATTTTGAAGTCTATTTTGTCTGATACTAGTATTACCACACCTGCTTTTTTCTCTCTGTTGTTTGCATGAAATATCTTTCTCCATTCCTTGACTTTTAATCTGTGCATGTCTTTGGGTTTGAGGTGAGTCTCTTGTAAGCAGCATATACATGGGTCTTGCTTTTTTATCCATTCGATTACTCTGTGTCTTTTGATTGGTGCATTCAGTCCATTTACATTTAGGGTGATTATTGAAAGATATGTACTTATTGCCATTGTAGGCATTAGATTTGTGGCTACCAAAGGTTGAAGGTCAGCTTGTTTACTACCTTACTGTCTGACCTCACTCGCTTATTGAGCTATTATAAACACAGTCTGATGATTATTTCTTTCCCTTCCTTTTCCTTCTCCTCCATTCTCCATATGTTGGGTGTTTTGTTCTGTGCTCTTTTTAGGAGTGCTCCCATCTAGAGCAGTCCCTCTAAGATACCCTGTTGAGGTGGTTTGTGGGAGCCAAATTCCCTCAACTTTTGCCTGTCCTAGAACTGTTTAATCCCTCCTTCATATTTAAATGATAATTGTGCTGGATATAGTATCCTTGGTTCAAGGCCCTTCTGTTTCATTGCATTAAATATATCATGGCATTCTCTTCTGGCCTGTAAGGTTTCTGTTGAGAAGTCTGATGATAGCCTGATGGGTTTTCCTTTGTAGGTGGCCTTTTTACTCTCT
This sequence comes from Manis javanica, assembly GCF_040802235.1. Taxonomy (NCBI): domain Eukaryota; kingdom Metazoa; phylum Chordata; class Mammalia; order Pholidota; family Manidae; genus Manis; species Manis javanica. The sequence goes on from NC_133164.1 coordinate 25,473,035, forward strand.
CTGGCTGCCGTTAATACTCTGTCCTTGTCATTGACCTTTGCCATTTTAATTATTATGTGTCTTGGTGTTGTCCTCTTTGGATCCCGTCTCTCGGGAGTTCTGTGTGCCTCTGTAGTCTGAGCAACTATTTCCTCCCCCAGTTTGGGGAAGTTCTCAGCAATTATTTCTTCAAAGACACTTTCTATCCCTTTTTCTCTCTCTTCTTGCTCTGGTAGCCCTAGAATTCAGATATTGTTCCTTTTGGATTTGTCACACAGTTCTCTTAATATTGTTTCATTCCTGGAGATCCTTTTATCTCTCTCTGCATCAGTTTCTATGCGTTCCTGTTCTCTGGTTTCTATTCCATCAATGGCCTCTTGCATCTTATCCATTCTGCTTATAAATCCTTCCAGAGTTTGTTTCACTCTGTAATCTCCCTTCAGATGTCTGTAATCTCCATCCAGACATCTGTAATCTCCCTCCGGACTTCATTCCTTAGCTCTTGCATATTTCTCTGCAGCTCTGTCAGCATGTTTATGATTTTTATTTTGAATTCTTTTTCAGGGAGACTGGTTAGGTCTGCCTCTGCAGATCCTTTCTCAGGTGTAACTATCTTGGACTGGACCAGATATTTTTGCATTTTCATGGTGGTAGCAGTGGCTGTAGGCAGGTTTCGGGTGTGTCAACTGCAAGAAGAAAGTCCTTTCCTGCTTGCTGGATGCCTTGCCCTTCTCCACTGCCTGTGATGGTTACCCGCACTCCTGGAGCAGCCACTGGGTTAGTCCCCTAACCTTCTGTGGGTGGGGTGTCCGTCAGAGCAGCGCGGAGCCCTGTGGGGAGTGGCAGGCACGCCAGGTGCACTCCTCCATGCTAGCAGCGACCCTGCCGGGAAGCTGTGTGGCAACAGCAGCCTTTGGGCCTGGCCCAGGCAGCTGTGCGTTGGGCTGGGATTCCGGTCGGCTGCTGGGAGTGCGCCTGCTCCCCCTGGCTCTGCTGCAGGTGTGTGCGGAGCTCTTCCATGCAGGCTTCTACCGGGCTCCTCTGGCTTCACTGCCGCCGGTGCGTGCAAGCCATGCCCGGGCTGTTCGGTCGCACCACTGCGGGCTAGCACAAGCCTCTCCTGCAGCACACGAATCTGCTCTCGGTCCCTTCCAGCACTGCCATCCTGGCGTGCGCTGCCACTCTTCCACTACTGGGCCCATGTTTCAGGGTCCACACCTATTGGAGGAACAACTGGCAGGCTGCTTAGTGCCATGAGGGGCTTCAGAGCTGCACTGCCTCCATTTAGGGAGCCTATGTTTCCCTGGTATTCCCAGCTGCCGGGACAACTTCATCCAGCTATGGGGTCCCTGTCTCTTTAAGACTTGCAGAAAGCACTCGCTTTTCTTTTGTCTCAGGGGCACGGGTTGCAGGGACCTGCCCACAGGTTTTGCTTTTCTATTTCTCTAATATCCAGCACCCCGTGCACCTTGTGTCTGCATTCCAGGTGAGGATTTTTAGAGCTGGTTATTTAGCAGTCCTGGGCTTTCACTCCCTCCCCATTCCGACTCCTTTCTTACTGCCGGGTTCAGGGGTGGGGGAGCGTTTGGGTCCCGCCTGGCCGCGGCTTGTACCTTACCCCCTTCATGTGATGCAGAGTTCTTGCAGATGTAGATGTATCCTGGCTGTTGTACTGCATTCACTGGTGTCTCTTTTAGGAATAGTTGTATTTATTGTATTTTCATAAACATATATGTTTTGGGGAGGAGATTTCCGCTGAACTACTCATGCCGCCATCTTCCCGTGATCCACCAAAACACGTAAATTTTAAGTTTTTGGAGAAATTAGAAAAAAGAGAGTAATTGGAGTAAGAATTAATTATAAAAAAATCAAAGTACTATTTTGATGAAAAAATTTTTTAAAGGTTGGAATGGAGGTAAAGAAAATGCCAACATTAGAGTAAAATTGTGAGTTATAACATTAAACACAAAGACCATAAGACAAATCTTTGAAATAATCCAAAAGTTATTTATTTTTTTTGCTTTCAAAAATTACTGGACAGCAAATAAAAATGTTTTATTTCAAAAAGATTCTCAGTTCAAAGTAAACATCATGATTATGCAGAACATAAAAATACAAATGTAAGGAAGACTTTATTAATTTTACACCTGTGGACAAGAAAAAGCTAATGATAAATGTGGGAGTAAACGAATCCTGAGTATAAAACCCTGAGTTACTCTGAATGAGTGTGCATTAGTAAGATAAACGGTGCATTGTTGCATTAGAAGACTAGTTATTTTTAATAAAATATGTTCTCAGGAATTAAAAAATCTAGAACTAGAATAATATAGCCCTGCTATTTCCTCTTATCTTTCATGTCCATAAATGGAGTAGCCAAGGACTTCATAAAGAAATTAAGTAGAGAAATATTACAAGTTCTGAAGTTTAGGAAACTCACTAGGAAGCATTGCTGTCATTCATGAATCAAAGTGTATTTTTAACAACATGTAGTGGGGTCGGTGCTATAGCTGCTAGAGGAAAACCAGAGAAGTCTACAACTGTGCCCTGATTTCCAGAAGCTAATAACCCAGAGTTAGCACATAGGAAAGACAATCACACACAGCACAATAATAAGTAAGAGTGGAGATAGAATTACTTCTAGTCTCAGGATGAGCTTTAAAAGCAAAATGTTCAAAAAATGATTTTTTGCAGTGTGGGATTTGAGCTTAACTTTGAAAATATGCATAAATTAAGTGGAAAAAAGATAAAGCCAGAAGAGAATAAATAAAATGCCCAATGAGCCAGATACAGCAATACCCATTCTCATGCAAACGTAAGGAAGTGCGACAGTGAGGACCAGAATGAGAGTTCATTTCAGAAACAGCACCAGACAGGGTGGACGTAGGATGGAGGGGGTGATAGAGCACTTTGAAAGGACATACAGCACAATGTTGGCGTTTAAATGGAGCCAGGAAATGAGGTTCTAATATCTATATTTATTTATATTACCTTGAAAGCAAACATGAGGTATCTGGATCTGGGACCGTTATTTACACAATGCTCGTTTTGGTTCCCCATGCCCATTTTCCCCTCTTTGGGGTAATTAGAAAGAACAGGATAAACCCTGTGTGTGTACAAAGGGGGTTTCTTACACTACAGAATAAGACTGAGGCTATAAGTTTGGAAGCTTGTGTAGACTATCTAGTGCCCTGTCCCCTCCTAACAGAGGGAAGGAAAGCTTTGCTCCCTAATGTTTTACAGTTCTTTGGAATGTGAACAGATGGCTCCAAGTTTTATCCAGGTTTCTTTCCCCTTTGGAAAGCAAACACATTTAAAAATAAATCCCTAACTCTCTCCAAAGCTTTCTCATTATCTACTCAATCATCTTCACTTCCTTTAATCCAGGCTCCAGTTTTCTTTGCTCAGAAATCCTTAAATGTGCAGAAACATAAAACCATGCCCTTCTGCCACCAGGTAGACTTGAGTTTGAATTTTCACAGTGATTTGCCATCTTCAAGGCTCAGTTTCCCCAATTGTAAAAGTAAAAGGAAAATTTAAAGGATGTAACTTAAAAGTTATTGTGCTATATAATGTATATGAAGAGTTAATCATTGCCTGGCTGTGTAATAAGGGGTTATTCCATGTTAGTGACAATCCTTTGTATTTTGAAACCCAAGAAGAAACTTCTAAGTTTTCTACAACTAAAATATGAGGCTGAAAATGATGTGTAAGCAAAGCCATGAAGGGCAATGTCTTAGAAATGAGCCTGTCCCAGGCCTGGGTTTGAATCCTGACTCTGCCATTTTCTGACCATCTAACCTTGAAGGTATGACTTCAGGAGAGCTTTCAGCCTTCTAAGCCTTGTATTCCTCGTGTTTGAAAGGATGATAATGATACTTGACTCACTGGATTGTTACAAGAATTAAAGGAGACACTGTACAAAAAGCATAAAACATGGTATTAATCTCTCCGTATATGTTAATCATTTTATTGTTAATAATTATTATGGTGATTACCATGGAAATCCTAGGGAGGTGGATTTAGAAGTAAAATTGAGTCAAGGGGATAGCCAGTGCTCTCCTGGACGGTGCAGGGGTGAGAAACTGGACTTCTATGTACATAGAGGGCATCAAGCCTGTGTGGAACTGGGAGTGAACATTCTGAAGGTTTCTACTTGCATTTACTGCAGGAAAGGGTGTCAGTCTTAATAAGAAGCATGCTCCATTTTGTTTCCCCAGTGGAAGTGGTCTGAGCTTAATCATAGAGAGGGTTGACTATTATATTTCTAAAGTAATGGAAGAGATGGCAGAGAAGAGGGTAACATGTTTGTGTCCACAGTGAGCAAAAGAAAGAGCAGAAGAAGAATTTTGTGTCCTATTGTGAGAACTGATCACGTATTTCGCTATATTTTGAACACAAGGAAATGAATTAAGCATCATTAATATTGACAAAATATGACTAACCCAAAAGAATTTAAAGTTGTATATTAATGTAGAAAATAAATCAGAACACATGACATTGGAAAAGCACAATGAATGTCTTACATTCAACTGCACAGTTATGAATATGAATCTCAGAGTCCACAGAAGTGAAGGAATTATATTTAAATGTAATGAATATGTGAAGACCAGAAAAATTAATCAAAGCTGGGGAAGGAGGCAAGAGAGGACTTTAAGTCAGCAATGGAAAGGAACACAAGATGGCTTCTATTGATGATGTCCACTTGTTATCAAAGATGCTGTTTAAAAAGTAAAGCATTACTGCCAGAAAAGCATACTTTTTTATGTGGGTTAAGCACAGTCTTTGCCATACACAGGAATGCACAAATGGATGACTTAAAATGGATCTTTCCCACAAATTTCCTGGAGAACTGTGTTCTAACAACTAGAATGCTTTTTTGTTTTAGAGCCTTTTGTTTTAAATAAAATTGAGAACAAATTGCACATTACCTCTTCATAATATTACTGCACTTAAGGTAGCAGGAAATTCTATAATATAATTCCTTTCCAAGGAAGTTAAATAGAAACCTATTTCAACAATCCTATCAATTTCTATACCATGATTCTGACCTTATCAGCCTCAATCATCTTCAGATTTGGATCAGTAAATTTAATTCTTAATGCTATTGAAGAGCTTCAAGTGGACTTTCATAAGCCCTGCTATTCATTTGTCTTTGCTTTTATAACTAGGAGGGAAAAACATAGATGATAGATAGATGGTGATAGATGATAGATAGATAGATAGATAGATAGATAGATAGATAGATAGATAGATAGATAGATACATAGATAGATAGATACATAGATACATAGATAGATAGATAGATGGATGGATGATAGGTAATAGATACACACACACATATTATATTATTATACTTTATGTTAATACCTAGTAGGGCCCTATACATGACTTGTATATAACTTATCTTCTGGCCTCATCTCACTATTCTACTCTGTTTTCTCTTTCACTGGTTTCTTACCATACTGTTTTACATGTATTTTTGGCAGTCATTTTGTTTTGGGCCAAGGTGGACCCTTAAATGAATAAGTAATTAAAATGTACACATCCAGACACACACACATATTTGCTGTATTATAAGACCAATGTGCAGCTGCTTTTGAAGTCTAAAAGATGTATAATTTGTAATTATTGAGACTGATTTTAATGTTCAAAAGAATTTACAAGTGAAGATATTCTATGCATTTTTTGTTCATGTTACTTTTGTTTAAATTGTATGCTTCGATCACACCTTGTACCAAAACAGGGCAAGACTCTACTAAATACTAACACACAATCCATAAGTAAAATATGTTCATTTAAAGATAAGGATGCTTCTTTAAGGATTCTATGTTTAGGAAGTATTTCAGAGTTGTTTTAAACCAATGGGAATGAAAAACCCCTTCAAAAGGATGCCCTTAAAACTGTGCTTAACCAGTTTCTACTCATTTAAGATAATCCTAACTTTTAATGAATAATCACTTGCCAAATGTTGACAGGATCCATTTAGTACATAGCCAAGTGCAACTGTCTGCAGTCTGAGACATTTCTGCATAGATAAAGCATGTATACTCGTCTGTGAGAGACAAAGTATAGGCACACGAACGCTGTCCAAATCCGTATCCCTAAACCTGTGAAAATGTTCCCTTATATGGATAGATTTTTTCAGCTGTGATTACATCAAGGATCCTGGGATGGGAAGATTATCCAAGTGGACCCAATATAATCACAAAGGGTCTTATAAAACCAGAATAAGAAAAGGAGATGTGACCTTGAATTAAGAAGTCAAAGTACTACATTTGCTGCCTTTGAAGATGGAAGTGGGCCAAGAGTCAAGGAATGTAGGCAGCCTCTAGACGCTGGAAAAGGGAATAAGCAGATTCTCCCCTACCTCCTCCAGAAGGAAGGCAGCCCTGCTGATGCTTTTTCTAAATTTATAAATTTAAATAGTGTTTTTCTAAATTTCTTACTCTGGTATTAATTTTAGAAAAGGTTAAGACTGGTATTCAGTATATAAAGTAAGATACATTTAAACATGTGCTGTAGCCTTGTAAATTGGCTAAAGAATTTCTCTAGCCTGCTAATATATATTCCTACCTCCCAAGAAAGCATTTTATTTTATTTTAATTAATTTATTTATTTTATTGAAGTATAGTTGATGTATAATGTTATTTTATTCAGGTGTACAATGATTCAGTAATTATATGCATTATGAAATACCACAATAAGTGTACTTACTTCCCTGTACTAAGTTGTTACAATATTGGCTGTATTCCCTATGCTGTGCTTTTCATCCCAATGTCTTATTTATTTTATAAATGGTAGTTTATACCTCTTTATCCCCTTCTCCTATTCCACCCAGTCCCCCAGCCCCACCCATGACAAATATCAGTCTTTTCTCTGTTTCTATGAGTCTGTTTCTGTTTTGTTTGTTCTTTGTTTCATTTGTTAGATTCCACATACATGTGAAATCGTATGATATTTATCTTTCTCTGTATAACTTATTTCACTTAATGTAATACACCCTAGGTCCACGCATGTTGTTGCAAAGACAAGATTTCATTCTTTTTATGGCTGAGTAATAATATTCTAGTGTATATGTATCACATTCTTTATCCATTCATCTATTGATGGACACTTAGGCTGTTTCCATATCTTAGCTACTTTAAATAATGCTGCAATAAACATAGGAGTGCATATATCTTTTCAAATTAGTGTTTTCATTTTCTTTGGGTAAATTTCCATAAGTAGAATTACTGGGTTGTATGATATTTCTATGTTTAATTTTTGAAGAGTCTCCATACTCTTTTCCATAGTGCCTACACCACTTTACATTTCACCAACACTGAACAAAGGATTCCTTTTCTCCACATCTTGCCAACAGTTGTTATTTCTTGGCTTTTTGATACAGCCATTCTAACTATTGAGGTGATATCTGTAAGATAAATTCCAATAAATTCTGACTGAAGTAAGCAGGCGAAAGGAGGCAACAAAGGGCCAGATGGTTCATTTGAATGCCACCCCCGGGTGATGTTCCACGGTCCAAAACACAAGCCAGGGAAGTCATACCCAGCAGGGCAGGCAGCAAGTTTTTAAAGAAGGCAGGGGGAGGGAGAGCAAAGGTGTACAGTGGCACAAGGATTGGCTCATCTAGGGTACTAGGGTACGTGGGGGTCTCTCATTGGCCTTTAGCCATGTACTGGAAAGTTACCACTAATCCTTTGGCTTGGGGGAAGGGCTCTAGTTGGGAGGGTTATCCGATCAGGCTCTGGAATGTTGTCAGACCGGAACCTGTTGGTCTCTTTGCCTCCTTTGGTGAGGCCTGAGCTTGTCCATCAGGCTCACCCCTTCCCCTGATGCCTGCCGCCTAACAATATTCTATTGTGGTTTTCACTTAAATTCCCCTGATAATAGTGATGTTGAATATATTTTCATATGTCTTTTGGCCATCTATATGTTTTCTTTAGAAAAATGTCTATTGAAATCCTCTATCCATTAATAAGATTATTTGTTTTTTGGAGCATACAATTTTAAAAAGAAATGACCTCTTTACAAGTCATTGATAATGTACACATATAGCACACTGTAACTCCTGGGGAAAAATATGTTCTCAGCCTGGGACAAATAACCTCTAAAGCCAGAATCAATCAAGGGGAGAGATAAAGTGGGAGAAACCCACTTATTACTTACAAGCAGTCATCTACTCCTGCTTGCCTGTGTCTTTTGCGACCCTGTGGCCAAGAAGCCAAAAATACTTCTCCAGTCCCAGTGCTCACTGCTCTCCACTCCATTTTGTAATCACCTATTGATATGGAGATGGACTACTTCTCTCTACCCCTTGGAAACACCTACTGACATGAAGATTCCCTACTTCTCTCCACCCCTTGAGAAGACCTTTCCATATGGAGATGTGCTAAGGTCTGGAGAGAGATTCTGTAAATATTGCAATTTTACCCACATACATTAATAAACGTATTGCCAGTTTAGATACATTTTGAGAAGGCTAGTAGTAAAATTATATAAAATATTCAGTAGGCCATATCAATTATCAAAATTTCCAGTGTTTTCACATTTTAACCATTGTATATCTGCATGTTTAAATTCAATCAGTGTAAGATTAATCATTAAGATTAGCAGCAAATTTGACTCACTTCAAAGTGTTGGTTTTCCTGGTATCACTACTAGATTCATGATCAATTTATCTGAAAGTCTTTTCAAGTTTTTTTTTTAAACCAAGTTACTCGAGTATTAAGTAGTATGTTTCTCCTATTACAACTTGAAAGCTTTTACACTTTCAATGACATGATTATTTAAGGAACTATGAGAAGAAAAAAATGGTTAGAGCAGATAGCTAAAATTTCTGGGAAAGTGAGTATTCCCCCATTTCAGAAACATCTAATATTCAAAATTTGGGCAGAGAACAAAGAGTGTCTGCACTTTAGCTCAGGTCATGGAGCAGAATGGTGTGAAGTTTTGGTTTTGGAATCAGTGGTCAAGCAAGTTTATTCACTGAGCCCTCGTGTTTAGCAGAAGATGGACTGGAAGGACCTTCTGAGGACTAGATCCCTGCCAAAGAATGCCCGTTTCTCATGTCCCATAAGAGGCATCCTACAACTACCCAGTACTCGGAAAACAATTTCTCAGAGAAAAAGGGAGGACCTCACCCCCAAATATCCTTTTTTTAATGCATAAACATTTATGAAAAAGAAAAGTTAAATGACTGGGAAAATACACACCAAAATCATGAAGGGGTTACTTCTGATTTGTCTTTGTGTTTGTACTTCCTTGCACTTTCCTTATATTTCCCAAATACTTTATATTAGAATGAATGGAATTCCAAAGAAGTGTTGTAGTTGAAGATACGCAATACTAAGACAATCTAATGCTTTTGTAAAAACTGGCCACCCACTTATAATTTTTTTTTCCTAAGTCTTTCATTCTCCTCTTGGCTTGCAGTATCTGGGAAAGTATCTTGGAAACTTAGGAAAAAATTATTTTTATTTTTTTATGTACACTTTTCAAATTAAATTTATCTTCTATCCAAGAAACTTCCTTTACCTTTACCCTTAAGGACCTCTACTTCATTTTCTTTAAATCGTTTGAATCACATTGTTTTACTTAAGGCAACACATTGTGCACATTCCTGGAAATAACTAATATATTTGTATCATAAAACACTGTTTTCCTTCATGCAGGTGGCTTTGTGCTTGTGCCAGGCATCCCTGGGTGGGCCTCTTGCCTATTTAAATGTAAATTATGTATGTATGAGAATAGACCGGCATGCACTGTTAGAACAGTTCGCGTTAAATAATGCACCGGTAGAAACCTAGTGCCGGAATTTTTTCATTGTTTAGGGATTAAATTAAGTTTAACATGGGCAGAATGTCATTAATGGGAGCCATTAACTGGCCATGCCATCAGGCGAAATACATCAGCAGACTGAGGATAAATTCAGAAGGCTGGTATTTTACAGCCAAAGCTCCAAAGCACAAATTGAGAAATAAGCAGATCGCGGCGAGTGGTCTCCTGAGGCTCCTCTCCTCCGATTCACATCCTATAATGTCCAAGCACAGTAAGTTCCCTTTTGCATCAGTTGTGTTAAAGTTCTACTGTGTTGTGACTGTAAAGTTCACCAAGCTGCTATTGCCATTTACCGACTCAGTTTTATTGCCTCTCTTGCCCTTACAACTTTCTGGGAGAGCCTGACACCACCTGAGCTCCATATGAGATCTCCTCTTGATTGAGCCCAAAACTCATGTTACTTTCTCAAACTTATTTTTGGTTCATTTCCTTGGCATCACTAAAATCCCTACTCACCAGCCTCCTTCTTGATTTATTGGGCATCTATTTGTGCAATTTGGTGGCCAACATATTTCCCACCAGGTAATAGTAAAAGCAAAAGGATATACGGAAAGCTGAGATTTCATTTACTTTTATAACATCCTTTTAAGAGAGTAAGAAGAAAACATAGAGAGACATTGAAGGAATGATAGATATATGTATCTTTGTATATGATGTGTTGGAAATCACAGATGCAATGTGTTATATGTTAATGTTAAATTAAATGAAGATGGAGATTAAAATAAAGCTAATTATCTTAAATACATTGTTAAGTAGAAAGAAATTCATGTGCTCCCTACACTTGTTACACCCTAGACTCATGATGATCTTCAGAATTTGTCTTTTTGTATCTTTCATAAGAATCTTCATCTAAAAATCTATGGCCAATGTTTTCTTTAATTTGAATTTTGGAAACTGAATGTTGGTTTCATCTAAAAGTTTCCCTACACCTACCACTTTTATCTTGTAAACTAAAGATAAATATATGACTGCCAAGAACAGAATATCTGGCTGCTGTTGTTGTTTTTAACATACAAAATATATCTAGAGAAATGTTCAAAGTGTGCCACATCAGTTATACAAATGACTAATCCCCCCATTCAGAAATTGGATTAAGCCAAATCTGTATGTATACATTAGGCAGTCGGGATAGTTACACAGAATTAAAAGGAAACCTCTGGAATTTATGTAAGTGAAATACAATGGACATCTACACTTAGATGGTTAGCAGGATAGTGACTACAAATGTACCATCATGCCCAGATGGCTGGTGTCTCTAATCATATTACTTACAAGCAGTTCCTGATGATAGGACTTCTGTGTACCAACATAATGATACATATGCCGCTTGAGCCTCACTCTCCAAAATGTGCCCCCTCTACACTATATCCTCCCCTTTCACCTATTTCCATTTCAACATTTAGCATACTTCCCTGAAGGCAATGTGAAACTTGGCCATGACTAGTTGCTAAAACTAATATGTTATGGCAGCAAAAAGCCATTAGCTGGTGCAAATTTGGCTGGGAATCAGCAGTGTTGGTTATAATCCACATCTTGATTATGAGTTGGATTCTCTTAAGAAGGAGAGGAGCCAAAAAGCAACGAGAGGGCTAGTCCCATAAGCAAAAGCCAGACCTATGGGATTGGTAAAAAATACAATCCCATACCTATTTAGCTCATTGCTCAATCTTGGATTGCCGAAGGATACAGGCAGTAAGTCAAGTTTAATAAGGAGCCCATTTCCAAACTGTAATGCCCTCTTTACACAGCAAAATAGTGTCATAAAAATCTCCAGGCGGAGGGTCAGGAGACCTAGAACCATTTGTGCACTTCAAGCCCACAGGCTTTTATTGAACACTGACTACTTACAGATACACATATTCAGGAAAGCAAGCTGTAATAACACATGCCCTTTGACCTGAAGGAGCTTTCAACCTGTCATTAGGAACTGATGTAACCTTCCTTAACCTCTCAGCACCTCAGTTTCAACCTTTAAAAGAGAATAATTGTATCTACTCCAACATACTTCACATACATATTTTAGTACTCATCAGACTTAAAAAGGAGAATAAAACCACCTAGTTCAGAGAGATCACATCCTAAACAAAACCCAAGTTGGTGTCATTATGTATTTTAGTCCACATATTTTTTTATCTTCAAATATTGCCGGAGTGATGACAGCTAAGTGAGCCATTGACTGGTACTTACTGTATTTTATTTTTTTGCAAATGATTTCTTGGCCACTTGCATGTGCTTACAAAAGTTTTATTACCATGAAAACATATTAGGTATTTATTATGCATAAGAATAGTAAAGAGAAGTGGAGATTGTATCAAAGCCACAGTAAAGAATCCTTTACTAAACAACCACACCCACTTTAGAATCTGCAAGTAGTATTCAAGGTAGATTGTGTAAGAAATAAATGCTATGAAGTGACAATAAAATTTGAGGAAAATTTGGGAAAGTGAGGTGGGAAATGAGACAACAAAATGAAGGAGGGAATTCATTAATATGATAAATTTTTCTGCTATTTCTCTTCTTCAGTTATTTTCCCCCAAACTTCTGATAAAAATGCTAAACTGTGGACCAATTAAGCAGCTGCCTCTGTAGTATGATTACAGAAGACATTTAAAAAACCCTACAAACGAAAAATCTCTCTCTGCTATTGGTCTACCACAGGATCTTTATGTTGGCACCAAATAATAATAATAATAACAATAACAATAATAATAATAATGGGATTAAGGGACTTGATGGACTTTATTAAAACTCTTACTGCTCTCCATGAGTCACAGTACATTAGGCCATTATCAAACCCTGATGTAAATCTGTATATGATTAGGCAAGTAGCCTTCTGAAGAGGCTAAAGGGAAGTGGACAGTAGGTTTTGATAATAATGAAGTGGGATCTGGGGAGGCAACACCTGAATGGGAAAATTCTAGATGAAATTACTGTACATGGCAACTAGACCATCAAGAGCATAATGAGGGACCTGAGACTCTGGGAGGTAAAATGCCAGAATTTGAAAAGGAATTATGAGCAAATGAATGAAGAAACATTCAATGTATTACTTCACAAAATTCCTTAATGCCAATCTACCCATAAATGTCTACTCTGAGGAAAATAGTTCTGCTCTTTAAAATCTCCCATGTATGATTATGAAACTCCCCATAAGATTCCATGAGAAAGTAATAGTGTCACTTAACAATGTAATTTGCACAAAGACTCATTTACTCATTTATTCATTCATTGAATAAGACACATTCTTGTTGAGTGCCTAAGAGCAAGGACTTTTGCCATATTCTGAAGATAAAACAGTAAGCAGTAAAAGAAGTTCCTGCCCACATAGGGTTTATGGTCTAGTGGAGACATAGACTAGTAACCAAGCAAATAAAAGAGTAAATGATAAGATAAAGAAATAAAATCCCATTTGCTAAGAGAGTGGCCCACCAGATCACCTAGAGAAGGGGCCGACAGGCCTCCTGCTCCCTGATAGCACTTGCATGTAAGTTCTGAAAATGCATAATAGTCAAGAGGAGAGAAAGATAGTCATATGTTCTGGGGAAAGAAAACAGCATGTCTAGAGACCCAGAACGAGAAGCACGGCACAATTACTGAGAGTAGTTTGTTTTGGCTGGAGTGCGGAACTGGAGGTGTAGAGCGTTCAGAAGGTGCTAAATTGAGGACTGGAGAATGTGTTCCAGAGCATGAAGAGGCTCACAGACCATGCTATGCATGGGGTGTGGGCTTCAGAGAGCAGTTGGGAGCCACAGTTCTGGCAGTATGGGGAAGTGGATGTAGCAGGGTGTGAGGCTAGGCTGATGAAAAACAGGAACTCAGTAAATATCACTAGAATCAAGGGGAGCATGAGCAAATGAGTACATAATATAAGCAAAAGCAGTCCATCTTGGAGAAGGTAGGTAGACAGGTAATAAAGCTCAACTAAGGGAAGCTACTTCTACAAGAGCTGAGGGAGTAAAAGAAAATAAGAAAATAGGGTGAGAGTAATGGACTCAAAGGTGGTGGATGTGTGTGTTACAAAGAAAGGAGAAAACTCACCATGTTTATAGGTGGAAAATAAGATTCCAGAATGATGATTAGGAGAAAAGAGAGGAGATACCCTTGACTAAGATAGAGAAAATTCTTTCCCTGAGATTTGAAGAGAATAGTGTAGGAGTGGTGGAGATACAGGCATTATGGTGGAAGGGGGCCAGATAGAGGAGGTTGGCACTTGCATGACTCCTGCTTTCTCTAAGAAATAAAAGACAATGTCACCAACTAAAAGCAAATGGCCTGGAGTGAAGTAGTTTGAGGAATGTGATAGGATTTGCAGTATCTGCTTTGGAAAAACAAAGGTGATTAGATTGGGAAGGAAAAGTGTGGCCTACAGGAATTGCAGGTTCTCTTAGGGCTAGAAAGTGATGTCTAACTCTAGACCCTCTCAAGAGCGGATGGATCCTGAAAACACCAGCCCTTCTGAGGCTATACGAGGGGAAAGTTCATAAAACACAGTCCTGGGGCCAAGCCAGGGTATTCAGAATATTGGATAATCAATTTGAACATGGCAGCCCATGGAGATTAGTTTGAAGCCAGCACATGAATCAGGTAAGAATAAACCAAGATTCCAAAACTGGAAATAGGGCAAACACAGATGGAAAGAGGGGGCAAAGGGTCAGAGCCTAAGCAGTCTGGAAGAGAGCAAAGCCCGTGGGCAGTGGAGGCTGGGTTCAGGAGAATGTATTTTGCAAACACAGTTATTTGGCTGCTATATTCATTTTGCCTGTGGTTAGGTGAGTTCCAAAGAAATTCAGACAGGACATACACAAGAGTATGCATGGATACAGGATGTACAATTTTCTCTAGCAATCTCCACAGTCCTGGAGTAGGAACAAAGAAATCGAAGAGTTGAAATAACTCAGCGTTTGATATTAGCTGGATAAGAATGTTGGAAAATGAACCTACACGATGATCCAGGCAAGATAAAATAGTATTGGCAGAAGTCTGCCTTGACACCAAAGAAGCGGGGACTGGACGGTTATGAAACAGGTGAACAGAAGAAAGAGAGTAATAAAGATGGTTTTATCTACTGAAAAGGCTAGCCCATAAGCAAATGCTTTTCAAATCAGTTCTGCAAATGGATCACATGTAACCCACACCTGAAGGCTCTGCTGTACATGAATAGTTAGAATAAGGAAGGAAATGGAGAGAGAGAGAGAATATGATGCTACTCCTCATATTTTCCAGTTCACTGAAAAGGAAAATAATATCAGGCTATAAGAAAGATCAAGTTACATGTATTTTCATTGAGGGTCTAGAAGAGTATGCCTAGAACAGAAAGTCAGAGTTACACAAATGGAGCCAAGACATCTCACTTGAGGTCCTTTCCTCACGGATGGGCACCCTTTGTCACCAGCTCTGGAGGTGCTACAAAGCTGAGATGCAAGCCCGAAGATAAGTGTCCTGTTCATGGTACTTCACTGTTGACAACTCACTTTGCTTCCTATGTCTGGGGACCTGCAGGGTAATCCTGTGAAAGGGAAGTAATGAATGATGCCTTCTACCCTATTATACAGAAACAGAAATGAGCACTGAGCAGATCCCTTAGGCAGGTGTTCTGGCTCTAAAGCAGGGCTTCTCCCCTAATGCTACACAGTATGAGGAGGGCAAGCTTTGCATCTTCACGTCAAGATGGAAAAAACACCGAGAGTTCCTGCAAGGCAGAGACATCAGCTGCTAAATTGAGGCCTGGAGAAATAAGTGGTGAGAAAAGCACTCTTGGCTTCCTGGTGTCAGACGTGAGTAAATCTATAGTACTTAATAAGTTATGAAACTACATTGCTATTATGAGAAAATGTTATCTCTTTTATCACTCAGTAATTTGTGTAAGCATAAATCTATAGACTTGGCCGAATTCATAATGACTCCACATGCCCCCAACTAAGGCTCCATTGCAGTTGATTATTTACGAGAGATTCCTTCCTGCCTCTCTATTACATCATTTAAAATATTGATCCTAAGTTATTACCCACACGATCATGAATCAAGTCCTGTGTGTTTACAGGCTGCAGCTGAAGACACTGATCCAACAGTATCATAATGGGGAATTTAAAGTATTGCAACTCCCTAAGGAAATTTGCTGAAACCAGTTGGACATTGAATTATTTCTTTGGTTAATTATCAATGGCTCCAAAGTGGGTCACTGTAAAAGCTTTCTCAGTAAATTGCTTTCAAAGCCTCAGGCAGTTTGTAGACATTCTACTTCTTTTATACTGCACACAAGGTTCTCTTTGTTTACTGCCCTGTGTGTTCCATGTACCCTTGCATTTTTCACTAATAATTTGTCTGCAGCCCTGGTTCATTATCAGGCTGCCTTGACAGCTTAAATAGTCTTCCAGGCCTCTCAGGTGGGGTTTGAATGTGAACATGAGATCTTTACCATCATAATAAACACACCCATCAGGTCAGGATGTATGAAGAAGTTAAATATGCAAGTCTCCAAGTCCTTATTACCCAATACCTTTCTTAAGCTTCCAGGTCCCAGACTGACATTACCACATCATATGGCTGTTGCTTTCTGTTATCTTAGTATCTTCTCTTAATATCCTTGGCAATGAAGACCGAATCCAGTGTCTGGAGGAAAGGTGACTTGGATGAGACTTCCTAAGGTGTATCTGATGCACTAAAACTGTGTGAGAACCCTGATGAAAACGGAGCATTGACCAAAAGATATGAAGTCTTTGTTCCAGGGAGGAAATGTGATTATCTGGATTTTTATGTCATTTTTTTGTTTTTCACATATGTGAGGTGACTCATACTGCCTCAGCGCAACTACATTGGAACTCTGATTCTCAGAATTCCTTTCCCTGCATAATTCCAGGTTCCTGTGGGCCACCAGGAAGAGCAGGGGTGACATGTGGGGGGTGGAAAGCAGCAGCCATATCCCTTTACAGTGGAAAGGTCGACGCGAGGCACCAGACGCTGTTACAACGCTGGCACATTGTAACAAACAGGCAATACCCTCCACCCGTGCTTCTGATCTGCTGACTCCACTTGTCTAAGTGGACCTCAGCCAGCCCGCAGCAACCCTGGCAGCCACCGGGTCTCCTCCTTAACTGAATCCCAGACCGGTGTGCACAGCTCCTGCGGCAAAATAAAGTACTTGCTCTTCCAGCTCATGTCTGGTCTCCTCCTGGAGTGCCTCTGACTCTCAGACCAGCGCCATCAGTGTGGCTCCAGGATGAGGGACATCAACCTCACACTCAGGTCACCAGCAGGACTCATATTGAGGCTTGGCAGTGGCAGGAGACCTGCGTGGGTGCCAGCTCTCCTCGTAGGTACAAATTTGTCCATCCCTCACCAACCTCACGTCTTTCCTTCCCAGTGCTCCGCCCTGCTCACTTCAGGGCCAGCCTCCACTGTAGAAAAACAGGCTTATAGGAAGAGTTAACCAGCTCTTACAAATGTGTAAGGAAAATCCCTATGATAAACCTCCTACTCATTATCACTTCCAGTGGCTCTCTTTATCTAATCAACTTGACTAATAAAATATGCATATCTGCTCTACTCAGGAGCATAATATCTTCAACAACCTATTTGATGTAACTCATTACAGTTTGGAGTGGTAAAGGAGAAAGTTCTTCATTTGTTGTTTTGGGTGGATGTGTTGAAGCCTCTAACCTTTTCAAGAATTTTACTTTTAGAACAGTTTCATATTTAAAGATGAAAATAATATAAAATTATTGGAAATTTAAGATTATAAATAGACCATTCTGAAAGCCACATTCATGCAGAAATTAATTCAGTCATAAGAGAACAATGTTCTTAGGACATGGATGAGTTTTGTAATCCAAACCATTGAAATGATTTCCCGATATTGACATCGTGAAGAATTTATTCTTCTAACACTTGGGAAAATAAGAGAACTCATTAAAGTCATTTCAAGACATGGAAAACATCTTGTAGTGAAGACATGTCCTGTAGGTAAATGAAACCAGGAACTGAGCTAATAAAATTATTTATGAATATGAATTCCTTTCCCCTAATATATTTCCTCATACAAGCTATTAATTAAGTTTATATCACATACTTAGTTCCCTTCTGCAATGCCCTACCCCACAGAAGGAGCAATGTGCTGGTGTGAATTCACAGAAGGACATGCTCATAATTGCTAGACTACTTACAAGTTTCAAAGACAGAGCTGAAAGTTTGACATACGTTCTGTAATCCTCTAGTTTTGTTTCTGTCCCAAAATTACTTATGTGTATTGAAGCAATGGGGCACCTAATGTCTGAGTCACTCAGTGCTAATTAGCAGTTCAACTATATGTAAGTCATGGCTGCTGATGCTACAGAAGATAGAAGAATGATAAGACCCAGCCTCTGTCTGAAATTCAGTAAAATGTGTAAGAAGAATGTTGGCCTGTGCCAAGGCCTCAAAGGAGAGACCTTACTCTACAGAAGAAAGCAGGAGGGGTGGAGGGTATTACCTGTTTGCTCCTGTAAAAGAACTAAAGGAACAGGAAAGAAATGGATGTTAAAGTGAAGTCCACAGGATGGAGAAAGCTTGCCATGCTGAGAAAATAATACCTATGTGTGCATTTTTATGTAAGTCCCTCAACTGAAGTCAATATGCAATCTTCAATAGAGTTTGTATTTATGGGAAATGTTACATACAAGTGGATTCTACTAGAGAAAATATACAAAGATATTTATTTCCCATTGGATCACAAAGACTCTATGCAAGTCTGTTCCAAATAAGCCTAATTTTTTTTAATGGCTAAGAGGATTATTTCTATATAATGTCTGGATTAAAAATTTAGATTAACGGTGGACTAGCACAAGTATCCCAGTGATCACAATATGAGACAGATTACAAAGGATAATGACCTTCCTAAAAGAATGGGATTATTTTGGTAGAGGGATAAAAAAAACTTCATGAGAGGTGGTTATTCTTGAAAGGTGAGTGAGATTTCAAAACGAAAACAGAACTGCAAGTATTGGCAACACAAGGAGAAAGACACTGAAGTGAGAAAACTCAGTCTTTTAAAGAAACAAATGAAAGTATCTAAAGTATAGTATATATGGATAGGGAAGTAAAAAGAGATAAAAGCTGGGACATAGATCATGGCTTTTATAGATTAGAGAGACCTGTATGCCTAACTAAATAGTTTTTTTGAATCTTATTTTATTGTAATAAGGATCTTAAGGTGTCATCCCAAGAGAACATTAGAGAGAACTGTTGATTTGGAAGGGTTATCTGACAATAGTGGGTGGGTTGAACCAAATAGCATAAAGACAAGAATTATAGAGGCCATTCAGAGACAATATGACAGAGCATAAGTAGTGAGGACCTACAAATTCACTGTAATTATGAGATACATCTATTTTATTATAAAAGGGGCAGAGGGAGAAGAAAGAACAAAGTTTTAGTACATGTTCAGATAATTTTCATATAAGTAAGGTCATATTTGGAGAAGAATGTAAGGATTTTGAGGTTGCAGTTCAAGGAAAGAAGGAAAGGTTCATGAATCTTCTATGGTAGCATTTTTTATCACCTTCATACTTACAGTAACTATCCTGCCCATTCTGCTTCTTCCACATTATACCCACTGAAAATGCCCAACTATTCTATCACAAATATGCCTCTTTGGCTACATTTGATTAGCCAAGGATTAGGCACCAGACTCAAGTGTAACCAATCAGAGTGTTCACCTAGAACTTCTGGAATTATGCTGTAAAAGGCAATGTCTCTATAGTAATCTGGATTTTATAATGGAAAGTTGAATGTTATGTACTTTTTGTCCTTTTCTTGTGCTTCCCATGTTACCTATGAAATGCAACATGGTAGAGAAAATAGTGCCCACACAGGAAAAAAAAAGAAAAAGGGTTGCAGAAAAGATAACAAACACAAGATGGAGAGAGATGGAGTTTAATCTCCTGGTTCCAGTTGTTACTGAGGACCAGCCCTATTCCCTTTCTTTGATTCTATGAGACCTCCCAGAAAGATTTTAGTAAATTATCCCCATTGTTTAAGCTAGTTCAAGTTGGGTTTTCTGACACTTGCAATAAAAATGTTGTAATTAATTAAAATCGTTTCTGTGAAACATTATTAGTAATATTGCTAACTAGAAAGATATCAAAGCATTACCAGGCACCATTATGGGGTCCAAATGAAACTGGAGACAATAAATGATACTAGTACTAGTCCACTTGGTGCTTGAGGTTCTGCAGAAGTGTTCTGTAGCCCAGAGATAGAAGAGAAGGTAGGCAATTAAACTGATTAAAAATTGTGGTTTTAACTGTAAGAAAATTCACTAACATGAAGGTTAGTGATATTGACAAATGTGGGTTGCAGCTCAGGGTAGAGTCTCTGGAAGGGAATGATATAATCCATTAGTGACAATCCACCCTGACTAAAAAGATATTTTTGTACATATTGTAAAATAAAACTTACAGTAACTGAAAATACCAGAATTTTATAGTTTACATTTCTCTGCTTCATGTTCTATAAGATTTTTAGAGTGGGAAACAATCACTGTTGATGTTCCTTAATGTAAAAATCCCCTCACTCTTACCACTTATTTGCTGTCCTTATTTCCAGCTGCCTATCCCTGCATTTTGTTGCCTTTGTATTTTATGTGGCTACCAAAGCCACTGTGGACTAAGAATTATCACACCCACACCCCCAGGAGGCCTCTCTTGGGGTATCTCTCAACCATTGACAGAAGCGAATCTGGTATATAAATAATCCAGGTTGCTCTCCCCACCTGGTGGTAATTCTGAAATGTACCTGGATTTTCTCAGTGAGAGCAAAATCTGGTTATGCCCAGTAATAACCTACCTGCTAATGAGTTTGCTATTGCCTGCCTTTCCCTCCCTATTTCACTTTCCCACTCTGTACTGACTTTTCCTGAAATTATCTCAAATAAGTAACTTCAACTTGAATACTCCTTTCAGGATTTACCTCTGGGACTATGCAGACTACTAGAGAGATCTGAGGTAGAGTCAGGAGAATAGTGTTGAATTATTATCATTCTGGGACCTCTTTCCTGAGCGTTCAAGATTTAGAGAGTTTTATTCTCTGAGCTAAGAGAAGTGTCAGTACTTTAACTTTAGGTAATACAAAGATGTGTAAGATCTTATGGATATAACTAAGGAGTATGCCAAATTGAACAGGATGTGAGAGAAGAAGCTAGAAGTTAATATTTCATTAAGAAAGAATTTTTAAATCTTTAAATCCAGGCCCCTCATCACTGAAGTGAGATGACCTATGATAATGATAGGCTATTGTGTCATACTGAGGCTGAAACATTGCTTAAGAGCTATAAACGGTACACTATCATAACTTTGCATTACATTAATTTATAACAATTTAGGAAATAACTGAGAAAATTTACTAATGTAAGTTGCAGCAATACCTTCCACACTGAATGGTTTCACAGTTAGAACTTAATTTTATACTCCTAATATCCAATGTAGGTGTTCCAAGACCAGGCTGGCAAGAGAGCCTCTCCTATGCAGTCAGCCAGAAACTCAAGCTTCTAAGTGTCTAAGGTCACCCCAGGGATCTTCTCTAATCCAGCCAGTGGGAAATAAAAAATGGCAGAAGAAGTGAATCATGGGACAATCTTATGGGGCTGACCTGGAGGAGGAGCTCATTTCTCATTCCACTGGCTACAATTCAGTCACATGATTGTATTTAACTACAAGGGGCAGGGCTGGCTGGGAACTATTCCCACTTGGAAACTGAGCAGTTTTTTCTCAGTTATACCTCCCCACTTGGAAGAAAGAATACCCATTTTTGTGAAATAAACAGCCATCTCTTCCACAACAAATATTTCTTTTCCTTAGGCAAATTGAACATGCTCAATAAATTAATAATGTAAAGAAATTACAATTGACTTAAATAAATCAAACTTTTCAAGAGTTGGAGAAAGGCAGATGTATGAATATACCAGCAATTCATATACTTATTAAAATAACTCACTTATTAAAATCTATCTCCTTAATACTTTTGCCAAAATCTTATTTGAGTTCAAGTCTGAAATGGAGAGCACTAATATGTCAGTCACTCAAAAAATACCCATATTTGAAACATTTCATTTATTCACATTAATCTTCTCTTCTGCCACCTGAGTAAAACTCAGACACCCTCTGTACAAAGAAATGTGAGAAATTCTTACCTCATCTTTGCCACTTATTTATATTCTTCCAGGGAAATAGTAAGACCATTCCACAGCTTCCTTTTTTTTTATCTAAATAAAACTGTACCTCTTTTCTCCACCCCAAGGAGATAAATGCAAGGAGGCAGGAATTATAGAAAATTTAAAGATTAAAATTTAGAGTTGGGTAAGTACAGGGTCACACTGCCAGGAGCTGGAGCAAATGCTTTCCAAAATCAAGATTCGTTGTGATTCAGTTCACTGCTCTTTCCAGTGTAACAAGCTAGCCTGTTCATTATTTATTTAGCAATAATCACTTGCACTAACATATCTTCATTACAAATATCCACATGTGGTCAGTTAACAGAGAAACTCAATACAAAATATATGATATTTTCACTTATTTAAACAAAACCCAACATTTGTACTTTGAACTAAATGAGAAAATATACTAAGTTTATTTTATAAAGTGGGATTACACTGCATCCCTGGTAACACTAGACTACTATGTAGTATTGATTTTAAGGAATGAGAACAGCTACAGCACTCCATTCCTAGCTGATACTATGATGCTCATTAATGGAACTGTTGACTAGTAGCAGTAGAGGTAGTGGTGGTTTTGTGATCACTACCTTGACTGAATTTTAATGAACCACGTGCCAGTTCTTTAGACAGTAACACAAATCAACTTGACTAGACTCTGGGGTCTTAACTGCAATGCTCCGTGAGCTTCACCAAAGGTACATCACTTCTTCCTACTCAGTAAATATTGCCTTAAAAGCAAAGAACCAATTTAAAGAAAATGAGCACAGAGTAAGTAGTGTAAAGATATTGGACAGAAGATAATAAAAGAAAATTAGACACTTTCATATCAAAATCCTATTAGATTTTTTAACATTACAAGTCTTGGAAGTGGATAGCATTTTCCCTGTTAGTGAGACAATTAAGACTTAAAGAAGTTGGATACTATATCCAGCAATATAATACAGTAAGGAAGAGGCGGAGCCAAGACTCACACCCAGGCCTTTATGTCATTCCTTCTGCTATGCAACCAAACCTTTTAGAATACACAGTTTTCTCCTTGAACATTTTTGTTTTGTTCCTTAATACATAAATTTACCAGGACTTCAACTCTCACAATACATTAAATATGATTTTTCATTTCCTTCTAAAACAAATTAACCAATAAAGTATAATGTTACCTTCCTAGCAAATAATGAAGATGTCAAAATCCAAGTCTGTGTCTCTGGAGGGAAGAATTTTATTAATATGATTCTTTAAAAGGGAGGGGGGAGGAGGCATGTACAACCCTGGAGCTTCATTTCTCCTGCTGGGATATATGATAAAAATCACCATTCTGTTTTCAAAGAAAAGAATAAAAATATGAAAAATGAAACTTTGAGCAGGAAAGCAATGCAATGATCACAAAAATAGTAAGAGGATCAGAGTTATGTAACTGAACCTACGAGTGATTATATGCACTGTACTTCAAAAAAAGTTGCATTCAAAATGTAATTTGGGGTGGATTATAAGGAAACCATACATTCCCATAGGGTGAAAGCTGAGGAAAGAGTAGAGATATAGTATGGATTGACCAGTAGCAACAAGAAATATAACATTTGGGATGAGAGAAGAGATGGAGGGGAATCTGTAACCATGAGAAGAATTTTCAGAAAATGCACAACCCCAAATGACAGAACACTAGCAAAATAAAAACCTTCTTTAACTGATTGAGGAGGGAGCTTAAAAGCTGAGAATAAACACAATCATTTCAAGGAAACTTGCAAGAGAATTAGTGAAAACCTAACTAGATTCAATTTATATAAGAATGATAAAAAAAATCTCAGTACAGGATATAATGACATCAAAAAAAGTGAATGAGATAGAAGAGGTAGTTTTAGAAACTTTTAGTTTTATTCTGACATTCTAATTTGAAACTTGACATTTAAGAAAAACACCTATGTAAGAATATTGTTAGAAAGGAATAAACTGTAAAATGCAAACACATTTTTATCTTCTCTACTTTATCACTGTTGAATGTGATAAGCAAATATAGAGCCAGTAATGGACTCACATTATGACAGAAGCACAAATCATATACCAGGAATGATGCTCTAAAAGACAACATTTTTAAGGCTGCATCTAACATTTTCTGTCAATGAACAAACATAAAACTTGTAAAAATGTATCCCTGGTAATACTTGCATTGTCATTGTTCCAGACAATTAGACAACAGAAATGTCATTTGATCCAGGCCTAAGTTCTTGAGAGAACCAGAAACATAATGGGCTCCAAAATACCTTAAACTCCTGGCATCACAAACACTTCCTGCCTAATTCTGCTGGACAACAGAGACAAAGTAACCCCTGTAATTACATCCCAGCCTGATCTATGCTTGCAGTCATGTAATTAATACTTCCTCTGTAAGGCAATGGAATAATTTAAAGAGCAGGTATTTTTCAACCATGGTCTGAAAAATCTCTAAGAGGAGAATACATGTGCATATTGCTATGTGCAGACACTTCTGGGATTCCATTAGTTAAGAAAAATTCTAACTAGATTCTCAGAGCTTTCATTGTACCAAGAGGTGAAAATGATACTTCCTTCCTGCTAACGGCTATAGTTGTGGGTAGAAGATAGAGTGACTGGAGCCTATGTTTATTCCATGAGGGTTTATGAAAATGGTAAACATAATCTCAGTTCCTGGCTACCTGAGCCACCCTAGTATGGTGCCAGCCACATTTGCAGAGCCTCAGCCAGGAAATCGGTGCAGAAATCTGTCTCCAGGGGTTAGGCTAACTTACACTGTAGAAATAAAACACTGCACTCCAGCAAATCTATACTGAGTTCCCAAATAAAGTATCTCATGTCCATTTGGAGAGAGGTATTCACAGTCTCCAGTGTAGACCCTACAAAACTCAGGGGCAAATAAAATTGTTTTGTAGCACAAAAGTAGAGGACAGAGTAAGAGTGAGAATGTAAATTAACACCATGGATTTTACGAAGAAGCTCAAAAACAAAATTTTACCAATTTGAAACACTTTGATATTATTTTCTTCTCAAGAAGTTGCTTACATGCCCAGTAAACAGTCCATATTTTCAAAGTCCCTCTCTATCCCTAACTAAATCCAAACCAAACTTCCCTCTTGCGTTTTTTTTCAACTGTTTCTATTTAATATTTGGAATACACAAAGAGTGGTGTTAGGGCACACACAGGGCCAACTGAAATGACTGTCCGCTCCCTCCTCCTGGAAGGCTCTCTGCTTCTTACCCGTCCAAATGCTAATTAAACAACCTTATTCTTGACAACATGACATCCCCAAAAAGAGGCCTTCCCTGATTATTCTTCTACTTCCCTGCCACATACCCTGTTTATATCCTACACAAGACCTCACCATCTCCGAACATTTTGTTTTTCATTTGTCTGCATTTGAAATACAAAGGATGAGATAAAATTTTGAAAATGAACAAATAACTTGCTCAGGGACTACCATAACTGTCTTAACTGGCTTGGGCGTCTGAAAAAATATACCACAGACAAGGGTGACTTAAACAACAGAAATTTTTTTTCTCACAGTTCTTGATACTGAGAAGTTCAAGGCCAAGGTGCACACTTATTTTGTTTCTGACGAGAACTCCATTTTTGGCTTGCCTCTATCTGGTGTGTCCTCACAGGCAGAGAGAGAAAGAGATCTCTCTCTCCCCTTTCCTATAAAACCACGAATTCCATCATGAGGCTCTGCCTCTAACCCTCTAACTCCTCTAATCCTGATTTCCTGCCAAAGGCCCCGTCTCCCAGTACTTCACACTGCGGGTTAGGGCACCAACATAGGAATTTTGAGGGGATTCAAACATTCAGTTCAGAAAAATAGTATTCCAGCTTTGGGTGACCTCAACACAGTAGAAACAACAGCAAAAACAACTTGCTTGACTACTTGGCTGGATTACCTTATAACTCTCATCGAGGCGGTCTGATCTGTCCTAACAGAAGAATATAGTTCTCAATGACTAGTAACTAATATTCACTTCCACAGCAACTTGACTTATGCATATTTACTCTGATGGCCTGATTGGTTTCCTTTTATATTCATAAACTCAATTGATTGGCTCATAAATTATAAAGCTCTGAATTCTAATCTAAGAATTATGCCAAGAAAAACATGAAATTTTTAAGATAATACATTCCTCTGCATGAATATTTAAAGGCAATAAGCCAGATTTACATTCTGTGGAACACAAATAAAAATCTGAACAAAAGAACAAAATGATTGATATGATACATCAGACCACACCACCTTTTTGGCATGAGGACTCTGAGCGCACATATAAATACACCCTTGTTCTGCAGACAAGCTCTCAGAAGAGGAAGTCCCTCTCCATTGGAGATCATTTCATTTTTCCATTAGAAACAAGTAAATGGGGATCTTTAATATACTTTTGCCTTAGGAATTCTGAAACTTAATACATGTTCCAATTTTCAGAAACTGGAAATACAAAATAGGCCAATGGCTCAAGTCCAAGTAGACCCAGTTTTTCAGAGTCAAGAACTAAAACATAGAAATGGTAAAACTTTCACTAATATTACCAAGAGTAAGAGATATTTGAATTGAAAATTTTATTCATTAAACTTATCATTTTTTACTTCCATTAATTATCAGTCTCATCTCACAGACTGAATTCACTTTAAAATTATCAAAAATAGTTTTTTTAAATGTGTTAGATTGACTAGTGACTGTGGCCACATGCATATTATAAAAATGTTTATTGCAATCAGCTTCATGTGGGCATGTTACACAGATTGATAAACACAGGAATCGATGGCTACATCATTCATTCATTTGATATTTTCTTGGTGTACACAAGCTATGGACAAAGCAGTGTAGTACAAACTATGTTCAAATACTATTTAGAAAACAAATAACCACAGGCTGAAGTGGGACTGTTTAGCTAGGGATTATTTTGAGGACTCAAAAATTAAGTTCTTTGCCCTAAGTCAAAGACAGTCCTCTCAAGTGAACAAGCAAATGATCGTCAGTTAGAAAAAGAAACGTGAACGTTTTATCCACATCATGGCAAAAGCAGCAGTATGCAGTCCATTTGTGCAGAGAGAAGAAAGCGGTTAACACAGGCTGTCCTGTACACCTTCAGTAGCCTCTTCAACCAGCCCAGTGCAAAAGGGACTCAGATGGAAGGGCAGGGTGGTGAGATTCTCTACTGTGCATCTCATTCTGCATCTCCCATTTGGATAGGACAAAGCATAGGACTACCACATGAAGTATACTTATGCAGTCTCACTGCATTCAATATTCTCTCTTCTCTGCATTTCCATAGCATTATTCTTTTGTTTACTTTGCCTTCCTAGTTCTCAGATCAATCTTTTTCCATCCCCTCTATAGTGCATTTTTCAGTTCCCTCTTTGTATACTGAGTGAGGTTCCCCTCTCTAAGAATCCCACCATCTAATCCTCAATCTCCCCTTTGAGTTCCAGATCCAAATATCAAACTCCTTGCTGGACAGCTCCTTTGGATGTCCAATGGGGGCCAAAAATTAAATGTAACGTAAGCAAGGTCATCACCGGCACCTGCTAGCTCCTCTCTTTCCCCTGCTTTGCCAATAATACCACCAACCACTCAGAAACACTAACCTGAAATCTGAGAGAGCCTGAACCTCTTCCTTTCCTTCCTCCTCCAGAGAGGTCAGATTGACTATAGCTCCTCCTCCATCCCCCAGCAGTCTTGGTTTCAACTCTCATTATTATTTTTCATTTATTTGTTGAAAGAATATTTGTCATCATTTATTTGTCAGATATTATGCTCACTGAATAATTAAAACAACCTCAAAAAAGTATCTATACTGTGAGGGCAAGCAAACATGGAATCATACGATAACCTCACTTTTAAGTGTTATTTCTTTCTCAAACTCTTCCTACCCTTCCGTTTTATCCTTTACATTGTCACACTTTTCTCATCAAGACCCTCTCTATTATATTGAAAACCTCCCTGTCATTTTTTATCCTCTATAAACCAGCAACTGATTTCTGAAGGGGTCTTTAAATGAATGTAAATGAAATGAATTTAAATTTCCAAAAATGAGTTCAAATTTTTCTAAGAAAACTAAGGGACAGATGTATTGCAGTCCCTTTAAGATGTAAGCTCTGGAAACAAAACAGCAGGAATGTCAAAGCTCCGTGTGAACCAAGGTCAGAAAGTGGGGAGAATGGATGGTGTCATCACCTGGAAGCCTTGAGCATAGGTCAGAAGAGCAAGAGCCCAGTGAGAGCAGAAGGGACAAGCAAGCAGCAGGGCAGAGCTCCGGGGGCAGTGAGAGGCTCATAGATGTAGCATTTGATAAGGAAATAAGCAAGGAAACTAGGACATGATTATGGGGGACTGGAGTGATGTCATCAGTGCTCAGCAGCTGCTAACAGGTGTTCCTTTGGAAGGCTGGCAGTCTGCCCAGTATGCATATTCCTCACTATCTCCTCAGCCTATTGGCAAGAGGCAGAGCTCTGCCCCGATCTGTGCTCCTTACAAGGTATTCCTCACAGCCGTTATCCTAAAAAATGCCTCGAACTGTAGAATTGTAAACAGGGGTTGCTGAGCTACCAAAAAGGTTGTGTTTCCCAGTTTTCTGGATGGTGGCTGGAGCCAAAAGAATGGGATGATCTCCAAATGGTAGACACAGACCCTTTGCATTCTAAACATCCTTAGCCCTTTACAGTAAGTATCCATACCTTTTATATGTCAGTCAGTATTATAGTGACATACTTTGTTTTCCTCTTCCATTAAATATATGTTGCAGTATGTCAGGGACGATGTCTTCATACCAACACAGAACGGGAAACAATACTTTTTAGCTTTTTACAATGAAGGCTAAAAAAAGATGTTAAAGCTCATTTTACAGGCAGTAGTGAACTGGATTTATGTAGGGAAATGGGCAAAATTCATCTTTTACAACTTTGTGATTCTATTAAGATAACCGAAATCACTGAGATTATTTAGGTCTGTATGAGGTAAGCAAACCTCATATGCAAACATATTTTATCAACTGCCTTTCTAACTCATTAAAGCAAGTGTAAGTCTCAAAGCCTTAAAAACTTCTGAGTACCACTTTATAGATTCAAAAGTGTTAGTTTTGCTATTTGCTTTCTTTAAAAGCTAATCATAATTGATTTAATTAATTTTATGGGGATCTCTGCATTTGGACAAAGACAGTATTTGCAAGTCTGCCTTTCTCTGAATGGACATCTCTCTAAATGAGACCTATAAAATAAGATATAATTTATATTTAGTAGAAATATTGTGATGGTAATGATAGATACTCAGTGAGATCACACTTTCAAGGGGCTGTTTGATTGAAAAGATACTGAAATATCTTGCATAACAACCATGTTATAAGCAAAGCAGAGAAACAAGAATTCAAATAATTCAAATGCCATCACCACTAGCTATCTCTCTTCTCTCTTCCAACTTGTGGGTCACTTTAATCTCTCTCTTCTCCCTCCCTTTCATTATTCTCTCATTCACTCTCTCTCTCTCATTCTTTCTACTGTCCCTCTCCTGTGCCCCACTCCCTACCCCCACAGAGAACCCATCTTTATTCTTCTAGCCAATGAGACACGACGTTGTCCATTTGTACATGCTGATCTCTTTGTATTAAAACTTTAACCTGAATAAATGCATACAGTAACAAGAAAATACTAGAAAAGGAATGCTCTAGCCAACTCTGGCCATGTATCCATAACTAGACCAGTCAATCTGAGGCCAAAAGAATGGGTAATATAATTTTTCCAATTTGAAACTGACTATTGTGTAATAAAATGGCATATTTAGAACAATAAAGTGGAGTAAGGCATACTTTCCAGCAGAAAAGTTAGGTCCAAACAAAAGTTAGACAAACAGAAGTATATTTTCAGGAAGAAAATGTTTATCCAATATCTGTCCAATTTAATGTTTTTTAAAAAGCATATTTTTTAAGGAATTAAATGTGACACCAACATAGTCAGATAATTATATAAATTGATATTCAGTAGCTTGAGCATAAATTTCAACAGTCTCTTGCATAAATAAAGTCCAGGCTGCTTAACAGATCTTCTGCCCTGCTTTATTTCCATTGTTATTTATTTAATGTTCCCAGTGAGGTAATAAAATATTAAGCAGTGATATTTAGCTTCTTGTGTGAAGTAATTTTTTTGTCTAAATGTTTTTAATAAGTAGTAGTTTTCTTTAAGGTAAATGAGATATTTACACCATTAAATTTAAACTGACCTTTATTAGTTAGAATGATCTTTTTCCACTTACTGTTGAGAGCAGTGATTCAAAGAAGTGGTAATATAGCAGTTATGTGTTTAATATGATTATGGCCTCATTTAAGAACAATGTTAAAGTACAGTCATATTAAAATCTCATCTAAATTCTGCAGAATTTGTGCTAAACACTTCATAAGAATTTTAAATAAAATGATAATGTACTGAAATAAGGTTTTTAAAATCCATATGGAGAACATTACACTTCCTTGTCATATTAACATGGACTTTAGTATGATCCCAAAACATTCAAAAATTGAATAAATGATTACCATAAAAACAAGGGTTCTTTTTTAAAAATCAAATACTGAATTAATATTTCCATCTGTGGGTCTATAAAGCTCACACTCAAAAATTACAGGGCTTTTCATCTTTTTTCTTAATTATCCTGGACAAGGGAGAGGAAGCTGTTTGGTTTGATCACATGAGCTCATACATGGGCTTTTTGAAAAGAAATTATGAAGCCCTTTGAGGCTCTAGCAGAATATTTCATTCTACCCCAGTCTCCATCCCAAACTAGTCTACCTAAGAAGAGAAAAGGAGACTCAGAATTGCCCGTCTAGATCTGTGCATCACTGTCTTTCAAACAGAGCCCAGTTCAAGGGCTCAACACAGTGATGATACCCGACACAGCGCACTGGATGAAGGCCCCCGTGCAAGCTGCCCATCCCACCCTCTGTTAACAGCTGAACAGACCTGTGAACACTGGCAAACAAAGGGCTTTTTCCAAAAACTAAGCGATAGGGTCAATGAGTTTAAACCTCGCCATCTTCTTTATGAAACTCAGTAAGGAATAGGAAGTAGGAGGAAATGAACAGAATGTGCGAAGGGAAACATCACCATCGTCAAAGCTGTTAGTGGGTGTTACTGAAACACCTGAGATAGAGACAGAAAAGAAGGAAAATAAAAAATTAATAATAATTGAACACCATCCCCTGCAAAAAGGGAGGACAGATGAACTGTGGGGAAGAAAAGGAACAAAAACAGAACAGTTCATTCAAGGGAGATATACCAAGAAAAGAGGAGGCAGAATGCAGATTAAGGAGAATGGAGATTACTGCTATGCCAGGACAGGTCATGCCTCTCCAGGTCACGTGTGCCATGACGATACAGCAGGAGTGAATGGTGTATAAGCTTGTCGTTGGTTGGGTACAAAAAGTACTGGCTTTTTCAAATAAATTATTGTCCATCTTTAGTTGGGATATTTTAACATTTCTCTTTTCTTAAAAAAAAAATCTGCTTTCACTTTAGCTTTTAGTATCCAATGAACCCACTTTAGCTAGATCAACTTATGAAGTTTAATCCATTATCTTGTCAGTTATAGTTTCCGTCACTGTAATGCACAGACACAGAGGACTAGGGAATAAAAAGAAAGACTAAAATGAGTTAAGTTTAAAATGTGAGCATGAATTATCATTTTCTTTTTTCAAGAAAAACTTGATGAATAACTCATTGTCAAAACAATGCATTGAGACATGAGGAAAACTGTCAAATTAAAAGCAAATTAGTATAATAAATGGAGAAAAATAGACTATGATGTGAATAATACTGGGGAGAATAAAAGGCAATGAGGATAAGTTTCAGTACAGCATCCATTTAATTTTAACAGCAGAAAGAAAAACAGATCACAAAATGTATATAAGAATGAGATTCCTTTTAAGGCTTCCATAATAGCTCCCCTGAGAAATAGTTTTAAATTCTTACATATGATGAAAACGGGTGTAGGCCAGCCTCTAGGAAGCAACAGCCACATTCACAAAGGTAAATTATTATTACTAGGCAATTAAATCTTGCTGTTGTCACAAAAGACTATTTTCTAAATCAATTTGTGCAAATCTATTTGCCATATATGACTGTGGATCTGAACATAAGAAAGTATTTTTCATTGGCAAATTATCTTAAGAGTGAGGTAAAGTGTTCATTAGTTTTCAATTTTAAATATTTCTTCCTGTTGATATATTTTCTAGCCTCTGTGGCCTAGAATAATAATAAGGGAATGGAAAGAAATAGGATACCTTATTTTTTAGTTGTTTTATTATTTAATAAATATGTTCTTGAGATTTATAAATTGTTATTGTTAAAAACTAATAGAAATAATTTAATTTAATGGTGGTTCTCCACTTAACTGTAGGTCTCTGGATGTGCATGATAGTGAATATCTGCAAAGACATTTGGTGGGGAGTCTGGACTGAGATAGTCGTGAAAATTTCTGGATAAGCACAATTATCTAAATTAAATTAAGCCTTAAAAATACTAATTTCATTCAAAATGTCAGCTTGAAGAACATCAAATTCATACAGTTAATAGAAAATACACTTTAAATGAGTAATCATATAGCCGTTTACAAAAATAAGAAAAGACACCCTCTATAGATCAGAAATCATGTCAAATCCGTAAGTGATGGAATGATGACAGTGTTAGGAAGGAAAGGACTTGGCTCGGGGTCGCAGGGAAGTCAGATACAGTGAGACGAGAGACCAAAGTCAAGAAAGCAAAGTAAGGTTTAATACACTCTGCACAGAGTCACAGAGCGAGCCTGCCTAAGATAGGACAGGCAGGCATGGGTGCTTGTTCTGAGGCTTCTTCTATGTGGTTTTGGCAGGGTAGAGAGGTCCTTGATTGACAGCTGTCAGCTCTCTAGGCTTGTTCTGAATGGTGAAATGGAGACAGGGGTTGTGCTGTGCCTGTACCTCTGATGTTTCTTATCTGGGGGGACCCTGGACATTTCCTGAGTCACTCTTGGAACCTGTGGCTTCATCTTATTAACTCTCGAAGTCATTTCTGGCTTCTGGCTCCATTTGATCAACTCCCTGAGTCATCTCTGGGGGGCCCTTTCTCCTTTTCATACCTCTCTTTTATGTCTTTCTGCCTAACAATAGGAATAAAAGGCAAAGAGAAAATACACACAGAAAATACAAGGTAAAAGACCCCACTAAAGACTAGGTGCTCCACCATGGTCCTCCAAGCCAGGGAGCAAGGGGGCCGAGCATGGAAGGACATTCCAGGGACAACAGAGTTCTACCTTTGGGCAACTGCCTCCTTTCCAGGGAACAAGGATAGAAGATAAGTGCGGCAGCTTGTGTTAAAGAGGTAGCCGAGCCCTAGGTGTCTGTCAACCCCTGAGGACAATAGGAAATACCCATAGTAAGAAGGCTAGCCTCTAGAAAACAAGTATGTCTCCTTAAATTTAATGGAAGACACAGTAGGTAGCAGAAACTCACCACCCATTCACCAAGCAGGCTGTGCAAATGGATGCAGCAGACAATCGAACAATTAATCTTAGACGCTAACATATACAAGCATGAGTCATTTCAACAAAGAATTAGGAAAAGCACAAGTCAACCAACTCAAAGAGACACAAACTCAACCGACAAAATAGTTTACATCTGAGGAAACAGTTGATAAAACAATCAGAACAAGATTTAAAATAAGTATATTCCTAGGACAATAATGGAAATGATCTTATAAAACAAGAATAGACTGTTATAAATCTAAAATGAAAGAAGAATCAAGCAACCTCACATCCCAAAGGGAACAAATCTAAGAGCTGACTCCAAATCAACGAATGATTTATTTCTTAAAAATTACCTGTTAGTTCTACTCCGTAAAGTTCCTAAGTTTTCATGAGCTTAGAGTCTTCCTCACTGCTTTGTTCTCTTTTAATTCACCAGCCTCCCTCCCCAAAACAGAATAGAACCAAAATAGCAGACCACAGAGTTACCAACCATCACCCCCAATAATGTCATAATCTTATATCCTGGGGGTAGTACCCTCTTCTTTATTGCCAGCATACAAATGCTTAATAATTCAACTTTACATAGTTTGCATGATTGAGTGAGTCACTCAATTTGTAAAAGTCCAAAATCATATACACATAATACTACATCTTGATTGCCCATCATAGGCTGAATTTCATTTCACTTTTGTAGATGAGAGACTTACAAAATCCCTCCCAATAACTATTTCCTGAGAAAACCAGCCTTGCATATCCATGATTTAAGTGCTTAGCCAAATCATTTTCTCTAATGAAGATGAACTGCTGGAGGCCATACAATCCAGCTCAGC
Source organism: Manis javanica (assembly GCF_040802235.1). Taxonomy (NCBI): domain Eukaryota; kingdom Metazoa; phylum Chordata; class Mammalia; order Pholidota; family Manidae; genus Manis; species Manis javanica. Next base: position 25,507,360 of record NC_133164.1, read on the forward strand.
AATTTCACCTTTCAGAGGAGTCAACATTCTGAGTGTATTTGTGACGTTAAGGAAGGAAACACAGGCTATCCATCAGGCTTTCAGATCCTGTTTTAATCAGAACACATTCAGGAAACAGTCGAAATAGCCAGAACTTTCAATGCCCCTGTTCAAGAAGGTTTTTTCTAACTGATTTGCAGCCCACAGAGGAAGAACGAATACTGGCTATGCTTTCTGTTTAATTTGGTATAAGTTCATAAAACAAATTGCCCAGATAATTGGACATGTCTTCAGTTCTACACTGCATTTTCCGTAGATGTAAACCAGATTTATAACTTAGAACTGAAGCAATAAATGAGCATAGCTTGTAATAGACTTGTGCCAAGTCTTATGTCAAAATGAAATAAAAAATGAGACTGACCATTTTGGGTAATCAAATCTGTCAGCTCAGTTAACTCCTTCTAAAGTATTGATGGAAAATTCTGAGGCCTGCAAAAAAAAAAAAAAGTTTAATTATTTGCGCTAGTACAAATATACCCAAGCAAGAAATCGCTATTTTAAGTAGCTTCCCTAAAAATAAACTTATCATCCTAAATCCTGTAAATGATTTTTTCTGTTATTTCTTTTTTTCTTTTGGAGGATTTAAAACCCACTCACACATGGAAACTGCTATCTTGAGGTTAAATTCCCATTTTCCTTTGAGGAGTCTTTCCACTCCTCCCTAAATCAGAGTTGGCAACTATGTTTTTCTAGACTGGACTGTCTCGTCAGCATTTGTCTAGTCTCTGGTCCAAAATGGGGAGAAGAAAAAGAGAGATCAACAATATTATGTTGGGGAATATAAGGTAATTTTTAGGCACATCCTTTAGTATTGTGATGACTAAATAAATCCAGTAACTATAAGGCAACGCTCAAACCAAAAGTTGTCCTCTCATTGAATTCTTCCTCTTCATAGTCAAGAAAGGGGAAGAACATTAAATGGCAATAAAATGAGGAAAGCAGAATTTCCATCTGCAAAGACTTTCCTAAATTTATATACTTCTTCAGGCTATTTGCCAAAGACAAAGTTCCAGAGAAAGTAGATTTAAATAATATCTGAATCCCGGAATGGGGAAGGTAGATGTACAGATTCTGGAGATCAGTTGGGGTAACACATTTCCAGGGTTTTACAAAAGGACTAATTTAGAGGACTAAGCTATTTTTTTCCAAAAGTCTCTGCTGGTGTTTGTATTTCAGTAAATTATTGTACTCTATATTGTTAAAGTATCCAATTTGCACAAAACAAATTCAATATCTTCCCTCTGCTTCTCCTCATCTCCTTATCTGAGTAATAGAAACATCAGTCACCCTTTGGCCAAACTAAACCATGTAATCACTCTTGGTTCCTTTTTCTCTGAACCTAATTAATGATGAAGACCTGATAGCTTTAACTATTCAATATTTCTCAAAGCCATTCCTCTCTTATTATGATTCCTACTCACTTTTCTCTCTGCCTAAATGCTCAATCCTTTCCAGTTCTCCCTTCGAGGTGCTTCCCGATCTTTCCAAAGACAAAGTCAATCATTCCCACCTTTCTCTTAAAAATCTTTAGGTGACTCCTCAATACCTATACTAAAGCACAAATTCCTTGACCCTTCAAACACCTTTCTTGTATTTCATCTCCTAACACTTCCTGAAAATCTACAGTGATTGTGGCATGGTTTCCAAAAACTATCCATGCCCTTTCATGATCTCTGCTGTTGCACATTTTCTCCCACCTGTCATAGTTCCTCCACGGATTTATTGTTAAGAACTTAGTCACACTTAGATTGAAATCAAGCATGAGTCCTGAACCCTTCCCTAACCCTCCCCCACACACTTAACATCCCGTCCCTGGACCAACTTACCACCAGGCAGTTCTGCTGTTTTGTCTTTGCCTTGCCAACTGTCTGAGCTCCTGAAGAATAAAGGCCATGTGTTTTTCCTTTCCAATGTCCTGACACAAAACTGACAATAAACACTAAGTAATTGCTCTTAAAGTGAATTAATAAAACAATGGATGAAGGATAGATAACTGACCTATGTAGTGAAATCTGATTCAACTGTGGTCAACATTATGCAGTTTTTACCTTCTTAGATTAAATGGAATTGAAAAATTGCACCAATTTCGGCAAATTACTAAAGTTTATTATGTATCTCTCAAAGTTCATAAATCAACATATGAAAATAGTCCTACTGATTTTTAAATTAACATCTTTTTTCCCCTTATAGTTGGTTCTGCATTGCACTTTCTTTAGATTTTTTGTGTAATGCTTTTATTTTCTAATTTTAATTTGTTGCTTTGCTTTCTGTCTTGTCTTTAAAGTACAGAGTTGGATGTAACTAGAAATATTGCTTTCATTTTCTTTATAACTTACCTAATGGAATTGCATGCTATTAAGCACTTAATTAATATGTTTCTATGCTAATTTAAGAGTGCAAGTTTTGAATTAAAGCCAAGAGAAAAGAAAAAGGAATGGTTCTCAGTTTTGTTCTGACTTAATTTCGGAGCATCTCACCACTCTTCTCTCTCTTCCTACCAGTCTTTCTGTTGTGTTTAATTTTCTGTGCCATGCAGTAGAAATAACAAGGTGTTTTTTTCTTTAGGGAGGGACAAGTGGCAGTAAAACATATAAACTGTTTTGGGGAAAAATTCAAGTAAAATTTTTTTAAGAAATTAATGGAATCCTAGGTGCTCATTTAGGAGGAAGGCTATTTGGAAAAAATGTATGTTTTTTCTAACCTCAAATTTTGTTTTTGTGTTCATTTTTTTAACTGAGGCTTTATTCAGGCACATATCCCATTAATTGAAAAAGGGAGGTTAGCCCTCAAGGGAACTCTGTTTCCTTCTGCAGTTTCCTTTGCCATAGTGAGGTCTCCTATAAAAACCATTCACTGACGTGAATGATTTGAGCTCAGATAGAAATGATTCAAACCTCAGCATTGCATCTTATAAGAATGGAGGCAGTTCTTCAGTCCTAATCTACACGTTGTTCATTCTTTTCTCCTGGCATATTGGTTTGAAACCATACTGACATCACTAGACACAGGTATTTTCATCTTCTTTGCCTTGGTTTTCACATTTACTATTAGGTCTACTCCTTGGGCTCAACACTCGGCTTTTCTTTGAAGTTACTGAATATTTAATCAAGTTTTTGAAAATGAGGAGCAGTCATGTTTCAAAAGAGTTTTAGTCTAATTTACATTTTGTGTTAGTGCTTCAGTTATAGGATGAGCAACACACATCAACTGCTTCTCACAACTAGAGCGCTGTTTTCATCCGAATTCACATTAGACCTCTGAATCCACTTTTACAGATGGCAAGATTGATTTCTGCACTCTTTCACCTCACATATGTAGGTGGTTACAAAGTTGATGAGGATAATCAAGTCATACTGGAAAGAATGTTTTGGACTATGGATATGCAGCTGCAATGAGGAGATATTTAGGCACTTCCAGCATTATAAAAGCAAGAATGATTAATAAGAAGTATGGAATTGATCCACTGAGAATACTATAATCCCCTCATGGTTATTAAGAAATGTGTGAGGCACATAAAAATAGACATAGATTGCTTGTTACTAAAGAGATTCATGACTGAAATTTTATCACCTTTAGAAACTTATGTTGTTGGAGTTTTTTGCATTTTACAAAACATACAGAAGTTGTGACTTCCATGCTTAGAGCAGTGTTTCTAATAAATAATGCTGTATGTTAAGAGGTTGTATCCAAAAATTATATGTTCCAAATGCTCTAGATTATACAGCAGAACCAACACATGCTTACCTCTGTTTCCTCATGACATGCTTCTAAAATAACTAAGTGGATTTTAAAGCATTAAATGACAAATACAAATGTCATATAAGAAAAGGTAATAGCAACACAATTTTGAAAGCTAGGACACAAATAGACAATTAGTAACTGCCTTAGCCTAAGGAAAGGTGAATTCCAAGACTCCACAGAAAACATCAAGAAGCAGAGGCAAAATGATTCATACTGCAAAATTCAGAAATCCTCCAGCACCAGACAACCATGAACCTGAAGATAAAGGTGGGGATACAGGAGGACTGTTGAATGTCCGCAAGTAGAGAACCAGGTCCCTAACTCCATCCCAGATGGCCAGGTGACTTCCTCTTCCCCTCAAGAAGGCTGCGGTTTGCTTTTTGTCCAAGTGGAGCCACAGGGGTGCTGGAGTAGACATCACAGGGCCCAGCTCAGCCTTTAAGATTTCAGTGGGCTGCACGCTGAATCCTGGAATCACTCTGATCTCTCCCCTTCCCCAAGTCTAAGAAACTAGAAGGCAGTATTAGACCTTCCTGGTGGGAGGTTGGATAATTCTTCTCAGAGGACTCAAACCAGACTGAGAAAAGACCTGAAAATTATTAACTGATTTTCAGGAGTTCTCTGACCAAAGAGCAGGGCCAGATCACCCACCATGGAGGTGAACTAGGTGACAAGCCCATAAATAGCTACTCAGATGTTTAGTGACTCATTCTTACATATTCATGAGCAGCCAAAGATTCCTAGATACTTGAGGAAAGCCTCTATCGTGACAGACAGAGACCAAACAAATAGAAATAACAAATTTGAAGAAAACAGAGTGATGGAAGCAGAAGAAAACTTCAAATGTGTGTTTATGTGTGTGTAACATGTAGCTTCCCAGAGATAGAAAGGTTTACTTCCATGAAAAAAAAGGTCATGATGTTACAAAAATAAATACCCAGACAAATAAAGGAAAACTTCTGGAAATTAGAAATAGGATAGCAGCATTAAGAGAAAATTAACTAGAAAATGTTTAATTTTAACTTAAGGAAACTGCTAAGAAAATACAATAAAATATCTACATGTAGAAAATTTAACAGGAAGAAGAAAATTAGAACACCAATCTAAGAGGTTCATTATCTGAATAATAGGAAAATCAGCAAGAGAAGAAATTACAGTAAGAAGATTGTTTAGCAAAATGTTCTAAAACTGAATTTCAGAGGGAAAAGTCCATGGAATGCCTAACACAATGAAAAGAAAAAAAACAAAAAAGGCCCACAACAATATATATCACGTTAACATTTAGAATATGGACAAAACTTCCAGAGAGAACAAAATCAGAATGGCCTCAAACTTGTCAGCAACACTAAACATATAAGCAAGGAAAAAAGAACACCATAACTTTAAAATGATGAATATTATTGGTATCCTACATTTTTATAGCAGCACAACTGGGATGAAGTATGAAAGTGGAATAAAGACATTCCTACTTACAAGGTACCACAAACTTGATCCCCCATTAGCTCCTTCTCAGGAAATTAATGGAAGACATGTCACCAAAATAAGGATGTAAACCAAGGAAAAGAAAGACATGAATTTACACATAAGGTATTCAATGGGGGTGAAAAACAATGAGATTTCTAGGTGAAAGGCAATCCTAAAACAACAATAGCTAATCAAAGGGCAGAGAGAGCAGTAAGTCCAGAGGAAGCCAGGAGGAGAAAAATCCTCCTAGAAAGATAACTCTAAAAAAATTATTAGAAATGCAAGTATGTTTAAAATATTAGGAAGACATCTATACTTTGTACTGTTTGGGAATGAATTAGTGATAAGTATATAGAAAATAAAACAACTAAAACCGGACATCAATTTTCAACTCAAAGGCAAAACCAAAAAAAAAGAGTATCCAAGGATGGAAATATAAATATAACTTATACAGACTAGCTGTGAAAAATACACATTCACAATAATGTGAAACCTGATTATTGATAAAAACCAAAATAAACATGCTGAAAAAAATGGGAGAAAAAGTGAAGGAGCTTGGGAATGTAAAATGATTAGATATTCATCTTTCACTGTAGTGAGTACATAATGTCAAAAACTGGAAAAGTATAGCTATATTTAAAACTACTTTTTCAGAATTATATAGGTGAATACCAAAAAAATGAAGAAAAGATTTGAAATTGGTTGGGAGAGGTAGAAAAAAGGAGAGGGGAATAGACACTGTATTCATTAAAGGCCTTGTAGAAATACTGCAATGTAAATTTTGTCAAAATTATACACTTGCTTATTTTGCTTCCTTACTTGTTACCATATTTATTGATTTATTGGTTTTGGGGTTTGTTTTATTGCAGTATTGCTGATATACAATCTTATATTGGTTTCAACTATACAGCACAGTGGTTCAATAGTTACCCATATTATTAAATCCTCATCCCCACTAGTGAACTTACTATCTGTCAACAGAGGCAGATGTTACAGAATCGTCAGCTGTATTCTCCAGGCTGTACTGCCATCCCCTTATATTATGACAGAGGACGTTTTGTGCCTTTTCATCCCCCTTGCTCTCCCCACCCACCCACCACAACCCCTCCCCAACAGTAAACACCAGTCACTTCTCAGTGTCTAGTTACCATATCTATTTTTAAAGTATTTTAAGAAATAATTTTATTGGACTTCAAGCATTAACTTTTTTTTAAGAAATGGTATGCCATATTGGAACAGCATGGAACAAGTTCTGAGCTTAGAGAAAGAAACTCCAACTTAAAATTAACCAGGTCTATGGCTGTTGAACATTAAGGTGGATAAAGTAATGCAATGGTAGTAACTGAAACCAGAATCTATACTAATGGTTTAATCAGAGAGAATATTCTGGTACCAGGAAAAATTTGGGGAAATTCAATTATAAGATACAAGTATTAAAAAAAGAAAATTATAAGGTGTGGGGCAAATAAATAAATCAGCATTAATTATATCACATGTGTTGAGTACCTTTGCACATATCATTTTATGAAACACTCTCAGAAACTGCTATCTTCAGGTTTTAAATAAAAGAGTTTTCACTTATCCTATCACCTGTCTTTAATATTAAAGGAAGTTCCTTTTTTTTTCTTCCTCAAAGCTAAGTTTTACTCTTGTATATGAACTTAATCCAATGGTTGTATCCTCTTTCTGTATAATTTTTCTCTCCAAGTTTTGGCTCCTAATTCATGGGCAATAAACATGCTCAGAATGACTCTCCCATTTTATAGATTAAGTAATCAAGATAATCAGACCCGATCTCATCGTCTCCATTGATACCTACTGCAAAAATTATACAAGCTTGCCCCTTGACAGTCAAGCCTTCAAAAGAAAGATCTGAAACTGCTGACTCCACTCTCACATTTACTTCTTCAAGTTTTTAAAAATTAAAATAAATTTTTCTCCTCCCATGGCCCTGTAAGTGTTCCAGCAAATGTCACTATTTCCTAGTGGGTTGTTTTCAGTCCCTATTTCATTTGACCCATGCGCACTCCTTGGCATTGCTAACCCATCTGCTACTCTCTTAGTTTCCACCTACCTCTCTCAGTATGCCTCAGTCTCTTCTAATTGCCCATTTCTTAAAGCTTAGAGTCCTGCAACTTTGTCTTTGATCTTCTCCTCTTTTCTCTAGACATTCTCTGACATTCTCATCCACAACTTTAATTAAACAAATACCCAGATGCCTACTGTACCTCCTTGATTGGAGCTCTTGAAATGATGAGAATTGTGCACAGAATTTTCTTTGTCCTTTTGGCTTCCCATTTTTTCCTGAAAACCACCATGATTCATGTAGAGAGAGAGGACCAAACCTGCGAATAGTCTTAGACTACACCTTCCGCCTTAGCCTCACACCAGTCACCTACACTTGGATGTTGCTAATCCTCCTCCTTTTATATGCTGCATCCCTTTGTTCCATCCATTGCTGTCTTTTTTCAAAACCTCATTTCACAAGCGCTTTCACAAACAGTGGTTAATATGCCCCCCAGTATCATTTTTCAGGTTTCTTGAATGTCTAACTCATAATTTATCTTCTACACTGCTATCAGGGGTTATCTAATCTAAAATACAAATCTTATCATTTTACTCTATGGCTTGAAACCTTTTACTAGCTTCCCATTACCTATAGAATAAAGTCCAAACCTATTATCAGCACATGGCCTTCAATAATCAGGCCAGTAGCTACTTACCCCACCTTATCTCTTGTTGTACTACTTTTCATGCTACACTTCAGCCATAATCCACTTGTTCCAGCTCCCAGGTTGCACGTTTGCACTTCCATTCAGATTGCATCATCATTCTTGAGTTGCATTCCCCTTGCCTTCCCTATCTCCACACCCAACTAGCAGCATCTGCAATTAAGATGCTTCTTCAAAATCAATTTGTCTATGAAGCCTTCTTGGACTCTCCCAACTAAATTTAATCACTACTTCATAGCACTTCCACCTCTCTCTCTCTGCATAACTGTACTTTGAGCAAAGAAAATTTTTGCATTTCTATGTTGGGCTGTGACCTCCTTTAGTATAGAATCTGTGTCCTATTTTTTTTTATAACACCAGTGTTTCAGTGAGTTCCTAGAGGATAGTAGGTGCTTGCCCTTGAAAAGTCACAAAGCCGTAAGTGTCCTCTACATAACCATTGCACTGGGCAGAGCAGCTCTAGACAGTTTTTTGCATGAAGTCACTATGCTTTGAGTTATATGACAGTGAAACTCCTACCATAATTGAATGGACTAATGGATAAGCCACCCCTAGATTAGACATAAAGGAAGCTGTCTCCCTATGTAGAATTCTGGAGAACACCAAGTAGGAAAGTTGTTCCATATCAGATATGCGATAGAGTGGTTCCCCTTTATCCATGGGGAATATGTTCCAAGGCCCCTCCTGGATACCTGACACCACGAATAATAGCAAACTCCATATATACTATGTTTTTTCCTATACATACATACCTATGATAAACTTACATTTGTAAGTTAATCATAGTAAAAGATTAATAACTATAGCTAATAATAAAATAGAACTATAACAATATACTGTAATAAAGTTCTATAAACATGGTTTCTCTCAGAAAATATTTTATTATGCTGTACTCACCCTTCTTCTTGTGATGAGATGAAGTGAGGTGAATGACGCAGGCACTGTGATGTAGTGTCAGGCTGCAACTGATCTTCTGAGGATTCATCAGAAAGCAGATCATCAACTTCTGACCGAGGTTAATCATGAGTAACTGGAACCTCAGAAAGTGAAACCACCGATATGGGAGGACTCCTGTATATATAATTCAATTATCTCTGAATGTTAAACATAAGACAACAGCACCAACAGCAGATATAGTTACGGTAGTAGCCATGGAAGCATTAGAGAACACTAAATCATGAGCATTGCTGCCGTGCCTAGAATAGGAAGGGCCTTCTGAGGAATGATGAAATGATGGTACAGTGCTGGGTGGTAATAATGTCATTGATACTGAAAGGGCTGCTGTGTACTCTACACTGGACAGGGTGAATGATGTTCCAGTCCTTCATGGGACCTGGCTGTGCTGCAGTTGAGATGGCAATATATGGCGTATTTTGAAAATATTCCATGATCACAATGGCTGTACAAATTTCACAGACTAGACTTTATAATAGATTATAAAATTCAAACTTTACGCCATTTAAACTACTTCATTATCAGAGCATTTCATAATTTGAATCTTAGAAGTACAGAATCTATCTGATGATAAAAAAATACATCAAAGTTTTAATTCACGTATTTCTGCATTAGCTCTAGCTTCTTTGAGGACTTCTATATCAGGCCATTTACTGCTCATCGTCAGACTGATTTTAAACTTAAGGGTTGGGCTTCCAATTTTAATTCCCCAATGTCTAGTTTATATTCTTTCACATATACAACCTTAGGACATCTATTCTTTCTCTATCTCCATAAATTTGTAGTCAAAGCTTATGATGTGATACTTCCAACAAACTTAAACACTAGAGAGAGACAACATGAGCAATGGAATAACACCCACAAAAATTCTGGAGCAATGATTGGTGTCTAGAGACAGCTGATACATGATGGAAGAAGAACTGACGGAAATATATTAGATAGAAGACAGCCTTAAGGTACTCTGTACATAGAGAAATAATCCACTGTAATGGGAAAAATGGACACCGAGTGAGGCAGCCACTTTCACAGTGTTGAGTCTGAGTTGTTGATACGAAGAACCCTGGAGTCAAATAATAGTAAAGATTCAGAAGAGCTTTGAGAGCATCTGGTTAACATTTCTCTGTTTCACCCATTTCAATGCCGGGCCTCTGAGATTTTGATTTACAAAGTGTCAAATAGCTTCCTCAAAGAAATAGATTGGAATAGACGTTAGAAGTAAATGGAGTAATGTGTGAATTATCTACACACAGAGTTGCTAAATTCCTAAGTAAACACTGGGTAGCCTGGCTTATAAAGGGGTCATATAGACAGGAGGGTGGAGACTTCATATGTCTTCCCCAAAGTAGGCACAGAAGATTTACCAGAAAGATCGAAAAGTTGAAGATGTGATTCTAGAAACAAACTTGAGGGGGAAATAGTGTAGAAATTGAGTAAAGAAAACATAGAGCTGTGCTGTCCGGTATGGTAGCTGCTGGACATTTGTGGCTATTGAACACTGGAAAGATGACTAGTCTGAGTTGAAATATATGTAAAATCTGTATGTAGCAGATTTTGAAGACTCAGTATAAATATAGATATATAGATATATATATACATATAATGTCTCATAATATATGCATTGATTACATATTGAAATGATCGCCTTTGGATATTAGGTTAAAAAATGTATCACAGGTTTAGTTTTGCCTTTTTTTTTTAATGTGCCTACTGTAAAAATTAAAAATGACATAGGTGGCTCATATTTGTGGTTCACATTATATTCCTATTGGACAGTGTTGGTGTAAAGGATATGTGGGCAAGGGTACACAACACATAAAGTGAATATACTGTGGGCTGAGCGTTTTTTCATTTAAATTGTTCTACCTTAGATTCACAGAAGTTAGGGATAACTTCCATAGCTATTAATCTTATATTTGTTAATTCCAGGAAACTTCATGTTTTCTTTTCTTAAACAAATCCTAAAAAGTAGGGTAAAATGTTAGGAATTTTTTTTTCTAATGTTGTAACACCCATTCCAAGCATATAATACTAGTCTGAGACAGGGAAACAAAATTTAAGACCTTCTAAGTAATAAATATTGTACTATCGGTTGTTCCAGTATAGAAAATATGTTCAAGAAAAACCTGTCTTAAAAGCTGAATTATTTGAGTCATAAGGAGAAAACTAGTATTTTTACTCCACTCTGCTAATTTACACTGAGAAAACAAGTGGACAGGCTATGTTCCACCCTTCCTGGATGTTTTTACTTGGTATGTTCTCTGCCTTTCACTAATGTATCTTATTTCTTCCATTATCTGTAAAAGAAGCAAGTGTTCTTTCACCTTGAAAACTAAAATACCTCTTCCCGATATAATCAGATGCTTTCCAACCCCTTTTAAAGGAAAGGAAATTGCTTCTCTGGCTGCCAGCCATCATGAAGCTGAGAACATGTCTCTTGGTAAAGGCAAGGTAGTGTAATGAATAACTTTCTTTTGAAAGGAGGAGAGACAATCCCTACAGTAATTCAGTACAAGCTGCTGCTATTTAGACACTAATGGAAGAAATAAAAATAGATAAATAAAGACACAACTTCCCATGTGTAGCTGTCAGAGGTGATAGTAAGATAGGAAGTCATTTCTGACCAATCAAAACGTTGGATTTAGTTACTTAAAGGAACAGAACCAAAAATCATTTTGGTCTTTGGATCTTTTCTTTTATATATGATTAGTCCATCTATTAGAGGGAAGGAAGAAAAAAGAGAGAGAGGAAAGGAGGAAGGATGAGAAGGGAAAGAGGGAGGAGTACAAATAGTAAAATTTTCAATGATATCCACATCTGCTTTGAAATATTAGACTTTACTCAGATGTTAGCTTTTATTTTGTCCTCATGATAAAAGACAATATGTATAGTGTATTAATGTCACATTTCACTGCAGCTGTCATTTAATATTTGCTTCCTCAATCTGTGGGGGTTTTCTTAGTTACTGAAAATATGTAGTTATGCTGGAGTCACACTGACACTCCTCATTTTGCTTTATTGGATATTATTTATTTTACTGTAAAATAGAAGTCCAAGATATACAATTTACAACAAATAAACTGCCTTAAATTTGGCATGATTAAATTTATATTATCTTCTTTCCTTCACTGCTTTATACATACCTATTTTTATTCTCTATTTTATTAGTGGTTCTAGCTGGGGCTGATCACAGGATTATGGGGGTAAGGGGCTCAAGAGACCTTAATTAATAACATGAAGACCTCATATGGTCCATTGACTTACACAAGGTCATGCATTAAAATACCAAATTATAACAAAGCTGCTTTTCTAGAACACAGTCACTGAATTTTGTCAACTTAATATTGAGAAATTTTCTCCAGACATATGAAGTGAAATAAATTTAGTCAGTTATAGCCATTGTGCAATCAATACATTGTTCTGTGGACAGACACCAAAAAATGCACTGGGCATGGTTCCTGCCCTGAAAGGCAACATGTAATACTAAGAGAAAGAAAATATAGTAATTGATTGCTGTATAGCAATGCATTCCAAAACTTCCTGACTAAAAACACCAGCCACTCTACTCTCAACACTCTGAGAGTCATGAATTTGAGCAAGATTCATATTTTTCCTCCCACGAGGCAATGCAAAATGTCTTTGGAAGTGAATTGACATGTAACTGAGAATCAATATGTGATCTGTTACTCTACATTCTGAGTGTTAACTCATTTGGAAATAATTTAGTTATATTAACTAATTTAAACCTCACAGCAACTTTGTGAGGTCCTGTGGCAGAGGACTAAATGACCTAATTAGCCATTCTCATCTGCCCCAATCTTGAAGCCAGGCATGTGGTTGATCACCCAAAGAACGTATCTTTCAACATACCTTAAAATTAAGGTGATCTCTGTGCTGGCTAAAGATGTATGTGCAATTCCTGGGTATTTCCTATAAAACAATTGCCATAAAATCCCTTCATCCTTTTCTCCTTTTTGCAAGATGAAGATGGTGTGGGGTAAATTGCAGAATTTCCAGAATCTCCTGCCTTAGTTCATCTACCTATCAATATGTGTTTACCCCTGCAGAGCCTCCTATAGATCTAGGACAGGAGCTGGAGAGGGAACAGACATTCTTTCCTCCCCTCTGCTCCTGGTACATAATTGGTCTGGTGTCTGCCAGTCACCAAGGACCTGCCAATGGAGTTCCTCCTGGAAGGGGCAGGTGAGAAGTAGAGAGTGCACTGTGAGGGCAAAGCATGAGCTGCAGCCAGAGGAAACAGATGGGGCCGGGCCTAGCTAGCGAATTTGAACAAGCTGTGAGCAATAAAAATGGTTTCTCCCTATTGCTTTTCTTTGACTTATTTCAGTTTTCTGGGTTCATTGGAGATTCACCCTGGGCTGGGAACACCCTTCCCCCTCGAGCAACATATGGTAAAAATTGTAATAGCCACCTTGGACCCACATGTTGTAGCTAAGTGTAAGGATTATAGTACCACTTTCCAACTCAAATGCTCCTCTACATTTGCACTATTAGGTGAGGTAGAAATAAACTCCTATATTTTTTCATCCACTGTAGTTAGACTATTTGTTATTATAGTAGATTACTCACAGGTACTGTAATTATTACCATTTAAAATATGTAGATTGGAGATATTAAGGAACTTAACTGAAGCAACAACTATTAAGTTGTAAAGGCTGATGTCAAACCAAATGTGAGTCAGACCGCATGGTACAGACCACCATGCAGTGCTACCACAGAAGCTAGAGTTTGTAAAAATCATTATACTTCTAACAGCATGATTCCAAGGAACTCCTGAAAGATTTTCCACATGTTTTCCAAAGGAAATTGTCATTTATAAAAGGAGAGGGAGGGAGGTTAATTAATTAAATCTGAATGAAGCAACTGTCCCATTGCATTAAAAAGTCAAATTTGTGTTTTCTTCTAAAGGGAAAAATTGAAGATCTTGAAACATCTGATTAAACCATGGTGTCTTGAGTGAGTCTCACAGAATTGGTGGCTACAATGACTATGGGTACCAACACCAAATGGTGTCGTGGACATTGGTACACATCACTACTAGCTCAACAAGAAGATGAAGGGGCAGTCTAGGAAGAAGGGGTGGCACATGCAAAGCCAATAATTAAATGAAAAACAACACAAGTAACAAGAAAATCCCCATGCTATTTAAAGGAAATAATGTTGACCTCCTACTGCCAAAGCATAGAATTATTGGTGTTACACACAGGAAGGATCATAATATCTGTTTAAAGCAGGAAACATTTGGCTTCACAAATCACAGGAAAAAGAAAGTGGTAGGATGTAATATTTTCAGGATATATAAATATTCCAGAAATGTGAGAGCAGTGGTGCTGCATGGCCAGGCCTCACAAGAACTGTACCAGGAAAGCCATCAGAAACCAGTCTCCCTGTCTCGCCCTCGACATCACATTTTTATGCATTTCTGCTTTTTTATGCTAGACTACTTTATTTGTCTGCCTCTTTTCCAGGGGTCCTTTCCTACCTCGGCCCCTCTACACAATAACAACTCTTCATACATTATTGTGAGGCACGTCCCTAAGGTTAACTGCCTTAGGCAGGTCTGTTTCCCAATTCTAAATTCCTAAGAGATGGATCTGATTGGCTCTCTTCACATTTTTTTGAGGCAGGCTATGCAAGTCGTAAGTTTCTGCCCTACTGAAACATGGAATTGCTGCCTTGGGGTAGATGCCCATCCCTGGCCCAATAAGTATCAGCCAAATGGAAGGTCACACCATACATGCCCGTAGCACACCCACTCATTAAGCCACCCACTCGTTAAGGACCTCAGCAGCTTCCCTTAGAAGGGGCTGAGGAAACAGCAGGCCATCAAAAACAAGCCTAGTACAGTTTTGGTAACTTTGCCTAACTGAGGAACCATTTTCCACTCAGATGCTAATCACAAAATGATTCTTTCTGCCAAATGCAGTAAATGAAATATGCTTGCAGTTGCTGCAGTGGGAAAGAACACAGAGGCAGTAGGACAGAGCACACAGAATGCAAGAGCAGAACCCCGGGGAGGCACAACATGTGGGCAGAGAACAGAGATGCAGCAATAACAGGGAAAGAATCTGTATCAGATGGGATTCACCAGTTTTCAGTAAAAGAAATTTACTCTGGCCAGTTTATTAAAACAACGATGTATTGGATAGATAGAGGAGGAGCATTCAGGACTAAGAGGACAACTCAGGTAGCCGTCAGAGAGCTTTTAGGAAAACTGTTTCTTGAGCAATAAGCAATCCACAGAGGCAGTTAGCAGAATATAATACTGAAAACAGCCTTTTCAAGAATATTGTTGAAAACACTGATTAATGAAAATGAAATCTGAACAAATGCAGATAGAACAGAAGTGAATCTTCCACTGGAAAAAAAAGGTAGCAGCTAAAATGTGCACTTCCTATGTGGTTCAGACCTTTGTCAACACATTTCTTTTATTAACTCATTTAATTTACTTCAATTGCCTTAAATCGTCAGTTATGTCCCATTTAGAGAGAGAGAAGCGAGAAGACACTGACAGGTTAGGTGATTTAATGAAATGCCAGATAGGAAGTGGCTGAGCTGGAATCAGGTCCCGTGCATCTGGCTCCACGCCAAACTTTACCTACGAACCGGTGCAAGGTTCTCATGAAAGAAGGCAAGACAAGGCAACGTGCTATGGAAAGGCCAAGAAACAGAGAGAAAAGGAATGTGCAGAACTGATACAAAGCAAAAGGACAAATCTAAAATTAGATAAAACCACATCTCCTGACAATATGTCAAGCTAAGGATTTCACTGAGTTTTTAATCAAGAGAAAAACAGAAATTAAGAGAATCTACTGCATATGCTCATGGCTTCTTGAACCTGGAGGTATCAAAGTTCATTATACGTAGATTTCTTATTCCAAATTGTAAAGCCAGACATGCCCAGCTAATCTTGTCCTTATCTCTTCCCAGATTAATCTTTCTCCACCGACACTTCCAACAAGGGTTGTTACAGATCGTTGCAGCGGTGACTGAGACTTGGATATTTTCAGGTTATGCTGTTACATGAGGAAAATGTTTTGTCTAGTTTTCCCTCCTCCTTTTAAATAATCTTTAAACAAGAGAAATTCCTGCTAACCAGATTAATTTCATTCTTGTTTAATTCCAGGGAAAGAAGAGATTGAACTAAGGAGAGGGCCGGGAAGAACCCAGCAATACTCGCCTGTGTCCCTTCATCGGTCAGTTGTTTATATTGCAGAGTCTTAAGAATTTCATTTCTTCCCCTTCCTGTTTTCTTCATGAACAAATTAAGTGAGACTCCAAATTGCAATTGCTTGTAAACAACAGAAGATTATTTTCTTGGTAGGAAAGGCTTGTCTAGAATTTTAGATAAACTGAAATCCTCTGTACTAGAAATAGCCAAACATTAGTCCTGAACTAACAAACTGACCCGTCTTGTTGTCTCCACCTTAGGTTTGCTGCTTATAATATCGTTAATTGCCCATTGAGGGTAGACTAAACTGTAGAATTAGTGAATTCCACTAATAGTATGCATTTAACCATATGGCAAAAAAAAAAAAATTAGAGAATTTTAGTGTATTCTGTTTCCTGATGCCCCTTCTATATTCATACCTGAATTATGTCAAAAATATGAAAGGGAAGAGGTGGATCCATTCAAGAACAGAGAAAGATGGGTTTCCAATGTAGTTTATCCTTGCCTTTCTACTCTTTTTCACATTTCTTAAATAAAAGCAAAGAAACTTTTGCTTCTCTAGGAAGAGTACTGAACTGGAACAGGACAGAAAAAAATGAGAGGCCTGAGAAATGTCAGCCTATGAGTTGACACCAAATTTTAAAAGTCTTCTATTTCATATTTTTCTTTTAGTTGTCATTTTCTTTCCAGCTTTATAGAGATATAATTAACATATAACACTAAGTCGATTTGACACACTCATATATCGCTAAATGATTACCTCAGTAGGGATAGTTAACACCATCACCTCACATAATTACCATTTCTCTTTTGTGGTGAGAACATTTCAGATCTACTCTCTTGGCAGTTTTCAAGTGCATACAATATAGTATGGTTAACTACAGCCACAGGTTATGTGTTAGACCCCCAGAACTTACTCATCATATAACTGAAAGTGTATTTTTTGACGGACATCTCCCTTTCCCCCACCCTTGAGCCCCTGGCAATCACCATTTTACTCTGTTTCTATGAGTGGCTTTTCTAGAATCCATATATAAGTGAGATCATGCAGTATTTGTCTTTCTCCAACTGACTTATTTCACTTAGTGTAATGCCCTCAAGGTCCACCCATGTTGTTGTAAATGGCAGGATTTTCTTTTTTCTCATGGTTTAATAATATTTCATTATGTATATATTTTTATACCATATTTTCTTTATTCATTCGTATGTAGATGGATACTTAGGGCTGTTTCTAAATCTTGGTTATTGTAAATAATACTGCAATGAATATGGTAGTGCAGATACCTCTTTGAGGTCTTTATTTTATTTCCTTTAGGTATATACCCAGAATTGGGATTACTGGATCATACAGTAGTTCTATTTTGTAAGTTTTTGTGAAATCTCCATACTGTTTCCTATAATGGCTGCACCAACTTACATTCCCACCAAAAGTACACAGGGGCTCCCTTTTCTCCACATCTTCACCAACACTTGTTATCTTTTATATGTTTGATGATAGCCATTCTAACAGGTGTGAAGTGATAGCTCATTGTGGTTTTAATTGCATTTTCTTGATGATTAGTGATGTTAAGGATTTTTTTCATGTATCTGTTGGCCATTGGGATGTCTTCCTTAGAAATATATCCTCTTCAGTTCCTCTGCCAATTTTTTAATAGGATTTTTGGGGGTTTTACTTTTGAGTTGAATGATTTCCTTATATATTTTGGTTATTAACCCCTTATCAGATATATGATTTACAATTATTTTCTCCTACTTCATAGATTGCCTCTTTAATTTGTTGATTGTTTCTTCTGCTTTGCAGAAGCTTTTTAGTTTAATGTAGTCCCATTTATTTATTTTTATATTTGTTGCTTGTGTTTTTGGGGTCATATTCAAAAAAAATTGCTGATAAAATCAATGTCAAGGAGCTTTTCCCCTATGTTTTCTTCTAGGATTTTTATGGTTTCAGGGGTTATGTTTAAGTTTTTAATCCATTTCAAGTTAATTTTTGTGAGTGGTGTAAATAGGAGTTCAATTTCACTCTTCTGCATGTGATTATTCAGTTTACCAACACAATTTCTTAAAAAGACTGTCCTTTCCCCATTGAGTATTCTTGGCTCCCTTGTCAAATAGTAGTTGACCATACATGTGAGTCTATTTCTGGGCTCTCTATTCTGTACCGTTGTTTATATACCTGTTTTTATGCCAGAAATACATTGTTTTGATTTCTGTAGCTTTGTGCTACAATTTGAAATCAGGAAGTGTGACCCCTCCAACTTTGTTCTTCTTTTTCAAGATTGTTTTGGCTGTTTGTTTGGAGTCTTTTTCTGGTTCCATATGATTGTTTATTCTGTTTTTGTGAAAAGTGTCCTCAGAACTTTGATAGGTGTTGCACTGAGTGTATAAATGGCTTCAGTAGTATACACATTTTAATAATATTAATTCTTTCATTTCATGAACAGAGGATATCTTTCCATTTGTTTATGTCTTCTTCATTTTCTTTCATGACACTCTTATAATTTTCAGTTTACAGATCTTTCACCTCCTTGGTTAAATATATTCCTATTATTTTACTATTTTTGATGCTATTATAAGTGGGATTGTTTTCATTTTCAGAGATTTTATTGCCAGTGTATACAAATGCAACTGATTCTGCATGTTGACTTTGTATTTTGTAACTACTGAATTTGTTGATCAGTTCTAACAGTTCTGGTGATGTCTTTAGGATTTTCTATATATAAGATGATATCCATGAATATTTCTTCCTTTCAGATTGTATTACTTTTATTTCTTTTTCTTACCTTGCTGTGCTAGGACTTCCATGTTGCATAGCATTGTTGAGAGAGGCATCTTTATCTTTTCCTGGCCTTAGAGGAAAAGCTTTCAGACTTTTATTATTGAGTATGATGTTAGGTATGGACTTGTGTTAAAAGGCCTTTGTTATGTTGAAATACATTCCCTCTATGCCCAATTAATTAAGAGTTTTGACCATGAAAGGATGTTGTATTTTGTCAAATGCTTTTCCTATATTTGAGATGATCATATGGTTATCTTTTATTCTATTAATGTGGTATAGTATATTCATTGATTTGCATATGTTGAACCATCCTCACATCCCAGGGATAAATTCTACTTGATCATAGTTTATGAGGCTGTTTTAATGTACTGTTGAATAGAGTTTGCTAATAATTTGCTGAGAATTTTTGTATCTGTGTTCTAAGGGATATGTTCTGTAGTTTCTTTTTCTTGTATTGTCCTTATCTGGCTTTGGTACTGGAGTAATGCTGACCTTGTAAAATGAGTTTGGAAGTACTCCCTCCTCTTCAATTTTTTGGAAGAGTTTGAGAAGAGTTGGCATTAATTCCTCTTCAAATGTTGATAGAATTCACCAGGGAAGCCATCTGGTCTTGGACCTTTCTTTGTGGGGACATTTTTGATTACTGACTCAATCTCCTTACTAGTAACTGGTCTATTCAGATTTTCTATTTCTTCATGATTCAGTCTAGGTAAGTTGTATATTTCTAGGACTTATCCATTTCTTCTGTTATCTCATTTGTTGCTTTATAACTGGTCATAACAATTTCCTATGATGCTTTGTATTTCTATTGTACCAGTTATAAAATCTCCTCTTTCATTTCTGACTTTATTGATTAAGGCTGAGAAGTTTTCTCTTGATCTAAGCTGTGCCACCTTGGTGGGGGATGGGGAGTGATGCAGGTAAAATAAAACTGTCCCTTTTGCCCTCTCCATTGCCCTCTCCACTGCATGCAAACCTGTACTTTTTTTTGCTCCAGTGGTGTGCTGGAACTTCTCCAATGGAAACCTGGACTTCCACAAAGCCTGTCTCATTTGTGGGTGATTGTCTGAGACAGTGTTCTCCAGGGGGTCTGGGACAATAGCCAAGAGGACTGAAGTTAGTTCATGGGCCACTGCAAGGGCCACAGCTGGGACTGTGGTTTCTTTGCCCATCATCTGACATGTGAGTGGGTGAAATGTCCCTTAAGTTGCTGGGCATATGGTGCTTGATCCCACAGCTCCAATAAAGATATTTTTTCCCATAGATGGGTACCAAATTGTTGTTGGGGGATGGAGAACATGACCAAGGGACATCTTATTCAGATTAGTCATCATGCTAATGTCACAACCCTTTTAGCTGTCACTGAGCACATACTGTATGTCAGGCACAAAGCCAGTCCTTTTGCTGACATTATCCCAGTAAATATTCTGACAGCAATGTGATGAAGCAAGTTCTATTGTTAGCATTACTATTGTAAAAATGAGAAAATTTAAAAAAGTTAAGTAACTTACTCATTATATACAACTGTAAATAGAACTTGCCTCCAATTCTACTTAACTTTAAAAATCTTGGTATCAAACATGGTATAAACATGCTTTTTTTTTGCTTTCCAGTCTCCATTGCCCAACAATTAGTTATTATGGGCCAGCTAATATTCTAGGCACTGGAGATACAAATTAGTGAACAAGTCAGACAAAGGTCCTGCCCTTATGAAGCTTATATACTAGCAAGAAAGCAATAATCACGGTGGCTTTTTAAAAATGTGTAGTTATGTATAGTAGTAAGTGCTGTGAATATTCAAACAGGATAATTAGCTAGAGGATATCAGGTGGGACACTAAATGACAAAATAACCTGAGGAAAGGCCTCTCTGGAGAATTGATATTTGAGTTGAGATCTGAAAAATAAGAAGATACTGGCCATGGAAAGGTCTGAATTTAGATTATTCCAGGAAAAGAAAGGGGATCATGAACACACTCTGAGCGAGGACTGTGCAGGGCATATGAAAGAGCCAGGGAATGATCCAGTGTGCCTGGACCATAGCAAACAAGTGGAAAAGTGCAAAAAATGAGTCTAAAAGGGACAAGCAAGGACCATATCATGAAGGGTACTGTAGGCCAGGGGAAAGTGTGTGTATTGTATACTAAGTGAAATGGGAAGCCATTGGAGAATTTTAAGCAAAGAAGTGATGTTAAGTCATGTTAAATATAATAAAAAGATATAGATAGGCTAGATATATCTTAGCCTGGCTACCAGGGGGCAAATGGAATGGAAGGAAAAGGAAGAGAAGCAAAAAAGACTGAAAAGGCTCTTGCAGTAGTCCAAGTAGGAGATAATAGTGGCTTTGCCAGGGTAAATGGTATGAGGAACAGGGATTTTGAAAGTATGTTATATACACAGTTGACCAGATTAGCTGAAAGACTAGATATGGATAAGTAGAAGAGAAATCAAACATGATTTTTACATTTTGGGCCCATTTTTACATTTTGGACCCAAACAATTTTCTTCTTGGTAGTATCATTAACTGAAATGTGGAGAAATAGTTCCAGACATCTGGTATTAGCAATATGGATTATATTCTTATTTTATTGGGTATATGACCTAGTAGGAATGTGGAAAGAGAAATGAAAAGGGAAATCTGTAGCTTCTACCTTCTGTAGAAAACCTTCAGCTTTACCACCAAGGTATGACCTGAAAGCAAGTCATTTAACCTTTCTGAATCTTAAGTATAAAACAAGGTAAACAAACTAATAATTCCTAGTGTGCTTTCATACAGTAGGCCTGTATCTTAACTCACTTGTTTCTTCTATGCCTTTTGTGCATAGAACTTCTACACCAACTCATTATTTTCCATCTCAAACTACTTCTCATCCCTGTTACTATAATATCTCTTGAAAGGCAGAGTAATAGCAATTGCTTTTTTTTGATATTGTTAATATACAATCACATGAACAATATTGTGGTTACTAGATTCCCCCCATTCTCAAGTCCCCACCACGTACCCCATTATAGTCACTGTCCATCAGCGTAGCAAGATGCTATAGTCACTACTTGTCCTCTCTGTGCCATACTGCCTTCCCCGTGCCCCCACACACATTATGTGTACTAATTGTAATGCCTCTTATTCCCCTTCTCCCTCCCTTCCCACCCACCCTCCCCAGTCCCTTTCCCTTTGGCAACTGTTAGTCCATTCTTGGGTTCTGTGAGTCTGCTGCTGTTTTGTTCCTTTAGTTTTTAGCAATTGCTTTTTTAACAGAAGGAGGAAAGATTCTGGAAGGCAAAGAAGTAACATGGCAATTTTTCCATTAGCGATTTCAGTTCATCATGGCAGATCGTCTACAGTGCACTAGCACACAGAGATTCAATTGTGACATAGAGCTGTCTCCTGTCTCCTTCATGAATTAGAGCCATCAACTCTCTCCTTAAGTGTATAAGTGACCTGCTTCCATGTCATTTGCTCCTTGGGCATACCTATTCTTCAGCTGTCAGGACCTTGAAAGCCTCAAAAGCTGGTAAATTTTTCCACACCCTACAATACAACTTGATTTTTGTTCACAGGGCTAGATCCTAGACTATTAAAACTCTTTGAGATAAAATTGTTTTCATCTTTATTAAATTTCAAAAGTAAACTTCTACGGGTAATAAAATAAACATTTTGGTTCATACAAACAGATATTATTGAAAGATATCTAAATCTAGTTGACAAGGTTAGGAAAGCTTTAAGTTTACATATAATCTAAGTTGATAATTTTTTAAATCATGCTTAAACTGTAATAACATAACTGGTGATATCCTACTATGTTGTTCACATTTGCATTTCCACAAGTCTGTTAAAACATTATAAAGGGTACCTCATATTGTTAGGCAACATGACAGACGTAAGTGGGGTGGAGAGAGAATAAAACTAGTAAAACTCAGTACAAGGGACTCAAAGAATTAACTCGATAAAACCAGAGAGCCAGAAAGGACTCACAGAGTTAATTAGGCAATTAGTTGGAGTTTTGAAGGCCAGAGTGACTCAGAATGTCCGGATATTTCCCAGATTAAAAACAATTCACCAGATAAAGTATCAGATCACAGCCTATCTCTTCATTGTACCAATTAGATCAGGCCTCATGAGGTAGGACAGGGAAATGGGACAAGGGTCATGCCATTGTAGAATCTACTTAGCCTGTGAAAAAGGCCAAATTTATTCTTTAACTTAATCTATATAGTGTTATTCCTCTTCTTCTAGCCCCTTAATCAATTAAGTAACTGTGAACCCAAGATAGGAGATAGACCTCTGAAGTATTAATAAACCTACATGGATAAAGAATGCTGAGATCTAGACCAACACAGTCACCTACCCTATTCTTAAGATAAAACTTCAAGGGAATTATAAATTACCTGTATACATCATGCCTTATGCTGACCCTTACCCAAAAGGCCCTATACAACCCCAAGCCCTAAACCCTTAAGTGCGCCTCCTCTCCGAGATTGCCCACACTCCCCTTTCTTTGAGTCTGTCACTGTCTCTGTTCTACTTCAGATAAGTAGGGAGGGATTACTGAGAGCTCTGATTTGCACTTCCAAGTTCTGTCACCTGGGTGACCCAGACAGGACTGCAGCTGTATGATCATGCTCCTTAGTAGCCTGCCTAAAAATCTCCTTTCTTTGCTTTGGGAAGCTCCCAGAAGATAATCTCACTCCATCCAGTGCTCTGCAGCTCCCCCAAATCCTAGGGTGGTGGGGACTCAGCTCCCATGCTGTGCAGATTCAAGCAGACACTGGATGCCAAGTGACGGCTTTAAGAGATGACAAGGGATCTGCCCTATGCCAAGCAGGAGTTCAGTGAGCTTTCCTTTCCTCCCTCTGTTCCTTATTGCTCTCTGCTGCCTGCAAGGCAGCTGCCATTGCCTGCTATTCTCACCTTAATGAATTCCTTCCTTATCTTTCTAACTTCCCTGCATCTCCAAACTGAATTTCCCAACAATGTTATTCATGAAAATATATTCCTG